>NW_027132084.1:1200000-2400000 GCF_026122565.2 Emydura macquarii macquarii | reverse complement strand
TGAGAATATATATTTTTTCTATATTTATGTTGTTCTTTTAACCTGGTTAAGTGATGATTAGGGGCATGGAGAGCTCTCCAAGGAGGAGCAATTCAAAAGACTGGGATTATTCAACTTGGAGAGGAGAAGAACTTGAGCAGATGTGATAAAAAATGTATATCAAACAATGAATGGTATAGAGAAGTCAGCTCACAATCATATTTAATTCCTGTCTCATAACAACACATGAAGCAGAGGATATTCAATGAAGGTGATGTGTGGAAAGTTTAAAACTAGTAAAAGGAAATACTTTTTCACACACACACCACTGGCCTGTGGAACTCGTTGCCACAGGATAACAGTGAAGCCAGAAGATTAGCAGGATTCCTAAGGGAGTTAGGCATTTACTTGGATAACAAAAATATCCTGAGTTATAATAGTGCATGCTAAGAAAATAAAACAAGAATTTGTTCAGGGGCATAATACCCATGCTTCAGGGATCAGACAACCTCTAACTATCAGGGGATAGGAGGAAATTGTCCCTGGTGGCAAATTATACCATATCTTCTTGCTGCAGGGTTCCTTGAACCTTCCGCTCACTGGATCACTGTTGGAGGCAGATCCTAAACTGGGTGGGCTAGTTTGATCCAATATAGTAGTTCCTCTCTCCCTACATTACACAGAGCCCTGCTAGTCAATGTCCTACCTTTTAGGTAAACTGTAACTGTTCAAAAGTTCCAGAGGGGTAGCCGTGTTAGTCTGTATACAGCAAAAACAATGAGAGTCCTGTAGCACTTTAAAGACTAACACATTTAATTCTGCAGGCATAAGCTTTCGTGGGCTGTAACCCACTTTGTCTTTAAAGTGCTACAGGACTCTCATTGTTTTTGCTGTAACTGTTCAGCAGCTCTGCATTAATAATACTGACTGCTATAGCCAATATGACCAAAGCACAACGCTGCAGTTAGTCCAAAAGGAGATCAATCCACCCCTCTGCCATCTCGGCTTCTATCTCCATGGACCAAATTGCTAAAATGTAAAACTTCAAACTTACAAGCTAAAAAAAATGGCCCTTAAAAACTGGCTGGTTCAGTCAAAGGCCAGGTCTACGCTATAAGCTTACATCTGTATTACTGTGTCACTCAGGGGTGTGAAAAATCCACAGCCCTGAGCAATGCAGTTCTGCTGACCTAGTCCCTGGCATAGACAGCGCTAAGTCAACGGGCAGGCTTCTCCTTCTGACATAGCTATCGAGTCCCGTGGAGGTGGATTAACTATGCCTATGGAGAAGTTCTCCTGTCAACGTGGTAGCGTGTTTTCTATACCACTACAGTGGCACAGCAGTGCAGCTGCAGCTTTTTAAATGTAGACCTGCCTAAAGAAAAAGAAACACTGCTTCTTCCAAAATGATCCTTTTGAAAATGAAATGACAGCAACAAGGAACAGATTGTTTCCTTTAATAGAAACTCACTGACATTACAGCAGAGGAGCACTTCAAAATGAAACCGCTCTCAGGTTTACTAGGACCATATAAATACCCTGTATTCACTCTCTGCTTCTTAGGTATGGGGTGGAGTACTAACCCTTAACAGAAGTGGCTTCTATGAGGCTAGCTAAGACCATCTTTCACACAGCCAATGGCTTGAAATCACAGCCCGGAGAAACTTTTACTCCCGTAGTTCAGCCAAGACTAAAGCCTGTATAACTCAATTAATAATTCTTACAGAGCACTGTTTGGTCATAGAGTCATAGATTACAAGGGTAGAAGAGACCATCTGATCATCTAGCCTGACCCCCTGTATAGCACAGGCCACAGGATTTCCCCAAAATAATTCCTTTTAAATTATTATAATTTTGAATTAGACCATATCTTTAAAAAAAAAAACCAAACCCAACAGCACATTATATTGATTTTAAAAGTACTAGAGCTCAAAGTGCTTTACAAAGGTATCATTATCACTGGTTTACAGATAGGGAAACTGAGGCACAGAGACGTGACGGTGACCAGGATCACCCACTAGCTCAGTAACACTGCCAGGAACAGAATCCAGGTCTCTTGAGTGCAGTGCAGTAATTATTAGGCTGCACTGCCTCCCTGGATTGTTATATTATTGACTTCTATTATAGGAGCAGTTCCAGACCCCAATTTGGGGTCAGCCCACCCACTGTGCTCAGCTCTGTACAGGCACATTAAAAATAGTCCCTGGCCCAAAAAGTCTGCAGTGTAGGTACCAAAAGATCACAACAGCTGAACCGAACAAGTTTTGCGGGTGAGAGTCTGGTCACAAAAAACCAAGCAAATGTTATCACAAGGAGCATTAGTTATGGATCACCACCTGGCTACTCATGAAAAGCCATGATCCCTGAATCTAATTAGGTTCTACGTTCTTTGGGGGCAGCAACCTTTTCCCTTAGAATAGGACCTAGCCCACGTGAATGTGATATGCTATAAATGATAACCAAAAATACATTCAGGTTAATTGAGTTCCGGTTTTCTGGAGCAGCAACTTCATGCGTTAAATTATAAATAACACTGTAAAAAACCACACAAACAATAGTCACTGATACTCAGTAATTTCCGGACAAAAATATAAATGCAGTGTTTCAAAGGGAAAAAAAAATGCATCCAAAACGGTTATTACAATTCCCGTGATCCCTCATGGGGACAAAATAGAGCAGCCTCTATCATGTGATGAAGGTAAAGAGTCACAGAAAGAGCTGTCTTGTCCTAGAACTGAAGAAGAAACTTTATGAGATTAAAGGAACCAGTATTATCCCTAATGTTGCTCTCTCTGCCTCTATACTTTGCTGTGGCGCTTCTACAGAGAACCTTCCTCTACCTTCTTCAGTCTGACTTCCTGCTCCAAGTTTAAAGAAACAGTGCACCTATCCTCACATCTTCCCTCTTTTACTTTATAAACAATTTTAAATAAGGACAAGAAATTATTATTGAAACATAAATTATTGCTCCAGACAAGTCAACAGCTTCCCCATTTGGCTACATTTGATCATTTTCTTTTGGACCTCTAAAGGGTTTTGTGTCCAGCTCATTAATTTGAATTATGAAACCCCAAAGGTTTCAATAGGGTTTCAGGACTCTTCTCGACAGGATCTCTTTTGGTGTTGGCTACTGTCATGATTTTATCCCATTTTGTGATATTAGGTGTTCTTAAACCCCCAGCATCTGGAGTCATGTTTTTTCATGAGAATCTCAGCTTTAATGTTTAAAAAGAGTTTCAGGCCATCATAGATGCAGAGAAATACACTCAAAAGACAAATAGAAATAAGATCACATCTATTATTATTTAGAGATCTTTTTTTAACCCAATCTCATGATTTTTTGGAGCCTGGCTTATAACTTCTGAATGCTTGGGGTTGGCAGTACTGCTTCCTTAACTAAAGCCTTATGGGTGAGTACCCTTCATATGACAATTCGGCAGTATTTGGAATCAGATGCAGATGTCATCTCTGTTTCTTCTCTTCTTCTGTACAATGTACATTGAAAAGCATGCACCACATAGAACCTTGGCAGGACGCAGTTACATCCAGCAGAAAGATGAGAATAGCCTTGAGTTCAGAGTGCCTGGAAACCCAGAGAACCCGAAGGATTCTCCTGATGTTATACATTGAGGATCTCTTTTGTTGTTTTTATTAATACATCAATTTTTACCTTAATCTATGAGCTTTGGGGGGAAAGCTTTCTAGACTGGAGGACAGTGTTTAGGGATTGTGTCCCTTTTTCATGGGATCTCTTGTTAGATCCTTTTGCCATGATACCTTCATTTCAATGTCTTCAACGTAATATGTAACACTTAAATATCCCTTTGAATCCCAAACCACTCCGAGACACTCTCCCGCTCCCCAAAAACCCAACCCCTCAAAAAATCATATCCCAAGCAGAGTTTCCATCCCATAAAGGGAGAACTACTAGAAACTCCAGGAAATTAACTCAGAATTTTGCTATTGGTTTTGATTTTACATGGAAGGTGCTCAGATATTCTGGTGATGGGCAGCAGTATAAACTCTCTAAGATAGATAGATGGAAAGAGCTCCGTTTTTAAATATACAGATCTAATTTTTGTTTTTGTATTTCCACTTTAAAACCTCAATACTGAGCATTGTTTAGGCTAGAGACTATTTTAGTAGTTGTCAGGACTATGTATCAATTATATCCAATCTGAAGCTTTGGCTGTATCCCTACATGAATGTTATCACTTTTCTTCAGATTTTCCTTTCCGTTGGACCAGGCAGCTCAGACACGAACTGAGCCCTGCAAATCCCCTCAGAGCTCCATTTGCTGTATAATCTGAACGTTTTATGCTTTGATACAAACCTTTCAACATTCACTGAATCACTGGGAAAGCCTCATCTTTTCCTCAGTGTGCTATGCACGTTCACCTCATCAAAGCAGTCCTCTTCCTTCCGCATTTATTATATAATATCTCTAAATGCTTCTTAGCCTACTCTACTTAAGGGATGCTAAAAAACATAACCAAATGTTCACAAAATTTATTAAGGTCAGAAAAGAATCAGGAATTGCTCTTAAAAAAATCAAATCCTTAAACTTCTTTTGTATTTAGGAGGTTATGAGTCTCTTGATTTCTGATGCTTACTGCTGTTCGTACCATCTTTTGGATTAGCCTCAGATCATGAACACATTTAGTTGTCTGCCTTTAGAGAACACTATGAACAAAGGATCTGGCCTATTTTGCATCCCGCACTGAGAACACAGAACACTGATAAAGTGTAATGGTGGGATTTGAAGATGTCCAGATGCTCAAAGATTTTTCACAGATTCATAGAGTTCAAGGCCAGGAAGGACCACTGTGATCATCTAGCCTGACCTCCAGTATAACACAGACTATAAAACTCCACCCAAATAATTTCTGTTTGAACTAGAGCATTGCTTTTAGAAAAAAAAAATCCAATCTTGATTTAAAAGTTGCCAGTGACGGAGAATCCACCATGACCCTTGGTACTTTGTTCCAATGGTTAATTACTCTCGCTGCTAAAAATGTATGGTTTATTTCCCCTCTGAATTTTTCCAGCTTGAACTCCAGCTGCTGGATCTTGTTATAACTTTTAGTCTGCCAGATCGAAGAACCCATTATCAAATATTTGTTCCCCATGTAGGTATTTATAGACTGAGATCAAGTCACCTTCTCTTTGGTAAGCTAATAGATTGAACTCCTTGAATCTATTACGATCAGTCATGTTTTCCAATCCTTTATTCATTCTTGTGACTCTTCTCTGAACCCTCTCTAATTTTTCAGCATCTTTCTTGAAATGGAGACACCAGAGCTGGACACAGAATTCCAGTAATGGTTGCACCAGTGCCAAAGACAGAGGTAATGTAACCTCTCTGCGCTTACAGGAATTTCCCGTTTATGTATCCAAGGATCACAGTGTCCCTTTCAGCCACAGCGTTGCACTAGGAGCTCATGTTCAGCTCACTATCCATACCTGCCCCCAAATCTTTTTTCAGAGTCACTGCTTTGGAGAGAGTCCCCTGTCCCGTAAGCCTACATTCTTTGTTCCTAGTTTGTACATGTACATGTTTACATTTAGCTATTTTAAAATGCATATTGGTTGCTTGGCTCCAGTTTACTAAGCGATCCAGATCGCTCTGTATCAGTAAACTGTCTTCTTCATTATTTACCATGCCCACAGTCTTTGTGCCATTTGCAAACTTTATCGGTAATGATATTATGTTTTCTTTTGGATCACTGATAAAAAATGTTAAATAGCATAGGGCCAAGAACTGATCCTTGCAGGGCCCCACTAGAAACACACCTACTCAGTGATTATTTCCTTATTTTGAGACCTGTCAGTTAGCCAATTTTTAATCCACTTAATGTGCACCTTGTTAATTGTGTTTCATTCTTGTTTTTCATTAAAAGATCCCGCGGTGCCAAATCAAATGTCTTATGGAAGTCTAAGTATATTACATCAACCCTATTATCTTTGTCAACCAAACTTGTAATCTCATCAAGAAAAGATATCAAGTTAGTTTGACCGGCTCTATTTTCTATGAACCCATGTTGATTGGCATTAATTACATTATCCTTCTTTAATGCTTTACTTATGGAGTCTTGTGACAGCCGTTTCATTATTTTGCCCAGGATCGAGGTCAGGCTGACAGGCCTATTATTACCTTGATCATCTTGTTCCAATGGGAGTTAAGCACCTAAATACTATTGAGGATCTGGGCCTAAGTGATTTAGGAGCACAAGTCCTATTGGCTTTTAATGGCATGTTGAAAACAAGCTGTTTTGAAAATCACACAAATTAATGAAGGTGCCTACACAAGAGCTGAGCTGCTTTGACGATCTGGCCCCAGTTGTGGAGGCTGAGCTCATTTTAAAATCTGGCCCATAATATTCAGCGCACTTTAGGCATTTAAACTTGCTCATCTGGGATTAACGACAGCTCCATCCCATCTTTTGCCAAAGCCAGAAAGAATGGGATTTGGGAGGCAGGTGTGAGGTTATAGTGCTATAGTTATAGCATGTCAGTATGAAAAACAGAAATTGTAACAATTACAGAGGGGTCAGAATGGAGCCTTTTCAATGAACTCACTCCTTCTCTCCAGCTTTGTAGGTTTATATAAAATGGTCCCTACAGCTGAACCATCCCTGTCTTTGAGTTTGTTTTTCACATCACCATAACCCGAATGATGAGGTTTCACGACCGCAGAATCTAAGTGCCTCATCATCAGTGACAATAGAGGCCTGGTCTACACTTAAAATCTAGGTCAATTAGCTATATCAGTCAGGGATGCGAAAAATCCACTCCCTTGAGCAACGTAGCTATGATAATATAACCACTGGTGTAGACATGGCTAAGTCAATGGAAGAGTGCTTCCACACACTTAGCTACCATCACACAGGGAGATCATGTTCAACACTGATAGGAAAACCCCTTCCCTTGGTGCAGCCTGTGGCTACGGGGTTATGCCGGCATAGCTATGATGGCATAGCAATGCTGCTACAGTCTCTGTAGTGTAGAGCCATCCATAGAGATTATGTAATCGGAGACAATGGGGAAACTATGGTGCTTCACACCTCTCTCTGTGCCTGATTTCTCCACCTCTTGCATTTGCTAGCCTGACCTCACAGGCTGCACACTGATGGAGCATGAGCACTGATTTACTCACCTCACTTGTGGATTAAGGCCCTAAATAGTCTGAGGTACACAAAGTTTTCTGAACCAGTTAGTCCATTTCTATCAAGCAATCCTTGGGAAGGTCACTTGCAAGATAAGACGGTTGAGGTCATCATTAGGGTTCCCTGTGTAATTTCTACTGCAGATTCTGCCCCTGACCTTAAGTAAATAGTCTGGCAGCTCCTTGGCGTCTGCATAGTTCTCAAGATGACAACCATAGGTTTTCCTAAGTGTAGACTGATCTTAGATCCCTGCACAGACTATACATACATTTGAGGCATCAGGACAACAGGAAAAATTATGAGTATTAGATAAGTAGAGTGCAGTACCTCCAAACCTCAGGAACTAGCAGGACAAACAGCTAATCAGGTTGGACTGTAGGCCATAAAGCAGCACTGGGAGATCAACTGACACATCATTTTAACATTCACGGGCGAGGTAGGGAGTCAGTAAATTACAGAGTCCTTTGCTGCCTGGGACATTGCTGTTAACAAACACTTTATGAACGATATGAGGATAATAATAATAACTTTGAAGGCTATGAAATTTCAGCACCTCAGATTTTTTTGCAAAGCAAAATATTCCCAAATTATTTTGTTTTGATTGTATTGAAATGTTTCATTTTGACCGTATCTTTTTAACTATATATTATATTGCAATGTTTTGACTTAAATTATAGTATAATATAAAAATCAAAAATCAAAAGTATTCAGTGTTGTAGCTGTGTTGGTCCCAGGATATTAGAAAAGATGGTGAAGTAATAACTTTTATTGGACCAACTTCTGTTGGTGAGAGAGACAAGCTTCTGACCTTACACAGCTGTTCTTCAGGTCGGGAAAACGTATCAGAGTGTCATAGTTAAATACAACGTGGAACAGATTGTTTAGCATAAGTAGTTAACACATATTTCAAGGGACATTCAAGGTGAAGTTGCCTAAAACCCTTCCAATCTTAGGGGAGAAATGAATAGGGGGAGGGAAAGGCACATGTGATGGAGGAGCGTGGGGAGTAGTAGTGGATTATAGATTGTTGTAATAAGCCATAAATCCAGTGTCTCTATTCAGTATATGATTTTTAGTGACTAGCAAAGTTATGAATGTAAGCTCCCAGGCTCATCTTTTGCAAGGGTTGTGCAGATTTCCTTTGAAGATGAGGACTGAGAGAATAGATATAGAGTGATCACTTTGTGAAAAGTGTTCACCCACAGGTGAGGTGGTGTATTTGTCTTTTATCATTTTCCTGTGTGAGTTCATTCAAGATAGTAGTGATTGTCTGGTTTCACCCACATAGTTATTATTGGGGCATTTAGTGTGCGGGATGAGCTACACCACATGTTGTGATAGGCACGTGTCGGACCCATAGATCTTGAAAGATGTGTGGGGGGTGTTGATCATTGTAGCAGTGGAGAGATGTCTGCAGGTTTTGCATCTGTTGTTCTGGCAGGGTCAAGTACCGCTTTGAGTTGGTGTGTCCTGGTCTGTGGGAAGCTTGCTTCCGATGACGAGTTTGGAGAGGCTGGAGGGGGTTGTTTGAATGCCAGAAGAGGGGATTCAGGAAAGAGATTTCAGGAGAAAGTCTGAGATATACACCTTAGCCCACTCAAAACCGCCTTTAGCAAACAAGGCCAGTCCACCAGAGAAGTAGATCACATCATGGAATAGGCCACCCAAACATCCAAATACTTCAGATAACCTGCTTCAATACAGAAATAAGCCCCACTCCGACCGCACACCCTTCATTGTCACCTATTACCCCACTCTGGAACCCATATGCTATATCATCAAACAACTACAACCCATACTTGATGGGGGCCCCATTCTGATATAAATCTTCCCTGAACCCCCTTCTTCTGGCCTTCTAACAACAGATGCAAAACCTGCAGAAGTGTAATCTAGGGTTGATTGTCAGACCTGGTTGAAATTCAGAATTTCCATTTCGCAGGATAATGAAATACACTTTTGTTCCGAATGGTAATAAAAATGGGAATAAAAAGTCAAAATCTCAGATTTTTTTTTTGCAAAACAAAATATTCCGAAAATGTTTTGTTTTGATTTGATTGAAATGATTCATTTTGACTTTCTCATTTAACTACATTATATTTTATTGAAATGTTTGACTTCTATTAAATTATAATATGAAATGAAAATGAAACGTATCAGCCTTATTTAAATGAAATGTATCGATAGGTTCCCTTAGAAAATTTTGACAAAAGAGATACATTTCTGTGAAATGTTTTGATTTTATTGGATCAGCATTTGCCAACAGGAAAGTGTTCTGTCAGAAAATTTTCAACCAGCTCTATTGATTTTGCTTATCTTTAGTTTAACTGTGTTGTCAGTACAAATAATACCCTTTGAGACCAAGAAATGTATGCCTGCTTGGGCTTTCCTGGGAAGCCATGAAAGGATTCACACAGACAGTTAGGCTCATCTGGGACAATATATATGGCCATAAACCTCTTTCTCTCTGTTTGGTGGAAGGAATTTCCCAGCACTGTCACTTAAACTGATTACAAGACAACTCCATTATCATCTAGAATGTGAATGAAGCAACACTCCAGTCAGATAAACTCTCACCCGCATTACCAGAAAAGGACACTTTTTATACAATATTATCTTTTTTTATTTCAAATCCACAATTATTCAGTTAAGCCAATCTTGGAGACACCTAAACTGCAAGAGAAACAGAGTTCTTGTCAGATAATAGACACTCAACTAGTGTACGTGTTTCAGAAACGTGGCAACATTTACTTTTAAGCTCTGGAGAAGCTGGAAAAAGAGAGCAGGCTCCAGCTAGAAGAGGAAGTAGTGTGTATGATAAATCATGTCTCTCAGTACCACGTGATACCAGAACAAGGGGCAGCTCAATGAAATTATTAGCTGGTAAATTTAGAGGAATTAAAACTAAATGCTTTTGCGAAGAGCACAAAGTCAGTCTGCAGAATTCAATTTCACAGGGGGGTGATTGAATCAAATACTATTGAAAAAAAAAAGCCTGGGGAATTTGATGACTGATTATAATAATACTTACTATCATGTATGTAAAAGTAAGGGAAATCAAATCTCATGCTTCAGTGCATAAGAACCCCAATGGAAAAGTCCTATAGAATGTAACAGGCATGAGACCAATAGGGCTTTATGGAAAATATAATGAGTTCTAACAAAAAAATTACTCTAAAAATCTGCAGAGAAACATTGTCTTTCTCTGGGTTTTTTGACCCTTCCTTTAGAATTCTACAGCAGGGAGATAAATTTCTGCTCAATTCTACAGATTTCTACAAAAAATCTCTAGGAAAATTATCATTTTCCATCCAGCTTTCTAGGACTCTCCGCTGCAGAGGTCAGGAAGGAGCCTGTCAGCCTACTGCAAAATTGTGAATTCATCTTCCTCTGTTGCACCAGGTATTGGCCAGTGCGGAAGGCAGGCTAATGAACTACTTGCCTAGATTGCACCTGTTAGCCAAGGCTTGCACTGAGTGAGGAGAAAAGGGTCTAGAAACTGGTTGATGGAAGCACTGGCACTGACTGACTCTTCCTCCCATTCCAGCCCCTGCGTGGACCTCTGCCTGTCTATAAGGACTGTAAAAGAGCTGCAGAGGGTAGGAGGGGGATTTCCCCCCCCGGTGCAGGAACAATGCAGGGCTGATGTAGGAGGCCCTACATTGCCCCTATTCCGAGGCCCCAGTGTAAAGAGCATGCAGGGGGTGAAGCAAGGAGGTAGAGGAGCAGTTGCAGCGCAGATTGCTGCCGGGATGCTGGGCTGGGACAGCTGTCATAGATTAAATCTCTTCTAATTTATGCCAGGGGCATTTTGCCCCCTCCCTCAGCAGTCTAGTGTCCTGAAGGTTCAGAGGCACTTTTGCCTCACCTCCTTCTGTGCAGGGCCACTCCAGAGACACAGCATAAAATCTGCTCAGCGTGTCTGAGGTGAGTGCAACCGAAGCGCGTTTAGCAACTGGCATCAGCTTCCCAGACAGGCCCTGCCCTGGCTCCACCCCACCCCAGCACATTGCTGGTTAGGATGCCAGCCTGAGACTAAGGTGACCTGCGTTCAATTCCCGGCTTGGCAGCAGCCTGCTTGTGTGATAGCATCTCCGTGCTTCAGTTTGCATCTGTGAAATGGGGATAATATACTTCCCTACCTCCCAGGAGTGTTGTGAGGATAAATACATTAAAGATTGTGAGGCACTCAGAGAGTATGGCAATGGGGACCATATAAGAACCTAATATAGTTTTGGAGTTCCTAGTGTTGCTGTCAGTGCTAGAGTCCCCTGGTCCCATTTTCACTTCCTAACCATCCACCCAGAGCCAAAGACAGCCCTATGTGACTATATGTTTTTGCTCATTGTCCCTTTGGCCGAGCAACCAAACAAACCAGAGTGATATTCTACACAGTTATTACACATCGGGGTGGGGAGCCAAGTGTTGACTTAGCAAATGGGTAAATATTACACTTCCCAATCAACAGAGAATGTTCATCCATAATATTTCTCGACAGCAACAGATTTGTCTGTTGGACCCGTGCTCCTCTTGGTGTGGTCTGTCAAAAGGAATTCACTCTGTAGCTTTGTACGGAGAAAACCTCGGTGTACATCTGAGCCTCAAAGGCACTCCGGGCAAGTTGAAAGATGAAAGTGGTGTTTAATTCAGCATACAAAAGAATATCTGAGTGCAACAAGCATCCGAGAAGGAAATAATTCTCCAAACATTTGGAACACCTTTTGGGGGAAGAATTGCCAGATGCCAAGCTGTTAAAGCTTACCATATGTCTGCAAAAAGCCGCGGGAAACAAAGGAATCACATTCTGGAGTCATTCTGCCCCCTTCCCCTCCTGCTCAATGTACTTTTTCAAATCAACAAGAGCAGAACGGACAGCAGCTATTCCCAAACGTATGCTCTAGGTCTGAAAAAGCATCTGGGAGCAAATCCCACCCCTCCCTCCATAGCAACAAAAACCACTCATCTAGAATAGAATGGGTGTGATTTCTAAGGCCCAGCTTGACAAAGCCCTGGCTGGGATGATTTAGTTGGGGTTGGTCCTGCTTTGACCTCCTGAGGTCCCTTCCAACCCTAACATACTATGATTCTATGAAGTCCCTGTGTAACCTTGGTGAGTGGTTAGGGGGAACAACCTAAGTAGGAGGTTTCATCACGCACACACCCCCAAGCCTGGATAATCTGGTTTGGCCAAGTGGAGAGGGCTGAAAAGGGGTCTCATTAGCCATTTCTTTGAATGATCTGGTATTAAATATAAAATATTATAACTAGTATCCAATCAATGGGGCCTGGATATATAGCCTGAATCTCAGACAAAGTGACTTGTTCTCACCCTCTTCCTCTAACCGCTGGGATCCAGATTGTTATTACCTCATAAAACAGGACATTCGCCTCTTCAGTATAATTTACTGACTACCTAAAATGAATAATAGAACAACACAGCCCTATGATTACCATCTACAAGCCCGATGCACCAGCTGCAATTAAGGGAGAGTTGCCATTGAAGTCAGTGACGGAGGAGTGCCAGAGCAGGCCCCTGCGCTATTAATGCCAGCTTTATTCTTTAGGACGGGCTTTGAATGCCTACATTTGACAGTACAGAGGCTGTTACTCTGCCCATTAAAGAGAGATCGTTGTTTATGGAGTGCTTAAACCTGGGGTATTTTGTTTATGATTCCCCGCCTCTTCTTCTGCAACAAGAGTCATTGGGGATGAGGCTGACTGAGCCTCGGGAAAAATTATCGGCGTACCAAAAGCAAGGCATTTTCAGTGAAAAGCCCATGGGCTGTAGAACTCCCTTCCTCTGGAAGCCAGAGTGAACTGGCGTCTCCTTGCAGAGCTCAGCGGGAGACACCTCTTTGCAAAGGCTTTATCCTCACCATAGGCCCCACCCAAAGCCCACTGGACGCTTTCCATTGGCCTCCATGCATCAAGCCCTAAGCTTCTGATCCAAAGCCCACTGAAGCGAATGGAAAGGGCATGACCCTTAGCAGAGGAACTGAGAAGATAATGCATACTTGGGTTGTGGTAATGCAGCTTTTAGTCCTGTATGTGGCGGTTGGATAGCACAGTGGCAGTTGGATAGCACAGTGGTGGACGCTCCAGGAATCCCTGGATATTGTGTTGCATGTTTATTATTTAAGCTGTTGTAGTGCCCACCATGTGCTAGATGAGGGGCATCCAACCTGTGGCTCTTAACGATGCCTTCAAGGGAGACTACGCTAAGAAGAAACAGACCTCGCTGATGGTCAACTAAAAATGTGCTCCCTGAAGAATTTATATCAGCCCCATGCCTATGGAGAGAAGGTAGGTGTGACACTGGCTGAATTAGGGGGCTCATTTATGATATTATTTAACATCAATATTTCAAAATTGCAATATTCATATGAGATATGCCATGTCAGGTACCATTAGAAAGGGTATTATTTGCTAAATATGATGATATTGTTTATGTGCGTGTGTTATATTTGTGTTGGAAGTTATGGTTATGTTTGATGTATCTGTATTTCAACTTGTGCTGTGTTTCTTGGCAACACCCCAGACAGGATAGCTGCAATATATGTGGACTTTCAAACCATTTGTATGTGTGTGATTGCTTATTTAATCATTTGACATTTCTCTTATAGTTTGCTTCTTTCCTTCTATAATAAACCTTTAGTTTTAGTTATTAAAGGATTGGCTGGCAGCGTGGTATTTGGGGTAAGATTCAAACTTATATTGATCTGATACTGTGGCTGACCCTTTGGGGTCAGGAGAAACCTTTTTGGTAAAGAGTATAGAGTTTTAAATAACTTATATCTTTACTGGACCTAGTGGCTAATTGGGAGCCAGAGACTGAAATGCAGTAAAGGGGGCCATGTATATTTTGTTTTAGCTTCTTGATAACCAGTGTAGGGAATTAGAAGCATGGTTTGTGGCTGGTTGGAAAGTCTGACTTCAGTGTCACCCACCAGGGCTGGGAAAATCTGCTCTCCTTTTGCAGCCTGCCCTGACATTGGCATTTTCAGGTCGCTACCCTAGACGGGTCACAGTAGGGTGTATCACCTACCCAGCTATTCCCTTGGCGGTAACAGTGGCAGCTCTGATCTGAGGTGGAAGTGTTCTGAGCAGCAGTGGTCCTTTCCCCCGGTTAGCTGTTCTGTCCTCTCAGCATGGGAGGAATCCCCACCTGATTTGTGAGTAGCTCCCTCTCCTTTTGTGCCACTCAGGGAGATGGAGAATCTGCCCCAAAGTTTTGATTGGGGCCCCTTGGCCTTTGTGAAGTAATGCACTTGGTCTTCAAGCTATGCAATTTGGAGACTAATGGGCTAGAGAATGTGCACGCTCATAAGACAACAACGGCTGAGAAGTGAGGGATAAAAGTGGATAGAAGGGGACGTCATCTATAAGCAGAGTCATCAGGGTGGTGATGGCTACAGTTTGCACTAGTAGCCAAATTTTCATCTGTTTGCACAAACTATCCAACACCTTCCCTTCTTCCTAGCAATTATTATCTCACTGATTTCTTGTAGTTGATGGACAGACAGACATGTCCAGAGGCACGTGTGGACAGGAAATATGTTTCCTGTGGTTAGGGCACTAGCCTGGGTCTTGGAAGCCCTGGGTTTAATTCCCTGTTCCACCACAGGCTTTGGGTATGTCTACACTGACCCTAGAGGTGTAAATTCCGGCTTGAGGAGACATACCCACACCGGCTCTGATCAAGCTAGTGCGCTAAAAATACAAGTGCAGCTGCAGCACTGTGAGAGACAGGACTGGCTCGCTGTCCGAGTTCATGCCTATGGGTTAAGAAGGGATCATACACAGGTTGCGTATTCAGCCCCATTGCGTGCAGTTGTCAGGGACCGGACCAGCTAGGACCGGCTGCTGGCCTGCTCCCTGCCTAACTGTGCTGCTAGGCTACTAGTGAGCCCCACTGCACTGCCTTGGACCTGAGAGACCCCGAGTAGCAGCCCCGCTTTATAAGCTTGGACCCCACAGCAGATCGGCGGCTGCTCAACGTGTACCATGCCTGCATCTGTGCTTGCCCTTGTTCCAGTCCCTATCCTGCTTTGTTCGAGCCCTCGTTCTGATTCTTAGCAAAGGAGGAGCTGAGACGACAATGCATAACTTGGGCTGTGGTAATGCATCTTTCAGGCCTGTACTTGGTGTTTGTATACTACAGCGAGGGCTGCTCAGGAATCCCTGGAGTTCCTGCTCTGCTCCAGCTTCTGCTTTTCTCTGGCTTCAGACTTTGATGCCTGGCTCTGCCTCTGACTCACGATTCCCGTTGACCCTCCAGCTCTGGCATTTGGCTTCTGCCCCTCCTGCACTGACTGTCAGCTCATTTCCTGGATTCGGTCCACCCTGGATCCAGTTCTAATCTATAGACCGAGCTCTTATTTCCACCAGTAGGCCTGACCACCCATGGCCTGGTTGACTACACTTTGAGCAGCCAAATACAAAGGCTAGGGGCCCACTTTGCCTGTGTGGACCCCATTCAGACCACTTTCTCCTTGGCAGAACCGGTGGGGGCCATAGAGAACATGGAGATGCAGCTGTCTGCCCTGCAGGTGCAGAATTAGTCCCTACAAGTCCAGGCAGCTTCGCCAGCAATCCAAGCTGTTGCCCCTGGGAGCTCCAATTCCATCTCCTCTTCTTGCTGCGCCCCTAGTCGTTTCTCAACTGACCACATCTGAGTTAGGCTCATCATTAGTTTGCCCACTGACTAAGCCTTAGCCTAGGTCTCCCTCCTCTTGGAAGAGTCCAGCCCCCTCCTGGGCCAGTCGGAACAGTTCCTTCAGATCACATCGGTTATTTTCAGTGACCTCCACCTCACCCGAACCACTGAGTCCGCACTGCGAAAGCTACAGCAAGGTCGTTGATCAGCAGCCCAGTAAGCTGCCAAATCCCGTCACCTCTCTATGAGCACGCAGTCAATTGAGGCTGCACAGCATCATCAGTTTCAGACTGGGATGAGCAAGGATATAAAGGATGTACTGGAGCAGGTCAAGCTGCTGTCCCATCTCAACGACCTGATTGACCGATGTATCAGAATTGGCGACCGCCTGACCAAACGGCACCATAAACATGGCCCAGTCCTTCAAGTCCTGACAATGCCCTGACCTCTAACCCCTCACCGCACAACCCACTCCAGGACCCGGAAGACATGCATGTTGACCAGTCCAACCACATCTGTCTGAGGCTGAGACGAACCGCCACTGGACTGGAGGCCTGTGTCTGTATTGTGGGAACAGTGGATACTTCACCTTGAGATGCCCTGCAAAGATCAGACCAGCTTCGGGTTTGGGAAACACCAAGTCCCAGCCTGATTAAGGTGGTCTGGATTGAGCCATCCCTTTTCCCGTCCAGAGATTCTCGACCTCCACATGCCTTTGGTTACGCTTTGCCTGAAGTATTACAAAGTTAGACCTCCAAGGGGCCTATTACCTGATGCAAGTGCGAGAAGTAGATGAGTGGAAAAGTGCCTTCTGCACCCAGTATGGACTCCTTGAATCATGCCATTTGGTCTATGTAATGCCCCCTGACTTTCCAGTGCTTTATCAGTGACATTTTCCTGGACATGCTGGATCAGTTCATTATGATCAATTGATGACATCCTTGTTTTTTCAAGCAACCAAACACAGCATGGCCAGCATGTACGGAGGGTCTTAGAAAGGCTTTGCCAACATTGCCTGGATGCCAAACCTGAGAAATGCCAGGCTGATTGGGACACAGTAGAGTTTCTTGGCTACATCATCTCCCCGTAAGGGCAGGTCAGAGACCCAAACAAAGTGACAGCCATTATCACCTGTGTGGCACCCAAGGACACCCAGGTGGTGCGATGCTTTTTGGGCTTTGCCAATTTCTATAGACAGTTCATCAAGTATTTCTCAGGGATGGCCACTCAATCACAGCCCTTCTGCAGAAGGGACCCCATTTTTCTAGGTCCCCAAAGGCACAAGTGGCTTTTTGAGCACCTAAAGAAGAAATTCATCACAGACACCATTTTGGCTCACCTCAAGTTGTGTTGGCCATTTATGGTAAAAGTAGACGCCTCAAACTTTGCACTGGAAAAAGACCACACCCAACAGCAGCCCCCAATGGTCAGCTTCACCCTTGTGCTTTTCACTCATGCAAGCATGCCTCAGGTGGGTAAAATTATGATATCCTCAATAAAGAGCTACTGGCCATCAAAGCAGCCTTCGAGAAATGGTGACGTCTCCTGGAGGGTTCCAGGTTCCCAATCCAAGCCCTCACCAACACAAAAACCTGGAATTCTGAATATGGCTTCGCACCAAAATCAGTGACAGGCCTGCTGGTCCCTCTTCTTCACATGATTCGATTTCGTGTTGACCTACCACTTTGGGAAAAGGAATGGGCTGGTAGATGCTAAAAGGGGCAGTATTGTGAGCCTGACCCAGAGACTCCATCCACGATGTCAAACCATCAAATTTAATCTCAGGTAGCATGCTCTGTGACCTGCTACCCTCCATATATTCCCTGCTCTCCAACGATCCCTTTTCAGTTTGGATTCACCAAACGCTAAACAATGCCAACACCCAGATTGCTTCATTCTTCATCCTCTGTGATGGAATTCTGTGTTGGAAGGGGTGCATCTATGTACTCAATGGCTGTAAGTCCTGTGAATCTGCCATGATGCTCCTTTGGCAGGTCACTTCAGTTGATTCGAGACCCGGGTCCTGGTGTCAAGGATTTTTGGTGGCCAGCCCTCTGCACTTTAGTAGCAATCTGCGACTGGTAATGTGACCTCTGAGCCTGGAGCCAAACTCCTCATGCAAAACCACTCGGTCACCTGCAGCCATTGCCCACTCCATGTTGGCCTTGGGTCATTATATCGATGAACTTAATTGTGGCGCTATCACCTTTCCAAGGATACACCATATTTCTAGTGGTAGTCAATCTGTGGACAAAGATGGCACTTTTTATATTGCGTCCCGGCCACCCCACGGCCCAGGAAACAATCCATCTGTTGGAAAACAATGTCTTTTGCCTTCATGGCTTGCCTACAAGTGTCGCATCCAATGAGGGGTCCCAGCTCATTTCCCACTTTTGGCAGGAATTTCTGTGTCTCTTTGGCATCAAACCTCGCAGCTTAACTACTTACTTCTCTGCTAACAAGGGTCAGGCAGAGAAAGTCAATAAGATCCTTGAGCAGTACCGATGCTGCTTCCTATATTACACCAGGATGATCTGCCTACAACTCTAGATGACACAACCTAACAGATCCCTTTCTTCATTATGCATTCCACTCTCAGTATCACCCCAAAATCCCCCTTAATTTGCCAGTGCCCACCTTTGGTGCCCTCACTGCACACATCCACCAAGTACATCAAGAACTCAGGCACCAGTTAGAAGAGGCTGGGACAGCGTATGAGCACCACATCAGCTGACACCATAAGTTGACCACCAATCTCAAGGTAGGGGATAAGGTTTGGCTGTTGGTCTAAAACCTGTGACCTCACCCATCCATCTGTGAAGCTGGACCATAAGTACTTGGGGCCATTTGTAATCACAGAAAACTTAACCCAGTAGCCTTTCAAATGCAGCTGCCAGAATCCCTCGAGATCCACCCCGTGTTCCATGTCTCCCTCCTGAAATCTTTCACCGAAGATACCTTCCTACACTGCACTTCTCCTCCTCCGCCTCCACCAATAACCATTCAGGGTGAAAAGGAGTATGGGATTCAGCAGATTCTGGATGCCCGCTGAGTCCAAGAAGACTGCAGTAGCTGATTGACTGGATGGGATACAGCCTAGAGGAATGGAACACAGCCAGGCCCCGGACCTCTTCCTTGCCTACCCCAAGAAACTCAGCTCAAGGAAGGGGATGCTGTCAGGGACCCGACCAGCTAGGCCTGCTTCCTGAATAACTTCGCTGCTAGGCAACCAATGATCCCAGCTGCACTGGATTGGCTGCTGGTTTAGCAGCCCTGCTTAGAAGCCTGTCCTTGAGAACAGATCAGTGGATATGCAATGTGTACCATGTCCATGGCTGTGCTTGCCCTTGTTCCAGTCCCTGCTTCAGCCGGCTCCTTGTCCCTGCTTCTGCTTTGTTCCAGCCCTTTTTTCAGTCCCTGCTCTGTTCCGGCCCCTGCTCTTCTGCTGCTTCAGACCCCTAGCTTCAGTCCCAGGCTATGACTCTGGTTGACCCTCCAGTTCTGGTATTTGGCTTTTGTCCCTCCAGCATTGATCCTCAGTTCATTTCCTGGACTTTGCTCACTCTGGATCCAGCTCTAACCGGTATGCGGGACGCTCACTTCCACCACTAGGCCTGACCGCCCATGGACCAGACAGCTAAGCGCTGCTGTGGCTACACTTCTATTTTCAGTGCACTACTTTGATCATAGCTACTGCAGATATGTCAGTCCAAGCTGGAAATTACTCCTCCAGCTCCAGTGTAGACATATCTTTTGTGGATGACATACCGTGGGCAAGTCCTTAGACCCTCTGGGCCTCATTTCCCATCTCTAACTTCCCTGCACCTCCCTACCTCACAGAGGTGTTGTGAGAATAAATATCATTAGAAACTGAGATGCTCAGTCTCCATAGCTGTGGGGCCATATTAGTGTTTTAGATAGAGTTGTAAATGAAACATAATTGTGGCAACTGTCACCAGGGTTAGTCACTGAATACAAACTTCTGGGTGTATCCTGAGAGGGCCAAGAACCCACCTCTCCCTTTGCCTCTCCTTTTACGGCAGCGCTTGTCAACGTAACAGGGATTCAGACCATTATTGTACGTATGCTGTTTAAAGAATATGGGCTTAGTTCACGACTGCGTCACTCCAATTTTGGATCAATGTATCTCCTCTAAAATCAATGGCCTCATACCAGTATAAGGCCCCAGTTCAGCCAGTTACTTTAGCTCATAGGGCCTAAAAGTTAGGCATGTGCTCAAGTACCGTGCTAAATGGGTGCCTAAAACTGGATTAACTGGGTGGTGAATCCAGCTTTGTATTTGCCTTAAACACACATGAGAAAGTGATGGTAAAACTCCCTCCTTCTGATGAGTAATTTGGCTATTTCTGGACCTTTATTGCATTCTTTAATCCTTCTAAATATTTCATCTTTATAGATTGTATTATTTATATATTACAATCCTTGTCATCCCCTCCAGCTGTCTCGGGACACTATTTTTCCCTGTATAAAATAAATTGCTTATAAAATTGTTCTTTAGGCTAGCTCAGACATAAATAATAATGTGCATTTCTTCTAAGTCATAGATAATTGGCTGACAAATTTTTTTTCTTGGTACCTGTTTTGAATTTCTTGGCCATATAGATATAGATGCATAATATTAAATGGTTTGATATTATAGTAGGCAAAATGCTAAGGGACAAATTCTGCTCTCATTCCCATCCATTCATATCCACTGGTTTCAATTCAGTTCAAGTGACTTCAGTGTGGTTGCACTGGTGTGAGAGACTAAGATACACTGGTGATGGGGACTAAAAGTAGTTAGGATAGGCAAATAACACAGATGGACAGATAAGTGAACAAACAGTGTAACGAAGAGCAGAATTTGCCTCTATTCCCACTTTTTTGAATGAAAGAAAAATATTAGTCAATTTTTAAAAGCAAAGAAGTAGCTTCTACTATAACAGCACTTATATAGCACTTTAGAAGCATTGATCAATCCTTGAAATATCTGAGAGGTAGGTAAGTAAGTAGAACTGGTGAAAAAATTGAATTCCCGTCCCACAGAAAATTCTGAGATTTTGAAATTTCTTTTTATTCAGAATCGGGATAAAAAGCAGAAATCTCAGACCTTTTAGCAAAATGAAATATTCTGAACTTTCCTATTTCATTGTAATATTAATATTATATTATGTTGTACTTTATAATGTGAAAGTCAAAATATGTTGATGTTTATATTATATACAAAATAATTTGATCTTATTAAAAATATTTCTATAATTTCACATCAAAAATTTCAACAAAAATCAATACTTTCCCAAGAAATGTGTTGCTTTTGTCAATTCAGTGTTTACTGACTCCCAGCCATTTCATTAAATAGTTTTCAACAACACTACAAGTAAGAATTCTCTGTTCACTTGGCCTGGATGTTATATTATTTCCCTTAGTCCGTCTTGTCTATTTAGACTGTACTCTCTTCGAAGCCTGGCCCATCTACTCTGCATATGTTTGTGTGTACAGTATCTACCACAACGAGGGTTTGGTTTTGGTTGGCACCTACTCACTACGATAGTACAAGTACATAAATAATAATAATCTCCATTTTACAGACCATTTTAGAACACGATGGTTAGGGGTCAGATCTTCGGGCAGTGAAAATTGATGAAGCTCCATTGACTTCACACTTATTTTTACTTTTTTTCCTTACTTAATCAAATTAAAGTATTTAGGCCTTATTGTTTCCCAGTCCGATAAGACTGCCCCTGGATATAGGAGAGGGTAATGACCCCCATACTAGCATGGGACATATTAATGCTCACAACTGCTAGGCCAATGACTTCAGTGGCACCACACTGACTTACACCAGGTCAGGATCAGGCCCTACAGGATCCTCTCTATTTTCTCTCTAGATGTGACCTCATCCATTCCCAGGGCTTCAGCTACTGTATCTATTTCATACAGACAACTATGTTAAGACAACATTAAGGTCACAACACTAAGTTTTCCTCAAAAGTCAGGAAATATTGAAGTTAAAGGTCTGAAGCTCACCCTTAACTCTGACCCTAGTGTGTGTATCGCTGTAAGCCGGTGGCATGGTCTGGCTGGGGCGTCATGACCCTTCCTTGGGGCCAGGCTCTGAGGAAGGCCACAGAACCTTCCTTGCGGGGAATAAACGGTGCCAATTATGAGTCTTTAGCCCCAAACCCCAGCGGGGCGGGCTTCCTTCCCAGTCTGTAGCCCTCCGGCCCTTCTGTAGGGCAGGGCTGGTTCGGGGTCTGTAGCCCTGGCCTTCCCACAGGCAGGGCTAGTGAAGGAGTGTGGTGCCCCCGGTCCTCAGGCAGGGCAGGCGAAGCAGTTTACAGTCCCTGGCCTGCAAGCCAGGCATGGCTGGTCAGGCAGTCAATAGCCCCCAGCCTTTCCAAAGGCAGGGATAGCAAAGCAGCCTGGAACCCCCGGCCTTGCAGGCAGGTGGGGCCAGCAGCGTTCAATATCCTCAGCAGTGCAAGCTCCGAGGGTGTCAGGCACTCCTGGGGTGGTGAAGGAAGGAGGGAGGGGGACGCAGGCCCGCCCATCTCCACTGCATCCCAGCCCAGGGCCCTGTCAGTGGCAAAGCTGTTTGCCACTGAATCAGCAGGGATCCAACCGCAACACGCTGACAGGGTTTAGACCTTGACTCAGCCACTTGCTAGTTGGCTGTCCCTGAGCCACTTCCTCCCACCCTGTCTCTGGGTATCTGCATTGAGCAGTCTCCTTCCGGGTCGCTGGGGTAGAAGGCGAGCGGCAATCCCACAAGTCCCTCACTGTTGACCGGCAGCAGGTTTGGGAACTCCTCTGCATCATCAGCGGAGGGCAGCTCCTCCAGGTCCCAGGGTCCCAGGGGTTCCTTCGGTCCACCAGGTTCACTCAGCTCCCAAGGGTCCCGGGCATCAGGCACTTCCTCCAGCTCAGGGCCGGCCTCAGGGGGTATTTGTCACCCAGGAGTCTCGAGTGGCTCGTTCCAGTCACTTGGGCCCAGCAATCCGGGCAGGTTTTGGATGCTCCACTCGGTGGGGTGGTTGCTCCAAACAGCCACTGGGTCTGGCCCTAGGATGCAGCCTCTGGGAAGACACATCTGCCTCCGGCAGCAGCTTCCTTCCTACTGAGCTGCTAGGCTGGCCTTTTATAGTTCCCTTTCCTGCATTGGCTCCGCCCCTCTGTTACCAGGCAGTTTGGCCTGTAGGGCACAGTTCTGCCCAGCAGGGGTGTCGGGACCCTTCCTCAGGCCCAGGCTCCGAGGAAGGCCACAGCGTCTTCCTACAACCGCATTGCAAAAGCGCTTAGGGTACATCCACGTTGGAAAAATACCGCTGCAGCAGCAAGTCGTAGAGTCTGGACCAGCTGTCTTGGGCTTGCACCCTGGGGCTAAAAATAGCAGTGTAGACATTCCTGCTAGGGCTGGAGCCTGGGTTCTGAGACACACGCCCCTTGCCAGATTTCAGAGCCCAGACTCCAGCCCGAACGGGGGCATTTACACTGCTATTTTTAACCCCACAGTGTGAGCCCCTTAGGCCTGAGTCACTGAGGCTCACTGCCATGGTTTTTTTGCAGTGTAGATGTACCCTTGCTGTTATGTCTTCAGCACCTCTACCTCATTCGGTGCGTAAGCTAGATACTGTGTCGTGAGGATCTGATCTGCTTCCGGTGAAGTCCTGTCCATTGACTTCAGTGGATATTGGATCGGACTCTAGGTGAGGAGGGGGAATAATATTTATGTATAACTCAGTTCTAACAGAGGAAGGCTGAACACAGTGGCAACCAGAAAACACAAGACACTTGTTTTCTCTATGGAAATGAAAGGCTAGACTGTGTCTTTAAGACACAGACTGTGCAACGTCCCACAGTGAGCCATGGGAGCCGTTGCACCTGCCTCGTGATGCGGAGAGGTGTCATTCCTCCTGGGGCTCCCCTGTTCCACTGTGAGGGAAGGGGGGGGTGTAATTTGTGACAGTACTTTAAGGAACGCTTCATGCTCTCCACTGACAAATCCAGCCAGCTCTGCTTGAAGTGGTTTGGGGCATGGGGGGACACGAGTTCAGTATTGACTCGGCCTACCCCTTCCCTCCCCTCCCAAGCAAAGTGCCCTCGGGTGAAGTCCTTGCATTCCTCTGAGTGGCAGGAGCTGTGATCCGGGGCGTCCTAATGCATCCTGTGGCAGCAGGTGGGAATGTCCCTGTGCAGCCATGAATGGCCAGGGCCCAATCTGGCTCTAAATTGATTTCAACACGGATCTCTTAACTAACTGCATTCTTTGTATTCTCATTGCTCAGCGAGTTCAGCTCAGCTTCACCCACCGCACTTACTGGCTGGCTGGCCGCACGGGTGAAATTCACCCGGTTTTGCTCTCCATTACTGCTCAGCAACCAAACTGGCTTCAATCCTGTCCAGCTGATCTCAGCGGGAACACGGGGTGTAAGAGCTGCTAAGATTCTGAGGAGGTGTAAATCAAGTCCAACCCATACAACTACACCACATGCATCTACTCAGGGTCTGGTCCTGTGATGGTGGAGTTACCCCAGATTCATAGAATTCTCTTTATGAACAAAATTAGCCCTGAATAAGGTAGGATTCTGCCTTGCTTTCATGCACAATTAATGTTGCCTTACTCTGCAAACAACCTTGCTGGCTACAAATTTTACTGGCCGTGCACCCATGCTGTGGATACTATTCCTTTCCTTTTACCTATGACGAATTACTTGAAAGACTTCTCCAGCAGCTCCCAGTTACACAGTAAAGGAGTACTTGTCTAATCAAGAAATATTAACCGCCGTGTCCTCCCTCCCACCAAAAATAGGATCCACCATGCCACAGCCAGGGCTCATAAAGGATACAAATAGCTCTTGTTCAGTGTTAATTAGGACTCTGGTGAACAAGCTCAGTGTGTGAGCAAGAAGATTAATAGAGCATTCAAGCCACTGCAATAGACCTGATAACACGCCTGTCGAAAAATGGAGCCATCTTCAAAAACCCTCTCCAAAAATTGTTTATTTTCGCTGGAGCCCTTTGGTTGTTAACTACTCGTCATT
This sequence comes from Emydura macquarii macquarii, assembly GCF_026122565.2. Taxonomy (NCBI): domain Eukaryota; kingdom Metazoa; phylum Chordata; order Testudines; family Chelidae; genus Emydura; species Emydura macquarii. Next base: position 2,375,161 of record NW_027132084.1, on the reverse strand, counting down.
ACGGGCCTTCAGGAATTCATAAGGAGAGATATGGTTTAAAGAAAAACACCCTGACTGCCACTGCATTTCATTGCAGGAGTAGTTAATGGGGACATCAATAAAGTGGCGGAGCCCGCGCTAATGCTGCAGCCGAGCAGTGAAAGAGAAATACCCGTAATGAAGGCAAAGAACAAAGATCTTTCAACGGAAAGATTAGGGAGCACTGAAGTTGCTTCCCAGTCCTTAGGGAGTCTTGGTATTTTTTCAGTGCCGATTTCCAGTAATTACGGCATTATGGTTAATTACACAGAACCTGAACAATAAGACCCAGATTGTGAGCTCTGGCATGCAAAGGTGGGAGCTGATGCATGGAAGCTTCCCCCTGCACAGCCCCTAGCATCAGACCTTCCCTCCCAGGCATCGCCGTCAATTTCGGTGCAGCTCCAGGGGCGACACTTCATGCTAGTTATTTAAGTAGCTGATTTGCATATTCGCAAAAACTTAGCATGGGAGCGGGTGGTCAGTAGATGCTGTGCCCCAAGCAATGGCAAGGGGAGGAGGTGGGGGTTGCCGGGGGCAGGAACGAGGGATGGCTGGGGGCAGTGGAGAGTCTGAAGAGGAAAGCCGTGGCTAGCTGGGAAGTGGGGGTATCAGGAAGGAGGCCACGGCCCCTCGCTACAGGCGCCCGCTCACCCTCGCCTCACCCACGAGCTAGGGGAACTGCCAGCCCTTTCTATCGCTGTCCTGACCCAGCAGCGACACTTCTGTGCCCCCTGCTGCCCTGGGACGTCTCTACTTGGGATCCAGCAGCACCAGTTTAAAGACTCCCCAGCCCCAGCCCCAGCCCCAGCACCCTCTCTGCTCCACGGCCACACCTAGGGCTCAGTGGCAAGGCAGGTTTGTGTCCTCAGGCCAGAGGCGCTCACGCAGAGCTCTGCCCAGGTGCCCGGACCTGAAAAATCACAGAGCTTCTTGCTGGGCGAGCCGCCATCCGATCTCTCCATCTCCCACCACCAATGAAAACTTCCCACACAGCCTCAGACAGCGACTGAGACATCTGGCAACACCCACACCCTTTTCTAGGAGTTTTGGGGGTGTTTCAAACAGCGTTGTCCTGCCCTGCTCTCTGGCCACGTGCAACGATGCAGAGTATCCGCAATTAAGGTCCATGTCTCCTCCTCACTGCTTCTCTCTCCTACCCCTGGAGAAACAAAGTCAAATGCTGCAGTAGAAAGCACCAGGGTGACTAATTCTTTTAATCAGTAGATCTCAAAGCACTATACAAAGGAGGTTGGTATCATTATTCCTGCTTTCCATATGGGGAAACTGAGGCACAAAGGGGGCAGTGGCTTGCCCGAGGTCATACAGCAGGCCAGTGCAAGTGCTGGGAATAGAACCCAGGTCTCATCAGCTCCTGCACAGTGTGCTATCCGCTAGTCCACATATAATATATGGTATAGACAGGGCCGGCCCTAGACCAAATCACTCTCCAGGTGAGAAGTGTCTTCAGCATCCCCCTCCCTCCATTTGTTTAAACTTATTTTTCATTGCATTTGCAGCCCATTTCATGACTTGGATGCATGATTTACGTGCTTGATTTATCCCTGTCACATAAGACGATAAATTTGCACACGAGGCTCTGTAAATCTTTAATTAATCATGCAGAGCACCCTGACGCCCTCCAAGCCCGGCACCACAGGCCATCGCCTGCCCCCTAAATCCAGCCCTGGGTATAAATATGTACACAAATAGGTATATTAGGTATACTGTATGGTATAAATATGTTTCAACTTTAACTTAAGTTAGCAGCCTTACCCTATACACCTAGGCCCCGATCCTGCATGTACTTACCTGCATGACCCTTTGTGGGATCGGGCCCTCCGGTTTAGATGGTGAAGTGTGTTTCAAGTGTGGGCATGTCTGCTGGTGTGAAATTTTCCCCTCTCAGAATATTTTTGCAAGGAATTGGAAGGCTGGGGCTGTGAAATCACATGGAACCAACTGGTGCTAACGTTCAGAAGGGATTTGGAAGTGAAAAAAATGAAATGGCTTTCTACCAGCTCTGTTTAGGAGTTACGTGTATATCCTATATGTAAAACATGCACAACCAGATAGCTGACATTCTGGGTACTATACAAGGCTAGTTAGCCACTTGTGATTAGCGTGATCACCAGACCTATTGAATTATGCAACCACATCTACCTTAGCTCTGTGCCCTGCTTCCCACACCACAAATTTTGCTTGTATGTTGTCCAAATTCCAGAAAGCCAGCTCCCTGGGACAGGGACTGCCCTTGTGTTATTTATTTGTACAAATGCCTAGCACTGTGGGACCTTGATCCCAGATTGGAGTTCTTAGGTGCTAGGATTGTCAAGTATGGAAATGACCGGCGTGTACAGTGGAGTTTGAATAGCTACTCAGATAACTTCTGAGGGCTGCTGTGTTTTTAAAAATTAATCTCCACAGTAATCAGTTCCTTTTCACAGCCTTGAAAATAAATATCTTGCAGCTCTTTTCTCTTCGGGCCGATTAAGTTCTCAGATGAGAGCAGTTGAAGCATTTCTAAAAAAACACTTGTCAGACTGGAGAGACTTTCTGAAGCATTGAGATAAAGATAAAAAAAAACCAGAACCTACTTTCAAGATATAAATGGCCTCTGCAAAGAGCAATTAGCAGAAGGAAACTTGGCTTGAACTTGTCTTCACCTATTTAACTCGAAACTGGTACCAAATGGGAAGCCTGGGAAATTCCGGAGAGAATTCAAATGAGAGTTTTGCCCTAAAAACTGCTCCACTGTAACGAAAGCTGTCTCCCGCTATCCTCAGGAGACGTCAACTAGTGCGTAGATGATTCAAACGGTGGTGGTGTGAAAATAACCGTGCTGTAGCGGAATTCAGATCTCCCTGGAAGCAGATGGGCATGCAATTTTAAGCATTAACTGCACTGTAGCTTTTACAATCCTTTCCCTTACGCATGTAGCAACTGACTTGGACACTTGGCTACCGCTATGGTGCCCAGCTGTGTGGTCGTCCAACAGGATAAGGGGCTGTATGATGCATCCTTGCTCCCCTGTGTGTGCTACCGGCATTGTCCTCTCCTTTGAGGGAAGAAGAGACACCATTAGGCTGCCACTTGCCATTCTGTGCAGGTGCGTCTTTGCAGCTGACTTAGATGTTCCAGATCATTTTCTGACTCAGCTTACTTTCCTTCTGTACTTTCTTCCCCCTGGAGCAAAGGGGAGGCACATACACACACCGAGAAGAATTACTATAGTCAGGCTGATGATGCTGATTCTCAAGGTTCTTAACCACATTCTGGGGCTGGGACACTACAGAACACGTGGCTAGTGATTGCAAATTCCAGCTGTGGTCAAGTGGTGATGTGAGATTCACCAGGCTGGGGCACTGTCTGAGAGCCAATGGCTAGCAATTACCTTAGCCACTGAACTCACTATTACCAGGGAATCTTATTTTCTATCTTTTCATGCATTTATTTTTGAAAATAAGGAGCTGTTTTTGTAAGTTTAAAACAAAAATTTCTGAACTGCCATTATAATCACAAAAGTTTGGTTTTTCTCCACTGCACTTTAACATACTTGGGTCAAGTCAGGCCCAAAGGCAAAGATTTCAATTACTGTTGGACTGTACAAAATAAAAACATTAACTAGGTACTATAGAAGTAAGGAGCACCTAATTATGTATTTGAATTGCTTTTGCTCTGGGGTATGCTTTTGAATTGATCTCTCTGTCTTCTTGTATGAGATTTCATCAATAAGTATTGATGAATCACATGCAAACAGCTGCCAAATTATCTAATTTCATATAAAGACTCTCATTTAACACAAAAAAAAAAATCAAAATAAATACTGCCTAGAGCTGGTCAACATTTTTAGTTCCAAATGTTTTCTCAGCATTAAATGGCTTTGTGTCAAAACGAAAATTTTTGCAAGAAATGTCAAATTTTTTATGAGTGTTTTCAGGCTTTTTGTTGAAAATTGAAAAGGTTTTGGTTTGGGGGAAGCAAAAACTGGAATAATTTGGTTGGTTGGGTTCATATGTTCAGTAAAAGCAGTGTTGTTGCAGCCATGTGAGTGCCAAGATACTAGAGGCAAGGTGGGTGAGGTTATATCTTTCACTGGACCAATTTCTGTAAGTGAGAGAGACAAGTTGTCCAATAAAAGATATTATTTCATCCACCTTGTCTCTTCAGTAAAATCAGACATTGTTGTCAAACCAACTGACATTTTTGGTTCTCATGTGCCCCACACTGATTTTTTTAAAAATGTTTGGTGTTCTACTGCACTCCTCTTCCCCCCCCTTCTCCCCCCCCCGCAAAAAAAATCAGTTTTTCAATGGAAAACATTTCCCAGCCACTTCTAATGTCGTCATACTGGCTCAACTCATTCCACTGTCTGTTATCTCCAAGGTCTACATTTGCAAATATATAGCGTGTGTTGTCTGCAAGATACTGCATGTGCATTCATTCACAATCAAGTTAGCATTTGTGAAACTGTAATATGGAAATACGTCTCTTTATGTACATGTTCCTACTAACTTGCAGTTATTCGTTTGGCACCTGAAGTTATCTTTTTGCACATGCATATACCTATTCAATGTTTGATTGATGGTGATCATGGTTTTCCCCCACATAAATCTGTCCCATATTGTTATTCCACATCACTCTCAAAGAAATTAGAAATGGAAAAAGATCTGGTAAATCATCAAGTTTACCTTCCCACTGTTGCAAAATAATTCCTTTATTGTATCTTTTTTAAGGTATTGTTTAATCTAGTTTAAATTGTCCCAAGCAATGTGGTTTCCACCATCTCCCGTAGGAGATTGTTTCTACAGTCTAATATATGTCACTGTTAGGACTCTTTTCCTGATAGTTTCAATTTTCTCTTTGTCAATATCAACCTCTTATTCTTGAATATAATCCCTTGTTTGAATATAATTCCTTGCAACACCCTAAATAATTGCTCTCTATCCTTAAGGTTTATACCCTTCAAATTCTTGTAGACAGTTCTTGTGACCTATAGCCAAAATACCATGTTTAAGTGTTTTAATTTTTCCTCAGATACATGTGCAGGATCCAAGGAGATGATCAAAGGTGACATTCCTGAGTTTATGAGCCAGTCTGGACCCCAGCATAAATTAGAGCAGCCTCCAGGCTACTGTAACTTCTGGCTACTGCTAGAGCCCCATAAAAATCTTTAGGCAGCTGGTGATTGTCAAGGTGCAATTGATTCTGGCCATGCCCCTAAGTACCTAGGGAAGCTCCCCTATACCGCTTGAGCACATCATGGCAGCACTGATTGGGTTAAAACTTTGCCCCTAATACATAAAGGCTCCTCCTTTCTGAGCAATCACATTGGTTTTAATGTTTGTTTCTTTCTGTGTTCAGACATGACCGGAATCCCAATGGCTTCCCCCTGAATGCCAACCCTGCTCAGGATTGTGCAAGTCTGCAAGGCTGGAGGGTTAGGCAAACAGGTTGTGTTTTCCCTGACCCAAGAATTACTAACCCGCAAGGCCAGACACAGCATTGTGACAGAGCAGTGACAAACCTTGCACTGGTGTCATTGGAAGACAAAAACAACACACCAATCAGGAAAAATACCATTGAAAATTACAAGGAGGAGTTGTTCGAGCAGGAACATTCTAGTAATCTGCCTCTTTAGGGTCTTATCTTGCACCCCTCATTCTGAGACCTGAGTGCCTGCTACAGAGTCCAGTGTACCCCTACTTTGTAAATAGCAACATCTGGCATTCAGCTGTAAGGGTATATACTATTCTGCATGAGTGTAGGGCGTGCAGGATTATTGTAACGCGAGGACTGCTTAGCATGGCGAGACCAGGCCCTAAAATCAGCTGCAGGCTTTATGAGCAATGGTAGGCCTCTTAAGGGCCAGGTTTGGAAATACCCTCTGGAAAGTCCCTAGAGGACAAGAGGAACTACCCCCTGGGCCTGGAAATATCCTTGGGACTAAAACAGAAGTAGGCTGATCACAAGATCAGCGCTAAAGGTCAGCTTTAGCAATAAACAACTAACGTCATCTTATTGCGGATTGGTCCCTAACTAACTGCCAATAGAATAACAGAAACCAAGTGTTCAGGCCCAATCACTATAGGGATGCAGATGTAACCAATAAACTTATTGCTAGAATTAGGGGAAGGGGTATATTAGGGACCCCCGGGCGCTGCCCTGCCTGAGGCTCTCCGTGGATCCGTCGAAGCGCTAGCGGATGCCCAGGTGCGTCGGTTCCCTGGTTGCAACTCGCTTCATAGGGTGGAGAATGGGCCTCCCCATCCTCTTTGTGGTAAGCGCCTGATTCCTAACTGTTAACAGCTTGCAAGACTTTAAGATTTGTAACTCATAGCTTGAAGTGCTGCTTGAATAAACTAGTGTGTGGGCCCCTCCTCGACCTGCTGCTCTTTTCTCACCGCCAAGATCTCAAATTACGAACCCTCCATCTTGGCCGAGTACAATGAGCCACCCGGCCTGTGAGGGAATGAGACAAGGCACTTTGTACTTGAGGCTAAGGAGAGACAAGATGATGGAGGCTTTCACTCAGGTTAGATTGTGAGCAGCCACTGTCTCTTAGCCACCATGGGGAAGTGAGAGAACCTTGGATGAAAAATACTTTCCCATGTTTGTACAGCACCTAACATAGTGGTGTCCTGGTCCCTGAGTGGGGCTCCTAGGAATTACAGCAATACAAATAAATAATACAGGTGGGTAAGAGACTAGATAAAACAACACCTGCTGCTTCTGTTTCAGGGCAAGTCTACATGATGAAACTAAGTCGATCTAAGTGACATCGATGTACAGCCACCACAGTAATTAAATCACTTGTGCATGTCCACACAATGCTTCTGGTGTCGGTGGTGCGTGTCTTCACCAGGACCGCTTGCACCCATTTAACTGTCAGTGTGGGGCATTGTGAGACAGCTTCTGACAGGCAGCAACAGTTGAGGCAAGCAACGCAGGTGCCTGCACTGACACTGTGTTGACCTGACTATGTCAACCAAAGTGCTATGCCTCTCACAGAGGTGAAGTTATTAAGTCAGTGTAGTGGGCAAGCCACATCAGTCAGAGCTGTATTTTAGAGTAGATGCTGACAGAGTTGAGGCAGATTCCATCCACCTAACACTGTAATGTAGACCTGGCCTTACACTGAAACTGTGTCCCTGGCCTCAATCTGGCTGGACAAGGTGAATCAGGAACACAGCTTGGCAAAGTTAGGGCTCGTCTACACAGCCCTAGAGTTCAGACTACAGGCGTGTGAAGAGCAGTGTGCACCAAAGTGTAGCGCCATAACTGTCTTGTGTGGATGCTGCAGGTGCCAACGAAAAAGGTTCCTAGTCCGTGTTCACACCATCCTCTTCAAACAGGACTACATTAATGAGGACTAGGAACCCCTTTGTTCATGCCTGCAGCATCCACATGGAGGAGTTATAATGCAGCACTTTGGTACACACTGCTATTCACGCTCACATAGCCCGAACTGTGGGGCAGCGTAGACATAATCTGAGTTGTTCTTATTAATATCTCTCTGTCTTAGCTTCCCTAGCTGAGAGCAACCTTAATTAGCCACCATGGGGAAGTGCTGTGAGAGAACCTTGGATGAAAAATACTAGAAGAGCTGCAGGAAAAAATTTCTATTGAACAGCTTCCCATTGGAAAATGCAGTTCCATCAAAATCTAAACGTTCTGTAGAAATGTGTTGATTTTTGACAACATTTTTCATGGGGAAAACGTCCAAATGAACCATTTTGATCGTCTCTCTTTGTTTCGATAATGTTGGAATGTTTCATTTTGATAGAGTATACCCATTTAGTTCTGATGTTATCATTATGATTAAACTGTTTTGGCTTTAATACTATATTAAATATTAATTGTATTATATTATATTCACATATCCTATTTAATATATTACATAATATATGTTCTGACACAGTGAAAACAAAATGATTTGATGACTCCAGATGCATTTAAAAAAAAATTAATTCCACGGGAAACTGTACCTTTTGGTTCTGATTCAGAATGAAAACCACTTTTGAAAAGTTGGAATTTCCTGTGGAATGGACATTCTGTTTTCTGAGCAGCACTAGGCGCTAGACAGGTGAAGCTATTATTGCTGTCAGTGTTATTAAGTAGCAGCAGCAGGGACAAATCCGTGGCTACCTTTGATTTCATGGTTGCCATTAGGCTGCCCGTCGTGACCGCTGGGCATGAGTTAGGCTAAGAACTTCAATTCTGGTCCAAGGACTGGATGCGAAGCCCACTGAAGTAACAGGAACCTTTCCACTAATTGTAATGGACTTTGGCTCACAACCCCTGCCAACTGAATTAAAAGAGAACCGCCATTCACAGGGGCAGGCTAACGAAGCGGTTCTGATTTCATCCACTTGAGAACAGTGGCACACACACACACACGCTACCCTGATATTCATAACGCATTTAGAGCCTTCTTGAAAAAATAGTACGTTCATTCTCCCTCCTTCCCCTTGCTTTCTGCCCCTGCTATTTATATCCAAAATACCATCTATAGGGCAAAATGCAGCCTGTGATGTCCTAAAACACACTGCATGGCTGCCCTCTTTCTCTAATTGCAAGATCAGAAGAACAAAGCTGAACTAGAAGCTTTTAGTGATGGTGCATTCAAATGACAAGCCACGTCTTTAAAATAAATGAATATAGGAAGAGGCTGTTTATCTGACTAGAGCAGGAGCCAGAGGATTTAACTGGATGCTCAGGGTTATGGCTAAATGCACGGAGTTGTTCAATGCAAGTCGAGGTGCACAGCCATATCGCTGAGCATGAAGCTTTCAGATAAGAGGGGATTCTGATAAACAAAGGATCTATTGTACTTTCATTTCGGTCCTCATTATTTTTAGAGCAGATCACAAGGAGCGAAGAGTCCACTGAGATACAAAAGTAAAACTAACTCCACAACAGGCTGGGCCTTTCACAATTCCTGCAGGAGATAATTGCTGAGAGTCAGTAGAGTGAGAAGTTTGGCAAATCTGATAGAAATTACAGGTGCCATATAAGGAAACGGTGCCATTGTAGAATCTGTCACCAAATAGTGGAGAAGGTTGGTCTGATGAAGTCCCTCATGGCCATGAGGCAGGGCGAGGTTGAGGAGGGACATGAAGGACCTGAGTCTAGTTCCTGGTTTTGTCACAGATTCCCCGAGTTTTGCCCACATGCTCAGGGTTTAGCTGTTCTCCATATTTGGGGTCGGGAAGGAATTTTCCTCCAGGACCTCTGCCAATCTGCCCTGGGGCTTGTTCGCCTTCCTCTGCAGCATGGGGCAAGGGTCACTTGCTGGTGGATTCTCTGTACTTTGAAGTCTTTGAAGCATGATTTGGGAGCTTCAATAACTCAGTCATAGGTTAGGGATCTATTACAGGAGTGGGTGGGTGAGGTTCTGTGGCCTGCGTCGTGCAGGAGGTCAGACTAGATGATCATAATGGTCCCTTCTGACTCACCCTATGAGTGACTCTGGGCAGGTCACAATCTGTCTGTGCCTCTGTTACCCAGCTGCAAAGTGGGGATAATACTTCTCAATATTGTGAGGATACATCTTTTTTCTTTTATGTTCTCAGACAGCAGAATGCTGGGGGAGGTGCCTCTGCTTGGGTGGATAGAAAATATAAACCCTTCGTGCCAGGTGCCCTTCATGTGAACACGTTTGCTAAGTTCTGTTGCCTTTCCATTTGAGACCCTTCCTTTCTTAGAAGAGAAAACGAATGGACAGATTTCCGGCTGTCTCTCTCTCCCCTCTGGAAGCCTCAGCATCACTCAATGATGGGAGTTGTATCACAGTATGAAGAACAGGGCGACATCTGGGTGGGAACCCCTTGGTAAATCATTGGCAGCTCTTCAGAGTCACAAAGTTTGGGTTTCTGAGTGTGGCTGGTTCTCTGGCGATTCTTGGCTGCAATGGTCATAGATACACCATCCACAGATAATCCCTCTAATGAGAGTTGCAAATTGTGTCCCAGCGCAAGCAGAAGTGGAGGCTACTTAATGGGCTCAAAGTTGGCATAATCCACCACCACCACCATTTTCCTTTTGGGTACAGTGGTTTTTTATCGTCTGGCCTCTTTCCCAGCATGTCTTATGGGGGCATACAATTCTTGAGTGTCCTTTCAGACTACAAGTGCCAGCATTTCTTGCTCTTGAGACCAGAGTAATACAGGAGTGGAGGCCTGCCTTCAGAGGCCGGCACACCCCTTGACACTCCACTGTCAGGCAGGGATAGCTGATGGCTACTCAACAGTGTTCATGTTGCAGGATCAAGTTCCCCTAGCCTCTTCCTCAGTTTTAATGCTGAATGTGTATGTTCAGCGTTCCACCCCTGCTCTTGTAGGATCAAGCCCACTGTAAGTTTGGTTACCAAGGCACCTGATTTCCTACAGTCAGCCAGTGAAGATTTTCAAGTGCTACCGAACAGCTATTTCTGCATCCCAGGCAGGCAGGCCGGGATGGGGCGGGCAGTCTGTTTGCACATCTGGTCCTAGAGCGCTGCAACTATCCACTGCTACTTGCTGTAGCAAAGCAAAGCCACAGCTGGGCTTTCGCTGCACGTTAACTAGATAAAGCATAAGATATCACCGTTACCTGCTGGGAGTCAGTATGTCTGAGGTGCCCTCCCATGACACGGCATGCAGGGAATGAAGGAGTGACTCTGTATCATCGCTCCCGAATGCTTTTGCCAGCCTAGATGACAAAGTAGAAAGCTTTTCACTTTGCACTGCATTAATCTCTTATTAGATATACATCTTTGCTGCCTATCGAGCAGCTAGTGAATTGTGCTATTATGGAAAAGTGTTTTTCAGTGATCACTAGGGAGGGGGAAAAAAAAAACACGCACACAAAAACCTCTGAGAATCAATTTACACTGAAGAACCCTTGGACATCCATCTATGTTTACTAGGTAATTTAGGCCACGAAAGCAGTGCAGATAGCACACTGAAATGGCATCACTTGCTACCGTTCCGAGTGAATAATGTGGCTATCCAAGGCCAGGGTCATTATCTCAGCACGCCTGCTTGTGGCAAGTGAGGGGGGAAAGAAATATACTGTCTATCCACGAAGGCCAATATTTTCATTTCAGATGCACTCTGGATGAAGTAGCAGCTCTGTATTTTATGGGAGATGACATCATTTCCAGCCCTGGCTTTACAGCATTTCATTTCCTGTGGAGCGGCATGCGGCAGTATCGGCGGAGCAGATCGACCGGGGCTGGAAAAGCACCGCCCGGGGTTGTATATGTTAGCGTGGCGTGGCCCTTCTCTTGTGACCTGGCAGCGTGCAGATGGAGTAGGTAGATGGAGTGTAATGTAGATGGAGTAGGTGGATTTTCATTAAGGAGCACAGTCCGGGACGACAGATTAAAGCGTGCAGATGGAGTAGGTAGATGGAGTGTAGTGTAGATGGAGTAGGTGGGAACACCACTGGATTTTCATTAAGGAGCACAGTCCGGGATGACAGATTGAAGTGATGGAGTTGATCAGTAACAAAGGAGTCCAGCGCCTAGGAAGCAGGGATACCAGAATACCGGAGAGGGTGATAATAGGACTGTACTTTGTAACTGTCTTTATCTCTGGGTCCCTAACCTGAGGTGCTTGCAGGCTGAAGTCAAACCTGTGTTGGGCCCCACACAGAAATGCTGGGGTCTGTATGCGGGTGGGATGGCGGGACAGCAGACCCTGCAGGGCCATTACTCCGTTCCCGCTCCCCGTGTTCCTGGGCAGGGAATGGACATGCCTCACCTCCGTCTCCCACGGCAGCTCAAGCCCAGCTGAGTCAGAACGGAGGAGGGGAGGGATTGCTGCCAATATGGGCCCGAATGAAGCAGGGGTTCCCATGGAATCCTTAACGGGGATTGTGTAATTAAAGACAATCCCACAAAAACACTCAAAGGGGGCCAGATTAAGGTTGGCAACCTTAATCCAGGGATTTTCCACCTTTTGAGTGCTTGACTTTGCAAACCTGACTTTTTTGAATGGCTAGGGAATTACATCCAAATAACCTTTGTTTTCTTAAAAACTAAAAAAACGATCAAACAAAAATTCCATCCTGCCGAACCATATTGATCCCTCCCACGTGGGTCATCAGTGGGGCTGTTATCTTTAGATCCCTAGCACCGTCTTCTATGCTTGAGCTGAAAGAGCAACTGATGGCAGTAGAAGGCTATTATCTTCTATGTGGACCTGCCCCCAGACGGGGGACTGAGACTTACTTTGCCAGCTATTTGATGACAGTCAAGGGATGAGGAGACTCAGGAATAATGGGTTATACCAAGTTCCGGAGGGGAGTGTTCTCTAGTGTCTATAGCTTCCCCTGGCCATCCTCTCTCCTCACGGTGCTTCTTCCAGTCCCCAGTTCTTGCTCATGTCCCCTCTTTTTCCCCGTCTCCTCTATTGTCTGTCCTCCCGCTTCTACTTCAAAGGCTCTTAAGAAAACTAAGCAGTCATGGAATAAGTCTTCTCATGGATAGGTAGCTAGTTAAAAGATAGGAAACAAAAGGTAGGAATAAATGGTCAGCTTTCACAGTGGAGAGAGATATAGTGGGGTTCTCAAATAATCTGTACTGGGACCACTGCTGTTCTATATCTTTATAAATGACCTGGAAACGGCAGTACACAGTGAGGTGGTAAAATTTTCAGATGATACAGAATTACTCAAGATAGTTAAGTCCAAAGATGACAGCAAAAAGTCAGAAAGGGATCTTACAAAACTGGGTGACAGGCCAAAATATGGCAGATGAAATTCAGTGTTGATTAAAAACAAAGTAATGCACATTGGAAAACATAATTCCAACTACAAATACGAAATGATGGGGTCTAAATTAACTATTATTGCTCAAGAAAGAGATCTTGGAGTCATTGTGAATAGTTCTCTGAAAACATCCGCTCAATGTGCAGCAGCAGTCAAAAAAGCTAAAAGAATGTTAGGAACCATTAAGAAGGGGATAGATAAGACAGAAAATATCATAGTGCGACAATATAAATTCATGGTACACCCACACCTTGAATATAGCGTGCAGTTCTGGTCACCCCATCTCACAAATGCTATATTAGAATTGGAAAAAGTACACGAGAAGGGCAACAAAAATGCTTAGGGATATGGAACAGCTTTGCTATAAGGAGAGACTAAAAAGACTGGGACTGTTCAGTTTAGAAAAGGTCCGACTAAAGATGGATATGATAGAGGTCTATAAAATCATGAAGGGTGTAGAGAAAGTGAATAATGAAGTGTTATTTACTCCATCCCATAACACATGAACCAGTGATCGCCAATGAAATTAATAGGCAGCAGGATTAAAATAAATATAAGGAAGTACTTCTGCACAGAATGCACAGTCAACCCATGGAACTCATTGCCAAGGGGTTGCTGTGAAGGTGAAAACTATAACTGGATTTTAAAAAAGAATTAGATCAGTTCATGGAGAATAGATTCACCCATGTTCTGGGTGCCCCTAAAATTTGACTGCCTGAAACTGGGACTGGACAAGAAGGGATGGGTCAGTTGATAAATTGCCCTGTTCTGTTAATTCACTCTGAAGTATCTGGCACTGGCAACTGTCAGAGACAATACACTTGGCTAGCTGGACCATTGGTCTGACCCAGTATGGCCATTCTTATCTCCTTAAAGTTCATCTTGGGTAAGTTCTCCTATGTTCTGATGCTTTACCGAAACATCCTGAATCTCTTGGATCTGAAAAACTAAGATGGGAATCTCATGAGAACAAGCTTTCTGGTGCTTCCAGCTTCCTTTGGTGTCAGAAACCAAAATGGTAACAATCTTTCCTCATGGTGTTTAGGCCCTTCATCCAGCACCACAAATTCAGTGACATATGACAATGAAAAAATAACAGGGGATAACAGCTCTCCATTGGTTTTGAAAGCTCAGAAAACTTGGATCGGGGAGTGGAGGACAGGTTTCAATTTGAGCTGTGGCCGATTGTTTGGAATGCAGTAAGTCCTCCATCATTCCAAATCTTTAAATCAAGATTGGTCATCATTTAAAAAAATGATAGGCTGGAATCACTGAGTGAGGTTCTTTGGCCCATTCTATGCAGGTGGTCAGACTAGATGATCATAACGGCCCTTTCTATAAAATGACTGTCAGAACAATCTCGCAATTACTCTACTTCCTGACAAGAATGGGAGCACTGGAAATGAAAGAAATCCTAGGAAAATGAAGCCATTTTTAGTTGCCTTCATTTGGGAATGCGTTATTGGCCAAAGTAACTTGGCCAAGATCATACAGTCAATCAGTGGCAGAGTCAGGAATAGAACACCTGCCTCCCACTCTGCTCAGTGATCAGAAATAGACAAGGCCCTCTTTAACATCTTTAGTGTGTAGTGGCTGAACGCTAAATCAAAGCCATTTAGCAACAAGAGAGAATCTGCAAAGGTATTTGAATAGTTCATCAGAGGCAGCTTCCAAAGAGAGACAATGATTATAGACTTTAAGGCCAGAAGGGATTATCATGTTCATCTAGTCTAACCTCCTGCACATCGCAGGTCACTGAACCTCACCCACCCACTCCTGTAATGGACTCCTAACCTCAGGCTGAGTTACTGAAGTCCTCAAATCATGGTTTAAAGACTTCAAGTTACAGAGAATCCACCATTTACACTAGTTTAAACCTGCAAGGGTCCCATACCCAAATGCTGCTGAGGAAGGTGGAATCCTGCCAGGGTCTCTGCCAATCTGTCCTCAGGGAAAATTCCTTCCTGACCTCAAAATATGGTTTCTATTTGAACAAAAGAAATACCAAACTCCTGTGTTTGGAGTAATAGATTCAGTGGGCTTTAAACTAGGTTGGGAAAAGGCAACAAAGGGAGGATGGTCTTAACTCAGATAGCACAGCATGTACTTCAACATACAAAGTCAGGCAGAGGATAGAGTTTTTCTGCAGCCAAAGGTAAAGAGTAAGAAGAGTACTGAAGGGTTTGAACTTAAATGCAAGGCACTTGAGAAGATGGAAAGAAAAGCGATAAATATTGCTAAATGATGGAGATTATGATCTAGAGGACATTGCTATAGCTTAGTGGGATGAGTCTCATAACTGGAATGTCAGTTTATAGATAGATGCAATCTATATGGAAAAGATAGAAATAGCAGAGGAGGTGGAGGAATCAGAAGCATTTAAAATTCCAGTAAGCTACAAGTCTACAATGTAGAATATGTTGGTAAAATATTTTTGGAGGAGAAATGAGAAAGAAAGGAGAAATGATACTGAGTATCTGCCATAAAGCAGCAGAACTGGAGGAAAGTGTGGACGAATAAGTTCTATGCCCCAACCTAGAGGAGCTGCCCGTTGCCTGGGACCTGCTGGAGCTGCCTGAGCCCTGTGTGCCAGAGGACCCACCGGGACCCTGTGACCTGGAGGAGCTGCCAGCCACTGATGGCCCCAAGGAGTTCCCGGACCTGCCACCGGCGAGGGACTGGTGGGACTCCTGCTGGCCATCTACCCTGGAGAATCTGAGGAAGACCCCTGGCTCCAGGTACCCGGGTTCAGGGTGGGAGGAAGTAGCTTGCGCTCGCTCCAGTGTCACTGTGTTGCGGCTGGAGCCCCGCTGACCCAGTGGCAGAGCCCTTCGCCACTGGTAGGATCCTGGACTGGGATGCAGTGGAGTCTGGTGGGCCGGCGTCCCCCTCCCCTCTTCCCTAGACACCCTGGGAATGCTTATCTCCTCTGGACCTGCCACTGCAGAGGATACTGAGCATTGTGTCTACAGACTTCTTGCCAGCTCTGCCCCACTTGAGGACTGGGGCCTACAGACTCCTTGCCAATCCCGCCCGGTGGCCGGGAGCTAAAGAGTCTTGCAACCCACTAACTTTCTCCTTGGAGCAAGACGCTGTGGCCTTCCTTGGAGCCTGGGCCTGAGAAAGGGCCGCGACACCTCTACTGGGCGGATTTGCCAGCCTAAATACCCCTAAATCCCTTTCAGAGTAACTGCTTTCCAGGATGCAGTCCTCCATTCTATAGGTATATACAGTATGATATCCTAAAGAATAAAGGGAAATAGGTAACAAACTTTTATAACTATTGAAAACTATTTTTCAGAAGTTATGGAGAAAAGCAAAGGTAATACTGGTATTCAAAAAGAGAAAGATGAGTGATCCTGGCAATTAACTCCATATAATTCAATTCTAAATTAAATCCCTAGTAAAATGATTAAACCCGTATGAAGAGAAGAAGCCTTAAAACCATATAAAAGGACAATGGAACTATACGAGGACAATGGAACAAGAAGCAGCATGGGTTTTCAGAGAATTAAGCCACAATTCTGCTTAGCATGCAACCATGTGCTTAAATCTATGGCACAACTTGAGTGGCTGATTCCGGGGCTCAATTCCAATTGGGTTGGATATGAACAATCTCACAGTTGTTGAAGCATGGAAATGTACAGAGGGGGGCTGGGTCTGGTGAGGATATTGCAGGGCTCAGTATTAGGTAAAATCTTATTTAACATCTCCTTTTAATGAGCTTGAAGAAGGATGAGAGTGCTATTAAATACATATCCTACCCATTTGGGAGAATCTGTGAAACAAGTAAATAATACAAAGGAATGGAGTGAGACTAAAAACAATAGCAGAACATATCAATATGAGAGTCATCTTGGAGAAATGCAAGGTAAGAAATGTATGGGAAAATGGTCAGGAATCCATCTACTCTACGTGAGGGGGAAAGTTCATACTTTCTCACACCTAGGAACAAAGAATATAGGGCACACTTTCAAGGGGTGGCCTGCCCCCTTCAGGGGAATAGGACATATGGGTCATCCCACCCATGTCTTGTTTGGTACCTAAGGGCCTAGGAAAATGACAACAGGCAGATATGGGGTGAGAGGAAGCAGTGCCAGGGGAATAGTCTTTGTTTGGGGAAAGCCTGTGCTTTTATTTCTTTAAGGTCCAGGGACCAGGGTTCTTGCAGAGAGGGCGGAGCAAGGCTCCCCTCTTTCCCATCCAACCAGAGCCAGCCCGGGAAAGAGGGCTATATATATTCTGCCTCTTCACTCAGACTAGGAGGACACCAGAAGGAAAAGGCTGCCTGCTCTGCTGAAGGTCTGATCCTGGGGACTAACTGGCAACAGTGACCAGCTGAAGGAGAAGCTGATTGAAAGTCGCAGCTGACCCTAGGTGATGAGCACAGCCCAGAAAAGGGAGCTGAGAGCCTCCTGGGCCAAGGATGAAAAGCCCAGTCCCCAGAAACAGGGCTGGGAAGATTCCCAAACCAGAGGGGAGAATACATGGACCAGCACTAAAACTCCCAGAGTCCCAAGAAGGAGAGCAAAGACCCCTGACCTTACAGGGGACTTCTATTGAGGAAGCTGTATGAATTAACTAAACTAGACCTCAAGAGAAAGGGATTACTGTTTAAAGACTCCGGAGATGAGTGAGTTATTTCTGACGCCAACAGAGGGTGCTGAGAGAAGTATGTTTGCAGGATCTCATCGGCACCATGGGCAGTCCCTATGACAGCGAGGGACCGTGTCCTGGAAAGCAATGACTCAGAAAGGGATTTAGGACTCATGGTGGATAACCAACTGAACATGAGCTCCCAGTGCCCCGTGGTGGCTAAGAGTGCGAATGAGCAGGGGAATATTAAGGAGGAGTAAGGAGGTGATATTACTGTTGTACACAACATTATTGAGATTATTACTGAAATACTGTGTCCAGTATAGGTGGAAACACTTTAAGAAGGATGTTGATGAACTGAAAGGGCTTTGAAAAGAGCTACAGAATTACTTCAGGTCTGGAAAACCTGCCTTTCAATGAGAGAGTATATAACCGTAGTCTATTTAGTTTATCCAAGAGAAGGTCAACAGATGACTTGATCATAGTCTATAAGTATCTACCACGGGGAGAAGGTTTCATCTACTAGGTGATTGTAATGATCCCTTCTGGCCTTAAAATCTATGAACACTTGGAAAGTCATGATGCTGAAAAGGAGTAGGTAATATTGGGTGGCAAAATGAGCTACGTTTATAAGGCAATCCTGGACAGCAGCAAAAATAGCCAGTGCAGTTATAAAGGGCATCACTTCAGGAATCAGGAAGGTAACAGTTCTTTCTTTTATATGGCTCAAATGAAATTCAATGGCTCTGAAAATTGTTTAAAGAACAGAGAGAGCTCAGAGAAAACCAACAAAAGTAATTAGGGAGCTAGAATGGTTGACATCTGAGAAGTGCTTCAAGGCCAACTCTCCTTGTGTCTACATATGGCATGTGGTAGAATGGAGGCCCTAGGTTCTACCGTTATACGAATAATAATACACGCTACTGAAATCAATGGAAATACTCCCAGTGACGTCAGTGTGCATTGGATCAGGCCCTAACACCGCTCAATATGTGCAGCTTAGCTAAGCGATGACTGAGATGTAAATATCAGAAATGCCAATGGGAGATATGCATAGATTTTGAGACCAGAAGGGATTACTGCGATCGCTTCGTCCAGGGCTTCTCACAAACAACATTTTTGGTGGCCTCAGAATGTGGCCACCAACTCTTGCTGGTGGCCACTCTGACAAATTTTCCTAGGATACTTAATTAACTTTAGGAAAAACCAATAAATATGCATAGACTCATGTCCAAATCATTGTCATTTAGTTATGTAGACTGTTTTTTTTTTTTTTTTTTTGCAGACTCCATAATAAAAATAATGTACAGTTGTACTCTGGTGCCCCAGTCCCCACCATCTCCTCTGGCCCCTGCTGCCTCCCTCCAGGGACCTCCCCTCCCAGGCCTCCACTGCCTCCCCCACCTACACTCATTGCATCAAGCTCCCTTCCACGGCCACACGCCTCAGGCTCACCCTGCTCCTTGCCGCTTGACCATGGTGCCCGATAAGGCCAGCCCTGCTGAAGCCCAGAGTTGGAGCCCTTCAGATGGATCTGGGGGCAGCTGCATCCCAAAGCCCCACAGCTGCAGCTGGTGGGGGTGGGGCTGAAGCGTGGAACCCACTGCCAGAGCCCAAAGGCTGAAGTGGAGGGGGAGAAGAGGGTTAAACCCACCATCGGACCCTGTGGCTAAACCAGGGGAGGGGAGGGATGAAGTTCTCCACCAGAACCTCTGGTCTCTGAAGGGAGGGACTGCGGCTTTGCCCTTCCCCATCTCTGCCCAGGAGGCCATCATGGCCACAGGAAAATCGTCTGGTGGACACACGCTGCCAAAGTGGCTGCATTTGAGAAACGCTGACTTAGTCTGACTCCTGTATAACACAGGCCATACAACTTCCCCCAAAGTAATTTCTGGAGCAGATCTTTTAGAAAAACATCCAATCTTGATTTGAAAGTTGTCAGTGATGGAGAATCCACCATGATCCTTGGTAAATTGTTCTAATTGTTCTTTATTACTTTAACCATTATTATTGGCAATTCTTTCATTTCTATCTAGTAATGGATAAATCTCATTGTCAGGATTCTTTTTGTTCCTAATATATTTTTTAAAACCTCCTTATTGGCTTTAACTCTGCTGGTCATG
Organism: Emydura macquarii macquarii; assembly: GCF_026122565.2. Taxonomy (NCBI): domain Eukaryota; kingdom Metazoa; phylum Chordata; order Testudines; family Chelidae; genus Emydura; species Emydura macquarii. The sequence goes on along the minus strand of NW_027132084.1, from coordinate 2,355,668 downwards.
GATTTCTCCATGTGTCTTTGCTTCCCTTATCAATTTTCTACTATTCCTAACTTCTAATTTATATTCATTACTATCAACTTCCCCTTTCTTCCATTTGTTTAATATATATATTAAATACACACATATTTACAGCTGCCTTTACCTCCCCTCTAAACCAGGTTGATTTTTAAACCAGCACAGCAATGTTCCTCAGCTGTGGGATTGTGGCTCTTGGGCATCTGGTAAGTTTTTCATAAATGATTCCCAATTATCATTCACACTTTTCTGATTAAATTCTTCCCCTCAGCTGATTTGGCTCATTGTTTTCAGTATTGTGAAATTGGCCTTATTAAAGTCCCAAATACATATAATACTGGTCTGGACTTTATTCTGGTTATCCTTTATAAATGTGATCAAGTGAGGATCACTTGTACCTAAGCTACCATTCATGTTCAGTTCTGTGAGCAATTTCTCTTTATCTGGTTGGCATGCAATGTGAAGCTCCTCATGATCATAGTGTTTTTTTCTTACATATTATAGATAAGTGTGTAAGGAGGCAATCATCCTGTTCACTAAAGTGAGTTCATGGTGACCACCCTCCTAGTAAAAAAAACTTTTTCCTAATGTCCAACCTAGACCTCCCTCCCTGCAACTTGAGACTTGCTCCTTGTTCTGTCATCTGCCACCACCGAGAACAGCCTAGCCCCATCCTCCCTAGAACCCCCTTTCAGGTAGTCAAATCCCCCCTCACTCTTCTCTTTTGCAGACAAACAAGAGGCTATGCACTAGGATTAGAAGAGCTGAACACTATGCACAGTATTTATGAACACTTGTTTGAATAAAATCCTCAAATTGGCTTGATGATATTTTGTGATCTCTTTCATTAGTTTTTTTGCACACAGTCACATGAAGACTCAGGTATGGTATAGGTATACCCAATTCTGCCTCAGCATAACAGGATGAACTAGACGACCTCTGAGGTCCCTTCCAGCCTTATATTTCTACGGTTCTATTCCTCTTTCTGGGTTTGGATGTTATCCATTCAGAAAGCAGACCCAATACCACATGACTTGGATAACCAAACGCTGAATTACGAATACTTAAATGCGTAGGGCTGGAGTAGTTTCTGAGCATAACCATTCACTGGATAATTTTGAATATAGGAGAAATGAATGAAAATGGAGGTGTCTGTTAACTGAGGAGCCCAGGAAGAAGGGAACCTGAGGCAGGGTGCTGCAGAGCCACTTCTGGTCACAAGGGGGTGCTTAGGAGGCAGCTGACCCTGTTATACTGTGGAATAATCTTCCCCGGTGGAAGCCTCATCACTTGGTCTATTTGAAGTGAAGAGGATGGATAAATGTACTGAAGTGAATCAGGCTGCACTGGCAAGATTAGGCCCTAGTACTACAGTTCATATGCCTACAAATAGCCCTTACACCCAACAATGCAAAACAGTTACGCATCTTAATTAACTGAAGAGATCTTTTCCTCTCTATATCTGTGGATCAAACCCTGAGAAGTGCTGACCACCAGTAATGTTAGATACAGTAATTCTACACCTCTCAGGATTTTAGCATTGGATTTCTCAGATGCTTGTGGTTAAGGCAGACATACAGCCAACACTCTGCTTTGTACAGTCGGCATCATTAAGTCATTAAGTCAACTCATTAGGAGTTGTAAATCTGTTGTCAGGCAGCGAGTTCACTGTAACAACATGCAAGAGCATCTGCTTGAGTGAAATGGGTTACTTACAGGAAACACTGGATGCTGGCTATACAAAATTTTAGCACTTCAATTGTAAAGCCTAGTGAGGTGACATGAGGAAAAACAAGGAAAATTACCTCCTGATCGTTGTCAAATAAAATGAAATGCTCTGAGTATGACATTCCCCGAGTAGAAACATTGGAAGACTTCCAACAAGTGCTTTGGTAGGGCCTAGGATACATAAAATGATGATTTCCATGCTGTTGAAAAGTACACCTTGCCTCAGAAGCCATAGCAATTCATTGTGCTTCTCTCAGCTGAGATAGGTGAACCAGTTCAGATGACAGAGGAACTTCATCCAACCCTGTGCCCCAAACACTAAGAGTATATCTACACAGCAATAAAAAAACCTGAAGCACCGAGTTTCAGAGCCTAGGTCTGCTGACGGGCTGGGGCTGCAGGGGTATAAACGTGTAGTGTAAACATTCAGGTTCACAGGGTCTCAAAGCCCAGGCTCCAGCCCAAATGTGAACATCTACATAGCAACTTTATAGCCCTGCAGCCCAAGTCAGCTGACCCAGGCCAGCCCGGGAATTTTATTGCAGGGTATACATACCCATAAGGGCCTGATCCAAATCCCATTGTACCCTAAATGAATACATACCTTTCGATCTGCTCAAGGTCCAATCTACCTCTGGTTTTTGCCACTACTATAAACAGACATGGCAGAATTCAATATTTGGTTTTTTTTATTTTAATAACTTTGAAGTTTATTTTTCTGTTTAAAAAATTTTTTTTTCAATTTACATTTTCCCTGTTGTGGGAAATTATGGGCGGGAGGGTCTGACAATAATCATTTAATGACAATCAGCACCGAGATTCATAAAGTTAAAGCTTTAGAACCATTAATACATCTCTGGCAACATCACATGGCAAAACATACAAAGTAAATATCCTTAAATCAAACCCTAATAAGTTCTCAGGCAAAGTAAGAAAAATCTGCTTATCTGTACATTTTGGTGATTATTGAAGGAAATATTTTTTTGACCTGTGTGTACAGTGAAATTAAGGGTTATCAACATTTACCAGTTAAAATCTAACCCTTCCAAGTCTAACTACTAACCATGACATATCTGCCAGAGGGGAAATGAAGGGTGTGGTGCAAAGCAGCCACAAAACCCCATCCTTTGCGGATCCTTTGGAAGGAACAACACAGCACAGTCTTAAAAAGTGGGTGGTGCTGGCTGGAAAGTGGGTGTGGCTATGGTGGCTGGCCCAAAATAGTCTATGAAATGTCTTGCTATATGTGACATGGCAAAGTGAGAGAAAACTGGGATGACTGTTCTGGATGGAGACGGTCACAAAAATTTCTTTCAGAGAGAGAGAGGGTCTGAACTTTTAGATGCTTCTGCAAACGCAAACGCTTTGGAAAATACAAGTTAAAGGTCATAAACAAGGGAGCAGATGGTTCTCAGTGAGCTGTTCCCGTGCTAAGTGTGTGAAACTATATAATAGCCAATCAGCAATTGTGTGATTATTGGCAGAGATGATAAAAAGGTCTGAAGAACAAGATGGAATAAACGATCCCCATCCCCACACACCACCCACTGTCTGCCCTTTGCCCAGTGGAAAACTGGGGCACTGTGAGGTCAGTGGAAATAATGCTGCTGAAAGGTGCAGTCTGACAGCCCCAAAGAATAAAGTCGTCCATTTATCCCCAGAAGAAGCACTGCAGCAAGAGTGAGAGTGCGAGCTGCCCTGCAGGGCTGTGCCATCGTGCTCCAGTCCTGTTCTATAGGAATGAAAAGGTAATTCAATTCTGTTTCCATGATCTGGTTAGTGCCCAGCCTTTCCATTCAGGCTGCCAACAGAGGGACCAATTAGTGCCAATTGCAACAGCGGCTTTTATGCCATGAATCCCTGTCCTGTGGGGAGCTGGATTGAAACCCCTCAACTCATTTCACTTAAATTTCCAACAGATGGTAATGACTCTTGCTATCACACCTGCGCATGCTAGGTTTGAACTGATGACCTGCAAGTGAAACGTTGTAGAGTCCATTACTGACCTCACCTCAGCAAAGCTTCAGTACACTTGCCCCCAGCATCAATGTGATTTCAGCAAATGATTTAAAAGGGTGTTCTCTCAGCACGGGAGACCGGAACGGCTGCAGCTCACTGAAGGCTGCAGAAAAGATTTACAGTCAACTTTAAATCCACATATCACTGAATGGAACAACTTTTAAGGAATTTAGTTTAAATCCTAAATCAAGATAGCAGATGACGGCTGGGTCAAACCTCACTCAAAAATGATGGATCAAACTTCAATCTGCTTTACATTAAACAAATTAGATGGTTTCCCAGCCTCTCTGATTTTAGTCATTTAACGTAAAGCTGCTTAAAGTCAAGTATTTTTCAGGCTTCAGACTAATCAGGACAATTTGAGATTGGTTGCTTGGTGTTACAGACATGCAGCATTTTGTAGTCTAGAGATAATGGCAGAGCCACCACTTCCATTCTGTAATATGCTCCAATTTCATCTTACACATGAAGCTCAATTAAGAAATAAATATATCTAAAACAGGTGAAAATAAAAGATCCAATGTCTCCATGTATCCCTTGGATTTAAGAACACAGCACTAATTTAAGGCAAAAATTATTGGTGCATTTTACATGGCTTTTTATTAATCAGCAGAAGATTGAGCACAATTTGCAAAATTCATGTGGCATCTATTAAATATTTTCTTCTAAGTAAGTAAATGAAAGAGATTTGCTAATTCCGGCAGATGCTTCATGCATTGCTAATGGGTGGGAGAAACTAAACATGGAGGGACATATTAAATCTATGCAAAACAGTCCTCAGATCTCGGCTAAATTCATTTCAACATTTTTTTTCACATTTTCAGGCCTGTCAGATTTTATAAATATTGATACAATGTAGTGAAAGGTGACAACTTGGAAGGAAATTTTCCAATGGGAGAATGTGAAAGGGCCAATGCTACTAAAGTGTCTTTTAAACCAGGGCTGAAATGCATGCTACAGGCTTTGATTGTGTGACTTCCTTCATCCTACCCCTGAGAGAAGGCCCAACTGACAGGGGAGATTTTCCAGAATATTCAGCCCCCGTGGGGGGGATGAATGGCTTTGAATGACTTGAGACTGCCCAGGCATTTGAATATGCTCCCACAGGAACCAAGGACCTTTACAGAGCTTGTCAACTTCTGCTCCAAGTTCTTTGACCTTGACCTTTGACTGTTCTTTGACTTTGCCTTCCTTAACAACTACATAGCAACATGTATATGTTTTTTCAAAACATAAAACCCTACCCCAAGAAGACACTCCATTGCACATGCTTCTCCTCCTGGGGAGAGGATGAGAGAACCATCAACATGTCACAGCCGTTAGCCATGTTGCTTAATGCACTTCTGGAAGGCGCTCAGATACTACAGTGATGAGTGCTGTATGAGAACCTAATCAAACAGAATAGAATAGAATTTATCTTTCCACCCAGCTGGAACTAGAAAATCAATCCCCGAACCACAGGCAGAATTGAGCGGATATTCTACCCTATCATTACCTCCAGTTGCGCTCTAGGGAGATGAGCATTCTCATTGGCTTCTAGAACTAGTAGCCCACCCACCCGATCATATTTGCTGCACTCCAATTGACTCTCAAGATTGGTTCTTGTTCTGCCAATAGCAGCAGCCCACTTATTATTATTAAGTGTTTGTATGGTGGTAGTGGGGCCAGAGGTCCAAGTTCAAGCTCCATTCGAGTGAGCTTTGTACTAACACTGTGGAGAACACAATCCCTGTGCTAATGACCACACAGCTGTTTCTATAGTGTGCCGTAAGTGAGTTCTGTGGATGGAACCCTGTGAAATCTTTGCAGTGAAACCAGGAAATGGTCAAAGCTCAGATGGGTTTCGGAGTTGCCCTGCAAAAAGCGTGATTCAGACCAAAGGTCAAATTGGGGTTCCATCAAAGTCAATGACAAAATCCCTACTGACTTCCATATGGACCCACTTTCACTGGAAGGTTTGCTAAGGTTCCCAAACCTTTCAAGCAAACCTGCGTGTAGTTGTGAGCAAATTCTGAGGATGTTTATTCTTTCACAATGAAGCCATGTGTCCATTTGGGGCCTTGGATGATTTCAGCAGAAAGCCAGGGGCTCTCTGAGGTTGTGAGGGTTTGTTCCAGTACAAATCTTTCTCTGTGTGCACGCAAACCACCCACTCACCCAAAACTGAGCTAACTTTTGCACAGCCCCTTGTGAACTGACACTGCAGAGTCTCAACGCAGTTCTAGGCGTGGAGTCTCCTTTTCCTTCTTTGCTTTTAACCTCCCAACCTTTTTCAGCCTTAGCTGGCAGGAAATACTGTGTGTGTAAATTCTGCCATGTTCCACGCTTCTGTTTGCTATTTGTTTTATTAGAGCGCGTTGACTTTTTTATTTTGCACTGAGCAACTTTGCTGTGCCAAAAATCATACCGACTCGTGCATTATTTACGAGTTAATATCACAAAACAGATGTCTCCAAAATAAATATTTTTTCACTTCCTGGTCTGTGCAGTATAAAGGCCAGATGTTAAGAGATGATGAGCTTCTCTTTGAAGGTGCTGAACTGTCTGGGATCAGTGGGATTGGATCAGCCCCTATCAGAACTGGGCCCCAAAACACTGAGTGCTTGCCTGCAGTCCTAGACTGATTAAGCCAGTCTGAGTCTCTGAGTCTGATTAAGCCAATCTCAGCTCTGGACTACGTAGCTCCTGGTTTTGCATCATCATGTTAACCTTCCATTGAGTGTCTTATTTTGTGGGTCACACACAAGGCCGGATTTAAGCCTTACACGCCCCTAGGCACAGCATCTTCAGCATCCCCCTTGCCTACAGCTGACCTTTGTGTTTTCCAGGCAATAGGGGGGAGAGGTGCTGGCCGGGACAGCTCCATGAAGGGGGAATATGTTCACCAATGGGCTACAGCTTCCGGCCTGGCCAGCGGGTGGGGTCTCATGGGGGGAAGAGGAGGAGCAGGGCAATGAGGTCCCAGGGGCAGGAGGAGGAGCAGGGGGTGGGGCCAGAGTTCTGGGCCCCCAAATTCACTGGGGCTCCTCAGCATGGACCCCATTGGCCCATGCAGTAATCCGCCAATGTTTCGGTGCCCTGAGGCATGGGCCTACTGTGCCTAATTGGAAATCCGGCCCTGGTCACACGGTAGTTGCTAAATCACATCTACTACTAGCGAAGGGAGAGATACAGAAGGGCTACGCAACAGCTAGAGTCCCTGGAGACGTTCCGGCTGCTTTGGCAGAAGCAATTCCTTGGCAGCCGGGGGGGTGACCCCCAAATATTTAACAGGGTGCAACGTGCCCTTATCGCTTTTATGCCCGTCTACTCTTTCTGTGCTTTTATAGTTTGCGTGTCTCCATGGCGTCTGAGGTACTGCGTGAGTTGCTTATCTTGCGTTTCTCTCCTCCGGCAGAGTTAGTATTAATTCGTTTATTGCGGGAGAGCGAATATTAAAATCCATGAGCTTTTCTGCTGACACAAAAGGGGCTGAGGTGTGTGTGGCAGCAAGGAGTTCCACCGGTAGCAGGCCAGCTGCTGAGCCATCTCTAAGCCTTGGCTCCCACCCTCCACTTTTATGGGTGTTGACCATTCCAGTGATCCAATGGCGCATCAATTGAACATCAAGGAGGCAGGTCCTCAAGTGACATGGGTCAGTCCCATGAGGGGTTTGGCTTTCAGGACCAAAGCCTGGAATGCGATGGGGCATACCACTGTGAGTCAATGCAGAATCCTGGGGCGTGGTGCTCTCTGTCTTGTGGCAGGGCCGTTGTTGCAGAATGAGGGGCTGTTGTGTTCTGGAGTGACTGGTGCTTGTCCATGGTTGGTAGCTTCATTCCGAGGTCTGATGAATTGCAATAACCAAGCTGAGAGGTCACAAATAGATGGATACCAGTGGCAAAATCAGAGTCAGATGGGAGAGGGCCAAGCTATTCTGGTCAGCGATAAGTCAAGGGTGCCGTTTGTAGCAGCCATGGCTATTAGCCTGTCTGGAAGGATTCAAAAGGGAGCACAGCCACAGATTCCTTCTTGGCGATCGGAGGACAGATACCAGTTCAACCTGCATTACTACTGGTCTGCTGGCTTGTGCAGAGGGGAACAAGCCAAGGTCATTCCTCACCATGCCTTCCCCACCACCGCTTACCTTTCTATTCTCATAGCCCTTGTTTTCAGGAGCAATGGTATCATGGCTGGCTGCTTTTCAGGGCACAAGGTTAAGATAAATGTTCTTTAGCACAGGACCAGCCACATTTGGGCTGATAATACAAAAGGAGGGGTGAGCTATTATTATTTGTAATACAGTAGCCCCTAGTAACTTCAATGGAGATCAGGGCCCCATTGTACTAGGTGTTGTACAGACACATAGTAAGGGTCAGTTTGCAATCTCCATAGACAAGACAAAGGGTGGGAAAAAATTAGTATTATCCCCATTGCACAGCTGGGCGACTGGGGGATTAAGTGACATGCCCAAGGTTATACAGGAATTCTGTGGCAGACCCAAGAACCAAACCAAGATCTGTGGAGTCCCAGTCCAGAGCTATAACCAAAGTCCAAACTTCCTCTCTGTGTTTGAGCTTCCAGAAGTTTTTTTATGTGTCTCTAACATTTGGAAAAACACATTCAGAACTTCAGTGAGATTTACAGAAGAAGCAGTTCCATTTCAGAGGATGAATAGCTACAAATGACCAGGACATCAAATTATCTAATTAGAATGGAAAGAGAACCAACGTCAACTCCTTGTTATCATATTTCTCATCCCCCCCACCTCCCCAAATCAAACCCATTCCGTAATGACTCTGAGTAATTACCAAGTAGTTCTAACACAATCCTGCAAAAATCAAGGAAATTACAAATGGGGCCAATAGGGCAGTGCATGCCAGGGTTGTACTCTCTACTGAGCTGCATAATGCATTTCTACATTTGGCTTCCGTCAGCCTGCGCATTAGCTAGGGAGTATGAGCCCAGTCACCTGGAGCTCATACTCATTGGTTAGCATATTCAGAAGGGCAGAGACATTTTGCTTTGGCAGCAGATTTAGCACTACAATACCAACCATATTGCAGAAGATGGGGCATCAGGGCAAGACCTGGACTTTCCCCTGCCTTGGCACCTTGCATAGCCATTTACACCTCTGCAAAATGCAATCCCGCCTGAATCCTCCGCTCCCGCAGGCAGTCATGATGGATGTCCACTTTGCCCAGGTACACATGACTAAGCCAGGTGCAAGGAAAGAAGAGGATTGGGACCCACGAGCTTGATTTCTTTAAAGGAGCCTTCCCCAAGGAAGCACATTGACATACAGCATCTGTCCCCTGAGGCTCCTAAGGCACTTTGCAAAGCGACAGGCAGGTATCACTGGGGCATAAAGCAGGACCTGTTAGCACACAGTAGGCTAGATTCAGCCCTGGGTTACAGCAGCAGCAGGAGACTCCTAGCTGCAGACACTCTGTGGGTGGGAAGGCTGTTGTAATACAAGGCTACGTCCTTTTAACAGGAGCCCACCGCTGGCTGGGGAAAGTGATGGACAGGAGTTACACCGATTCACTGCATCCTCAAGCCCATCTTTGCCAGGGGCCGGGGAGGAATTCCTTGGGAGTCCCAAATGCAATGTCGAGTTGCCCCCACCCCCAGCAGGCAGAGTCTGCCTTCCTTTGGGGTGAATACCCTCTGCAGCAGAGTGTACCCCATTGGGGTAACAGGTGCAGTTTGCACACACCCAGATCCTTGAGCCAATGTGAATGGGCCAGGAACACTAATGTTATAGGACAGGAATGAAGAAGAACGGCCTATGGAGATAGGATCGGAACCAATGCAACTGACGTCAATATAAAGGTTCCCATTGACTTCACTGCGCTTTGGATCAGGCCCATAGGCCGCCCAGGAAATGTAGTTGAATGGAACATGAGCACCTCCAGATGCATTAGAATCTGGTCAGGATACCAGGTCTAATACATCCCTTCTTTGGAAAAAAGATGGATCCTGACAAGGCATCAGGACCATTCTAATCTCTCAGGCTGCACTTATTTCCTAACCCTACACTGGATAATTGGTTGAGTTCTGACTCAGAGCATCGCTTTCCTGAATCACTGACAGCACCTCCTGAACTGACTGCATCTTACTTGGAACTCTCCCATCAAAGCAGGGAACCATCTCCAACCCACATGGCCTGGGAAATACGACAGGTCATAGCAAAATGTGACACAGCTGTGCGCAGGCCACTTTAGCTGATTAATCATGTTCTGCATTCCTTTTGCTCTCTGTTCAGATGTTTGTACTTAGAAAAATAGCTTCACTCACAGCCCAGACCCCTCCTGTGGCCAGTGTTCCAGGGGTGTCAGAACCCCGTACTTGTGGCATGGCAACACATTACCATGGCAATAAAAGTAGAGCTGGTCATAATTTTTGCAACAGAACTGTTTTCCATCAGGAAACGGTTTAATAAAAATGGAAACATTTTGTGGGAATGTGTCCATTTCAATTACATTTTCAACAGAAGCAAGTTGAAACAAGGAATTTAGATAATGTTGAAATGCTTTATTTCAACAACTATTTTAGTGTTTTTAGACTTTTCTATTAAACTATTTAATGTTTATATTATACAATATACATTATAGTTTGTTACCTACATAACAACATTTTGACATTACTGACACAAAACTATTAATCATTATCTAAATGGGGCATTTCTATGTTTCTGAACTGAAATTTTTCATTTTTCTTCACTGAGAAATTTTAAATTTGTCTTTTCATTCCAATTCCAAACAATTTTTTTTTTTCAGAATTGTTGGAATTTTCCCACAGGATGGAAATTCTGTTTCCCAACCAGTTCTAAGTAAGTGACGGTACAAGTTCAGCATTATTAAAAGATCCAATAGGAAGAGAACATAAGCTAGCAAGGAACCAATATCCTGTTCAAGCATGGATATCTTCATTCAGTAGCAAATGTATGAAGCAAACTTAGGAGGAGCAAGCAACAGGTGAATGAATTTATATTACAAACCCTATGCATGTGAGCGTGCGTCTCAGTTCACATGGTATTTTTATGACATCTGGGCAGATATTTCAAAAGGAAGAATAATTCCTTCCACTGCAGGAATCACAGGGGTCTGTGCTATGCAGGAGTTCAGGTAAGACCACTGCAGTTGTCTCTTCTGGTCCTAAAATCTATGAATTGCTGAAACAGTCAAATTCTTGAAAGATTTCCAGTCCTAGAACCTAAATCCTGCCAGATATTCAGTGCTCTCAGTCCTGATTGACTTCAACACCTTGTAACATTGGGCCCTAATTTTGCACATCCAAAAAGTTTGCATACTCTTCAAGAACATTTGAGAAACTTCCAGTTTAGGGTGATAATCTAAACGGAACCCAAACTAAGAACTGTTTAAGGGTTATGCAACATTAATTGATGGTGGCCTTGGCTTTTTTATTCCAGTGTTCATGATTCACCACTGTAATACCAGTAGGTCTTCTTGAATTGGTTTCTCCCATTTTCTGATGTAACTGACATTATGGGAGGCAGCACAGATATTGCGGACGGGGCTGGGAGACCTTGGTTCCAATCTTGGCTCTGATACTGTTTCACTACAAGTCCCCGGACAAGTTGCTTCCCCTTGTTTCCCGTATTTATTCTCCCATCATGCAAAAACATAGATAGCAGTAATCAACCACTTTTGCTAATGTTGAGGACGAGGGTTTTGAAGCAAGGACCCAGATCAGAGGCTGAGGCAGAGTCTGGCCATGAGTATAGTATCCGGATAGTTCAGGAGTCTATGGACTCAGGGAATCGGGGGGATTTCATTGAGATCTGTGGATCACGTCTCCCTTAGGCAATTGCTAAAAAAACAATGCTTTTAGGATAAGGAGGATAAGGATAGGTAATAGATAAGGTACCAAAAATAGTAATGAATAAGTGTAAATGTTAATTGTATAGCTGTTTGATTGTAAGAAGTCTTGTCAATTGTCTTGTTGCTTGTAATCATTAATAAAATTATTTATTGATTCAACCTGGGGTGTTCTTTCCCATCGATCTCGGAGTCCTCGTAAAAGAATCTGGGTGTCTTGCTACCCGTCCAGTTCGGCCTTTCCCTACTAAATTTTAATCACAGCAGGTGTTTCAAAGGCCAAACGTTCATCTGATGTAAAGTAGCGTAGCTCGACTGTATTCATTAATGCTACACGGATTTCCACCCAGGAATGTCACCCGGGGGCCTTGTTCCAGGCAATGCCATACCACTGTGCCCCTTGGCTCTTTTCGTTTTTTCCTCCCCTCTAATTGGCTAGCCATTTATTTTTGCTTCCCTGATTGGCCAGCGTTTTTGGGTTGTTTTTTTCCTTGAGCAGGGGTGCCAAAAAAACGTTTTCCGCCCTGGCTACCAAAACAGCCCAAACTGCTCCTGTCTGGCACCATAACTGTAAAACATTGATTTGCGCCCTGCTGTCTGATGATCAAACCCAAGGTGCAAAACAAACCAAATCTTTGGAATGGGCTTGAGGAAGCATTTTAGCACTTTGGAAACCAGGAGACCACATTAAAAAGTTTAAGTGGACTAATTACTCGAATTACATTACATTACAAATCTAACTTGGGTTTTTACAGCTCTGTATTTCAGTCCTTGCTGTTTCTCGCTAATGAAGTTTCCAATAAAAGAAACAGAGTGATGCTTTTCTTTTTCTTTCTTTTTTTTAAACTGACCCGACAAACCGAAAGACTTTTTACTACCCAGGGAACAGGGAAGAGTACAGGGCATAAGGGTAGCAGCAAGCCCTGCTGAGGATCTGATTTCCTAGCGACTTTAGGGACAGCATTTTTGCAGATCACAGAAACCTATCCCAGCCGCCTGAACTCATCGTCTTCTTGCTAGTACTTAGCACTTGGCAAGCTGGGGGAGAAAAAAGTCACGCTTTAGCATTTATCCCTAGGCCAAGCTGACTACATGGCTGACAACAGTAGAAGAAGATAGGTTTGTTCTTTAACAGTAGTGTGGCCAAGTGGACTGGGGCTTGGGGAACCAAGTTTCTATTCCCAGTTCTGCTGCTGAGTGAACTTGGGTAAGTCTCTGTGCCCCAGTTTCCCCATCTATAAAATGGGGATAGAGACACTGATCTCACTTGTGAAGTGCTTTGAGGTCTATGGCTGAAAAGTACAATGTGCTATGAAAAATGCCTTCATTTTCTGAGCAGAGGGGCCTCAATAACCTGATGTAACTGGTTTAAAAGGCAGTGAATTCATAGACATTAGTATCTGACGGCAGTGACATTGCCAGATTGCATTGCTATTATAGCATTCATTAGTGGGCCATCTCTCACCTATTGGACTTGGTGTATCTAGATTCACAGTGTAGCTTTTGTGTTGGCCGTGGCATCGTGGACATGATCTTTGAGGCCCAACAAGTATGAGAAGGCTAGAGAACAGAACAAGAACCTGCACATGGTGTTTGTTGATCTGACCAAGACTTTTGACACGCGAGGGCCTTTGGAAACGCCTTCATAAATTTGGCTGCCCAGAGAAGATGACTGCTGTCATCTGCTCAATTCATAATGGCATGATGGCTAGGGTGATGGAGTCTGGTGACTGCTCAGAAGTCTTCCCTGGCACCAATGGCACCAAACAAGGATGCATAATGGCTCCAGTCTTTTTTGCCATTGGCTTTTCAGCCAGGGCTCCTGTGTGCATTGCAGGACTTTGATAGAGGTGTGCACATATGGCTTAGATTGGATGGGGGGTCTATTCAATCTACAGCAACTCAGGGCCTGCACCAGGGTAATCGAACACCTACTAAGAGAGCTTCTGTTTGCTGACAACTGTGCCCCTCAGCTTGGTCAGGATATTCTGCGTACTTTCCAGCACCACTTTGTTGGATGATGAGATCATTCGAGACTTGGCAAAGGCCATTGGCTTGGTATTTGGCAGGCTCACCCACAGGCTCTGGAAGGAGCATGGCGTCTGCCTCAGACCCAAGATAAAAATCTACCATGCTGTTGTCCTTACCTCACTCCTTTATAGCTGTGAGACGTGGATGCTCTACTGATGTTGCATCAAACATCTGAAGAGCTTCCACCTTCACTGCATAAGATCCATCTGCAACATCAACTGGCAGGACAGGATTCTCAGTACTGACGTCCGTGAGAGGTGCCAAATCCCTGGTAGCGAAAGTATGCTCATCAGGGCTCAGATTCAGTGTGTAGGACTCATGGTCTGCATGGAGGTTCCCCATGTATTGAAAGCAGTGTTTTACAGCCAGCTGAGCATGGAAACTCTTTCTAAGTGTCGACTCATCCTCAGATACAAAGACACTTTGAAGGCCAACCTCAAAGCATGCAAGATAGACATTAAAACCTGGGAGCTCGTTACACTGGACAAACCCAGAGGGAGGGTTCTGTGCCATAAGGCCATATCCACTTTTGAGGAGTGGCCTGTGAGGTCTTTGCATGAGAAGATAGCACATCATAAAGCCGACACCTGAAACCCTCCACTCAACAACCACTATACTTGTAAGACATGCAACCACATTTGCAAATGCAGGATTGGATTCGCTTCCCATGTGAGAAGCCATAAAAACAAATAAACCAACAACTTAAGTCAATACTACCTGAATACTCATGGGTTGAAACAATGAGAGAATCCATCATCATCATTAGCTGGCCAAGTGAGCTTCTGGGTTTGCACTGACCTTGTATCATTGACGTTGCATTTCACACTTACATAGCAACGAGGATGCTTCTCTATTCAGGAAGCCATAGGGTTGTCATCCTGGACTAACTGAGTGCAGGCTGCAGACTGTATTTTTGGATGATATGTATAACAACGCTAGAGAAAATGCCGTAAAATTTCCCCTTGACTTTTGATCATCCAGGGTCATTAAAAGTGTTGATGTTCTACAGAAAATCTATGTGATAAAATATGACTGTCAACCTTCAGGGAATCCCTGAGCGTAATCCAAAGGGTAATTTTCTCATCATGGTTTCCCCAATTCACATATCCTTTATCTATCTCTCTATCTATCTTGTGGCACAGGATCTAAAGTTGGTTTATAAGATGATGAAATACTGACCATCTTATCATTTGGGTTCTCACTAAGTCTAAGGCACCTAACTGTGTAGCAGAGGTACCAAGAAGAGCCACTGCAAATACTGAAATTGCAGCTGTTCTATTTAAATTCTTCTACCATGTACATCATTGTGGTATCTGAGCACTTATGTAACCATGTGGTAGAGCAGGGAATAGCACCTGGGTTTCTTTAGTCTCAAATTAGTATCTTAACCAGTGGAGCAACCTTCCTTTTAGCATAGAATTTAAGACATTCAGCAATGGGGGATTGATTCAAACACTATTGAACTTAATGGGAAAGAGTTCCATTGACTTCTAAGAGCACTGGGTCAAGCCCCAATGCATAAGCAACCACTAGTTAAGTAGAAGGAGATAGAATGGATATGCTGGGCCCCCGGACTCTATCTGTTGTGATATGGTCACACATTTCCAAGAGGCTGTGGAATCTCTTCCTTTGGAGATGTTCTTGGACACAGATCAGACGGGTTTGTTTCCAGGGAAATGGTATTCAATTAGATGTGGAGCTGGGGCTCAGAACTTTTGCATTTTTCTTGTCCTGGTGTTAACACCAACCCATCCGACAATCTAATTAACCTGGCGTAACACCAGCACCAATTTAATATCACAAAATAAAAAGCAGCCAAAAGAACTTGCTATGGAGAAGGAAATTAAATTGGAGAGCAGTAATTGTCCTTCTTCCAGGAAATCCAGGACAGAGTCCACACTGCTTTCTGCCTCAAATCAGGAAACTCAGATCTAAGTTGTTCCTTAAAAATAAAAGTAAAGAGATTTCATTTCACAGCCTCTCTGAGTAGGTGATTTATGTTTGGGAAAGGATCCAAGACTACACATCTTACAGGCTTTGTGAAATGAAATTTGCTCAGGAGGACCTGCTGGTAGGATGAGAACTGAAGCCATAAAATGGCTGATGTTGCAAATTACAGCAATGATGTACAGAACTCATTGGGGAGGTGAATACGTGGATGGATGGATGCAAAAGTTATTATTCTTTCTTGGATTGCAATTCGCAGTAAGCCTTAGGCCAAAGTTATTCTGTTGTTCATTATCAGTGTGCAGTTAATTTATTTCAGATACAGTCAAGCAAAAGAAAACAGTGGAGAAACTATATTCACCAGTGTACATGCATCAAGTAAGCTGCATCTCATTTTGCATGAGGCTGGAATGCCGGATGATATGTAGCTGACTTGGGTTCTCATGAGAATGCCCTACCAGGTGTTTCTCACAAAAGATCCAATCATATATCTTTATTGAGAAGTCATGGCTAATGTTAAATTACTTCCTTGTGTTGATTTAAATTAAGGGAAATGCACATTTGATACAGGGTGCAGGGTAACAGGCCAGGGTCCATGGTGAGGGTGGGTTCCTAAACAAGGCTTTCTGAAGATATGATACATTTCATGCTGATGGTACATACACTAACAGAGAGATATGCTGTGTTGTTGGTTTCTGTAAATGTTATAGCTGAGATAGGCAAGATGGGGTATTCTCATGATCTGGTCTGAGCACAGATCCCTCTATACACTGAACTGAGCAATGGACTCTCTGAACTAGCCAAAATGTGTTTTGTGTTGTTTCTGGAAGTGACTGGATCCTGATAGATTAGGGCTATGAAACCATTCTCAGGAGGCATAACTATCAGCAAGGTTCAACACTTGTGATGCCATTCTTGCAAATACTGTGCTCAGGACAAAGTCATTCCAGGAATGGCAACAGCCAGAAAGTTGAGAGGAAAATTACTCTTATAGTCAAGGCACCAGCCAGGGACTCAGGTAATTTGCATTCAGCTGCTGACTTTGCCAGAGCAGATCTGCCCATTTTAGCTGGTATCATGTCTCTGTCAGTAGCCAGTACCAGATGCTTCGAAGGAAGTTGCAAGAAAACCTGCAGCAGGAAGTTGTGAGATTAGCTGCCTTCAGATATAGTGTCCTCCTAACCCCCAACTGATAGAAGTGAGTTCAAGCCCTGCAGCTTTATTTGCCTTCCAATACTCTTCAGATAGTTAGCTAGTATCCACCGTTCTAACTTGGAATAGCCTTGTCATCCATCTAATTCCATATTAAATAGGTTAAAGAGGCTCTAAAATTTCAAGTCAGAATCCATTATCACCAAAATAACACTTTCAGGAAGTATTTTTAGAAGGATAGGATCTAATTAGTTCATTGGTTAATGAAGTAAATCGAAGGAGATTGGTTCTGTAACCCATCTTATTCATTGCATCAGCTAATGGTTAAAGTTAGGTGGGATGTTTCTTTTCACGGCCTTGTTATTGTCCTTTTGTAAAACAAGAGAAAAACTTTATTAGTCTCTTGGATAGTCAGTAGCACATTTCATGACATTCTGGAGGTACCACTGGGAGATATTTCCATAAGTACAGAAAGCTGTAGTCCTGTTTATGTGAAAGGAAATAAGGAAAAAGACCAATATTCAGTTGTATTTCAGTTGTAAACGGCTTCCCAAAACAACGCTCTGCACGTCCTGTAATTATCTTTTGAAATTGTTTCTCCGTATCTGTGGCAAATTGATTTCTCAGGGTAGAGCCTGTGCATCAACTGTGCAACATTTGTAATCATTTGTTTGCTCATAATCTGAAACAATCTGTGGGCTGAACTCTTCTCTCATTTAAACCGGCATAAATCTAGAGTAACTCGACTGAGTTTAAATGAGGACAGAGCTTGACTCCCTCTGTGTAAACAGAAGCTAATCCAACCAATCGCCTGCCACATGGGGGTTACTACCAAGCCCCACCTCCTGCCTCCCAGCCATCATGTGAGTCATGGAATATGCAGTGCAAACCTCTACCACTTGAGCTAATGGAATGACTGCGTTAGCTAGTAGCACTAGTAAGCTGCTATCCTCCACATGGACCAGCCACTAGAGGGGGATGTGACATATTGTGCAGGCATGTGGCCTGCAGCAATTGGTAAATGGGATTGCATGTGCCGTTCCATTTAAGAGAAACAGTAGGAGGTGCTTCCCAGCCACATGGTTCAAAAAGCCATATCTTGATTTCCTCTGCTGCCTGTGAGCTAAGTTCTCTGTGGTGATGGCAGGATTGGGCCTAGCATGACTAAAGCAGCTGGCCTGAAATTTGTATGTATTTTTAAAAAAAAAAAAATTAATTTTGCAGGCTGAATTCAGGAGCCTGCATTTCTTTTAAGTATCGCTACAGTATTATATTCTGGTGAAGGATCTTAGAAAGGAAACATTTACCTTCTCAGGATATTGACTTTGCTGCAATAACTTGCGCTGTTTATATAGGATGGTATAAAACGATGAGGTGTTTATACAGCAGCAAGGTAAATGTTCCCTTTTTAAAAGCATGACTCTTTGAAACTAGCACCATGGCAACCCTTGTAGTCCCTCAGCGATTTCCCCTATCAAATTTGTGCACGTTACAGAGTAAAAAGACATTGGGGCTGATTCACCACTGTTTGACTCCATTTTTAAAACATAACTCAGCAGAGCTCAGCTAAAAGCCATGCTATATGTGACATGTAACCTATCACTTAAATCAACCTCTGCATCCGAAGACTGGAGGATAGCTAATGTGACACCAATTTTTTTTAAAAAGGCTTTAGGGGCGATCCTGGCAATTACAGGCCAGGAAGCCTAACTTCAGTACCAGGCAAACTGGTTGAAACTATAGTAAAGAACAGAATTATCAGACATATAAATGAACACAATTTGTTGGGGAAAAGCCAACATGGTTTTGAACGGGAAAATCATGAGAACATACGAAAGGCCATACTGAGTCAGACCAATAGTCCAGCTAGTCCAGCATCCTGTCTTTTGACACTGGCCAATGCCAGGTGCTTCTGAGGGAATGAATAGAACAGTTAATCATCAAGTGATCCATCCCGTCAGCCATTCCCAGACTTTGGCAAACAGCAATCCCTGCCTGTCCTGGCCAATAGCCATTGATGGACCTATCCTCCAGGAATTTATCTAGTTCTTTTTTGAACCCCGGTATAGTCTTGGACTTCACAACATCCTCTAGCAAGGAGTTCCACAAGTTGACTGTCCATTGTGTGAAGAAATGCTTCCTTTTGTTTCTTTTAAACCTCTAGTCTATTAATTTCATACGGTGACCCCTAATTTTTGTGTCATAAGAAGGAGTAAATAACAGTTCCTTATTTACTTTCTCCACACCAGTCATGATTTTATAGACCTCTGTCATGTCCATTCAGTCATCTCTTTTCCAAGCTGAAAAGTCTCAGTCTTATTAATCTCTCCTCGAATGGAAGCTTTTCCATATCCCTAATCATTTTAGTTGCCCTTTCACTGTACCTTTCTCAATTCCAAGCTATTTTTTTTGAGACGGGGTGACCAGATCTGCATGCAGCATTCAAAATGTGGGCATACCATGGATTTATAAAGAGGCAAATATGATATTTTCTGTCTTATTATCTGTCACTTTCCTAATGATTCCAACATTGTGTTAGTTTTTTTGACTGCTGCTACACACTGAATGGATGTTTTTAGAGAACTTTCCACAATGACTTCAAGATCTCTTTCTTGAGTGGTAACAGGTAATTTAGACCCCATCATTTTATATGTATAATTGGGATTTTGTTTTCCAATGTGCATTACTTTGCGTGTATCAACATGGAATTTCATCTGCCATTTTGTTGCCCCATCACCTGGTTTTGTAAAATCTCTTTGTAACTCTTCGCAGCCTTTGGACTAAACTATCTTGAGTACTTTGGTATCATCTGCAAATTTTTTCACCCCGTTGTTTACCCCTTTCTCCAGATTATTTATGAAACATGTTGAACAGCACTGGTCCTAGTACAGACCCCTGTGGGACACCACTATTTACCTCCCTCCGTTCTGAACACTGACCATTTATTCCTACCCTCCGTTTCTTTTAATCAGTTACTGATCCGTGAGAGGACCGTCCCTCTAATCCCATGACCACTTACTTTGCTGAAGAGCCATTGGTGAGAGACCTTGTCAAAGGCTTTCTGAAAATCTAAGTACACTACATCCACTGGATCACCCTTGTCCACATGCTTGTTGATGTCCCCTGGGTTGTGCAGTAATATTTGAGATAGGATTTGTGGGAGATGGGAGGGGTCTCAGGAAGATCTGTCCATCCAGATCCCAGGTTCCTTTGTCCGGATTGTGGAGTTTAGCTGTAGTCTGTGTGACATAGTGTTCAGTGGCCTGTACAAAGGGACGACAGGTCTACGAGGACACATTCTTACAGATTTGACAGGCTGATCAAAATGGGCTGCCTTGCCCGCCACCCCTCCAAAAAAGGTTTCACCTCAATCTTTGATCATGGCACATTTTGCCAAACATTTTGTAATGCACGCCCTCTGCAAATACTTGCAGGTAGGGGCCTTCACACAGAGTTTAATTTTTCTCCTGCAGTCAATTACAGCAACATCACTGGTACAATCAGGTCGGTACCTGCTGAAACTGCTATTTTCACCCACAAGTGAAAACTGTGGCTGCAAAATTAGAGTCCATTGGAAAAAGGTGTCTGGTTATGGTAATGTTTCGAAAGCATTAGAGCCCTAAGCCCTGCTGCATGATAATTAACCCCACTCCTCTTTCCCCTTCAACTCAGTCATGTTTGCAAGGCAGCCTGTGGGAAATTTGAATTGCCACTGGGGCTCTTGCATATCATTTCCCAACTAATCTCTCCTCCTCCTCCCCTCTCCTGCCCTCAGGGAAACATTGATTTCAAATATTGGCCTCTGAGTTAGACACGATTGAAATTAACGGAGCTGTTCATGCCTCAGAGCTATTTGTTTCAGGCTGTCTGCAAACTCTGTCTCAGTTACACTTGGATCATGTTTTGAAGGTACTTTACAAAACCGTAACAGCTAACGACTTACTACGTTTTAAAAAAATGAAAACTGAGACTGTCTATCTGCAACCATCTGGCAAGCCCTTTGCAGATGCCGCACACTTTGGGAAGTGCTGTGTTACAGTAATAAGCAGCCTGTTAGCAAGTCATGGACTCTGTTTCATTTCCACCAGGAGAACTTTTTTTAAATCCCTTCGGACAAAATTTGTGCCATTTCTAAACATCCTCTTTAAATATCTTTTCCCAAAAGAAATTGCATTTGTGTTCTGCTAAGCGAACCGTGAAGTCAGTGTGGCATAAAAGTAATAGTAAATAAGTCTTCCATTTATTATAACCCATTAAGCAAGGTCTTCTATTTCACATCCATTTCTTTTCTAAAGACCATCCTTCTTGTGCTGGGTAAAGCTGTAAAATACAAACATAACTAAAGCAAATAGGACAGAATTATCTCTGATAACTAAATTAATTGGCAATTTCAGTCCCTCATACATGATATATGATCACATCTTCCCCCAGGAAGCTCTATACGGAAATTGCCTTCTCCTAGACATCACAGTTCAGACACTTTAGCTGAAGAAGATTAGAGTTTTACCATTCTTTTGTTAGGAGCTGCAAAAGGTCGGAGGCTCCATATAAACTTGTCAGCTAGGAGGCAATTCCAGCAGTTTTAACCCCAGACACGTCAGCATTACCATGTAAACGGTACAAGCGTGTGATTCCCAGGAACTTGCAAACATCAGAATACGACAGATTTGCCAGATTTCTAGCGGGAATGTTTCCATGGGGATCAAAAGAGTGTTTAATTTTAATACCTACCCTTTTACAACTAAGATATTTGCATCAAAAGATTACAGACCCAGTACATCTGAATTTTTTAAATCAGTGAGTTTTTCCTGTACTGAAGTTTTCACTCATTTAAAAAGAAAACCATGGGAAATATAAAGCACATGTAACCAATGTTATGAGAGTTGACCTTGGAAAACATAGCTCAGATTTAGGGAAAATAGCTCTTTTCCACACATTTATGTTATGGTTTTCTTTCATTCACTCCTTCTCCCCTCTCACCACTCTGGTTTCTATTTTTCTTCCCACCCCCACATCATTTGAACAGAATCCTCTGTTGCTCTCTCTACATTGTGCCCATCACCATGGTAACAGCTTGACCTGACAAGGTGCTGAGGACTCAGGTAAGGTGGCAAGAGTCCCCCAATCCCATTGATTTCAGCGATCAGCTGAGCAGGACCAAGTTCTGGGGAGGCAACCCCCCCCCCAGATTTAGTAGACTATGCTTCCTTTTGGAGAGCAGATGAGGCAGAGACACAGGGTCAGGAGCTGCAGAGGAGAAGGGGCTCAGGTTAAGATTATATGACTGGAAATTGGGAAGGGCTCTATTGCAGATGCAGTGGCAGGGGGATGGACTTATTGACTAAACAGGTCTATTCCATCTCTGACCTCTGTGGTTCTAGGATAGATGAAAAGAATGGACCAAAAAGAGGAGTAGAGAGAAAGAAAGGGAGGCATGGTCCATCATGTAGACTAGAGAAAACACAAAGGGTTCAATTCTCTTTTCATTTGTTCTGACTTCATGAGAATTACTCCTGGCTTACCCAAGTGTAAATCAGAGGAGAATCAGGCCCCTTAAGAGCAGTTTTGACTTGGCTCCTGAAATTGAAAAGGAGAATTAAAGGTGAATGTCCTTAGTTCATGTGAGTTTGGCTAAGACCCGGGGGGGGGGGTTTCAGCATGGAGCACAGGACAATTGCAGGTTTAAACTAGAGTAAATGAAGGATTCTCTGTAACTTGAAGCCTTTAAACTATGATTTGAGGCCTTCAGTAACTCAGCCAGAGGTTAGGGGTCTATTTCAGGAGTGGGTGGGTGAGGTTCTGTGGCCTGCGATGTGCAGGAGGTCAGACTAAATGATCACAGTGGTCCCGTCTGCCCTTAAAGTCTATGAGATACAGAGTCACATTTTACATATGCTGCACAGAGGAGGGACTTTCAACAGTTAAGGTGAATGATGGTTCAACTACACATGACAGGAAAATTCAGCAAAAACAGCAAATATGGATCCAAGTGGAAATGTGCAGCAGTCCTACCAGACTAGTGGGAATTTCATTTTAACCAATATAGGCCAGACCCTTGGCTGATGTAAATAACTGTAACTCCATTCTGATTTTGCAATAATACAATTTAGTTTTTTTACCTAGTGGTTAATGTATTGGGAATCTTTACTGTGGGATTCTGCAACAATAAATAACCCCGTCCCCCAACTCCTTTGGATGTTTTTAACATCATGTTCTTGAAATAACTGCCTGTTCTTGAAATACACCACCATACATTGACAGTTGCCAATGGTTCACAATGGTGTCTGGAATACGCTGTTAATTTCCACGTGTCCGTAAAAGAAACTGTGGCACTGATAAAACTGCGCAATAACTATTGGTACATATCAATGGAATATGCGTACGTGTGTATAAAAGTATTTCTAGGTTGTAAGGAAACTGGACATAAACCCTGCATCACAAGCCCTTGAAAAAAATTGCTGTTAATGTCAGACACAAGAAACGATAAAGGAATGCATTTCTTCTGTGCTTTTAAAACCTCGCTCCACCCTCCCACTCTGAAATGAGTGCCTAATGGATGTATAATCTGCCTGCAATTTGGTAAATAAAACACAGCAACACTTTTCTGCCTATCTGTCTCTCTCTTTGCTAGCAGGTTATTCAGTTCAGCTCTTCTATGGTCTGCCTTTTTAATTTGCTCACAAACAAGGCAACAAAGCTGGCAGCTGCTAGTTAACGCTGTATAATAAGATTTTGATTGCTTTCCAGGAGGCAGAGAAGTGCAAAAGACAAGTATATTATACCTCTGAATGAAAGCAAAGGAGCCATTTCAAGTTCTACTTTAAACGAGTTTAGCTCTTAAGACAGAAATACCGTGTAACACATAGGTAAATAATGAGACCCTCACTTTAGCTGTGACAGCTGTTATACCAGGAAAGGAAATCCTGACAAATAGCCTCAGAGGCCTTGTCTACACAGGGAGGGAAATTGACCAGCATAGCTACTACAAAAGAACTGATACTGCAATAGTTAGTCCAGAATAGTGCCCCATGTGGACACTATTCCAGAACAAAAGAAATGACTTTATTCAACGATGATTTTGTGAGTGGCGTGATTATTCTGGAATAAAATCACACCAAGGTCTCATCCTGGTCTCTAATACACTGTCTTAAACCCTGAACACTTGAGGTTTAGTGTCCCTTCCAAAATTTTTGTCATTAATTTAATAATTCTGGATATTCTCTTGGCTCTGCTGATTCCAGTTAGGGATCTGTGCTGACTTTGGGCATTTTTTAACCCAGTGGCTCTCAACCTTTCCAGACCACCGCACCCCTTTCAAGAGTCTGATTTGTCTTGTGTACCCCCAAGTTTCACCTCCCTTAAAAACAACTTGCTCACAAAAATCACAAAATACAAAAGTGTCACAGCACACTGTTACTGAAAACTTGCTGACTTTCTCATTTTTACCATATAATTCTAAAATAAATCCATTAGAATATAAACATTGTACTTTCATTTCAGTGTATAGAGCAGTATGAAAATCATCTGTATGACATTTTAATTTGTACTGACTTTGCTAGTGCTTTTTATGTAGCCTGTTATAAAACTAGGCAAATCTCTAGATGAGCTGATGTACCCACTGGAAGACATCTGTGTACACCCAGGGGTACACGTACCCCTGGTTGAGAACAATTGTTTTAACCTAACCAGTGTAAATGAAGATGTTTTTCTTAGAAATGTCCAATCTGTTTGCAAGAAGCACAGGTAAAAATGCTGTCGTCTACACCTGGCGACGGATTTTGAGACTCTCCTTTAGCTTTGATGGTGGAGTGATTATTTTGAATCAAAAGATTCCAGCTCAGTCCCCAGCAGAGAGTGGATTCTTCACAATGTTTAGCTCAGTCAGTGGATCTGATTTGATACAGTTAATACAGACCCCTTGGGGAGTGGCAGGGAGGAGACACACTAAAGAGAACGAATACACAAATAAATAATCCATGCAGCCAGGCTGTGTGGGATTCAACTCCCAACTCACTGATGCATGGTGAGGGGAATAGTAAATACTTAAGGCCAGATTCTGATTTTCATTAAACCAACCTAAAGCCAGAGTAAGCCCACGACTTTTAATGTTTTACTCATAGGGTAATGTGGTGTAGGACATAGAGCACTGGACTTGCAAGCCGGGAGCATTGGGTACTATTCCTGACTCTTCCAATGACCTTGGGGAAAGTCACTTCATTCCTATGTGAGTCCGTTTCTCCCCCCTACCCACCAACTCCGTCTATTTATATCTTCAGCTCATCACATGCATTTTTTGTACAATATCTGGCACAATGATGTCCCAGTCCAGGCCTCCAGGAGTTATGGCAATATAAATACTAGTTGGTGTGAGCGAATGGAGAGCCACTCCCAGAACCACTTGTTTAGAAACCGTAATACCTTGCTATAGTCTGTCTTGGCAATTTAGAAAACGTAAGTACTATAGTGCATGGAGCTATTTCCAATGTGCCCAGCTGTGCAGGTTGATAGGCTATAGATATAATGTTGCCGCTAATGAAAAACAGCTGCTCATTAGTCAGGAGAAAACTGGCTAGAATGTTTAGAGATACAATTATTTTTACTGTTCTTGTCCCCTTCACCATTATAAGCAAATTATATTATTATCAAATCATGTTAGATGGTGTCTCAGGTTGCACATTTTAAAAATGAATATGGTTCATTAACAACATGATGAATATTTAAGCAAGATTATGGAGCATAATGATTTTTTTTAAATTTTTTTTTAAATAGAAAAAGCCCTAGAAATGTGTTAATATTTCACCAGCTAATGTAGCAATTAGGTGTGCAGCATCTTTTCCCAGCTTTCCAACATCTCTCTTATTGCTGACTCCAAATTTAAGTCTGATGCAAGCACCTGACAAGCTGTGATTTTTTCCCCTGTGTCAATTGGAAACAAGCTAATACCTGAAGTATAATTAAAGAGCCTTTGACGGGCACCAGGGTCGAGGAGAAAGCCTCTCATAAGAAATGGAAATGGAGCTGATGAAGCACTGCCTGCATATCTCAAAGATAAAACAAAATGAAGGCTCAGTCCTTAGTGTGGCCAACTCTCATGATTTTATTATGATATTTGGTGTTTTTCTTAAAGCTCCAGTGGCTGGAATCTCAAAATTGCATGGGAATTTCAGCTTTCATAAAAAAAAAAAAAAGTTTCTAGACGAATGATTGAGGGAAAAGGTTAAAAATGTGAAGCAAGCACACCCTAAAGACTCAGAAAACAGACAGCAAAATAAAGACCCTGATGTATATTATTTTTTTAAAAAATTCTAATGTTTTTTTAAGGGTTGGACAGACCCCTTGATAAGGTACCCATTTCGTAGTATGTCACACACGTCTCTGCCTTGCTTATAAAAGACAGTGTTAACAGTGCTGGCATTGTGTGATTTGATAGCAACATCTAAGCATTTGCTGTCTGGATTAAAATCATACAATGAGAGATTTGCACCAGCTGTCTCTATTAACATGCAGCAAGATCTAAGATAAGTGCAGAGAGATTGGGAGCTGGAAGGCTGCCAATCAGACTAGTGAGAGAGCAGCTAACTTTATAGATATCATGCAAATGTAGGGCTGGGAAGGGACCTTGAGAGGTCTTCTAATCCAGCCCCACGCAGGACAAAGCAACCCTAGACCATATCTGACAGGTGTTTGTTCAATCTATTCTTCAATACCTCCAGTGATGGGGATTCTGCAACCTCACTTGGAAGCCTATTCCAGAGTTTAACTGCCCTTATAGTTAGGAAGTTTTCCTAACATCTAATTAACTATCCCTGCTGCAGCCTAAGCCTATTACTTCTTGTCCTACCTTCAGGCCACACAGAAAGCAATTGATCACTATCTTCTTGATAACAGCCCTTAACATATTTGAAAATACTTATGAGGTTCCTCGCTCAGTATTCTTCTCCTTTAACCTTTCCCCATAGGTCAGGTTTTCTAAAGCTTTTATCATTTTTGTTGCTTTCTTCTCCAGTTTGTCCACATCAAAAAGGTCATAGAGCAGTTTATAAACTAAGGGCTGGGGGAAAGCTGATGGGTGTGGAGGAGCATATGGTTCAGACACAGACATCCCTTAGGGGAGAATCTATTCATGGACATTCTTTATATCTCCGTAAGGAGCAGAGGATGGAAAAGGACGGATGGAAGAGAACGGTCTCAAGTTGCAGGGCGGGAGGTCTAGGTTGGACATTAGGAAAAGGTTTTTTACTAGGAGGGTGGTGAAGCACTGGAATGGGTTACCTAGGGAGGTGGTGGAATCTCCATCCTTAGAGGTGTAGGCACCCTGTACTTCAGGGGCCTTGGAACTTGATTGGGAGTTTACAGTTGGGAAGATCCTGGGAGACTACAACTCCCATGATGCCTTGGAGAAGAGGAGAGAGACTCTTCGCCTTCCAGAGAGACAGGGTATCGCATGTGGGGGACTCCATTTTGGTGCTAGGGTGGAGTGCAGCTGAGGCTGGAAGCTGCTGCCTGCTGACGGGGTCCCAAAGCTGCTGCTAAGAGCCTATTCGATCAGGGAGCTTCGGAGGTTGGTGGCATTGCCCAAGCCAGGGCAGGGACTGAGCCTGGAGCTGCCTGAGGTGGGCCTGCAGTGAAGGTGGTGTAAGTGCTCCCCCCCTCCCCCGTTGTTTGGGGCAGGGCGTGTAAGGGACGGGGCACTGCAGAGAGACTTTCACGGGGCCTGAGAAGAGGCAGAGGGAGAATCCTTTCAAGCAGGGCCAGGACTGCAGACCTTGGGTTGGGCCAGCTCCAAACCTCCAGCGTGACAACAGGACTGAACTGGAACACCGAACCCACAGGGCTGTCTTCTGCAGATCTTCAAGCGCGCCCACGCAAGCAAGGGGTCAGGGCTCTGAACTCCTGGGGAGTGTACACTCTGCAGGTGGGGTACACAGTGGCAGTGCAAATGGAAGTTTAGACAAGTTTCATTTGTTTTCATACTATTTTTATTAATTGATGTATTCAGCTGCCCTGTGGAGTTAACATAATAGAGATGTTTAGTTTCTGTCTGTTATGCCATTTTTCTTTAATTTTGTTAAGTAAAGTTGTGTTAACTGTAATTTAAGTATATTGGATGTTTAGTTTGCATAAGTGCAATTGTTGTTAGACCTGTCTCAGATTATTATTATTATTATTATCAGACTAGGTTTAGTCCTGGAAGCTCCCAAGGCCGCTATTAAGCGTGGGCAGGGGCCAGCCAGGTGGAGGCACCGCCAAGTTTAAATTCCTTTAAAAGTAAAGGGACTGGAGCAGGGGGTGGATAGAGGATTCCCACCTATCCTACATCACCGCTGGGATACTCAGGATCTCCTTTGTTGTTAACAACCTTAGGCGCCCTTGCACACAGGGGAGTGTTGCCGGCTCCCAAGTAACCCAGAAATAGAAGGGGGTTACAGAGGTTTTTAAGCTGAGGCTTGACAAAGCCCTGGGTTGGGATGATATAGCTGAGGTTAGTCCTGCTTTGAGCAGGGGGTTGGATTAGATGACCTCCTGAGGTCCCTTCCAACTCTAATATTCTATGATTCTAGGATAAAATATGGGTAGGATCTGAAGAGAAACAGTCAGATGAAAAAGATACCCATTCAATTACTTCACATAATGGCAGACAGGTAAAAAGTGACAATTTTTAGGTGCTTATATACAAATGCTAGAAGTTTAAATTCTAAGATGGGTGAACTTGAATGCCTGGTATTAAATGAGGATATTGATATAATAGGCATCACAGAAATTTGGTGCAGTGAGAATAATCAATGGGACACAGTAATAGCAGGGTACGAAATATATCAGAAGGACAGAATAGGTCATACTAGTAGGGGAGTGGTGTTATATGTGAAAGAAAGCATAGAGTCAAATGAAATAAAAATCGTAAATGAACCAAACTGTGCCATAGAATCTCTATACACAGTAATTCCAGGCCTGAATAATAAGAATATAGCAGTGGTGACCATGATGGTGATAGTGGCTGTGAAAAGCTCAGGGAGGTCAGAGAGGCTATAAAAATAAAAAACTCAGTAATAATGGGGGATTTCAACTATCCCCATATTGACTGGGTACATGTCACCTCAGGACAGGATGCAGGGATAAAGTTTCTTGACATCTTCAATGACTGCTTCTTGGAGCAGCTAGTCCTGGAATCCACAAGAGAAGAAGCAATTCTTGGTTTAGTCCTAAGGTCCATCAATGGCTATTGGCCAGGGTAGGCAGGGATTGCTGTTTGTCAGATGCTGGGAAGGAACCACAGACGATGGATCACTGGATGATTACCTGTTCTTTTCATTCCCTCTGAAGCACCTGGCCCTGGCCACTATAGTCTGCAGTATAGTCTGGTTAGTCTGCAGAAGAGAAGAATGAGGGGGGATTTGATAGCAACCTTTAACTACCTGAAAGGGGGTTCTAGGGAGGATGGAGCTAGGCTGTTCTCAATGGTGGTAGATGACAGAACAAGGAGCAATGGTCTCAAGTTGCAGTGGGGGAGGTCTAGGTTGGATATTAGGAAAACATTTTCTATATTTTCTAATATTCTATGATTCTATAGGAAGAAAGGATACTGGGCTGGATGGACCATTGATCTGACCCAGAGTGGCTGTTTTATGTTAAACAGTGAGAGTCTGTGGCACCTGAAAGACTAACACATTTATTTGGGCATAAGCTTTCGTGGGCAAAAACCCACTTCATCGGATGCAAGTTTTTATGTTCTTATCTTTCCCAAAATGTGGCCCCTAGAACTGGACAGAGTACGCCAGCTGAGTTCTCATCAGGACAATGACCTCCCCCTGTCTTACATATGACACTGCTGTTAATACAGCCCATAATGATATTAGCCTTTTTTGCACCTACATCTATTTGTTAACCCATATTGAATTTGTGATCCATTAGATCACCCATATCCTTCTCTGCAGTACTACCAGGTAGCCAGTTATTCCCCATTTTGTAGTTGTTCATTTGATTTTTCCTGCCTCGGTGTAATATTTTGCACTTGTCTTTACTGAACTTCATGTTACCTACCCCCCTCAGCTGACACTCTGTGGGAACAGTTAACAAGAGTTTTCGTCTAGTATTCAACTGCAGCTCTCAGCCAGCGTTACAACTAGATACACCTATGGCCGGAGGGGTTGGGAAAGCCATGGCAAGGTCTCACTGCTCCAAATTGGAGTAGATAGATACTGAAGTCATTTGGCGTTTGCCTGAGCAAAAACTGAATTAGGACTTCAGCAATGTCTCTCTTCCTCAATCCACCCTAAACTCTTTCCTTTCCCTCTGGCCAAGTCTCTCTGTTTCCTGAATTTTTATTACTATCATTTATTGTCAGTATTACGGCAGCACCTAGAACACCCACCTGGGATCAGGGCCCCAATGCACAGAGAGATGATGTACACAGGGAGAGCCAAGTCCCTGTTCTGAAGAGCTTACAACCTGACTAGACAGGACCGACAAAGGGTGGAAGAGGAGCCAGAGGACAGAGAAGTGAAGTGACTAACCCAAGGTGACATACCAGTCGCAGGCCTGGGAACAGACCTCCTAGCTCTCTTGACCCCGTCAGTGCCCTATCCGCTGGACCAGACTGCTTCTTAATCTTCACCTTGCCTTCTTGCCTTCCATGAACTGTTCAAGGTGCTACACCAGCTACCCTGCTGACTGCTGACTTTGTGCCTTTCTCCCATTCCCAGCTTCGTGTGCCTAATGCAGCCTCCAACTCAATGCACGTGCAACAAGTCCCTGTAGAGGTCATCAGCACAGGATCTTTAGCCCTAAAAAAAATAGATCATTATCCCCTGAGCTAAAAGAGCAATTCCATTGGTTGGCAACACTCGTAGGTTGTTATCTCTAGGAGAACCAATCACTGAAGCACACTAAAGCACTACACTCACCACTCCCTCTAGTTTTGTTCCGTTCTGTACCAGCTTGCGCTGCCAGATGGTTAAGATTTGGCGTCAAGAATATGATTTTGCTTTGCACCAGCTCTGCTGCTACTCAGGAGCATCACGTATGTTCACAGAGCTGCATAAATAATCAGTTACCTCCAACTCACCTGCTCCGCTACATCAGCGCTGGCCTCCTCTCTGTCATAGAATCATAGAATGTTAGGGTGGAAGGGACCTCAGGAGGACATCTAGTCCAACCCCCTGCTCAAACAGGACCAATCCCAACCACATCATCCCAGCCAGGGCTTTGTCAAGCTGAGCCTTAAAAACCTCTAAGGATGGAGATTTCACCACTCTCTAGGTAACCCATTCCCGTGCTTCACCACCCTCCTAGTGAAAAAGGTTTTCCTAATGTTCAACCTAGACCTCCCGCCCTGCAACTTGAGACCATTGCTCCTTGTTCTGTCATCTGCCACCACTGAGAACAGCCTAGCTCCATCCTCCCTGGAACATCCTTTAAGGTAGCTGAAGGTGCAAATCCCCCCCTCACTCTTCTCTTCTTCAGACTAAAGAAACCTAGTTCCCTCAGCCTCTCTTCATAAGTCATGTGCTCCAGCCCCCTAATCATTTCTGTTTCCCTCCACTGGACTCTTTCCAATTTGTCCACATCCTTCCTGTAGTGGAGGGCCCAAAACTAGTCACAGTACTCCAGATATGGCCTCATAAATGCCTGATAGAGGGGAATAATCACTTCTCTCAATCTGCTGGCAATGCTCCTTCTAACGCAGTCCAATATGCCGTTAGTCATCTTGGCTATAAGGGCACACTGCTGACTCATATCCAGCTTCTTCTCCACTGTAACCCCCAGGTCTTTTTCTGCAGAACTGCTGCTTAGAATCGTAGAAGAATCATAGAAGATTAGTGATGGAAGGGACCTCAGGAGGTCATCTAGTACAGTCCCTTGAGCCACTTGGTCCCCAGTCTGTAGCATGCACGGGATTCTTCCATACAAACTGCAATTCCTCACTTGTTATTTTTGAATCTCATCAGATTTCTTTTGGCCCAATCCTCCAATTTTTCTAGGTCACTCTGTATCCTATCTCTGCCCTCCAGGGTATCTACCACTCCCCCCTGTTTAGTGTCATCTGCAAACTTGCTGAGGGTGCAATCCACCCCATCCTCCAGATCATTAATGAAGATGTTGAACAAAAACGGCCCCAGCATTGACCTCTGGGGCACTCTGCTTGTTATCGGCTGCTAACCAGACATCGAGAGTTGATCACTACTCATTCAGCCTGATGATCTAGCCAGCTTTCTATCCACGTCACAGTCCATTCATGCAACCCATACTTCTTTAACTTGCTGGCTTCTTGCTGTCACCTTGAAGTGGGTCTAGTGAATTTGCTGAGAACCTTGCATTGCCGTTACAAATTAGAAAAACAGAA
Source organism: Emydura macquarii macquarii (assembly GCF_026122565.2). Taxonomy (NCBI): domain Eukaryota; kingdom Metazoa; phylum Chordata; order Testudines; family Chelidae; genus Emydura; species Emydura macquarii. Next base: position 2,323,613 of record NW_027132084.1, on the reverse strand, counting down.
CAAATCATTTTGCTAACATCTAGGTCTTCGTGGGTTACAAAACTCCAGCGGGGTTCTGCCGTGTTAAGCTACTTACTGTAACAGCTTCCTTTACCCTTCTAAATGAAAGTGATAAACTCTTCTGCTTTGCAGCATGTAGGTAATAAACAGCTGCTAAGATTGATGCAGAGGTGTTTAATCAACCACAAAAGCTTTTTAGCTGATTTAATTGTTCATTAAAGCAAGGGACTAAGCTCCCTTTGCAACTTTGCTATGACACCACGGGAATCCCTTCTTGTTTTAGTCCTGACACTAAGTAGCAATGCTACTGGTCACTTATCCTAGCCCATTGGATCCTACTATTCCAGTCCCGGTTTCAGAACAGCTTCTGTCAATATACCTCAACCCTGACCTGCAACACCTCTGATAATTCCCGTCTTGGAAACTGTCACAGGTTGCACTGACCCTTTAGGCCACGCGTTGGCCAGCACATTCCTATTCCAAGTGTTTGGCCCCTTTAAAGCAGGCATTGTGTAGATTGTAGTCTGGGAGGAGGTCATATGACTGATCGGTTGATCAGAAGTTACAGCAAGGCATTCTGGGGGAAGGGAGCCAGGCTATAAAAAGAGCAGCCTTTAGCTCAGAATGGAAAGCCTAAGGTGAGGATGTCAATCCCTCCATCTCTGGTGTCTCAGGGAATCAACAGAGGGGCTGTTGCCAGACACTGGGGAGAATGGGAAGAAGCTTCCTTTAAACCCACATAAATATGAAGAGACCAGAGTTGGCCCAGCTGGAAAGACTACTGAGTTCTGGCAAGAAGCTGGAAAGACTCTTTTAAGTTGGACTTTTTTGCTTTGCCCTGAAGGGGATGACTTAGTGGATGGGTTGGAGGGCTAACCCCCAGATCATCTCTCTAGCCAGAGCGAGACTGATGATTCAGGATGGTAAACTGAGGTCCAGAAGGTCAACTGAGAAAGTGAAGCATGTATGCTGGGATGGGGTTAGTAGATCCTGGCACAGCCCCCGATACACTCTGCCAAAATACACCCACCCTGCCCTGCAGCACTCTGTATTGCTCAGCCATTGGCCTTGTGACACTGGCTGCATTAGGGGGACCATTTATGATACTATTTAACATCAATAATTCAAAATTACAATAATTCATTTGAGAGGGGCCATGTCAGATACCGTTAGAAAGGTTATAGTTTGCTAAGAATTATTATATTGTTTATCTGTATGTGTCATATTTGTATTGGAAGTTATGGATATATTTGATGTATCTGTATTTCAACTTGTGCTGTGTTTCTGGGCGACTCCACAGACAAGATGCCTGCAGTGCTAGCCCACTTAATGACCCATTAAAGAAACTCACAGGTACAATGGGCTCAGGGAAAGAACCCAGGGGTTACACCTGATGAGTCACCAGGATTTACTCATGTGACCTTGGACTCCATCTCATTTCTGTAAATTTCCACAAGCAGCATGGCAAAGGCCAAGGGACATAAAAGGTAGTGGCACCACATCCATTTTGTCTTCAGTCTTCACCTACCTCTGGATCAACTCATCTGAAACTGAAGCTGTGAATCAAAGGACTGAGACCCATCCAGGTTCTGGATGTACACCAGAGGGACTATACAAGCCTGCAAACTCCACAGTTCTACTGGAAACCTGATACATATGGGCTTTCCAGTCATTTGTATGTATGCAATTGCTTTAATCATTTAACATTTCTCTTATAGTTTGTTTCTTATCTGTTTACTGGACCTCATTGTCAATTGGGAGCCAGAGACTGAAATGCAGTAAAGGGGGTCTGTGTAATATTTTGTTTTAGCTTCTTGATAACCAGTGTGGGGAATCAGAAGCATTGCTTGTGGCTGGTTGGGAAGTCTGACTTCAGTGTCACCCACCAGTGCTGGAGAATCTGCTCTCCTTTTGCAGCCTGCCTTGACTTTGGCATTTTCAGGTGGTCTACCCTAGGCGCAGATGGGTCACAGGCCCCCCACACAGCTCTGCTATGAACTTCAGTCCTGATCTAGTCAATTACATTCATTCTTCCTTACACATGCACACAGAGATACTTATTAAGCTTAGCTACTAGGATGTTAGGAATTACTTAAAATTGCTTCATCAGCTGGTGATTAGACATTCCTCGACCAGAATATGATGCAAAATAAGACACGTGGCATTTTTATAGCACCTTTCATCTGAGGATCTCAGTGCTATTAGGATGTAAAACACTCCTGTGAGGTTGGAGAGTATTTATTATTCACAGTTTACAGAGGAACAGAGGGATTAAATGACTTCTACAAGATTACACAGTCAGTTTGGAAGAAATCTGAACTCTAGTATTATACTCTAAGCAACTGAACTACACTCCTTCTATATGTAAGTGACACATCCCATCACTAGATCTTACATCAATAATTAATTGCTACTCATCCGTTTTCCTAGATACTATACTGCATGAAACCAAGCCTCCTCCCATGGACAAAAGTCATAAATAATAAACAATCAATGAGGAACAGCAATGCACCCCTTCTTAATTGTGTCTGTTATGTGTTTTTCCCTCCTTAGTCAAAATGCATGTCAGATGGTGCATCTTTTGCGGATATATGCATAATGCCATGTCACTTGAAGACTAGGCCATTGCTCAGTAGGACTCAGCTAAGTGCATGTTTTGTAGCCAAACAAATTGTGAACAGGGATGTTGTGGAGAAGGACCAGCTGGGACATGAAATAGTATCAATGGTATATCCTTGCAAACTGGGTTTCACAGCTCTCCTAAACTGTGTTCTGCTATTGTCGGGGCCTATGTGAGATGAAACCATGCTCAGAGAAAGCATTCTGCATAGTCAGATGTGTTGATGACTGTGGAAATTTCTTGTAGTTTTGCCACACGTTTTCCTTGAATTTGCACCTGCTTACATTTGCTCTATGGTGGATGGTGCTGGCACATTGGAACCCTGACCTGGCTGAGGGTCTTTATGAATGGTAAATTATGATAGTACAATGGGACTGTATTTGGCCCATTCTGTATACTGATTTGTCCTCCTGGATGATACTTCTGCATATTTGGTGCATTCTTTTACTAGGGACTGAGTTCAAATTTATTGGACAACTGCCAGGATCACTCATTTTTTCCTTCTTCGAAGACTGGTACCATATTTGCTTTTCCCCAATACTCTTTCTCCTCCCTCTCCCCACCCCAAAAAATTGAAAGACTCAGTTAATAAAAATAACACTTTAGGAGAGATCCTTTCCCATCTAGCTACTGTGCTGTACAAAAATATCTGCAAAATTAAGATGATCATAATAGCAGTAATCTACACACAACACACTGGGGGGTGGGGAAAGATTTCAATCTGGTTTTAAATAGAACATGCTGCTGTGGGAAAGTGAAACCTACCATAAATCAAAAACTGATGTTTAAAGGAAACCTGGGGTTTATTTAATTATTTTCAGTAGTGGGTTTTGAAACAGAACATTGTAAATGAAAGCTTAATAATAAAGAATGGGTTTCAAGGCACACACTCCTGATCCACATTTAAGGTAACAGTTTCAAGAGTGCGTAAGGCCCGGATTTGGAAAGGTATGTAGGTGTTGCTCCACTCGGTGTTGCAAGGTTAGGAGCATTAGTTTCATTTTCAAATGTGACTTAGGCTCCTAAGTCTGACGACACTTTTTCATGCATTGAGGGGACCCATAGCAGGGACTGGGATTTGGCCCGGTATAGCGATGGGGCTACAAAGGAGCTTCTGATTCAGATGTGGTTTCAGTTTGAGGGTGTTGGACCCTGGGTTTGATTTTAGCTCTGCGACCCTGCCAAAAACATCTGTGGGTAATTCTCCTCATGCGAGTACTCCCACTGACTTCAATGGGACTGTTCTCACACATAAACTTACTGACCTGGATGAGTACTCAGAGGATTGAGTCATGGGTTACTAACGTAAGTTCTCGCTCTCCTTTTCCCTTACATTTGCACTTAGGCAATACCTGCGGTTACTTAATGGTGACCTTGAAAGACAGCAAAATTGGGTTTTCTCCCCCATTTCCCTTCTTTATGATGTCAGAAAAACAGCTGAATGGGTGTCAGTTCAGCCCACTGCTCAGGGAGGGAAGTAAACCCTATACCTGGTGCAGTTCACTGTCTCTTCCAAGCCCTTGCCCACTGACTCCTCTCCCACCCACATGGACTCAGAGTAGCATCTCTGGGGCCTCAGCTCTCCCCATGGTGTTCAGACTTATGCGGGTGGCCCATGCATGTTCCCCTGTGAGTGCCCTAAGATGACGCACAATCAAGAATCTGGTGAACAAAGGCCAGCTGCATTGAATTCAGAGCCCACGCTGCATTGTAAAAACTGGATCTGGATTTCCAGTCCTCTTCCCCCTGTTCAGGAGAGTTCGGATCTAGGGTTTTGGTTTGGCCTGGCATAGAGACAGCAAAGGATATGCTGGCACAAATCCCTACATGGAGCTCAGCTTTACTTATGCCATCTGGCTTGGTTTTTATATTGCCTTTATTACTGATATCCTGACACTTATTACAAGAACAACATGCTCGTAGGCCTCCTGGTCCCAAATTTCTCTCTGCTGTAACTTAGTTGAAGTCACATTTCCTGCAACATGCCAGTAGATTGACCAGAGTCCCCATATGGCATTGCCTCTGCATTCAGGGGCATAATATCCTACCGAATTTTGGTGGGGTGTCTTCCAGCTGCCAGATGCTAGAGTGGAAGTAACTGATTCACAGAATTACCCAGTTTGGTGACAGATTTTGGCATGCATGACTGAGAATCAAGCCACGCCCATGCTGATCCATAGACACACAGCCATCTTGTGATTTACGGGTGAAATTAATTCCTGTGCCAAGCACGAGGTCCATGCACCAGCTATGGAAGAGCACTGTCCCACTGCACTGAATCGAATTTCACCTACTGACACCACCTTAAAAATAGAAAAGGAGTATTAATAGAAAACCTTTCAGTTCTCTGAAGGCATTTTTTGTGCAGGGATGATTAGTGAATAACAACAATACACCCTTCCCTGCCCCAAATAAAAACCTTGATTGAAAGAATGACCGATTTTAATTAACAATTTCTTAAAGAATAACCTATACAAACACCAGTGTCATTTCCTTGTTGGAGGTATTGGGAAAGGACCTTTATTTGAAAAGAAATTTAACTGGAATTTGTTTGGGATTCAATTCCCCATACTGATTAAACAGGCTGCTGGGAATCGTAACAAATATTGATGTAGTATCTTTTTTCTTGCTGGGTTTTGTAACTCCACATCATGGCTCAACGAAGTCGCCATGCATTGCCTTGTGTCACAATATGTAAAAATGAAATTATGTAGTAGGCCCTTACATACTTCTCTAATACATGGAAGTTTTAATTACTATGCCATGTAGTCCCTCTCCTATCACTTCAACTGGACATTAGGAAAAAGTTTTTCACTAGGAGGGTGGTGAAGCACTGGAATGGGTTACCTAGGGAGGTGGTGGAATCTCCATCCTTAGAGGCTTTTAAGCTGAGGCTTGACAAAGCCCTGGCTGGAATGATATAGCTGAGGTTAGTCCTGCTTTGAGCAGGGGGTTGGACTAGATGACCTCCTGAGGTCCCTTCCAACCCTAATCTTCTATGATTCTATGATTCTATGAACTGAATATATCAAAAAGGCATCTTCCAGTCGTGATTAACTCAAGACACAGAGTCTGAAATTCCTTAGGTCGTGTTTTACATCACAGACTGAAGAGATCTAGAATTCCATCTAGGTTTCACCTTCTGAAGAGAGACTTTTGTAGGATATGCTACAGCTTAACCCCCCCTGAAATTATGAGGTAACTCCTTGATCTCTTTCTACTGGTTTGATAGGTTTTCTACCTCAGGCAGACCCCTTCAGAAATAGAAGTTAAATTAATCCGGGCTACAGAGACTTACAATGTTAATTGCTTTAGGGGAAAGTTAAGCTTCAAACAAAGTCGGTTATCTGCTTTTTTAGTTTTATTTGCCAGTGTTTAGGAAGGTGTAAGATACAACCATAAATAAATCCGAGGATAAGACCAAGTTTACACGTTCAGATAAAGACCATGCCGTGCTGGTTTACAAGGGTGATAAAAATTCGCAGTGTAGTATGTAAGAACGAGAAGAAAGAGCACGGGGTGGGAAAGTATGGAAGGACGAAGGAGCAAACAGACACTGCATAATCTGAGACGCTGATTTTTGGGTGACACAGAGCAATCACCTTCCATTTTCTGTGGTCTTGAAAATGACCGTCTGCTGCAATCATACAGCAGGGGAGATTTGTATCACATTTATCTCTTTACCTCTCTGCCTACCCAGGTTCTTATCAGAGCTCCCCATCCCTGGACTACGCAAGTGCCTTCTGCATGCTAGCTCTGGTGCAAAGCTGGAGTAACTCCCTTTCCTTCTGTGATGTGATGCTGCTGGAAGCAGTGGAGATCGAATCCTTGGGTCTGAAAGCATGAGCCTCTCCGGCATGAGCTAGAAAGCCCAGAGCTGTTAGCTCAAAGCCAGTAGCAGATTCATAAACCTCAGCACCCCAGTCCCTAGATGGGAACAGAGCAGAAATTTCATTGAGTTACTTTGGGTTGCCACCAGTGTCCGAGTCATATCTGCACCATTTCATGTGTGAAAGAGATACGAAAAGCAACAAATCGTGCTGGGATGTAACGGGGGATCAGGCAGGAGAGGGAGATCTAGGCTGGCTTCATGCCCTGGATTCTGAGCACACAGAATCCCCTCCACTTCATCTCGATGCTGCCTGGACTCTGCAGGGGCGAGGGGATGTGGCTAGCTTGAGGCAGGGCAGCGATAAGGGGCCAGCGGGGCACCATCCCTTGGCAACCCTATGGGACGTCCTGTGTGATGCAGGTGTATTTCTTTAAACCTCCTAATAGCAGCATGGGCCACATGAAGGTAAGAAGAGACCAATGGACGCGGACACGCTATTCATATTGCTTTGCACCCTTTTCAGTCTAGACATTCTCTCCCCTCTGCTGATTGGGCCAACCCCTCCTTTGTCTTTCCATCTAGCTAATCCCCGAACCTAATCCCCCCAAAAGGATTTAAATAACAAAACAACCCCCAAAACAATGACAGCACTGACACGCTGTTTGACACTGTTGTGCTGATCACGCTGCTTCTCTGTGACATCCTTGTGACCCTTCCCCTTTGTCTGTCTCGTCTATTTAGATTGTAAGCACTTTGCGGGCAGTGGCCATCTCTTATTCTATGTTTGTACAGCACCTAGCACAATAGGGCTTCATTATTTGGCCCCTAGGCACTACCAAAGTAAACAATATAAAAAATAAATGAGGTTGCATAGATAAGGTGCCCAAGTCACAGACTAGCTCATTATAATGACTCCTGCACCAGGGAATGAGACGTCTCCATTTACCCTGGCGAAGGCTACCTGGACCATAGCTCTGGGCCACTGGCCTGCTTAATCCCTCACCCGAGCACGTGGGTAGGGAATGAACGGAATCTTATCTGCTTTCCTCCACAATTCAGTCTAGCAGGGAAAGGTATAATACGATCCAATGGCTGGAAGTTAAAGCCAGACAAATTCAGACTGGGAATAAGGCATACATTTTTGACAGCGAGGGTAATTAACCATTGGAACGGTTTATCAAGGGCTGTAGGAGATTCTCCATCAATGTCCAGTTTAAAATCAAGGTTGGATGATTTTCTAAAAGAAGTGCTCAAGTTCAAACAGGAATTAGTTCAGAGAAGTCCTATGGCCTGTGCCATGCAGGAGGTCAGACTAGATGATCGTGATGGCCTCTTCTGGCCTTGGAATCTATGAACTTCTAATTGTCCACGTGGGCTAGCGGTAAATTACCAAACCCCTGTGCCCAGGGGCAGGAAGGAAGCAGCGGAAGAATTGTGGCTCCGAGCTACGTATGTGTCTGAGTCAATTTCTGCATCTCTCCTTGCAAAGGGCTGTATCTAAAGTCACAAGCTGGCCCTGGGATTGTTCAATGGGGGGTAAATATAACGAATATAAGGTGTTGCAGAGGCAGTTCAGTTCTAAGAGGGGTGGTTTAATTTGGTACTTTGTATTTTAACTTCGATAAAAGTGCCCAGAGCAAACAAACAAATAAATATACTGTGGAATACTCTCAGTGGACATGGTGGAAGGCCAATTACTAGAGTCATTTAAGTGGGGTCTGAAGAAAATACTGTGGAGAATAATCCAGCACCAGTCAGAGGATGACCTAGGTGAACTTAATATTTTTTCTCACTCTTGTTTTTCCTCTCCCTGATGATTTAGGCAGCGTCACAGGGGTGCTTAGCACTTTGCAGATACTCGAACAATATTTGCTGTTCAGAAGGCTGGAATCAGATTCAAACCGGAATCAATTCACACAGTTGTCTCTGTCATTGCTTTGCAAGATTCAGAAACGGCATTAGATACAGCAGGTTGAAAATCTGCCAGTGAAATATTTTTCTGTTGGAAATGCCACTTAGTTGAAATCAATGCATTTCATAGGAAAACGTCAGTTCTGACTAAACTTTCACTGGAAACCAGGGATGGAAACTTGCCTGGTATCCTGCCAACTTGCCCATGTCACTAGCTCTTTGGCATCTTACCTGGCAGATCTGGGAGACCTGGCTTCCAAACTTCCAAGCTCCTTGGCAATTTGGCAGTCCAGTGACTTGGGACCAGGAGTTTCCAAAAAATTCTATTTTGATTCTCCCGTAATTATTCTTTTTAAAATGTTCCTCCAACAGGAAACTTTGCAAATCTGACTGTTTGTTCTGATTTGTAATGATTTTCTTTATCATTATTGTAATGTGAAGTTTTCTGAGGGAGGGAAAGTCCAGTTCCTGCAAAGCTCTAGTATTAGAGATATTCAAACACAGTGCTGCTGTTACAATAGAATCATAGAATCATAGAATATTAGAGTTGGAAGGGACCTCAGGAGGTCATCTAGTCCAACCCCCTGCTCAAAGCAGGACTAACCTCAGCTATATCATCCCAACCAGGGCTTTGTCAAGCCTCAGCTTAAAAACCTGTAAGGATGGAGATTCCACCACCTCCCTAGGTAACCCATTCCAATGCTTCACCACCCTCCTAGTAAAAAACTTTTTCCTAATGTCCAACCTAGACCTCCCCCTGCAACTTGAGACCGTTGCTCCTTGTTCTGTCATCTGCCACCACCGAGAACAGCCTAGCCCCATCCTCCCTGGAACCCCCTTTCAGGTAGTTAAAAGCCGCTATCAAATCCCCCTCACTCTTCTCTTTTGCAGACTAAACAAGCCCAGTTCCCTCAGCCTCTCCTCATAAGTCCTGTGCTCCAGCCCCCTAATCATTTTGGTTGCCCTCCGCTGGACTCTCTCCAAATTGTCCACATCTTTTTTGTAGTGGGGGGCCCAAAACTGGACACAGTATTCTAAATGCGGCCTCACCAATGCCGAATAGAGGGGAATAATCACTTCCCGTGACCTGCTGGCAATGCCCCTCCTAATGCAGCCCAATATTCCATTAGCCTTCTTGACAACCAGGGCACACTGCTGACTCATATCCAGCTTTTTATCCACCGTTAGCTGGGATACTAATTGCCAGGGCTATCAGTCCTCATGTTTCAGGGCATAAACTGCTATAGCTAGGATCAGGAAGAATTTTCCTTGTATTCATTATTATTGTACAATGGGCCAGGTGCATTATGGATATTTTCCCACCCTTCTCTGCAACATATGGTCTTGGCCACTCTTGCAGGTAGGATGGTTTGTTAGCATGGACCATCATTACATGCCACTCTGGCAATTCCTATTTTACTAAGTCCCTTTCTCTCGCACTTGCTGATTAGATTATCCATAGAAGTTGGGGTGGAATCAGGGGATACTCGTCTCTGGCCTGGTCTACACTAGAAAAATAGGTCAATTTAGCTATGTCGGTCAGGGGTGTGAAAAATCCACACTTTGAGCAGCATAGTTAAGCTGACCTAAGTCCCCATGTAGACAGCATTAGGTTAACGGAAGAATTCTTCCATCCATCTAACTACCGCCTCTCGGGGAGGTGGATTATCTACATTCCCTCCCGTCGGCGTAGGTGACGTCTACACTGAAGCACTACGGCGGCTCTGCTGCAGTGTTTTAAGTGTAGACAAGGCCTCTTTCTGGCCCATCTGTCCAACAACCAAAGATCACAGAGACGGACTTCTCTGTTGTCTAGTGTGAATGAGAGACATTTCATTTTTCAGGTCCATGAAGCTCCAAGCCATTAACAGGCAGCTGCTTATTGACAAACCAGCCAATAAATTTGGAAAGCACCCTCCTGTGTAGCCATCTGAGGAAGCCAAATTGGAAAGCTAATGATCCTAGCCAAATACTGTCTATAAAATACGGCCTTTTGTTTCAGTATGCTGGGTTTATTTGGAGTGGGATGAAGAAAGCAAATACACGGCATCCCAGCAGTGTGTGCACGTTGCTTAAAAACTAGTCTGGTTCTCCTATATTGTCATACAGTCCTGTAAACTTGATAGGAAAGTGGAGCAAAGAGTTTGTAGCAAGTAAAGCAGCTGGTAGTTTTCCTGAATGTCTGTGTTGTCTGGAATTATTCTCCAAACTGTCATCAGATCATCAGTCAGTGTAAATCAGTGATTTAGCTCAGCCAGTTTACACCAGTTGAGGGTATGACCCAGTCGCTACAAATAAATTCATGGTCCACAGACTGTCACGAGCCATTTGCTGCAGGTATGTCATATTTGCTTAGAATGCAACTATAGTCAGTCAACTACCTTCACTAGGTAGGGTGTGAAATTAGAAACTAGTTTTGATTGGACACAGGTATTGTTTGTGCTTCCTGATTGGATGAGAGTAACTCCTGAGTATCAGGTTTCCAGAGTGAAAATGACCATTTTTAAGTGTGTTTTGGAGCAGGGACCATCTTTTCATTTTATGTTTGGACTGCGCCTAGCAGAACAGAATCCAAGTCCCTGACTAGGTCTCTGAGGCATTACCTCAATACAAACAACGAATAACAATAATTAAAGTGTTTCCTAGGTAAAATGCACCACTGTGTGTAGGACAAGCACAGCAACACTTAAGCCCCCAAAAGACCCTCTGCACAAGGATATTTTTCTCCCTCTGTAAATATTCTCTAATATTTGCTTAGCATGTGACCATTTCCTTGAACATTCCTGTCAATAGAGTTGTTTGCTAGAACGAGGAGAGGGAATGCAAAAGGGGCATGAAGGCTCCATACTTTTTCACGCTCCACTCCTATTCTGTACGTGGTCTCCTGACTTAGAGTGACAACAAGGGAGCCAATAAGCACCGATGGTGCTGTATTTTTTCTGTGGATAATCACAGAACCATAGAAATGTAGGGCTGGAACAATGAGACCCCGTTCTTCTATGACTTTTTTCATCAGTCGAGCTCAAAGCGCTTTACGAAGGACGTGTGAGGGTCTGTGGTAAATAGAACCTGGGCCAGAGGAGCAGCCAACACCTCCACACCCCTACCCAGCAGCCATGGTAAGTCTGCATGCATTATCACATAGACCCTGTGAAGATAAACACCATAGGAACTACCACCCTGGGAGGTTGGACTGACAGCTTCTCTCGTGGCCCCTGATTGGCTTAGATAAGGTGCCTGGGCCAAAAAGTAGTTCCAGGAAGTGTCCGTGCAACAAGGGTGACTCCCTAACCAACTGTAGAGATGGACTGGCCTCGGCTTGCTCTCAGTCTTCTACCCCTGACTTGGACCCATGGCTTTCACCCTTGAACCCTGACTCTGGTCTCAACCCCTGGGTTCAGTACTTGGACTCTGCCTCCTGCTTCAAGCCCGGGCTTCAACCTTGGTTTTGGTGCTTGGACTCAGGCTTCGGCCTTGATCCAGGGCATCGGTGTTTGAACCCCAGCCTAGGCGCTTAGGATCAGAGCCTGACCCTGACAGCCCAACCCTTGGTCAGGACAGGACATCAGTCTCATTTTCCCCTTTTAATAGATGAGAAAACTGAAGCACAATGAGTTGCCAAAGGTCACCCAGCAGGCTAGTAAGTAGCCAACCTGAGAATAGAAATCATGTCTCTTGCGTCCAATCCAGGGCTTCATCCATCGGACCACTCTGGATGGCTGTCTTCATGGCTAAATGTATAACCCAATAAACTCTGATTATATAAGTACTTGATATTCTTCCATTTTCCTGCAGGAATAGTGAGTGGCTTCAGTCTGTTTTGACAGCAGAACTCCCACTGTTGGGTAACCATGCACAAGATAAATATGCACATTTGGATAGTCGTGGATGACTGTACCCTGAGTTCCTCCAGTTTGACAGAAAGACGCCACACTGTAATAAAGCTGCTCAGACTAAAAAAAATGCTTATGTTTATAACAGGATGTAGTGAGGTGGCGTGGCCTCCCACCGAGGCTGATGGGGAGGGACTACAACACTTCCCATGGTGGGCAGAGCCAAACCAGCCACGCTCCAGCCTCATCGGAAGCAGTGGGGCAGAACAGGAAGTTTAAAAGGTGAGCCTTACAGCTCAGTTGTGTGAGAGCTGGGGAAAGGAGCAGACGTCTTGCACCCACTGCTTAGCTCTACACCACCAAGGACCCAGAGAAGTTGCCAGGACTGCTGATGGACAAGTACCCGGAGGAGCTATGGGACTGCCACTGGCCATGTACTCAGGGAAGACCGAGGAGCCCCAAGAGATGGAGGTACACTCAGAAAGGTAGTAGGAAGTGGCACAGAGACACCAGACAGTAGTCTAGTTGCGGTGTCAGAGTCTAGGTCAACATATTCTGATGGGATTCCTGATGACCTAGTGGCAGACCACTCCACCACTGTTAGGGCCCTGGGCTGGGACCCAGTGGAGTAAGACGGGCCCAGATCTCCCTACGGCCGGCCAACCCCATCCCTGGGGTGGCCTCCTACCCACCTCGGCCAAGAGGCCAGTGGTTGTGTGCTGTCTGCCTGAGCCAGAGGGCCTGGCCCAAGACTATTGATTGTTCTGCCCTACCTGGAGTGTCAGAACCCCTTTACAGAGTGTCTGCCTGGCCAGGTGAAAAACTGACTTGGGGATGGGACAGAACAAGAAGCAGAGTCATGAACAGCTGACCGCCTACCAAAAACGGCTAATTCCCCTGTTAAACATTGTGCTTATAGTGAGGCAGCATGGCCTCCCTCTGAGCCTGACAGGGAGGGAAGCCATGGACTTGCTACAGAGGACAACTGGAGGGTTAACTCGTAAATCTAAATTGGACGTCGTCATTACAGCTAACTTAACTGAGAGGGACTGGACGCTTCAGGGCGACATCTCTGGGGAATTTGGGAACTGGGGTTCACTGCGAGGCGAGATTTGGACTGGTAAAGTCCTGATGTGGGCTGGCGAGGCAGACAAGCTGGTGTGTGAGGGAACTGACATACAGCTTAGCAGCAGCAAAGTGGTCAGGCAGAACAGTAACGCAGTGGCTCACACTTCTGGGAACCTTGAGCATGATCTCACGATTATCCATGGTATTATTTTAATAATCCTCAGTATGTTGAATTCTGCAGGAGCCCCCTATTGTGGGACTTCCCAACCCTGCAGCCCTTAATCAGTTACTACTCCTCAATCTTTCCTAAGGCAAACTCCCCAGTAGCGGAGAGCAAGATAGCTTGCTACCTCTTGAGGTCTTCTTCCATAGCTTCCATGGAAGGTTTCCAACTATATTTGGTAGCACCAGTGGAATATGAACCCCAGAATATTTCAAAATTTTAGAAGCCTGATGAAAATCCCGTGCGTTCCCTTAGACATGTGACTTCGTGCTTTTAATCTTGTATTTGAACACCAAAGAAGAATAGTTTATTAGGGGGAGAACACTGAGCATAGAGGCTTCAGGCTTGAAAACAAAAAGAAGCATATAGGGCTTCATCATCAGGCCTTAAACCTCCCTCTAACTAATATAGATCAGAATGAGACCATGTGAGTGGGGGGTGCAAATTACCCCATCTACTTCAACAGCATCAGGTGTTGGCCGCTGTCAGCGACAGGATACTGAACTGGATGGACCGTGAGTCTGATCCAGTCTAGCAAATCCTAGTTCTATACAGCATTGATTTACCATCATGGTGAGCACTCCATGGAAGGGGCTGTCTTTTATTCTGTTTGCACGGTGCGTTAGGACAATAGGGAGTTGATCTCGACCGGGGTCCTTCAACGCGACCATAATACTAATAATTTCCAGCCACTCTGATTTCATGTACATCCAGGGGCTTGTTCTCCCAGATTCTCAGTCCAGAATTGAATTAACTTTTAGGAAGAAACCACAAAAATGGATATGTGGATTTACATTTCAGTCATGCTGTCTTAGGCTTGCCAGATTTTAGAGCAGCCAAATTAAGAGTCAGCTAAGGCTGGCCCACCTGGGCCTTACACGCCACAAAGGAAATAGAAGTCATTGACTTAAGCAAAAAGATTCAGCCAGACTTAGGCTCTTGCCAGGCCTGGCTTTTTGGTCTAAGACAGGGGGAAGATCTTTCCTCCCCCATCCCAGCTGCACCCAGAACTGGCCCACGAAAGAAGCTGCTGGCCTTTTTTTTCTGGCCTGCTGGGCCCTGATTGGCCTCTGCCTGTTCCTGGCCTTTCTAGCTGCTGGAGGACCAAGTCTCGCTGGTTCTATCAGTAGCTAATCCTGGGACACCTTTCTAGGTAACTCCTGGAGGTCCAACCTCGCTGCCCTCCTCTTCTTAAAGGGCAGGTTTTTTGGGCAAGGTGTTCCAAAGCAGTGCAGTCTCTGGCAGGGAGCAGCAAATGCTTGGTAGTCTCATCACACATGCCACCCAAATATGTATTCACTTCAGACAGACCCCATTCTCCCTTCAGCATCTTTCCACTTTACAGCAGGGCCCTGTGCTCAACATTGGTGGCATCAACATAATCTGTCTGAATGCAAAAAGTCACAAGAACTGGAATTTATTCAGACCCCTATGCTCGGACCCTTCCAAAAATTGCAGTATTATCTCACTCCACCAAGCCCATCCAGAGCAGAATGGCATTTTAAATGATGACCCCAACATTGCTCCATCAAAAACTCCATTAACCTTGAAATCTGCAGAATAAAAAATAAGAGCCGATTTGCCGATGAGGACTTTGGAGCTGCTAAGACAGAACTGTTCTCTTCGCTAGAAACATCCTGTGACAATGGTCAAGGCCTGAGCATTCCCTCTTTCATGTTCACCCATGTGGGGTGGGGGCCACTGCCATTTGGTGCCGGGGAGAATCACTGAATAGAAGCTGCAGGATGGAAGTGTTCAGAATCACTGCTTTCCTATTTTATTTTTAAATGGAAAATAATAAACCAAAGCAATGCTGCTCCCCGTTCCATCCTGCACCTTGCCCGCTGATTTTTAGACCATAAAGCTGCAAGAGTAGATGGATATTAATGAGAAACCTCATTCTGCCTCTAGAGATAGCATGCTGCTTAAAAAATATGCCCCGAGCAGAAAGCAGGCTTCCATGTTGGAGGTATTAGGATTAATTCCATGCATGATGTGCATTTTTTTAAGGTAGTGTATAGGCGTCACAACTTGGGACCTAATCTGGTCAGTATCCCTCCACCTCTCATCCCTACATCCCCCTGAGACAGCTCTTGTCCTGGATTCAGAAAAGCAATTAAAGACATGCCTGTGCCAAGGAAGGATTTAAGCGTCTGTTTAAAGTTAAGTCCATGCTGTTGTCCCATTAACGTCAATGGGATTTAAGCACATGTTTAAATTAAGCATGTATGTAAGGTATTTTTTGAAGAGGGATGTTTCTCCAAATTGGGGCCACAGGGTGAGATTTTTCACACACACCCTCCCCCACTCTGGCTCCTTTAAACCATGTAAAAGGGCTGGAACAGTATAAAATAGCCTTAAAAGCCACAGGTTCCTGCAAAGAAAAGGTTCCCCAGTTGCAGGTGCCACCCATGCATCTGTCACTGTTCCTTTAAACAGTAGCCGTCAGGGTTGTCCTCCTTGTTGTGTTTTGAGGAGGGTGTTGGCCAGAAAAGCGGAGCAACTCTCCACTGACGCCAGCTAGTCTGGGACTAGTGGCTGGGGAGGAGGAAACATGCTCAGTGGGCATCTCCAAAGATGGGTCCTGTGTGGATGTGTGTGTGCATTTAAAGGCACCAAACTCTTCCGTTAGTTCAGCCAGACCCAAAGGAAGACAGTCATACCGGAGGGGAGGTGAAGAACTCTGCCCAGAGGGCTGATGCTCACAGGCCTGCTTTGACTAACTGCAGCAAGAAGATAACCACAGGAAGAAGGATCCCAGCCTATTCAAGGAACTGGGTGCTTGCTGCTTGCTCAACTCAGGACGGTGTGATGCTAACTAATGCCAAATCAGCAGTGCCTGTTTTAAAAGCAGAGGGTCTGTGACCTGTGGACCTGAAGAAACCTGTGTGTTTGATAAAAGGCCAGCAGAAATAATGGTAATTGCTGTAATGACAAGATCATGTTTAGATTTATGAGAAGTCTGAGTTCTCCTGCCCGTTGTCCTCTTATACAATTAAAGACCTTTTTCAGTCTCAGCAAGCTTTACTACATGGTGGTGACTTTCCTCCAACCTGCAGCAACTCAGGGTGCAGGCATCTACAGCTGTCCAGATGTGCCTATTTATCTTACGTATTATTATCATCCCTGGGGAGAGGGAAAGGGAGGGGAGGTCCGCTTTCAAAACCTGCTCACTATTCCCACAATAAAATGGAATTTTAAAAGCTACTTGTGTAATCAGGCTTTAATGGGTTACACAGGCATTGTAGAAAACAGCTGTAAAGCTGTCTTCTCCCAAGACGGCAACTTAGACAGGCTCCAAAAGATGTCCAAATATTGCCAGGGACCTTTTCAGCCCCTAGAATAGTTCAATGAAAAGGTGGCTTAAGAGCCCTTTCCCTAGCTGCAATTTTTGTGCTGCACTTCTCAGAAGCACAACACAGACTCTTGCCCACAATTTGTAACTTCTGTCTTAAAATTGTGTATTTGGACATGGCTTTCAAAGGAGAAGGAACCCAGGCAGCAGGCAGTTTTGGACGAGCATGCCCAAAGGGAAAAGTTCTTCCTGACTCCAGTAGTTTGGTCATGCCCTGAAGCATGACCATTTATATCCCTTCCCAATTACTTGTTTTAATTTTTTTTTTTAATTCTTATCATATGAATTCTGGATAGTACTGTGATCCATATAAGTGTCCAGTCCTTTTGTGACACCTGCTAAACTCTGATCCTCAAACAGTATCTTGTGGCAGTGAGTTCTCCAGTCCAATTGTGCATCACATGAAAAAAAAATTCTTTTAACAGTCTTGAATTTGCTGCCTTTCATTTTCAGTGGCTATCCCCTTTTTTGTGTATTGTAATAAATAATAAAAGATGCTAGAAGAAAATGGCTTTTTAAACATCCAAGAACTAATATGACATGCCGTTGTGCATTGAATTATCAGCTTTGTTTGGGATTAAAGCTCTCTGATGTAAACTTTAAAAGAGAGCGTCTTTTAGAATTCAGATCATTTTGCAAACTTTCCTTCCAAAACCCCCACAACAATAATCCTGTGTTTTGTTTTGTTTTTAAATTACAATCCTGTCCTCTCCTGTGTCATGAGATTTATATAATATGAGTTTATGGATTTTTTGTGATTTTATTTTGGAGTGGAATGGAAACCTGAAGTTATCTTAGCACAGCACAAAGAATCAGCCTTTGTTACGCTTAACCTTTGTGGGGATACTCCACAAATAACTCACCAGCTCAAAAGGGAATAACAATACTTCTTATTCAAGATAATTGTCTCCATGGGATTTTAGGGCCTATAGTATAGAAGCAATAAAGTATCTGGGCAAAATGTCACTTCCTTTTCTTCCTTTATAATTGCTCATTGTACAGCTGTTTCGCTCACAATGACTGGGGCAGATCTCTGAAATAGGGCTTAGAATCTCCAAATTTGCTAATGAAAAATATTTAATTCCCTCTCTCCTACTCAAAGCTTTAATTGTAAAGGCTGGCCCGGCTGCTGTCATGTAAGCCTCATGTTCCCTTCACACATACGCAGACACGCAGGTTCCAAGCAAAAGTGCACACACGGGATGGGGAACAGAATTCTTCAGTTTCTGCTGCAAAAACACATCACCAGCTGAGCCGGGAGGAGAATCATCTGCAGTTATCACTGTTACGCAGGGCTTAGAGCACCTTCCTGAGCCAGCCACTAGGGGATGACACAATCAGAGGGACGGGAGCAGCTCTGTTTCCATCCTGAGGAAGTCATTGCTCTTCCCTGCTCGCAGCAACTTCCAAATGGATTTGCATTAATTTTTTAGAACGTCTGCAGTAAAAAAGTCATGGCTGGACAGCGGCTATAAAATAAGGTCATTTTTCCACAACAGTGTCAAAGGCAGACACATGAGTTTCCAGTAGCAGGGAGAAAACGAAGATGCACTTATTGGTGGGACTACAGGTGAGTTACTCAGGCAGCAAAGCTGGGGAGATACATGCTCTGCAGTCTCGAGCAGCCCAATTTAGTGCTCGGCTTTTCCTTTCCTAGAATGCCGTCCGGGATCACAGAACGGAGACTTTTCAAAACCAAAGGGACCTCGGGGGTTCACCAGGGATGGAAAAACCAGTGCAGATAAAATACGAACCTCATGGTCTCTCTTTACACTATATATATAATTATTTATTTATATGGCAGAAGTGACCAGAGGCCGTGATCAGGAACAGATCCCCATTGTAGTAAGGTCTGTACAAAAAGATATTTGAACACGCAATCCCTTCCTGTGCTCAGATAGAATAGGGCTTTTCTGTTCCTTCCCACATTCTCAACACGCTTAGCGCAAGAGCCTTCTCCCATTCTCCTGCCGTTTGGAGCCTTCCTATATCACTCTGCATCAACTTCCAAATCTCTCTGGCTCACGTTTTTTCCCATATCTATACCTCTCTTTCTCTGCTGTCCTGTTGAACTCTCTATGCATTGCTTTTGCATACACGTTTATACAAAAGGTGCTATTCCAATTTCCTGGCATTGCTAGAATTATCGATCTAGCTGCTTACACGACTCCTCTCACAGAAGTAACTGAACACCTCCCTCCATGTGTAGATTTACCCTCACCTAGGAGGCAGGGAAGCAATACACTCCCTTTCACAGGTGGGGAACTGAGGTGCAGACAAAGTGAATTTCTTGCCAAAGGTCAGACAGGAAATGCGTGTCACAGCTGGGAACCGACCCAGGATACCAGATACTGAATGCCTCTTTCATTTTACAAAGGCATAACAAGACCCAATGGCTGGGATTTGAAACCAGGCAAATTCAAATGAGAAATAAGGCAAAACACTTAACAGCGAGGGTGATTATCCACCAGAACAAACTGCCAAGGAAGTGGTGGGTTTTCCATCTCTGGCAGTCTTCGGCTCAAGACAAGCCTTTTAAAGAGATATGCTTTAGTTAGACAAATGACTGAGCTCAATACGGGACTAACTGGATGAAATTTTGTGGCTTGTGTTACACAGAAGATCAGACCAGATGATCTGTTCCTCTCCTTCTGGCCTTAAACTCCACAACTCTCTTGAGTCTGAGCCCAGTGTGCCTCTGCCACTGATAGGGTCCTGGACTGGGATGCAGTGGAGTCGGGTGGGTCTGCATCCCCCTCCCTCCTTTCCACACCACCCCTGGGGTGGTCGCCTCATCCTGGCCTGTTAAGCCTCGGAGGCCGATAGATTATTTACCTGCCCCACCCTGCCTGAAGGGCCTGGGCTATAGACTGCGTATTTCCCCTACACAGGGGCTATAGACTGCTTGTTTGCCCTGACCAGGGCTAGAGACTGCTTAGTCACCCTGCCTGGGGCTAGACACGGCTTATTTGCCCCATCCGGCCTGCAGGCCAAGGGCTACAGACTGCATAGACACCTTTAACCTGCAGAAGGGTTCAGGACCTCTGCCCTGAACGCTAATTCCCCCTTTTAGGGTCTGCACCCACAGGAGCACAGTAGCGAGGGGGCATGGCCTCCCTCCCAGATGGACAGAGAGGGATGGCCTGACACCTTAAGTTACCTAGACGAATTGGAGGATTGGGCCAAAATAAATCTGATGAGGTTCAACAAGGAGAAGTGCAGAGTCCTGCACTTAGGACAGAAGAATCCCATGCACTGCTACAGACTGGGGACCCACTGGCTAAGCAGCAGTTCTGCAGAAAAGGACCTGGAGGTTACAGTGGATAAGAAGCTGGAGATGAGACAACAGTGTGCCCTTATTGCCAAGAAGGCTAACAGGATATTGGGCTGCATTAGTAGAAGCATTGCCAGCAGATCAAGGAAGTGATATTTCCCCTCTATTTGGCACTGGTGAGGCAACATCTGGAGTAGTGAGTCCAGTTGGCCCCCCCTACAGAAAAGATGTGGACAAATTGGAGAGAGTCCAGAAAAAGCAATGAAAATGATTAGAGCGCTGGGGCATATGATTTATGAGGAGCAGCTGAGGAAACTGGGCTTATTTAATCTGCAAAAGAGAAGAATAAGGAGGGATTTAATAGCAGCCTTCAACTACCTGAAAGGGAGTTCCAGGGAGGATGGAGCTAGGCTGTTCTCAGTGGTGGCAGATGACAGAACAAGAAGAAATGGTCTCAAGTTGCAGTGGGGAAGGTCCAGGTTGGATATTAGGAAAAACTTTTTCACTAGGAGGGTGGTGAAGCACTGGAATGGGTTACCTAGGGAGGTGGTGGAATCTCCATCCTTAGAAGTTTTTAAGGGCCAGCTTGATAAAGCCCTGGCTGGGATGATTTAATTGAGGTTGGTCCTGCTTTGAGCAGAGGGTTGGACTAGATGACCTCCTGAGGTCCCTTCCAACCCTAATCTTCTATGATTCTATGCCCCTTCAAGCCCTAAGTGTGGCACATGGAAAACATGATCCTGCATGGCACAACATCCAAGCCTCTGATACTATAATATTTCTAATATAGGTTCTCACCCTTCGCCTTTTCCCTGGGAGACGAGCATGCACTCAAAAAAGGCTGAGACTTTGCAAGGGTCACTCTGACCTCCGGTGCAGAGTTCCTGTGCAGACTAACAGGTCGTGTTCGTAAAGCACCGTGACGAAGTAAGGCATTGTAAGGGCCTGATCCAAAGTGAATGGAAAAACGTCCATTGACTTCAGTGGTTTGGAATGGGGCCTGTTGGTATCATCCTTTGAACTACCCACAGCAAAAGGTACATTGTCCAGCTCATCTCAGTCGCTTCCTGTCAATTAGTATCTTTTGCTCTCCCCATGCAGTAGTCACACTGGATTGCCTTTCCTTTGTGTCTACAAAGGCCGTGATCCAGAAAGGCACCTAATCACACAGAAACACTCCCAGTTCATCCAGGGACCTTAAGCACATTCCTAACTTCAAGCAGGTGAGTAGATTTATTAAAGTCAATGGGACCACTCGCACGCTTAAAGTCAAGCATGCGCTGAAGTCCTTTGCTGAGTCATGGCCAAGTACTTTGGGAGGTCTTGGGCAGTGTGACCTAGTGGCCAGAGCACTGTAATGGGAGTTGGGAGATATGGGCTCTATTCCTAGCTCTACCACTGGCATGTTGGTTTACCTTGGGCACGTCACTGCCAATCTGTGCCTCAGTTTCTCCAGCTGTAAATTGGGGGTAATGATACTGATCTCCTATGTAAAGCCCTTTGAGATATACTCAAGAAAAGTGCTATTTACGTGCTTGGTGTTATTATTATTAAATCTTACACCTGGTCTATTTTTTGGCTTGCTGAGTTTTATAACCTTGGATCTCTATTTGCTAGAGGTGGTTGGAAAAAAGGGGAGTGGGAATTCTGCAACTTTTTAGCAACAACAGTAAAATCTTTCTTTTTGGGGGGTGGGGAGAGGGTAAAAAAAGTCTTCCAAATTAACAATCTTTTGACCATCCCTAATAATGACAGATATTTCTTTCTTTCAATTTATATTTAAAAAAAAAAGACAAATCCGCACCAAACCCTGGCTCGGCATAACCTTGACAACATTTAAAAATATGGAGTAAGTGTAAGGTGTAAGTCAGCATAACTTTATTGAAGACAAAGGATCTAACCTGATTTACATCTGGCCCATGGTATTTAAAGACCTAGTTCAACTGACCCTCTAGCCAAAACTGACTAAGCAGAAAACAAACTAGGCAAATCCCTTTATCACTCACAATTCTTTCCTCCCAGCCGCTAACAGTTGATGAATAAACCACGAACAAAAATAAGTCCCTTAAAACAATTGCTCATTACTGACTCTGCTGCTAATTTGAAAATGGCCAATAACCTTAAAAAGCCCAATAAACAGGAGTTTTTGACAGGGATTGTTTTTGAACGTAGACATTTTTATTTTTTATAGCCACGAACCAAAATAAGGAGGGAAAAACAAAAGGAAACCCCCACCTTGAAAAACTCAGCAGTTGCACTGAAAAGGACGTGATAATATATGTGTATATTTTTTCACACGGCAGGGACAGAGGGAGGGAAATGAAAGAATGAGCTAATTCCATTTATATCTTTAAAAGAAGTTAATAAATTACCATTTCAAAGTGGGATTTGCATACTCCATCACTTTGCACAGATTAACTTCGGCTTTGATTTTTTTCCCCCTCCCCGTTTTATTATTCCGTCTTTTTGATGAGCTGTTACAAAAAAATCTGCTCATGAGCATTAAGAGATACTATGGACTTTTTCACAAGAGCTAGGAGTGTTTTAATTGCCAGAGTCCTGGCAGAAGTCCAGTTTGAGTAATTACAGTCTGTCCTGCCTAAAAGAAAACCTCTCTTCTGTCTATAATTTCATTTGGAGACATTTTTCTGTGCTTCTCCTCGTAAAAACTGTTTGATAGGATTGCCCTGGGCTCTAAAAAAGCTGCCATGTTCCATCCTTAGAGGTGTCTGGATTTCAGTGGCTAGTGACTGATTTCTATAGACTGTATACAGTACATTCTTTCATACTGTACACTTGATTTCCGTAAACTTTTCAAACTAATCTTTACATAAACAGTTTACACTATATTCTTATGTATAGATTGCTCTATGCAGTTGATTTGTATAGCTAGTATACTGGACTTTGCTAGACACAGTAAGCAGGTACCTACAAGCTTGATATAGCCTGTATCACAGAAGTTAGAAATGGAAAAGACCTGATGTATTAGATGACCTAATCTATCTCCTTTCTGATCATGGATTTGCACCCGATGATTCACGAAAGCAACACAGCTTTGGGAAACTTCATGATGAAAAAGGTCTCATAGTTATAAGGCCCTGTCTGATCTTGCAATTTATTATGCCAAGCAGCGAAGTCCTCTTTGATTTTTGCTTGGTCACTGGGAGTTTGGGGCCTGGGGTACCTTGCCGGATTGTAGCCATTGAATGCAAGTTGGGAAAAGGCACGCACACACAGAAATCAAAGTCTATTCTAAAGTGGAGTCACACACATAGAAATCAAAGTGCATTCCAAACTGGAGTCAGCTTGAATGACAGTCCAAACCTTAATGTGATACAGTAGAAAGGAGGGCAGCCAAGGCAGTGACTGGAGTCACATGGGGAAAAAGTGAGACCATCGAAAGATCAGATGACCCACCTGTGTGACCGAGGTTAATCCGGCGTGGGATTTTGTCGTCCCCTCCCACCCACTGGTGGCTGGATCACAGAACAGTTGTAGGAGTCTGCCACTGCCTCCAGATTAAGAATCCTAATCCCCTAGCTCAAACAGCAGACACTTGTGCTTTTAGATCCACAGGTCTGAGATTGATCCCTGCAGAAAATTCAGCCAAACCCTCCATTTCCACAAGCTTCAGTGGGAGCTGTGCATGCTCAGAACCAGACAGGATCAAGCCCCTAGGCCCAGTCCAGCCCTTATTAATGCAACAATTTCCATGGACTTCACAGGCTGCTAGATGAAGCCTCTACTTCTTAGTCACATGTGTCTGGCAATGAGACATTCCTTGCTTTTGGAGGGGAGCGTGCCAGCAGGATTGCGCTCCTTCTTTGCCAGTTTGGAAAGGGATTATGGCCTTGAGTTAATGTCACTGTTTTCTTTTCCCCCTAATTAAACAGAAAACTCAGCACAAGCACGCGCGCGCGCGCACGAGAGAGGAAGAGAATTAAGGGGAAACTGACTGGAAAAGCCAAGCAGTTCAAGTCTTTCAATTCAGTATTTAAAAGCTTTCCTGTGAGCCTGCTTCTCAGAGATATGACTGTTAAAGTAATGGATTTCCCCCCCCTTCCTCCCAACCACAAAGTAGACAGAAGGGGGTGGGGGGAATACTGTATTAAAAAACTGCTGCAGCTCTATCAAAAGACTAAAAGCAGCTAGTGAAGGCAAAAGGAACCTCTTAGAGCAAATACATTTTGTAAATCCATGACTAATCCCTGCTGGATATTTATTACGTTATTTTGCAGGTAAGGAACGGAGCAATACAACTGTCTTCACAGCCCAGTCCTGGCTTGTACATTCAGGAGAATGGCTCATCCTTCTTCTTGTCTCGTAGCCCTCCCATCTTCCTCTTGGGAAATCCTGCCAGCAATAAGCACATTTATGCCCCCCCCCCCGAGCTAAATAATCAACAGAGGAAGCACCTTGTGGAACGGTGAAGAATCAGTGGAGCGGATTAGACTGGGTGGGGGTAGAGAAGCTGATCACAGAGATTTATGAGGCATGAACAAGGCAGGATTAGCACCATTTGGCAGTTAAATTCCAAAGACAGCCTTGGGACGTTTTTCTGTATGCGGAGGTGTTGCAGAAGGAAGAAGGGGAGGCGGGGCTGTGGAGGGCAGAACAGACACGGGGTGTGTGTGGAGGGGGGTTATGCCAGGATCAATAGAAAGGGTTTATTAATTGGTTGTCAGTGATTCAACAGCTCAGGCCATTTATTCTGCTCTGCACTAAATGCGGGGTACAGAGGCGCCATTTCAGATTTGGGTGGGGCAACTTTAACCGTGATTTCAGGGGATACGTAGGCACCTGAAAATTCTAACTTTGTGCAGATAATAACTTAGAAATTAGCTGACAGGAGCACTGTATCTAATTCCTATATAAAGAAAGAAAATTAAATAAATATTAGACCCACCCACCTCTAGTCCTGTTGTGTCTAGTCACTTAAGGGACACCAGTTAGGTTTAAAATTTTAATGTATAGTCTTACTTTGTTACAAACTCTTGAATACAACAATTGAAGCCATGGCAGAAAAATCTAGATTACTTTCTATCATTTAGGCTACTTGCTTTTTGCAGTTCGCCAAGCTTGGAATAGATCATTTAACTTTTGGAAGCACCCTACTAGGGGAAGGCCCTGTGAGTTGATACCGCACCTGCCTGGGGCTATAGGGGTGTTACCATTGTGATATATCAAGGGCAGAGGGTGGCAGGAGAGTCTTTGAAGGGAGATATATCAGCCCCAGGATGATCAGGGCTTTATTCCCTGCAGCCTAATTGGAGTCATGAGGGGGCAATTAGGAGCCAGCTGAGGCCAATTAGGGATCAGCCAGGTGCTCCATAAAAGGGCTCCGCCCCAAACACACAGGGCACAAGTTGGAGGAAGCAGAGGTGTTGTGCTGTGCGGAGCAAAGTGTAGCGGAGTGGAGCGAAGCAGCAGATCGGAGAAGCAATGTGGGGGAGAGCAGAGGAACCCCAAAAGGAGGTACTGAGCCCAGGAAGGGGCAGCAAGGACATAGGGCCGGAGAGGCCAGAAAGACTGAGGGGGGAAAGTAGCCCAGGGGAAGAAACTGCGGCTTCAAAGTACAGAGCCAGCAGTCTACAGCTGCTGATCATAGGGCCCCTGGGCTGGGGCCCGGAGGAGCAGGTGGGCCCGGGTCCCTACCCCCCCCCCAGGGAAGACGGGTGACGGGCACCTTCCTGGCCCCCAACGGGAGTGAAGCACGAGATCCACTACGGAGAAGCCGGCCATCAGCCACACGTGGTACCAGAAGTGGGATTCTATCGTGCAGTGGGGTTGAACCAGGTGGGTCCCAACCCACCCCACTACCAAGATGGAGGACGTGGTGAAGGCTCTGGTCCAAGCCACAGCAGCCCAACAGGAGGCTACCCGGATCCAGGCAGTGGCCCAGCGGGAGGCTGCACAATTACAACAGGAAACCAACCGCCTGCTAATGAACCAGGCTGCCCAGGACCGGGCCCTACTCCAGGAAGTGGTAGGCCAGCTGAAGGTGCTGGTGGAGCGGGGTGGCAGCCATGATGAGGGGCGGACCATACGGGCCAGCCACTACCTACAGAAAATGACACAGGAGGACAACGTAGAGGCCTATCTTCTCGCATTTGAGAGAACAGCCCTGCGGGAGGCCTGGCCGCGAGGTCAGTGGGCCAGCATCCTCGCCCCGTTCCTAGGGGGAGAGGCCCAGAAGGCCTATTACGACATGGCAGCGGAAGCCGCTGCAGACTACACCCAGCTCAAGGCTGAAATCCTGGCCCGATCTGGGGTAATGGTGGCGACGCGAGCCAAGAGGTACCATGAGTGGCGGTATCAGGAGGACAAGGCACCCTGGACCCAGCTGTTCGACTTAATACACCTAGCTCGGAAGTGGCTGCGCCCTGAAGCCCTCCGCACCGAGGAGATAGTGGAGCTCCTAGTGCTAGACCGGTACACGAGGGGGCTACCTCCAGACCTCCGAGCCTGGGTGGGCCAGAACGACCCCTCCACCTATGACGAACTGATCACCTTGGTCGAAAGACACTTGGCAGCCCATGAGCTATCCCTGACGCCCCGGGAGAAGACGTGGCGGGCCCAGAGGCCGGGCCCTCGCTCCGGTTCCGGGACTATTGGGAGGCCCAAGAAGATGGGACCCGGGCGCCAGGACATTGAGGAGCGGCCCGAGGTCAAAAGGGGGTTGGGAAGCATAGGGGGCGAGCACGGAGATGCCCGGCCAAATAGCCCAGGACAGAGGGGTGCCACTAACCAGACATACCGGTGTTATGGGTGCGGGGAACTAGGCCACATAGCAGCCCAGTGCCCCTATGAGGAAGAACCCATGCAGTGCAATCTGGGAGGTCCTGGGGGGTGCTGCAGTCTCATCGGCCTGGTAGGGGTTATAGAGGCCCCCCATGGGTATACCAGGCCGGTGAAGATGAATGGTATCAAGACCACGGCCCTGGTAGACACAGGGAGTGCAGTTACACTGGTCTCCGGGAAGCTGGTGGGGTATGACCAGCTGACCAGGGCCAAGCACACCGGGATAACCTGCGTGCATGGGACTGTGAATTTCTATCCTTCAATCCCCGTGAAGATTGAGATCCAGGGGAATACTAGCCGGGTGACAGCGGGGGTAGTCCCTAAGCTCCCCTACCCGGTCCTGATTGGAAGAGATTTCCCTGGGTTCGAGAACTTACTTCCCCCAG
Organism: Emydura macquarii macquarii; assembly: GCF_026122565.2. Lineage (NCBI taxonomy): Eukaryota > Metazoa > Chordata > Testudines > Chelidae > Emydura > Emydura macquarii. The sequence continues at coordinate 2,296,310 of NW_027132084.1, read as the reverse complement.
TGGAGCCCGGGGTGGATGGCCAACCCCTGGCAGAGACCAGGGCACAGGCAGTCAACCCTTCTCCTGCTTTTGCCGAATTCTCTCCAGACATATTTGCTCCCCCCGGGAGACCCCGGAAGTCCCGGCGGGAAAGGAGGGAAGCTAAAGAACTGGGGACACGGATACTAGCTGGCACCCAGAAAGCTGCCCTGGCCAGTAGGAAAGCCCGTTCGGCAGGCCAGGGGATGGCTCAAGCTAGCGAGGACCCAGAGGCAGGTCCCAGTACCAGCAGAAGTGGCCCCGGGGAGGAAGCGGAGATTGGGACCCTTGAGGAGGACCAGATAGGACCCCTGCGGGGTAATTTCGGGCAAGACCAGGCCAATGACCCCCTCTACGTAAATGTGAGAGAGGAAGTAGTAGAGATAGATGGTGTGCCGGTAGAGGGCCGGACTAAGGGCCCCGGACCATACTATGTCCTGAGGCGCGACCTGCTGTACCGTGTGGCACTGATACGGGGGGAGGAGGTACACCAACCCTTGGTGCCACGAAAACACATCAGGGCAGTGTTGGAGCTGGCTCATAGTCATTTATTTGGGGGGCATTTAGGAGTAGACAAGACCCTGGACCGAATTTTGAGAAGGTTTTACTGGCCAGGAATACGGGCGGAGGTCCAAAGGTATTGCCTCTCCTGCCCGGAGTGCCAGTTACACAGCCCCCGGCCTCACTTACGAGCCCCATTAGTGCCCCTACCCATCATCGAGGTTCCGTTTGAGAGAATCGCTATGGACCTGGTGGGACCACTAGAGCGATCAGCACGGGGCCATCGACATGTACTTGTCATCTTGGACTATGCCACACGGTACCCGGAGGCCATTCCCCTAAGAAACCCCACCTCAAAAGCGATTGCGAAGGAGCTACTTCAGGTATTTGCTAGGGTGGGCATCCCCAAGGAAATTTTGACGGACCAAGGGACTCCTTTTATGTCCTGATTAATGAAGGACCTTTGTACCCTGCTCCATATCCAGGCCCTGCGGACCTCAGTATATCATCCGCAAACGGATGGCCTGGTTGAAAGGTTCAATCGCACCCTTAAAAGCATGATAAGGAAGGTAGTAGCGCAGGACGGGAAAGATTGGGATGCCCTGTTGCCCTACCTGATGTTTGCAATACGGGAGGTCCCTCATGCCACCCGTGGGGCATCCTAGACATAACTAAGGAGGACTGGGAGGAGCAGCTCAATGCGGGAAGAAATGTCATCGAGCACGTGTCCCAGATGAGAGAGCGGATCGCCCAGGTGACTCCCATTGTGCGGGACCACCTGGAAAGAGCCCAGGAGGCCCAGCGAACCTACTATAATCGACGGGCCAAGGCACGGAAGTTTCAGCCAGGAGACCGGGTAATGGTGTTGGTGCCAACAGCGGAAAGCAAGCTCCTGGCTAGTTGGCAAGGTCCCTACGAAGTCGTAGAGGCCGTCGGGGACCTAAACTATAAGGTGAGGCAACCAGATCGCCAGAAGCCAGTACAGTTATATCACATCAACCTGCTGAAGCCCTGGCAAAATCGGGAAGTGTGCCTGACCGCCCGAGAAATGACCCCCCAGACAGACGCTCCACATGGGGAGGTGAGTGTATCCCCTGAATTAACTCCCGAGCAGCGGGTGGAGGTGATCGAGATGATCCAGAGAAACCAGGACGTATTTTCCAAGCAGCCCGGTCGGACAACGGTGGTCCACCATCATATCGTCACCAACCCGGGAGCACGGGTGACGATAAAACCCTACCGGATCCCAGAGGCCAAGAGGGAAGAAATTAGGACGGAGGTAAGAAGGATGTTGGAACTGGGGGTGATTGAAGAGTCCCGCAGCCAGTGGTCCAGCCCCATCGTCCTAGTCCCCAAGCCTGACAGCACCCTATGTTTCTGCAACGACTTCAGGAAGCTGAACGAAATATCTAAATTTGATGCCTACCCGATCCCACGTATTGATGAGTTAGTGGACCAGTTAGGCAAGGCCCGCTACTTGACCACTTTAGACCTGACGAAAGGTTACTGGCAAATCCCCTTAGCCAAAGACACCAGGGAAAAGACCGCATTCTCCACGCCCGATGGCCTGTTTCAATATACTGTCCTCCCTTTCGGACTCCATGGGGCCCCTGCGACATTCCAGAGATTGATGGACAACCTACTGAGACCCCACACCAAGTATGCGGCTGCCTATCTGGATGATGTGGTCATCCACAGCCCCGACTGGGAAACGCACCTGGAGAAAGTGGAGGCGGTACTCGACTCCCTCCAGAAAGCAGGTCTCATTGCCAACCCCTCCAAGTGTGCCATAGGGCTGGCAGAGGCCAAATACCTAGGCTATGTGGTAGGGAGAGGCCTAGTAAAGCCCCAGTGGAACAAGGTTGAGGCCATCCGGGACTGGCCCCGACCGGCCCGTAAGAAACAGGTCAGGGCATTCCTGGGAATTGTAGGGTACTATAGGAGGTTTATTCCCCACTTTGCCGCTAGATCGAGCCCCTTGACTGACTTGATAAAAGCTCGGGGCCCAGATATGGTAAGGTGGACGGAGGTGGCCGACAAAGCATTCATGGACTTACGGACAGCCCTATGTAGCCACCCAGTGCTTATAGTCCCAGATTTCGAGAAGGAGTTTATCCTCCAAACGGATGCCTCAGAGACAGGGCTGGGAGCTGTACTCACGCAACTAATAGGTGGTGAGGAGCACCCGGTCCTGTATCTCAGCAGGAAGCTCCTCCCCAGAGAGCAGCGGTATGCAGTGGTGGAGAAAGAGTGTCTGGCGGTCAAGTGGGCCGTGGAAACCCTCCGATACTATCTTCTGGGGAGACGCTTCACCCTAGTAACGGACCACGCCCCGCTCCGGTGGATGCACACCAACAAGGAGAGGAATGCCCGAGTGACCCGCTGGTTCCTCTCCTTGCAGCCTTACAACTTTCGGGTACAACATAGGGCTGGAAGCCAGCACGGCAACGCTGATGCCCTATCCCGCCAGCACTGCCTAACGTCCCACATAGCCCAACCCCATGGTGTTGAGCGGGGGGGGGGGGGGGGGGGTGTGTGATATATCAAGGGCAGAGGGCAGCAGGAGAGTCTTTGAAGGGAGGTATATCAGCCCCAGGATGATCAGGGCTTTATTCCCTGCAGCCTAATTGGAGTCATGAGGGGGCAATTAGGAGCCAGCTGAGGCCAATTAGGGATCAGCCAGGTGCTCCATAAAAGGGCTCCGCCCCAAAAACACACAGGGCACAAGTTGGAGGAAGCAGAGGTGTTGTGCTGAGCGGAGCAAAGTGTAGCGGAGTGGAGCGAAGCAGCAGATCGGAGAAGCAACGTGGGGGAGAGCAGAGGAACCCCAAAAGGAGGTACTGAGCCCAGGAAGGGGCGGCAAGGACATAGGGCCGGAGAGGCCAGAAAGACTGAGGGGGGAAAGTAGCCCAGGGGAAGAGACTGCGGCTTCAAAGTACAGAGCCAGCAGTCTACAGCTGCTGATCATAGGGCCCCTGGGCTGGGGCCCGGAGGAGCGGGTGGGCCCGGGTCCCTACCCCCCCCCCCCAGGGAAGACGGGTGACGGGCACCTTCCTGGCCCCCAACGGGAGTGAAGCACGAGATCCACTACGGAGAAGCCGGCCATCAGCCACACCATACTAGAAATAATAGACAAGAAACTGACTTTAAACAGGAATGAAACTGACCCTTTCAAATCACTTTCACAGTATTGCGAACCCAAATAATCAAAAATCATGAATCAGGCTCACCAAAAATCATAAGATTGTCTTAAACACAATGAGATTTGTTAGAAATAACCAAAGAGGTTGTCCCTGGGATGGATTGGGAGATGGAACCCTTTATTGCCTGCTCGTTCCACCTCGACACCGCGAGTGAGCAATGAGCGGGTTACTTTACAATTCTTTGATCCATAACAGTATGTAAATGTATATATTTCCAGCCACTCCCCATAGACCTTTATTTGGTTACATTGACACCTATAAAATGAATATTAACTACTACATAATTAATACAATTATACCTGCTCCTGCTTGTTGTTTACAGAGGTCAGGCCCATCACCTTAAAAGCTATTAATTTTACACTAACATTCTTTGAAGTAAAGGCATGCTACTGGGGGAAGGAAGATAATGCTTTCTTCCCACCAAAGGCCTTGTGCAGGAGTGGCAATAGTCTCATCCCCTGCATAGATGGCCAGGAAGGGAGGAAAAGAAGAGAGATAACAGACTCTAACTAGAATTCACACCAATTAACAGAAACAAGGTTTGCCCGTGCCTTGACCCCATTCCTTGTAACTTAGGCCTGACCATTTGTCCAGCTTTTAACTGTTTACTTTTCTACAAGGTTATGTAAAAATAGTAGTTTTTGGTGTTCTTTTTTTTGCCTTCTGCTTTTTGAGCCTTTAGGGTGCACTGGAGTCACATTTTGAAGCCTTCTCCAGAGCCATGAAAGCCAGAAACTTACTTTTCCTTTAAGAATGAAGGTTAAAATCATTGCAGATCCACTTGACGCCAGAAACTGGGGCTTTAAGGAAAATAATAATTATCATGAGATTCATGACAAACTCATGAGAGTTGGCAAAACTGTTTTCACTTTTGTTTGAAGGCTAGTTAGTTTCCAGAAGGCTCTTAAACACAACGCTGAGTTGCAGTTCTCACAAGAAAATGTTTAAAACCAAAACACCAAGATTATGTCTTCACTGCTGGTGGCAAATTCGCCACTGTCAGATCGACTTATCTGGATCGACTGAGCGGTCAGTGAAGATCTGCTCAGTCAATCCAGAAATCGACGTACTAAGACCACCTTCTCAAGTGGCGTAGTGCTGCGTTGATGGGAACACGGTTCCCGTTGGCGCAGTGCAGTGAAGACGGCAAGCAGAACAGAAGTTAACAGCAGTTACGCAAGTATTTTGCGTAGTTTGCGTAACTCCGGTCAACTGCTGCCGAATCTCCGAGGTAAGTGTAGACAAGCCCCAAGAAAATTCCACATTTGGAAGTTTAGGGAAAAAAAATGAGTCATCTTAGGTGTGTGAGGGCCAATGCAGGCAGGAAAGGAAAATAAACAGGCACAGACGTTCTGGTCAGCTCTTCCTCTTGAAAAAAGTTGGAGGGTCAAACCTTCTTGTCCTTAATCAGGTAAAACTTCTATTGCCATCAGCACATCCACTCATAGATATCTCAGTCTCCCTCTTTTCTGAATGTAACCTTGGCTCAGAGAGCTTGGCTGTATTTCTTTTGAATCTCCTGCGTTCTCTCTTCAACCCCCCCAGCCTCTGCAGAGGGATTCCTCTCTACAGGCTCATCTAAGAACTTCCAGATCCTTAATCTAATCACCAGCCCTTTCTTATCTTAATCACCCTGCCTGCGTGTAAACAAAATACTGACTCCCTGCCCCAGGGGCTGAAGCTGGGAGCAGTCCCTCTCCTCTGCAGAACTCACTTTCCACACTCAGGTTGCTTGGGGCTAGGTTGTACGCCAGGATCAGACCTCCTGTACAAAACTCAGTGGGGGGTTCCTGCCCTCCCCCCCAGTCCCCTGACAGGGGAGGAGAAGCATAAGGCATCTAGGCTAACAACCAGAGTTGGTAAGCAATTCCTTCCGCCCCTTGTCGTGTTGCAAAGGCCCAGACTGGTCATTAGTGCAGATTTCATCCTTCAGATAATTGATTTCCCCCATGCCATCCCGGTTCGATGACTGGGTCTAAAAATAGACTTCAGAGAACAATCCTTCAGCGGCCTGGGGGAAATAACAGGCTAGATAATGCATTTGATCTACTCAATCTTCTCTAGCTGCTGGTGATCTCTGACTGTGTGAAGTTGTGTGTTCATCCCAGTTTGGGGGTGCATGTGCATCTGTGTGTGCGCACACACACACACATTTGGCAAATGCAGCATAGAAAGCAAAAATAAAAAGGAAAATGCTGGTTCACCTGGAAAGACTTTTGGCCCTTATTAGCCAGCACGTAAGCCTAAATAAACAATGCCTGGCTGCACGTCAGAGAGAAGCAGCATATTTGCCCTGAAATTCCCTTGCAAAGTACTTTAATACCCTTTTATGTCTGTTCATTTTAATTATATCGTGTTACTTGGAGGGGGTGTCCTGTAGTGGTTAGAGCAGGGGACAGCATCAAGATTCCTGGGTTCAAGTCTGAGCTCCAGAAGGGACTGGATTTAGCAGGGGGCTTCAAGACAGCACTCTGGCTGTGCTACTGACTCCCTATTGTGAGCGTGAATAAGTCACTTAAGGGCCAGACGTTCTGAAGTTTGCACGTGCGGGTGCTGCAATAGCCTGTACAATTGTAGTAATTGCACACACAAATGGCCAATGTTGTGGCTAGCCATTGTAACTTTGTGAAAATTTACTGCTCGCGCAGTTCTGAAAATCCACCATTAATTTTATCGGGCTGCATAAACTGTAATCTCCATCAGTAAAATGGGGATAAATACCTACTTCACCAGAGCACTGGGGAAATTATTGTTTGTAAAGTACTCAGATGCACTCAAAAAAAAAGTGCTGGCCTGTAATTTCAAACCAGGGTACCTAAATGTTAAGGTTCCTAAGTCCATAAATCGTCATCTCAGTTAAAGCAGCCAGATTTTTAGAAGCGCTGAGCATCCAACAATGGCTACTGAGACCAGCCCGCAGCATTTTTCAGAATCAGGCCTTCTGAACCTAAATTGAAGCATGTAGGTTTGAAAATGTAGGCCACAATGTACCGAGTGCAAAAGCATTATTGGTCCCAAAGTTTCCATCGCACCAATTTTTGTTTTCGCTTCCTAGATGTAGTCTTCATTTCTTATGTTAGCTGTCCCCTTTTCAAGCTTGTACATGCCTTCCCCCAGCCAGTCGTGTGTCTGAAATGACTTTGGGACACGCTGGCAGGAACAGAATTTAAAAATAAACTTTGTTATATTCTTCGGGAAGGCACTCCAGGCTGCGGGTTCCTTTCTGGACAATAAAGATTGAATTATCACTTGCTGTCCCTTTCTTAGCATCTCAGAGGCTGTAACAGGTGCCAAAGTTTCACCTCTCTCTCATCCTTTTTTCAAGATAATTTTAGAAATCAGCTTAGATACTGAAGCTATTGGAAATCCAAAGACTTTACTTTGAGCTGGGGCTGCATAAAGGATCATTCTATTTCAAGGAAAAAATGCTACACATTACATTTTAAATATGGAGAACATTATTTTTCTACTTCCTGATGGCTTAAATTCCACACCTTCCCCCCTCCCCCAGCAAGCCCTATTTTTACTCCTATGCACAAAGGGTTTTTCTTTTGAGATTGAAAGTCATGTGCAGCAATCTGGGAGGAAGGATAGCCATAGATTCTAAAGCCAGAAGGGAATAGAGCCTGGGGACAAAGGATAGGACTGGAAATCAGGAGCATTGAATTCTGATCTCTACCCTGCCAATGACTCACCTAGTTACCTTAGACACATCTCTTAACTTTACTCATCCACATCTGCACAAGGGGTACAAAAATACATACGTACAACACAAAAGGTGTTGTGAGCGAAGGGCTCAGGTTCCATTTGATAACAGAGTGATTGTAGTAACAGTGAAGTTATACTGTGGGTATGCTTCTTTGTACCTATAATTACCAGAAGATGTGCTATACAATTTAGCATAATTACAGTGTTAAATACAATGTAATTAATATAGTTGGACTCCAGAAACATGTGGATTAAGAACAACACACAGGAGGTAAAAATAATTCAATCATGTAGTTAGCCTTCTGGATATTATATGGGGATTAACAAACATACCCTATATTTCGGTTCTATTATAAAAACTCATCAAACTCTCTTTGAAAAACTAGGCATGGTTTGCAGGAGGATCTTGAAATTTGCCATCGGGATAGTCTTTAGCCTCTCATTGACCCCATGAAAATCTATTCAGGTTTGTCCAAGTAAAAACATCTCTTGAAAAATCACCTTTTGTCTGTCTGGGTTTTGATCAGTAGAGCTTTCTGGAGACTGGCTGCTAAAATCCTGGATCATTCTGGGAACACTGGGTGATGCTCCCTGACTTCTTGCTCTAGCATGCCCCTCAGAACTGAACCTTTGGATGGGATGCAGACAAAAGTGATCCTCCTCATTAACAGCATCATCATGATTTCCCCTCTCAGCAAACCCTTTGGCCTAAGTGAATATGCATTGGGCCAGAAGCCAGGAGACCATTAACTGTAGAGCTCCTTCTTCTCCTGATTGGTGGAGTTAATAATGCTGTGCCCTTCACAACTGAGAAAGGCCTTGTGCTATGCTGAGAGGTAACATAAGCTATGAGTAGACCCCTATTCCCTCATATGTCAGAGCTAAGTCTCTGCCATGCTATCGCTCAAGAAGGATCCCCAAATTCACGTGCTTGGCAATGCTGACTATACAATGGGGCTACTTGTGCATATGAAAACCCACTATTTCCGTGTATTATGCACCCTCTGCTAGTGGCTGGTCCTCAGAATATAACAACCTACTCCTTAGTATAGTTTATCCTTTAGCTCAAGTGCTAGAGGACGGTGCTGTAGCGATAAAGGTCCAGGATTCAAATCCTCATAACAAGGATTGGCAGGGCTGGTTATTTAATTAACAATTAGTTTTTCTTTAAAAAACAAATCTACAGGAGAGAAAATGAACAGGAAGAAATAAATGGCAGGGAGGTGTCTGTTTATGAACAAAGACAAAGGATTGGTGTTGTAAATCTTGGCATGCAAAGAGATGCTGAATCCTTCAGCACTGTGGTAAACTCACCGCGTGCATGTCTCATGAAAGGAGGGTGACAGCCAGCCTGGTTGCAAAGCATGGCAAGGATTTTGAGTGAGCAATCCTCTAAAAACCAGGAGAGTATCTTGTTAATTAAGTCTAGTTTCTAGACTAAGAACATAAGAACAGCCATACTTATCAGATCAATGGTCCGTCTAGCCCAGTATCCTGTCTTCTGACAGTGGCCAATTTCAGATGCTTCAGAGGGAATGAACAGAAAAGGGCAATTATCGAGTGATCCATCTCATCATCTGGCAGTCACACAATGTGCATTACAATTGTATTTTATATGTAACTCTTTGTTTCCAGTATTTCTACTTGCAACTACTTGACTCTCTATGCTTTGTTAAATAAACCTATACTTGATTTCACTGTAAACAAATCTAAGTATTGTGTGATCAGTGGAGCGGTGATCTGAGGTGGAACAGGTAAACTAGGGTTTAGCATTTCTTTGAAAGCAGCGAATTTGTGAATATTGTGAGTGTCCAGTGGATCATGGTCAGTGGAGTTGGGAATTGACCTCTTGGCAGGCACAGACAATGCTCTCTCATGCTAAGAGCAGGTGGTAGCGAGGTATCTCACAATCCCAGGATGCATCACAACCATAGAATGGAAATTCCAACACAAATTTGAATCAGAATCGTCAGAAAAAATGTTAAAAATATTATTGACTAGTTTCATTCTGATAAGGTAAAAACTTTGTTTTGATCATGTCCAAGCAGCATTCCATAATTTATGACTGTCAAAATGAAATGATGATGAGAACAAAACATTAATTTATTGAACTGAAATATTTCAGCATTATCAAAACTAAATGAGAATCATTGTGATGTTTTTTCATAAAAAAAATTAATCAAAATACAAATGTTCACATGAAACATTTTGATTTCAACAAGCTACGTTTTTCAATGGAAAACGGTTAGGTATCAAAGTTTTTTTTGACCTGCTCTACCTTTGATTATTCTAAATGGCATAGAATTTTGGTAAGGACAATTTTTTTTCTTCCGACATGAGTGACTGCTTGTCTGTCTGTGCCATAACACCACAGGTTAAATCAGCAAAGATGTCAGATGTGCAAAGTTGGGGCAACCAGCAGAATTATCCGATGTGAGGTCCACCTTTTCCCTCTCATAGAAAGAACCTACTAAAAAGTTTTTATTTCTTTAAAAACCCTTACTGATATAACTCTGAATACTCTTGTGATCCAGATAATCTGGTTTTGAATTCTTCTATGCATGTGGCCTCAGTGCTATCTTGGGGCAATGAGTTCCACAGGCTAATTCCATGGTGTGTTGAAGTATGCTTTTATTAGTTTTGAATTTGTCACCTTCCAGTTTCCTTGACTGTTCCTTTGTTCTTGTATTAGTAAACAGACCGATGAGAAGTGATTTAAGAGACCAGCCTATCCTTTATTAAACATCCATATTAAGAAAGCCTTCCCAATAACCAAATGTATTTTTCTTTGCTCTGTTTTATCTCAACTCCTAATTTTATTGTAGTGGGGGAGGTCTAGGTTGGATATTAGGAAAAATGTTTTCACTAGGAGGGTGGTGAAGCACTGGAATGGGTTACCTAGGGAGGTGGTGGAATCTCCATCTTTAGAGGTTTTGAAGCTGTGGTTTGACAAAGCCCTGGCTGGGATGATTTAGCTGAGGTTAGTCCTGCTTTGAGCAGGGGGTTGGACTAGATGACCTCCTGAGGTCCCTTCCAATTCTAATCTTCTATGATTCTATGATTTTGTGGGGCCTGAATCCAGGGGACTCCTTTGCTAGAGTGGATAACACCTGAATGCTTATTAATCTTTTGCAGTTCACGTTTCTTTGTGTGCTGCTGTTTATTGGGAACCCAGGCCGCTCGAGGCAAAAATGATTACTGGCCTGAGGAGAAATAATGCCGAACGGTAAAATAACAGAAGACAGCATCAACCCTTGAGTGCTGACAGTAACTGATAAAAGAACACGCACATACAAAAAACTAACACTTCCCTGAAACATCACCGCAATATCCCACTATAAATAATAAAATCCATTTCAATAAAACCTGGCAGGCATTTAAGAGAGACATCAGTGTCTGGAGATTAGATCTGATCTCTAAATCAAACACATAGAAAGGATTTTATATCCTGCTTTCATGCTCCATATTGAAAACTACAAGGAAGTCTATACACATTTTTTTTTTAATTATTTCAGTTTTTCAAAAATCATCATCAAAATGGCTGTAACCCTTGTTTCTCATTTACTGCAAACAGTTTTTGATACAATGAAAAACCTTCAACAGCTATTTTGGTTATTTAAAAAAATGTTAAAAATATTCCATGTCATCAAAATGTTTATATTTGCATGGACAATGTTGATTATTTTTTTCACAAAAAATGTAGGTGGGGGAAGGTATTTTTAAAACTATTTTTGTTAGGAGGGGGAAAATCTTTTTGTTCACATATTTTTGACCAACTATTCATTTGTGAGTCAATCCAAATAACAAATAAAGTTGAGAAATTTGAGATTTGTTGATACACAATTCATCCAACAGAAAAAAGTTAAAATTTGGCAAATAAGTGATTGATTATAATCAATTACAATACTAGTTGACATTTACAAGTAGATCTCAATGTACCTTATGAAGGTTGGTATCATCATCATCCCCATTTTACAGATGGACAAGCTGAGAAAGTCACTTGCTTAAGATCACCCAGAAGGAATGCCAAGCATATTATCCAGGTCTCCTGAGTCCTAGTCTCATGTGCTAGTCATTAGGCCATGGAAGCACCATTAATTATAGCCATCTCTTTTGGGGGAAAACAATGGGAGATGAAAGGCACATAGCACTTCACAGCAGAGTTCTTCTAAGCAAGATCTAGCCCTAAAATCTGTAAAGTGCAGTTATAGTTGGAAAAGTGACTATTAAAAAATAGCATATTCTCACTCCATAGACTAGCTCTTTGTGTGTATTTAGTATTCCCTGTTTAGTGTACTTTACTGACTGAAATAAATTGGCTTACTAGTATTAACTCTGGGGGAGTGAGCTGGATTCAAATGTAGCTCATGCATCAGAAACAGAATTAACTAAAGATCCACCTGAAGAATCTTCTCCTCGGTGTACATGGAGGAGTTTCACTGCACTCAAACCTGCAACATGCCCCACATATGATCAGATTTACTGATGATGATGGGGTGAGACCCAGACAGAGCAAAGACGATCCCAAGTTAATTTTGTGGTGCGAGTTAGAAAAATAGGTATTTTCACTTGTAAACTGAACAAAGCGGATGTGGAGCCATTTACAGATGGTGAACATGGAGTCTCAGCAGTGCATTTTTAAAGACACTGTATCAGGACAGAACTATGTTCTAAGCAGAGAGAAGAGTCCTCTGGGTAATGTGCATGTCCACAGGTGACATACAGAGCAGAGAAAACTAGTGAGGTCAGATGTTTGGGGGCGCACCCTGCTCATTGATAGTAGGTGCAGTGAGATGTTGATGTACCACAGGGGAACAAACTAACTAATCTCACTATCCCCCACACAGGTAATTCTAGGAGAGGAGAAGCACGAGCCAGACTATTATGTTCTAAACAAATTGCACTGAAGAGAGGGATGGGTAATAACCACAGAGATCCTAATTCACTTACGTAATTGTGAAATTGGCAGATCTTACAGGCTGAGCAGGGACAGGGCTGATTACTAATTGCAAGGGAGATGTCCAAGTGAAGCCCTGATCCTGGAGGAAATGGGGCTGATGAATTCCTAGCCCCTATGTACCCCTACATGGTGACAACTGCAATCACCACCTCAGAACGTATGCCGTGTTTACTCAGTTCTTATCAGTACAGTCCTGAGTTAAGTGAAGAGGTACATGATATGTCAGATAACCTCATGGCAGGCTACAGATGGACCTCTGGACTCTTTTGGTTTCAATGTACATTTTTTGCCTTTTGACACTTTTTTTTTTAAACTATCAGAAAGGTTATTGGAAATTTTCACTTTACCAAAAACTCACTTGTGATAACCATAGTATTTTCTGAAAAGCTGAAAAAACTAAAAATAAAAAGGGCATGTGGTTTGAAGCCTTCCAAATAAAAGCTTTGCCATTTTTTCATGAACCTAGTTTTTCTTTTTCCAACCATCTCTGCTCACAAATGTCATCACTGAAGAATCGTGCCTCTGATTGCTCCATTGGGCTAGCTTCTGTCATTCACTTGGTTCATCATGCAGACGAATTGTCTATCATGCTGACCAGTTGTGACACCCTGTACCCCAAAGCACCACACTGTAAACCCCATTTTCATCATTTCTGTACGATTGTAACAATTCATATTAAGCATGCCACATAAAATGTCCAGTGCAAGGTCATAATCTGTTTAGTAAGAACAGCAGAGGACTAGTAACATCCCTGCTCAGGAGAGGCTCAGCAGCGTTGTAAATGCAGGATTTATAATACAATGGCAGTTACACCAGACTATACAATAGAGGTTGCTAAACTCTATGACTAACTTGCATGGGAGGGATTGAGCAACCTTGTGGCTCGGCAGGGCCCACCTGAACATGCCTGGACTAGTGTCTAGTGGCCATATGGTTAGAAGATATAAAGGAAGGAACAGAGGCTTCAGGCTTAGTCCTTTCTCCTCCCCTCCATCCATGCTAAAAGCAACAGAAATGCAAGGATACTAAGAGACTGGATCCAGGCTTGGGAGTAGCCTGTATACTGAGAACTGGAATATCCAAGCGGGGTGAGAAAATGGCTTGACCTAGATGTTGCCTAATGTTAGAGGGTTAGATTTAGATTGTGTGTTAATCTTTATTTTCTTTGGTACCTATCCCTAATATCTTATGCCTGCCATTTATACTCACTTAACAAAAGCTGGTGTGTCTTCTCCACACCAAGGAAGGGGCAAACTGGGTGATAAACTTACTGGTCAGACTTCTGACCAGGGTAGGACAGGGCAATGTCGGGGTGCAGGGCAGGGAACTGGGGCAGACTGCCTGGGCCTTTCTCTGAGAGATTCGTGAGTGTCTCTGAAAGCAATCATGCAATTTAGCTGCATGTAGGTCTCCCTCTATCCTTGGGTTGAGTTATAACAGCACCTGGAGGGGATTGCTGCTTGTCACTAGCAATGTAGTTTGGGAGAGAACTGAGTGTAGGGAGTTAACAGGGCACAATGGTAGCCAAATTCCAGGTGGCACCCTGGGGGTCCCATCACACCAGTATTGTCTCACTGTTACTTGTACTCCCCTGTCTGTCCATCTGTCTCCACCTGTTGTCTCTTGCCTTGTGCTTAGATTGTAAACTGTTTGGGATAGGCTTTGTCTTACTGGTCTGCATGTGTGCAGCACCAAACACAATGTGTCCTGGTCCATGACTAAGACCCCGAGATGCTATGGTAAACTAACACTATCATAAGAACATAAGAATGGCCATACTGGGTCAGACCAATGGTCCATCTGGCCCAGTATCCTGTCTTCCAACAGTGGCCAATGCCAGATGCTTCAGAGAGAATGAATAGAACAGGTAATCATCAAGTGACCCATCAAGTTGGGTCACAAACTGAAATTTGCTTTTGAATTCTAACACGTATTCATGAAAAAAGGGTTTGCCTCTATCTGCTGAGCTCTAATAACCAATTCACAGGCTCCATAATTCACTGTTCCACACAAATTTGTCACACGGTGTGATTCAATTGAAACCAATGGATTAGCTTGGTGTAAAACTGGTGTAAGGCAGAGGAGAATCAGACTCCACATTTCTTAGGGTAGGGGGATTGTAGAGCAGTCAAGAGCATCATAGGATCTGTGAGTATTCTCAGGGGTGCACGCTGCATGTATCTCCATAGACTGCTGAACAAATGCCCACAGGTAGAATTTGGTTCCCATTTGCTAATACTTCTGGCAGAAATTTTGTTTCCTCCCCAGGATCCATTGCCATAAGCAGTATATCTTCAACAAACAACAGTTCTCAATTCTAGGAGTATGGCTACTGGAAATAAAATCCATACACCAATCCTGCATCCAATTTAGAACAAAGCTCCACTGTTTTCTAGTTTTTTGGCTAAATGAATTCCTATTAGGCAACACTGCATCTCTTTACACAGAGTATTTAGTCACTAATGGGAATTGGCTTTTGTTGTTAACTATATGTTACCTAGAATTGGGATTTTGTTGTGCTAGTCAATAAGGCTCCCAGCATTATTGTGCTAATGTTTTAAGAAAACAACAACTCTCCCCAAGAAAATATTTTTAGACTGAGATTTTCAATTGCATATGGGAAACCGATGCCAGTAGGAATTATTTTGGGGGAGTTCTCTGGCCTATGTCACACAGGACATGAGACTACATTATCACAATGGTCCCTTCTGGCCTAGGAATCAATGAAAATATCAGTCTTTTGAAGTAAATAATCAACACAATGGTCTAAATTAGTCCCTGGTGTAACTTTTTTGACTGGGTGCACCGGGAATGAATCAGGACCATTTGTTGAATTTAGCAATTACGTCGCATTTTACAAACATCAAGTAATTAATCTTCACAGCATCCCTGTGAGGTGGGGAAGTATTATACTCTTTTGCAGCAGGTGAAAAAAGCACAGAGATTATGATCCATATTTTCATAAGCAGCCTCTAATTTTGGGTGACTCGGGTTTTGGCGTCCGACTGTAGACACCAAGGTCCTGATATTCAAAGTCATTCAGAGCTGGCTGGGAACATTTTACTTTATTTCAATTTATTTAGGTTCTTTTTTTTCCCCCAAATTAAATATTTTGAAGATAAATGCTGTCCAAACTGAGAATTTCACAAGTTTTTCAACAAGACTCTTAGGGGTTTAGCAGCTCTAAGAATGGTTGCATAGGCAATGAAATAGATGTATGACAGCTGAGCCTACAAGGTTGGGTAACAAAAGGAATGTGGTTATTCGATGGGATGCTCGAAGGAGATGATTCTTGGATAAATATGGAGACAAAACAAGGCATGCAGGCAAGCTACACTCTTCACAGAGGACACACACTAAACAGTATTGTACAAATTGATTATAGAAAAAATCAGGATCCAAGCAGCTTGCACTAGGCCACCAAAGGATTCAGGGTAGGAATTGGGATTATTTTTTCCTCCAACCCGAATATCAGGGCAGTAGGCCACACCCTTTTTCAGTACACTAACAATAAAGGGATGCATCTCGTTGGGATATTTCCCTCAGTATAATACTGAAATGTCTGGCACCGGACTGTAACCAGGGCTGGTTTTCAGTAGAAAATAGCCCCATTGTCAGGTGCTTGGAAGAATCTGGCCTAAATATTTTGCTGATGATTCAAACAGTGTTAAATTTGGAGTGGTAAACAATGGCAATTGCTTCTTGATGTTTTAGGTTAAAGTCTTTTGAATGTTCCTTCTGCTTGGGACAGCGGCTATGCGTTAAAGTAGAGTTTTCAATCCCAGATGAAAAGAAGCGTCTGTCTCTTTAGCTCCTCAGAGCAGAGCAGGCTGTTAAAGCAACAGTGATTCCTGTAAGGTAATGATCCCTGCCTAAAAAGAAAGGGATAGGATAGCAATAGCATTTCCTCAAGTGGGCTCCATCGCCCATGTTTCAGTACAAAGCTTAAGTAACCCTCCATCTTCAAGAGAATGGCCTCAGCTCTCTGTTTGACAGTTCTGTCCTGGCATCATCTCTCTCAGTAGACTCCGTTCCTTGCTCAGATAGAACCATTCCTCTCCTATCGGTACTGAAGCTTGCCGATTCAGCAGCAGAAAGCCACGGGATCAATTCTCTTCAATGCAGAGGTAAGGCCAGCAGGCAAAATGTCCTAGAAGATGAAGAATACAGCGGTGTTAGTATAACCCACTGGTTCACGTGTTATGGATCCCCTCCCTCTGTGCCCAGTCTACAGGTGATCTGAGTGTTAAAACCTCCAGCTGGAGAGCTTTAGCAGCTCATGCCTTTAGCGCCGATCCAACCACTGGGAGTGGAAGCCAAGGTGGCAGCCATCACAGTAGGCCCTGTGTCCTTTCTACTCTCTGGCTGAGGAACAGAATAATGTAGTCTCCTGAAGGCTGTAATGCTTTGGGCTAATTTTGGTTGTTGGGTTTAGTGTGCGGCTGCTGGGTGGTGTTGGTGGCCAGTGATATACAGGAGATCAGACTGGATGATCTGATGGCCCTTTCTGACTTTAAACGCTTTGACTCTGTGACCTCTGGGCCCTTCAGCTCTGGGCGGAACTCTCTCTAATTGCATCACTGACATGTTCTCAAGAGTTCTTGCAAAGCACTGACTATTGGGATTGTTTGTGTTACAGTTGTGCATAGAGATTGAGACCTCATTGCATGAGGCACGGTACACACACATAGTAGGAGACAATGCCTGCCTTGAAGAGTTTATAATCTAACTACACCTGGAAAAGGGTGGGACAAAGGAAGTATTATTAGCCCAATTTACAGATGGGAAACTGAGGTCCAGAGAGATTACATGTCTTGCCCAAGGTCACACGGGGAAGTCTGTGGCAGAACAAGAAATAGAATGCAAATCTCCTAAATTCCTGTCCACTGCACTAACCACCAGACCGTAGTCCTTCTCCTGCACTGGCTGAATTGCTAATACCATGTCCAGCAACACCTTTAGAAACTTTACTTTGAAGAACTCAAAGTGTTATGAATTCACCTTCAATACATGTACTCTGTGGAGTACACTGTGCCATGGCTTTCCCTTATACTTGCAGGAGGAAATAAAAATGTGGTTTTTCAGCACATGTGGTCTTTTCAAGACAGGAGAAGAAACAGACCCAGAGAGGTTGAAAAAGTCGGTTAAGGGACAGCACGTAAATGGGAAGAGAACCCATTCATCCTAGCATCAAGTGCAATGCTCTACTTACTTGACCACATTTCTTTAGGCTGTTGAAGTAGGATGGTATAATTCTGAGATCCCTAAATTCATGGTGGTAGATTCGGTGTGGCTCTTCTGGCAGTCACAGCGCGCACACAGCAAAATTCTCTGCCAGCTTTCTGTTGTTCAGAATCTGGGCTGGAGGCGGGCTGCTGTGATGAGGCCCCCGATATAAATGAGAGCAACTTTGGGGGTACTCTAATTTACACTGTGCCACCGTTTAGAATCTCTGTAGTGCTGGGTGCCATGATGATGTTCCCAACACATCCCATTCTCCAGGGTTTATGATGGGGAGGCAGCATATGGCAGATGATGTCAGCCCTGCTCTGTTATTGCACTAGGGGAATTCCCCTCTGACCATTTGCACTGCCTTTACTATTAGGGCACCATATAGGGGTAGGGGGTCGGATCTCTTCCTCGTTTTCTTTACACTATTTCCTTTTCCTAGATAGTGACAGATGCTGCACACACCCCTAGGCCCAGAGGATCACATCATTAGCACATTCTTCTTCAGGCCTCCCTTATTCCTAAATCAACTATTCCACCCATGGTTCACTCACTGCTCAAGCACAACCCTCTGTACTTAGTCAGAAAACAAGGCTAGGAGAAATGTCCTGCCCTGCCCAAATGCAGATAATTATAGTGAAGTCACAGCTCCATAGTGGTTTACGAGAGGGAAAACATGAATGAATGACTGCCTTCCACATGCATGCAGTATAGTGCAGCCATGTCAGACTCAGGATATTAGAGTTGTAGGTTCAAAGCTCGATTTTATTATATTTGATTCTGTTATTAAGTTCCAGAGGGGTAGCCGTGTTAGTCTGTTTTCAGCAAAACAATGAGTTCTGTGGCACCTTAAAGACTAACAAATTTATTTGGGCATAAGCTTTCGTGGGCAGAAACCCACTTCGTCAGATGCATCTGACGAAGTGGGTTTCTGCCCATGAAAGTTTATACCCAAATAACTCTGTTATTAAGGGCATTGAAATGCCAGACCCTTTTTGGTATAGGACAAACCACTACAGCAGTTTTTCTGAGGCCTTACATTCTAGCCTGGCCTTTCAGTTTGTGAAACAGAAATCTGTTAGCTATTGATAACTTTGTTTTCGAAACCACCATCTGGTCATAGATTATCCTGTTTGTAAAATTACCAAAGATCTTGGTTGTGAAATTGTTGCTGAGTACATGTGTTCTAAGGTTGGATATGAAATTAACATCTGCCTATGTCCTGGAATAGAAAAATCCATTGTTAAATGAAATTATCCTTGTCATAGTAAAAAAAGTTTTAGATATGAAAAGATGTTATTGTTTCTGAAGGACATCTGAGTCTTTCAGCCATAAGTTTTAGTTGAATGTTAGGAGATTAGTGTGTGAATGGATGAGTGAGTGATGTGCGTACGTGAGACTAGGAAGTGACGGACAAAGGTGCCAGCCTTGAATGTTTAAGGGAAGAAAAAGGGAGTGAAGATAACTTTTACGATCCAGCTGGCCGAAGAGTGCCCACCCTGATAACCCTGGGGTCCCCCTCGAAGGACGAAAACAAGATGGACAGCGATAGATAAGAAGAATGGTCATGCTTGCAAAATATGGGTGATTGATAATCACACCAGGATGCAGATGCAGCATGAGGAAGCAGAACCCATAGAGTGGCATGAGAGCTTATCCTATAAAAAAAGGGGATGAAAGGATGATGACTTTGGGGTGGTTCTACAATCATACTCCAGGAGCATTGGTGCGCACCGGCAGACCCCTGCTTCCTCCCTCATGTCTTTGCTGGCTGGCCAGTGGACTTACACGAGCAACTGAGGCTGGTAACTATACTACATCTCTGTAGAACTTTATGTGTGTGTGTGAATGTATTAGAAGAAATGCATGTTAGAAATAGATGAAACTGCTTTTGCCGTAGAGAATTTTTGTATTCACAATAAACGTGGCATATTGCCTTGTCCCCTGAGTACGATCCTGCTGCTTATTTCATAACTATAACAGAGTGACAAGATGGGTGAGGTAATATCTTTTATTGGATCAACTTCTGTTGGTGAGAGAGACAAGCTTTCGAGCGGCACAGAGCTCTTCTTCAGGTCTGGGAAAGGTACTCTGAGCATCACAGCTAAATAGAAAGTGGAATAGATTGTTTAGCATAAATAGTTAGCACCTATTCTAAGGGATCATTCAAGGTAGAGTATTCATTAACATCTCTACAGTCACAGGACAAAAAAAGTTGAGTTTTTCCCCAAATGTTCCCTTTTCCACCCAGTTACAAGAACCAATTAAAAGTTTCTGATTTTCAAAAGTTTGAACCCCATGACACTGCCCCAAACAAAGCGGCCAGTTTTGGGTGGAAATGTTTCCAAATTTTTCTTTTCTTTTTTTGGTTACCAGTTCTAATTAATAGTTTGTCATACGTGCAGACTGGAGGGCTAAATACCTCTTGTGAGAGAAGAAAAGTAACACTGGCAAGCGGGAACAGCTGTGTCACATGATAAGAATTAGGCACCATTATACAGAGCTATTAGACTGAAGGATAGTCTCCCAGTGCAAGTGGTGAACATTTGATCACTTGAAGCAGTTAAAACTGATTTGGACAAAGTACCGTGGAACATACTGTAGGGAACAATCCTGTACTTGTTGGGGAATAAACTAGACAGAAAAAAAGCTACAATTTTATACCATCTCTCACTGCTTTGCATCAAATCCTGAGAGATGCTGAGCAAAGACAGTGGCCACTGTGGATTCTTAATAGGTCCCTGAGCCAGGAAAGCATTCAAGCATGTGCTTAACTTTAAGCCCCTCAGTTGTCCCAATGGGGCAATTTTTATAACCAGATTTAATTGAGCATGTTACAGTGCATTTGCTGAGGAAACTGAGAGGAGTGTAAAGATTAGTCATATTTTGACCAAGTTTTCAAACACACTTTTGTGCAGGAAAACACCTGCACGCTCACTTTCTGTGCACTAATTTGTGACAATTTTCTTGTGAAAAAAGCCTGCAGGCATGTGGGTGATGTGGTACTGGCCTTGTCCTCTGTTAAAGCAATATAGAGAGTGCAGTAATTTACAGCAACGGCTCTACACAATGTAGTAACACTCATGAAAGCTGAAGTTTCTCTCCTGGAAGTATTCCAAAATCCTGTAATATTTTTAAAGACCTAGAACAGTACATGCTCAAGATTTAGCCCTGAAAGAATCAATCTCCAAACGCTGCTTTGTCCAACAATAAATCCTTGCCCAAAAAAAAGGAGACCACCAATTAGGCAGAGAGAGAAGGTCTTAGCAGCAATGAGTTCTGATGAAGAAGAGAAGCCATCATAGCCCGAAGGAAGTTAGCCAACTCAATATGCTAGTGCAGATGCTATTATATGACAGGTATTTTTCCGTTAATATTCACAGGTCTCTTTTGCTTGTAAAGGACTGTAAAGAGCATGGATAAATATTTCATGTGTTAGATGTTCTCTCTCCCTGAGATTGTTTGTATTACGTTTTTGTATATGGTGCAGTTGTAGCCGTGTCAGTCCCAGGATATGAGAGAGAAAAGGTGGGTGAAGTAATATCTTTTATCGGACCAACATCTGACAGACCTTTCCCAGACCTGAAGAAGAGCTCTGTGTGGCTTGAAAGTTTGTCTCTCTCACCAACATAAATTGGTCCAATAAAAGCTATTATCTCACCCACGCTGTCTCTTTTATTACATCAATAATTAGAGGCAGGCAGAATCAGGGATCCATTATTCCAGGCACCATGGAAACACATATTAAGAGGAGGTCCTTGCCCTGAAGAGCTTACAGTCTACCTTGAGCATCTTGTGGACCTCTGAAGAGAGATGGCTAGCGTCATTCCTTGCTTTTTGCACTTGGTCGCAAAGCTCGCGCCCAGAGGTCTGTATAGCAAGTGGTAACCTTCTCCTGCAATCAGAATTGTTCCAGAAGACTGATCATTATTCATAGCATCGAGTCCGCATTGACTTTCTCAGAGACTTAGGATAATTGGTTGGCAGGCATTGCTCACTTTAACAAAGGGCAGAGCTGTGCGGCCGACTGTAGCCAAAAGAAGGCACAAAACCTGCTGTGTCTGCCAGCACCCATCAGGCAAGCTGATTTGCCAGCTCATGATGTGAGCACACAGAGGAGATGGGGAGTGCAGAGTTTCCTGGGCAGGGCTGAAGGGAAATGATTAGATAACTCTCCCCTACTAGTGCACTGAAGTGCGATACATAATTAGCAACTAAGGGGAACTGGATTTTTAACTCTTGCTCACAGTCAGCAGCTCCTGCTTGCTTCCTAGCTCAGTCTACAGTCTGTGTTTTTTACTCAGCAGTTAGGTCAATGGGCGGGGCACCGCAGTAGAAAGTGAGACTAAGGAGAACTGGGTTCAGTCCCCAGCAAAGCCACCGGCTTCCTGTGTGACCTTCGACAACTCTCATAATCTATCCTATGCCTCTGGTTCCACTCTGTAATGAGACTAGTGCTTCCCAGTCCTCCCGAGGTGTTGTGGAAGTGAGGTGCGGAGATACTGGGGGATGGCAGCCAGACAAATAAACTTTCAGGTCAACGAGACCATGCCTTCTGCTTAACAGTTAAGCAAATGTTTTAGTGCTTTGCTGGATCAAGGCCTTTTCCGAACAGTGGCAGCTGGGTTGTTCAAAGAACAGGAAAAACATAAAATGATGAGAGTGGATATTTGCCTACATCTATTAGTATTGAATGTGATGGAACTGGAACTTTTGGTAATATTTTGTATTAATACTGTGTGTGCCTCAGTTTCCCCTAGGGGCAGCCTGTTTAACTAGGTGGTGGGAAAAGGTTATTTACTCTTTGTGGAGGCCCAGAGATACAGGTGTGACCAGAGCCTAGCTGTCTGGGGCCTGAGCCCCATGTCCTTGGAGAGTCCGAGAAGACAATTGCCTGGATATTTGGCACCTAGCAACTAACGCTCAGGGATGCCCCTTCTCCCTCCCCACCCCCCAGGAAGCCAGCCATGTTTGACCAGCTGAAGAACAAGGAGCTGAGGAGGAGGATCAGGTGGGGGGGTTGTTAAGTGTGGGCTGCTGGTCGTCTGAGACTCTCCTGAACTGGCACAAAAGAGGGCTCTGGGCTAACCGAAATGGACCATGCTGTAACTTTCTGTTCTCTGTGCTAACCAAGGACTTTCTACACTGCATTCCAGCCACCTGATAAGCCCCGTGGCTTTTCCAGGCCTGGCTGAGAGTCACTGCAGATGCTGTCAGTGCATTGGTCCCTTTGGGTCTCCCATCAGGTGAACTCGCTGAGGGAGCTCCCGGTGTGAAGCAGGGATGCTGAAGGCTCTGAAGTTTGGTCCAAGGAGGCAGTGAAGTGAAGTGGCTTATCCTAGTGCAAGAGTGAGACCCTGAGGAGGGCTGGCACATTGAAGGGTCTCCCCCAGGGACTGTTCCAAAGCTGTTCAAGTGGACTGGACCTGGACCTGGACCTGACACCCAGTTCACTACTAAACACTATTTTTACCATGCTTGTAGGAAAGCCATCTGTTTTCCTTCCACCACCTTTGTTTACAGTGAGCTACTAAACACATGAGGCATTCTTTCCCACAGGGGTACCTCCACTGACTTCTGTGGTGTTGCTCCTGTTCATACCAGCAGAATCAAGAGCCCACTGACTGTAACATATAGTTATCTGACCTGGTTGGCTGACCTGCCATGGTGTGTCAGAATTTATCCATTACTGCCATGTATGCACCCTTACACCCTTTTTTACCTTGGGGTTTGCCAGCACAAAGGCAACGAGAGAAGCTTCATTTCAGAGCTAGATCCCTAGGAAGGGGGTTGGAATGGAGTGGTGACCCTTTAAAGCCAGGAAAGAGATTTTGAGAAGCCAGTTACCCCTTTCCAGGTGGCCGGAATAACCAAAACGGACACCGGGTGAGAGAAAGATGCTCTCGGGGAATAACGAATGTCTGGGACGGTGTAACAGGGTGTGCTGCAAGAGGACCTACTCAGCACCCTGCCATTCAACCCCCTACCTGCTGACACGAATACCTTGTCTTTGTGTACAGCGCTACACCAGTGCAGCTGCGCTGCTGGAGCGCTTTAGTGATGATGCTCCTACGGTCCTAATTAAGGCACCTCCCCGAGAGATGAGAGAAGCCCTCCCCTCGACATAGCGCTGTCAACACGGGAGGTTAGGTCGGTATAACTATATCACTCAGGGGCGTGGATTTTTCACACCCCGAGGGACGTCGTTATAGCAACGTAGGTCTGTAGAGCAGACCTGGGCTAACTAAGCTCTGGTTGAAAGGCAGGCAGTTGGCAGAGGCGGCCAATTAACTAAGTGTGCATACAGCCGAGAAGCTAACTGGGTGGAAGTACCTCCAGCAACGAGGCCTATCGACGCCAACAGGAAGAAAGTGTAGCTGGGAGCCTGAAGGAAGGCATATGCAAGCTGGACTGGCTGCTTCCGCCTTCCCCAGAAGCAAATGTTGGGGGAGCTGGCCACTCACTGTAAATAGAAAGTACAAGCAGAGACGGTGGTGGGGAAGGAGACCTGGAGTGGTTGTGTTCTGTGGTTAAGGCCTGAAGGGACTCACAGGGGACCAACCCATGACAGAAAGGGAAGGTATAGGGGAAAAATCAGGCTGTGATTCCTTTAAGGGCCTGAGACCAGGAGCCTTGTAGGTAGCAGGGGAAAGCCCCTCTTTTCCCCAGCCAACCTAGACAGGTGTGTGGGGTTATTAGACCTGCCTGGGAATGATAAAGGAAGTGGTCAGATGATTGGGTGGGTGAATCAAAAAGAAAGCTTCATGTCCAGTTATGGACTGAGCAGTTGACAGGAAGAATTCAGTCAGTACCATCTCAGGAATGGGGCTGTGAAACCCTGAACCTCTGGAGGGTGGGAGGGGAAATGAATGGGAGCTCACTTTGGGAACTGGGCTGTGTTGAATGACTTAGACCTCAAGAGAGTGAGGATACGGTTTTAAAGGCCTCTTGCTGTGAGTGGCGTACTTCTGGCAACCCGAAGGGAAACTGAGGCAGGGTACATCCCAAGCTGTGAGGTGGCTCGCAGGAACAGCGCCTGTCTATACAAATACGGCACAGGAGGATTTCTAAGCACACTGTCAGAAAAAATCAGATTCTGGCAATGAAAAGACACTTTCGGAACTGCTGCAGGTAGAAAGCTGGAACTCCCGGCCACACGCACCACACGCTATAAATGCGTACACAGGGAGGAGTGCCCCGCAATTCCATAGAGTAGCTGAGGACAGCATGTGGAGCTAACACTGAAAGGGGCTGGTCTCCTGCAAATCTCATATTCAGTTGAAACTGGAGATGAGACTCAGCGAGACGGAATGTAAATACCCAAACTGGAATTTGGCCGGAGCACCAGAATTGCTACTTTTTGCAAGAGTGCAATGGGATTTTCAAGGACCCCAAGGTGGCTGAGATCTGTTTTTTTCCATCTCTTTTGATACCTTTAGAGAGGCCTTAAACAGAACCCAGTGCAGCGTTTTGAACAAACTCTGTGCACACGGAAAAATATCAAATACCCGTTTTCTTTACTTAGCACTGACACATCCAAATAGCATGCAATGGGGCCTCTGCTCCCATCAGAGAGCAATCAGCCCCATTAGCACTGATACAAGTTACCTAAGTGAATCCCCATCCATCAGTAAATCCTACCCAGGTAATTTTAGGCCTGTCAGCCTGACATGGATCCTTGGAAAAATAATGGGACAGCTGATAAGGGACTTGATTAATAAAGAATTAATGGAAGGTAATATCATTAATGCCAAACAACATGGATTTATGGAAAACAGATCCTGTCAAACTAACTGGATATCTTTTTGTGATGAAATTACAAGTTTGGTTGAGGAAGGTGATAGTGTTGGTGTCCTATACTTGGAGCAAGACATCTGACCTGGTGCAGCACAATGTTTCGATTGAGAAACAAGAATGATATAAAATCAACATGTCACACGTTTAAATGGATTAAACACTAGCTGACTAACAGGTCTCAAATTGCAGCTGTAAATGTAGAATTGTCATGGGGGGAAGGGGGTGTTTCTGGTGGAATCCCACCAGAATTAGTTCTTGGCCGTATACTATTTAACATGTTCAGTGATGTACCGAGATGGGGGGTGCCGGGCCAGCCCTTCAGGACACGCAGGAGGCAGGGGGTATAGGAGGCTCTGAAGGGCGCAGAGCCTCCTACACTCCCACCCATCCTGAAGGGCTGACCCGGAGCGCATTTACCCACTGCTCCCACCCCGCAGCCCAGTGCCGGCTCAAATGGGACAGCCTCACCCCCGGCCTGGGGGAGCCAGGTAGGCCCTTCATGACGCGTGGAGGGGGGACACAGGAGCAGAAGCAGCCACCCCTCAGTCTCCTACGCACCCCAACTTCTGTGAAGTGCCAACCCAGCGCCCTCCCTCCAGGCCAGGGGGTGCCCCGATCCCAGTTGCGGGGCTGGAGCATAAGCGTGCGGGGCTGTGTGCTTTGGGCCGGCCCTTTTCTATGGGTGGGAATGCAGGAGGCTCTGAGGGGCGCCTCTCAGTGCCTCCCCCACTGCACATCGTAAAGGGCCAGCCCAGCCTCCCTCCCCAGGCTGGGGGATGAGGCCGCCCCATCCAAGCCAGCACCAGGCTGCGGGACTGCAGTGGGAGAGGCGGGTGCCGGGCGCCAGCTAAGTGCAGGGGGAGGGGGCAGCGGAACCAAGCCTGTTTGCGCCCTCCCCACACCTCACACCCCTCCAGAGGTACAGACCCCCTCCTCCCCCGTCCTGGGGCAGCTGCTGGGTGCCTCTGGGACCCCTCATGCCCTGGGCAGGGGGGGGCCGTGAGGCTTGGGGGGTGCAAATGTAAGCTTGGCCCCCGGGCACTGGAGACCCTCAGTACACTACTGAACACTTTTTTCAATAACCGGGAAGAAAACAAAATCATGATTGATGAAGTTTGCAGAAAACAGAAAGCTTGATGCAATGGTAAATAACGAAGAGGACGGAGTGATTTGGATCGCTTGGTGAGCTGGGCTCAAGCAAACAGCATGTGTTTCAATACAGCCAGATGCAAGTCATAGCTATAGGAGGGGGAGTCTATCCTGGGAAGCAGTGACTAGAAAGGACTCTGTTGTCTCGACCCCGCATTTCCTACAGTCTGGTTTCATATACTGGCTGCCACCACCAAATTTCTCATTTTAATATTCACCAAAAACCACCTTTCCCTTTGCTCCCTTGCTACCAGGACTCTGTCCTCAAGAGTAGAGGTCCCCAGTAGGTATGGAAGGTGTTCAAAGGCTGCTGCAGAAAGGGTAGATGCATCTTTGCCCCTCAACTTGGTCTACTCTGAGGCCACTTAAGGGTCCAGGCTCTGACCTATCACCTCTCTTGGGTGGAGACACACGTCATTCTCCCTCCAGAAAGAGTTTAGGCTTGCAGTCCGTCTGCACCTCTCAGTGATTTACCCAGCAGGTCTGACCAGGGCCTACTACCTCTGGGTCACTCTTTCTCCCGGGGCTACAGCAGTGTACACTAGTTACCAAGCAGCTTTCACAAAGCACAGTACACTTATTCCTAGGGCAAAAGCATCACAGAGAAAATATACATCAATAAACGGTCCTACCCATGTGCTAAAATCCTACTGAAGGTCGCCTCTAACTCTAATATAGGGCTTTGGTGGGAGTCAGTCTTTTCAACCCCTTAACAGGGTTTGGTCTCTTGGTTAGAAGTTAATGTCATGTTTTAGACAGAGCACCAGAAAAAGCCTGGGACAGTTCACCTGCTTTTCCTTATACAATTTGGGTTTTTGAGATCCTGTCACAGGGAATCACCAATAATGGCCCTCTCCTCAGGGGATGAAGCATCAAAAGGCTGGGTTATTGCATAACTGGTGTTAGGGAATTCACATTACTCTCCTCCATTCCACCAAGGGATTCCCTAGAAATTAACCTAGCACGCTAGGACCCCGAAAACACTTATCACTTGTTGTCCCAAAAGTCCATGTCTGACTGGCTTCCCAAGTCTCTCATCTGTCACACCCCAGAAAGTCTCATTTCTTATCTATTTCTGGCTTCCTTTTCATAAGCCACTGAGTACAGTGTTCTCCAAATCTGATCACGTGCCAACCTCTCAGCATCCTGGACTTCTATTTTCCGGGATGGACCAGTCTCATAGAATCATAGAAGATTAGGATCAGAAGGGACCTCAGGAGGTCATCTAGTCCAACCCCCTGCTCAAAGCAGGACCAACCCCAACTAAATCATCCCAGCCAAGGCTTTGTCAAGTCAGGCGTTAAAAACCTCTAAGGATAGAGATTCCACCACAACCCTAGGTAACCCATTCCAGTGCTTCACCACCCTACTAATGAAAAACGTTTTCCTCATATCCAACCTAGACCTCCCCCATTGCAACTTGAGACCATTGCTCCTTGTTCTGTCATCTACTATCACTGAGAACAGCCTAATTCCATCATCCTTGGAACCCCCTTTCAGGTCATTAAAGGCTGTTATCAAATCCCTCCTCATTCTTCTCTTCTGCAGACTAAACAAGCCTAGTTCCCTCAGCCTCTCTTCATAAGTCATGTGCTCCAGCCCCCTAATAATTCTTGTTGCCCTCCACTGAACTCTCTCCAATTTGTCCACACCTTTTTGTAGTGGGGGGCTCAAAACTGGACACAGTACTCCAAATGAGGCCTCACCCGTGCCGAATAGAGGGGAATAATTACTTCCCTCGATCTGCTGGTAATCCTCCTACTGGAATCTCTACAGTCTGGAGAGACCATTCTTGGGACGTTCAGCTAGCCCAGAACAAACTACTTCCAGCCAACAAGTCTCCATGCTCCCCTCCAATGGTCCTCTCCCAACATACATTATAGGATGGTTCCTAGCAACCCAATGGGCCCTCACAGTGTCCTTAGGTTTCAAACCACTGACTCAGTTCCACCTATGTATTTTACCTCCGGCATATCTCAAATAATATAAATGCAACAACATATCCTAATGTTCTTCACAGGAGTCATGACAGATAATTTGCTAACATGAACTCCTGGTGTGGCACAAAAGTGATGAGGTGATCCTTAGATGTATGAATCTCAAGTAAGAGCAGGGAAATTATATTACCTCTATATTTGGCACTGATACAACCACTAGTGGAATACTGAGGCTATTGCTGGTGCCCACACATCAAGAGGGTTGATAAATTGGAGACGGGTCGGAAAAGAGCCATGAGAATGATTAAAGGATTAGAAAATATTTCTTATAGTGAAAAACTCAAGGAGCTCAAGCTATCTCTCTTAAAGAGATAGTTAAGGCGTGATTTAATCATAGTCCATAAGAACCTACCTGGGGAACATACATTTTATAAGAGGCCTCTTCAATCTAACGAACAGATATAACAAGATCCAATGGCTGGAAGTTGAATTTCAATAAATTCAGACAAGAAATAAGGTGCAAGTTTTAAATGGTGAGAGTATTGTTTTCCAGTGGAACAATTTACCAAGGGTTGTGTTTGATTCTCCATCACTAGAAATATTTTAATTAACATTGTATGTGTTTCTAAAGTAAATGCTCTAGTTCAACCAGAGCTATCAGACTTGAAGCAGAACTTAATTCAGGGAAGTCGTATGGCCTGTGTTATCCAGGAAGGCAGCTTAGAGATGTCCAAAATGTTTCCTTCTGGCCCTCAAAGCTATGTCTGAGTAATAGTATTAAGATCTATATTTTATATAGTATTTTCAATAGTATATCTCAAAGCACTTTGCAAAGGGAATATTATTAGCCCCATTTTGTAGATGGAGAAATTGAGGCACAGAGAGATTAAAGTCATTCAGGAAGCTGGGAACAGAATTGAGGTTTTTAGAGTCCCAAGCCAGTTCTCTATTGACTAGACCACGCTGCCTCAGATTATTTGCATTGGGGTAGTCAGGAATCAGGGCCCCATTGTGTTACATGCTGTATAATTATAATGAAAAGACTGCCCCTACCCCAAAAAGCTTACAATTTCACTATCTGGTTGGAGACAACAGGTGGAGGAAACAGCAGTTAACAGTAAGATGGTTATGACCAACATTTTTGAGGCAGATTTTTGAGTGCCTGTTGGGTAGGGTTTATCTCCAGAAATATCCACGGCCTAAAACATCTTCATGTTTTCTCTACGTAAAGGCAAATCTGCCTTCTAAACAGGTACCATGGTTTGATCCTGATGTTCCTTGAAGCTTGGAGAGCTGAATTCTCATGTCAGCTAGCTTAGATAAATAATGACACTTTTGCACATCCACAACAGTTCATGTTCCCAGTCCTACAGCCTAGAATGTTTTTTGCTCTTTTCCTTTTTTCATATCATGAAAGACTAAATTCTGCAGAACACAGCAAAAAAATTTTTGAGAAGCCAAATCTGAAGGAAAGGCAGACTTTTTGTACAGGTCCTGGAAATGGCCTCTGCTGTTTCCTGGCACTCAGGCTAAAAATAAGATGTGACATTAAGATGCAGTAAAATATAAAATATTTAATAAATATGTAAATTGGTCAAGCAGCTACCCCCAGAAGGAAAGCTCTGTGACTGTGCTTCAATCACACTTTCCATCCCCCATTCGCAAAGCAAATACTTTAAGAGGATCAAAGATGGATTTTAAATTAAGTTAAAGTTTAAGAAGGAACATATAATCCTTCAAGGGAGAGGTTTTGTCATCTCCATTTATAATTTCTCACATCTTTCAAAACTAAGAAGTTGAGGGAGCAGCTGCCTGGAACTTTTAGAATGCAAACTCTCCGACTTCTGCAAATAAAACTTCCAGCGATATATCAGGGACATTAGGAATGGAAGAGACCCATTGGATCCTCTTCTCTTGGCTAGTTCAGGATGGGTTCTCTCTGCTATATTTGCAAGTTATTTCCAGTCCAGTTTTATATGACCCAAATTAAGGGTTCCCAATCCTTCCTTTTGGGAGAGACCCTTCTACCATCCAAGAGATCTCTGTTGGGGAACATTTCCTGATACTGAGCCCACTTTTCCTTTGTTCATTTTCATCCTATTACTCTGCACTATAAGCTATTCTTTTTCTTTCTTGGTATAGAGACCAATAGAACAGGGAGACTTGGTAATGCACCTGATAGCTAAATGCTGACTCTTCTCTATCATGAAGGCCATTACATAATAGGTTTCATTGAGTTTAAGGCCAGAAGAGACCATTAGATTATCTAATCTGACCTTCTGTATATCACAGGCCATTAAATTTCACCAGGACACCATTATACTGATACCAAAGATGATAGTTAGATCAAAGCATTTCAGTCCCCAGGAGACTAAACTGTGTGCCACAGGCAGAGAACAGGAGATACCAGAGTATCACCAGTGCTGGAGGCCCCTGCAATGCAGGGAACTGATTGTGTGCTATGACAAATGATCCCGAGAAGCAACCTGCTCCCCATGCTGCAGAGGAAGGTGAAAAGCCCCTAAAGGTCTAACAATCTGAGCTAGGGAAAAATTCCTTCCTGCAATGGCAATATGACAATCATTTAGACCCTGAACATGTGAGCAAAACACACCAGCCAGACATCTAGAAAGGGGATTCTCTGCACTACCACAAAGCACTGGTCCACTCCACCTGGCGTCCCAACTCCAGCTCTGATTCTTTAATGAAAGGCAAAATAAAACCACAGAATACATCTGGTAATTTGTGCATTGAGGAAAAGCAATTTCTTCCTGGTGCCTGCTGTTGGCCAGCTGAAGAATGAGATTTAATGATGGTCATTATCTTAATGAAGAGCTGCAAGCATTATGAGTATGTTGAGGGCAATGCAGGCAATCCTTTTCTCCCCATGGCCCATGAAAGAAGGGGATAGACAGAGACACTCAGATTCACAGATTCCAAAAGCCAGAAGCTTGATCCTCATGCATACCCAAGCAGTAGAAATTCTCCCAGAAGCTGAATTAAAGCACATCCTTTGAAAAGACACCTCATCTTGTGAGGCCAGCGTTTCCTCTGCTGAGCTCTTCCAACATCATCACAGATAGAAAATGGCATCTCATTTCAAGGTTGAATTTATCTCACTTCAACCGCCTGCCATTGGATCCTGTTATACTTTTGCAAGCAAGACTGAAAAGCCCCCTTGCTATCAGATCTGTCTTCCAAGTCGAAGTAGCTGTACACAGTGATCAGATCTCTTCTCAAACTTCTTCTCAACAAGCCGCTTCTGTGATGGCCGTTGAGAGACCAGCGTTCCAGTGCAATCTTCTAGTTGAGCTGAGGCACACACAGAGAATACTGTTGATGCGACGGCTCAGCTGGATTGGGCTGGGGTCTGCTTTTGTTTGAACTTAGGTTAGTCACCTTTATCACCTCACAGCTGTGTAAGCATCACTGGCAGGAGTGGCCATGCCTTGGTCAGCACGAGCCACACCCGGGGTCAAGCTGCCTCACCGCCACCTTCCAGTGCTTAGACCACAGTTGCTCTGAGTCATTTTAGCACATGGGCATCTGGAGAAGGCTTGGCGGGGGAATAGTGGCAGGTTTGGGGGAACCAGGTAGGGTGACCAGATAGTAAGTGTGACAAAATTGGGATGGGGGTGGCAGGTAATAGGCACCTGTATAAGAAAAAGCCCCAAATATCAGGACTGTCCCTATAAACTCAGGACATCTGGTCACCCTAGAACCAAGGAAGGATGATATTCATGCTCTCTGCATGTGGTCTTGTCTCACTATTGTCATGAGCTGCAATTGTAGTACTTTGTCAGGGAACCTGGAGCCTGAGAGAAACATCTGTTGGTATGCCACACATGGAAATAGATGCACTGAACCACCATGCAGATCACTTGCTATATTGCCTGCATCAGAATCTCTATGCCATCCATCAGACGGACAGGGCACCACGCCTATTGGGTGGTCATAATTTCCACAGCCATTAGTCAGAGTTCCTAGCCCTAACTGATGTGGTCTCTTCTGTCCCATCTCATGGTCAGCCCACTGTCAGTGTGAGTCTTCTCATCCACGGTTCCCACCACTGTTGCTGTGTCTGTGCAAAACACAGTAACTTGTCCCTTGAATCACTGGCATTCCCATTGCAAAGCTGGCCACATATGTCACGCAACAACTCATGTTTGTTTGCTCCACTACAGCAGCCCAGTGGTTAAACCAGGTTGGGATTTGGCTTCCAATCTGTTCCGCTGGTCTCGAGCGCCCATGGTCACAAATGAGATTATTTTTCAGCAAAATGGCTGCCTCCAGTACTTGCCTCAGGAAGCTCTGTAATGTCAAAAAAATAATATTGTTCTTAACTACATCCCGGAACTACTAAGCCAAAAAAATCTATTGTAGTTAAAATATTCCTCCTTGCTGCATGCGCTTATCTCCTTATACCCAGTTGTGAGAGGAAGAAGGTGGGTTTGATCTATTGTGTTTGAGATTTTCTTTACTGTTTAAAAAGAAATACATCTCACAATTTATTCATGGTGACAACAAATGCGTCTTGCTCTGGGAAGTGCCAGACCGCTGGGCTGCACAGAATGGGTGCAGCTTCCCATGGCTACGTGCACCATTAGAACAGAGATGTCAGAGCTTTCAACATGCATCTTCTGTGACCTTGTTCAAGGGCATCAAGTAGCAGAGGAGCAGCGATGTTAACAGTCCTGGTGTGCTCTGTTTATGGTGCCTCTCGATGGAATTTTATGTCTGGTCTAGGACTCCAAGATCTCACAGTTTAGCCTTCTCAAGGTGAAGCATTTCAACCTGAAATTCACTTTTTTTTTTTTGGAGAAGGGCAGCAAACACCCTCTCCCTGGCTTGGCAACTTCACAGACATCAGGATGACACTTTGGTGACAGAGAAGCCTGGCCTGTGCAGAGGAATTCGAGGTTTCTTAAAATGACTTGCAAGGACTGAGGTTAAAACAGATTTAAGGTAATGTGGCTGAGTCAGCACATGCCAGCCAGAGTGGACGAGACTAACTTTTAAATAGGTTTAAACTGAAATCTGAAGTTTTGCCCCAATCACACCATATTACCTGAATGTTTTCTCAATATGAGTTCTTAGAAACAGTTTTATAACAGAAACAACTGAAATATAATGCAGTGTTTCTCATCCTGAAGGATACCAAAGGGCTTTCCAAACAACATAGAGGAATCCTTTCACCTACCTCTGAAATACAGCCTCCTCTGGGGAGGCGCGTGGCAGCTGTTTAACAGCACACATCAACAATGCACAACAGCTTAGGCAGGGATTAAAGAGTGCTGTATTCAGTTTCAACGATGCGGCAGATAGCCAGAATGCAGTTTAACAAATTGGAACCTAGCCAGGGCAATGAGGTCACCACCTCTACAGTTGCCTTGAAAACATGGGCTCTTTAATGTCCACAGATGGTCAGACCTTCGACTAGTGTAAATCAGTTGACATCGGTGGCGCTATACTGATTTACACCAATGGAAGATCTGGCCCACATCTCCAGCTATGTGCTGCTCTCCGCTACCTGGTGCCGTGTCAGTGCTTTGCTACAACATACACTGAGGAAGAGTGCGACCTATTTGACTCACTCACGGCTGCATGTTGGAAGACTCCAGCCCGACCCATGAGATCTGCTGAAATCAGGAATGGGTACGCAGAGGTTTATGATGCAAGATAAGGCTCATGACTAGATCCCCAGCAGCTGTAAAACACCAGCTGGGGATTTGACCCTGTAAATGTAAGCCTGAGATTTTGATGTCTAAGGTATTTCGGGGATGTCTCAACTAATTGCTAAACAAATTGCTTCCGATTTTCCTCTTGCATAAGGAAACACCGTTACAAAGCACCAGGTTTTTTAAGCTGCTGTGCAGGTGCTTCACTCTCCAAAGGAGAGAAATATTTGACAGCAAAGGATATTTGTCTTGGCAGCACCACTTGAGCCATGTTTCCAGAGCCAAATTTAGAACGTATTTCCACAAGGTGCAGCAGTAGATCATTAGAAGGAGCCAGCTTTCATGTACAGGACAAGTGTGGCTCAGAGAGCGCAGACCTGTAAATTAAAATGCACCAAATAAACTGATGGAAATATACTGGGCGCTGTGAAAACAAGACAGGGTGAAATAAAGCAACAGAAACAGCCGTTTCTTCTCCCTGCCCACACACACACACACCCCTACTAGCAATCTAGAAGCAACAAGAACCAA
This sequence comes from Emydura macquarii macquarii, assembly GCF_026122565.2. NCBI lineage: Eukaryota > Metazoa > Chordata > Testudines > Chelidae > Emydura > Emydura macquarii. The sequence goes on along the minus strand of NW_027132084.1, from coordinate 2,261,599 downwards.
TGGCTGTCTGCGCTGGTATGTACTGGAAGGTTGATCCTTGCTGCTTCCTCTCCTTGACTGCATACAAAAATCTCCATCACTAGTTACAGTTGGCCTCAGAGCCCCTCGTAACTGAGCTACTGCATGGCCCCCCTCCCTACAAAGCACGTGACCTCCCACGTTTTGGCCCCGCTGCCAAAGACAGACAAAGGCGCCCCAGCTCGAAGCGGGGAATCAGGCTAGTGAGTAGTTCAGTGCGTCTCTGCCAGCGAGCCCCCGACGGCACTGGGGCTACGGGGTGCGATTTGACTTGCCTGTAAGGTCATAGCCTGAGCCGTATGCGTTTCCAGAAAGGCCATGGGCTGAACAGACGTGGAGGCTGAGTCTCCTCTTTTCACACCTGGAGGCATTCGCTCCAGCTCCTGGCACTGGAAATACGGTGCTTAACTGAGGCAAGTGATGGCATTTCAGCATAGGTTGGCTCTGAAGGTCCCAAGTTTGATGCCCACCCAGGACTGTACCGTCCCAATTTGTGAATGACCACAGGCTCCTTCTCAAGCCAGCTTATGGGCCCAGTCCTGCAAGATGATGATCAATGAGACTTGAGGGCCCTGGCACTTTGTAGGAGTAGGACCTACTTCAGTAACAGCATAGAGGGGCCTGTCATTGGGCGTACAGAGCCCATCCATTAAAGAGACTGGTTTGGAGACTGTCTCTCTCCCTGGTAGGGGAGGAGATTAGTGGGCTGGCACAGCTGCAGAGAAAAGAGCTGCAGGTCAGAAGGCAGGGATGGCTGCCAGAGAGCCTGAGGAACTACTGAGAAGAGAGTCCTTCAGCAACAGACCAATGGCAAAGCACCCAGGTAGTCAGACCTCCAGGAGAAGAGGAGCTGAGAGCAAGAGTCTGGGAAACAGCCTCTTGGAGAGGTGTGGTGGGAAGAAGTCCAGAGACTGGGAGACCCTGGTTCCAACTGATCCATAGAGGGCGCCCAGCTAGAACTCAGAGGAATGGGTGGGCCCCGGTTCCTCTACCAGCCCCAGGAGAGAGGTTCTTAAAGCTTCCCAAGCAAAGGGGTCTGAACCCCAAAAGGCTGGAGACTGTCAACCCTTCACTATGGTTACTGGTCTCCTGACTGACTCACTAGACTTGTTACCACCCCAGGAGGGAAGATTATTAATGACCTGGCTTCAGGGCCTGGAATCATATTGAGGACGGGGCTAAAGAGTGATTGGCCAAACAAAGGGAAACTAAGTCAGATTCTCCATAACAGTCTCTCAACTGCAGAGGGGGCAATCTCAACTGAAAGTGGCCCTAGACATCAGATTTAAGTCCCCTGATAAGATTCAATCCAGCAAGGCACTCTTTCCCATGTCTCTCATGGCTGTTCAGCAGCCTGTATGAATAAGTGGAGTTGGTCTCTGTCACAAATATCCACATCACAAAAACCAGCCACTCTATTGGGAGCCGTTTTAGTGACCCCCGCAGAGGTTAGGAGGTGAACAGGCATGGAGACTGAATGCTCATCTCAGACCTCGAAGTGGTTCCCCCAAATCAGGATTGATGCATATTGATTGCGTCCTCCGGAGAAGCGGGATTTGAGCTTGGGACCCTTAGTACAGCCGCACAGACCTCTACCACTTGAGCAAAAATAATAAGTCCATTAGCTAGTATCAGTAACAGGCTGTTATCCACTCCTGGTCTAGCTACTGATATACTGCATTGCTACTGCCTGTTCTGAGGCTACACACACTGAGGATTTCACAAGCACTAACTTTTGCTCGAGAAACAAAGCAACATCTTCATTAAGGTAAGTCTGGGATCATTTCATTTCTGGTGCTATTTTCTGGGAATTTTTTTGCCTTTTAAATATATTTCCATTAAAAAAAACATTCATAATGTTCTAACAATGTGGAAAGTGTGTCAGGAGCAAACTGACAGCTTCACACAATAAAATATCAAAGCATCACAATTATGAGTCCTCATTGTATTGAGAGAAGGTTAATCTATTTCAAACAGTACAAAAAACCTGGGGCTAAATTTGTTCCTGATGCAAGACCACTGAACTTAATTGGATGGTTTGGGGCCCTGTAATGTGTCTTTAGTTCAAAAATTCATTTTAAAAAAGAAATTTCTGCAATGAAACAGACTTGTTGTCTATCATAGAATCATAGAATATTAGAATTGGAAGGGACCTCAGGAGGTCATCTAATCCAACCCCAATTCTCTAGTAGGGAAAAGAGAGTATCCACCCACTGTTATGTCTTAGAGTGGAATCTTGCTGATGGAATTTATTAAATGCATCTATTAATTATGTACCTATTAGAACAGTCTAGGACCAACCACGTTACAATAGCAATTTTCAATTTGTGAGTTATATACCCCTGGTGGCACAAGCTGGTTTGAAGTACATTATCAGAATGAGAATCCACTCTAGCTACACCAGTTAAAATTATAACTATGATACACCAAACACTGTTGAATTTTAGAGGTGGCATGCTAGAATTTAAAGTCAGAGAATCAATAACAATGTAAGAACAGCCACATAGGGTCAGACCATTGGTCCATCTATCCCATTATCCTGTCTTCCAACAGTGGCCAATGCCAGGTGCCTCAGAATGAATAGAACAGATAATCACCAAGTGATCCATCCCATTAGCTATTCCCAGCCTCTGGCAAACCACAATCCCTGCCTAGCCAGACTAATAGCCATTGATGGACCTATCCTCCATTAACTTTAGTTCTTTTTTGAACCCTGTTATAGTCTTGGCCTTCACAACATCCACTGGCAAGGAGTTCCACAGGTTGACTGTGCGTTGTGTGAAGAAATACTTCCTTTTGTTTGTTTTAAATCTGCTGTCTATTAATTTCATTTTGTGACCCCTAGTTTTTGTGTTATGAGAAGGAGTAAACAACACTGCCTTATTTACTTTTTCTACACCAGTCATGATTTTATAGACCTCTATCATATGCCCCCCTAGTCATCTCTTTTCCAAGCTGCATAGTCCCATTCTTATTAATCTCTCTTCATATGGAAGCTGTTCCATACCCCTCATCATTTTAGTTGCCCTTTTCTATACCTGCACTACAGCATTTCACATGCAAAGGAAATAAATTGAAATGTACATGATGAATTCAAAAATCAATTAACATAGTCAGCCGTAATGACTAGGCAACTCCTTATGGAGTTACCGAATGCTAGAATTAGTAAGGAAGGAAACAAGCAATTTATAAAAATCAAAGCTGCTGAATCACACAATGCACATTATGGTTTATTTTTAATATATATTAATATTTCCCAGCCTCCTAGTAACCGCTCTGTACTATATTTTGTAGGAGTAATGAAGTGTGGGTAACATGAGAGCTTGCTCCTACAAACTCTTCAATATCTTCTTCTTCTCAGGATTCAGCCACTTTGGTGGCTCTTTCTACTCCTCAAGTGTCTGTCACAGCTCTAGCTAGGTGCTGCACTAGGAAAACAACAATAACCATCCAATTTACTGCCATATCCATCAGTTTAGCCATTCTCTGGTGCTTGTGAGCACGCTTCTGGGTTTTCCTTCTGCCTATTTAGCTAGGGAATGCTAAGAGGTTTGTAGCATGACCTTAAGATAAGAGTTTGGACCATTCCTGATCTCCTTTGGGAGTGTGTTCCATAGCCTTCAACTTGATGTTGAAAAGACTTTTCCTCTGGTTCTCTCTGTATCTGGGCTCTGTTTACTGTTGGCTGCCACCCAGTCATATTATCATGGTGGGTACTAGAAGATGATGTGGTATTCCTAAGGATTCCCTCCTTACAAGCTTCGTAGCTCAATGCTAGAACTTTTACATGGATCCTGTATGGGGAGTCACTTGCATCTTTGCACAAACAAAATTTTCATGTGACAATTTTTCTTTCCATGAACCTTCTTTTGACACCCCCCCAAACCCATACTCAAAAAATTGCAAACAAACAAACAAAAAGGGTTGCCTGCTTCCAGAAATTGGAACCATGCCCAATACTCTGACCAGACAGGCTGGTTTTACTTGGACAGCATGTGTTTTCCAAAGGAAGCCTTACAGTGACAGGGACTTTTGGGGACATCTGAAATGGTTTTTTCCAGACATATTGCCATATTGATTAAAATTGCTTTTTGGTCCCCGGGACAAAGAATCCACGCAAATGACGGTTTAGCGTGATGAAGTGTTCAGAATTCCGAGAATAGCTGAATAAGTGTAGACACTGTCAAAACTGTTCTTTCACTTAAATCGATAAGTATTGACACTCTTTCTGTGTTCTGTGTCAAATTCATTAAGCACACATAGGCCCTGAAACTGTTATAGGCATCATGGAGCCATAAAGGTCTCTCCACATGAAGCTCACTGCAGATTTAGCGTTTAAGTTACCCAAAATATCCTTCCCCCAAAGAAATATTCATATGCTGCTGTGGAGTCAGAATCTGGCAATCACTCTCTTTATAAGTGCATCTTTTTTCTTTTCTTTATGATATAGTTTGATCCTAAACATCATTACAGCTAAGACGCCGGACTATGAATCAGGAGATCTGTGTTCGAAACAGGTGGAGACAAACAGACAGACGGAGGAATACAGTGAAACTATGGCCCAATTAATGTGTTTGTATAGCACCTAGCACAATAGGATCTTGATCATTGTTGCGGTCTCTAGGCTAGATGTTTAATGAATAAAAAAAGTGTCCCTGGTTTGACTTTTTAAAAAGATCAGCGCTCCCTGCAGCAGAATCTAGAGATGTGTTATAACATCTGTAGAGGATCAACTTTCAAACTTTTTTCTCCCCTTCTCTCACTTTCTTTCTCTGCTAGTGCTTTAGTGTGAATGCATATTTATTTTCATTTTGGTCCCCTAATCTTGCTGTCTGGCTGTGATTTATCACGCCAGATGGCCAAACAATAATCATTCTATTTCTTTTAAGCATACTTTTATCTACAGTAACTCCATATAATGCAAGCAGAGGTTCTGGTTTTTAAATATGTATGCGAGAATGGATATGTAATGAATATTTATAGATATTTAAAATGTAAATATGCTCCGTTCTGCAAAGGCGCGCCTCAGCTTACAACCATTTCAGGAGGCGATAAGGTTAGATAGCGCTTTGGTTTTTGGGGTGGGGTTTTTTTGTTTTGTTTTTTAAAGCTGGCTATTTCTCAAGATTTAAAGAAAAAAAGCATTTACAAATTTCTCTTGTTTTTCTTCAAGAAATTTTGAAGCAATGATTGTGAAAGGTCTTGAATTGATAGAATCAGTCCCTAGTTTAAAACTGCATCTCTGTTCAGCAAAGCATTTAATCATTCATATTTCAGAAGGCCAGAAGGGATCATTGTGATCATCTAGTCTGACCTCCTGTAAAGCACAGGTGATAAACCGCCCCCAAAATAATTCCTAGAGCAGATCTTTTAGAAACACAACCACTCTTGATTTAAAAATGGTCAGTCATGGAGAATCCACCACAACCTTCAGTAAGTTGTTCCAGTGGTTAATTACTCTTATTGTTAAAAATGTACGCCTTATTTCCTTTCTGAATTTGTCTAGCTTCAACTTCCAGCTGTGTTATACCTTGCTCAGCGAGACTGAAGAGCGCATTATTAAATGTGTGTTCCCTAGGTAGGTACTATGGTCTGTAATCAAGTCATCAATTAACCTTCGCTTTGTTGAGAGAAATAGATTGAGGTCCCGGAGTCTCACTATAATCATTGTTGTGGCTTTGCTCTGAACTCTCTACATTTATAATCATTCAGTGCCTAAATCTGTAAGGTATACTCCTCTGCAGCCCCTCTAGCTCACAAATGACCTGAAGACCTTCTGGTTTAGCAGTCTCCAGTGCAGTCTATTTACAGTGCGTTTGTGCATCCACCCTCTTCATACAGTGCTTGGCTAGGGCTAGCCGCCGTCCTTATGAGACAGGTAGAACCTCTTCACTCTGCTGGGCCCCTTCCTACGCCCTGCTTAGTCAGCCTGGAGTCTACTTCCTATCCGCTAATCAGATATGAACAGCCTCTCAGCCCAGTTGGGCGGACAGCTGTCTCCCATTCCCTAATCAGGAACAGGTCCTCCTAACCAGCTCTAATGCCTCTTAGCTCGCTGCGGCTGGTGTGACAGATGGCTGGCTAGGGAGTTACCACCCAGCCCTCTGTCACAAAGTCCCAGCTTGTGCTTATGTCCCATTAAAGTCAATGGGACTTAAGTATACGCTTACAGTTGAACCGGGGTTTAAGTGCTTTTCTGGGTTGTGGTTCGGGTGATACACAATTATCCAACCAAAGAGTAGGCAGAGGTCGTGCAAGCTGCTTCCATTGTCATCCAGCTGATGTATCTCAGCAGAGCACTCCTCTAGTAGGACCATCTTCCATGGGAGGTGAGAGTCTCCTTTGCTGGGCAGTCTCTGGGCTCTCCACTGAGATTAACAACCATGGGGCCAGAAAGCTGGTGGACTTTTTTGTAAGATGTAGATGTCCGGCTGCCATCGCATGAAGCTGGCTTGCATTGTGCTGTAACTCGCTTTGAATGTGCATGGTAACTAACAGCATTTGGTTTTCAGCAGGAGGCATTTGCCAACCTCAGTTCCAAAGCTGGACTAGCATACTGGCCCCTGGGTGCATGCACATGTGGTCCCAGTGCCTTGCTTCTTTAAGGCCGCAGGCTGCAAGTGGCAGCTGCTGTAAATAAAGGTGGAAGAGCTGGAGACAGGAGGACTTGTGAGAGGGTCTCCGTAGTACCAAGGAAGGGCTACCTGGAGGAACAGAAGGAGTTCTTCCCCTCTCCCTCCAGCTGGCTAAGAAGGTGGAAAGGTCTCTAGCAACTTGGACCCATTGTTCTGAGGGGCTGGTTTTCATTTGGAGTCTTTTGTTTATCAATCAAGTAAATAAAGCCAGCCGAGTGGAAAGGGTCTTGGAATCGATGGTTGTTTGGAGCTTTTGTCATGCCAAACTGCCTACGAGTTTACATCACCATAGAAATGGGACCCCAGGGAGCCATCTGTTGCCAGCCTGAAGCCATTCAAGGGTGATGGCAGCCACACCGCCTCAACCCACTTGGCTCAGAGCCCCAAATAAACTGATAAACAAACAAGTTCACTAGGCATCAGGAGCAGCTACAGATCCATATCACACAAGAGGGAGAATCAAATGCACAGGGGAGAGGCTATCGCCCATAAGCTGTTTGTCTCTGTTGCCACTGCCATTAATTGATCTGTCCTTAATGCTATTACATTTGATCACTAACTCCCTGCTGCCAGTTTAACCATGCAACCTCCACTGTCCTCATGTTCTTTGCCTCCACCTCCTTCCATCTTCTTTTACATCCCCTTGCCTGTCCCCAATCCCTTTGTATCCACTATCCTGCTCTCATACCTTCCCGGATACCCACATCACTTCAGGTCTGCATACAGCATAGTGGAAGGTGGCAGACAAAGAGAAACATAACAAAGAACAGAATTACAATCATAATTACAGGACTCTGAAGAGGGTCAATGATGGGGAAAAAAGCCAGCAAGATGCTCACATAGTAGATCTAAGCACCCACTATGGTATCAGCCATTCTGCCTTCTCCTACCCCTTTATTTGCCCGCTCTCAATTTATTGGGCTAGATCCTCAGCTGGTGTAATATGGCATATTTCCATTGACAATCTAGATCACCAATCTAGCCTTTAGACTTAAAACGCTTTGGGGCAGAGGTTATGTCTAATGTGGTTTGCTACATCTAACACAACAGACCCCCGTTCCTGATTGGGCCCCCTAGGTATTGCTGCTTCAATAATAGGAACTTTCAAACATTTTCAAAAGAAACATTTTCTGGTCCAGAAATGTGGTTTAGTTAAAACAGAAATTTTCTGTGGGAAGGGATTGATTAGGGCAGATTTTTCTATCTGGAAAGCTGAAAAAGATTCCCATGATGCACCACTACAACTCAGCCTCCGAGGGAGACCCCAGTGTATCCTGGGAGATGTAGTTTGGGTAGGATAGGAGAAAGGATCACGAGCAAGCTGTTGATACTGGACACTTAGTGACCAGTGTGAATACCAGTGAGACACGGTACGCCCGATTTGCAGATCAATAAGGTTTAATGTGCAAGGTTTTCTATAGATATACTAGTTGAATACAAAGCCTAAAATTAACTACAATGTATCATACTCACTAAGCCTGGGAAGCTAAGGCCCTGTCTACACTAACCTCCGAGATTCGGCGGCAGTCGACCGGAGTTACGGAAGCTACACAAAAAATTTGTGTAACTCCCATTGACTTCTCTGCTTCTCTTCTGCACACCGTCTTGACTGCACTGTGCCAACGGGAACCATGTTCCCGTCAATGCAGCGCTACACCACTTGAGAAGGTGGTCTTAATACATCCATCTCTGGATTGACTGAGCAGGTCTTCACTGACCGCTTAGTTGATCCAGAGAAATCGATCTGACGGCAGCAAATTTGCTGCCATCAGTGAAGACGTAGCCTAAGCAGTCACTCAGAAGGCAGTATACAGGAACGGCTTTCTTCAGGGGTGCTGCCAGGAAGTCAGTAGATCCTCTGGTCTGACCAGCAGCATCTCCTGCAGAGTAAGGTGTTGATGGAGCACTCCTCTTTTTCTAAATAGTGACTTCTTATACCCTTCCATAAACAGCTTTCACCTAATTACCTCTCTACTTATTATCATATATACTAATTACCTACATTGGCTTTTAACCCTTAACTACATTCCATTCTCACCAGGATAATTGGGGTCATCAAAACAACATCTGGCGATAGGAGGGGTGGTGTAAAAATATGCCCCTTGGCAATAAAACAGTGTACCCCCAGAAGTTCAAGGATAACTTATTGTTCCCATCACCATTATCTATGTGCAGCTGCAAGCAATACATGTTGTGTGTTTCGTCTTGTTATGTGCCGTGGTGTGCAGAAACTGAGACATCTGCAAGGTTACTCAGTAGTTCTATTCATCTCTGCCAACTGGAAGATGTCATGCTACAGGGGTCAGACTAGCCAAGCAACTGAAGCTATGCTAGGCCTGTAGGACCGTGGTCAGGCAACTCAAATTGTACTGGGTCTCCAGCACAACCTAGAAGTATATCTCCCATGAGGCACCATAGCGACTCAGGTGGAGAAAAATTAATGTTGACATTCATTGCAGCAAAGTTTTGTCTCCACAATTCCAGAACAATTTTTTTTTAACGTTTTTGTCACACAAGAAGTTCCAATATTTTGACTTTTCATCCCAATTTGAGATGAACACAAATACTGGAATTTCCCACAGGATGCAATTTCAGTTTTTCAATCAGCTCTAGTCCATAAAAAATAATGACAAGAGAAATGCACCTTCCTTTTTTGCATGCAGAGTACTGAAAACGTGCACCATAGAACATGGGTTTTATCATTTGCTACACACGTGCATTTCTGTTGCATAACGTGATGATCTCTCACCATGCTAACGTTGACTATATCCATATTAAGTGCATCAATAGAATGACATGGATGCAAGAGATTTATACATGGAGGTGTGTTGACTCTGTGCATGACAACACTTGGATAATTGCTTGTCACATCAGTCCTGAGCACTTGACAGGATCAGGCTCTTACTGAATGAAGTGTGGAGAATGATTGATTATATTTGCCCTACCAGACATTTACATAGTTCTTCCATGCATGTTGAGTATGATTGTAAAGAAAGCTGTAAAGCAGTTCAACCATTCTTTGATTAATGCATTGTGGTTTGTGCGATTGCTGAAACAATTAATCTCTTTGTTGTGGATGGATCAAGGAGGGTCTGATTTTTTTTGAAGACATTCCCTTACATTTTATTTGTCTCCCTGGGGACGCCATTGGTCACCATTCAGGAACCCATTATCCAATTAATTTAAATTTCTAAAGAAAATGTAGCCCCTGACCTAACCAACCAATTTTGCATCTGATCTGAATTTCTGATGAGCTTTAAAAAGGCGGGCTTCAAAAATAAGCATGAGAATGGAAATTTATTTACAACTTAACTATGGAGCATCTGCTACTGCTGGAATAAGAAATTATCTCAGGGTCACTCAAGAAACATCATCCTCTTGCTCCAATTAACGATGAGCATTGTTTGAAAATATAAATGGACACCTTCTTTAAAATGAAGGACATAGGGTGACAGCTCACCAGCATTTTATGGGAAGCCATGAAAACTCAGAGGAATAATTATGTCAGATATTAAAGCTCAAAGTAGATGCATAAAGGAAAAACTCCTTGAAAGACTCCATAATAAGTTGCAGAACATAAATCATTAGAGAGGGTGGCTCAGCCAAGGAAAAAAGGAAGAAAATGCGATTGAATTACGGTGTAATAAAATAAAAACAATTATTGAAATTTCAAATAAAGTCAGGTCTCCTCTCTTGCCAGGTAAAACTTAATGGGAGAATTTATGAATCTACAAAGAAGACAGGCTCTAAAAGATAAACACTAGTGCTACTCAAACATGTAAGCCCTCAAAGACATCCTGTCAAAAATGCCGACAAGGAAATACAGGAACATCTAAAATAGATGCATTCTTCCAAAACATGGGGACTCCTGCATCTTACAGATGACCAAGGAATGGACCTGGGGGGAGTCCTCTAAGGGAATGATATTCCGCAAGTGATAAACGAGGCAACCTTCCCACAGGTTAACCAAGTAGGTCTGAAGTGCCAAGGCTAACCTATAATGTTAGCAACAGCATGAAAAGAAAATGTGGTTCTACACTGGGTTTCAAACCCCTTAACCTGAGAAGTAACAGCCACCCTTCACATGGATTGAATAAAAGAAATAATAGTGGTCCCCAAGACACTGAGAAATGACTGGGGAGGAGGGGTTTTGGCAGGACACAGTTTTGCGGAAGAGTGTGTGTGTGTAACAAGCAGGAAACAGAGATAGATGGTTTGGATAAGTATGGTGTGGGACCCTGAACCTTGCAGAAGCCAAGAGAGGGGGCTTCTAGGTGTGGGCAAGCTGGCTAAAGAGGCTTGGGGCTGTTAGCAAAGAGCCTCTCTCCTGTTGTTTGGTTCCTCCTGTGTGTTTGTGGGGGAAAATGACTCAACACATTCTTTGTAAATGATCAAAGAAAATTCCTGACTACCATCAATTTCTCCTCCTCACCGGAGCAACATGCCACATCCCTGGATCGAGTTCACTGCTAGGGTCAAAAGGGGTATCATGATGATCTGAAGAGCATTCCAACATACCTGGCAGATGTCTAGGATGGAAACTGTTGTCAAAGGGCTAGCTGCTCTCACCAAGCTGCTAGTCCAGAAGGCCCACACCAGCCGGCTGTCCAGGATCCCAACCATCCACCCATCCATTCAACTTGCAGGTGTCATGTGGGCTGGATGCTGGTGCCCTGTATCTGTGCAAGAAGAGTACTCATTGGCTGAATTCATTGCTGTTCAGTGGGGAGGAGGAAGAGGTGGGGCCTCATCTCCCATGTGGAGGCATCCTGCCCTAACTGAGTTGAGAAGAAAGCCCACCAGGCTACTTGAGGACGGAGAGAGGGAGGCAGAGGGAGGACGCTGGTTGGCCATTTTGTTTCCACAGGAACACACGATATTCCCCGTGCTCGTTGTCCCACTTCCAGGCTCCCTCCACTCTTCAATGCCGTGTGCACAGCAGGGCGGGTTGTCCCCCGCATTGCAGCAGATGTCAGAGGAGCTGATCTCATTCTCGCTTGGGGATAAAAAGACCACAGATTTCAACGGGGAAAAGAAGACCACAGTTCCACAGCTCTAGAGTGGGTCTGAAGGGAGCTGCTGAAGGAGTAGAGAATGTGTTGTCTTCTGGAACGATGAGGCTCCTTCAAGAGCTCGCTGCGGCTAGGAGACTTTGAATTATGTGCCTCAGTTTCCCCAGGTGTCAAGTAGGGATAAGAACTAAGGCAGGGAAATTGCAGTGCTCAGGTAATTAAACTGGTGGGGCGCTTTGCGATCCTCTGTCAAAAGCTGGTGGTACAGAGAACAGAGGCAAAAACAAGACTAAGTGTGTTTATTGGTTGTTAACAATATCAAACAATCCAGGCTGCAGTCATAACACACTCGCTTTCAGGAGCTGTGCTGCTTAAAGTGAACGTCTGCTCATGCTTCATTTTTAGCTCAGGAAGGAACACAACGTTCCTCAAAACAACAGACTTCCGAGTGACGCCGCTAATGTCGGAATCAGTCCGCAGCAGAGCGTGCCGATGGGAGAGATTCCAAGGGCCTCCTGAACAGCGTTTACTCTGCGAGTTACACTTTCCTCTTCTTCCTCACACCCCCTGAATCACTACCACTTAGGAGCAAGGGCAAGTTTGTTGTCACAGGCCAGTGGGGGGGCTTGATACATGTCTCCGCTTGCACCCTGATGTAAGAATCACCCCCCAGACACCAAAATACCCCCAAGCTGTTTTCGTTTGGTCTCTGTCAGACGGCAGAAGATGAATTGCTGCAAATGTGGGAAATTATCCTCTAACCGGCACGCAAGTGAATTACGGCCCCGTGATGCATGGCAAGCTCTGCTAAGCAAGCTGTGTACACGAGGGAGGGAATGAAGCCGCCTCTGACAGTTTTATGATGGTCACTGTGGTGGCTTTGAAAGATTTCTCAGCTATACTCAACGCTCAAGCTGCTGAAACATGTATTGCTGCTTACAATGCACCAAAACGCACTTTGTATACATTTTAATAAAGGAGATAAGACTCACAATGGAAAAAGATGCATCTGGGAGAAAGCCGGGGCTGGTTTTATCACAGTCCCAATTCCTCTAGAGCAGGATCTCACACCATTCCTTTCAACCTTTCCGAAAGGTCCACAAGGATGATCTTAGGTTAAAGCACTGAACCAGGACTTTGGAGAGCTGGTTTCAATTCCCAGCTATGCCACAGATTTCCTGTGTGACCTTGGGCATGTCATTTAATCTCGGCCTCAGATCCCCACTTGGAAAATAGGCATAATATTTCCCTCACTGTGGTGGTGTAAGCATACATTCATTAATGATTCAGAGGTTGTCACCTAGTAGGGAGAATGGTGGCCACAAGTACCTACCGGGTTTAGTGGATGGATAGTATTGTCACAACCCACCCCTTCCTGCGCCTCTACCCGGTTCAACACTGGGGTCTCTGGATCGCTAATACAGCTCTTTTTCCCCTCTAAGCTTCCTCTCATGACACTTGCCTATAAATATCGGTCAAGCTGGGCTGCTTTTCTTAACTTTCTTTTGAGGGCCCTGAAGATCTCTTAAAAAGCCACCTGTTGGCTGTGCCTCCAGATTCTTGACAAAACACTAAACGTCCACTGAACCCAATTAAACAAACATAATTGCATTCAGTAACGTTCCTCCTTCTTACTCCACTAGGGAAACCCTGATCTTAGAGCCCCGTAGTGTGACAGCCACAGAGACACAGAACTGAAGGCCACAGAATTTAAAGGACCACCAGATCTTCTAGTCTGTTTCCTTGTATGTTACTGGCCACCAACACCACCCAGCACCCTTCCTGATCACCATCTAGCTCCCCAATCCGCTATGTGTTCTTGCTCCCTCTTCTCCTCCTCAGGAGCCAATTGATGATCCTTCAAATTCAGCCCGCAAAAGTTCTGAGTAAGCCGTCTGGGTGAAGTTTCCATCCATGCGTTCAAGCCTCACTGATTCCGTGCACCCAGCCATGTGTGTGGTCTTTGTGCCGCAACATGACCCATCATAAAATTTCACTCGATACTCATTCTGTAACATCTCAGATCAAGCAATTTCAAGTTAATATAGTCCCTTCTCCACAAGGACACAGAACCTTTCACCTCTAAATCATTGGGTTCAGTCCAGCTCATAGCTGGAAGTTGTTATCATCTAATGCCTGTCTGCTGACACATGTAAAGAGGTGGTGGCTCTACCGAGAAGGGAAACCACAACTGGGGATGTCAGCAGGGGGGGCCAAGAACAGAGTAGATGTGGTTGGTTCCCACACCAGAATTGCCAAAGCAAGTGTGCCCTTTGGCAGACTGTGCGCTGTGGAGACAGAATTGCATAGTGGCGTCCGCAGCGCCACGAGCACCCTCCCCCCTCCCCACGCGGATAAAGAAGCGACCTGGGGAGTGTTGACTCAGCGGCACGAACCGCACGACCGACACATACCTACCACCTTATAAGGGGATGGAGCAACCTCACCTTGCCGGTGTGTGGTCAGCGACTGCCTGGGAAAAATGAAAGCACCTGGTTGGCTGAAAGCCAAGGCATGACCTTAAAAGCTCATGCAGCAAACAACAACCAATGGGGCTTAGCATCTGTTACCCGTGGGAAACTATAAAAGTTCAAACCCAGGTAGCAGAGGCCAGAGAGGAATTGGATTTACCCAGCACCCCGTGAATCCCCTGGTCGTGTCGGTTCAGTGGGCTGACGCATTTTCCCCGGCCCTCTTCGCTGCGAACTGATCACTTGGAGCGACTCTCTCCCGTCTGCAGGATTTAAAGCAAACGGCAAACTGAATTTGGTCAACCTGGTATATTTTTACATGGTGTTTGAGTATTGAGTAACTGTTCTCTGTTGTGTTTGTGCTGTAACTCCTTCGGGGAACTCCAAAACCGGGCACCTTGGTGTCACATGCTGGCAGCCATGCGTTGATCCGGAGAGATCACGAATGCAGAAGTCTTGGGTGGCTCACTTTGTCCTTTCGCACATGGAGTTCCCCTACCTTTTGCTATCATTGTAGAATAAAAAGTTTATTGGTTAAGCAAAACTCGAGAATCATCACTGCCTCTCCGACCTCCTGTATCCCAAACCCGAACCTACCTGAGAAATGTACTCCCAGTTCTAACATGTGCGAATGTGTGGGAGCATAGAGGCATCAGTCAATAAAAAAAAACTGGTCTACAAAGCCATCATGTTGCCAACTCTGATGTATGCACGCGAAACCTGGATGGTGTACAGACGCCATGCTATGAAGCTGAATCACTTTCACGTGGGCTGTCTGAGGAAACTGAGGATAAGGTGGTAAGACAAGGTTCCAGATACTGAGGTTCTCATACAGGCAGGTATTCCAAGCTGCCATACTCTGTTGATGAAATCACAGATGAGATGGGCAGGCCATGTCACCATAACATCAGATGAGCGACTGCCAAAGAACTACAGCATTTGGTTCCCACAGGTCAAGACTGAGGCAGATAGGAAGGAATAGAGTTGTGGAAGCATAGTGTTACTGCCCATCTGTCTAAATACTTAGGACTTCCCTCATTTGCATTATATCTGAGCACTTCTCAATTATCAGTGTATTTATCCTCACAGCACCTAAAATAGGGAAGTACTATCCCCATTTTACAGATAGCAAACTAAGGCACTGGGTAGGTTAAGTGACTTGCCCAGGGTCACACAGGAAGTTTGCACCAGAGATGAGAATTGAACCCAGGTCTCTCAAGTCCCCCTCCTGTTCACTGTCCTCCCTATGCTGCACCTGTTTTCTGGATTGAGAAGACCTAATTTTTCATGGCTCTCAACTGTTTGCCAGCATGAAACTGACTTAGAAAAAGGGGTAAGGGGAAAAGCATTTCCATTTTGTTGAGAGAGAGATTTGACTTGTCAGATGGAAAGTGAAATTACAGGCCCTGACCGTCAGCACAGGTCCATTAACTTCCATGGAGCCACAGGAACACAGAAACATAGAAATTGCCAGCATGAAACATAGCCAATGTCTATGTAGCCTGGTACTTTCTCTGACACTGGCCAGCACCAGATGCTGCAAAGAAAAGTGCAAGAAAATCCACCTAGGGTAATCTGACCCCATGAAGTTCTCATCCCAATCAAGAATAAAGATTGACAGAAACCTTGAGTCTCAACATCCTTCCACATGTTTTGTTATTATAACACTGTACAGTGTTGTCCATATAAAATGTCAAAGCCCGCTTTGAATATTGCCAAGTTTGTGGCCCTGACAACAGCCTGTGGCAATGAGTTCCACAGTCTAATTGCATGGTGTGTGACTGCAATAGAAGGATAGTTATTTATTCCATATGAGGGTCTGGCCCCTGTTGTCTGCTCTTCTGAAGATTGTTCTCAGTTTAGGGCTAGGGGCATACACGGTTTTTGAAAGTAAATTAAATAAATAAATGCCTCATAATCAGGAGCCTTGAATCAGAAATAAGCAATAATTGGAAAATCGGCCAAAAAGGACCTGCTTAACATGCACCTTGAAATTCACAAATCCCAAGGCTGAAAGTTTAATCTTCCTCTCTGCCTATTTTTTCACCCTTTAAGCATCTTATTACCCCTCCATGCTTGTTCCTTATTCTACAGTGATGATACACTAGTGTTTTCATAACAGAGAAAGCCGTGGTCCCCGCCACAAGGATCTTCCGAGTCCACAGGACTCTGCATGGGCGTATGAGACCACATGGGTGCATCCCTTTGGAGAATTGCAGCCTTCCATAGGCAGAGCGTATACAGTTCCACACATGAATGATACACAGGGCCTGATCCTGGGAGGTGCTGAGGACCCCAGATCCCATCGAAGTTAATGGGAGTTGCGAGGCTCAGGACCCACGTGTTTGAAGGTCCACATGTCAGTGGTGCAGCAGTTTCATTCCAGCGTGTGTTCGCTTTCTCTTGCATGCACTGCATATTCACTGCTTGGTTGATTGTAATGGAAAGGCTTCACATGGAAGGAGGGGTTTGAATGAAGGGAGGGGGTATCTAGTTCCCAAGGAGAGGATGGAACTTCCAAGGGGCAGGGGCCAGAATGGGAGAAGGATCCAGATCGGGCATTCGGGCAGGAGGGGAAGAGGTCGGAATGGGAGCAGAGCGCCGTGCAGTCTCGAATGTAAACATAATATAATTGTAAAGGGTGCACAATGTCCTGCCATAGTGAATCTCTCCTCTAAAGGAGAGCAGCTAACAGCTAGTGGAGTTAGTCCTTCCGCTCCTGTAATGGAGATCTGCAGTTCAGGTCTGAAGCTCCAGGATTCCCAATGACCTTTGGGGGAGTATTTACCTATGGAGCTTGAATTCGATGAGGAGAGGAAGCCAGTGAAGTTGTTTGAAGAGGGGAGAGACGTGTCTGAGCAGCAAGAGTCAGATGAGTTTAGAAATCATCCTTCCCTAGGTTAAATTACACTGGGCTATCTGGGGACCCTGCCCTTCTCCCACTGAAGACAATGGAGGTTTGATCAATGAGAATGGAGTAGGTGTATTATATGGAAGACAATTATGAAGTGAGGAATCCTATTCCTTCTGCCTCTTAGGGAAAGTGTTGGGTACCAATATTGCAGCAAAATTCCCACTTGAGATTCAGGTCTAAGAGCTTGAAATTTGTGGATTCCACCCAAGTGTCCATCTTCCTACCCTAGAGAGCTGCTGGCCTTCCTGGGTCCCAGCACAAACTACCAGTGAGCCTTCTCATTCCTACAAAGGCTGTCACACACAAATGGGATTTCTGTAGGAGCAAACCGAAGAGCAACTGTGTGAAAACGTATTTGTCAGTGGCTAGTTACAGATGTGTAGGATGCCAGAAAAGCAAATTCACGGAGCATAATGAATAGCCTATTAAAAGTTTGGAAAACAAGGCAAACTATTTGGCTATCCAGAGCTGACATTAATTGAATGACAACAGAGATTAATGCTTATGGGTTCCCTGATATTTATCTTTGTATACCAGTGGATGGATGCATATTAAAGTCTGTACCTTGGGGATATTGCATTGTAGGAATCCAGGGTATAAATCGACCCTCTTCTTCTTGCAGGTCATATCTGTGCTTCTATCCAGATCCAACTGGAACAAGAGGAAAAGTTTCTTCTTGGCTTTTAATTGCCTTGTGTGCCTCTGTGTATTTTTAGATCTGCACTTCTTTTAACCATAATTGATGTCCAAGGCTGCATGAATCCATTAGGCCTTTTAAATATTCTTCTCTGTCTTTGTAGTCAACGTTATGCTTCTGATTAATTTCAATTAGTTTAATCGAAGGTGTGGAAATGTTTAGCAGATACAAGTGGCGCATCATTGTTATTAATGCTGTCGAGGCTAATTGGAATATTATTGTGTTCTCACGTTGCCTGGAATTTGTCAACTTCTTTCAATACAGAGAAATAAGTACATGGATTGGATTGCCTCGCAGGTAACAAAATAGCTTTGCAAACTGTGTCTCCGAGAACTTTTCTATTCTAGGAATGTTAACAAACTGAAAGGAGGTTGTGTTTTATTTTGGGGTTTTGTTTTTAACTGAGAACTTGCTTTCATGTGTTCTATGAAAAACTTACTAGAAGCTGTTTGCTACATGCTGCAGGGAAAATTTTAGTGTCTAATGTGTTAAAACAATGTTATTTATATCTGATAATTTATAGCTCATCTCCTCTTCTATCCCCATCTTTCCCTGTTCGTTAATTATTTTGTTCCTTTATGAAAAGGTATCCTTACTTTATACTTGTCCATGATTAGTGGAAGCCCCCATTCAGCAAACCATTCAAGCACATACTTGTGTCCCACTGAACCACAAGCTTAAGTGCTTTGTTGCACTGGAGCCAGAGTGCAAAACAGCCAAGAGAATCTGCCCTTGAGTGACAGGTAGGCAGAGTTATCAGATTTAAAGTCACATTAAAAATCATGGGCCTAATTCTGACTTCTGATCCAGGTGAGCAATTGTTATTGCCTCAATGGGAGGTGTGCATGCTTATCAGAGAGGAACGTTCAACCTTTTTCTGTTCAGAATAATCTGACTACTAAATAATATGTCACACTTCTAACATCTTCTGCATGAGGATCTCAAAGAACATTCTATTTTTAAAATGAATAAAAGTACCACAGAACCTATTTAGGGCAAGTAGAGCCAGGCCCAGGACTTGGGCTCCAATGTGCTATGGTAATAAGAATAATAAATGTTTACTCTAGCCTCATTTCACATATGGGGAAACTGAGGCACCGAGAGATCCAGACCCACATTTTAAAAAGTTGCCTCTAATTCTGTATGTTTCAGTATTTATTTAGATGGATTAACTACACTAATCGATCACTCATCTTAAACTCTGGGTGCCTTTGACAAACTTTTTAAAAATATAGTTAATACATCAACAGACCAGCAAGATTGTGATGAGCTCTTTGGGGCTGGGACCATGTTTTCATTCTGTGTTTGTTCAGTGCCTAGCACAGCATGGTCATTGAGTGGAGCTCCTCGGTGTTACTGCAATACAAATAAATAATAAAAATACCCACTGATAATTTAGAGAGTTGAGCACCCTAATGTTAATTTCGGATGCTTCCATTTAAAGGGCATTCTGAAAATTTGGTCCTTAATGTCTTACAGCAAGTCAATAGAACCCAAATCTCCTGATTCCCAGACCAGTACTATAGCTCCAATGCTCCACTGCTTTTTGACCCATTACATTTCCCATTCAGTTTCAACTGAATATAGAATTGTTCACTTCCTGTCCCGTCGTGTAGCATTGCCATGTACTCTTAGAGAGCTGATGTTCCACCCTAGAGGTGGCTACACATCAATCAAGGAGATGATGGCATTTAAAGAACCTGGAGTTAGCATTCCGTTGGGATGACAAGTGCTACAGAACAGATTACTTATTTCCTCCTTTCAGCAGGAAGCAACAACCCTTCTCCTGACATCTTGATATTTCTGCTACCAGATGAAATAGGAAATGCAGCGGTTAGTGAATATTCTCTTAACATTCATGGAAGGTTGCAGATTCTCAATCAGGTTTTGATCTCAGTTAGGTTTAAGCGGATTGTGTCTGACTCAATGCACCCATTTCCTACAAGTGATACTTTACACTAATTTACCCTATTGAAAGAGCATATGCTACTTAAAGCCCCCAAAACACTTTTCTCTTTCTGAAGTCATCGCCAACATTAATGTGATTTGGAAAGCTGATTGTGTTCTCCTCTGTGACGTGGAACCACCTGTAATCCTTCTGCCAACGGCTTCATCAGCAAGTTCCAGGTCCTTCTTTCTAGGGATTCTGTACAATTTGCTTAATTTTGACTCAAGCCCCCACCCAAGTAATCTGGGAATCTATATCCACTCTGGGAGCTTTTGATAGGCAAATCTGTGCCCACTTACAAGCACATTCCACAGAAGTTTAAACAAAAAAACTTTATTGGGGGACAGAAAGGGAAAGGTTACGGTCAACTTGGACAAACTTTGCAATTAACCCCTTTCTACCACAAAGTGCATGAGTCACAGTCCGAACAATTGGACCCTGAGTGGCTGATGCAGTTTTGCCACCTCCCAAGCCCCCCAGTCACAGTTTGCAAATCTCCAGTTTCCCCACTCACAGCTCCTGGGTCTATGAAAATCAGGGTCGCTGTGTTTCAGGCAGCTCTGGGGCTCTACCACCTGTCCTGCTAGAATGATTTCAACAGCTAGGACAGGGTGGCCTCTCCATGGTCTTTAGGCTGATGTAGACTGGTGCTGCAAACTCCTCTGCACCCACCAGAGTCCACCCAGCTGATCTCAGTTCACTGCTCTCCTGCTAACTGGTGTGGGTGAAGCCTGTGATGTTCTCTCAGGGTGCCCAGAACTGCAAGCCACCTTGTTAGCCCCCCATCCCTCCACAGGAAGAGAGAGCATTGCTGGAGCTTAAACTCTGTGTCAGCTCCCTACCACACCAGTCTGTCCAACTCACCAGCAAACGCCTCGAGACTCTGCCAGTCTTAACCTGGCCTTGCAGGTCACATGCAGTGAACCCCAGTTCCCAACCCCCCTGGAAGGGCGCGTTCCTCTGCAGCATCCAGCCCCCGTCACAGGACACACCGAAATGACCAGAATACACACCTGCCTGTTGGCTCAGCGGAGGAAGCCCACCGCCCATGAGTATAACAGCACTGAGGTGCATTTAGAATAAAACCAGCATATTAGTGCATTCACAACGAACAGGGATTTGAGTGATACTGAGCAGAGATCATAGAACCCGGAAATGGCGACAAAGAAAACAAAAGAAGAATAGGCTTCTAAAAGTCTACGTATAACCTTAGCAGGCCCCAAGCTTGGTCTAAAAGCAGCTCTCACCTGCAGTTGCTTTTTAGCATCACCAACCCACCTAGTTGGGGATCCACCATTCATAGATGCAAAGAGCCCTGAAATCTTTGTTCCCTCAGTGATGGATAACAGGATGCTTTTTTGCTTCTCCTTATATTTCCCCAAACTCGCTGTTTCATCCCCAGTGTCCTTCCCTTACTCTTGACTTCCTCATCCCCCTGTTGACTTGTGTGTAAATAGGGCTTCTGTTGTTTTGGTTCCACAATGCTTAACTTGCAGTGGAAACAGGGAGATAGCTGCCTTCCCTCTGTCTCCGAGCAAACCTTCTCTCTCTCCCTGTCTTAGGTCACAGACTTTATAATTTAAAGTACCCATCAGTCCTCAGAGAGTGTTTATACACTCATTTTGCTATGATGTTAATCACCTTGTTTCACCGGCTTTCATAAAAGACCTTTCTCAATGTACTTTTAGAGATAGTATTAAAGATGGTAATAACTGTCCATTTGGGGAAGAGAGAAGAAGTCATTTGAGATGAGCTGGAGCTGTTGTTACTGCTGCTGTTGTAGAAATCCTGTCGTCCCAGGTGGTGTTTGGATTCAGCTGGCGCTGGTAGAGATGGCGATATCATCTGGCTTCCTCTCTCGGGCCTGGTCTGCTCAGGACACTTCTGTGCATCCGGATGAAGGCCTATGGTCCAAGGAAATGGTGGAGGTAGCAGCCATGATGGCGATGATTACACTCCAGTAGCCTCCATTTGTTCTTTTTTCCAAACTTTTCCCACAAAAATCTTCTTTTTAAGGACCCCAAAAGGGTGTGATGGGTGGAACAGACCATCCCCTCATCATTTTCTCCACCAATTAGGCTAATAGAAGACAAACCAATTTTGGTTAATTAATTTCGGGTTCCACAACTTCTGTTTTTAACAAGCATAATTGTAATAGTCTTTGAATTACATCGATGTGGCCTTTTTGATTCAGACTAATCCAGTTTCGTGGCTGGGTTTTCTTGCACCTTTTTCCATCCACATTTCTTATTCTACGTTATTGTGACATTTTATGAATTTACACTCCCATTTTACAGCTCAACTCAGAACTGGCTGGGGTAAATGTGCAGGCCCGATGGTCGTAACAACACAGCTTACAGCCAAAACAAGCAAGACAGACAATGGATGGGAGGGGAAACTGAGGCAGGGGGAAGGTAACATAGCAGGTTAGAGACACAGCCAGGATTAGGATACATCTCTGCTGCCTCCTAGTGCAGTGTCTAGGGGACTGGAGGGGTTAATCAAAAACAGAGATCTGGCTTTTGGAAAAACCTAATTAAAAAAAAAAATGACAAAGATCAAAACCAACAATTTCTTTTTACTTATTTCCTTTTGATTTGGAAAACCCTGGGGCCTGATTCTAGTATTCACTTACACAGGTGTAAAGATAAAGGGAGCTGCAAATGAAGTCAGTGGAGTCACGCTGGTGGAGATGAACTGTAAATGAACACAACATACGATCCCTTAGCTCCTGAAGCCCTTTCTGACTGTAGCTTGCTAGCTGCATTTAGGACTATGATACCGATGCCTGAGCCTTCTCCCATTGAACTGCAGGCAAAATCTCATTCACAAAAGGCCAGGATGTGATACACATGGTAGCACCTGACTCCACAAATGGTCAAGTTAATTCAGAGCTACATGAATGTCTGTCTGGCTATAACAGAACTACTTGTAGTAAAAGGTTCCACGCAAAGTAAATAAGGATCTCTCAGTCTGGCCCATTGGAAGCCCTTAATCATTACAACCTTGGGAATTTTTGTCATAACGATTTTGATGTGCATAGCCCTTTTTATTTGAGAATTTCAAAGAGACTCCCAAACTGTTAATTAAACAAACACACATCACATGACCCTGAGGAGATAGATACTTCCCCATTTTACAGATGAGGCCACTGAGGCTCAATGAGCCAAGAGCAGAACACGGGTAGCGTCCTGTTTCTTTTGATTTAAGTAACTTAAAAAGATGCCCACCAAAGTTTCTTGGAGCACTTACACACCATTAAAAATGTAATTAAATCTCAGCAGCAGTAAAATGATCAGTTCAACAGGAACCGAGTCAGACAACCACCTACACACACTCCATCTCTCTCTTCACAGTCTAGGAAACACATCCTCAGCCTCCTTCATAAACCCTATCGAACAGATGTCTTTTTCAGCATGCCCCAAAAACTAACTGAATTTGGACTATTTTGGATCAAGATCATTTCTTTAAAACAGAGATCTTGTTTGTTTATTTGACTTTCCGATCATTCTTTCACAGAAGAGGAGTAGGGCTGTTGATAGTTTCTTTTTTCCATTCACTAAAATAATCTCCCCCCATTTCTCCAGATCGTGGAGTTCTGCTGAGGTCAGCAGTTCTAAAGGGCAACGCTTGTTCGAGACGTTAGTTGATCTCAAGATGCATGAAATCCCAAGGGGTTTTCACCCAATATATTTATTTTAAAGGCATATGTGAGCAAATGAGTCTGAGATAATTGAAACATAAAATCAATGATAATTACTTTGTGCTTAAGAATGCTCACCAGGAATTTTGCCTCTACCTCCAGCAATTTTCCAGCCAATGCTCAACCTGCTGCATCTTTTCTTCCTTCCTCTTTGCAATTTGCTTAACACGGTCATTTATTTTCTGGTATTTCTTTAGCACTGTTCTCTCCCTTCCCCCTTCTTTAAAGCAATTAGATTATTTATTTGGAGCTCAGCACCTTAACTTCTCCATGGCCATGTACAACAATGGATCATGGACTATTCTGGCAGTTGCGCCAGTTTACAAGACTGTGACTCATTAGCTGCCTCTCATTCATTTGTGTGCGCTGTTCCAAGTAATCCCAGTTTCACAGGCACAGTTCAATGGTGGTGGGTTACAGGGATACCATAGGGTGCAGTATAATGGGCTTGTCATTAACCCTTTGGAAAATAGCCACTTCCTAAGGGGAATAGGCTGTGCTGGTTATTATGCATGGTCAGTGTATCAGTAGGTCTTTGGAGAGAGTGGTACTGTTGCTGCATCAGGTGATTGTTTAATTCAGCCTGCAGGACTGTGTGCAGTCATAGCATCTCTACCACATGTTCCCCGGAGAATGGGGCAATGCAAGTGAAGCCAGCAATACAGGTCATGATGGCCTTAAGAAACTGAAGGGCTAAAACAGGAAGGATTATTCTCCCTGGGGAACTGCAATGGGAATTTTTCAGACTCTGCATGGGGCTCATAGAATCTGT
The DNA here is from genome assembly GCF_026122565.2 of Emydura macquarii macquarii. NCBI lineage: Eukaryota > Metazoa > Chordata > Testudines > Chelidae > Emydura > Emydura macquarii. Next base: position 2,237,429 of record NW_027132084.1, on the reverse strand, counting down.
AGAGATTAGTTGTTTGTGGATTTTGAAGTCAGGTGATGGATTAAAAAAAAAAACGATCAATGCAGGGCCCAAGATGGGGAGGTGTTGGCTGTACCCATCCGAGGGCTCCACTAGTGTAACTTAGGGATGTTTTCATTCACACATGGTCCCTGTGCTTGATACACCGGCTGGAGATGCTCCAGACGTGCCCACAGACAGGCCCCCTGTGCCAGAGGCCTGGAAAGGGGCAATATAGGGTTGGCTCTGTATGCTCAGGGCTAGCCACTAATTTCCCCATGCCAGAAGAAATCCATTGCTGCTTATTTAAGGAGGGCTTTAAAGGAAGCAGCACAAAAGCACGTATCAAGATTGGCCCTACATGTCTTCAAGAAACACCTGGATGTGTTTCTGGAGTAAGAGGCGATTGAAGAGTGGCCAGTAGTACAAGGGGCCTACCATCAATCAAATGTTATCCCTGCCCACCTGTTACCAGAAGTCCGCCCCATTCGGTCACCTTACTTTTTGGCCCCGCCTCACGGAGGCTCCTCCCCCTTGACCCTTAGGCCCCACCCCTGTTACTGGAAGGCTTGCCAAACCAGTCACCTGATATCTGGTCCTGCCCCGGGTTATGACTTCCAGGTCAAGACGGGCACCTGACTGGAAGCGGGTGGTGTGATCCCTCCGAGAACGCCTCCCACCCTCTCTCCACCAATAGGAGAGGGTTTCACCGCCACGGGACCGCCTCGAGAATGGGATTGTACCCCAGATGGGCACCTGACCGGAAGTGGGCAGTGCAACCCCTCCACCAATTGGCATGTGTTTCATGCCGAGAGAGGGCTTGGCCCATAAAGGGCAGGGGGAGGAACAGGGCGCCCCTCTGCCAAGCAGAGTGGGCTTAGGAAGTCGCAGAAGGGAAAGGTACATCAATCAGGGATGGGGTGGAATCTCTGGGGCTTGATGGTTGGTCAGGTGGCAGCGCTGCCCCTGGAAGTCTCGGAGCCTTTAAAGCATCTCGTTTTTGAGACCTCATGGTTCACAGCTCATGGAAAAACGCTGAGAGGAGAACATGGACGCCTTCACCACTCCCGTGAGGCCTTCGGAGTTTGATTTGGCTCCTAAGGCCTTGGCCCCGCTGTGTAGAAAGCGCTACATCAGCAACAGTTCTGAGGACAGCCCTTTGGCTCAGCCTTTGTTTGACATGCCGGAACCCGAAACCCGAGCGACCGTGAGCCAGCCCAATGAGCTCAGATACGTCAAACCCAAGGACTTTGGTAAAAAGCACCAGCATACCTCTGGTTCCTCAGCAGTTGACACCACACCAAGCCCTAAGATAACTGTGAGCAAAAACACACGCATTCAAAAACCCAGAGCACGCGCTCTAGGGGTTGTGAATTAAAAACCCAGGACTGAAAGCTCCCACGATGCTGGGGTATCTGAGAATTATTACAAACCAGGTCCCCACCTCAATATGTTTGAAGCAGCTCTTCGGTATTCTAAAAAGATGTGGGAAAAATAGATGCTTCGTTCAGAGAGCGGATGGGCGCTGTATTCTCCAGGGTTCCGGAAGAAAGAATAACCAGAAACCATGTAAAAAATGCAAAAGCTCTTGATAAATACATTGAAAAATATTTCAGTTTTCCAGAGAGTGGCTCTGAAGCCACACAGCTAGTCATGAAAAGGGGCACCTGTCCGTTAAAGTGTAATAAAAAAAGGGGGACGTCATTTGAGGGATAGACATACGGCTGCCAAAAAAGTCATGGGCCAGGGTCATTGTAAAAATTTTAAAAGAGTTTAAAGAGATGAGGAGGAGAAAAAAAACAAAAAGATGCCCCCTAGTGGAGATTCTCAAACTGGCATGTCTAAGAACGAGGAGATGGAAACCGACTTGCATGGTGGTGGTGACTCTGATTCAGAAAGCTCTCTAGACGGGTCCCCATCTGCTCCTGATGACCCCTTGGAGTCTGACACAGAAGACGGTCCCGTAGAGGAACCCCCAAATGACCCCAGCCCTGATATGTATATGGAGCAGGTGAGAAGCTGGCAGAGGGAGTTACCTAGATTTAGGGGTTTGGTGTATTGTGAGGAATTTCATTTTGTCAATCTTGAGAGAATCAATTCAGCTGAGCAGGTCACTGAAGCCGTGCACAGGGGGATACACTCGGTTCTCGATGATGTTAACGTCAGGCTAGATCCGGACCATTACGTTCAGTTACGTTCAGAGGGTCGTAATTTAAACAATCCTTTGTTTTTGGTCTGGAGAAATAGGGACAACCTGTCTGCTGAGGATTTCTTAAATCAGGCCTCTAACCTGTTGCAGAGTAACAGAGAGGTGCACGTCGACAGGACGTTATGCCTCGTTGTGATGATTGTGAAAAACATGGGCGGGGGCAGCCGTAGGGTTTTAAATTCTATCCCGTGTCATATTGTCCATTAAAAGAGACAGTGTTCAGTGGACCTGGCTTACACCGGTACAAATCTGTGTTTTGTGGCTGGTCTCTTGGCCATCATGTCCGACCACAAAACTACAGATGCAGAATTGTTAGATGGAGCGAGAAAGTTGCATGAAAACCTGGGTTGGTCAGATCGAAAAAAGGTTATACTCAGTGACGTGGCGGCACTTGAACAGCATTTGCGTGTCAACATACAGGTGGTGCTTTACACAACAAAAGGGAGGTGAGGGGTTTTTAAAACGGGGGCTCTGGTGTACCCCAAGACATTTTTCATTCTGCTGCACGATGAGCATTACTATGGGGTTTTGGATGTGAAAAGGTTGTTTGGGGCAAGAAGTTATCGTCATTTTTTCCATACGATGTTCAGTGGTGACCACTCTTGCAGATACCGTTTCCGCCTCTGCTTGAGCGCGTTGTGTTTGGACAATCTGCGCACGCCGCTGAGATGTCCTCCTAGCTGCAGACTGTATTGTCAGTCCCAGGAGTGTTTTGACGGTCATGCAGAAGCTGTGGCCAAAACCCAAGTCGAATGCCTTTCTGAAATTTTATGTGATGAGTGTCAATCTTACGTGGACAAAGGGCATAAGTGCGAAGGGTGGTGCTGTAAGCAATGTCACGGTTTCACCACCGGTGGTGTAGATGGTCACGTGTGTTTTACGGACAGCATTAGAAAGCCCAAAAAATCAGAAAAGTATATTTTTTTACGATTTTGAGTGCACGAAGGAGACGAGGTTGCACGTGCCCAATTACAGTTTCGCTATGTCCCTAAAGCCGGAAAAATCTTGGGAATTTAAGGGCAGCGAGTGCCTTTCTAATTTTGTTTAATCCTTTATCGGCAAAAAGTTTCGGGGTTACACGTTCATAGCGCACAATTCCAAAGGTTACAACACTTACTTTGTCGTCGGAGTTACTGAAGGAAAAGATGGGCGTAAAATTGATAACTCAGGGCAGTAAACTGTTGTGCGTGGAAGTTAAGACTCTGGGCATCCGTTTTATAGATTCTTTAAACTTCTTGCCCATGAAGCTTACCAAGCTCCCCCAGGCTATGGGTGATGAAGGCTGCAAATGATACTTCCCACATTTTTTTAACACTTTAGAAAACCAAAATTACGTGGGACCTGTGCCCAGGCTGTAGCACTACGGCAGCAACAGCATGATGTCCCGGGAGAAAGCAGATTCTCTTGACTGATACCGGGACCACCAAAACGATATGTTTACTTGCAGAAAAAGCTCGCGTATTACTGTCAGCAGGATGTCAAAATTTTGAGACAGGCCTGTATGCTGTACAGAGAAGAGATCATGAAAATGATGGCCAAGTCAGATGTGGTAGAGAGAGGCTCTGGAACATTTGTGGAGGTGAAATTGTGTGTAGATCCTTTCCAGTACATAACTCTGGCATCCGTGTGCATGGCCATGTACAGATTTATGTTTTTAAAGTCTAACATGGTAGCCCTTCTCCCTCCCAACAACTATCTCCAGCAGAAAAAGAGATATTCGACCCCGTCTATTCAGTGGCTGCTGTATACACTCACAAAGAAAATAGAGATACGTCACACGTTACGGGGCGGGGAGTTACAGGTAGGCCCCTATATTCTAGACAGTTACGCCGTCATTGATGGGGTACACAGCCTTTGAGTTTAACGGGTGTTTTTTTCACAGCTGCGTCACCTGTTACCGTGAAAAAGCCCTGAACCCTATGACGGGGACAACTTTTGGCTTTCTTTATTACAAAACACAGCTCAAGACTGACTATCTGAAAAGACTAGGATATGTAGTCAGGACTCTCTGGGAACACGAATTGGAAGTGATGATAGAAACGGATAGGGAGCTTGTGGATTTCTTAAACAAAGCGCAATTGCCTCAGCCTCTGGTCCCGAGGTATGCTCTTCTTGGGGGTAGGACTAACTCCATCCATCTGTATTACAAACCTAACCCCAGTGAAGAAATCCACTATTATGATTTTACCAGCCTGTATCCTTTCGTAAACAAAACCAAAGAATACCCTATCGGACACCCCGATATCATTGGTGACAAATTTGGACCTCTCACAAATTATTTTGGAATCGCAAAAGTTAAAGTGTACGCCCCGCGAGGGCTCTTTTTCCCATTGTTGCCTGTCAGAGCGAGTGTCAAACTCATGTACCCGCTATGTCGAACCTGTGCGGAAACCGAGCAGTGGGAGATGTGCACCCACACTGACAAGGAACGGGTCCTCCTGGGGACTTGGTGCATGGTGGAACTGAATGCAGCCATAGCAAAGGGGTACGTGGTGGCAAAAATCTATGAAATCTGGCATTTTGAAGAAAAATCTGACAAACCCTTTTCAGAGTACATAAAATTACACCTGCATCAGAAACAAGAGGCTTCGAGGTATCCCAGCTGGTGCTCAGATGAAGAAAAGCAAAATAAGCACATTAATGATTTTTATCAGAAAGAAGGCATGTGTTTACGCCCACATGAAATCACCATGAACCCCACTAAGCGTCAAATTGCTAAACTGTTTTTAAATTCTCTGTGTGGTAAATTCAGCCAAAGAACAAACCTGCCTGTTTCGAGGCGGTGTGGCCTCCCTCTCAGATCGCCAGGGAGAACCAGACCGGGCCGGTGGGGGCGGAGCTAAAGCCTGCCTGTCTACCAACCCAGAAGCGAGGCGGTGGGGCAGGAAGTACAAAGGAGAGGCCCAAGAGCTCAGTTGGAGCCCAGCTCCCAGAGGGGAAGGATGTCCCTCCTGGCCCTCCAGGGCTGCTGGTGGCCTGGTACCCAGGTGAGCTGACCGAGACCAGGTACCCAGGGAAGAAGACCAGGGCCGGTGTCTGGGAGCAGGCGAAGGAGCAGTGCAAGCCCTGGGGCCCCGTGGTACCCCTGGTTCCCCCCACTCCGTCGGAGCAGGGGATTCCGAGGGGCAAGGACCTGGAGGAGTTGCCCAACGCCGACGTGGAGGAAGTGGCCCTATGGGGCCCAGACTTGGAAGAGCTGCCCCTGGAAGGGCAAGGGGACGATGGTGAGGCATGGGCCCTGACTGGGCCTGGCCTGGAGGAGCTACCCCCTGCTGACGGCCCCGAAGAGCTGCCCGACCTGCCACCTCCCGACGAGTTCGAGGGGTTCTACAATCTGCTTCTGGGCACTACCCCGACGAGGGGGACTGGACACTGGAACCCTAGGTACCAGAGGGAAAGGGGGGAGGAAGTAGCCCAGGGGAGGGACCACATGATCTGGGAGCCGGGGAACTTGTCAGCAAGTCAGCGTGTTGCGGTTGGGACCCCACGGACCCCGTGGCATACCCCCTCCGCTACAGCTAGGGACCGGGGCTGGGATGCAGTGGAGTCGGGTGGGCCTGCGTCCTCCTCCCCCTTCCCCGACCACACCGGTGACCCTTAGACTGCTTGCTGCCCTGCTGGGGCCTTTGAACTGTGTGTTACACCACCTGGGGAGCTAGACCGCTTGCCCCCCCGCTGGGGGCCTACAAATGGCTTACTGCCCCGCCAAGGGGGCCGTGAACTAAGTAAAGCTTGGGGACTGCTCCCCCAGCCCCAGAGCTGTGACTACCCCTGCTGACCAACCCCTCTATACTGCCCAAGACCGATGAACTCTTTGGGTACCTGTTTTCCCCCAATTACAAGGTTTCATCCTGTGGGTTTATTGATGATGAAACAGCGTGTGTGTCTTGGAAGCACGTGAAAGATCGCTACTCAGTCTCCGGCAATACCAACATCTTCATTGCCCGTTTCACCACCGCTTATGCCAGTTTGGAACTGTACAACCTGCTAGACAGGCTGCAAGAGCGGTGCCTGTACCATGACACGGACTCAATGATATTTGTGCAAAGGGAGGGTGACTGGAATCCCCCTCTGGGGGATTATTTAGGGAACCTCACAAGCGAAATCCCACCAGACCAGCACATCACTGAATTTGTGTCAGCCAGTCCGAAAATGTATGGGTACAAGCTGTCAGGAGGAAAGGCCTGTATGAAAGTAAAAGTGTTTACCCTGAACGTAGCAAACTGTGAAAAGATCAACTTTGACAGTTTGAAAGATCTGGTCCTGCACTATAGCGCTGACTGGGGGAAAGCACCTCCAAAAAAATAGAGGTGCAGCAACCTTCTATCACGAGGAACAAAAACCAGTGGCAAATAGAGACAAAGACCCTTAAGAAAACGCAGAAAGTCATTTACAACAAGAGGGTTCTCAGAGAAGGGTTTAAAATGCTGCCCTACGGCTTTTGAAAAAAACTGACACGGTGGAAACACCCATTCTCTGTAATTCTCACGGGGCCTACCAACTGCGGGAAAAGTTACTTTATAAAAAACGTGTTGGATAATGCCGAGTGAATGTTGTCTGTCACGCCTGAGAATATCGTGTGGTGTTACAGTTGTTGGCAGCCTCTGTATAAAGAACTGCTCGGTAAATATCCCTTTATCAATTTTGTAAAGGGGCTGCCCGATGCTTTTGACGATGACCGTTTGTTTCCCACCAATAAAGTAAATTGGGTTCTTGCAGACGATCTGATGAACTCTGCTTGTGAAAGTGATGAAATTGAGAAAGTCATTACCAAGTATGTGCATCACAGGAACCTAAGCATTGTGTATAGTTCAGAACGTGTTGTCAGGGAAAAAAAAGTGTCGCACGATTAACCTAAACGCCAAGTACATGGTTCTGTTCAAAAACCCCAGGGATAAATTACAAATCGCCACGCTCACCCGGCAAATGTACCCCAGCAAGAAGCAATTCTTTCTAGAAGCTTTTGAGGATGCTACCAAAAAACCTTATGGCTACCTGGTGGTGGATTTAAACACTTCCACACCAGAGGCTTTTAGACTAAGAACCAGTCTTTTCCCTCCAGACTGGCCGGCGGTTTACACTTTAAAAAGAACAACTGCCGGGTATAAAAAGAGGTGACTTGTCGGTCGGTCCTTTTTAACAGTCAGACCGGCCAGCCGAAAACATGTCTAGCCGCGTGAAAAGAAACCTGGTCCTTTTAAAATGACTTAGCAAATTGTCCCTGCAGCAAAGGAAGGCTATACAGCGTTCAGCTTCTGACGATTTAGTGGCGGCCATCTCAGAAATAGAGTTGAATACTTTAAAAGGAAACATACCTTTCACACAGAATCAAGTGCGCGTGCTGAAAAAGAGACGCACGTTTATAAAGACTCTCTGTAATAAGAGGGTCTTGTTTAAAAGAAAAAAGCATCTGGTGAAGCAGTTCGGTGGGTTTATCGGACCTCTGTTACATTTTGCTATCCCTTTGATAACTGGACTTTTGACTAATCAATAATGGAGCATGCGGAAAAAATGTACCTGGTGCCCAGCTGCCAGTTGGAGCAATTAAGGGCTCCCCCGGAGGACAATATCAGAAAGACCGCAACTCGCTTGCTGGATGCTGAAATGAAGTCCTTTCTCCATAGGACTGACTTAGATGAACATGTAAAGGCTAAACTATACGCCACCGTGCTTCAGAGGTACCTAATGTACGTGAAGCAGAGTGATGTGGCTCAAGGGAAAATAAGTCTTTCTACCAAAACAGGAACAGAACACGCCCCTAGAACCACCAGAAACCATTGACCCTGTTGCTCAGGAAGTATTATAAGAAAAATGCAACACTATTGCTAAATAAGCTGGGACAGGATAAAAATATATCTTCGTGGGACTATAAAGGTTCTTTTGTGTACAAAGGCTCAGTGGTTAACGGCTCTAACATGCTCGACTTGGTCAGGGGCATCACGCAAATGCGCTCCGTTACTAGCGGACACTAACCAAAAGGATGGGATACGTTGATGAGCGTCATGGCGGAGCTAAACATGCCATCTTCTGTCATGGGCCATGTGGCCAACAGGGGTCTTTTGGAGCACCTGAAGACCGCAACCCGGGTTGATCATAAATCTTTTTTGCATCCTAAAAAATGAAAACTGGCTAAAAGATCTGAATGGCTCGGTGTGTAATGTTTTTCATGCTCTAAAATGGTAATGTTTTTGCTTTAAATTAAAAAAGTATGTATGTATCTTTTATTTTTTATTTTTATTTTTTAACAATTTTATATATGTGTGCTTTTTTTAAAAAAAGCAAAAAAAAAAAAAACCCCAGACAATTTTTTTTTTAAACCTCTTGCCATGGGCACTTTATTGAGAAGCATGGCTATGAAAGTCATTACAAGATACACACATCTGGGCTTGTTGAAACATGCTTTGAGCAAGCCCAGGCATGCCGAGAATTTACTTTTTATATTTCTTACAAAATTCACCACCATCCGATCATTTTGCACTAAGTCGTTAGAATACAATTTTAAAATCTTGTCAAAAGGTAAACCCTTGCTACAGTGGTGTAAAAAAAAAAAAAGCACGCAGTGATAGCCACAGGCAACGGAACGGGGGTCTTGTAATTGTCTAGTGTGAAACGTGATGTCAGTGGCATTTTTGTTTAAAAATTTCATAATGCTTCTAGGAAACAACACGCTGTTCGGGGGGGGGTGTTCGTATGAGTCAAAAAACTCTCCACCGTCACGCTTCGCCAGGTACAAGGCGAGCCAGTGTTCACCCGGTTGGTTGTGCGGATGCGTGTTGACCACCAAACCCAGGGGGCTCCCCGGTCACAGGCTGTCTTGGAGAAAATTGCTAGGGAACACATCTAAGAAACCCTCTTTCGTGTCAGGGTCTGCTGATAAGATGCACGAGAGCTGCACAGTGTCCATATTCACATGCAGTCAAACAGAACGTTTCTCCTCTGATTTATCTCTATGACTTTGTCAAAAACCCCATACACGATCATATTGACGGTGGCCGTCAAAGCCTTCACAAAACACATTTCCGCTCTCTGGTTCCCGGTTTTAATCAGGGAATAGTGGTCGGTGCATTCCTGGTCAGGAGATAGGTCAAAGGCAAACAATGTGTAACCCTGTGCAAATTCCACATGGTCGCTGAGCTGCGCGCGATCTTTCATGTGTTTACCGGCCGTCTGTAACAGATTCATGTACTCCCTCACACAGCGCCCGGCCTCGAAGTCCGGTTGCAGAGGCTTGGTGGCTATTTGTTCATCATCCACATACAAGGCCACAAAATTAATATCGTAATGTTTAAAGTGAAAGGGTTTTTTAACGTAACTTCCACTGAAGGCGTCATTATCCAGAAAACCCAGAACAAGCATTTTGGGTAGCTGTCCCAAGAACAGGTTCTCCTGGTTACTGACCCTGCTGCCTGTGGGGATGCTAAACACTTTCATTCCCATGCAGTCCCCCGGGTATTTAGCATTAGCGGTGAGCAAGGCCTCAGCGTGCCCCAGATTGACGCTCGGGGCCACCTGTACTTTCTTCACAAAAAGGGACGCTGAGACAATGTGCAGGTTATAGCCTTCGGCCACATCGCCCATTAAGTAGACAATGTCTTTACTGCGCATCAGTTTAATTTTCACATCCACACCGTTGAACAAAAGTTTCTTGAAAAAACAGGTCGCTACGCAGATGGCCCAACAGCTCTATTGTCCTGCTTTGCACCGTCAGATTTGCCCTCCTGACAAACCATAGATTCTCGCCGTCCAGCACCGTGTCCTCATGTTGTTCAGGGGTGTCTTTGAAAAACAGGCCGGCAGAAAATTGCGTGGCGAGGGGGTCGTCGCTGTAATTGAGCACTGCTTCTATAAAGGCCCTGTAAGGATAACAGTTGTTGCTTTGACTTATGAAGCGGTCTCCCAGCGTGACATCTAGCTGGCTGAAAATAGATGCTACGGGGTAATTCACCAGGCCCACCGCGGCATCCCGGGCGAGGGCGGTTCCGTCTCCCTGTACGATCTTGCAAAGGAGGTACAGAAGCGTGTTGTTTAAATACATATGATCTATGCCGTTTCCCAGGTATAAAGAAGTCAAGGGGGGATGCCTCTGTAATGGCTGATAGCGGCAGCACCTCGATGTAGATGCTTTTCTCGAGGCTGGTCTGGGGGCTATTTGGAACAAGTCTAGTTCGGACCTGATGTACTCTTCAGACCCGCAGTGAACAAAAGCCATGTTGATTAAAATATGTCTTTTACCAGGTGGTGAGTGTCTCCTATGCTTTCCCTTGGTCTTTCACTTATGGCTGGCCCCACATGTAACAACCTCTTTTAAAGGGCTTCAGGGGACCCGTGAGTTGCGGGTATGACACTTTCCTCTTTTTCCTTTTAATGTATGTGGAATCAAAGAATTAATCATAGAATTGATTAATAGAATGCCTGGCCTGAAATTGGCCATAGAAGGCCTGGCCTGAAGTTGTAGCCTGAAACTGAAATAAAAGCCCCAGGCTAAACCATTAACAGAATGCCTCAACTGAAATTATGATAAAGATAATAAATCCCACAAGATGTCTCTGAACCACACCCCAAATGCAAGTTCTCTGTTATAAGCCTTAAGCCTTTTGAAGTCTGTGAACAGACTTCACCTGTTCAATAAGTACCGGTACCTGCCCCCCTTTGTCTTACCGGCCCCATAGAAACTCACTCCCTACAAATTAGCATTTTGAACAGGTATTGTGTCACCACCCATCTTCGGGTGTTAGCCAGGGTCTCTGAAAATCACATTGTATAATCAAGTGACTCGTTGGGCGTTCCTGGGAGGGCATCTGGTTTGCCCCACTGAGCCTATGATTGTCTGTCTTGTTAAGTATAAACGGTTAATCAAATTCCACTATATGATCAACATGTAATTGAACCCAAGCAACCCCTATATAAGCTTTTTGTTTTGTTAAGCCAGGCGAAGCATCAGTGACCAACATCTAGACATGTTGCCTGGGCTTCCCTTTAGCTAAAGTACTTTATATGTGTGTGTGTCACAATAAAAGCTGCACTCGATCCAACTCTAAAGTATAGTAGAGTGATTTTTTTTCCTCGACATGTACGTAAGCCCCGACCCCTCCTGCACAGGCGGTTTCCCCACCTTCTCCAGAGCAGCCTGGGAGACATTGCCTACCACGTCTCTAGCTATGTTTTGAGCGGCGGTTTTGACGTGGGGTTTAATAATCTCCAGCCCCCTCCTCAAAAGCGGTATGGCTTTTCTGAAGAGGTTACGGAATATTCCGCCCACTCCAGCACCATACATCATGGGGGACCTGTGATAACCGGGAAGGGCGTATCCAGCCTGGGCTCTAATAGTTGCTGTAGACAACGGGGTCACCGTAATTTTTTAGGATCATCGTAATGTTTGTTTTGTTTTTTAGAAGCCTCGATCCCTCCGGGAATGCAGGTGCAGCTTGACGATCACCTTGCCGGAGTGAAATGAGACGTGTTTGTTCTAGTCTGTCTTTATTTCAACGGTGATGGTGTTGAGATGGTGTTTACTGACAGGGACATAATGCGGTTTATTGTAGGTGATGGTGACAAACTCGTTCATTCCTTGGACGGGAACGCAGCATAACAGGAGAATGGAAAAGTCCCCCACAAACTGGTGTTCCACGATGTCCATGTACAGATACAAAGAGTTGAAACCTCTTGTGATGTCTGCCGAGAAGGGGATTTTATGGACTCTGCTCTTGGGATACAAACTCAGAATATTAGCCAGCTCTCTGACCATAGAAAACGTATAAGCAACATCGACAGTCTGAAGTCTAACTTTTCTACCCACGGGATCATAGTTCATGACCACTGTCATGCGGGCTGGCTTGAGTGGGGGGGCATTTAGTATATTGGGTGACATGAGTATGGCAGAATCACCGTAATCCGTGTGGGATATGCCATGTCAGGTACTGTTAGGAAGGTTATAATGTGCTAAGTAAGATGATAATACTTGTGTTCATGTGTGATATGTGCAATGGAAGTTATAGATGTATTCGAGATGTCTGTATTTCAAATTGTGCTGCAGCCATCCTATCTGGGGTGCCCAGGCAGAACAATTTGAAACAGGTCGATGTAGCTGGAAATGGAAGGTAAATATGGGCCTTCATTACTCCTGCCTCCCTCGTGATGTCACATCCCTTCTCTAAGCCCAGTAGCTTTGAAGTGGCTGGAAGCTCTTCTCGCTGCCCTTTTAAAGAATGCCTTTGAAAGCGTGGTGTCTATATTGTAACTGGGGCTTTAAAATAACCGTACACAAAGGGTCTGTCACCACTGTAGCTGGGAGAAAGCCGCCCTGCTTGGACAGACAGACTTGTGCTAGCAGGACTTACGCTAGCACACTAAAAAATAGCGATGTGGATGTTGAGGCACCGGCTGAGGCTTGCACTAACCACTCAAGCTTGGACCCAGGGGCTGGAGCTTCAGTGACTCGTTCAATCCTGGTCAATGCTGCGATGTCCACAGAGCTTCTTTTAGTGCACTAGCATGAACCCCGCTCACATAGGTCTATCTGTCCAGGTGGGGAGTCATGCTCCCATCTGTGGTGTAGACAGACACGCCCCACGGGCCCAGCTGTTGCTGGTCATGCACGGGGGATGGGAGGAGGAGAAAATGGACAGAGCTGCTCTCTGTGTCCCAGCACAAGAGGCAGCCGTACAAAATGGCTGCCGGTGGCCATCTTGGTCAACATCAGGGACCTGCAGAGATAAGCACGGGGGTGTCTGCAGCCTGAGCTCATGAGCCGGACTGTGAGGAAGGGGACACCACACACACACTGCCCAGCAGGTTATACTCATGCTACCTACGTACATGTGCATGGTGGAGTGTTTCCTAGTACTCATGACAGTGCAGCTCAACACAAAGAGGGAATATATCTGAAGAGGCTGGAAGAGCAATGCTTCCTCGCCATCCATGCAACATCAAGTGTCAGGAGGGCAGCGACTACTTGCAAAGTGGCCTCTAATTTTGGGTGATTCCAACTTCCGGCGCCCAAGTGGAGACATTTTGAGTAGGTGCAAATTATTTGGCCTGCCCTTATGCTAAGAGCGGGCCTCTTTAGCTTTCACAACAGTCAGTGCTGGTTTTGCTCCATTTTCTGGCCACAGGACAAATGCTCCAAGAGGCAGCCTGGCAAACGTCTCATCTGAGCACTGCAATTACTCTTCCTATTTAAAAGGAATGCCCTGCCCCATGGTGCTAGGCGCTGTATAAACATTGTTGAAGATTTGGCCCCTACCCTGAAAAACTTAAACCTAAGAAAACACGTGAGATACAAAGGATGTGGGGTAAGAGATACTGTGTATTTGATTGTGTTATGTAAATAGGCATTTTTTTATTAGTATTTTGTTATTGCAAATAGGTAGAGTCAGTGTCAGTTCAGGACAGTCATTGGCAATGTGTTCTTCTACTGCCCTGGAACAAAGCCCACAAGTCGTCTTCATCTTCTTCTTCAACTCTTATCCAGTCAGCCAGCTATAGTGATTGCACAACATTTAGTCCGTTCCTTTGCGGCCACATGGGCTTGATAGGCCAAGAGTCCAACATTGGAACAGACTTGATGAACCCATGTAATAGGGGTCCTCCTGTAGGCCACTCCACCCCCTAGTTAGTGGAATTTTATACCGGATGTTACAAGCCACCCGGAGAACGGTGTTTGCCGGAACTTCTTGTGGCATTCTCGTGACATGTCCAAAAAGTGTAAGATGCCATCTGTGGACAATGGCCCCTGTAGTCTGTAGACCGGGGAGACTATAAGCATCTGCATTACAAATCAAGTCGTCATTCACTTTATGCCCACTATACGATGATCACATTTTGTGAGGCAGTTTTGCCCAGTTGAGAAGCATAGAGTCCATGTTTCACAACTGTACAACAGTATGGAGAGGATACAGCTCAAATAGATCCTGAACTTGGTTGTCATGCCAAGATGAGGTTGATTCCATATTCATTGTAAATGACCCATGCCAGATGCTGTGATGCCAATGCAGTGGAGAATCTCTGTGTGAGAGTTGGAGGAACTCAACATAGAACCCAAATAGCAAAAGCTGGAGATTGCTTCAACAGTTTCATTATTTAAAGAGATTGGAGTCACAGGTGGACTTGGTCCTAGATTTTGCAGCTTTGTCTTTATGACCACGAAACATAGAGGCAAACCTTAGCCAACTCCTGCTCCATTTGCTGTGTCATCTCAGTGGGTCGAGGTATTCTTTGGGACAACGGTTCACTTTTGCTTTTGATCAACAAAGCCGCTCCTCTCCTCTCCGCTGTAGATACCCTGCCGATGACGTCTTCTCCCGGCACAAATGTGACAGACTTCTGTCAAAGCACCGTGTGGGGACGCGCATCCTCTGATGTCGGCAGGCACGTCTGCAGTATAGCGTGACAATGTATTCAGCTGGGACCTCCGCCAATCCATCAAAATTGCAATCTGGAACATTGCAACTCTTCACAGGGTGGTCATCAGGTCACTGTCTCACACGAAATGGACCATCTTGGTATATCAATCACAGGCCTAATGGAAGCAAGGCTGATAGATCACGGATGCCACGAAGTGAAAGATTCATCACTTATGTATTCCGGTGGCTCCGACCACTTACGTGGGGTAGCGCTGCTACTGCGGGGCCAGGCCAAGTCCTCCTTGATAACCTGCACACCCGTGTCTTTAAACAACTCCACTCGTCACACTGAAAATCTTGCTTCTGGCCACTGCAGTACTGGGGCTAGCTGCAGTCAGAGCAGAGACTTAATTTAGACTGTGTCGATCCCATGAGGTTCCAGGCTTGCCAGCTTCACGATGAGGAGCAAGATAAATTTATGCTTGTTTCATGCTGCCTTGCAGCATGTGTTTGAAACAGTACAAAATAATTAAAGATGCTATAGCCGGTAATGCACACCCTGACATTTCAATCCAGACGCAGGGTGTGCGCACACTGAAACCTTGTGCCATCTGTGAGGGATTCCGATTGCTCTCAAGCAATGGAATAAATATACTGCACCTTTGTGCTTCTCCAAGCACCAGGTTGGCTGCATTTGCTGAAGATACAACGGAGCATATTCTTCGGTTTCACTTAAAAATTGTCCTGGGGCGACATTCATTAGAGCCTATGCATGGTGCCAGGATTTGCGTGCTGGTGGGATATTGAGCTAGCTATATGTATTACAGGAAATTTATCTGCCCAGGCTGCAGCATACAAAATGATTTTTGCAACTAGTAATTGCTCAGTATAGGCTTAGTTCTGCAATCAGTGGGAACACTTCCATTGTCATCTGTTGGCTCCCTTTTACTGTGCTCCCCTTAATTATTAAACCATGTAGCAGTGGCTGGAAGAGTTCAGGGGGTGGATGAACAGAGACAGTTTCTCTCTAGTGCAGCAGGACCTGAAATCTTTGGAAAATTGGGGTGCAGAGTGGCAGCCACGCAGCTGAGCTTCTCGGTTTGTTGGAAGGACATCATCAAATTTTGCATTTAAGAGAAAGTTAATCTTTCTCCTGGATGGAGTGTCAAGGATTGCTCTGAGGGTGACAGCACCAGGCAATAGAAATATAGAAACCTTTATAATGAGTGGTACAGGGCTTTGGTCAGGAATTTCTCTTCTGGCTGTATGCAAGGTGTGTGGCCATGTGCGAGGGCATTATTTGTTATGGCCAGATTGTGCCCCCATTGTACCGTCGGGGGCACAGTGAGAGGTAGGATGCAAAGAGCCTCACACCGCTGCACATGTGTGTTTTCCACCATGATACGCTATTGTCCTACCCTATATGCACCAAGCATTGGCGCTGCTTGAGTATCCAGAGGGAGCATCTGCGTGGTTGAAGGAGTAGAAGCAAGCTCAGTTCTCCTCATATGCTTGGAGCTCAGGCAAAAATTCAGGCTCTAAGTGTCCCTTGAACTCCCTTTGGAGCGGTTCTTCTCTGCTTCTCTGCTCAATGGAGCTGTGCAGGACCAATACACAGCCTACCGATGCTATGGATGGGATGTAGTTTCTTCTTTAGAGGATGAACCAACAAAACCTATGTGGCACTTGGGTTCCAAATGTAGGTGATAACGGGCTGAGAAATACCATGGATATAGAGCTAGATTAGAGAGCTGAATACCTATGTCGTTAGATGAGTGATATTGGTAGATAGATAAAGAAAGTGATGTAATTATGCCTAGAAGTGTAGATATAGACAGATTGAGCAACTTAGCCTGCTACCATTAGTTCCAGAATGATAGGGATTCCGGTCTCTGAAAAGGCTGCCTTATTAAATATAGTCTGTTTTCCATATGAATTTCTGTCTCTCTCTCTCAGCAGGAATGAATTAGGCTTTTATAAGGTTTTATAAGGCTCTGGCCTTTTGTTTCTACAGAGCATCTGAATCAATAAGTCTGTCACTCCCTGACTTCAGTTTTGGGACTTTACTGAAGCCAAGGTAGAACAAACATGGTAACACTGATGAAACAGCTTTAATTGATATCCCTTTGTTTAAGTTCTGATTAGATGATGTCACAGTTTCAGGGTAACTGGACCTGTATCCCCCGCTCCGTGATCTGTTCCAGGATTGCCCAGTCAGGTCTCTTGTTGTCACCCGTCTGTGGGCGTAGACCATTGTCATACTCTCTTCTTTCTTTTCTTTTAAGGCTAAACTACCCTCTCCCTTACACTATGATCTCCCCAGCCAGCCAGTCTTCTGAAACACTAGCCCCTGTGTGTTGCTTTCTCTCTCCAAGAGCGAGGAACAGCCGGTCGTCAGCAGGGACCTGTGTCCACACAGCTCTTCCTAAGCAAGCACATTAATTCTTAAGGTAAAAGCATGACAGAAAAGATAGAAACAATAAAAGTTCCTATCTTCATGCTATAGCTTACCAGAGGTCACCCACCAATGTTACAGGGCCCTGGTAGGCCAGAGTCTTTCCAACTCTTCCATGAGAGCGAGGGCCCCTTGGACAGAAGGCCCTTGTCCATTTGCTGGTTCAGAAAGAAGGCCCTGAGCCAGCTTAAACTCAGCTATTTTATATCAAAAGTCCTTGTCTTTGTCTGTTGGTGTCTGGAAGGCCTAAGTTTGAACCAGGATATGCAAGTCTTCCCACCCCAGAGGATAGAACCTCCCTGGAGGTGTTGACAACCTAAGTGATCTGCTTTAATTTCCTTCCTCCCCCCCGATGATATAGCTGAGGTTAGTCCTGCTTTGAACAAGGGGTATGACTAGATGACCTCCTGAGGTCCCTTCCAACCCTAATATTCTATGATTCTGTTTATCTCCTAGGTAGGTGACCTCTCTGGGAAACGGGGGCTGTAGCACTGTGGATCAGACAGGGATTCATTGATTCATAGAGACTGAGGTCAGAAGAGACCATTATGATCATCTAATCTAATCTGTACATCACAGGCTATAGGATTTCACCCAGTTACCCCTGCACTGAGCCCAATAACTTGTGTTTGGCTAAAGCATGTCCTCCAGTCTTGCTTCGAGGACACCAAGAAAATGAACCACTTCTCTTGGTTGTTTAATCGCCTTCTGTGACAGTCAGCGTCCCGACACCCCCAGGGTAAAATAAGGGGTTTGAAACCTAGAAGAATAAGCAGCTGAATCAGTTGATCGTTTACAGTGTTATTGTGCTCTAAAAATATGTTGAGTAAGATCTTTTATAAAAGCTTGCAATGTTCTGAATTTGAGGGTCATTATGAGAGGTATGTAGACTGTGGTTATGAATGTATGTATTTGTGTAGATATAAAACTGCGCTCAGAATTTGTGCTGCAACATTCAGCACCCCCTTCCAGGAGGGCAGTAGGCACGGGGTGGGGGCTGCCTCCCCAATCAGAGGAGACTAGCTCAAAACACCTAGCACAGTACAACCAGGAAAAGACAAATGAGGGGCCATTAAAGTTGATGGGAAAACACAAACATCTTGAAAGTGGGGGGGAACATCTTGGAAAACTGAGAAAGGAGGGAGTTTTCCTCATTTTGAAAATCTATAGCAAGTGAAAAAAGAAAAAGAAATCTCTGCAAACCCTGTTAAAAGGGGAGGGGTTTGAAGTCAAAGGTATCCAGAAAGAGAGGGGCAGCCTCTAAGCGGGAAGCTGTCTGTGAATCCCTGGATCCCCTTTATGACAGGGGGTAACTGTCACTGCCAGGCAATGGGTAACGTGTATTAAAAAAAGGGAGTTTCTCTCATTTGAAAGTGTAGAGCCTCGGCTGCCTACTTTCTGTGTAACTGGTACGTGTTTGCTTCCCCTTCAACTGCATCTTTGACTCTGTGGCCTTTCTAGCAAATAACCTTTTTGTTTGTTTTTTACCCCGAGCAGTCTCTGGTGTGCAAATTGAATGGAGTGTGTTTACCAAAGCAAGTGGGTATCTGGGGGGCTAGTTCTCTGCCTTTGGGGATGATGAACCAGAAGGGAAATCTGAGTGTCTGATAGTTAAGATCTCAGAGTGGATTGATTTGGGAGACTCGGGACAGAGAGAGCTATTGGAATCACCCTGCAAGGAATAACTAAGGCTGGTGAAGTCAGGGTGAGATCCTTATACTCATGGACAGGCTACTAGTGTCCGGTCTCTAGAATTAAGGTACGTAAGTTTAAAGGGCAGGCGGTAACAGAACCCCTGACTGGTCTGGGAGATCCCCAAAATGCTAGCACCTCAATGTTAAACGGCACAGCCATTGCTTCTTGTTCTGCCTTGCCCCACGAAATGAGAACCCACGAATACCAGCATTTTCTCCCCATGAAGAGACTTTAGCACTGTACACTTTTACACCTCTCCATCTCTTTTGATGTACTGAGCCCATTGGGCTCCTTGAGTCTCTCACTGTGAAGCATTTTCTCTAGCACGCAATCATTGTTGTGGTTCTTTTCTGCACTCTCTCTGAACTGTTACCATCCTTTTTAATATATGGATACCAGAACTGGCATTAGTATTGCAGTATCTGTTCACCAATGCTGCGTACAGAGGTACACTTATCTCCCTTCTACTCCCTGCTCCTGTTTATACACCCAAGGATCACATTTGCCCTCTTTGCCACATCTCGTTGGGAACTCATGTTGAGTTGCTTGTCCACTGTGACCCTTAACTCCTTGTCAGTCACTGCTTTCCCAGGTGCAGTCCCCTATTCCGCAGGTAGGTTCTGCATTCCTTGCTCTTAGCTGTGTAACTTTGCATTTGGCTGTTTTAAAAACACACAGCTTCCCAAGTGATTCAGAGATCGCTCTGTAGCACTGCCCCCTTCTCATCATTTACCAGTCCCCTGATCTTTGTGTCATCTGCAGATTTTGTCAGCAGTGAGTTTCTATTTACTTTCTGAACTGGACACAGCATTGCAGGAAGGATCTGTTTCACTAGTGGTATATTCAGAGGCAAGAACAGCTTCCTGCTTTTGTTCAGCATTCCTCTGTTAATAGAGCCAAAGTCGAGGGTAGCCTTTTCAGCCACAGCTTCACACTGAGCACTCATATTCAGCTGGTTATTCATCATGACCTTCAGAGTCACTGCTTTCTAGGAAACAGCCTTTCATCTTGTTAGTATGGCCTATATTCCTTTTCCCATGTATCCAACCTTGCTTCTGGCTGCAATAAAAACATTTCTGATTGTTCCCATGCTACTAAGCAATCCAGATTGTTCTATACAATTGACCTGTCCTCACTTATTTACCATCTCATCAATCCTTGTGTCATCTGCTAACTTGGTCAACCACAATTTTACATTTTCTTTTAGATCACCAGTAAAAATATTGAATCCTGATCCTTGCGGAAGCCCACTAGACACACACATGGCTAACACCCGAGTAAACACCCAAGGAGCCTGAATGTGGATCTAGTTACTTTCCATGTCCCACTCCACGCTGTCAGAAGTGTTAGCACAAGCACAGTGGTGGTATCTGCCGACTACCACATTCACGCACATCCCTTCTCGGGTGTGTACAAGGCCCAGAGATGGAAAGGGACTTCATATCACTCAGAGCAGCAGGGAGATGCATGTTTCATGGCAGGTTACTTTGCTTGGAGAGGAAAACACGACTAACTGAGCGGCCGCCTTCACTGAGACTCATCTTGAACACATCAGCCTTAGAGAGGACAGTTGATTGTGTCTCAAGGAAGATGCAGCTGCATAGCTGCTTTTCTCTTTTGTGCACCACCACCACCACCCCTCCAGTCTCCATTTGCATAGCATTTCTGCAGCTCCGTCCCCTTCCACAAGGCAGGATCCTGCATCCACGGAGGTCACAGTGGGTCTTTGGTCACTGACTCCAGTGGGACCTGGACCAGGCTCACGCTGAATAGGGGTGGTGAACATGGAGTGCTCGGTAACGAATATTGATCTCTACCCCCAAAGTGCGATTCATGCCCTAGATTTCTAAGATGAAATGTCGGACTATCAGAGGGGAGCAGTCAGTTTCGTACACTTCCCTGAAGGTAGATACAGACCTAAGATCAGCGATTGCAAGCCATTCAGGCTGACGGGGGTTTATCTACCCAGCCAATGGAGCAACCATTGCAGGTCATTCTCCTAGATGGCCTGAGGGGTGACTGGGAAAAAACTGCCTGAAGCAGAAAGATGACCTCACACCTGGGCCCTGTAACAAAGACATCATGGAGCAATGTGGTAAGTGGGCCCACACAAGCACATGGAGGCTGGGGATTTTTTAAAAAACAGTTTCCTTGGGAAAAGTGTGTGTGACTCAGGCTAGACATGCTCTCAAGTGATCCTTGGCTTTCTACCAGAAGGTCAGTTGGTTCTGTTCTGTTCCTGTAACTTAAGAGGAAAGCCCATCTAACTCAATCTATAGCAAAGCCTACGTTTACATGAGACTAAATATGCCAGCAGGCGATTTATTGCAAAATTCCTTCCCCTCCAGAGTCCTATTCTGTTTGGAGGAGGTTGCAGGTCATCATGGATAAGTCTACACTGCACTGTATGCCCAGGGTTCAAACTCAGGCTCAAGCCTAGTCCTTCTGTTTACACACAAATCATGCTAACCTAGGGCTCGGACCCAGAGTCCCAGAACCCCACAGGGTGCAGGGTCTGAGCCTGAGTCAAGCCAGGATTTAGGGTTCAAGCTCTATTGCTCTGCCATATAGATGCAGCCCCACTGACCTTGTGTTCTGGGAGCTCTGCCAAAAGTATCCCACAATCCCATGGCTTCTGACTTCCAAGTTCCTTTGTCTGCTGGACAGTCAGGTTTGGTGGACAGTCAAGTTTTCCCACACACTATTGCAGCCACCTTTGGGAGGGCGCTAGGAAGTCTGGGATTGGGGTGGTGGGACTCAGGCCTACATAATGCAGTGTTAGAGGCTGGAACCCCAGATTGGGAGCTGGGGTTCAACAATTCCTAACCTGGAGTTACAAATGAGTGTAGACGTTCAAGCCCTAGGTTAACAAACCCAGGGTCTGCTAACTTGAGTTCTCCTAATCCTGGCCTTACATTGCAGTGTAGACAGACCCTGCATCACTGGTCACGGATTCCCAAAGGCTGGATGAACTGCATGATTTCACCCTGAGACTGGTAAAGGCCAGAGGCCTGTCACAGGAGGGGAATGCACTCAGAGATACCAGAAAGGGGACAGAGGTGCAGCTAGCTCTACATCTGCAACAGCAGGAGATATGGCTCTACGCTACTATAGCACTCAGTGGAAACGGTCTCGCTCCAGACCACACTTCAGGCACACGGAAACTTTTACTGCTGCTGCTTTTGCCATCCCTCCCGTGCAGCTTAGCGTCAGAGGTTGCCAGTCCAGCACCTTTCCCTAGCACTAGAGGCCCTGATTCAGCAAGGCACTTACACACCTGCCTAGATGGACTTCAGTGGGACTAATTCACATGATTAAATTTAGGCAGGCGTGTAAGTGTCTTGCTGAGCTGCGGCCCACATGTGCACAGAAAAGGAGCAGGAAGATTTACATGTGCGCACACAAAATCAACCCAATGTCGTCACGCTCCAAAAGGGTTTACTATAGCTGAGCTCTTTTCCCATCAATCCCTGATACAAACCTGTGATGTGATACACAGCATTGCCACAGCATCATTCAGTGCAGCGTAACCACTCAGAAAACTGCCACTTCAGTACCATAAATCTTCCTAGTGAACAGATAATGCCCTGGTTCTTTCCCTTTTAAACCAGTCAGGTCACTGAGCGCTATCCTATTTATAATCAATATTTCATCTGCCATCCTTTTGTTTATTGACCTTGGAACTATTCCACATTAATTCATCAGACTGGCGTGTCCTTTGTTACCTTGACATTTACTTACTGTTAATAGGGTAAATGCGTGATAAGTATTTTTAAAGATTCTGTCCCCTTTCATACATTCCTGGGTAATAATTTTATTACAGGACTCTCTCTTTCATCTGCGTTATCTGTTTTCCATGGACAGAGGCCCTTCATCAAACCAGATAATTCTATTTGGTGAAAGACGCTTTTGTGGAAAACCTGATGCCTAATTTATGAGATAAGCTGGACTGACAACAAAATGACCTTCTCCCTCTATCTGGTTATTAAATTGTTTGTGATCTAATAAAATGCTGGTAATACACTCTGTTTCAGCGGGGTTTTAATTTCCTACCTGACATTTAGATTAAAAAGAGTGTGGATTCAGAGAACGAATTTGTCACAGTCTGAAACAGACTCTTGCATGGAAGCTGAGCTCTACCACCCCCCTGAGCACCTAGGAAGGGATTCTGTTCCCCAGCCCATTTGTTTGACTTTGAGAAAGTAACAGCTCATGGTACAGAGAGTCAACACGGCAAGATATCCCTCCCCCTCCACAGAAATGTGTTATTTTCATCTGTCAGTGTTGGATATGTAATAACCGAAAGGATGATCTACACACAAACACACACATATCAAACCTGCCTTTATCGCTCTGCTGATTGCAGTGTTGCTACTACACTAATAACAGGTAGCCACAGAACAGCAGACTCCATTTCTTTGTGGAGAATGATTCACTCCACTCTGCTAAACACTCGTACCCCAGCATGGTCCTAGTGTGGCGTGTTAGGCTTTTGTCTTTCAGAAGAGTCGTAAGATCAAGTTCTTCCCCACTTGAGATTCTTATGCATTTATTTATGCTTCTCTGTAAGCACCATCGCTGCAATACCTGGCCACATGAAGGTTAACTAAAATTAAGATTTCACAACAGCTGTTTTCACGGTAGCATTGTTAACACTGGCGTATGGGCAGGATATTATACTAACACATTCTACCTGTCCAAGGGACACCAGGAATAAACCCTTGGGGCCACATTCTCAGATGCCGATAATCCATGGGGCTCCATTTTGGCCCACAAATTGTTAGGAAAGTTCATTTTTGACAAACAAACATTGGCAGGGACTTGATGTTTCCAAAGCTGCCTTTGCCACAAATGGGCTGGAGACTTATTCTTTCAAAATGAAAGCTGGGATAGATTTAAACACTATAGCTCCATCCATGGTTTCCAAAAGGACGGTGACAGCTGGTTTCATGAATTCAGAAGGACTGAGAGATGTCTCCATGCCACACATTAACTCCAAAGTGGGATGGTCTTAGGTGCCTCCATGTCAATATATGTATATTCCTTTGAGCCACTAATAGCGAGTCACTGGGGAAAATGTTGGAGCAGATCTTTTCCCCATTATTGAACAGGAGCTAGACGTACAGCAACATAAAAATCTTTGCAGTTCCTCTCCTGAATTAATGCTGTGAGTATTCCAAACCACGTGACTTTTGACTATACTAGGAAGCCTGCTCATTTAACCCTGGACCATTTACTGTTTGGAGAATCTCATCCCTAATTCTTGGAAAAGTCTTTTTCCACCAAATCAATGGTATCCATAGGTGTTTCTTATTAACAAGATAGTAGCAGTATTGTTCTGAAGAGGCATTTCCCTAAGGGGAAAATCAGAGTCCTGGAAAGGCTTCTTTGGGAAAGCTCCTGCTAAAGCCAACAGAGAAACCTCTCAGGAGAGAAACTCACCCAGGAAGTTGTAGGAAGACTGTGGGTGTGGTGGTGTTTGTGTATGACTTATGTATCCTCATCCATAGGCAGTGACCTGCTCTGCTGTGGTGAAGAGTTATACCCCTCCCATCTTCTCTCCAAAACTCATCTGCTCACCCATCAGAAGCAGCACACTGAACATTGGGGTGCTTATGCAAATTTCAACCACTAAGCCATTAATGTCTACCCATAACTAAGAGGTGACTGTATCAATTAGTAGCTGCTACTCCTATGTCAGGCCATCTCCAGCACCCAGTAGGAACTCTATGAAATGAATGCACTGGAAGTGAAGTTGCCTATCTAGGCTCTATAGTATTTGTGGGCCCAAGATCAGGACCCCTCTCCTTGTTTCGATAAAAGCAAAAAAGTTTCTCTATAGTTCATAGTCTGTAGTAGAGAAAATGGCCATTAAAAGCACAGGAGAATCCCAATTGTTCTTTAATATTAGCTGTGTGGAACAGACATCTAATTTAACACAGGCTTTGTGCTGTAACCTTGTTCAGCAGACGCCAGCAGAGCACTTTTCTCTGAAAACACTGTATATGTGGTCTTTAAATAGGCACTAGGAGTAAAGATGAAAGAAGCCTCCCCACTGGCTTGTAACATTCATACTATTGTGGGAGCTAAGCATGTACCTATTTAGGTGAATGAGAAGTTAGAGAAGAAAGAACTGAGAACACAAACTTTCTTGGCTACAGAAGCTCTATAAGGTTTCTCAATATCTGTGGAAACTGATCAAAAAGCTTTATATGCAACCTGTACTTTCTCTAAGTTCTTCACTTCCCCCTAGAACCACAGCTCTACACTGCTCTATAAGAATTCCCCTCTTTTCAGTAGAAAGAAGCCTTCTAACCCATAACCTAGTAACCACCCAGCATAAGCCAAAGAATCTGAAAGAACAGTTGGATCCAGTTTTATAAGGGATCTCATTGGCTCTAATTGGGGTGGGGACACAGGACTGTTGAGTTCAGCTGTGGGCTGTTTGAGCTCCACTTGCAATTATAAAACCCTTCATTTGGGAGCTCAAGTAGAGATAGGGAAAACAGGAGAGCTATGGAGAGAGATGTGGGTTGCAGAGTTTGCCTTTGCAGTGGTTGGTTAGAGAAGTATATTCTTTTAGCTAGAAGCTTTTCTCTCTTCCTTCTCCACTCCAGTTCCCAGTAGAAGGGTCCATTTCTAGTGAAGTAGTCTGTGGTTTTTAGTAAGTGCATTTTGCTCACATGTGACTTGTGGCCTCCTCTAATAAACCAATTTTTCACAGACTAGCTAGAGCAGTGCCTGATCTATCCCACCTCACTTAATTATCAGTTGAGCTCCTATAAGATAAGCTTTCAGGTTTATCTGTTTGAGGGGTGGAGATTGGTTAGATTTTTACTTTGAAATAAAGGCCTTTGTTTTCATGATGAATTAATAAAAATGTTTACTTTAGGTCCTAGATCAAAAGGACCACTGTAAATCCAGAGTGGTTCCACTGATTGCAATAGAGATTCACTGGATGTGGATGAAATATGGATTCAGGGATGGTGGTATTCTATGATAGATTAAAAAAGGATTAACATCTTATTCAGAGAGCTCCATACCTGCCAGGGGGAATGAGACCCTCCTTTCTAGTCACCAGCTACCTACAGTCATGTTTCCTCTGTCTTACTGAGAGTAGCAGAATGCTCTGCTCTTGTTACTTAAAGGAAGCAAGGAGGGGGAGTGTATTACAGACACGGCAGGTTTTTATGCGTTAGGGGTGTTTGATCACATGCTGCATCCTGGGAAAGGTACTTTCAGCATCCTAGCAAAATGCAGTGTGGAACAGAGTGTTTAGCATAAATAGTTAGTACATATTGTAAGGGGCAATTCAAGGTAAAGTGGCTTGTTAACATCTCTGTCCTTACAGGACAAAAATGGGGGTTTGTGGGTTATAGATTGTTTTAATAAACTATAAATCCAACGTCTCTGTTCAATCCATGACTTTTGAGTGTCTACCAGAATAATAAATTTAAGCTCCCAGGCTCATCTTTTGAAAGTGTTCTGCAGGTTTCTTTTGAGGATGAGGACTGAAAGCTCAGATTCAGAGTGACTGACTTTGTGAAAAGTGTTCACCCACAGGTGATAAGGTGTTTTTGTCTATCATTTTCCCGGGTGAGTTCGTAGCATTTACTGCACTGGATGAAGTCCACCATACATTGCGAAAGACAGATGTGGGATTCATGGATCTTGCAGTGTGGTGGGGCTGTTGATCATTGCAGCAGTGGACATACGACTGTAGGTTTTGCATCTGTTTTTCTGGCAGGGTCTGGTGCTGCTTTGAGTTGGTGTGTCCTGGTATGTGGGGCTACAACAACACTGCTTACACAACTGAAACAAGACATTTTGCAATTATTGAAATGTTTCAGATCACCCAAACCAAAAGTATTTTGGTTTGGAAAAGTTTTCAAGATTTTTGACTTTTCATTCCAATGCGGAATGGGATTTTTTTTTTTTTTTTTTTTTTTTTTTTTTTTAATCTTGACCTTTTTCACAGGCCAGGAAAACCACTTCCCACCCAGTACGAGTAATTTCTCCCATCTCACAGATAGGGAAATTGAGGTATAGACTGGTTACATAATTTTCCCAAGGGCATGAAGGGAATCAATTGCAAACTGATGAACAGAATCCAAGCCTCCGGCCTCCTAGCCCACTGCTCACCTCTGCCTAAATGCATGTATATGTATGTGACACACATTCTAGCTGCCCTTAAACTGGCAGGAGTTGAAGATAGATGAGTGAAAGTGTTATACCTGCAGCTAGAAAGATAAGGGAAGTGATGGCGGATGAAAGAAGAAGTGTTGATTAATTCCTTGAAGGCTGTTTGATGCCTTTAATTTTGTCTTTTGGCAGTACTGTTAATCTCAGTGAAACAGTAGAATATGGAGCGCAGTGTGCTGAAGGACTCTGGAGCCTTCCAGGTGCTGATTTGCTGGCTGCACCTCATCTCCCCAGAAGGCAACATGAACGGTGTTTAAAGTGACTTCAAAAAGAGTAGGGAAGGCATCACCCCTGAAGAATCTGCTGTAGCTTTCTGTTTACTGTGCTTTCCCTTTGATTGCAGCCATCCTACCCTGGGCTGGGATCTTCTCGGATCTCACCAGCTAAACATGGTTAAGCTTGGTCGTCGCTGGGATGTAACAATCATGCGCTACCTCACAGCTAGGATGTTTTCTTGACTCCCTGCTGGAAATTTCCTTTGTTCGCTTTCACTCCATTGCCCACAACAATGCCCATGGCCTTGTCATGTAGGTGACGAACAATTCCAAACACTCTCTGCTCACTTATTATTGCCAGCTGATCAACTCTCACCAGGAGACAGCCGCCTGATGTTGCCCCATGCAAAATCACACTTCCATCCCCTTGCCAAACACAAGCGACAGATGCATCCAAGGTCATTTTGTTTGGTGGCCTTTTTAGTACTGAGGGGGAACCTGCTCCATTTCCATAGGAAATTTATTCTCATGGCAGCAAGTGTATGGGGAATTTATCCTTTTTTGTCAGTTTTATTCCTTTCAGTCATTAAAGCGTAAGTGGTTTTTGCAGGGTTATGGCGTGTTTGGCAGTTTGGTGTGCTATAAAATATCATTTCTTTACACTTTAATTCCTTAACCATTTCCAATTATTTTTGGGGTGTGCATCATTCTAGCTCTGGGTACACATAGCTTAATCAGTTCTTCCCTGGGCCTTGATTTCCTCCTTGCTCCATTTTATGATTCAGCCTGTAGATGATTTACTTTTCTTTTTAAATTTAAAAGTGAGTGTGACGCTGCTTAAAAGGCAAAAATTGACAGCCCTGCAGCCTTCCTGTTTATCCCCAGGTGCTGCCGCAGTGTGCCACCCACTAAGTGATCCCTTCTGCTCATCTGGAGGGATCAACCCCGTGGCAGAAAGAATTGCTCTAATTCAGCCTCTAGGGTTTGTTCAGTCAGCTGAGGCTGCCCACAAGGTTGTCAGTCCTTATCATTAATGATAGTCAATAATAAATGTGCTGATTTATTTAGTAATTGCCGTAGAGGTGCCTGGCACTTTACAGAACCAGGGCCTGATTTTTTTTCTCCAGCCAAGCACCTTGCATTGACACATCGGAGTGTTTTACACCCAGTTTGCATTCCCTGCATTGGCTGTACGAGGAAGAAGAGAATCTGGCTCCTGGGCCCTGCCCTTTCATGCTTACAATCTGTGAGTTTGCTCCTGTGTTGCCTAATCTATGGATTGTGTATTAATTATATTGATTACTTAAGAGTTCCCCGTCAACTCTCTGAGGTCTGATGGGTTTTTGTCCCAAGGTCAGGCTGGTATTATTAAAATGACTGGTTGGTTGGGAACCCCTATGTGCATGGTTGCAAGATGCACACTTAAGAACATCCTTCTGTATTTGTAATAGTTCTATTAGTACAGTTAGCAAAGTCGACCAACACACTAACCCAGCCAGGCAGCTGGAGATAATACAGAATGTACATCTGCACATCCACATACTCGCACCATCCCTTGCAGAACAACCTGAAATGTTAGCCAGCATCTTCTTCATCGTCATCATCCTGGCACCTCTCAAGGGTTACAACTCTCCATTCCCAAGCACACAGGCTGGGATACACTTTTATACTATTATAGGCAGACTCCACTATGCCTAATGCATATTCAGTAGGGGTTTCTCCCCTCTTCCTGGTTTGTGTTTCCTCACCCTACTAATGGTGGGGTGCCCTTCTCCTATAGGTTGGTATATTAATGATCTCAACTTATCATATACATCAATCCATTGTCAGGGCCCTCTTGTGGTCAGACATTTATGGAGGTTCCTATCCTAAAATATCCAAAAGCTGGCCTCAGTTCAACGTTCTTGCCGTTGTCTGGTGTAAACCTTCCCCTTGAATACACCTGTGCCAGATCCCAAAACTCAGGGTGACCATCGGGCCATTTATCTGTACCAACGTTCACAGGACTCAAAGCCTAGTGCTAATGGCTTAAGCCAGTGTCTTACAGACTTTTAGTGCTTTTAGCTCCAGCTGTATTTAGCACAATGAAGTGGTAAGTGATTCCTAGGCTGCGCCATTGGCATGGAGGTGACTGCATCCTGTGTGGTTTCAATATCTATCAATATTAGTCTTGCTAATCTATGGTTATTTTCTTGTGATTGGCTTATTTTACTTCTCCATCCCTCCTTTCCCTTCAGTTACACAGGGGGAGTGATCCACTTGATCCACCTGGGTTGGTGTCCCTGGACCTTACGAAAGCATTGAGTCTTTAGGGAGAATGGATGCCTGTTAGACTCCTGTTCCTTTCATCGCCAGTTCATTAAGTGGCTTTCCCTTTCCTGTCCTCTCCTGCCAATCTGCTTAGTGTGTGTTTAGTTTATTGTTTACACGCTATCCACCAAAGGTAAGAAAACACTCACCCAAGGGGCTAAGCCCCCTTTACATACATTCATAGCACAGAAGATAATACCGGCAACCTCCCCTTGAATTCACAAACCAAATGCTACTAATAACCAATTGGCTAGACTGTGCAATCCAGACAACGTATCCCAACTCACCCAAAGTGCCAGCTGGCAGTCAGGTCTCCTGCCCTAAAGTCTAGGCAAATAACAGGCTGTGCAGAGTCCCCTGAAAGTCCACAGCTGGGGGCTGTGTTGGACTAATGGATGAAAGGAATAAGTCACAAATCTGAGGGTCACTTGTCTGTCGAGCTCTTGTATCCCATATTCAGGCTTGTTTTTAACAGACTGTGGGAAAGGGCCCCAGGGGGTCCTTCCTGGGAGACTTGCATATGTGCATGTTTGCTCTGTGTTCTTCCTCTAGACCAGGTATGGAGAGAGGATGAAAGCCTCAATATAGACCGATATCAAAGATCAGAGCACATGAAGTCCTCTCCATTTTATGCACATCAGGTGCGGTGCTCAGGCTGCTGGCGAGTGGCCAATCTGGCTGGCCGATTAGATGCCATTTTGGAAAATATAGTTAGTCGGTCTCTAGCTGGGTTAAACTAGGAAGAACTGTCACGCCACATTGGCAATAGTATAGTCACAAGTTCATGACCAGCTAGGTCCTTCCCAGTTGTCACGGTGCTGTACACCACGGCCCCTCAGAAATTCAAGGCAGCAGTGGGGACAGAACTCAACTTCTCATGCTCCAAAAGCACAGGCTACTTCCACCTGGGAGAAAATCCCTTATCTGTCACCATTGAGGGGGCTGGGACCCCAGTTGGACAGCTCAGATTCTACCCAGCAGACAGCAGTGCTGCACATCTACATTAGCCCAGTATCTTCAAATAGGCCCAATTTACATTGGACTAGCCATCAGCAGCACAATTCCACACACAGCATGACGGAAGGTCCCTTGGGTCTGCTGAGCAGTTATTTGGCTTAGCGTTGCAGGCCAAACCTAACACCAACCTTGGAGCTGCTGATAAGGTGCAAGCTTGAAAGTTGGCCACTGGGTTTGAGCCACTGGGCACCAAGATGGTAAAATTGACCACACAGCTGTCTGTTCCCCATCCACCATGCACCCCGCTCTTGTTAGCTCTTATGTTAGACCTACAGGTATGTAGACTCACCGAGCTTAACTACATGGCAAAATATTATGACTGAATATGATTTTGAGTTTTTTGAGTTAGGTGATGACGATGATAATTGATTTGTATTGCTGTAACATCTAAGATTCCCCATCATGGTCCGGGACCCCATTGCGCTAGGTGCTGGACAAACATAGAACAAAAAAACAGTTCCTGACCCAAAGAGCTTCCAGTTTAAGTATAAGGTACAAAACTCAGTGGTTAGTGTAAGCCAAGACAAATTAGGTTCGGTATCATGTCAGCTAGCCAGGATTAAATCAGTGCTGAACGTGATTGGTCCTGCTTTCCAGTAACTAAGAAGCTGCTGTAGTCAGTATCATGCCATCTCCCTGCATCATCCAAAGCACAATAAACTGTTGCAGTCTGTTCAGGGCCTGATAATAGCCCTCCTCACCCTAGGGTCTAAGCACCTGAGAAGCTTTAATATCTCTTTTCCCTTCTCCTGTGAGTTAGGGAATGTCTATCCCTATTTTACAAATGCAGCATTAAGGAACACAGCAGATGAAGTGATGTCCCAAAGTTGCACAGGAAATCTGTGGCAGAACCAGGAACTGAACCCCCTGTCTCCAACCACAATCTAGGGCACTTTCTACTAGATCAGACTTCCTTCCATGCTGGCGTAGGCAAGCCCCTTCCTACATGATTTGATTGCCACAACACTGACACTATACTAGCGGGCGAGTTACGGGATTTCTTGACCAGCTCCAATGGGGCTGTTGACAGGTGCCAGATTGAGCCATTGCTCACTCTCCTCTTTAAATTTGGGTTTGTGAAATCACAATAATTTCTGGAGCAAACAATGATAATGTCACCAACAAAATATTACTGGTCCGTTTCTGGCTACCTCATGCTCTGGTGTGCAATGGTGGAGAGAACGGGGCACAAGAACCTATCCCTCCCCTTCCTGCACACCTGCTTGGTGCAGCAGCCAAAATCTTGGTGCCTGCACTCTTTGTGCTTATAAGAGGAAGAGCGGTTTATTAGTTAGGTTGGTAGCCTGGGCTTTAGGAAACCGAAGTTCAGTTCCCGGCTTTGCTACAGACTGCCTGTCTGACCATGGGCAAGTCACTTTGCTCTCTGTGCCTCAGTTTCCCATCTGTAAAATGAGGGTAGTTGCATTCTCCTGCCTCACAGGGGAGTTGTGAAGATAAATATATTAAAAGATTGTAAGGCATCAGATATTACACTGAGGGGGCCATAAATGCCATAGATAGATTGCACTTTTCTGTCATTATCGGTGCTACAGTAAACACCCCCAAATGAGTGGTGACAGAAATGCAGCCTGGCCGCGTCTCTGCAATATTTCACATCCTGCTCCTGGTTGGCGCTGTCAGGTGCTACTGTAATAAAAAACACAGGTAAATAGTCAGAATTTCCTGACTCTCATTTCAGATCTTCCCCTGCTGGCCCTGATGGCGCACAGCGAAAATGAAAGATAATAAGAAAGAAAAGTTCATCAAACTTTAGCAAGTCTTCCAGCAGAGTCTCTTAGAGCACTGGAGAAAACTCAGGCCTGCTGTTTCTTAATGCATGGCAGCTCAGCCCTTCTTAGTCAGTAGGTAAGCTAAAGCCTGCTGAATAAGGTCTCTCTTTTTTTTTTTTTTTTTTTTTTTTAAAGCAGCCTCTATGTTTTGCAGATGCAAATGTTAGCACTTATACATCTACCCTGACTGATTGTGCTTAGAATCCGAACTAGCAGAGCATGTGGTATGTCCTCCATTAATGATTGGTCCACTACCGGAGAACAGCTTAGTGGGGCTGGAAGCAGATTGCTCCTGTAAGTTAGTGTTACACTAAGTACACTAAGTGTACACTAAGTGTTACTTAGTTAGTGTTACACTTACAGCAAGCAGCCTGTACTTAAGACCTGACATTCCCAGATTCAAAGCCTGATGGTGATCTAAACTGGAGGTTATTACATGCCCACATTCAACTGCAGGTGAACAGTATTGCCTATAAAACTGGGGGAGGTTACTTATGGAAACCAGGCTCATAACTAAAGCTAGGTTCATGCCATTTTAAGTTTAACATTTTCTAAATGAATTAATGCAAATGACTTTCACCTCCTGGCTGACGTTTCAATGCAAGCAGCTGAGAGAACATGCAGGCAAGCTTTGCAAAGGGGAAAAGGAAAGAAAACCACCACATCTAAGACATTACTTTATATTAAAAACCTTGAAGGAAATATTTGCAATATCCTGTGGAGAATAGTAGAGGGCAAGATCAGTGTATGAGATCCAACCTGCTAAGCCACATCCTACAAGTTGGCATTGCATTTTCTCACAGATAACTCTCTTTTATATCCCAGGGATAGAGAACAAATGAAAGGCCTGTTGCTCCCAGCTTGCCAATGTTTGCTGCTTTCAACTCCTAATGAAAGCTATTACCATTTCAAAACCATCCAGGCCCAAAAGGGAAGATGCACTTAAGGTTTTTTAAGTCAGTGATGGGTTTTAAGTGTGGTAAGGATTTAAAAAGGAGAGGTCCAGAGGTCCCTCAGGAGGCATAGCACAGCCAAGGACAAAGGAGTGGGGAAAGGTACCTTTGCACATCTCTAAATCTGGTTGTGTCAGGGATTGTCTGGACTGCTTTAATTTATGGTAACCTCGCACAGCAGTCTATGGCCTTATCTGCGAGCCGGAATAGGCCCTAATAGATACATGAACATAATAGGAGGTAGTATCTTGGCAGGCCCACTGATGGGGGGGGGTAATGGGGGGCAATGGCCAAAGGGCCCGGCAATTTAAAAGGATCAGGGCTTCTTCTGCTCACAGGCCCGCCCACACTCAATTCCACTCCCACCTGGCTCCCTGCTGCTGCTTGTTGTGTTCCTCCCCCCTCAAATCCTCCTGGCTGGTGCTTGCCACCCAGGGGAAGGTGGAGTGTGGAAGAGAAGAGGGGGACCGAGTGGTGCGGGAAGGGACATGGTGGTGATCAGGGGAAGCGGGTGGGCCTGGGACAGACTGTGGGAGGGGCTGCTGGTGGAAGGGACAGGACGGGACTGTTCTGCCCTGGGGCCCAGAATTGCTGTCGGTGGCCCTGTATCTTGGGCCGGATCTCCACTACAAAGGTAGGTCAGCATGAACCACCTTGCGTCGACCTAAGTGTGCATGTTTCTGCACTTAAATTTGTCCCCCCTCAATGTAAGTGCCCAGTTTCAGCCACACATTCACACCACCCCTGCAAGCGGCACTGAACCCTGGGCGATGTACTGAGATCAACGCAATGTGAGTGTAGGCACCGTATTATTATTGTCAGTCCCAACAGTCCTCCAGCAGCTGTCCCACAATGCCCAACACTGACCACTCTGGTCAAAATTACGTACTCAGCGCCTAGGGGGTCACAGAGATGGGAAGACCCCTCCCCCCTTTAAATCCTGTGAATTTCTTTAAACGCCTTTTCTCCATCTTGGCGAGATACCATTGTCATGTGCAGCTGCCCTGTCACCCATGCTGGCTACATGTTCCAGATGCGCTCCAGCTTGGAGTAGACAGGAGATGCTGTATCTCCTGAGCCTGTGGGCAGAAAAGGCTATGCAAGCACAGCTGCGGACCAGCCACGGAAACATGGATGTCTGGGAGCAGATGGCACAGGGGACACAGGAGCAGGGATGTGACCGGGACCAGCAGCCATGCTACTGGAAAGTGAAGGAGCTGCAGCAGGTACACCAGAAGGCCAGGGAGGACAAAAGTTGATCTGGTGCTGAGCTGCAGACCTGCTGTTTTTACAAAGAGGTGCATGCTGTACTTGACGGAGATCCCGCTACCACCCTGCAGACCATGATGGATCTCTCCGAGGAGCCTGAGACACAGGTCTGGGACGTAAACAGCGAGGAGGAAGAGGAGTATGGGGGGCATGCCATGAGCCAGGTCCTGTTTGAGACTCCAGCACAGACCAGTCAGTCCCGGCAGTCGAGCACAGGTGAGCCCGAGGCCCGGGAAGGAACCTGTGGGAAAGTGTGTAAATTTCTTTCCCATCATACTGATGGAACCCCCAGTTTAACAGGACACAGCGATCGGCTTGTCATTAGTTTTCCTCATACTAGAAGAGGTAGAGGTACAACTAAGAGAGGCAGCATTGTCATCTGCTTTTCATTCCCCTGTAGAGATAGACCAGGGGGCCATGTGGATCAGTTTGCTTAAGTACACAGGGACGTCCCTGGCATCCTCCTGAGAGAGCTCACTGAAACTTTCACGTCTGTACTCTGCAATCCTCTCCTGAAGGTTTCTAGGGATGGCCACCTTATTTCTTCCTCTATGGTAGGACACTTTTGCACGCCAGTAGGCCATACTTTCCACCATTGCAGCACACAGGCCCGGGCAGTTTCAGGATGTCAGCAGCAGCTGTTCTCTCTCCGCCTTTGTTATCCTCAGGAGTGAGATAGCAGCTAAAATCTGTGGAAAATGGTGCCAGAGGTTCCTGCATCCTGTGCTTGCAATGCTTATGACAATAGTGTAGAGCTGTACAGGCTCTATGCCTCTGTCAGAGATGGTGGACAGTGAGCACAGCCATGAGGGCTCATGGGATTTTTTAAAAAGGCAAAAAAATTATGCAAAATAGCTGACATTACAGGTGCAAACAGTTGCACGGTGGGAAGTTGACCACTTGTTTCCAGTCACCCTGCATGATTCTTTCTGCCCAACCATGCATTGCCAGAACATCCCAAAGGAGAATGCGCTGGATAGTGGAGGGTTGAACACTGGGATACCTACCCAAGGTGCACCACACCATGCATCAACGTACTCACCCCTGGTGAGTACACGCAGTGCAGAGGCAAGGAGCCAAGTATACCCGTGCACAAGCGCTATATTAACTGCGACGGCTTTATGCTGACGTAAGTTGTGTTGAGAAAAATTTGTAGCATAGACATGGCTTCGCTTTGTGGTTTAAATAGCTGAAGGTGGTTCTCAAAGTCCCAAGACTTATTTGTCATTAGGCCTGGCCAGAAAATAAGAATTCTGTCTCACAAAAAATGTCAAGGTTTCGAAATTTGTTTTTGTTCCACATCACAGCCAAACCAAGACCTTTCAAAATTGTTCATGGAAAAGAGAAAAAGACCAAGCACAACCTCAGAAGAGCCAGTATCTAGGGTGCTTGTTTGTAATGCAAATAGACTCAAGGTCAAGACTCTGCTCTGGAAGGCTCATATCCCAGGTTAGTGCCCTAACCATCAGACTAGAGAGTCAATCTTTCCTATTGGAGCTGTTCTACTTTATATATATATAATTAAATATCCACGGGGCTAAAAAGAGAGCCACTAACTGTATAGCCCCATGGCTATGGCATTCACCTGGGATGTAAAAGATAGATTCAAGTGACTGCTCTCAATCAGGCCGATGAACCTGGGTCGTCTACATCCCTGGTGAGTACCATAACCACTGGGCTATTAGCTATTCTAAAGGCTCACTCTTTCTCCAGAAATACCATCCTGGAGCCAAGAAACTCTCCTGATGAAAATTGTGTCCAAACCAATAGGTTTCCACCAAATGGTTTCATTTCATCAAATCTGCAAGGTTCCATCTAAAATTTCCCGATGAGCTCAGGATTTCATTTCACCGAGATGTACACAGGAATCAGTAAAGTTCTACATATCAGTCACTCTTTCACATTCCAGCATGGCCAATGTTAAAGCTTTCCTACCAGACGACCGGCAAAAACTGCACTCTGAAAAGCAATGTCATCTGGCATCCTCTGCAGACCCACAGACAAACTAAGGGTAAATATGCCCAATGGCCGGTAATGGGATGTTAGATGGGATGGGTTCTGAGTTTCTTTCTGGGTGTCTGGCTGGTGAGTCTTGCCCACATGCTCAGGATTTAACTGATTGCCATATTTGGGGTCAGGAAGGAATTTTCCCCCAGAGCAGATTGGCAGAGACCCTGGGGGTTTTTCACTTTCCTCATGCAGCAAGCATCACTTGCTGGTGGATTCTCTGTATCTTGAAGTCTTTAAATCATTATTTGAGGATTTCAGTAAAACAGTCTTAGGTTAGGAGTCTATTACAGGAATAGATGGGTGAAGTTCCGTGGCCTGCGTTGTGCAGGAGGTCAGAGTAGATGATCATAATGGTCCCTTCTGATCTTATAGTCTATGAGTCTAAACAGCTTTGACTGTGGGAAATTCCTCCTATTCACTAGACTGCAAATGGGAAGGAAATCCAGAGTATCAGCCTACTGTGGCAAGCGGCTCTGCAGATGTGGTGAGAATTTAGCCAACAGATCAAACTGATAATGACTTCCCATAGTTGCAGAAACAAAGGCACAATTAAGGAATGGGAAACATCCGAATTATTTGCTACGGATGAAAGGATGAAAATTGGACTCATGTTGCCCAACTTTGCATATGGGAAAATGATGCTGATTTCCCTTCTCTGGGCTGAGAAATTAGGCTGCTCTCATTAGGCCTGTCATTCTTTCCATTGTTTCACTGAAATGCTGCAAATTGTCTATTTTTGTCAGTTACTGGAACCATCCGAGGCTGAGATATTACACTCATGCTTCACTAAGGAGTGAGGTGGCAGAGAGTTCCTGGGTTGTTTACTCAAGGCATGGCTTGATCAATATGGATGCTCCTAAAGTAATAATTGGAGATGTAAACTGCCTAGGCCTGATTACAAATTCTCAAAGGAAAACCCAAAGGAGGAGTCTTAGGAGAGGAAAAACTCTGCCGAGTTCACTCTCTGGGGTTTTCCCCAAATTCTTCTGTCAGCAGAGGGGATCACAGTTTGTAACCCAACCAAATCCTGTAGATAAATGGAATCTGCTAGAGATACAAGGACCTACTCATAGAGGTTCTTTGCCCCCCACTCTGACCCCCCAGTTCAGCCCCCTGGGAATGCAGCATGGACAGCTGCCCCTGAGATCCCTCAGGAATGGGGGTGGAATCAACAGTACAGATGGACTCAGTATAAAAAGTGGGACTGCTGAATCTGGCTGGTTTAATTTCTCTAAGGAAGCAGGCTGAAAATGCAACACGCTTGCTGAAGACCACAGCACATCTGGTGTCAAAAGGGCCAGAAAAGATAAGAACTAGAAATATGAAATGTAAAATTAGGATTTTCAAAAGCACCTAAGTGATTTAAGAGTCCCATTGACTTTCAGTGCTCCTAAATCACTTATGTTCTTTTGAAAATCCTGCCCATTGTGAAATTGTATTTTGGTGGCTTTATTTATTGGACCAGTAATTTTATGGCTTTTACAGTACGTATATAGTAAAGAGCATACATATCACACATGCATGATCAATATATTATATAGTGCAAAGCCTGATCCTGCAGGAGACAGAATAGAATATTTCTTCCAAGTTCTGGCATTGGACAATCAGTGAGGTGCATTATGGGGGATTTTGCCTTCTCCTAAATTTTCAGCTGTTGGCCTGTGCTGGAAGTTATCGAACCATGGCTCTGACTATGTATAATTCTCAGCACAATAAATATTTTAGCTTCTGTATCAGTAGTATTATAGGTGGGTTTTGTGGCACCGTATTATTAATGTTTCCTGACACTTCCCATTACAAGAACACATTTACAGTTGCATATCACTTTGCCAAATTTTAGCCATTTGTGCTGAATGCCCCATTCTGGGTGTCTGCTGCAGGCTGATTTTTTGGGAAAATTTCACCCAAAAAGTTTCAGCCATTTTTGAGAATGAGGCTAGGGGAAAAAATGGTGTTTTGTCCATGTCCAAGAATTCTGGCGACCTTTTCTTTCAGAAGCTCTACTGCGTCCATGATTTGGAGCAGGGATTTAAAATCTGGCAGGAGGATGGCTTTGCATCAGGGATGTGCCTTTTGCCAGCTCTGGGAAAATGTGCCCAATTTAGCCATGTGATAAGCCTTTGAAAAAATCGCAATTTGCACAAATTTAATAGAGATTTACTGGAGTGTCACAGCTTAACTGGCCAAAAATTCTGTCCACACTGAGCATGCACCAGTCTGGTGCTACCGGGTGCTGACCAGGACTTTCTCTGCAATTTCAGTTCCCACTGAAGGAAGTGGAAGTTGCTTGAACTGAATGCAGAGGGGACAAGAGCTGGACGTGCGTGTGGAGGGTGGCAGATGTATATTGGGACAAGATGCTGGGGAGAGAGGGGAAACTGAGAGCTGGGAGGCATCTGGCTAGAAAAGAAGAGTAGGACTAGGAGCCAGTGAGGGAAATAATGTTGAAGGGGATGGACTAGAAACGGAGTTCAGAGCAGAGCCTGAGATCTGATGTGGAGATAGAGACTAGCCGGGCAAGGAGATTGGGAGTAGGAATCAGTGGAGCAAGGGATACGAGGTGGGGAAAGGGGAGACAGACCTGGAAAGGAGCCAAGATGCAGGGAGAGCGTCCTGTGGAAGTGATAGTATGTGATTTTGTAATCAAAGACTGTATCATAATGCACACCTGCAAGGGAGGCCGAACTGAGGCCGCACAGGCAATATTAATTGTGGCATTGCCTAACTTTTGAATGCTTGACTCTGCTACCTGAATGTTCTTTTAACAATTTTTAGTGTAATTATTATTCATTCGTATGATAATAAGTGCCTAGCGGCCCCTATTAGCAATAGAGATCTTATTGTGTTACGTGCTGTGCAGACATGAAATAAAGAGACAGCCCCTGCGCCAAAGAGCTCAGATTCTTGACTGATCAAGTGGGTTACTTGAGTTAGAGCAGGGAGAGCCTTTCTTTCCTGCCCTGGTTTCACCCAGAACTGGCCTCTAGTAGAAACAGGCCCTTTTTAACAGGCTCACTGGGCCGTGATTGGCTTCTGCCTGCTCTTAGCCACTCTAGGTACTGGAAGACCAATGCTTGCTGGTTCTGCCTGCAGCTGCTCATGGGAGGCCTCTCTAGATATCCCCTGGAGGTCTGAACTCACTGCTTTTCTCGTCAAGCAGGACATCTTTTTCAGGCGGTGTGTGCCAAGGTGGTGGCGTCTCTCTCAGGGGACAACGAATGCCTAGTGTACCCCATCCCAGATGCCCACCAGAAGTCAGAGGGGCAAGGAGGAGGATCCACTGAAGGAACGACTGGAGAACCAGGACAAGACATAATCACAAAAGCCGAGGGAGGGTGAGATTTCCAGAAGAGTAATGGGGTGGTGAAAAAATGTCACCTGGGCAGCACCTGAATTGAAGAGCCATTATATGTACATTTTAATTTAGTCATTTCATTCTTTGTACATTTCTCTTTTGTTGTTTTTGGAAACAATCTTCCAGGAAGTCATTATATTGATTCCCTGCCACATTAACCCATCCTGATAACCTAAAATCCTGTTAAGTGAAACCACAGACATAAAGAGCTTCATTTTCCTCTCCTGCTGGTGTCTGTCAGAGGGAAGTTACTCCAGTTCAGGTAATTTGGCTTAAAAGGAACGTTCATTTTAACTGTCAGCATTATTAGTTCTTGCTCTGTTTAATCTGTGTTATTATCCTTCATAAAATTTCTTAGTCTTTTTCTAGAGATCAAATCTGTCCCTTGAGTAGGTGTTAAAGTAAATATTCGTGCAGCTATGAAAGTAGAACATGTTCATTTTCTCTAGGTAGCGATACAATGCTGGTGTTTGTTTTTCTGTCCTGGTGAGATGATCTAAGTCAATTTGCGTATTAAAAAGAACTTCCATAGTGAATCCATTAGTTTTGCTGCATGTCATGTCTTAAGAAATCTACACAAAACAGATTTCAAATGGAGTGTTTCTGAACTGTCTCCCTTTATTCTCTGTAGCCATCTTACACCTAGTGTTGTGATCCCACCACTGGTCCTAAGTAGAACTGGTTGGGAATTTTTTATGGAAGATTTTTATATTGCAAAAATGTCAATTTCTCAAACCAAAACTTTTTGTGGAAATGTATCCGTTTCAATGACGTTTTCTAAGGTCCAAAATGGAATTTCTGGCCAGAAAAAGATGGCCAGCCCACAGCCACAATAACTTGGTGGGTAGGGTACTCAGCTGGGATGTGAGGTCCAAAGTGTCAAATCCCTGTTCTGAAGCTGGGACTTGCACTTAGGTCTCCTACATTCCAGGTGAGTGCTCTAACCACCGGGGAAGGTCTTGTTGTTTTTCTTCCCAATCGTTGTTAAAGTCCCTTTTTTCATTCCAATGCAGAATGCAAAATACCTCAAAATTTTGCATGAAACAGAATTCTTTTTTGGGGCCTGCCCTAGTCCCAGGTGTGGTACTGAGTAGGAGGGGCTCAATCCACTCCCACACCACTTGCAATGGAGTTGGGCTAGTCCAATGCTTCAACAGAACTTTCTAATTGTGCTTTGATACCAAGGTAGTAGGAAACTTA
This sequence comes from Emydura macquarii macquarii, assembly GCF_026122565.2. NCBI lineage: Eukaryota > Metazoa > Chordata > Testudines > Chelidae > Emydura > Emydura macquarii. The sequence continues at coordinate 2,196,411 of NW_027132084.1, read as the reverse complement.
GCAATAGAATGGGTTGAAAATTTTCTAACAGAATGTCTGTCAGAAAATGCTGTTTTGTTGAAGCTGAAACTTGCTGCAGGAGGATGTCAGTTTGACAAAGTTTCGTTTAAAAAAATGAACAAAAGTGGTGCGGTAAGGTTGAAATGTTCCATTGGCACATTTTATAGACATTGTTATGCGGGTGTCTTTCCCCAGACGTTCTCCACAGAAGCTGCAGTGGGTGAGAACTAAACTGCCTCCCTGGGATTTGACTTTATTCAGAAAAAGAAGGCAAAATAAAAAAATGCACCAACCAGCCCAAGGTTTCTCCCAAAGCTTGCTTGTTCTCAGGGTTCCTCCCCAACAACTGCTTAGCCCACATGCTAGCTCCTCTCTAGATTTCCACTCCACCTTCCTAATATCTGTAATGAGCTACATTGCAACAGGAAACCAGTAAAAATCATTTATTATTCCTCACCTGCAGGATCATCTCATGCTAAGAGGTTGAGGTTTTCAGACAAACATAGCCAGCCTACAACACTATAACAAAGCGTTTACCTCTGTGTTCTGGCCAGATTTCAGCAATGGTTATGACATTCTGCCTAGAAATATCTCAGTTGGCTCTTGCCTGGTCCTTCACTTCCTTTCCTGAAATGCAGTGTGGATTATATTTATTAATATATATTGCACCAAGTATCAACTCACAATTGGAGTTACAGCTAGCAAGGGTCGTGAAGGGGAACAAGAAGGGTTTCTACAGGTATGTTAGTAACAAGAAGAAATGTCAGGGAAAGTGTGGGCCTCTTACAGAATGGGGAAGGCAACCTAGTGACAGATGACATGGAAAAAGCTGAAGTACTCAATGCTATTTTTGCCTCTGTCATCACAGACAAGCTCAGCTCCCAGACTACAGCACTGCGCAGCACAAAATGGGGAGGAGGTGAGCAGCCCTCAGGGCTGCAAGAACAGGTTCAGGACTAGTTAGAAAGGCTGGACATGCACAAGTCCATGGGGACAGATGCAATGCATCCGAGGGTGCTGAGGGAGTTGGCTAATGTGATTGCAGAGACATTGGCCATTATCTTTGAAAACTTGTGGTGATTGGGGGAGGTCCTGGATGATTGGAAAAAGGCAAATATAGTGCCCATCTTCAAAAAAGGGAATAAAGAGGAACTGGGGAACTACAGACCGGTCAGCCTCACCTCCATCCCTGGGAAAATCATGGAGCAGGTCCTCAAGGAATTTTGAGGCACTTGGAAGAAAAGAAGGTGATCAGGAACAGTCAACATGGATTCATCAAGGACAAGTCATTCTGACCAACCTGATTGCCTTCTCTGATGAGATGACTGGCTCTCATAGATAATCCTTGGGCTTCAGGAGCCAGAGAGCACACACACAAAAGGCGTTTCCAGGAAAAAAGAGACAGGATCTTTTTTGACAACTCTTTTCTCACATCAGTACTTCCCCTCACAATAATTAAAGCTGTCAGATTTCCAGTGGAAACCAGCAGGAGATGCACCCTCTCTCCATTGTTTGTTTGGTATTTTTAAACTTGGGATTTTGTTTTTGCTTTTTGCAAAATGCCAAACAAACCCAGAAAAAAAGCAGTCCCCCTCACCCCCGTCTGTGCAGGTTTGCAAATTGAAGGGATTTCACAGATTTAATCTCAAATCTGAGGAACAATGTTGAGTTTATAATGGGCTAGATAGTGCTTTAGCAGCCAGCTCTCTGTAAGGGGTGGGGTGTAACTCCAGGGAAAGCATCAGATCTCAAGAAGTTACAAATCCATCCCTGTTTGCTCTTTGTTCCTGGGGGGTAGTCATCTGCTACTAGGGTGCTGAGATCTGCAGCTGGACTTCTCTGGGTAAGGGCTGGGAATGATTATAGTTATTATGATTGACTCTAACCAATAACAAATTGCTCTGCCCTTCAAACTCCACTCCCCGCCCCACCCCCATCAGCTCAGCAGGTGTTCTGGGAGGTGAAGCCAGGATTCTCTCCATTCTTCGCCCACGTGGTGGGCATACCAGCGGCACAGCCCTTGCCCAGTGCCCACATTCATAGTGAGGAGAAGCCAGAGAGGGGGCTGAAGAGGGGGACTAACTGCTCCTGGCACAGCTACGTATGGCCAGGCCGCGAGATGGCCTGATACTTGAGAACATTTAAAAAGGGGAAATATCTCCCTAGAAATGGCAACATTTTGCCACATTTATGAATGCTGGGCAGTGGCAATACCTCTGTGGCTGATTTAAATATATCTGTGCTTGCTTGGGGCCTTGTCTTTAAAGAATCCTTCTAGATAAGCCAGGCATAGAAGGACCACATCACACAGAACAGCACATCTAGAAGAATGGTCTGTGTGCCCACTGTATTAAGCTATCAGCCCATCTTTCATTGTTGATCTAGTTATTCCCCTCCCGTCACTCTCAAGGTAGACATGACAAATAATATTGTGTGGCCACGAATAGTAATCAGGACCCAGCACAGCGGCTATCCTTATTGATTTGATTAAGGGCTTTGAGCCGAGAAATTACCAATTAATGCTATCTAAATTAGCCTGGTGAGACTGGATATAGCAGCGGGAGGATAAATTATCTGGTAAAGCAAGTGACTGGACACAAATAGTTTTGTTTAATGGTGCTAAAGCCAAAGAGAAAATATTCAATTTGGTAGGCTCCTGCAGGTCAGCCTTTGGCATATAGCTTCCCATTATTCATTAGTGATTTTGCTCCAGCACTGCAGTCCTCAATTAGACAGAACTGCAGCGGATCCTTAAAAGAATCTCATCCAAAGGAGACAGACATTTGCAGAGGAGGATTTTGTGCAGTGAAAACCCTGGCGTCATCAGGGTCAGCTAAGCTTTTGTGGATCGTGTTTTCAACAAGAGCAAAGAGCCAGTTATATTCTTTCTTTGTTCAGACTTGGGACTCAGGCATTCTCACAGCAATGTGAATACATTTAAGGCTTGACTGTCTACATGGAGACACTCAGGCAAATTAATCCGAATTAACTAAAGGTATGAATTTAAAATGGATTAGTTACACTGCATTAAACTCTAGTGTGGACATAAGGCCACTTTAATTCTGAATGAGAATGTCCACACTGGGAAATCAACCCCTGTTCGGTGGCGTGCTCTCTAAGCTGTTTTCCGCGGCGCGATCAGCTGTTCGGCAGCGTGATCACAGCTGTTCCGTGGCGCCATCAGCTGTTCCGCGGCGTGCTCACAGCTGTTCCGCGGCACGCTCACAGCTGTTCCGCGGCACGCTCACAGCTGTTCGGCGGCGCGCGATTTCTGTTAATTTCAGCGGCGCGGGTCCGCTTTTTCATGGAACCCTTCAACTGAGCCCGCGGAACCCTGGGGTTCTGCGGAACACTATTTGAGAAACACTGGTCTAGATGGACCACTGGTCTGGCCCATTCTGAGACTCCTGTGTTCCGTATGTTAAAGCCCTCAGCTGAATGACACTATGTAAGTGTAATATGTTAAACTAATGTTTCCAGGCGTATGTTTCAAATAAGTTATAGTTTAGTAAATTAGTCTAGAACGTTAAACTATTGACTATTTATATTTATATTATATTATAGTTTAATTTATATTAAACTATAAATATAGTTGAGTAAACTAGTCTGGAACGTTAAACGTTATCCGATTATTCATGCAATGGGTCTCATTTGGGGCCTGATCCAATACGCATTGACCTCCATGGAAGATCGCTGATTGACATGGTTGGATTGGCGCCACAACTGTGTTACCATTGCAAACAATTCAGCAGTTTAACGTCTCTAAATGAGTTTGTTCACATTAAATATTAAGCAAATGAGTATCCAGATGTGTGACTAAGTCTTTTTTATCCTGGCTAGATGATGATGGCAGGAGGATAATGCATGCTTACATCTTCACTTCCTGTACAGGACAAAAGAGTCACTTTTGTACAGGGGAAAAAGGCTCAAAGAGGATCATTGTAACTAAGATCCTAGGCTCACCCGCGGTTTATGGTAACTTGTCGGCAGCACAAAACTGGCTGTCAAATGACGTTACGTTTTGCTTCTCTGAAGTATTTCAGCCCTTCACTGAGGGCCAGAATGTGCCAGGCATGCTCACATTGAATAATGCCTTACTCTGGGAGGAACTCCACTGTAATCACTGGGGCCCCTGTGGGAGGAAGATACCACTCAGCATAAGGATGGCAGAATCTAGCCGTAAATAAGGCCCAGATTTTATGCCCCTTACTACAACTGATGAGCAGATACTCCCACAAGAGGTCCCCTTTTGACTTCGGTGGAACTATTCAGGTGAGTAATGGCTCACTCATGGGCTTACGCTTTTATGCTAATAGCAATGGTGTCACCTTATGGAATGCCACTGGCATCTTTCACCCCCAGGAAACCTAACACTCTTACAAATGGGACAACTCTCCATGGGCCTCAGGCCGCATCTGCAGGTCAAGAACTCTAGGATGGGTTGTTTAAATGCAGAGGTCCTAGCTCTCCTCTTCAGCACTTCCCTTGGAACGGGCCCGAGTTATATGCGGGTTTGATGCACTCTTAGCTGCCCACAAGTGCTGATTTCCAGTGCTCCAATGGAACTGTCAAGAGTGAGACTTCTGGGCACAGGAGACAGATTTTGCATCATGACCAGCCTATGGCTATGGAACTTGCTTCTGGAAGAGATGAGAATGAGCAAGAACCTCACTGGTCTCTGCTATACACAAAAGAAAAGCCAGCTCTTGCCCCCAAGGGCTTACAATGTAATACCAATAAAACACCAAAGTGTTAGATATATGGAAAGTATTATCAGTAATCAGATACTTAGTACTGAGTTCATTTTTTAAAAATTATTCTTCCCTTGGGGTAGATCCTCAGTTGGTGGAAGTCACCAGTTAAGGATCTGGTCCAAAAATCTAAAAGTCAATATGGGGCTTCTGCAGAAGGAGCAGGAAGAGCTAGGCACAGTGTGGACATCTACTGAGCAAGCTTCCCCAAACAGGCCTGCCATCGTCAATGGGCAGTCCATTGAATCAATGGGTGATTGAGCCTTGGTCTACATTTAAAATTGAGTCCAACCTGGATATATCACTCAGAAGCGTGGAAAATTCACACCCCTGAGCACCGTAGTTAAGCCGACCTAACCCCGGGTGTAGATATGGCTAGGTTGATGGAAAAATTTGTCCATCGATCTAGCTACCACCACTCAGACAGGTGGATTACCTACACTGAAGGAAAAACCCCTTCTATCAATGTAGGATGAGTCTACACTATGGCGCTACAGCGGCATATCTGCAGCTGTGCTACTGAAGTACCTGGTTTGTAGACGTGCCCATAGTTGCTCAACACCTTTCAGGAGTTGTTCCGTGGGAGCTGGCCTGTATAAAAACTGAGTACAGATCTGAGGATTTGTCCCATGAAATGTATTGCTTGCCACCATGAGTGCAAGCCTGAAAGATGCAATATCAAATCCCAGGCATCGTCCTGCTGGTCTTAGATTCTATGAAATCTGTGAATCTCCTATGCTGTGTGTGCTGAGAACACGCCTACATGTGGGATCGCTTGGTGGGGAATTGTATGTAGGAGTTTGAAAATGAGTCACACCTGATCTGAGCATGGCATTATGAAGTAGCCTCTCTTTGACATAAATTGTGCTCTAGGAATCTGACTGGGAAAAAAAAAGAAATCATGGAGGTATCGAATGAATACAGGAGTCTCGCCTTGGCAACCCTACCTAACATGTCAGTCAAATTAAAACCCAAATGGAAAACTTTATTCGCAATTATCATCAGGGATTTTTACATTCCAGTGAAGCAGATGAAAGTTTAGGTTTACTCAGAGCCATTAATAACTCATCAGACTTTTCCACAAGACACTCAGAAGAAGAAAAAACCAAAACGGCCCTTCAATGGGAAGGTGTCATTAGCTGGAGTTAATAGACCAACATGGGGGCTTCACAGGCTGTCAGGCTCTGAAATAGTATCTCTGGCTCACGTGGGGATGCTAGCTCGCTATTTAAATCTTTTAAAACAACAGACGAGCTTCCATCTAGAGAGTGGTTTGCAGAGGCAGGGAGTGTGTCATTATATTGTTGAACACTGCACTGCTCCCAATCTGGCACTGGGGAAGCTTAAACTTTGATCACATAGATGAACATCAGTGAAGATGTTAGCGTTGGAACAGACAGTTAATTGGGCTAATGGTTGATGCTTCACTTTGGGGGTGGGGGGGACAGTTCTGTTCTCGCCTGCCCGCTTCCCACCTTTCAAACCCAGAGGTTGAAAAGAATCATGAAGCCATATCCTGAGGTCCTGACAGACAACAGCTCATATCCAGAGATTATTATTTATTTGTGTTCCAGTCGGGACTGGAGGCCCAAACCTCACTGGATATTTTTAAGAACAGGTTAGATAAACACCTGTCAGGAGTGGTCTAGGTAAGTTGTCCTGCCTTGAGTGCAGGGGGCTGGAGTCGACGACCTCTCAAGGTCCCTACATCATTGTGATTCTATCAGGGCCGCACTGCACTAGGCATTCACCATACGCTCATGTTACAGTGATGGAGAGTTTCAGTTTGAATAGACAAGACAAAGGGTAGGAGAAGGAAGTACTATTATCCCCATTGTACAGATGGGGAACTGAGGCACAGACGGATTAAGTGACTTGCACCTATGGCACACTTGAAATCTGTGGAAGAACCAAGAACTGAACCCAGATTTCCCAAGTCCCAGGCTGGGACTCTGAGCACAAGATCATTGTTCAGTATTTGCTCAAACTCCCACTGGCAGTTACAGGCTGGGAAGCCTAACTTCAGTATGGGGCAAATTGGCTGAAACTATAGTAAAGAACAGAATTATCAGACGCCTAGCTGAACACGATTTGTTAGGGGGGAGTCAACACGATGTTTGTAAAGGGAAATTATGCCTCACCAATCTATTAGAATTCTTTGAGGGGTCACAGACATGTGGACAAAGGTAATCCAGTGGATATAGTGTATTTGGACTTTCAGAAAGCCTTTGACAAGGTCCCTCGCCAAAGAATCTTAAGCAAAGTAAGCGGTCATGGGATAAGAGGGAAGGTCCTTTCATGGATCAGTAACTGGTTGGTTAAAAGACAAGAAACAGAGGGTAGGAATAAATGGTCAGTTTTCATAATGGAGAGAGGTAAATATCAGTGTCCCCCAGGGGTCTGTACTGGGATCAGCACTGTTCAACATATTCATAAATGATCTGGAAAAAGGGGTAAACAGTGAGGTGGCAAAATTTGCAGATGATACAAAACTGCTCAAGACAGTTAAGTCCCAAGCAGACAGAGAAGAATTACAAAGGGATCTCACAAAAGTGGGTGACTGGGCAACAAAATGGCAGATGAAATTCAATGTTGATAAATTCAAAGTAATGCATATTGGAAAACATAATCCCACCTATACATATAAAATGATGGGATATAAATTAGTTGTCACCGCTCAAGAAAGAGATCTTGGAGTCATTGTGGTTAGTGTTCTGTTAAAACATCCACTTAGCTTTTTTGACTGCCTTACCACACTAACAGAAGGCGAGGAGGCATTAGGAAAGGAATAGAAAATAAGACAGAAAACATAATGGCACTATAAACATCCCTGGTTCATCCACACCTTGAATACTGTGTGCAGTTCTAGTCACCCCATCTGAAAAAAGATAGAATAAGAAAAGGTACAGAGAAGGGCAACAAACTTGATTGGGGTATGGAACATTTCTATACAAGGAGAGATTGAAAATCCTGATACTTTTCAGCTTGGAAAAGAGATGACTGAGCGGATATGATAGAGGTCCATAAAATCATGACTGGTGTGGAGAAAGTGAATAGGGAAGTGTTATTTACCCCTTCACATAACATAAAAACCGGGGTCACCCAGTGAAATTAATTAGACATCAGGTTTAAAACAAACAAAATGAAGTATTTCTTCACACAATGCACAGTCAAACCAGGGAACTCATTGCCAGAGGATGTTGTGAAGGCCAAAACTATAATTGCATTGAAAAAAGAATTAGGTAAGTTAATGGAGGATACGTTAATGGAGGTAAGTTAATGGAGGATTGACTTTTAGCCAAGATGGTCAGTGGCAGAACTCTGTGCTATGGGTGTCCCTAGCCTCTGACCACCAGAAACTGGTAGTGGATGACAGGGGATGATTCACTCTATGATTGCCTGTTTTGTTCATTCCCTCTGAAGCACCTGGCATTGGCCACTGTCAGAAGACAGGATTGGGCTAGGTGGACCATTGGTCTGACCCAGTATGACCGTTCTTATGTTCTTACGACTAAGAATTGAATAAAACAGAGCAAGGGCTTTCAGGGTTTGGTCCATTGAAATTAGAGATGGAAAAGTGCTCATGAGATGAATGGCTTCAATTCCTGGGCGTATAGTGACAGTCACATTTACAATGTAAAGCAAAAGATTACTACATCCGGTCTTTCTTTAATTACCGTCAAAAAGCCGTTTTCACGGTGCTGTGTTTTTTTCCTATCTAGCAGATGGTAGATAATACCAATATTAGCACAGGATCATATACCAAATCCTGAGTCCAGATTTTGTCTAATAAAAGGCACCCCCTTGGCTTGAAAGGCAGATTTAATTTAATACATCTTTGTTCATTTACTATGTTAGGTGAAAACTCTTACCATATATGCTTCCAAAAATTCTTGGCCATGCACAAAGTCATGAATAGAACTGGCTGAAGTTCTTTTGACAAAACCATTTTTCATTGAAAAATGTCAGTTGTTAAAACCTAAACTTTTTTGCAGGAAGGGGTCCACTTTGACAGATTTCACAACTCAAAACGTGTTTGAAATAGAAATTTCAAAGTTCCAAGACATTCCTTTTTGGGCATTTTCTAAATGGAAAAATTCCAAGTTTTCTGGTTTGAAATGTCTTTTTTTAAGAAATGTGTGCTAATTAGAGAACAAATAATTTTAAAAACGATCAAAGTTAAAATGAAATGTTTCAAAATTCTTGAAATGAAATATTTCAATTGATCGAAACCAAAAAAATTTCCTCTCCTCCAAAAATTTTCGAGATTTTGAATAATGTCTTTCCCGAATCAGGATGAAAAGTCAAAATGTCAAAAATTTACACAAACTGTTTGGTTTCTGAAAACTCTTTCCCTGTTGTGCTCAGGGCAGATTTTCATGCGGACAGCAAGAGGCATGTTCCTGGCGCTGGGAAGAACCCCTCCACTGCCAAATGTCACCCAAGAGGTCTATGGCAAAACCAAGTCTCCAGTGTCCTAGTGTCCTATTTTAACAACTAGACAATTATTACCCTCTATGTCAGCTTTGGTTTCTGGAGGGTTTAAGATGTCGTTTCCCCTTGTGCTGTGGTATACAAACCCCACATTGGACAACAAAGAGTTAAGGAGCTGCTCTGGGCTCCGCCAGTTCTGCCCCAACACACCTGCAAGACCATGCATTCTGGAAGAAGAGCTTAAAAGGGAAGCAGAACGTCTCACATGTGGGCAGATCAGAGGCACTCTGAAAGGGAGTCGTTCCTCTCCATATCTTACTAACTCAGTTTATTTGAGATCATTCCCCTGGCTTTCTGTTCACAGATTGGAAGAGGAGAGACTTTAAAGTGACCTGGCTGGAGAGCCAAGTCACACCAAGAGGCAGAGCAACCGTCCACAGGAGACACCCAAGGGGAGAGAGAGCTGCTATGCCACCCTGGCCACAAGGAGGCGCTAGCACTGAGTGAACTACTTCATTTACCCCCAGAGACGGCACATTGCAATAGTCTAAAATGAAAGCGTGAACAACAGTCACAAGGCCTGCATCCTACAGGAACGGTTGTAAGTTCCTGACCCTATGTAAATGATGAAAAGGTGCCTAACTGTGCCTAACTGATCTACCAGCCCCTCATGTCTCTCCCAGAGTGAAATTCACGCTTGTACAAGGATCAGAATGAGGCTGATGCACTGTTCAAGCTGTAATTAAACACTCAAAAACCAGACATACTCTCAGGGGATACATATTCTCAAAATAAGGTACAAGTGGCACCTAGTCCTCGCGCCAGCCCTCTGCCTGGGGCGAATTTCACCCATAGTCCGTTGTCGCCGCCTCCTCTCACATCCTCTCACTGAAACATCCTAAAACGTTACCCAGTTGCTGAGTGTTCCTGGTTGTGTATATGAGTGTCACGTTAGAAAGCTCCGTTCTGTTGCATGGTACAGTGATGTAGCACCATACAATTTTAGGGCCTCATTCAGGAAGGTTCGTAAGCACGTGCCTAACTTTAAGCATCTTAAGTAGTAGAGCTGGGTGCAAAATGGTTTTCTTGCCCCACACAAATTTTTGAGAGTTTGAAATTTGTTTCCATTTCTAATCAGGACAAAAGGTTAGAACCTTAAAGATATTTGCAAACCCCCGAACCAATTTTTTTTTTTTCATTTTGGGTCAACACAAAATGTTTCATTTTGATAACATTGAAATGTTTCCTTTTGACTTCCGCCATTGTGCTTTCACTTTTTGATATCAGCTTAAATTTCTCAACAAAAAGTCATTTCAAACTGGAATTTGTTGTTTAGAAAATGATGACATTCTTTGTTTTGACAATTTCAATACTTGCTTTCGTGACTTTTTTCAAGATGGGAAATTCATTGAATTTGACCCTGTTTCATGAACAATTTCAGTTTTGATGAATTGGCATTTTTGTTGCTGGAAAACAATTTGTTGAAAAATTGCCAGCCTGCTAAGTGTTCTTTTGTGATTACTTGCCTACTTAAAGAGAAGTAGATACTTAAGTACTGTCCTGAATTAGGGTCTAAAAACTACCCCTGAAAAACTTCATTGAATGAAATAGTACAGTGCAGCAGTAACATATAGCACAAATACCAGAATCTATTATTCCTAAACTAATTCCTTTGTGATGTCTGTCTATCTATGTGCTGCAGCTATTATCAATCTGTCTGTCTGTCACTCCTGTAACAACTCATTCCCTAGGAGATATGTGAGGTTCATAGCAGTATTTTTTCTCAGATGTAGGTGTGTTTCAAGCCACCCTCTATAATACAGAATAAATTTAGTGACACAATTTGCAATAAATCTTAAACACCATTATTTCATACCTGCAAAGTGATGCCTTAGAAAATGCCAGAAAGCTGCTGCAATTTGAATAATATGGTTTCCACTTAATGGAGGGCTTGTTCATTCTCAGCCATGTAATAATGTAGAAAATTCAGAAGAATTACTCTCTTCTGTTAGAAGTGCAGCCTTAAGTTAGAGACCAAAAGAGGGAAGGGAAAAAAAGGAGACAAAGCATATTTCTTCTCCTCAATCTCCACTTCTATCAGACAAATAGGGTCACCTTGTAAGCTGCTAAAGAACAATGCTTCTGACCTCTATTAAAGTGCCTATAGATTCAGACTTTCATTTCTCCCATTAAAGGGCTTTCAACAGACACTATCTGCATGAGAAATGTTTGGAATTTATTATTGTGACATGAGCCACAATCCAAGATTTGTCTGACGAAGTGCTGCAGCTACAATGATTCAAACTCAACAGAGGCCCAGTCCTATAGGCCCGTCTCAGTCTATGTTCTGACAATGCATCTCCTGAAGACAATGAGAATTTTGCCTGAATAAAGACTGAAGAATTAGACCCTGAAGTACTATTTTCCAGTAAAACTAAATGGATTACCTCTAATTTAGACTGCCTGGAGCCACCTATGATTTTGTGGGCAGGGCGTCTACTTTGATAGATACTCAAGATTATCTATAAAGCCATTTGATACTGCTAGAGATTGTCTAGCTACATTTCCATCACCGTAATGTCTTCCGTCATGCAAGTCCCCTGCATCTAAAGTGCATCAAGGACTTCGGCCAGAGAGATAATCAGTGGACCACCGTTAGTCCTGCTAAAGACACTCTCTGGGACAGTTTCTTGTAGATCATAGAATCATAGAAGATCAGGGTTGGAAGGGACCTCAGGTGATCATCTAGTCCAACCCCCTGTTCAAGACAGGACCAACCCCAACTAAATCATCCCAGCCAGGGCTTTGTCAAGCCAGGCCTTAAAAATCTCTAAGGATGGAGATTCCACCACCTCCCAGTGCTTCACCACCCTCCTAGTGCTTCACCACCATTCCAGTGCTTCACCACCCTCCTAGTGGAAAAACATTTTCCTAATGTCCAACCTAGACCTCCTGCCGCTGCAACCTGAGACCATTGCTCCTTGTTCTGTCCAGGTGAATGACCATGGTGCCATTAGATATCAGTCCTGGCATAAGAAGCCACCAAGTATTATGTCTAATTGCATGCCTAACGCGATGGGAGAAGGCGTGAGCCTGCAGACACACTGCACTTGGGTCGAGCCTGATGACAACGGAAGTCCCACACTCCAGCAGCTAGATTGCTCAGTGCCCCGTGTGCTAACGCTTATGAAAATCTGGCCAGATGTATTTTGGTGCCTGAATGGGATCTGAGATTGAAAGGAACCTGAAGAGCTCACAGCATCAATTCTTAGCTTGCAGGCATACACTCTGGTATACTCCAGAGCAGACTGATTTTTTTTTTACTTGTTTCATGTGTTTTTATTTCCCCTCATGCATTTATAATAACTCCATAGACGCTTGAAAATGCGGAATGTAAAAACAGTTCAGTTCAAGAGGAAAAGAAGAAAAAACCAACCTCTCCTTCTGCCTATATAGGTACATATACACCCCACCCTCGCCCCACCCAGGCGCTGAGCCCCAAACGGAATGTGATCTTTCACGGGGATCATAGAAAACCATCATTTGGAGTTGTAAAATGCCTGTCAACTTTTAAGAGCCCACCCTGAGGCCCCTGTACTTGGAAAGCCCCACTGATGGCAGTCGGTCTAGCCAAGGTATTTCTATGCCCCCTATTACCATAGTATTGGAGCACCCCATAATCCTTGATGTATTTATCCTCACAACACCCCTGAGAGGTAAGGCAGTGCTCTTATCCCAAGTCACCCCAAGCTGCCCAACGTCATGCAAGAAGTCTGTAGTGGAGCAGGGTATTAGTTATCCCCAGTCCCCAACATATGCTTTAACCACTGGGCCATACTTCCTTTGTAGTGCAGTTGCAGTGGTTATTCCACTGCTGCTGGTACTGACTCCAGTGGGAATTTTGCTCCAGTGAAGACTTCACACTCAGGCCCCATTTGTGGAAGGCTCACCTTGCCCTCCACTGAATTGTTCCCTTCCCCGAGGGAAGGGGGAGGTGGAACAGGGCAGCAATTTGCACCTGGCAGCTCCACGCAAAGGTGTGTTGTAAGCAGGGGAAGTGAAGAATAATTTATCAAGCTGTGAAACAGCAGGAAGGATTTTATTTAGGTTCTGTAGCATAGCATGTAGACTGGGCTGCAGTCATTGGGATGGGAGGGGCAGAGAAGCAGGGCAACGCACTAGCAGGCTTGTCGCAGCCGCCAGAAAGATGAAGTAAAATCAGTTTGGATGATAGGACTCCTTCCAGAAGAATCTCCCATTGCCCAGAGCATGAAATAAGCCGTCTCTCCCCCATTTCTCCTTGCCTGGAGCGCTAAGCGGCCAAGATCATTTGTCAAGCAGTGCGACACCGGCATTGCCTTCCAGGAGCTCCGCACACCGGGCGCTCCCATTCCTCCTCTCAGGTTAATTGACGGGGTTGCATGTGCTATGGATTTGTGCCTGATGGCTTACCAAAGCTTTCAGGAGGAACCCATTTGCATTCCTCACTCTCGTGCTCCTTTATAGACTGGAAGAGCCCCACAGTGGCTTTATTGATATGCCTGAGTCAAGAGTTGATGGGGCTCCACTTCTGTTCCCTGAATTTTAATTGAAATCAATGCCTAAGTGTTATCAGAAAATAATAAAGCAGGACAAGTGTCTCCTGCTCATGCAGTATGCACTGAAATGCTCCACTCTCCTTTACCTCCACCACTAAACAATCAATTATCAGACATTTCTCTCTACTTAGCCTTTTCGAGGCAGATGGTTGAAAAAACACGAGCAATGAGCTGTTCACCTTTCATTGGGATGCGCTCTTTTGTTTGCCAGGAGGCCTTTTCATGAAGAGGGATGAAGTTGCCTTATACACAGGCCCCATCTCTCTGCACCAAATCTTTCCCCAGCTGTAGGATAACTCAGTGATGATGGTATAGCAGGGGCTTTCCCAGAAATTTAATTTTGACCCCTTTTGGGGGGCACGTTTTGTGCTCCCCCTCACAGCCCCAGCAGGAACTCGCTCTCCGAGTCTCCCTCTCACCCCTATGGCCCCAGAGCTGGGAGGAGCTCACTCTTTCCTGCCTCCTGCCCTGGCCCCGGGCCGGAGGAGTTCTGTGCCCCTGACGATTACTGGGCAGGCCATGCCCCTGCTTGACTCCTTTGTGCATGCCCCTGCAGCATAGTCCCTTGGAGCTTTAAATGGGGGCTGAAGGGATTAGGGATCGGTGCACATTAGGCTGTTCTGTGGCGACTGCTGAGAGAAATTAGAGTCGTTAAGTAGGTGGGTGTCTCATGGCAAACTCATTGCATCATGTTCCAAGGAAGTGGAGGTATTCGGAACCCAGTTCTCTGCAGGTATAATTCCCGTGCAGTCAGTGGAACATGTCCCTGAACACCAGCTGACGAGCTAGCCTATATATCCCTGGATTGGATCTGGGCAGATCCCACACATGACGCGGTTAGTCAGCTGCCTCCTTTTGTAGGTGTGAGTGACTCTTGGCTGACACATCAGGGACCGAACTGGAGAATCTCCAGATCTAAACTCATGAGCTACTTTAGCGAGAGATAATGGCCAAGGATCCCTAGCCGGGGACTGTAGTAACTCATATCCTTTGGGGATCGGCATAGAAGCAGGCTTGTAAGGATACAGAGACACAGCAAGCAGCAGCAAGTCTCTGAGACTGGGTCCACAGACTCGGGTTTGCACCACGGCGCTAAAAACAGCTGTGTGGACATTCAGGCTCAGGCTGGATCCCGGGCTCTGACGCGTAAGGGAGAGAGGTGGGCTTCAGCATGCAGGGTCGGCCCTAGACCAAATGGTGCCTCAGACGAGGGGCATCTGTTAAACTTTGTAATACCTAATTTTTCATTGCATTTGTAGCCCATTTCACGACTTGGATGCACAATTTACATGCCGGATTTATCGCAGCTGGGCTCTCACTTCACTTCATTCTTATCTCTCACTGACTGACTGGCGACTGCCCGCCCCTTATATACCTGCGGGGGACTGGCTGACAACATTCGAGAAGGTTCGAGGAAAATACAGTTCTCAGAAAGTCTGGAAGGTTCCATGAGATTCTACAAAGGTCCAGGACATTCTAGGAGGTTAGTGGAAAATGACTCCACATAAGGAATACCTGAAACATTTCACTTCAGATATTCTACTTTCAGTTTTGTCGCTGACAACAAAAACAGCCCGAGCCCGGCGCCCCAAGCCTGGCACCCCAGGTGGTCGCCTGCCCCTAAATCCGGCCCTGCCAGACCCCAACCTGCAGTCTGAGCCCGAATGTCTACGCAGCTACTTTTAGCACCGTAGTGCGAAACTCACCGCTGCTCACTGCGCAGACGTACCCCTACACAAACACGCATCAGTGGGTTACACGAAGAAATGCCTGGAGTTCGTAGTCTGTGACCTGATTATTTAAATCAATTTGGACTCAGGCCTCTGTGGCTGTCGGCATGGAAGATAACTGGACAGTGAAGAAATGTGTCTGAAAAGATTATTAACACACAAAGTTCAGGGAAGATACTGCAGCAGCTCTGCTGACCTCCCACATTTTCTTGCAGTTAATTAAGTGTAGTAGGACGATCTCGCCAGGAGATAGATGGAGCTTCTCTTCAGTATCACTGTGAGCTGAGAGGGCAGTGTGAATTCATCTCTCTCTGCGGGTTAACGTGCTCAGCCTCCATGTTATTCAGTTCTGCTGCCCATTAGAATCATAGAATCATAGAATATTGACCTCAGGAGGTCATCTAGTCCAACCCCCTGCTCAAAGCAGGACTAACCTCAGCTATATCATCCCAACCAGGGCTTTGTCAGAGATGGAAATGGTAACCCATTCCAGTGCTTCACCACCCTCCTAGTAAAAAACTTTTTCCTAATGTCCAACTTAATTCTGCTTGAGACCCATTAGCGCCAGAGGGGTTTGGCAAAGCTGAAGTAGGGGTGTGAGGAGCTAGACCGAGACCTCATTGCACATAAACCAACAAACAGCCTTCCAGTGCTAATGACTTTTAGCTGCTGTCAGTCCTGGCTGGATTCAGATCAGCAATTCTGGGGATGAACAGGTCTGTGGCTATACGACGATTTCTCTAAAGTTTCCCCACATTTTGCACCAGATCCTCAGCTGGTGTCAATTGGCAGAGACCTACCCAAGATCAGTGCAGCTACTCTCATTTACACCAGTGGTGGGACCCTTTGTGATTGAAAGGAGACTTGAAGGGCCTGATTTGCATTTACACTAAGGTTCTTTATGCCAGCCTGGCTGTATAAAGGAATCTTCTCTGCCTAAGGCCCCTTTCCCCTGCCACCTTGGTGCAGTGGACTGGCTCGCTTCAGTGCACCTGCTCTGTAGAGAAACCGAGAACTCCAAACTTGTTTCTTTTCACTGACACGGGGAGGGATAATAGTAAATAAGTTACTTCTTAACTCGCCGCCACTTTCTCCTTTGAGAGACTGGAAAATCCCTGGAGGTCCATGCGGTAAGTGTCCCGCTTAGCTTTCAAAATTCCTCCAGAAGAACCGGAGGGCTCATACTGAGAAGCTGTGAATCTAATAGCTCATCAGAGACCCTGGTGGCAACTTTTTAACTCAGCCATTCTCTAGTGTTCTCATTGTATTTCTAGGCTGGGATTTTTTTCTCTTTCTTTCTTTAAAGTTCTTTTAGGGGTTCTGGTTCTGTAAAAATACACTCTGTGGTTAAGTTCAATCTAGCATCCAGAAATGGTCTCCTTTCTTGCTGGAATAGTCAACAGCACCAAAGCCATTTAGCTTCGTTAATGGGAGGGGGGGAGAGAAAGTTCTCTCCGGGCTATTAATACCTTTTTTTCCCACTTTTTGCAATCCTAAAATAAAACCAACGCTGCAGAAAAGAACAGCAGGTGTTTACTTGAGTTTGAGCTTTTAGCCGGGGAGTTAAGTTCTCAAGATTTACTTTGCATTCGAGCTGAAAAGTACTAGTTGCAATATCATTATTTTTATAAATTCACCTAAGACATTGCCAAGATGACTGTGTCAGAGCTGGGTGTTAGATCTAGCTTCACGTCAATGGTATTGTCTGATAAAGCATTCGAGGACTGTCCCTTACTATTCAGGCATAGAATTGCTACCCCAATGGGGCCACAATCTCTGTTGTTGGCCTATTAGGTGCTACCATAAGACAGATCATAGAGTTTAAGGCCAGAAAGTACCCTTGGATCATCTAGTCTGACTCCCTGTATATCTCAGGCCACTAACCATCACCCACTACCCAGACACTAAACCTAACAAGCAAAATTAAACCAAAGTGTTTAAAGCCCACAGGAGACTAGACTATTACATGCCAGAGGTAGAGACTAGAAGGGTCAGAAGTGCACCAATATCCAAGGCCCCTGCAATGGAAGGGAAATAATTAAGTGAGATATACCCAGATAATCCTGTCAAGTGACCCACACCCACACGCTGCAGAGGAAGGGGAAAAAAACTTCAAGATCACTGCCAATCTGGAGGAAAATATTTTCCCGACCCTACATAGAATCATAGAAGATTAGGGCTGAAAGGAACCTCAGGAGGTCATCTAGTCCAACCGCCTGCTCAAAGCAGGACCAACCTCAGCTAAATCAGCCCAGCCAGGGCTTTGTCAAGCTGGACCTTAAAAACCTCTAAGGATGGAGATTCCACCACCTCCCTAGGTAACCCATCTGGTGATCAGTAGGTACATCTGGCGATCAGTGAGCACAAACCAGGCGGCAAAGGACCTGAAAGAAAGAATTCTCAGTAGCACCTCAGTACGTGGTCCAATGTTTCAAATGATAAATAATAAAATACTGAGAGCTGCTAGCATGTTTCTAAGGCCTCCATAAAGAAAAGACAACAACCTCCCTCTTCCCCCCGCCACCAAACTGGTTAATTCTCTTTACTGTCCAAAAAAAAGAAGTCTTTATTTTAAGAAAACACGAGGGCTGTTGAATTCTGTGCAGTTTGCTGTTTGTTCATGTGCATGTTTAGTAGCAAAAGAGAGTGTGAAAATGACTGATAGCCTGAAATCAGGTGTGTGTGCATAAAAGCGACAGATTACAAGATTTATTGGGCATGGCAAATAGCTTTTATAATTGGTATTGTTTTTTTATTAAATTTTTCAAGGCTGTGTATTTATGCTAAAATGAATTGTATGGATGTTAAAACTTGTGTTTAACTGTTTTATGCTTCAATGTGATGTCTTGATATGGCAATAGCCAAATGCAATAAAGTGCGATTGGTACTGCTATTCCTCTCCGGCTTCATTTCCCCAACACAGGAGTGGAAGGGACACTTTGCAGGAAAGACAAACATTCCCAAGGTGTTTTCATCATCCCTGTTGATTTTTAATGTGGTCTGGTGGTACCCGAAGAGAAGAGTTTAGGCAAAGGGAGTGGTGTGAATGGGACAGAATAAAAAAATAATTCTATAGTGGGGAAAATCATCACAATGCAGAAGGCCAGGAAGATCCTCCTGTTAAGATGTACTTAAGTCTCTCTTCAAGGAAATTGAAATTGAAAGTGGTGCATTTGCTTTGTGCTAGCTTTTTGCCCAGTGGGGAATTTCACAGAAGCGGGTATAACTCCACTGCAGCGAAGTAACAGCAGAGTGAATGCAGTCAGTGGTTTTTATGTCGACAGCATCTTCTGGAAGAATCAAGATCATGTACCATTTTTAGAGTCAGAAGCAAGGCCTGGCCTACACACAGGTTTTGTACAATTTAAATATTTTTGTTAGGGGTGTGGGTGTTTTTAAAAAAAAAAAAAAAAAAAATAGTTAAATGGTACAAGCCCTCATTCAGATGGAATTCCACCGGTGCAAAAGTGCCGTATACTGGCATAGTTTGTTCTCCTAAATTTATGGGAATAAGCTACGTACTTTTATACCAGTATAACTTGATCCATTCTAGTGGGGTTGCGCTGCTGTAGCTATAATGATCTAGTTAAAGAGGCTTACATTTTATTTATAGACAAGCCCGTAGACAAAAGAAACCTTGCAATCACAGTGGGCAAAATTTAACCATTAATCCCAAGTTTTGAGATATTACCCATTTATTGATATCCTCTACACTTACAATAGGGCAGTGGTAATTTCTCTAGAACCAGACTGAATTTTTTAAGGGAGTCCATTGTAACTTTTTAAAATTAGAGATCGTGTCTTCTGCGTTAGTGTGCTGCATGTTTTATAATCAGCACTCAAGACCAATAAACAACAATCACATTCTCATCATAATGCTGCTGAGTCACTGATTTCGGTGATTTCAGATAGAAAGTGTGGCGTGGCTGCTTACAGGCAGCATCGTGAGTTCATTTTTACTTTTAAACTTGTAATTAGCTAAGCGGGTTCCCTATTTCTTTTGCACGAGTGATGACTATAAAGCACAAGAATGGCAAACAGCCAGGGTACCCATCAATAACATCGTGCACTAAATGTAATGATGTTGGGACCACCTTTGGGGAATTTGTACAGTCTTATCCATCTTGTCATCATGTTTGCTGAAATTAGTGTATTACAAAGCACTGCTTTTGCTTAAAGACATTTAGAACCTGATTCTGATCTCATTGTCATCCGTTTTACATGGGGATAACTTCACTGAATTCAGCAGAGTTACAACTGATTTGCACTGGTGTAAAATGAGATTAGAATCAGAGCCTTAGTAAATAACAGTAGTAGTATTAAAGGCCTACATGCTATGCAGAACAAGGGGTTGAGTACTAAAAGCAGCTCTTATATATTGCCAGTTTCATTTGTAGATCTCAAAGCACATTACAAAAGGACAGGAACGGGTCATTATCCCCAGTATAAAGATGTGGGAAAATGAAACACAGGGAAGGGAGGGTCAATGTTTTCAGGTTAACACTGCATAGAATAAGATGCCTAAACCCACACTTAGACACCTCATTTAGTGGCCTGGTTTTCTGATGCACTGGGTTCCTGGAGTTCCTAATTTCTACACTGTCAGTGCTCAATACTGCTCTTAAGTCCCTTTTGAAAATTAGGCACAGGCTCCTGAGTCCATTAGGTGTTGCAAAGCAGAGCCGAGGAGTGCCTAAAACCCTGTGATTACCTAACCCTGAGTCTCCAAAAGGTGTTTAGTCTCTATGGGCTCACAGTCCTTCCTCTCTTCCACACGTTGTCTATCTAACTGGAAGCTCTGCTCTCTCTCACTGTGCTCATGAAGAGGGCCCAGCATATGAGGTCCCTCTAGATGCTACTGTAATAGAAGCAATAGAAATTCATTTAAGCAACTATAGTGGTGCATTGGAACAATTATCATGTCTTACACCTGCCTCTGAAATACCCAGTACTGGCCAGTGTACAAAGATTGGAGGAGTTTGGTCCTGTTTTGATATGCGAATTCCTATGTGTGTATCGCTCCAGCAAATGGCAATATATGGTGAAACCTGGGCCAAATAGCGAGTGTTCACTCAGTCTTTACCCAGGCAAAACTCCCATTGACTAGCTACTTAGCAAGGACTTGAAGATTTGGCCTCTTATCTGGAGTGAACGGACATGTCTATGATGTCTTTTTATTTAGGCTTTCGGACATTATTTTGTTACAGTGAAATAGGTGTTTCATTCTGCACCCCTACCACCATCTCAGCATGATGGCTGGAGATGAAAGTTTATCCTGTAGGTTTATTACTCCTCAAGAAAACAAATTACTGCCTGACACTCATCCATCGCTCTCGATACCCTTAAATGATTCTCCCACTGGCTCCTGGATGTTCATCTTGTCTGCATCTAACGGAGGCTGACAGCAGTCAGAAATTCAAACAGGTGCCACTTTTCTCTAAGACAAAGAGCCAGGAACTGAGGTTAAGGCTTAACGCAAGACTGCTCTGAGGGGGGCAGGAATAAGTCTCCGGAAACAACTTTACCAGCTGGAGTCAAATATGCACATCTGGAGGGGACTGTTAGGTGCAGAAGTGTTGCTTGCTAGCTCGGAACGAAGCTTGATGTGCAGATGACAAACGCTGGGAGATGATGGGAGGGGGGAAAAGGTGGAAGACGTGAGACGCGGAGATGGAAGCAGAGCTAAAATTGTCTTTCAAACGAAAGAGCTAAACGAGTTTAAGAGACAGATTTTATCCTACCTAGGAACTTAATATGGCCTCACATCTCCAGTATGAGAGCACATCACACACCCCTCTGAGGGAGTGCTGTGTATTATCCCTATTTCACAGATCGCGAATTGAGACACTGAATTCAGGTTCTGTTTTGCTCAGTGTCACACAAGAAGTCTGCACCTGAGATGAAAAATTGAACCCAAGTCTCTGTCTATTGCCCTACCCACGAAACCATCCATGAAACCATCCGATAGGCTGCTGCATCAAAGTGATTAGTAGGGATTGAGACAGGCTGAAGGAAGATTGGGATGAAATGAGAAAAAAATGGCTGAGGGGCCCGAATTCAGAGGAAGGGTCAGATAAAAGCAAGAAGGAAGACGTGTGGTGGCATGAAAGGAGCTTTCTACAACCCCTTTTGACCTTGGCTAGGGTGGAAAGCAGGATAAATTCATGTTCAGACGAATTCTTTCTGAGATCTCCAGAGACCCATGAGCCACTCGCAGCCCAGGAAAAGCAGAGCATTGCTCTGGCCAGTACAGGGCCCATCTAAGGAGCCATCAGCGAAGTTGATAACTAATATGAATGCTTCACCCAACACCCTAAAAACATCTCAACAATTCACTTTCCCGGCTAGTGAATTGATTTCCCCCACCTCCCTGCCACTCACCATGGGGATAACTTTGGAAAAAACATCCAAAACTGACTCGGCCCAGGTGGACAGCGAGGGGAATTTTGTCAGGATTCATTCTTCTGAGCACAGCTCTTGGCAGCATCTTACCCTGTCCCTGAATTCTGCTGAACATCATCTCCATAGGGTCATCCCTTCTGCAGAGTGTAATAAGACCCCCGGATCAGTTTGCAAGTAATACTTAGGAGTGGTTGTTTTTTAAGCCATGTGGCTCTCCCTGACTTTGGGCCACATCTTGAATGGTTCAAGCTGGAGGGTCTGTTCTGATAGTTTAAGTCTGACCAGAAGGTCTAACGCCGGCCAGGGAATATCTGTCACCCAGTAATTCCTACACTGAGCCCAGTGCATTGTGGTTGAACTAGCACATCTCTCTTTAGTCAGACATCAGATCTGGAGAGAAGAGTCCACCACGTCCCTTGGCAATCTTCTCCATTGGTGAATTACCCTCACAGTTAAAAATGTCCAGAGACACCTATTTTTTGTTCTACCCTCACCCAGGTTGATCCAGGCTAATACATCCTGTTCTCAGGTCATTCCTAAGCAGTGGAACTCCTTGCAAAGACTGGGTTAGCAGCACATGACAGGTTTTTATTGGGCTTTTTTTTGTTTTGTTTTGTTTTTTTGCTAGGGATGAAGGATTTCAGTACAGCCTCTCTTTTGCTTCACCATTTACAATGGAGACAGCTGCTGCTTCTTGGTAAACAAGCATTCAGAGGGCTGTGAGAACACCCTTCCCGCCCTCCCAATGCAGGAAAAACTTTACAGGAATAAAAGATACAGGGCAATATGCAGGAGACCCTTTCAGCCCTCTGACCAGCTTCTTCCCATTAACAAATTCAAAATATATTAGTCCACTCCAGAAAAGCAGCCAGCTCCAAATGACAGGGGAATTTTCTCTCTTGTCATTCACTTGAGGTTCTGAAGCAAGCAAGCAATAAATAAATAAAATAACATAACAACCTGTCAGCAGCCCCCTTTATGTGTCATTCCCGGAGGGAAATGGACAAATGGAAGATTTGTCTTTTGTTATCCGACTTATAACTAAGACAGGATGATGGTATTTTTCTTAGGCATCAGACAAGCATACAGTGACAATCCAGCACTTAAGCTAAATATAGACAAGCCAGCCACCCACTAAGAAGAAACGAATAAAAAACCAAAAACCAGCAGAGGCTATCTGTGGTTTTGAATGGCTGGAGCTTTTAAAGGTGCTTTGATGGCAAATTCCTGTCTCTCAGCTATCAAGGGATGCAGCTGGCCAGATCCCCGAGTGAGCGCGGCTGACAAACTTCCTTTGGAAAAGCAAGGAGCCAGGGAAAAAACAAAGAAACAAATGGAAAAGTTCTAAGAGCCTTAGGGAAACTTACGTAGGTGTAGCATAAGTGTTGCTTCTGCTGC
The DNA here is from genome assembly GCF_026122565.2 of Emydura macquarii macquarii. Taxonomy (NCBI): domain Eukaryota; kingdom Metazoa; phylum Chordata; order Testudines; family Chelidae; genus Emydura; species Emydura macquarii. The sequence goes on along the minus strand of NW_027132084.1, from coordinate 2,173,098 downwards.
CGTTCTGGACAGAAATAAAGATGTATCTTTCATGTAAGCTTCTCCTCCCTCCACCCCCACCCCAGGAGGTGAGCATTTGGGCGATGCTATCCCACACAGTTGGAACAAGTTGTCTGCTTTAGCGAGCTGGCCTGGAGGTATACTGCTTGCTGATTAGAACAAGGGATTTAGCAGCCATCAAGGTAAGCTGTGCCCTCATCACCATAGTACCTGAGCAGCTCACAAAGGTTAATGAATTTACTCTCACAGCGCCTTTGTGAGGTTAAGGAAGTATTATCCCCATTTCCCAGGCAGGGATGTAAGGTATGAGGGCAGATGAAGTGATAGTGGAATTCAGTGGTCGAGCTGGGAATAGAACCTAAATCTTCCAAGGCCCTTTCCCAGGTCTCCAGCACAAGACCATCAGTCCAACAAAAGCTGCTGAGGGAGAATAGCACCTTCTAGGTTGCAGTTCTGGAGGTCAGGCCTTTGGGTTCTGTTCTCTATTCTGCAATAAAAGTCCTGCGTAGCTAACAGTCAAGTCACTTAATGAGCTTTCTGCCTCTGTTTACCTTTCTGCAAAACAGACATAATAAGCCGAGACTGATACTGTTTGTGCTGAGTGAGTACCAGTCTTGATTATTTTTATCTGGCAGCATACTGTAAGAGTGCACAACTCCCTCCAGAAACATTTCAAAGATGGGCCCTAGGCTGGAGCTTATTGTCTAAGTTAGACAAAGAGCAGCAAGAGAAGAGAGATGGGAAAGGTCTGAAAGACCCTGAATGACCTCAAGGCTCCCTTGCGCTAGGTGCTTGTGGACACGCCCCTGGAACCGGGGGGCAGCGTCCGGGTTTTTCCCTCTCTGGGTCCTCCTCAGAGGGGGGCCACCCCTCCCGGCTACCTCTCGCCGGGAGCAGTCTGGTGCCCTTCTCAGGGCAAGCAGTCCAAGGCCAGGCCCTCAGGCCGGGCTGGCCAGGTAAGCAGGCCGCTCTCTAGAGCGGTATGGTGGGGAAGGCTTCCTCAAGGTGGGTAGGGAAGGGGGGGAGGGGGATGCAGGCCCACCCATCTCCACTGCATCCCAGCCCAGGGCCCTGGCAGTGGCAACGGCGTTTGCCACAGGGTCAGCGGGGCTCCGGCCGCAACACGCCGCCCGGGTTGCCCCTGACTCAGCCACGCACTTGCGGCTATCCCTGGGCTTCTTCCTCCCCTCCTCTGGGTCGCTGGGGCGTGGTAGGCCTGCTAGGCCCTCCTCATCCACGGGCAACTCCATGGGCTCATCCTCGGAAGGCAGCTCTTCCAGGTCCTGTGGCCCCCAGGCCTCGAGCAGGGCCGGTAAGTTCTCGGGGTCCCAGGCTTGGTACTGCTCCAGCAGATCCGCTTCCGGCTCCCAAGTCACAGGTGTCTCAGGGGTGTTCTCCTCAGGCTCGTAGTCAGTGGGGAGCCCTGATGGGCCTTCTTCCGGCTCCCAGGCCGTGGGGTCCTCTGGTGGACCCTCCTCCAACTCCCAAGCTGTGGGGTACTGGGGGGAAGCCTCCGCGGATCCCCAGGCTGGGGTTAAGGCCTGCCGCTCCCTTTCAGCGCGGCTCCCCGGCCCGGCCTTAGCTAGGAGCTCGGGAGGAGACGCGTCCTTCCCCCTCGTCTGTCCTTCTTTAACTGAGCTCACCGGCCTGGCTTTTAAAGGCCTAGCTCCGCCCCCCTGCTTCCTGTCAGGTGGGGATACTGGGGCCTTTAAAGGCTTGGACCCGCCCACCTGCTTCTGGTCAGGGCTTCCCCTGGGGGAGGGCTCTATCAGCCAGGGTGGGTCTGGCTCCCTCTCTGGGTCCTCCTCAGAGGGGGACCACCCCTCCCGGCTACAGTGCTGTACAAACATATAGTGAGAAACATTCCTTCATTTAGAGAGCTTGCAGTTTAGATAGACAGGGAAGTGACTTGACCAAGGTCACACACCCAGTCAGTAGCAGAACTTGGTGGTAGAACTCAGGCCTGCTGGCTCCCAGTCCACTGCCTAAGCCACTAGACAAACGTTTGCCTCCATTTGTCTTAGTAAGCGAGTGGGGGATCTTCTTTGCCTCTGCAACACTGACCACTGGCCCCATGCCCAGGCAGGGCAGCAGGCTAAAGGCACCCATTTGTCCAGCTCAATGCAGCTCTTCCCCCATGGCATTGCGGTGTAATTGATCTCTGTGCATCATTTCGGTTCATCTAACATCTTCATATGAGTTGGGTTTTTAGCTGCTAATGACTTTTGGTCACTCTTGACCAAGGGCCAGAATCCTGCTTATTGGACTTGGGAGGTATAAATTACATCCCGTTGTGTCAGCCTGTGCCGTGGGCCCCGAGGTGTGCGACAGGGAGGAATTCAGCTCCAAGGGAGGGCAGGAGGTATTGCTGCAGGGGGGAGGGGTGGAGTTTTAAAATCCTTTTGAGAGGGGTGGAACCAATCAGAAGTGTCTCCCTATCAGCATAACCCTCTCCCTGGCTAGCACACATCTTCCTGCCTAGAAGATCCTTCCCATCTAATGTTAAGCCAGAGCAACCTTGGACTGAATTCCAGTCCCTGAGTGGATTTGAATTAATGACTTACAGGTACAGAAAAGCATCTAAAATCCATTACCAAGCCCCTAAGCCTCTCTGCACGCTCTTAGAAGACTTAATTGTTATTTTTTTTTAGCTGACAATAATGGTGGTTAGTGGGTTTTATAAAAGTCATCCAAGTCTATCATTTCCATTTGTACTTCAAATGCCCACGTAGAAATAACTGGATAAGCTTCATTTACAAGGAAAGTTCAGGAGTCAGGCTAGATGTTCCTACACGTGCAATATAAATCTGAGTTCGTTTTAAAAGCAGCTGGGAGACTGCTTTAGTTGCACTATAACAATTAGCCATCATCATCTTTGATTAACCTCCTCGTTAAATCCCTTCCGAGAGTCACAGGCCCAAGCTGTCTTGACAATTATGTCCCTAAGACAGATCTGCAACTTAGCCAGAACAAGGTCAGTTTGTAATGTCCCACCTTTGGTCTCGCTACACTTGAGTATTATTGAGAATGAGGCTTATTATTGAAAATACCGTGGTGGGTAAGTGATAGATGCACTGAGAATTTGTTTGCAAATAAATGGCTAATATTTTTGTTGGAACCACCAAAACCATACCATTTTCTGCTCCCTCTGCTGGTTCTTTAGCACAATTTATTGAGTGGGGGGTTGCCAAACCTTCTTATAAGGTGGACCACATCTTAATAGAAATTCACTCATGCTCACCCTCCTTCCCAATCACTATCACCTGGGATATCTCTCTTGCCAGTTATAGTCACATAACATGCTTGCAGCAACTTCAGTAATGGAAAAGCATAGGAGGAAAGCATGGTCATTCCCCTGTTGAGCAGGTGCAGGCATCCAGGGCCTTGCAGGTCACCTTCCCACTTCAGGAGAAATCAGTGAGGTGCAATGTGAGTTTGCTTTCACTGTAACATGTTTTATTTATACACATAGACCAGTCCTGGAACAGAGATGGTCAAACAGAATAAAGGGCAATCCCTTCTTCCACAACTCTCAGCCCAACACTAACGCCTATTTCCCAGGGAGCAATTCTGGCTCAAAAATTGACTCTGATCAGAGTGCAAGGCAGAGAGCACATGCTCCAGCAACTTGCACAGCTCCCTCTCTCCACAACTTTGTCCAACCATTTGTTGTCCCTGAAGCACAGTTTGGGCATCTCTGACCTAGCAAATGCTTTTTTTGGAGGTGAACTGATATTGTTGACAACCCTTGCACAAAGAAAAGCGTTTTGGGAGGACAAGGGCCCAATCCAGCAGCCACTGAAGTCATTGGAAAGTCTTCCATCGATAAAGGGGAAGATTTCCAAAGCCACAAAGAGCAGCCAATGGGCATTGGTTCCTATTTGCATCTCTGAACATCACCCCTAAATTGATCACAAGATCTGGTTTTACTGGGACAGTCCTACTTATTCCCAGGAAATCCTTTCAGGATACCAGAAATAATCCAATTTGTCACTTCATCAATCAAAACTTCTGTGGTGTAATGATGTATTTTTTTTTTAACTACAAAACACGTACTGAAGACATATTGCTGAGTAGAATTTGCTCTGTGTTGACCAGCAGTCCAGTGGAACAGCGACTCAGCATGATGAACAGTGTTTGGAGAGCAGAGGAAAGTCAGATGGATGTGGATGGTATCTAGCACTTTTCTTTTGCTCAAAGTGAATATTAATAACACTCATTCAGGAAGTGACAAGGCAGAGAGCTGGATTTTCACGAGTGCTGAGCATACTCACTTCAGCTGGAGTGGTGGGCGCTCAAGCCTTCTGAAAATTATTAAATTCAGTAAAGCCCAGATTTTTAAAGATATGGAGCCATTGCTGAACTCAGCATTGCAATGCCAAAGTGATTTGGGAGCCCAAATCTCATTTTCAGAAGGGGTTTAGGCATTTAGGAGGACTAAATCCCATCAACAGTCAATGGAATTTTTGCTCATAAATGCCTGAATCCCTTTTGAAAATGAGATTTGAGCTACTAACTCATTTAGTCACTGCAACGCTGAGCGTAGCAATGGCTAAATACCTTTAAAAATCTGGGCCTTAGCAACTGGGAAAAAAAATCCTCCATGCAAAAAAATGTCCTCATGTCACTGTAGAGCAGGACTGGTTGAAAAATTTTAAGCAAAACTTTTTTCTTTGCCAAAACCAAAATGCGTTGCAGAAATCTATCCTTTTTGATTAAAAGTGTTGTTGAGAAGATTTCTCAGGTCCAGGAACCAACTGAGAGACGAAGAGATATCCTGATACAAGGATTCAAGGGACTTGAACCTGTATCTCCCACTGAGTGCCATTAGGAGGTCCACAATGTGGGGGGTCCTCTTGTGCATGTTTTGTTGTGAAACATTTCACAAGGCCTTGTTTTTGTTCCGTTGCAGAGTGACACCACATTTCCAAACCTGGACCCTTTTTTCCCCACAAAACGGAATTCTTGTTTTCCAGCTGCCAGCTCTCCTGCCAAGTCAGAAAGTGGCGCGAGTGACGCCAACCAGTATTGGTCTTAAATGTTCTTCTGTCATTTTCCGCTCTAGAATGTATTGCCACCAACATGTCCCAGTTTTGAAAATAAAGCCTTTGTCCACAGTCTTCAACGAGAGTTGGATTGGATCCTAAATTAAATATTAGGAGTCTTCGTCTAACCTCCACACCTTATTAAACTCATTTGGATTCTCTTTCCAGTACAAACTCGAGGCTAAGCTCAGGTTCCTCTGAAGCCTTCTTAAGATCTTCAGTCCTTTCAAATCAACCTGGATGGATTTATGATTCTGAAACCAGGTGAAATTCAGTTATTTCATCTGTGTTCCTCTTTGAATTCTTAGGTTCATTTGAGCCCAAACCTCAAAGCAAAATTCAAACAAGGGGAACCTAGATGAACTGACAGCAAAGGGAAAGTTGACACAAAGCCCCAGACAACTGAAACCGCTGGCTTTCACACAGTATTGCAAGCAACAGAAATCGGAGATGTCAAATAAGCCGACACCAGATGATTTAGGTATGGAATAGCCATTACATACCAATCATCCTACAGAGATAACCAGTGTGCCCGAATTATTTATACTGAACCCTGCAATACAGTCAAGCAGAAGACCAGCCCTATGGGAGCTCTTCTTCACCAACATGAGCTCATGGCATCAAGAAAGTCATAAAACTGACCCATCCCGACCACCATCTGCATGTGGTTTGAAGTCCCCAGAAACCAGCATCCACCAGCATTCAAACAGCACCCTTGGAGAAATCAGCCATGGGATCACCATTAGAGGAGGGTGATCTCCCCACTAGCAGGTCCACACGTATTGTCCTTGAACTAATGACACAGGAAATGACCAAATACCTCAGAGAACTTGACTATGCCGTCAGCCACCCAGGGGTCTGCCCAGTAAGGTGCTGAGATCCCCTGTGTGGTACAGAGAACCTTCATCTCACAGATGTCAACAGGAGCTGGGGAGCAACTTGCACAACTGAGCCTGTAGGCAAGGTGGAGGAAAGTAGCAACTTCTCCACTGTGCATGAGAACAGCAAACTATTGATGTAGGCAATGCTGCTGTTCTGAAAATATATCCCGTGTTGCACCTAGTACTGTACGATAAAGTTACTCTAAGAAACTCAGTGACTTTCTTTTCAAAGCATGATGGGAAACATCAATTCCATGCACTTTTTTTAGTGTCTAGTACAGCACTATGAGTTTAGAAAATTGCATTGGCCCCTACACATCTCACTACAGCTCTGAAAAATATTGTAATGACATTAAACGGCAGCAAGATTTACAGAGTGGAGACGAGATCCTGGAGCTTCATCTCAGGGAAGCACGATACATTCCATATGTTAAGTCTCCTGTAGCTCAATATGCCTTTTTCTAATAGTATGCAAAACACCTGGCCAGCAAGAACAGGATTATCTGAGCTGAGTTCATGATTCATTGCATGGATGTTTCTAACGTATCCCTTTTAGGCATATATTTATGCCAGTTGCCAAAGTGAAAGAAAAAATTTCCTTAAATATTGAGCATTCAGACGTAAATTGCAGCCTGATGGAATCTTCTGCTATCCAAATGGAAGCCTTTATCTATTTCTGTTATATAAGAAAAGCAAAGAATTTCTTATCGGTCGACTTTGAAATACAGGCAAGTGTTCACTTGGAGTGTTATAAAATGTCAGCTTTTCTACAGCATTTAGTTTTCATGCTCTTAATTTCTCATTTCATTATCTCTCCTTAGTCTCCTGCCACATCAGTGTTTTGATTTGATGGCTTCCGTGAAGTGCTCTTGCTGCGTGAGTGATACAAATGCGGCTTTAAAACTGGTATAACTTCCTTCTCGGGGAATTTCTTAAAGCTTCAATGAGACTGACCACCCGAGGAGAATTTTGCAATACAAAGAAGGGCAAATCCTGAGTTCATTACCTGGGGTTTGTGTAACCTACCTGTATGTGTGTGTGTGTTTTACAGGTCTCACTTTCTGGCTGATCCACAGAGACACTATTAAAGACACTTGGCTCTTCTCACAAAATGTAGGAGCTTTCACCTCTGGAGGTGCCTCGTTCAATCCAGGGTGTGTCGGCCAAGATGACACTGTCACATTCACTCCGTCTTTACACAAACTGGACTCACACCGACTTTAATGGAAGATTTGCCTGAGTAAGAAATAGGTGAACACTTCTCGTACCAAGCTGAGTAGAACTGGAGAAAGGTGGGCAGAGGTTTCAGGGAGGACCTAGTTTGATGTGGAACCAAGGGCTCAGGAATGCAAGCAGGTGCCAGGCCGCTCCCTCACAAACTCCAGAGCCTCAGCATGGAACACTGGCCTCAGCATCCTCAATAAAGATCTCTCTACCACTCAGTCTGCTCACTGCACCACGTACAATGAACGGAACACTACAAACCTTTACTGGTGCAGGCATTCCCACTGCCGACCCTTGGGCTACCCAAGTGACTAGGGCTTTGCAGATTTGGATCCTGAGCAAGGGATTCATGCTTTGGTGCACAGCATGCAAGGACACTGGTTGACCAATCCTTCCTCACTGAGGGACCGAGAAGCATGTGTCCACCACAATAAGTTACGTTTCAATCAATGGGACTCTGTGTGAGTTTCCAGGATTGGGCTCATAAGGAATTACAGTAAAATGTGGTCATGAGACTGATATGAAATGTCCATTAGCAATTGTGGGAATTACATCAACAGGAGCGACCAAAGCCCTTTGTATGTAGTTCAGCTGCCATTACGCTAATCACACCTCCTACACCTGATTTTCCACACAGAGCAATTCTGCTTGATGACTGACTCCATTACTTACCAGTTTGAAGCAAGAAAAGGAATAAAAGCCAAATTCTGAATGCAGGTTAGAAGGCTAGAATATTATTTCCTATCCTCCAGGGCCTTCCTCACCCATGGTATTCCAGAACAAAGTAATGCACTGAAGAGTGTGTTTTTGGCATGGTGATGGTATAGAATTGGTAGCTGCTAGGCATATGTTAATTTCTTTCATAGAAAGTTACCAGAGTCAGCAGGAGTCTGTGGAGAGAGGGATAGGAGCAGGAATGTAAGACTACCTAAAGTTGGAAGATTGTAAGGGAAGGGTGCATTGGGTTTTATAACGGGGTTGCTCACCCCTTAAGAGCTGGAGGGCTGAGGCCAGCCAACCCTGATTACAGAATGAGCCAGATCTGGCAGAGATCAGGGTGACTACCCTATAAAAATGTCTGTAATGAAGTGAGAAATGTGTAGGGTTTAGAGATTGCTAGGAGGGAGCAGGCTCTAGGAGAGAGTCCTGAGGATTAAGACTAAGGCTCCAGCCAGGCAGTGTCTGGCGGTGGCCTGCCAAAGCAGGAAGGACTGGGAGGAGGAAGAGAAACTTTTGTTTGTGTGGACTTGAAAACTGTCTGACTGTTTGTGTAACTTAAGAAAACACAACCTGGCAATGGACACAAGTGTTTTCTGAGTTTCTTGAACGGTCCAAGATGGGAAACTGAGGCAGGCTTCCCATAGCATGCCCCTCGGCCATGAAGAGGCACACGGGAGGTGGCTGGCCGACCCAGTTACAAGTGTAATGGTCAGATCCTGGACTAGTGTGTTCTAGTCTTGACTTTTCCACTGACTTGCTTTGTGCCCTTAGGCAAACCTCTTAACCCCTGTGTGGGCTTCCGTTGCCACCCCGTGTCAGATGGAAATAATACTGCTCAGCTATGTAACAGGAGCTGTGCACATCAGTCTGTAAAGCACTTGCAGATCCTTGGATGAAATGAGTTACTGTGCATCAGTTAAGTGCAATAATTATTAGTTAAACAAAGCAACACTGAGCCAGTTCCTACAGCTGAACTTAGTTCCTTACTCAGGAAGAACTCTGCTAGCAGCCCTCCTCTGGAGCAGTGCTCAGGGAGTGAAAGGGCTGAGATTGTTATTAGCCTCAGCGTAAGAGCACAAAGGTGTGGAAAGCAGAGGAAGGCTGATTGTATCTTCCATCCTCACTGAGCACCCCCATAGGGAGGGGCACGGTCCAGCTGTTAGGCGCCCACTTGTATAACTCTTACCCACACTGATCAGAACTCACACACCAGCATTCCCACTGACTTCTTTTGGGCTACTCCTGTGAGTAAATAATCACCAGCATAAGTAAGGATTGAACAACCTGGTCCTCAGCGCGGGTGGTCTTCCAAGGCAATGAAATTAACTTGTTCCAACCAAGCAAAGTTCCTCCAGCAGCAAGATTTGGAAAAATGACAAGTACCACATTCGGAAAGGCAATTTATTGCACATTCAGCTACAGCCTTTGACACCAGGAAACTGACATGCCAGGTGCAATGTTGATGCCTCCCTTAACAATGGAATAAAAAAGGAATGATGCAAATGGAAAAGGAACCACTGGCCAGATCCTCAATGTTACTCCATTGAAGTCAACTACAGGCATATCACATTACCCAGGATACAGTCTGAACTGTTGGACTGCTGTTTCCCCTCGATTCTACAACCTGGGTTGCCTTTTACACTGCTTTGCTGTAAAAGCAACCACTTCTAGTCTGCACACACCCAGCTTCCAGCATGTAAATCGCTCCCAGATATATCCTGGGAGGGCTATGCCAGCCATCAATGAATTACATTGCAGGGCAACACCAGCAACCTCCCAGTCCCAGACTTTCCCCCAGAAATGTGACGGTCTTGTACTGCCCAGCACCCACGTGGACAACACAAGATCATAGAAAGTCCATCATTTATCAATAGAAAATGGTATGCACAAATCCTGTTATCCCACATGAAGTTCCCCAAAACCTTCAATCCAAAAACATTGGTTTAGATAAAATCAATCTTGCTTTAGTTAATACATTTGTTTTTATGTTTTAAGTGACTCCAAGGAATCAGGCATAAAAGTCAGAATTGGTTACAAAGAAATAAAAGTCAAAACACAACTAATACCTAGCTGAACAAGCTAAGTGAATTCAAAGCCAAGGTCACTCTCACCACAAGTTCCAACAGTCTTACGGGCTGAATCATCCAGTCCAATGCTGCTTCCTTTCTTCTTCAAGCGTCATTGGTGCCGTTGGTCGAGAGACAGGGAGAGATGAATTGGGGCGTTTGCTTTCTCCTCTGACAGCCCTGTGCAAGAATCTTCTCCTGCTGCTGTTGCACAAGAATCACCTTCAGCTGGGCTTCAGGAGGCAGAAAGTCTGAGCCATCAGGAGCTCTAAACTGCTCCTTTGTGAAAATGTAGATTTTTTGCCCACACCCTCTCTCCTGCTGAAGAGTGGCCAGTTAATCAGGTGATGGGCCATTTGATCTCATCGACACCTGGCTGAGGCATTGGCTAGCTTTTTGTATCTGGGGAACTGGTTTGTGACCGCCTTCCTGAACAGGCTGGAACACGTTCCAGTAATATCACACAGTAGAATCTTATAACTCTACATTCAATGTTGCCACACCTTTTTACCAGTACAATGATGATCAGCAAATTATGAGTTTCCAAAATGATATGCCACAGAGCATACTTTGTATAAAATTTATGATAATTCTATGAAAGGCATGAACAAGGGAGTACAGACTATCACATTGGGCTAGAAATATAAGGGCCGTGCATTTTTATTTTATGTGTAATTTAATTAGTTTGCTTTCATTGTTTCCTGTACTGAGTTTATTTTGATTAAAATGTGCTTTTTCATTTTTAAGAGCATTGATTAGCTTAATCAACACTTGTGTGATTCATATGGTGTTTTGTAAATTAGTTTTGTCACTCTTCTGGTAAACAGCATGAGAGCCAGATACAAATTAACTAACTCTGTAGATTTGCTGTTTTAAATTAACATGTTTGGAAGAGGCTGGGTAGACCTCTATAGTCTGGACTAGAAGAACCAGGTCAAAAACAAGGGTGCGGGAGAGTGATAGATGGAGAGGGACTGATTCTGCAAACTGTTATTCACATAGGACATGATCCAGTTCCCATTAAAGGACGCACTAGTCAAGGTGAGAGGTAAGCCAAAGTATCGCCAAAGATCATGGCAGTGAGGACAGAGGGAAGAGGGTAGGTTATAGGGGCAAAACGGACAGCTTGGGAAAGGAGTAGGAGATGGAGACATGGGAGTTACAAAAACCCTGGGTGGGCGGGAGTGAGTCTGTGTGACAAGGAGGAGAGTGGAGGAAGTTTCCCTGGGAACTAGGGAGTGAATTCTGGGAGGTCTGGGTTTTGCGCATGAGGTGGCAGCAGAAGAGCCAGGAAAAGAGTTCAGAAAGACGGAGAGCCGAGTTTCCAGGTGCCAGGGACATCAAATGACAGTCCAAAAGTGGAGGTGAATAAACTTACCCAATAATAAAGGATGTGGCCCTGATGGACTCCGACAGAGAGCAGGACAGGAGAGGAGAAGGAGCCATGGGAGGAGCTTAGAGTCAGGAAAGCCCATGGAAAAAAGAGCTGGGAGGAGGGATGGTCACCTGCGTCAGGCTGAGAATAGGCTGTAAAAGTGAGGACAGAGAAGAGGCCTTGGCCAGTGGGAGATCAGGGATGACCGTGGTGAGAGCAGTTTGAGTGGAATGGCAGGGGCTGAATCTATACTGCCGGGGAGCCCAGGGAGGTTGAGGCAGGGTGATTACAGAGCATATTCAAATAGACTGGGATGTACGGGTAGAAGAGAGGAGGTGTGAGGTGGAGAGGCAGGAGGAAGAAAGATGGGGTCAGAAAAGACTGAGAATACAGGAGAAGGACTTGACAGAAGAGGGAGGTCAGGTGACAGGAGTTGGGAGGGTATCAATGGGACAAATCATAGTTTTATGGCAACAAAGCTGCTTCCAAGACACTGGCAGGAGGAAGGAATGACGGGGGGATAGGATGGGGAGATCTCACACTGCCAATTTTGCTGCCAGTTTTCGCCATGAAGAAAATGATTAGTGAACAGGAAGGAGGCACACACTGTAAATCTGTCTAGGGACTTTTATGGCCCTGATCAGTATCTGAGAGCTTCACACTCATTAAGGGATTTTAGCTACACAACAGCCCTGGGAGGCAGGGAAGTACCATCCCCATTTTACAGACGAGCAACAGGCTATATTAAGTGGCTGGGCCAAGGTTACTCAGGAAGTCTGTGATTGAAGAGTAAAACGATGCCAGGTTTTCTGAGTCCTAATTCAGTGACTTCTTCACTAGGCTGCCTTTTCTACCGCAGGTAACAGGAGCTGCAGTTACAGGAATGACCTGGAAGAAAATTGGGTAGTGACACTTCCTACCCACCTCCACAAAATCGGCAGAGCTGGCTGAAAATTTCAGAAAAATGACTGCAACTTTTTGTGGATTTTCTCATTGAAATTTAATGTTTTAACCACTATAAACTGGGTGAAAGAACACACACAAAAACTGGGAAATATTTGCAACAACAACATCTTTGTCATTTGAAAATTGTCAAGCGACTTTCCCACGTAGTAAGAGGGACTGCAAGGAGAAAGCAACGTAGGGAATGGGGTCCATCACTAGCCCCCCCCCTTAAAATAAGGACAGTCGAAACTTTGCTGGGTGTTATCATATGGAGACACATTCCCAAATGAGTCACTCTGGTTTGAAAGTCCCTCAATTCATACATTTCTTTTAAACCTATGCTCTTTCCCATACGTCTTGGCTGCTTGGAACCCAGCTGTTTGCTTTAGGGCTTGTCAGCCTTTGGTTGGAAATAGGAACTTGAATAAGTTTCTGTTATCAGGAAGCCCTGTCTGCCTGAGAGGCCCTTCTGCTCTGTACATCTTGGAAGAGCCTAGGGAATGCAGTGGAATGTGTGCAGAAGCAAAGAGGCATTTTATCCTTTTTTTTTACCCTTAGAGAGTCCCTCTCAATATAATACTCAAATAGGACACATAATATTTCATGAGCGGGAAGGGGCAGAAGCAAACCCTTCTTACAGTATAAGTACCTTACTTACCTGAGCTGGTGCATTTTGCAAGAGCACACCAATTTAGGAACTAATAACAGACGTGCTGCGATGGTCGAGCGGAGGGCACACAGGAGATCACGGGTTCCGTCTGTGGTTCTGCTGCTGGCTTCCTGGGAGACCTTATGCAAGTCACTTCACCTTTCTGTGCTTGTTTCCCAAGCTGTAAAATGCTGAGAATGACATCATAGGGTTTAAGGCCAGAAGGGATCATCTAATCTGGCCTCCTGTATAGCACCCCATAGTGAGTCCAGTTAGACTAAAGCGTTGCAGTCTGAGACGCCACCAATGCCCAAGGAAACTGCAGTGGCAGAGAAGTGATTAGGCTGGATATGATATCTCCTTTGTAAAGTGCTTAAGAGCTAAGGATTATTGCTGGGAAATGATGGTACCTTAAAGAGGTAAAACCCCCAGACTTGACTTGCAATAATTCCTCCCAGAATGCCCTACTCTAAAGGTCATTCTGCAGTCTCAAACATGAGTATGGCGCAGCAGTGAACTCACATTTCATTATGCCCGATCAACATGAAATGATTTGTTTTCACAGACTTGTGAGCTCGGTGTGTTAGATCTGTGCGATTCTGACTCCTTTTAGCAATTTTTGACCATTCTGGCAACCCAAACTTCCAGATTCATGCTATCACGCAGCCTAAAATTAGGGAGGGGGGGTTTAGTGGTTAGACTGGGAGGTGGGACTTCTAGGCTGTAGTCACAGCTCTGACGCCGCTTGGGTGTGTGACCTTGGGTGAGTCACTTAAAATTTTATCTGTGCCTCAGTTTGCCGATCTGAAAAAATAGGGATAATTTATACCTACCAGATAGGTGTGTTGTGAGGCTTAATTAATGAGCATTCCCAAAGCTCCTTGATATCCATGAATGAAAGAAGAACCATACATATGCCAAATTTGTTACTGAAATTAGCAATATTTAGCTTATTGAGGATAAAGGCAAATCCATAGATTCAAAGGCCAAAAAGGACTGCTCTTATCATTTAGCCTCACCCACTAAATTGCATCACACCTTTCTTTGATATAGTACTTCTCTTTTAGAAAGATATCTAGTCATGATTTAAATACTTCAGGGGATGGAGAATCCACCACATTCCTAAATAAGATGTTCCAATGATTAACTACCCTCACTGTTAAACATTTGCACCTTATTTCTGGTCTGAATTTGTTCAGCCTCAACTTCCAGCCACTGGATTTTGTTATGCCTTGGTCTGCTACATTAAAGAGTTATCTTCTATCAGAAATCTCTTCCCCAGTTAGATACTTGTAGCCCGTGATCAAGTCACCTTTTAACCTTCTCTTGGATAAACTAAATAAATTGTGCTTTTTCACTCTCTCACAATAAGGCACAGCTTTGTTCTTATAGCTCTTTTCTAAGCCCTTTCCAATTTTTCAACATTTTTGAAGGGTAGACACTGGAATTGGAGCCAGTTTCCCAGTAATGGTCTCCCTGATGCTGTATACAAAGATGATACCACCTCCCTACTCCTGGTTGATATTCCTCTCGTCTGCATCCAAAGATCACATTCACCTTCCTAGCTATAGCAACGCACTGGAAGCTCCTATTCAATTGGCTATTTGTCATTACCCCTAAGTTTTTTTCAATGTTACTACATTCCAGGATACTGCCTCCCATATTGTATGGGTGTCTCATGTTCTTAATTCCTAGATGTATAACTTTGCATTTGGCTTGTTGTTCCAATGAACCTACTTTACCAAGAGATCCAGATTAGTGTGTATAAATGACCTGTCCTCATTATTATTTGTCACTCCAATTTTTGTGTCATCTACAAATTTTGCCCCCAACAATTTAGTATTTTTTTACCAGGTGATTGATAAAGTCATTGAATAACGTTGCACCAAGAACAGATCCCCGCAGGACCCTACTAGAGATGCCACCATTGGATGATGATTTCCCATTTACAGTTACTTTTGGAGATCTATCCGCTAACCAGTTGTAACGGTTACACTTAAAAGCTGAACATGTATCTGCATCACAGGTCATAAGAAGAAGGAAATTCCAACACTGATCAGCAGAGCTAAAGGTGCAGAGCCTAAATGGCTGGATTTTGAGAGGAGTCTTGATCTAAAGCCCCAGTTGGTGGACAGATTTTTGCAAGCACTGTGGGGTGCTTTGTCAGATTGGAGTCTAGGGTTCGCTCATTCCATCCCACCTTCTCTCCAAGCTGTAATATTACTGCTTTGATCTGTGTAGTAAACACCAAATCCTCGGAAACACCGCACTACCCAAGTGAATGGGCTGTGTGCTTAGAACATGTTGTCTATATCATAGACTGGAACGAAGAAGGGAGACTGTAGGCTGGCGAATCCGCCCAGCAGAAGTGTCGCAACCCTTCCATGGGAGCAGGCCACAGCACCTTGTTCCAAGGAGAAAGTGAGCGGGTTGCAAGAGTCTTTAGCTCCCAGCCCTCAGGCGGGGCAGAGCTGGCAAGGAGTTTGTAGCCCCTTGCCCCCAGGCACGGAGGAGCTGGCAAGGAGTCTGTAGACACAACGCTCAGTATCCTCTGCGGTGGCAGGTCCAGAGGAGATAAGCATTCCAGGGGTGCCTAGGGAAGTGGGGAGGGGGACACAGGCCCACCAGACTCCACTACATCCCAGCCCAGGGCCCTACCAGTGGCGAAGGGCTCTGCCACTGGGTCAGCGGGGCTCCTGCCACAACACGCTGACACTGGTGCGACCACAAGCTCAGCCAGACTGTAGTCAGCTGCCCCTGGGCTACTTCCTCCCACCCTGAACCTGGGTACCTGGAACCAGGCATCTTCCTCAGATTCTCCAGGGTAGACGGACAGAGGGAGTCCCACCAGTCCCTCACCAGCAGCTGGTGGCAGATCCAGGAACTCCTTGGGGCCATCAGCGAATGGCAGCTCCTCCAAGTCACAGGGTCCCAGTGGCTCCTCCGGCACACAGGGATCAGGCAGCTCCAATGAGTCCCAGGCAACGGGCAGCTCCTCTAGGTCAGGGCTGGCCTCAGGGGGATCCCTCCCAGTCAGGTAGCTCTTCCCAGTCACTAGGGCCCAGCAGTCCTGGCAGTCCCCTTGAGGCTCCAGTCAGCAGACAACTTGCTCTGTACAACCTCAGGGCTTGGGTCAGGCTCAGACCACAGCCTCGGGTAAGGAGCATCCTTCTCTGGCAGCAGCTTCCCTCTGACTGAGCTGCTAGGCCGGCCTTTTATACTTCCCCTTCCTTTCCTGGCCCCGCCCCTCTGCTCCCAGGGTCTGTGGCCTGCTGTGTCTTAATCCATCCAGCAGGGGTATCGCGGCCCTTCCTCGGGCCCAGGCTCCGAGGAAGGATACAGCGCCTTGCTACAGAGACCAAGAGAGATCAAGCTAATTGAAGAAAGGAAACATTGTCTAGTGGGTTACGGCAGGGAACCAGACCTGGGTTCTGCTCTCATCCTGTTATTGCCTTGCAGTTTGAGTGCTTGTGCGCTCTGTGTCTGTTTCCCCAGCTGTAAAACCTGTCTTTGCAAATCACGTAGGAAAAACTGCTATGTGATTGTTCAGTATTTTTATACAGTTCTCGTAAGCTGCTTCTCATCATCATTTCTGCTGCTATAGATTCCACTTCTGTGCAAACGTATGTGCACTCATCACTCAGCCTATAGGCAGAACACGTGTGTAACGTATGTCTCTATCAACTATCAACAACTGAGATCCCCTTCTACTCTTGGGAAAGAGTGCCTCAGGGTGTTTAATGAGAAGACGGAATCAGGGTCCCGGTTTTGCTGGTGTCTCATACATCAATTATTAGTTGTAGCCAAAGCATCAAGCTTTGTGCGCTTCAGTGGATAGACCACAGGACAGGAAATCAGGGCAGCTGGGTTCTAATGCTGGTTCTGCTCTGTGATCTTAGGTAAGATGTTTCATCTCTCTGTGTATCGGTGTCCCCATCTGTTAAATAACCCTTCTTTTGTAAGGGTTTTTGAGATCTCTGGATGATAAGTGCTAGGTGGGAGCTGAGTGTTACTATTTCCGAAGCCCTTGATACACATGTAATTCTGGAAATAGAGTTGATGCCAAAGAATCAATTTGAGGTTGAAGAACTGTATTTTCCTCACAACATCAGTCTGCAAACTATACTGAATTGTGTCAAGCAACTTACACCTAGTGTGTCTAATACAATATAAGGCTGGCGCCTTTATTAGGTGTGCTAGGCAAGAGGCTGCTGCTGCTGGTTCTGCACGATTAAGGTGACGGCATTTTTTAATAGCGCAGATCTGGGTGGCTCACGACTCGCCCAAGGAAATAAGGACGCATAACCCTTCAATGGAAGCCAAAGCGACATGCTGCCGATCAGACCACAGCAAGGGGGAGGAGCGGGATTTCACCCTGTCTGCTCTAGAGCGGCAATTCATTCCTGAAGCATAGGCGAAGCAATCGAGTGCTCCATCCTCTGAGGCACTGAGAAATGGACCAGTCCTTACGGAGGGATTGTCAGAATCCACAGCACAGAGCCACATCTGAGGGACAGCCGGGTCTAGAGAACAGGGCAAGGAGTCAAGAGATGTGGGCTCTGCCATTGAAATCAACAGGAATTAAGTGCCTAAACAAATTCCAGGATCTGGGCCTAGGTGCTACTCTAATACAAATATTAACAGCAAACCTTAGCTGCTGTAAATCAGCATGACTCCGTTGACTTCGGTGTACAGCAACTTTGGTTCTGGCCAGTTTGTGCCAGTCCTTCCACAGCTCATTAGATGGTAACAGTGCATTGCTGATTTCCTGCTTGTCGCCCCCATGGAGGGGTCAATTTATGAGCACGTATTAAAACGAAGAAAGTGTTTATTCATAAGACAAGATTCCAAAGTGGAAGACCAACAGCACAATGCCCTTCTCTGCTGATCACCACGGCACAAAGGGGATATGTTGGAGCAAGGATACATGGGGACAACCTTCTAAACCATTGTCCATCAGCTCCTATTTCTCCCTATCCACCTTCAGCCGACAGTATCTATCAGAATTATTCTCAAACAGCTACGTCCAAAAAACATTATTAAGGTTGCAAAGTCAAGCACTTAGACGTACAGAATGAAGGTTGCCTGTGCAACCTGGATTTGCCACCCTTCTGCAGATGCATTGTGATACAGGCTTTGATTTCATGACCACATGCTATTTTTTCACTTTGTATATTTGGACACATGGCCAGTGGGTTTCACGGACATTTGCTGACCACAGAGGAATGGTGGGAGTCAGGAATTTTGGGTTCCGTTCCAGACTCTGCAGGGGAGTGTGCTCTAGGGAGCATAGGCTCTCTTACCCATTTCTCTCCCACAACATGACCTCCTATCTGCTCCGTCTCCTTCCAACCTGTCCCTGTCCTAGTCCTGTCTCTTGCCCACCCCTGGCTCCTTGTTCCATTCCCATTCTCCTCACTAAGCCTGTCCCAGATTCCATGCCTCCGGGTCATCATCCCAGTCCCAGAACCTCCCATACCCCAACTCCAGTTCCTGTTTCTTCCCCCAGGTTCCTTCTCCTCACCTCCCCTGTAGGTCTGGTTCTTATCCCTTCTACATTCACACAAGGCAGTTTCCTCCTCCACGCTGCCTGGGTCCAGAACGGGGATCATGCAGAGCACAGAAGAAACATGCACCCAGCTCTCAGTTCACGTGCCTGGATTCAGCGAGCTGCAAGGGCACAGAATGTCCTCCCTGGCCCCAGGCTGGAGCATGCTCAGTACAGCTGGAATCTTCAGGAAAGTTAGCTGCTAAAATCCAATTTGTCTTTACTGAGTTTGTGTGGACTGTAATTAGCTGATCGTTTGTTACTTGGCTGAATGAGGACAGATTTTCACACAGGTGGCAAAAAACACAGTTCTGACACAAAAGCGGCCCTGGTGAGAAAATTCAAGACCCTGCTCCAAAACACGGGGCCACTACATCTTTTCACAAAAAATCGATCACCAGAATTTTTTAACATTGGTAACAGAAAGTATTTTTCACTAGTCTTGTTCAGGGAAATGGTTGAATCGTTTTGGCTGAAATTTTCCATAAAGGTTCAGCCTGTGGTAGACACTTGCATGAGAAACATCAGCCCAAACTGTTAAATTCTGGCAAAGTTAGGAGCATCTAAAAGCTGGGTCCAATAATGGGAAATGTCAGGTTCCTTTAATAACAGGCAGTGCTACCAGCCCTGCCTATAACAATAACACTGTACAATGATCCTAACAAAGGAAACTAGTTAAGTAATTTGTGCATTAGTGTTGTTAAAATATTTAAAAACTGTAATAAACATTGCTAACCTGAGTTATTTGACAAATAACTTGGGTTGACAAAGCCCTGGCTGGGATGATTTAGTTGGGGTTGGTCCTGCTTTGAGCAGGGGGTTGGACTAGATGACCTCCTTAGGTCCCTTCCGACCCTTATCTTCCATGATTCTATGATTTGAGCAGTCCTAACGATAACATTTTAAAGGCATAAGCACAGGGGTGACATTCAGATGGCATCTGGAGTCTTAACATTGCAGTGCTCGTTCTCTGGAGGAAGAGTCAAGTTCAAGATCTCAGTCCTTAGCTTCAAGATGCTTCATGGCCTGAGGCCAGTCTATCTAAAAGAAGTTCCCACATGGTGACCATGGTCAAATACTCCGCTCCTTTGGCGCAACGGATCTTTCTACCATAAGAGTCAAACTCATCTGTGCAGGACTGTGACACGGCATGGCCCTCCGCTCCTGCATTCTAGAACAAATGGTTCTAACACCGCCAGTTTGTAAACCTAGACGTGTAGTTCATTTATCTTATCTCAGCCACCACCCTTTACAGTCCTGCGCAGCAACTCTATCTACAGTGACTTACTAACGAGATCCCCCTTTACCGGAGAAAAGAGAGGGACGAGATTTCTCTTTACTCTGGCCTTGCTAACCTCTCCCATTCTCATGCTCACACTCACTCTCTCTGCACTTCCTTCCTGTGTTTTTCTACACTTCCACTTAACGGGTTAACTAGCTCCTTAGTTCTCCCCAGCTGAGACTGATCTAGCAATCAGCCCCACCTTCCCTCACTCAGGCCCTTCTCCTGGGAAACCAACTGGACTTACAGAGTGCTGGTTCATCTGCCGATTCTCAGCACTCTGTCAGAAGGAGACAGAACTTTTTCAGGGGTTGGTCAAAGACTGTGAAATAAACTCCTTCAGGAGCTAAGGACCATCGCAAACGTCGCCACTTCAAGTTCAAGGCACACTTCTCCAAGCTGCCATCTCCAATATAAACACAGAGCAATGGGTACATTTAAAAAAAAACACACCAAAGAGACAGAAAACAAAACCCTCCACTGCACATATAATTCTCCTCCTGGGGAAAGAATGAGACAGAGAACGAACCACACATGACAGATGTTTATCATTTTCCTTAATGCATGGCTGGAAAGTGCTCAGATACTCGGATGAGGAGGGTGGGATAAAAATGGGACAGATTTCTATGTTCTTGGTCTCAGAAACGTACCAATGTGCTAACAGTTGCCCTTTGCGTGGAATTTCACAGCAGGAGTGGCAGCAAATGCTGCAATCAGAGTTGCATCACATTGTCCATTCTGACCCCCTTTTCAGTCATTTATCGCTTTTTGACCACTACTGCTGACATTATTTAGAACAGTCTTTGGGCTGCTCTAAATTATAGCGAGGTCCATTCCCTCCCTTGGCTGATCTAGAATCAGGGGATTGGGAAGGTGGTGTCAGGTTACCTTCTTCCAAGTCCTTGCTCAACTGACTTTCCTCATCTGTGTGAGTGCAAATGGAGAGAAATGAAAACAAGAATCAGAGGCAGCACCTGCATCTCAGTGTAAATGAGTTGATTTCCAATCGTTTTATTTCTTATGGCATGAATAAAAGCTGAGGGCTCTTTTTCTTCCCCATGTGTCTTGCCCTATGTTTGATGCCAGCATTGCCAGGTTCCTAAATGCAAACAAACTGTGATTTCAAGGGAAAGGAAACGTCAGAGGAGAGATGCTTTCAAAGTGATTGGTATTTACTTTGACTTTGTGACTAGAGGCAACACAAAGAGCTGGGAATATTAGAACAAGCTGGAAACGGATGCAAAATTCTCACCTCTCTAATCACTGTTTCAAGCCGTCGGTTAAGCAAAGACTTCAGATTTAATAGTGAAATGGTTTCAGTACTGTTTTGATCAAAGTAAATCTCCATTTGCTTTTTTTTTGGGTTGTTTTTTTTTTTTTTTTTGGACAATCAAAGCCAAGCGTTCCTAGCAGCTAAAGCATGCTATCACACCGCTGACAGCCTTTTACCAGACGTCCATTATTTATAGGCTGCATTCTAGTCAGCTGCAAATGTGCATGATCTTTCCTTCAAGTGTTCAAGTGGGGATGTATCGGTGAATCCCAGCGGGGCCTGATTCTGGGACTAAAGTTCGGCACCTAAGCCCTTTTGGGAATCTAGCCAGGGTCCCCTTCCTGGGAAACAGCCACGTAGAGGGTGGAAGGATCTGAAAATTCCATAGCACATGGGTCCCTCCAGCTCGTTCCATCAGTGCAGGGATACCACGGGTAGAACATTGTGTCACAGGGCAGCATCCCTATGGGAATGAGAAGTGATGATGCCAGGGAAAGCAGCCACACCCCCGTCATGATGTCGCCTCCTGGCTGGGGAGCCCCACTCTCATGGTGTAACTTCATGGGGGCTTCTGAGGGACCCTGGCCACACAGCTGACTGGACCCCGATGATCGCCCGGCTGAGATCCCAGCCACCATCAGACCTGCACCAGGGCCTGTGCTACACAGGTGAAAAAAGCAGAGGGAGCAGATTTTGCGTTGACTTATCCTCAGGACGTTTAACCTTCAGTCCCCCCAGTACCTGCCCCTGCCCCGTGCCCGACCCAGGACCCACTGGCATCAGTGGGGGCTTTTCCACTGATGTCAGTGATTGCAGGATCAGAATCTTGGTCCTTAGCTTTTCCCTATGCTCCCATTGACGCAGGCAGCACCTGTCAGGGATGAGTTTCCATTTACCCTGCACCCAGGAGGCTGGTGCTGTCCGTGAGCTCAGAGCTACATTTTGCTTTACCATGAGAAAAGCCTGCAGCAACTCATCCCGCCCCCAGAAAATAGTCTAGTCACGAAATGACCTTTGATGAAACCAGACGTGTTCAAGTTCCACACTGGCGACAATTGCATTAAAGCAGAGCAGGAGGCAGCGTGCCCCTTTCCGAGCCCGTGTAAAACCTTTCTGATTGAAGGCATTGCCCAAAGCCGCCGCTGCCTGAGGCGAAAGGAGAAGTGGCAGATGGTGACTGGCCTTTGCCGGTATGTGGGAGGGTCAGACTGATGGTCCATCTAGCCCAGCTTCCTGCCTTCCGACTGTGGCAGCTGCCACGTGCTTCCGTGGGAATGAACCGAACAGGACAATTATCGAGTGATCCATATGCTGTCATCCAGCCCAGCTCCTGGCTGTCAGAGGCCTACGGACACTCGGAGCATGGGGTTGTGTCCTGACATCTCGGCTAATAACCATGGATGGACCAATCCTCCATGAGGGAGGGGAAAGGGCTGAGGGGAGCATCCCCGCCTTTGCACCCCTTATTCAAGGCCTGGTCCTGACAGCATCTTGCTCCATCTCTCCTTTCCACACCACCTCAAAAGCCAGCTGGGGAGTAGGTTGCATTGGCCTAAAGACTAAGGAGCTGAGGGAGGCATTTTGCCTTCTGAGGAACAGTCCCAGATCCCAAGTCCCACCCCCATAGAGTGAGTTCACACTGCCCTGCGGACAAAGCACACCCATTGCCCCTAAACTTTACGTCCTTGGATTCTAAGTGTGTCCCACCCCGACAGGTCCCACTCACCATCTCAGATCGATTCACACCTCCTTGTGTCGGTGAAATCCTTCTCCCGCTCTCTCCCGGCTTGTTTATATTCTGGCTAGCCTTCGAAGGCCAGGCGTCAGCACTCTCATCGCCACACTAGACAGGAAGCCACATCTGGTGTTACTGGATATTAGACAATGCTATTTCTCCTATTAAACACCTTTGATTAAGCTTCTCGTTCTGTTTCCTTTCTGGCTCAATTTACTTCAGGATCCCAATGTTTAATGAAGCCCAGCCTACCTGCCGATGGCACTTTCTTTCTCTTTACTGACTCTGGGCATCTAGCACATGAAAGGAATACTTTGAATCCGGGGAAGATAAGATACCACCTTTTTGCTTGCAGCTTTTTCGATGATGGCTTGGTTAGAGTCTGTTGGCATATTACTAGCTCTTTCCTGCCCATAGACTTTCTGTTTGTTGTCACTGAAATATTTATTTAATTTGGGTATTGTGTACATACATACTTGCTCAGATATCCACTCACTGTGCTTGTACATCAAATATGATTTCTCTTTTGGTGTTTAAATGTGTCTAGACACCTCACATACACTGAGGAGTTTATTCTCGCCCCACCCTGTGAAGTACGACAGTATCATCAACTCCATCACTGGCAAGTTTTAAATCAAGATTGGATGTTTTTTTCTAAGAGAGATGCTTTAGTTCAAACAGGAATTAGTTCAGGGGTGTTCTCTGGCCTGCCTTATACAGGAGGTCAGACTGGGCCCTTCTGGCCTTCAAATCATCCCCATTTTACACAAGGCAAAATGAGACACAAGGGCCAGATTCTGCCATCCCTTGACCCAAGGCATTTCATTTCTGAGAAAATAAGCAACTTCCTAAGGTCACCCAGGAAGACCACTCCTGCGGTGCGAATTGAACTTACCTCTCCTGAAACCTCGTTCAATGCCTTAACCACAAGCTCATTTTTATTCCATGGGGCCATGCAGAAACAGAACCCTGGAGCAACATGAGTTGAAGCTTGGGTCTGCCAAACTTGGCAGCTAAACCCAGAATCTCTTTGGATGACTCTCAGCAAACAGGTTGGGAATATGGCTTGGAACTTTTAGAGCTAAACTTGAGAAGGCAATAGAAAATGTCTTGCAGGAAATAATCTTGCATCAACAGGGATACGGATGTGTAGGATAGTTCTTGTCCTTCTCTAGCTTCTCTGATAATAAAAGAGTGTTTCTTGCATTTTCTTGGTTCTGGCTCAAAGGAGAAAGGACTGGTTATTTTCTATCCCAGATAAAGGTGTTCTGCATATCTTAACCCTTTCATTTTCTGTCAGACATCCACAAGCCACAAACATTTCTACTGGTTGGCTCACAGATTCATAGAGTCTAAGGTCACAAGGGAACTTTAAATCATATAGTCTGACCTCCTGTATACCACAAGCCATTAAATTATACCCTGTTAACCTTGTATTGAGGACTTGTGTTTGACTAAAGCATACCATCCACAAAGACAGCCAGTCTTAATCTGAAGACATCCAGTGATGGGATGGAGAACCCACCACCCCCCTTGGCAGTTTGTTCCAATAGTTAATCACCCTCACTATTAAAAATGTGTCTTATTTCTAATTTGAATTTGTCCAGCTTCAACTTCCAACCACTGGTTCTTCTTAGGCCTTTCTCCGCTACTTTAAAGAGCCCTTTAGTCGCTGGTATTTTCTCCCCATAAAGATACTTATACACTGGAATCAAATCAGCTCTCAGTCTTCTTCCCAATGAACAGAACAGATTGAGCTCTTCAAGGCATTTTCTTTAGCTCTCAAATACTTTTTGTGGCTCTTTTCTGCATCCTTTCCAATTCTTCAACATCTTTTTTAAAAATGTGGAGAGCGGAACTGTACACAGTATTCCACATCCAGAGATTTTCTGGCCAGTTTGAATGAATTCAAATCAGCGAGGCCAGATGCTAGTCGCCTGAGGTACTGAAGAAATTAGGTGAAGAAATTTCAGAGCCACTGGCAATAATATTTGTAAACTCATGGATGACAGGAGAGGTCCCGGAAGACTGGGGAAGGGCTAACGTAGTGCCCATCTTTAAAAAAGGGGGAAAAGGAGGAGTGGGGAAACTATGGAGCAGTCAGCCAGACTTTGATACCTGGGAAGCTACTAGAGCAGTGGACCCCAAACATTTTTGTTCGCACCCCTCCTTACCTAGTCTGCACCCTCCAGGATCCATGGTCAGGAGCTGGGGGTGGAGGCCACAGCTGGGGCTGTAGCTGGGGCCATGGCTAGGAGCAGAGCAAAAAGCTGGTGGCCAAGGCCAGGGCCTGTCCTGCGGCTGGGGCTGGGCCAGAGAGGACCTGGGGACATAGCGGGGTAGATGGAGCTCCCTCCCCAGCCCCATGGGGGCTGGCCCAGGCTCCACTGCACAACCCCAAATGTTCGTCTGTACCCCTCTAGGGGGACCCAGGTCTACTGTACTAGAGCAATGTATAAAACATTGAATATGCAAACTCTTAAAGGAGGAAGGGGTAATCACTAGCAGTCAGCATGGATTTACTAAGAACAAATCATGCCAAACCAGTTTGAGTTCCTTCACTGACGGGGTAACTAGTTTGCTGGATAAGGGGGAATGTGGTGGATTTAATACATCTGGACTTCAGCCAGGCTTTTGACACAGTCCCACATGACATTCTGATTAGTAAGCTGGAGAAAGGCAGGCTCGATGGAACTGCCATTAAGTGATACGTAATTGTTAAACAACCGCAAACAAAGAGTAACTATAAATGGAATGATGTCTGATTGGAGGGAGGTCTCACGTGGGGTTCCACAGGGATCTGTTCTGGGTCCAGTGTTGTTTAATGTCTTTACTGATGACCTGGATGTAGGAATGGAGAGTATATGGATCAAATTTGTAGATGACACAAAATGCAGGGAGGGGTTGCCAATGCTTTGGAGAATAAAGCTAAATTTCAGAGGGATCTTGATAAAATGGAGACCTGGGCTATAGACAACAAAATGAAATGCAGCAAAGACCAGTGTAAGGTGCTACACTTAAGGAAGAAAAAACAAAAGCACAAACACAGGATTGGGGATAACTGGCTTGGCAGCAGTTCTCCTGATGAGAAGGATCTGGGAGTTCTGGTGGATCACAACCACAACAATGCGTCAGCAATGCGATGCTGTTGCCAAAAAAGCAAATGCAATTTAGGTTGCATTAACAAAAGCATAGCGTGCAAGCCATGGTAGGTGATAGTGTCACTCTACTCGGCGCTGGTTAGGCCTCAGCTAGAGTGCTGTGTCCAGTATTGGTCTCCAATATATAGAAAGGATGTAGAGAAATCGGAAAGGATCCAGAGGCGAGTGACGAAGCTGATCAGAGGAATGGAATGGAAGCTTCTGAGTAAAGGCTGAAGGAACTGGGCATGTTTAGTTTGGAAAAGAGGAGATCAAGGGGGGACATGATAGCTGTCTTCAAATACTTGAAAGGCCGCTGTAAAAAAGATGGAGTAAAGTTGTTCTCTCTTGTCACAAAGGGCCAGACAAGAGGCGATGGGTTCAAACTACAGCAGAGCAGTTTTATATTAAATCTCAGGAAAATCTTCCTCAGAACAGTAGGACTATAGAACAGACTGCCTCGTTGTGGAAGGTTGTGGACACTCCATCTCTGGAGGTTTTCCAAAGGAGGCTGGATAGCCACCTGTCTTGGATGGTTTAGACACCACAAATGCTGTATGTTGGCAGGGGTTAGACTTGATGACCCTTTTGGTCCCTTCTAAACCTATGGTTCTACAATTAGTCTCCCCAATGACATTTACAGAGGTAAAATAACCTCACTACTCTTATGCACAAGTCCTCTGTTTTTATAGCCAGCAATTGCACTAGCACTTTTTGCCATAGCTTCACACTGGAGGCTCATGCTGAGTGTCTGGTCCACTGTAACCCCTAAATCACTGCTTTCTAGGATACAGTCCCCCATTCTATAGATATGCCCTGCGTTCTTTGTTCTTAGATGTACAACTTTGAATTAGGCAATATTAAAACTACTTTTGTTTGAATGGGTCCAGGTTACCGAGCAATGCAGATCACTCTGTATGACTGCCCTGCCCTCAACATGATTAACCACTTCACCAAACTTTGTGTCATTCTTAGATTTATTACTAGTGATTTTTATATTTATTTGTTATATTTTACATTGATTAAAATGTTGAATTGTATCAAGCCATGTATTGGGCTCTGCAGAACCCAGCTAGAAGCAGACTCATTTGATGATGATTCCCTTTCGACAACTACTTTTTGAGATCTATCACTTAGTCAGTTTTAATCCATTTAACCTGGGCTTTATTGACATTGTCTAGAGCGACTTTTTAAATCAAAATGTCCTAAATCAAATGCCTTACAAAACTATATTACATTTATGCAGTTACTTTTATCAACCAAACTTGTCATCTCATCACTGAATGAAATCAAGTTTATTTGACAAGACCTATTTTTCATAAAACCATGTTGACCATTATTAATTATATTCCTATCCTTTAATTAATTAATCAGTTTAATCCCATATCAACTTTTCCATTAGTTTGCCTGTGATTGATGTCCAGCTCACTGACCTATAGTTACCCAGGTTATCCCACTGACCCATTTTGAATACTGGAAAAACATCAGCACTCTTCCAGTCTTCTGGGATTTCCTTGCTATTCCAAGGTTTATTAAAAATGAACATCAGAGGTCCAGAGATCTCCTCAGACATCTCGTCTAGGATACATGTGTGCAACTATTTAGGCCTGATGCTTTAAAAATGTTTATCCCTAGTAAAAGGTTAACATCATCCTGAGTTACTAATGGAATGGAAAATACTTCATCATGCTAATATGTTACAAGTACATCATCCTGCTTCTTTCCAAATACAGAGTAGAAATATGTATTGAATACTGTGTCTTTTCTGCATCATTGTTAACAATTTTACCATCTCCAGCTAGCAATGGACCTATATCATTGATAGGATTTCTTTTGTTCCTAATACACTTCGCCCTGGTAGCCTTGATATCTTTAGCTTCCCTTAAGAATGTTCTGCACTTTATTACCTTCTCAT
This sequence comes from Emydura macquarii macquarii, assembly GCF_026122565.2. NCBI lineage: Eukaryota > Metazoa > Chordata > Testudines > Chelidae > Emydura > Emydura macquarii. The sequence goes on along the minus strand of NW_027132084.1, from coordinate 2,145,300 downwards.
TTATGTTTATTGCAGTCTATTCCCTCGCCCCTTTCCCATTTGAGGCTGCTCATTAGCTGTGAGATGGCGTTGTGGCTTAGGTGGCTTTGCAAATGCCAACCAGCAGAAATATGGGTGTCTATAGGGTTTGGCGACAGTTGAGCGGCAATTTTGAATATGTCAGGCACCTGAGTGATTGCCTCAGGTGTCTAAAGAGGCCTAAGTAACTTCAAGGATCTGAATCTAAATTCCTCAATCCGTCTCTTAATTCTGTATCTGAAACTATGTGTCCTGAGGTGTTTAAACATTGGAGCTGTATAGCCCCACCTGTGAGTCTCCCTGTGTTACAAAGAGCCCAGGCTTATGGGTAATTGAGGATATTGCCAAGAAAGCCAGACCTTTACTCTTCATTTGTGTGTGTGTTATTGTACAGACCCAGGTGCTGCTAACTTTGTAGAAGATGAAAGCGTTTTTAATAGGAGCAGAAAATGTACAGTGTAGGCAAGAAGAAAGAAATTCCCAGACTGGCTCGCAGTTTAGGACACATTTGTTCTTGCGTCCTTTGTAATAATAATTTCTTTCATGTTGGGTTTTGGTTTTTTCCTAGTTTTCTGCAAGAAGGAGATTAAATTAATGGAAATTGCTTGGTGCTTCTACAGCTATGCAGGGGGAAGTCTGAGTAGAATAGCAACATATATCCCAGGACCAGCTTTCCCACGCTGTTTTGCTACTGAAATCATTCACTGGGGTTCAAATTAGCATCACTCTGAGCTGAGTCCCTCCTACTCCCATTCTTCCCTTTGTGATTACCTGGATTATCGTGCTATGGTCCTCTCCAGCCCCATTCCTTAGCCAGTTCCTTATGCCAAGGAGAATATATCAAGTACTGAGACACAGGTATGGACCTATAATAAATAACATATAACTTTGCATTTAGATAGCATCTTCCATCCCAGAATCTCAAAGTGCCTTACGAACAATGATTCCTGGCCTGTGAGGGAAGAAAAGCATGATCATCCTCAGGAGATCTGCGCAGAATGCATCTTACCCAAGGTCACATACAAAGGGCCGGACTCATCACTGGAGTAAGTCAGCATATCTCTATTGAAGTCAATAGCCCTATAGGATATGGCCGCGGAATCAGTTACAGAACCCAGCTCTACCCCTGTCCAGACAGGTGTTATAAGCACACAGCTGTCCTTCCTCCTGGCTGGCGGTACATGCACAGGGCTGAGACTCAGTCATTCTTGTGTTCTAACATTGACTTAGTGTGTGGCACTGGGAAGTCACTTCACCTCTGCGTTTCAGCGCCATCTGCAAGCAGGCTCACAACACTTACAGCCACATCTTCCTTGCAGGGCTGCTGGGCGGATTCATTAGAGGATATTTGTAAAGCACCATGAACACAAAAAGCATTCTGTAAAGACTAAGTAGTATTAAAATGCTCTCAGACTTGGCAGGATTTGAATACGTGGCATGGGTCCAGGGCAACTCTCCATCCAGAGGGCTAAGGCAATCCTTTCTTCTGCAGACAATCCAAGCATCCAAACAAGTGAATCCAGGCACAGGCAGTTCCCCTTCAAGGATTTATGGAAATTGCCAATGCCCACAAAACTTAGAGGTGGCAGGCTTCCTAAACTGAGTTTAATTCTTGGCATCCTTTGATCAGTTTTTAAGCAGGAGGCAAATAAGCCTGGTCATTTCTGCGAGCTGAATGGGCCTGCATCAGGCAAACAGAGACTTCACGCCAGCATCCCAGATCTAAGGCAACATCATGGTTCTGACAAGCTGGGCATCATGAGAAGGGCTTGGCAGAGAGATGAGCCCAACATAAACAATGTTTTTCAATCTTTTTTTGGTGGTGAACGTTGGTAAAGTTTCCTCACGTAGATTTAGGCTATGTCTACACACCATGAACTGGTTAGACATGCACTGGTGGCACAGTGTGTACATGGAGGTACACACTGCAACGAAAAACAAGCTGTGTCCACCTTGAGGTGTGCAGCTACCCCATGTCAGTGAAAGACTTTGGCAAAGGAAAGACAGCAGGAAAAGGCTCAGATGCAGGAGTCTTTCCCTGCAGTAGGGAAAGGCTCCAGCAGTGGGGAGCTGGCATTATCTTTCCCCTTCCAGGGGGTTGGACTAGATGACCTCCTGAGGTCCCTTCCAACTCTATGATTCCTGGAACCTTTCCCTAAGGTGGGGAAAGGCTCAGCAGTGGAGAGCTTCCTAAGCCTTTCCCCACTGCCAGAGCCTTTCACCCCTGGGGGATTCTTTTCCTGGAGAGAGGAAAGGCTTCAGCAGAGGGGAGCCAGCAGGACACTACACTGCAAAAGATAGCGATGTAGATAGGGAGGCACAGCTTGGGTGAGTAGAGAGCATGCAGGGTATGTGCTCACATATATCCCCACATCTTCATGCTTGTCTTTACTTGCCTACTTAAACGTGTGCTGGGGGTGATGTGGGTGTGTATTCTACATGCCACCAAAAGGAGTGCGCAGTGAAGACATACCCTTGGTGACCCCCCCAAATGCTGCGTGACAATACATGAAACATAATAATTGCTAAGAAATTGAAACGTAGCCTAGCTCTCCTCCTCCTCTCCTGACCTCACTTCAAACACGTTATTGGGGAAGGGAACCTGCCCCAAAGAGTTTATAATCTAATTAAGCTTTTAGCATCACTTATGTTGCTGAAATGATCACAAAGCAAGCTACTAACAGAGCTGGTAAATATGTTTCACACGCACACACACAAAGGTATGTACAGCTCACACACACAAAATGGAAAAAGCTTCATTTTCTAATAATTTGCATGAAAAAATTGAAACGTTCAGACTTTGTAAAAAGAAAAACCCAAAATGAAAAAAATTAGAGGGTTAATTTTTCAGTTTGGGTTTTCTACACCCTCTCTTGCTCTCCTCCACAGTTCTTTTTCCCCCATTTGTTTTTCTTTTTCCCTTCCGCTCCCCCCTCATTTTGCAACTGAATACCAGGGGAGGAAGGAAAAAAAGAATGGGGGGAAAAAAGAAAAAACCTGATTTTAATTTTGAGAATTTGTTTTGACTGCCGCTGCACATTGAGCAGATGTTTTCAGAGAACTATCCACGATGACTCCAAGATCTCTCTTTTGTGGTAACAGCTAATTTAGACCCCATCATTTCGTATGTATAGTTGGGATTATTTTTTCTAATATGCATTACATTGCGTTTATCAACACTGAATTCATCTGTCATTTTGTTGCCCAGTCACCCAGTTTAGTGAGATCCCTTTGTAACTCTTCACAGCCTTAACTCCATTGCGTAATTTTGTACTGTCTGAAAATTTTGCCACCTCACTATTAATCACGTTTTCCAGATCATTTATGAATATGTTGAACAGCACTAGTCTGAGTATAGATACTTGGGGGACCCCACTATTTAACTCACTATATTCTGAAAACTGACCATTTATTCCTACCCTTTGTTTCCTATCTTTTAAGCAGTTACTGATCCATGAGAGGCCCTTCCCTCTTATCCCATGACCACTTACTTTGCTTAAGAGCCTTTGATGAGGGACCTTGTCAAAGGCTTTCTGAAAGTCCAAGTACACGATATCCGCTGGCTCACCCTTGTCCACATGCTTGTTGATCTCATCAAGAACACTAATAGATTGGTGAGGCATGATTTCCCTTTACAAAAGCTGTGTTGACTCGTCCCCAGTATATCATGTTTATCTATGCATCTGAGAATTCTCTTCTTTACTATAGTTTCAATCCATTTGCTTAGTACTGAAGTTTGGTTAACAGCCTGTAATTGCCAGAATCACCTCTGCAGCCTTTTTTAAAAATCGGCATTACATTAGCTACCCTCCTGTCATCCGCTACAGAGCCTATTTTATGTGTTACATTAAATACCATCGTTAGTATTTCTGCAATTTTATATTTGAGTTCTTTCAGAACTCTTAGGTGAATGCCATCTGGTCCTGGTGACTTCTTACTGTTTAACTGATCAATTTATTCCAAAACCTTCTCTACTGACACATCAATCAGGGACAGTTCTTCAGATTTCTCACCTAAAAAGAACGGCTCAGGTGTGGGGATCTCCCCCACAACCTCTGCTGTGAAGACCAATTCAAAGAATTACTATAGCTTCTTTGCAATGGCCTTGTCTTCCTTGAGTGCTCCTTTAGCACCTCCATCATCCAGTGGCTCCGCTGACTGTTTGGCAGGCTTCCTTCTTCTGATGTACTTAAAAAAAATATTGCTGTTAGTTTTTGGGTCTTTATCTAGTTGCCCTTCAAATTTTTTCTAGGAGTGCTTTACTATACCTGTATCATTCCCCGATTTTATGCTCCTTTCTGTTTTCAGCACTAAGATTTTACTTCCAGTTTCTAAAGGATGTATTTTTGCCTCTAACTGCCTTTTTGACAGTGCTGTTTAGCCATGATGCTGTGGGTTTTTTTTTTGTTTGTTTGTTTGCTTGCTTGCTTTTTGGGGTCTTATACATTTTGTTTGAGCCTCTGTTATGGTGTTTTTAAACATTTGGCAGAGGTAGCCAAGGTAGCTAAGAAAAGACTTTATATTTCTGCTCTGTGCTTCCTCTTAGAAGAATACATATACAAGTAAGACATACATCTACAAGAGAGGAACAATAACATATTAAACAAAACTCAGAGGTTTCTTAGCCTCCATTGTATAAGGTTTCAGGAGGAAAAAAACACTCTGAGATTACCACTCTTCTTTATTAAAGAGCTTCATAATGAATTCCAATGAAATATTAATACAGCCTTTTCCCTTCTGAGCATCCTGAGAATTTCAACCAGTGGCGGGGGAAAAAAAAGGTGACCGTATGACAGGGAAGTGCATTCTGTATTTCTTCTTTGAAGGAGAAGATTTTCAAATGCTGGTAACCAGACATATGGTTTCAACAGGGATTACAATTCCACCAAGAGTAGTTTACAAAGACGGGTACAAAAATGAGAGTCAAAATAGTTTTGTTGAACACGTTCTTGCCTTTTATTAAAGATGACCCGAGTTCTTCATTTGCACTGCTGCTCAAAAGGGAAACATTTTCCCATCATCGGAGCAATCAGCTTTTCAATGTCCGCGTGCAATCTGCAAGGCAGTGATGGTCTCCCTGTAAAGTCAGGCTCCTGAGCAGTGAAGAGACTCCACAAGATCAAACCTGCTGATGGTGGTGATCTCCGCAGGTTCTAACTCCTCGGAAGAAATGGGGCTTCCCAAAGGGCAGGCCTGCTAATGGAGATGAGATTTTGTACTTGCGCAGTGAGAACGGGCTGCTTCACAAAAGGCGAGACTTCCCAGGGGCCAGACCTCCTACTGGACACGGCAGGATCCGTTCCTCAGTGGAAAAGAAGCCTTTTCGGGGACAGGCCTGCCAGTGCAGATTAGTCTCCTGATGCAAGTGAGACACGCTAGGGGGACGCAGGCCTCTTGCTGGGATAAGAGCTTCTCAAATGACGCGGGAAGGTAGGATTTGTCGTAGCGTCTCAGACCTGTCCAATCACATGACGCCAGCAGTCACCTTTGCAAGATGCTCCACGGCAGGTTTCCTCATCCCTCATCATGCAGCGGGCCAGTTTTGCTCAGCTGAACATGGGATCTTTGTTATTCACCGTAGGCCCTGAGGCATGAGACTTGTTGGCAGATGTGCATTTGATAAGGGTAGAGCAGAGCTGAGATACAGCAGGGTAACTACAGTGCTGGATGCCTCCTCTAACCAAATCTCACACACACACACACACACACAGTCTGAAGGAGGTGATATCTTTAGGACACTAGAAGACGATGCTTTTGCCGTAGCAATACTCCCTGGCCAATCGCCTGGGGCAAAAAGAATAGCAGGAAAACTCCCAGGCTAACCGTGATATACAATAATGAATAACCAAGGTCATGAATTAATAGTGCATGACATTTAGGGAGCCCTTTCCACCCAAGGATCTCAAAGCCTTTCACTCGGGTTAAGAGCCATGTGCCCTGCTGCAGCCAAGGAGTGCTGAATGCCACGGAGGTGATGCAGATGTGCCCTTCTCATTTCCCCATTCCCCAGGAGACTATGCACTGAACCAGTCCCTCAGTGCAAGCTGCTCTGACCTGTCCTACCAACCAGTATCCCCCAGGGGCCTTTCTGGTAGGCAGAGCTGTAATGGGAGGTGCAATGAGAGACCAAGGTGAGTAAAGGGGGGATTGGGATGCAGGTCAGTGAATATAGCAGTGTTGCAGGTTCCCATTGGAATCTGTGTTGGGCTCCTCGCTGGGCCGCTTGAGTGTCCCAGGGGCAGCCTCTGGGGCTGTTGTTGCCCTTGCTGGGTTTGTTGGGGTAATGCTGCCTTGTCAAAGGTTCAGGGAAGCTGCTTGACACAGGACTGTCACTGCTCTGCAGTCTTAGGCTTCTCTGCCTCCTCCTCCTCCTTTGTTGCTCTTCCTCCTTATACTGGGTTTTGCCTCCTTCCCAAGGTTCAGCTGTGAATGTCTGCCTCCAGGCTTCGCAGTTCTTGCAGCTGGGCGTTGGGGAGGCTGGTCTGCTTGTTTGGAGGTAGGGAAAGCTTCTCTCCCCCTCCTGCCTAAGTCCTGAATGGGGCGTATAGACCCCATTACAAGTAGTAAATTAGGTAGTGAATCAACAGGACAATCAGGAAACCAGTGAAGGGCTTTTTCATTAGGCAATAATTCTGCAGTTAGTTTGCAGCAGATCAATGGGATGGGATGATTAAAGGAGGTGTAGTGAAATCATCTGAGTGAGAAGCCCCAATCTGCAAAGAGCTGGGCACGTCTCAAAAGAAATATTTCTTTCCAGAAAAAAAATTCAGAGTCCTCAACACTGAAACGTGTACAAATCTGTGAAGATTTTGCCCAATTTTTTCAGTAAAACACCCCCTAAAAATAAAAATCCGAAAAAACCAAAGCATTTCATTTGGACATTTTCTGAACAAAACATTTCAATGTTTTGACACAAAATGATTTTCCATTTGAAATGTCCTTTCATTTGATTTTGAAAACCATTTAAATGTAAAGAAAATGCTCACAACTGAAATAAAGCATTTCATTTCAGGTCAGACCAAAATGGTTGGTTCAACCCCAAACCATTTTAATTTTTTTTAAAGTTTTTGATTCATTGAAAATTTCAACAATAAAATAAATCCGGTTTGTTTTGACCCAAAACCATTTGTTTTCAGGTTTTTTTAATTGCCAGTGCTATTCATCCAGTTCTAGCCACAATATGACTAACCAATCAAATGGCACATGGAATATGTGCCACAGATTAAATTGTACCATAATTGACTGAACAGAGGTCTGACAGGCAACTCATGAGTCCTAACACTCATAGATTCATAGACTTTAAGGCCAGAAGGGACCAACAGGATCATCTAGTCTGACTTCCTGCATATCTCAGGTCACCGAACCTCACCCACCCATTCTTGTAATAGGCCCATAACCTCCAGCTGAGTTACTGAAGTCCTCAAATCATGATTTAAAGACTTCAAGTTACAGAGAATCTGCCATTTACTCTAGTTCAAATCAGCAAGTGACCTATGCCCCATGGTGCAGAGGAAGTTGTAAAACCATCAGGATCTCTGCCAATCTGAGCCGGGAGAAAATGTTTACCTGATCCCAAATATTCTGATCAGTTAGACTTTAACTCACTGGCATTTCTCTGTATGGCTGGCTGTAATGCGCTAACTTTTGAAGACCACATCTAGTGAATACTAAAATTCAGGGAACAGTCTAGGTAGCAATGGGAAGAACGGCTGACAATTGGGTGACAACCGGGGACACCAGAAAAGCTTGGTTTTCACACAGTGCCCATTTGGTGCCGTAGGAAGAGGAGCATTGTGATGTCAGAGGTAACTCAGCCAATCACCACGCCTTCCCTCCAGTTCCTGTTGGTTGAAATGAGCAAATGACACTGCAGGTCAGGACTAGAAAGGATGGGGATTCTGGACTGGAACTGGGGAACTGCTTCAGCTCAGGTGCTGTATCGGTTGATTAGGAGTGAAGTTGGATATTTGCACTGTGGCTCCCTCCATGTTATGCCCGGCTCAGGCGAGACCATCTACCTTTGCCCAGTCACAGCTGTTTTAGTACCCATAGATCGGGTACATACAGAAGCGTGACTCACCGGTGGACATGCCCACTCCTGGCTGTGCTGGGCATGACACTGGTGTCCGCCGCTAACCTCCGGTTAGGTGACAGATAGTCCCAACCCTCCCGGGGGAACAGAGAGTCCAACAAAACAATTGCCCAGCAGCCTCGCACCGGATCTTCAGCCCAACGCCAGACTCAATAGACCTTCCACCCTTGTCTGCAGGAGTCCTCACACCAGCTTCCTCAGTAGGTCAGTAGGGGAACCCAGGCCCTCTTTCTAATCTGGGTTCCAGCCCAAGGACTGTAGCAAGCAGCTATAGTTGGTCTACTCAGACCTCCGGCTTCCTACCTGGGCTTCTTCCTACTGGTCGCTAAGCCTTTCCCACAGCCCCTTCCCTGGCTTGCTCCTCCACCAATTCCATAGAGATTTATTCAGAGGGGGGAGACAAGCCAGGTCGGTTCAGGGTCTGAGGTTAGGGGGAGGTTAACGGTATTGCCGGCTCCCACGGGATTCTGGCCGGGGGCTGGAGCCAGTCTGGTGATGACGCAAGAAGCTAGTGGATTTGAGCCTCACCGAGGGCTCTGATTGGCTGCCTGCCCTATTTGCCCACCTCCTGGAGCAGAGCAACCAATCAGAGCTGCTGCAGGAAGCTCTCTCTCTCTCCCCCCAGCAGCCTGAAGACATGCTCCCAGGAGGGGAGTGGGGAGGAGGGAGCTAAAGAACCCCGCAGCTCACAGCAGTTTCGCCCCCTCTTCCTGCAGTATCCAACCTGGGAAGAGACGGAAGGGGTGAAGAGCCCCTGGAACTACCCCACAGCCTGGAAACGGGAGAGGGGACCCTGCTGCAACTCCCCACAAGCCAGGGAGCTGGATGGGGGGCGGGTCTGAAGAACCCCTGAAGGAGCAGAGCAGAGGCTGGGGTGGGGCTGATCTGATGGGGGACTATACTGATGGGGGGGCTGAGGGGTGTGGAACTGACCTGGTGCGGGGGAGCTGCACTGCTGCGGAGACAGGATTGATTTGGGGGTGGGGGCAGAATTAATTGATGGGCAGAGGGCAGGCAAACGCAGGAGTGAGAGCTCCTATAGCAGGGGCCCAAATCACCTTTTCCAGTACATTTGGGAGACTGGGCAACACTAATTGCCACACACACACACACACACACAGGCTGAGTCTGAGCAGGGCGAGTCCAACAACCAAGACAGATCCAAAACAAACCCCCACAATACAACCTTTCTTTTTACAAGCTCATGATTTGCGGGCGAGGGAGGGGCAGCCTCGTGATTTGTGGTCTCCTGAGGTTGGCACCGCTGAAGGGTGGGGTTGGAGAGGACTGACCGAGTTACCTCCGATGACACAATTCTCCTCCACCGGCAGCCCCCGGGGGTGCTGTCAAGAGGAGGGATCCCAAGGCAGGCAGCAGGGTTCCAGCTAGGGAAAGGGTTTAAGATTAGGGTTATGGCTATTGGAAGGAGTCAGCGATGGAAGGTTTTGTTCCCTCTGATATCGCAAAGTTACTGCTTCTCAGCTTGCCGCACCAGCTGGGCCCTGGAAAGGGCAAGGGATTGTTGATAAGAAACTGATAAAACAGCGAGGAGAAGCCCGGAGGCTTTGACACCTTAAACGTACATTTTGGTGTAGTGGCGGCACGCTGTAAAATCCCTGCAGGTTCAGCGATAGGATCTGCATTCCTGACACTGACATCACCTGCCAGGTCAGCCCACACAAGAAATGGCCTGGGGAAGCCCTCTAGATTTCCCTCCCCGTGGTGTCATGTCATTCCTGGTTTGTGTTAGGCTCACTCTAACTCACACACACAGCAGCGTTTATCTCACACCCCACATCACACACACACAGCTCTCCGTGTACAACAAGCAAAAGTCTTTGGATCAATTTAGCTGATTTTCAAAGGAGCTGAGCACTCACGGTCGGGGCCAGATTTTCAAAAGGGCTCCCTATTATATTATTATTTAACATTCATCTTGCAAGAGTGCTGCCCACAGGCCTCAGCCAAATCAAGCCCCATTGCGCTAGGCGCTGTCCAAACACAAAAAATGACTAAAGCTGGGCAGGAAACAGTTGTCTTATTCCACACATTTTTTTTCAAGATTTTGAAAAATTTTCCCATCCCAAATCAGGATGAAAAGGCAAAAGCTATAAAAATTTTGGAATCTGGAAAAAAAAAATCAATTTGAGCCAATCAAACTGTTTCATAATTTTGTAACATGGACTGTTAAAACATGGTTTTTATTCTCATGAGCTTAAGTCTCTAACTGAAAAGTTGTTTCATACTCGAAAACCAATATTGTTTCAAAAACGTCCAAATGAGAGGTATTGACAATTTTTAAAGTTATTGGTTTGGTTTTTTTAAAAAAAAGGCAAGTCAAGAAATTGGCTGAAATTAACCCTTTATCTGGACACATTTGGGGTTAGATGAAAAAAAAAAAACACCTTTGCATAAAAATTCCCAAGCAGCTTTTTCCCAGGGTAGCTGGTGTCTGTGGACAGACTGAGCTCAGTGACCCTGGACAGGAGCCGGTGAGGCTAATCCAGCTAGTTAAAGAGCGCGGGCTACATCTGGGCCTATAAAGGGCTGCTACCAGACAGCTGGGGGAGGGAAGGACTGAGACAGGCTGAGCCCTGGGGAACAAAGCCACGCTGGAGTGGCGCTAACTCCTGTGGTGGATCCTTGGAGCAAGGGGGCCAGGGGCTCAAGGAAGCCACCCTGCGGCTGCAGCTCCGAGCAGGGAACAGAACTGGCCAATGTAAGGAGGCTGCCAGGAGCTCCAGTGCCAGAGACGCCTGGGAGGGGTGGCCCCTCAAGCCTGGGGGCCAGGTATTGTTTGATGACTTTTGTTATAAATGAATAAATCTCCTTGATGGGGCCCAGGCGAGGCAGCGCAGGCTTCGACCCTGGGGGAGCAGTTCTAAAAGAGCTGCCAGTGAAAAGGATAGGTGCTGGCCTTGCAGATGACCATCCCGGAAGACCATCCCGAGTCCATTTCTCCTGCAGAGCGGGTGCCGCTCTTTTCTCCCCTGGAACGTTTTCCTGATTGCAGCAGCATCTTGTCAGAAATCAAAACGGGACGACAAGCGGAGAGAGCCCACGAAAGGATCATGTGCATGACAGGAGGGCGGCGCTTGCAGGCATCCTCCCTCACCCGGCATGGTAACATTTCATCATGTTGCTTCTTGCCTGTGCTTGGGATTCAACCACAGGGAGACTTTCTAGAGGGACCCAGTGGGCTAAAGACTCAGTCCCCATGCAGTGTCTGTGCCCCATGACAGGATGCTGGGCGTGCAGTATAGGCACAATGGGGCCTAGAGATCGTGGACCTCAGTCTGGCCCCAATATGAAACTCTGGTGATGTACAGGTTACCATAAAGAGGAAGACCCCTCCTGGGGCAGAACTGGAAGAGCTCCCCAGGCACAATGCTGACAGCACAAGGGGAATGGCCTTAGAACTCAGCAAATCCTTAGGCAGCATGGGTAAAGCCCCTGGGGCTGCTCCAGTTTACACGGGAGGCTGTTTCCACCCCCACCACAGCACAGAAGCTGGGGAAGGTCTAAAGATGTTGTCAGACCACTTTTGTTCCCCCTCGCGCCGGGCTGCACTGGCAATGCTCAGCTCCCAGTAAAGCCCAGAAGGCAGCCCAGCATTGATTCCTGTCTTCTTTGTTCGTAAGTAACAGCATTTATGAGAATCTTAACCTTTCCCCCTGATTTGTCTGAGCCAGGCGAAGCTCCAGAGAAGCCTTTTAAAAGAAAAAGAACCATGTCTGCTAAGTGCACCAGAAATAAATCCCTATTTACACAGTTGGGCTCCCATCTTGAGATAAGGCACTTGCCGTCTGTCTCCTTTCAAAAGGAATTTATTTTACTTACAGATATCAGCCGTTTTCCAAAGATAAATATGGCAGGGAACGGCTTTTGGCCAAGACGTTCACAGAGTCAGAACAATTAGGGGTGGGGACCAGCTGCCAGGTCAGTGTTCAAATGTCAGCGGCCCGGCTGGCAGAAGGATTTCAGGGAACCCACAAAGCACTACTCGCTGTGCCAGACTCTACGGCACTCAGCACAGTATGGCCAGCCTACCAGTCCCTGATCCTCTTTCTGCCCTTAGATGGAGGTTAGAGCAGCCTAGGCGCTGCTCTAAGCTGCATTCGCTGACTGTGGCTCCCTAGGGAACACTTTCTAGCTGGGGATTGCTGGAGCACGTTGCACTCTGACTAATCCCCCTGCCCACCCTCCTCTCCCCCCCAGTGCCCACCCTGCTCTGGGGCCTTTCCAGTGGTGAGTCCTCCAGTCCAGGGGAAATCCCAGGCAGGAATTGCGGGTCAGTCCGCATTCCCTTTGTGCTGCCTAGATGGCTCAAAGGGATTGGGGCAGGGCAGAGACTCTGCCTCTCTGAAGCCAACAGGAGTCTTTCCAAGGACTTCAGTGGACTTGGAGCAGACCCTAGCTCACCTGGGGGTGTGAGTCAGGATTTGAGGGCAGATTTCTAGGAGGAATTAGTCTCTCTGGTCTGTAGCACCCGGATTATCTTGTCCACTTTGTCATAAAGCCCTCAGGCCTTAGGGACTCACCTAGGGCCTGAATCTGCCATCTCTGTGAGGAAGCCTATTGATGGGATGGCTCACCTAGGACACATTGGGTTTAGTGGGAGGGTGCTGGGTGGGAAGTAGCTTAGTGGGTGCGGTGCTGTTGGCCTGCGATATACAGGAGGTCAGACGAGATGATATAGTGGTCCCTTCTGGCCTTGAACTCTACAACTCTATGGCCAGATTGTTGCATCTCCTTACACAGCCGCCAGGCATGGGGCAGGCAGGCAAGGGGAGAGGAGTAGGCAGAGCCATGACTGCCCATGCACCACACCAGCCCATTGCTTGTAGGGAGGATGTTGCACCCCTACTAGAGGCATTATAGATAGTTCCTTCTGCAACTGAGATCTCCTGGAACCAACGTGCCTCTCCGTTGCACAGTACTTCCTGGCGCTCCCTTGAGTTACTCCTGACATGGGGCTGTAGTTTAAATGACACAGTCTGACCCACAGTAAATTGCCAGTCACCATGAGTAAGTGCAGCAGAATCAGGGCTCTTAGTTTTGCATCTTGAACATTTTTGGGAACGCCTTGTGGATAAAATGATCCATATGTTGCCAGCTTTCAGGATTTAATAGTGAGGCTGCTGATTCTTGGTGTTTTTCTTAAAGCCCCAACTCTTGGAGTCATGGGATTATGTGACACTCTCAGCTTTTATTTAAAAATTTAAAAATAAGTTTCTAACTCTCCTGATTGGGAAGTAAAGCTTGAAAACAAGACCCCTGAAGGCTCAAAAGGCAAATAAAAAGAAACCCAAACAATTTTTTTTTAATAATCTCATGGATTTCTTTGGTGGCCTGACTTCTGAATTGTGGACTTGGCAATTCTGCTACATTGGGCATCCATATCTGTTAGTGTCGGACTTTGCAGGCACTAAGAAAGGATTCTGAAAAAGCAGCATATACTGGAAGAGTATTGGCATGAGAGACCGCGTGTATGATAGCAGAAGACACAAAAATCCCCACACTAATAAATATTAAACATCAGACACTTCATTATGTAAACACAGAACTCTGTGGCATGGAACCTACTGTAACAAGTGAAATGAAAATATAATGAACACAAACTGTCCTGCTAATACTCTTTCTATTTTTTTCCCCCTGCGTCAGAGTTAATCACTATAGTCAGTTTCAGACGTTGGTTCAGACCTTGAATCAAAGAGGAGATGGGAATTGATTTTCGTAGATAATTCTCACCGTGGGAATACTTGAAATTTCTATTGCAGGCAGCAATTTTGTGGGCTACAGGAAAACAAAGGCTGGGACAGCAGAGGATGTCCAGCATTAACGCTGATTGAAAATTTTCCATCAGAACTGGGGGTTTTTTTTTTATGGAAAATTCAACACGGATTCACCAAGAAAGTCATACCTGCCCTTGACTTTAGCAAAGCTTTTGATACGGTTTCTCACAGTATTCTTATCAGCAAGTTAAAGAAGTATGGGTTGGATGAATGGACTATAAAATGGATAGTGAACTGGCTAGAGCATAGGGCTATTGCAGGCAGCAATTTTGTGGGCTACAGGAAAACAAAGGCTGGGACAGCAGAGGATGTCCAGCATTAACGCTGATTGAAAATTTTCCATCAGAACTGGGGTTTTTTTTATGGAAAATTGGGTTGTTGTCAGATTTACACCCACATGACTGTGAATTTGGCCTAATTATTTTTTTCTGTGCCATCAGTGATGAGAACATTTTAAAGCCACACCAGAAAGGTGACTGACTCTGCAATGAGAGGCAGTGTGATGCAGTGTACAAACCCTGCCCCTGTCAGGAAGGGGTTAAAGAGCGGCTTTGGGTTCATCGCACCTGCGAAGCATGCTGATCTTGGAGGAGAAGCCTCCAAAAGGGAGAAGCTCTGCTCAGAAGGCCCAGTTCCCAGAGAGGAGCACAGAAGAGATCTAGGCTTCCTGTGAACACAGAGCAGTAGGACAGATGGCTGGAGAATAGGGCAGAGAAGTGGGTGCTGCTTGTTATTTCTGTTAATTTAGTTGACTTTCCTTTATTGCCTTGAGGACTGAGACTAGGGCCTTGACCCCGGGGCAGACCCTTGCTGGGAATACAAGTCCCCTGAAGAGAAGGTAGAAGGTGGTAGGTGGTAGCCCAGGACAGATGCAAGAGGTCTGACCAGACAGACTTAAACCTCTTGCTTCAAAGGTCCCTGGAACCCAGGGAAGAGAGAGGGGCTGAGGTTCCGTACAGCCTCACCAGAGGCCTGCCAGGGACATCACTTGGCAGCTGTTCCCATGGAGCCGAGAGCACGGGCATGTACCTGGCAAGGTTCATGAACTCGCCCAACACCTGTCCCTTTTGCGGTGAGAGGGAGACCCTGGTGCACATCTACGTAGGGTGCATCAGGCTGCAGCCCCTTTTCCAGCTTCTCCAGAACCTCTTACTGAGGTTCTGGATGCACTTCTCCCCGCACCTCCTGATTTGTGCATACCCCATCCGTGGCCCCGCAAAGTCAGGGAACCTCCTCATCAACCTCCTCCTGGCACTGGCAAAGAGGGCCATCCATCGCACCAGAAGGAGGAAGTAGGACAGGGGCAGGGGGATGCTCTGTGACTCTGGAGGCCTTTTTCTATTCCCTTGCTCGGTCATATCTCTGGGCAGAGTTCCTTTGGGCAGCACCCACTGACTCCTTAGGTGCCTCCGAGGGGCACTGGATGCTATTTGGGGTTTTCTGCTCGGTGTCCTCCTCTGGTTCCTTGATAGTCAACCTCTGGCCTCACTACCACTCCTGTTTTCTCCTTTGCGGTCACCAGAAATCACTTATGGCCTGGGCTAAGTAGTTCCTCCCCCTTAGCTGAGAGGGCGGGCCTTTAGTTATGGGTGGGCCTAGACCCCCCTATCCTGGTACTACTAACAGGATAGCCTTACCGGAAGACTAGAAGGAAGAGCCCAGATACAAGGGGCCAGATGCACTCTTGGGCCTGGACCAGTGCTGTTGACCTGGTCTGAGGTCTGGGGCTACTGGGTGAAAAGCCTGGTTTACCGGGAAAGGGATGAGACCAAAGCTGAGCTGGCCAGAGGTCCAAGTCACAAGGCAAAAGGGGACCACCGGTGGACCTGTGTGGCTGGACTAGAGAGAAAAAGCCCAACACCCTCTCACCTGGCCACAAGGCGGGACACCAGCTGGTGAGTCACTTTGCCACAGGGCGATGTAAAAAAATGTCAAAGGCCTGAGAAAACGTCCTGTCAACGTAGTTATGTAGGAAGTTCTTCCGTCCTTTAACGGAGTTCTTTAGTGGGAAATTAGGAGCTGGATCACGGAAGACGCTTCCCCAAAGAACAGACAGCCCTTCAGGAAACACAAGACCTAGATATGAAATACACAACAGTGCGCGTAGATATAAAAATGCCAGCACCTGACGTGCCATCTGGAATGGGAAAAGTAGTCAAGATAAAGACGTCCTAGGCAGGCAGCAGTGCAGTTATGAGAAGGACAGAAAAGAAAACTTGTCGGGAAGGAACTATGACCATGTTGCCCAGCAAACGTCAGTAAGGGTATTTATGGCCCAGAAGCATATTGTAACGGGGCCAGAAGACCCCCTTGCATGGAGCTGGAATGAACCAAGGTCCAGGAAAGGGCCTTTCAGCAGAAGAGAATATACAGTCCCGGGGAATTAGGAGTTGGATGCAGAGGCCTGCGGGGAGAATCCCAGGACTGCTGTTCCTTTAAGGCCCCAGGATCCGGAGCCCTGTAGAGTAGAGTGGGGCCAAGCGCTCCTTTCTTGCGGCCAATCAGGAGGTGTTCCCTGGAGAAGGACAGTAGATAGACTGCCTCCTCCCTCAGAGCATGGGAGATACGGGTGAGAGAAGGAAGCCAGAGCTGGAAGATGAAGCTCCAGCGAAAGACAGCTACGAGGAGCCACCATGTACACGTCAGCTGTTGCAGGGAAAGAGCCCCCTGTGGATGGCGGAAGAGCCAGAGAGAAGCCCGAACCTCTGGATGGCAGTGATGGACTTTCTTGGTGGAACTGTTTGGACCTGCTTATGGTCATTAGCCCATCCCCAAGTGGAAGGGTCCCAGAAGAGAGGGAAGCTGCTGCAAAAATAAGCTCTGGCCAGGAGGGACTACTCAGGAAGCAGAAGATCCAGCAAAGCTCCTAAGCCTATAACCAAGAAAAGATTGTTCTGGAGAACTGGGATGGTCCTTCTGTGGCTGATTGTTACTGGCCAGGAAACGACTAAAGAGGACATTTGTACCTGTCAAGCTCTCATCTGCCAGGTGGTGACTCAGCAATCTACTTGGGCTCCAGCGCCAACGTGAAGCAGGTGAAATGCTTTGTAGTGCAATAGAACAGCAATGGGATTTATGAGCAGATCACCTGTTACGAGCATCTCGTTGCTACCGCAGAGGAAGAGAAGTCGTCCGATGGCGGGCTGTCTTCTGCATGGAACTCCCATCTCAGCTCACATACAAACCGCTCGCCACACACACAGCAGAATGCCAGAGGCGAGCTAGAGCACAGATCCTCCGAGGCAGCCCTCGTTTTGCCATGAGTCAACAGCAGCTGACAATGACGGTAATGCAAAGTAAAATGTTTTCTTGCAGACATGAATCACCATCCCGCAGAAGAAGACCTGATCAGAATCACAGTCAAGGAGGAAAGAAATGTCACAGAGTGCGCTTGGGACCGTCAAGACATTTAATATATTGTGTCTGTTTGGGACAACACAGGCTGTCAGCATGAAGAAAAAGCAAAAGGAGCTAATGCTTCTGGAATGTGCACGGGGAACGAATGATTGTCTCTTCTATGTTCCCGGGAAAACCTGATAAACGTGAATGACATTCAGTGTTGTTCTGTTTGAAATGCCAGCCAAACAATGATTTGGAGAAAATGATATCCCTTTTGCCTTCAAGCCCTCCGCTGATGGAAATCAGCATAGCTGCATCAAAGACATTGTCAATGGAGCTATGCTTACCGACCTCTGGCCCATTGTATCTATTACAAGAGAAACGGCAGAGAGGGGCCAAATATTCCTGAAATGTGCTTCATGGCAGGAGCCTGGGAGAGAGAGAATTTGGCTTCTTCTTCTCTTTGTAGATGCAGCCGCAGAGGAAAAGAGAAATAATAGAGGGGGAGAAAAAGAAAAGAGCAATCCAGAATGATTTTCACTTCTAGAATGGGAGAGATGACAGACATTTAGATGTTTTACAACAGGGAAAGTCTCTCTTATGCCTCACTTGAAATGAGTTATTGGTGTTCTCTGCAGTTCCCCATATAGATCTGCTGGCTGACATGGCTCAATGAAAAACCTGCCAGCAGCTGACCTAATTGATTTAATGGAGTATAATGAGATGGTAATAGGTGTATTTGTACCCACAATAAGGGCAGTGATGCAGGTGTGACAGGCAGTTTTCATTTATGCTCACTGAGGTTTCTTTCTTTTGCTAAACACTGAATTGGCAGTGCCCATTTTGGCTTATATTTTTTTTACAAAGACATGAAAATTGATCTTTTGCTTTTCAGCTATGCACCTCATAGGTCAGGGAATGCAAATTTAGGAAGTTATTGAGGTTAATATATATTCATACATGATAGAATTGGGTAAATAGTGGGATAATATGTATTCACAAACACATTCAAACAATCCAAATTGTAATTCAGTCTAATCAGGTACATACCCTTTTTATGACCCATTCTGAAAAAGTCCTATAGCATTTAATAGAAAAGGATCATCCTTTTATAAGTGTTTGGTTTTTTTTTTTTTTTTTTAAATCCATTAGATTTGAATATGAGAGAGGGCTATAGCTCTGTTTTAAAATACTATAGGTTGATATAAAAACCCTTTTGGAAAGCAGTACACTGTCTATTAAATGCTATAAGGTTTTAGAATAATTTCTATAGTCCTCAATTAGTTTCATCCCTCTTAAGTTCTATAGGGCTTTTCTTTAAGAGGCATCTCATGTGATAGTGGTTTTTTTGTGTGGATTTTTAGGGAGGAGCTTTTACTTGTGCAAAAATGAATATTTGTTCCCAGAAACATGGATGTGCATCTGAAACAGAGAAAGGAAAGATGGTCTTGTGGTCAGTATGCTAGAGGGCGATGAGTTGTATTAAAATAGAAGGAACATGTGAACCTAAAGAGTCACACATGTTAACACGACCCAGTCGTTGTTCAACATGAAACAGGTAAGGTTTGGGGTTTGGTATACAGAGACCTCTGCTTGCTTAGTACCATAACAAGCATATTAGGAAAAATCCTTTTAACCTCATAGTAAAGATTCAGAAAAGAAGGAAAACCAGTTAAAGCATTTGTAAAGTACATAATTAAATAAAGGCTTTCATTTTAACAGCATCCCTGGCTCCCTTTTCCCTCCAGCTGGAGAGTCTTTAGAAGGAAAACTCCTTTGTCTGACAATCTCTTAGAAGATTTTAAAGATGGCGATAACTGTCCTTTTGGAGAAAAATGTTAGTTGAGATGGGCTGGAGTTGTCATTGTTGCTCTTGTTAAAGTCCGATCCTGTTTCCTAGAAGTCAAAACGAGACAAACACACACAAAGGGGAGAGAAAAGAACAGCAAAGACAGAAAATGCAGCTTCTGCCTCTGATGTTGACTCTCATGGTCTTATTAGCCACTGTGGGTCTGTCTACACTGCAATGTAAGCCTAGGGTTAGGAGAACTGGACTTAGCAGACCCTGGTTTGTTAACCCAGGGCTTGAGCATCTACACTCATTTGCAACCCCATGTTAGGAATTATTGAACCCTGGGTCCCAGCCTGGGGCTCCAGCGTCCGCACTGCACTATGTTGGTCCACGTCCAACAACCCACCTCCCAGACTTCCTAGCACCTCCCAAAATGTGGTTGCTCTAGCGCTTTGTTCTTCAGTGATGATTTTAAGCTTTCTTCTAGGTGATTGATGAAATGTTAAATTGCATAGGGCCAAGAACTGAACCCTGCGGGACCCTATAGAAACATACCTGCTCGGAGATGATTTCCCTGTTTACAGTTACTTTTTGAGATCTGTCAACCAGCCCTTATTTAATCTATTTCATGTGAACCAGGTTAATTTTTTTATCATTTTAGTTTTTTAATCAAAATGTCATGCAGTATCCAGTCAAATGCATTACTGATGTCTAAGTATATTACAACAGCACTACTAGCTTTATCAACAAACCTTGTAATATCACAAAAATAAAATCAAGTTACTTTGAAAGGATCTATTTACCATGAACCCATATTGATTAGCATTAATTATATTACCCACTTTTAATTCTTTATTAATAGAATCCTGTACCATCCACTCCATTATCATGCTCAAGACCGACGTCAGGTCGCCACACCTATAATTACCCTGTAGTCATCCTCCTCAGTCAGCTCTTTTAAAACCCTTGGATGCAAGTTATCCAGACCTAGGAATTTTAAAATATCTAACTTTAGTAGCTGCTGCTTACCATCCTCCTGGGAGTCTATTGAAGTGAAATGTGTTTCAACATCCTCATACGATATGAGTATATCATCTGTTTTTTTCCCTAATACAGAACAGAAATATCTATTGAACCCTTTTGCCTTTCTACATTATTATTGGCAATTCTACCATTCCCAACTAGTAATGAACCAATACCACTGTTGGAATTCTTTTTGTTCCTACTATATTTTTAAGAATCCTTATTATCCTTAACTCTGCTGGCCATTGATTTCTCCTTGTGTCCTTTTGCTTCCCTTATAATTTTTCTGTAATACTTAGCTTCTGATTTATATTCATTACTATCAACTTCCCCTTTCTTTCACTTGTTACATAGTTTTTTTTTTTTATAGTTGCCTTTGTTTCCCCTCTAAGCCCCCTTGGTTTTTAACCAATGTGGCCTTCTTTCTCAATTGTGGGATTGTGGCTTTTTTTCTTTCCCGATAGTGGGAATTTCCCAGTAGAGATCAGTTAAACGATCTGATAAATTTCTAAGGATGGGTTTTAAAGAGAAATAACAGCCAGCGCTGTGATTCTGATCTTATTTGTCGCACGCTACAGCTGTAAGTTCACACACAGCAAAAGAAAAGAAAGAGCCCTGAAGTGCATGGAGAGAGGATCTGGAGGACACATTCTAGTGGACAGAATGAGTCCCTGGAGACCATTAAATGCCAAATTCTCAATCACATGAGCACACAGCTTCCTCTGAAATCAACGGCAGGCTTCTGAGGGGCACCTGCGGGGAGAACTGAGCCCCAAAGCAGGGGTGTGGACAGTGTGTAGCGTTTGCCTGGGTTACTCTCAGTTCTCTTCTTGGAGGAGATTCCTGTTTTAAAGCACAGGTACCATAGAGGATGAAGCTCTCACACCCCAGAATAGCTGTAGCACATGCAGTAGTAGTGCAAGAGACACACACCAGTGGCGTACCAAGGAGAGGGTGGAAGGGGCCATGCTGCTGGGTGCCGGCCTGAGCTGGGCACCGGCGGGGCCCTCCTCGGGGGAGCCACCCCCTGCTGACATCCCCGGCAGCTGCGCTGACCTGGCCCCTCTGCTTCTGCGCTGGTTGCAAGGAGGAAACGGCAGGGGTAAAGCATAAACCTCTGCAGACTGAGCTAACGGCCTGTGTTCTCCTAGCTGGGAGCTGTGTCTGACCCATATCCTCTGCAGGTTGGGCACAGAGGGGGGGATACAGAACGATGGGACACACATCTGTCCCCTGGCATTGCTCACAAGTGCCAATTGTGATACAAACAACAGTCTGACAGGAAGGGTCTCTCTGCCTTAGGAGCTTATCTTGGCCCTCATCACCCGGGTTTCTGAGCACATGGCCATCTTTTACAGGTATTTAACCACACACCAGGGCCACGTAATTAGCCCTGTTTCGCGGATGGGAGAAATGTGTTCTGGAGAGGCAAAGTGACAGGCCCAGCGTCACACAGGAAGTCCATAGCAGAGCAGGGAACTGAGTCTAGGTTCCCCAAGCAGACTGAGCCAACCAGTTCACGGCTACCTGGTGGCCTGTGTGTGACATCAGCAGGCTACAACTTTCAGTTCCCATGAAGCTGGGCTGGATTCAAAGGGGCAACCTCCTGCCGCAGAGAAAGGAAACTCATGCCTCATTGCTAGTCCCCCGAGGTCCAGCGTCAATGCCTCACAGAGAGGGAAATCTGTCTGATTTGGCAGGGTGTAGGGATTTGTTTACATCACAGCTGCCACCAAATGAGGAACGACAGGAACTTGGGCGCTGCAACATTTGGATGCTGTTATTCTAGTGATTGTAACCGTTAACGGGCAGTTTGCTTGATTTCTGCGTCCATGAATCACCTCGAGCACATTGTAGCGCCCATTTACTGGTGCTGCAAGGTTCCCCCGGAAGTGGGGAAGGGGGGCAACCTTGGATTTACACAGCAGTGTGGCCTTGTGCACTGATCTGCTCCGTCGTGGGGCTCTTTTCCCTTCTCCCCACTTTGCTGCACGGCAAGATTTCTTGCTGTAAACCAGAGCACTGGGATACCCTGCCAGGGCCTGGGAGGCTTGGGAACTAGTCTCATTTGCAAGGGGAAGATGTAGTTTAAGGAAATTTCAGCTGCAAGCAAGGGAGATGGAGAGAGGGGCCGGGCTGCCTCTCTAGCCTCACTTCTTGGCCATTTCCTCCCTGGGCTCTGAATAGAGCAAAGCTGGGTGGAGGATGGAGGGGATGTTTTTTTTTCTCTCTCTCCATTGGATTGTTTCAATGCTACGTGCAAGAAAAGGGGAAATGGGATGGGGAAGGAAGGTAATGTTGGTCTTTCTCTGGGAAGCTGGAGATGAAAGCAAGTATCTTGATCTAAAAGGGCCCAGCGATGTAGATTCTATTTAAGCACTCGGCGACTTGCCAGCGCTAAGGGGGAAAACTGCATGCTGGCGATAAGGAAAGCTTCTTGGGGAGGGCTGTACTTAACCTGGTACTTTGAATTCCACCTGAGAAGGCAGTATTCTAATCAGAGGGAGAGGGAGACAGGACAGCAGGAGCCTCTGATGGAAACAGAGCACAAGGGAGGGGAGAGGAAAAGGTGATCCATTTTAGAAAGCAGCTGGCTAGTTACCAGGTGCATGAGTCCCCAGGATCGAGGCAGAGTAATTCAATCAGAGGAGTGGACTGCATTTCTACCGTCTGAGCTGCAGCTGTCTCCCCAGCTTCTACCAGGCCTGGGGTGGAAGGATGCTTCATGTAGGACTTGGGAGATCTGAGTTCAACACCATGCTCTGCCACAGACTTCCTGTGGGACCTGTGGCAAGTTACTTCCTCTCTCTCTGCCTTGGTTTCGCATGTGTAAAATGGGGGCTGCACCTCCCCCCCCCACACAGCAGGAGGATAAATGCATTCAAGACTGTGAGGTGCTGGGATGTTAGGGGGATGGGGACGATATAAGTACCTAGAATAAGACTGGGATACTACGCAACCAGACATTTAATAGGTGTACAGGCCTTGCTGAAGAGGAACAGGGAAAGAAGGTGACAGTAATAATACTGAGACCTACTATAATAACACATAACAGAGTCTGTAATAATAACACATGGTTCCTAAAGAGCACTTCTCACCAGTAGCTCTCAAAGCACTTCATTGGGGGATGGTGTCTTTATCCCCATTTTACAGATGGGGAACCTGAGGCAGAGAGAGAGAGAGGCCGGGACTGTGCAAGGTCACCCAGCAGACCAGTGGTTGAGCCAGGAATAGAATTCAGATCTCCTGACTTGTACACCAATGCTCTGCCCACTGGACCACACTGCCTCTCTTCTGTAGTCAATGGGAACTGCCCCCCCCATGCCAGGGTTGGTTTTGGTAAATGATCTCAAGGATTTCTTCCTACAGAGTTTTACTACAGTGTTTTACTATAGACCCAGGAAAGCTCTTAACCAATTAACAGCATATGCACTCATCTACTAGTAACTTTGAGCAATTAACAGGGCATATATTTAAGGCATTTTTGCTGCACAAAGCATGGATGCATTCCTCTTCCCTAGGTAGGTGGGAGGGGATGAGGGTGAAGAGTTCAGCTGTAACCTCTCAGCTGGGTACTAACACACTCAAAGCAGGTGCTGGGACCTTTCTCTTTTTGTGGGTCCCTGAGAGTGGAGAAGGGGGGGTCAGAGCTCCTTTTCCTTTCCATCCTTCCTAAATGCAGGATG
Source organism: Emydura macquarii macquarii (assembly GCF_026122565.2). Lineage (NCBI taxonomy): Eukaryota > Metazoa > Chordata > Testudines > Chelidae > Emydura > Emydura macquarii. Next base: position 2,121,555 of record NW_027132084.1, on the reverse strand, counting down.
GCCTGTCAGAGGGATGGAGTTGTTTGGGTGCCCACGCAAATATGGGGCCAGTTTGGTTTTAATTCTGGAGTTGCTAAAACCTTACCTTGCATGAATCTTCCTACTTTGTATGAATCTCTTTCTTTCCTTCTTGACCTGCCTCATCTTCTGTGTGTGTGTGTGTGTGTGTGTGTGTGTGTGTGTGTGTGTGTGTGTGTGTGTGTGTGTGTGTGTGTGTGTGTGTGTGTGTGTGTGTGTGTGTGTGTGTGTGTGTGTGTGTGTGTGTGTGTGTGTTTTTTTCCTGTAGGATAAAAGGGAAAAGCCTCCTCCTGATATTATTATACAACAAGAACCAAAGCCTCAGAATGGGAATGTGGGACTGTGCCTTTAAGGAAGCAAAACATCTTGGGATGCCTGATTTAGCTCTGTAAGCTGTTGTCCCAGACTAGGTTTAGCTGGGTCAGGATTGCTCAGTGGAATAGACCAAGGGTAGTCTTCCGTTTGGATCTATCTGACCATCCCTCCACCTGTTTTTCTCCATAGCCATAAATCCACTCAGTAGTAAGTATTCTCCACACTAAAAGATAATACAGTCATCCAATCACAGGGCAAAAACAATCCCATCGGACTGAAAGAACTAAGCACTCGCCACCAGTACCAAACCGTGAACAGTTTGCAAAGGGATCAAGTTAGTTCACACAAAGTCTTTGACAGACATTTCTGAATAGTGATGATGTTTGCAGAACAGACTAGGGGAAAAGAAGGGCTAAATTATAGCTGAATAATTCATTTGTAATGAATGATTCCACCAGCTCGAATCAGGAGATTTTACCAAGGTGGTGGAAAATCCATCACTCAGTTCACTTAAAAACTAGGCTCCACAAGTCACTAGACTATCGGCTCTCAACCAGGTGGTCACAAACAGGAGTCAGGAGGTCATGGTCATCCTGCCCTTCCTGTAGCTAAATGAGAAGAAGTGGGTCCCAGTTAGTGCAGACAGCGGATCCTGGTCTGGAAAAGGCTGAGAACCACTGGAGTCAAACCAGTTTCCACACAGCAGCAAACAAGCTACTAAGCATGCAAACAGTATCCTCCTTGTTTATTTTCTGCACTGCTTGCCCCTCTGTATTGGCTGGATCTAACCATCTGTGCTTCCGGGAGGGATATCTGACAGACCTTACCAGCAGGGTTTGCATAACAGGTGAGGCCCTGGAATAGGTCAGCGTGAAGCATCGACGTGGAGCTTCTGTTGCACTGGCAAATCCTTTAGACATCTTGCTTTCTGTCCGTAAACTTTGTATATATTTAGTATCGACTTCAAAACGTTAGCTTTCCTGCAGTAGGTTAGTGATTGATGCTTTTAGTTAAGGGAAATCAGAGCAGCGTGCTAGTTTCCTGTGTTAAGACTGCCACCAAGAGGGCAGAAGAAGCAGGCCCTTTCCTAGAAAACAGGGAGAAGGGTTTTAAGAAGTAAAGTAAGGAGAACTCCTTTCTTTGAGCAACAGCAGAGGTTTGAGATGTTGGGTTATGAGTTGCCTTCCACTCTGGGCCCGCTCCATGACAGCGGTGCCCCAAGTGGCTGTATCGAAGAATTGCAATGCGATTTATACATGCATAACAAAAGTGGCCACTTAGAACTTCACAATTGCCTCTGTGCACCCCATCCAAACTTCCCAGCTGCAGCAGGTACAGACAAAACATTCTCCTTCTCCTAAAACACAGGGCCTGTATCGCATAAACTCAAGCAGAACCTTAGTCCTATGTAGACTGAGACACAGTTATAGAGTCCTGATTCTGCTCAGTAGAGGGCAGTGGTGTTCATCACACAATGTCCAGTTTATGGCTAAGTCTCTGGTGTACCAAGTGCTTTTAAACAATGGAATGGTGGAGCTACCATGAACATTTCTCTCTTGCACCATTACGAAGTCAAATCTGCCAGTCGTCAGTCAGGATGGTTGTAATATCCTGCAGATTGGAATAGCTGAGAAGTAAGAGAGCAAACCGTGTGGTCCTTTAGCCATGTAGTGGATATCTAAGTATGGATAAATCCATCCTAAGAATGCTGGGAAGAGGGACTATGGGGGTCTGGCATGGAGGGAATGAGGCAGGGGCTTTAAGTGGGGATCTTAAGGGGAGCCAGGTTATGGGGGTTATATGGAGCTGGGGGCTGTATGGGACAGGGCCGTGGTGGCAGACATATTGAGGAAATGTAGTTCCATCAGCCAGTCTTGACTAAACACCACCTAGGTTGCCCAGATCTGGGGAGTAGCTCTCAATGGGTTTCATTTTTAAATTGTAACCGTGTCCTATAGCAAGATGGTGTGTTCATTCATGGGTGGGTGGCTGGGTGGGAGAGAAAGAGAGAAAAGACTGGAGTTTGTGAGGACTGGCATGGTCTAACTAGAGGAACCCAAAGGAAAACAGTGCAACGTATCAAAACCAGACCATTTCAAAAACATTTCCTCAGCAGAAGCGAGTGGAGATTTCACTGGAACAAGAAAAAGGGAAGGTCTCAGATGGAAGCAGATTTTGCAGTTTGCCTATTCAAAACTATAAAGACAGGAAGTGATTGATGTTTGTATGTAATTAACGATGGGCCAGCCACCCACAGCTCCCACTGAAGTTGTATGTGCTCGTTGCTTCTCGGGATCCGGCCCACAGTTAGCGTCAGAGGAGCAACGATCCCAGCGTTGCTCACATCCAGGAAAGAGGGCTGTGGCTGTAACTCCCACATCCCCAGGACTTTGACTCCCCCAGAAGCACTGATGCTGCACCACTTGTTAAGTGCTGTCCTTCAAATGAGATGTTAAACCAAGCGCCCTTTTGCCCTGCTCTTTCAAGGGCTGTCCTGCTGGTAGCTAAAGATCTCAACAGCATATTTTCCACTGCCCAGGCCAATGTTCCCTCTCTGAGTAAAACCAACGTGAATGCCCACGGCTGGCGTGACTGCTCAATGCTGAGTAACTGCTCTGTTTGCCTAGACAGGCGATACAGCAGAGGCAATATACACAGAGCTGATTATTGCACAGTGAAGAGCCGGGATCAGTTCAGACACCCACAGCTGGATACAACATACAGTATCTTTGCCAGTGAAAACTCAGATTCGGTTTCTCCAATGCAAAGCTATTTCTTTGAAGCTACACATCACAGACAAACGGTAAAGGACATACAATGCCTCTCCTTAATAAGCCTCAATTCCCCAAATGTAAATCCTCAGTAACTATGCTGGCCCCACATAGTGTCCTGATTAGCAAACAAAGCGTGTATAGCTACCAGTGCTAGGTGGAGACTGTTTCTCTTCTTCTTCTTCTTAAGTACTTGGTCTGCTTAATGGTCCCTTGCAGCAGTGTGTTGGCTACCATGAGACCCTCTGGTTCTTCTTCTTCTTGAGTACTTGATTTGTGGAATGGTCCCTTACGGTAGGGCGTTGGCTATCCTGAAACCCTCTGTTTCCAAAGTCCCTCTTCAGACATTAATTGGGGTGCGCCTGGCATGTGATATTCCCCAGTATTTATACCTTTTTCCCAAAGGAGTCACATGTCCCCAAAAGATGCTCTGCTAGCACTTACTTAGCAGATCATGATTATTTATTACTTGTTTTTCTAATTAATTTTGGAAGGAACAACAAGGATCGGCTGACATGTACATGCCGTCACACGTTCACCCGGGCACCTAATGTCGTGCTGTTTAACGGAGTCCGTTGACCCAGCTCAGTTAGTCCCAGCTTCACCATTACACACCTCTACGTGTACACCCTGGGTGAACTGGTCATTGGCTGACCGTGGCCATTGATGTCTTGCATCAGCACAGCTACACACACACAGGGCCCTTGGATAAATATTCCTAGCTTATGTCAATGCCCAGTGCAAGTTCAGTAGTCTCAGTGATTTTCCATCCAACCTCTCCAGTGCTAAGAGGCCTTGCTTCCAGAATCCTCTAGCACTCAGACTTGCCAACCTTTACCAGACTCATGTCAGCCCCCGTGATTTAGAGTCATTCTGCACCATCCCAACACACAGGGATTTGGGAAACTTAGAACATGAAACGAGCTACATTGAACACCATTCTAATCCATTTGGATGTGTTCCTTTTATTTGCCAGTTCGTTTGTGGACATCTGTTACAGATTGTTTCGTTTTACAGTCATCATCTTCTCTTACTGTGCACAGGTACATGTCATGATTCTATGGACTGTATCTACTAGCTGTGTCATTACAAGGCGCCCCAGGTGGGCACCTTGTGTACCGGGGCAATCACACAGCCACTCAGGCATGTATAATCAGATAAGCAGCATTGTCTAGGCGAGGATTGGCAGTCAGGGGACCTGGCTCCCATTCTCCACTCTGCCAAGAGCTCTCTCTGCTGCTGTGTGCCAGACATGTCCCGGTTTGGTGCCTCAGTTTCCCCATGTGTACCATGGAGATGATATTTACCTAGCTTTATCAAGTACTTTGAGATCTCTGGGTCGATGGGAAGGGGACCATTGCTATTATTATTATTAGGGTGTCTAAGTGCCAGCGTTAGTGTCCGAATGCAGAACTTGACCACCTAACCAAGAGGCCCCAATTTGAAAATTAGCTAGTGTGCTTCCTTCGCAGCACCCTGCAAACTCATCAGTGCCTGTCAAAAGCTGACTTCACCCCAGACCAGAACTCCAGAGCCGAGCACACCTGAATGTGGGGGTGTTTGAAATCCAGAACCAAATTACGAGGCTTGAGTTCATTCCCTGTAATCTGCCTGGGTACGTATTTCTTGCCCAGCCCTCACCGTGTACCTGGGTGATAGGGAAACACCGGGTGTACCTGGGTGATAGGGAAAGTTCTAATTCATTCTGCAGCACGGTCATCTTCTTCTCCCTGCTTCCCGAGGTGCGCCTGGGGTGAGCTCTTTGTACGCACTCGACTTGCAGACTCCATAGAGTTCAGCTGCAGCAGTTTGTTTGCGAGGCATCCGAGGTGGCTTTCTTCATCCGAGGTGGCTTCCTCACCTCCCAGTTTACCTGCTGATGCACTGAGCCGCCTGCACGAGCAAGCCGAGATGGTCCCTGACTAGCAGCAGCAATCCAGGCAAGGTCAGGAGCCTTGTGTGGGTTCAGATGGTGGCAGGCTTATTGTTCACGTTAGGCATGGTAAGTGACATCCTGATTCCACTGACTTCAACAGAGCCAGGATTTCACCCCATGAATCTGAGTTCCAGCCCACTGATCTCTGCTGCTGTGGCCATAGAAAAGATATTGGGTGGCCTTAGGAAAGCAAATGCCTGGTGCTGTGTTCCTGTTCAGGTATTGGTTTGTGATGCTTATGGCCCTGATGACTGGGATAAAGGAAGTCATGGTATGAGGAATCGGGGGACAGGGGGAAGAGGGGCAGGTGTCGGTGGTCTCTGGTCTGGGTTTGCTCAACTTACTAGGAAAAGGGGTTTGATGCTGTGATGGTTAACAGCTAGGCTGTGAATGGCACTGTCCCATTCTCACTGCCCGGCATGTGGTTGTGGAGGTCTGCAGGAGAAATGATTTGGCGAGTCATCAAAATCATAGCGGGGCAAAGAAAGCAAGCCGCTGCAGAGCTGTGAAACACTGAGAACGTTTGCCGCTTTTCTGTTTTTCATCCTCCGTGCTATTGCTAAACCTTTTTAAATATTAAAGGTTGTAATATTTGGTTTAGTGAAACAACGTGTGTAGCGCAGTGAATTTTTCCATTTGTACGTGGAACAACACGGGAAGCAATCTGAAGTCTCTTACATAAAATGTCCCTTCGGACTAGAGAGAGGAGGACGAAGTAAATCGCGAGGCTATGTGTGACGCTGCCTTTTCCTTTCTACAAAGGAACCTGGCATGAGTCTGGGGGCTGAAGGTTAAAAGAACTAAATATGTGAAGCTGCTGTTAGGACCCCCCCTCCCCCCCCCCCCAGTCCTTTCAGTTCTTAGTTCGCAGAAGTCCAGAGTCCAGCAGCAGGCAATACGACAGATTTATTGGGAACTTTTCAAGCAAGCATCCATTAGGACCCCACCAGTCCTTTACACCAATACATCTTCCCCCCTCCTTCCTGTTTTACCTCAGTTTTTATAATGTCTCTTAACCAATCATTTCTTTAACAATATTACAGGATGATTCTTTAACCAATCCTAACATAGTGTAACATAATTCTTTAACCAATCATACCCCGCCACCTTAACTGAACACACTTAGTTATGCAACAGACAGAAACAATCAAAGAACCAGACAGAAATCGTTCAAGTAGATAATAGAGAATTGGGTACCATAAAGACAAAACTATAAGGAGTGTAGATTTTACAGCCAACACTGTTGATGAGTAATTCTTTTGCCAGACAGAATGCTAGCAAACCAAGTTTCCTTTAAACAGTCTAGGATCTTTTCTCTATCTGGAGGTGTTAGACTGGATCACCGTCTTAGCAGCCTGGTATTAGATGTTATGTTGGAATGTGCGTATGTGACCGCACGCTTCCCAGCTTATGACCGCCACTCCTGCATCTGAGCCAAGGTACCAGTCCTCAGACTGTCACAGTGAGAGAAGGCCTGTGGGTTTGATTCTTTGTTTTATACCCCTATAACCAGCTAAAGGATAAGGCTATCCTTACAAAACATGGGCCTTTACAGGCAGGCCTGAATATCTATATTCTATATACTGACCGCTACATTTTCAGAACCTGGGTGCTTAAACAGAGGCACAGAGTATTCACCAGACCGGATCAGTCCGTCTAGAGCGGTGTCCTGTCAGTGGCCAGAAACAGCTACTTCCGAAGAAAGGTGTAAAATCCTGACAGGAGGCAGATGTGGGATAATCTGCCCTTCACAATAGTCTCATTCTGGTCTTTAATAAAATCAAGCTTCTAACTTCATACTTGGGTACTAAATAAATTGCCAGCTTTCCAGAAGTTCTGGGCACCTTCAGCTGCCCTTTAAGTCTATGCAATAGCTCAGTGTTTTGGAAAATCAGCTACTTATTTAGAAGCCAGCTGTAGGTTACCCAAGTTTGACAGTGGTCAGTCCTGATCTTGCATTATGATCCATGCAAAGTCCCACAGTAGGTTTAGGGACCCCCCAGCATGGACCTGATAACAGGAACAGACATAGGAGAGTATGTAGCAGACCTTGGAGAGTATATTGCTAACCAATGATTCAGGGACATAATAATGTGATGGGTGTTAGTAAACAAAAGGTGTACACGCAGTGGACTCCAAGAAAAGTGGATATCTAGGACTTTTAAAGTGCAATGCACCATGGTAGTTATAGTATTTCCCATTGTAAGTCCAGGAAACCCCACAAAAGCTTCAAGAAAGGTAAAATACCATGGTGAATAAATGTCCGTTCCTTTGCTCATGGTACCCATTGTACCAAAGGATAGAAGAACTGTACAGAGGGCTTAAAGGAGGTGTAACTAGGAGTGATGGTAGGAAAAAAAGAAATGAATGTGAGGGCAATGTTAATGGTCAGAGGACAAAGTCTCCATTGACCTGCACCTTGCGCGGTCACGTACACCAGAGCACAGCAAGTGTAAGTGACGGTCAAGTCAGAAGGTAACATTTTATACCACCTTTGCTCAGGTGCGAATGACTAGACAGGACAATCAGGGCTTGTCTACCTGGGAGATTTTTTCAGTCACACCATTATAATGATACTAGCAGAGTCAAAGCACTAGAGTTGTATTGGGATGACTCCCCCCCGCGGACATACTTATTCCAGAATAAGAGTGGCTTTTTTTTGGCTTATCTTAAACTGCTTCCAAAGTGACATGAAAGAACCCTGAAAAAGGCCCATTTCTACCAGAATCAGAGCGTCCACATGATGTGTGACAGTGCTACAGCTGTAGTGTTTGAAATTCACACCCTGCCTTATAGGAGCGGAACTGCCCCGTGTGGCCTGGTGCTGACTTCCAAGATCTATTGGACTGCGCTATAAAAGGATCTGATGGAGACCAAGGTTTTCAAAAGTGACTAGTGATTTGACAGGGCTCCATTTTTGGGTGCCCAGTTTGAGAAACCTTAAAGGGGCTGATCCCGCCCCCCCCCCCCTCTGCAAAGCTGACCCCTTTAAATCATCTCAAGGGAGGCAGCTAAAATCGCCAGTCTCTTGAGGATGGATTCTCTTTCATTTGGAGCATTTAAAAGTAGACTCACCAATACACTACAGGAAATAGCCTGTCGTCAGTAACACTGTCTGGCAGTGAGATGGCTGGATGACCTAATAAGCCATTCTCATTTCTAATCGCTGTGGCTGTATGATATTCACATTTCTCCCTTTTCTCCTGCAACCATGTACCCCTCATTTTTCTCCTGGTGTGAAGCCCCTCCCTGAAAGACTAGATCAGCTATAAACTCTTTAGAAGGATACCTGGTGTGGAGAGTGCCCTTGTGCAGACACTTGGCAACAGTGCAGAATTCGCCCTTCCCCATACACCTCAAATTGGTATCAGTGGTTTGCTAAACTTGGTCTTAAAAGAGTCATCTACCTGTGCAGTCCCTGGCTTTGCCTCAAGTTAGTGGCAGTGATACAAATAGATGGATTCCTGCAGATCGCAGGTGCCTGCACTTTGCTTTATCCCAGATTACCCCACGTAGCTGTGTTGGAGGTTTTGGAGACGCCCAGTGTGGTTAGCATCTTAATAGATGTGTCCCCATCAGGGAGCTGGGCTTAGAGTGAGTTGATCAGCAGTGCGCTCTGTTGGAGAGACCTTGGTGCACACAGAAGCAGAGAGATGTTAGGAGAGCTGGAATTATCTGGGTGTGTTCCCCGTGCTGTTTACTCTGCCGTAGAACCTTTTGCTCATTTATCACGGCTGCTGAAGGAGCCACGCAAGAAGGCTGAGTCTCCGCTCAGGACAATACAGATTCAGAGCTGGGGCAGATTGCCATCTGACTACTTGTGTGTTCCCTGTCCTCAAAAAAGGGGTTCAAATTGGGAAAGTAACTGTGAAAATATATAAGATACTGGACGTTCAAGTTCCTATAGTGAGTCTCAGGCCATGTCCACACCAGCAAGCATACAGCCGCACAGCTGTCCCGATGCAGCTGCATTGCTGTAAGGTCACTTGTGTAGCTGCTCTGTGCCGACAGGAGAGAGCTCTCTCATCAACATAATAAAATCATCTCACTGAGCGCTGGTAGCTATGTCAGCAGGAGAAGCTTTCTGGCCCACATAGCGCTGTGCACGCTGCCACTTATACTGGTGAAATTTACGTCACTCGGAGGGTGTTTTTTCACACCACTGAGTGACCTAAGCAGCCGTGTAGACATGGTCTACACTAATAATAATAATTATTATTATTATTTAAATACAGTAGCACCTGGGTCATCATGCAATCCTCTGTACAAACACACAACGGGAACAGTCCCTGCCCTGAAAAGCTAATGATCTAAACAGGCAGGAAGGATTTTCGTCCCCCTTCCACAGACGGGGTATTCAAGCACAGAACGATGAAATAACTTGCCGAAGGCTTTTTTTTTTTTAAAGCAAAACAGAGATTCGAACCCACTGCTCTGACGTCCTAAGCACATGCCTGAGCTACTAACTAGGCCAACCATCCGCCCAAAAGCATGGAGATAGGACTCTGGTGAGCTGTCCTCCCGGCTCTGCAGTGTAGGGCTGAAAGAGGCTTGGCCCATGGACTGCGTCTTCCTCTGTATTTTGCAGAGAGCCGAGTGTGCCGCCACTGCTAACTAACACAAGACTAATAATGCGTCTACTGCATATTCTGGCACTTCCCATTTCCCCCTTCATTTGTTTTCCTTTCATCACTATCTGTGGAGTTCCAGGCGCTGCCGCTGTCTGTAATGTGGATGCGTCCGGAGAGTTAATGCCTCCGAGGAAACAAGATGTTCAATTGAACTCGGCGGTAGGCGAGAACTGCACTAGCTGTGGCTCATTAGGACTGTAACAGAACTGCCGTGCCAATCAATGGGAAGCTCTGGGTTGACTGCGCTTTCCAGCCAGTCTCCTGTGATCTGCGTGACAGCTCTGTCAGCTTCTAATGAGTACCTGGGCCCGCTGAGTGGCGGTGGGAGGCAGGCGGCTCATTGCTGCCCAGTAATTTAGATGGGAGGCGCTCCCGGGCAGGGCATTTGCCTTCCACACGTCTGCAGTGCAGGTGTTGCCTGCGGCTGTGCCATGGCAAAGTATGCACCGTCATCAATGTGTATTGGAGCAGTGAGGGAATACGACTTGCCCCCTCTCCTTAGGGGTCTGATGTCTGAGCGAGGAGACTTTACCCAGAAGCTAGGACATTTCCCTGTTTACTGTCACCCCAAATTTTCCTATAAGGAACTACAGCAAGAAAGGGAATTTACTGAGCAGTTTTGTTAAAGCACAAGAGAAAAGTCTAGCGGTCGATTGGCTACCCCTAATGCAGTTGTACCAGGGTGCAAGGTCCCTTCCTGTGCCCTCTGTGTGGCCATATTAGGGCTACCTGGACATTGGGACTGAGTCCAATGCTGACTGCAAGGACTACACGCTAGATACTCCGCCCAGGGTGGGGAGTGGGCGGAGCCTTGGTGGCGGAAGGTAAAACACAGCCTTTCAGGGTACGCAGCACCTAGTACAGAGGCACCATCTCCCCTTCCACAGGTGAATTCTTCAGCATGTGAAGCAGGGGATTATTGGTTCTGATCTGCTCCTCTCGGCTGCAGCTTTTCTATCTCATGCTTGGCTCAGTGGCTGCTCTGGCTCCCTCGCCTGCTTCTCCCTCCAACCCCTGCCTGGGTTTCCAGTCAGCCGTTATACCCCTCCTTGCCACTCTTCCTCCTCCCCCTGCCTTATGCATCCTGGCTGTTGCTCCATGCTCGCCCCAGCTGCATCTCAAAGACCGGATCTAGATGCAGGGATCCCTGGGTGAGGTGCGACGGTCTGGGTTATGTCAGAGGTGCAGCTAGATGATCAGAGTGATGCCTTCTGAGCTGCAAATCTATTAATCCAAACCCTACAAATCAGCCCAGTCTCTAACAATCAGAGACCAGGGGGAGACCTATGCAGGGGGAGGGGAAGCAGATTAGCCCACATCTGCCTAGTGTAGGGTTCTTACTGTTTCCTCTGAAGCACTTGCTGCCGGACCCTGTCAGAGAGAGGATACCTGACAAGGTGGATCTTGAGTCTGATCTGGCCTTGCGATTCTTCGGTTCCCTACCTTTGGGGCCCACCCAGTTTGTTTGCCAAGTAGGTCTTTATCCTTAAATCTGTAAATGCTTCTTCCCCAAAGCCTGGATAAAGAGGTGAGCCATGCTGTGTGTCTTGAAGGCCAACAGATTCAAGCCATTTGGGGCTGAGGGGAAGGGAAGAGACTCCAAAGTTAAGGGCCCCCATAGAAATACCCCTTCTTTATTCCCATGGGGCCAGAGATCAGGAGTCTCTGCTGACATGGCAGCATATCTTAGCAAGACAGGCAGGCTCCTAGATGAGCAGGTCACAAGCATTAGCCCTACTGCTTGATGTCCCCTGAGAAGTGTGCGACCTGGGAAATCTGCACTGACAGCTGGATGCTGAACGTTTAACAGCAGCAACGGTCTCTCTCGAACCAGCCGTATCAAAATGGCCTCTGTGCATTTGCTCCAAGTTTCCAAATATTTCCTTTCATTCCCAATTTCACTCTTTTATTGTTTATTTCCCCCCTCTTAATAAGGCTGATTATCTTATTCACGGCATCAGTGTTTTAATACTCAAAGCTTATGTGAATTATCATAACCAGCCCTGAGTGAAAATAAATTAATCTGTTAGCACAAAATAATTTCCTCTAGACAATTAAAAGAAAAGTAAATTGAACTAATAGCTCTAATCTTTTCACTGCCTCACAGTCGTTTTCCACTTTGCAGCAAAGCGTTTTGTGTTTTACCACGGTTGTGATGTAGTTCAAGCCTAGCTCCCTTCCTGAGTTATTTCTATGCTCCCCATTATCATGGCATGAGAGCACCTCACAATTTTTAATGCATTTATCCTCACAATACCCGGGAGGCTGTGAAATGCTACTGGCCCCACTTTACCGTGCTTTTTGTAACTCTGAGGGGTAGCATAGAATCATAGAATCATAGAATCATAGAATATTAGAGTTGGAAGGGACCTCAGGAGGTCATCTAGTCCAACCCCCTGCTCAAAGCAGGACTAACCTCAGCTATATCATCCCAACCAGGGCTTTGTCAAGCCTCAGCTTAAAAACCTGTAAGGATGGAGATTCCACCACCTCCCTAGGTAACCCATTCCAATGCTTCACCACCCTCCTAGTAAAAAACTTTTTCCTAATGTCCAACCTAGACCTCCCCCTGCAACTTGAGACCGTTGCTCCTTGTTCTGTCATCTGCCACCACCGAGAACAGCCTAGCCCCATCCTCCCTGGAACCCCCTTTCAGGTAGTTAAAAGCCGCTATCAAATCCCCCCTCACTCTTCTCTTTTGCAGACTAAACAAGCCCAGTTCCCTCAGCCTCTCCTCATAAGTCCTGTGCTCCAGCCCCCTAATCATTTTGGTTGCCCTCCGCTGCACTCTCTCCAAATTGTCCACATCTTTTTTGTAGTGGGGGGCCCAAAACTGGACACAGTATTCTAAATGCGGCCTCACCAATGCCGAATAGAGGGGAATAATCACTTCCCGTGACCTGCTGGCAATGCCCCTCCTAATGCAGCCCAATATTCCATTAGCCTTCTTGACAACCAGGGCACACTGCTGACTCATATCCAGCTTTTTATCCACCGTTACCCCCAGGTCCTTTTCTGCAGAGCTGCTGCCCAGCTCGTCGGTCCCCAGTCTATAGCTGTGCATGGGATTCTTCCTTCCTAAGTGGAGGACTCTGCACTTGTCCTTGTTGAACCTCATTAGATTTCTTTTGGCCCAATCCTCCAGTTTGTTTAGGTCACTCTGTATCCTATCCCTACCTTGCAGGGTATCTACCACTCCCCCCAGCTTAGTGTCGTCCGCAAACTTGCTGAGGGTGCAATCTACCCCATCCTCCAGATCATTAATAAAGATGTTGAACAAAACCGGCCCCAGGACCGACCCCTGGGGAACTCCGCTTGTGACCGGTTGGCTGGGGAGTTGTGACGCAGTTGGCTGGGGAGGGAAGATGTCTAATGTGTGCCCCCCTGAAACGCTGTGCTAGATATCATTATCGAGGGGACATGTCGTAACCCTCAGTCCTGATCATTGATAAATACAGACCAGGGATTAATCTGCTGCCACCACAATTCATATTTCATTTGTCTATAAAAGCGAAACCCGAAATGCCCCTGTTACGGTGTGTTTGTGTGTCTGCATAAGGTATTCGTGCAAAGGAGGATGAAGGAATCATTGGTCCATAGGCTCCCCCCAGCTGTACAGTCAAGAGGGGAGCAAATACGAAGGGAAAGCCCTTTTGGGCCCATGTGCAGAACTAAACAGGATATTCCTTCTATCAGTGTTGACGCTTCCCTTCATCTCTGCAGAGCTGCTCTGCCCTGCAGAATATTAATGCCGGATGCCAACGGCAGCAAGGCCTCTGAATGTGACATGCTGCTATGGATGGGTTTGGACTGCAGAAAAACACAAGAGTCCCCCCTCCCCATCTGGTTTCTCCATGCAGCTGACTAGAATCCATAGTGTTAGAGGCTTTGACCCACATGTTCTCCTTGAGTCTCTCCCCTAGCAGTTCCACGCATGTTGGTCCCATGCAGAGGGAAGAGCAGCTGGACTCTGCAACTCCAACATTGCTTCAGAGATTTGCATTCTCCTTCTTATGCTTTTGCACACCAGGGAAACACCCAAACCTATTGACATTAGATGGATGAGACCTACAACCTCATCTTGTCCATTCTCCTTCGCAACTCCTCATCTCAGGATTATTCCCTACACTATGTTCAACTCCGTGTCCACACGGAGAGCTCAAGGTGGGTTGGAACTCCAGGGCACAGGGAAAAGATACTTCAGATTATTGTACTGCAAATGGAGGAAAGCTACAGTCATCCCTGGCAGAATCTCACTGATCATTATTATTTGTATTGAAGTCACACCTAGATGCCCACAACTGAGAACCAATGCTAGTGTAAAAATGTGTTTGCTGCCTGGAAGAGCTTACACTCTACACAGACAAGACAGGCAAAGGATGGAAGAAAGTATTATCACTGTTAATAATGTTTATTACACTAGTGCTTAGAGACCAGCCAAGATCACCGCCCCCTAGTGCCAGGTGCTGTACAAACACGGAGTAGTAGAGAGTCCCTGCAGCAGAGTTTACATTCTCAACAGACAAAGCAGGTCAGAGTATAGGGGAATGGAATATAACATAACAAGCAGAGTGATCAATGTGATGGCACCAAATGTGTATTAACTTCTTTTGATAGATGGGGACAGAGACCTGGGGAGGTTGAATTATGTGCCTAAGGTCACAGAGAGTCTGTCTACACAGCAAAAAAAAACATGCAGCTGACCTGTGCCAGGTACATGGGGCTTGGGCTGTTTCATTCCTGTGCAGACTTCCGGGCTCTAAGACCCTGAGGGGTGGGAGGGTCCCAGAGCTCAGGCTCCAGGCTGAACCCGGAAGTCTACACAACAATGAAACAGCCCTGCGAGCCTGTCACAGGCCACCCATGGGATTTTCTTTGCTGCATAGACATATCCTGAAGCACAACCAAGAATTGAGCACCACTCGCTGGAGTCTCATACCAATGCCTTCACCACAAGACCATCCCTCCTCTACCTCTGAAGTCAGTGGAGTTGCACCAGTGAAGAGTTTGACCTGTAATCTTTGATGGAACCTGTTTCCTGGAGCAGGAAAAGATTTTGTTTCAAAGAATAGTCCAGAGCATTGCATGCTAACATAATGCCCAAACATGCAAGGTGTAGGAGACAGAAAAGCACTGTTCCAAAACCTGCTGAACTGGTGAACAAGGAAAGTTTGGGGTTTTGTGTTTTTTAGAAGCATGAAAAAGCATGAGAGCATTTTTAATTGGGGAAGACACAAAGGATAAGGTAGCTGGAGGGAAAACAGTATTTCATATTACCAAAATGGCTTTAGGAGAATGACATTAGAGGAAAGGAAATCCTGATTTATTTATTTGTTTGTTTTTATTGCTCACCTTCATCAGAATAAAGCTGGAGATGCTAATTACTGAGAGCCCTGAAGGATATTAATTCTGTCAGATGATATTTCTGGATTTACCTGAAGATGCTAATTGGAACAACAACATACACTATTTAGACGGGTGCAGATCTAAGCTCTCCCCAGCTTTCACGTTGGCTTGCCACATAAAATAAAAGCAGAGGGCATCATTCCTCTGATCTGGAGGATAAAATAACTAGAGCTAAATAGATACAAGGGGAAATATACATATATATATACACACCTATGTCAAAATATGTGCACAGAAAGCAAGGGGCAGCTAATTACCTCAAGCTGTGGTGCCCTCTGGTCTGGAATCAAGCAGTCTCCAAATCAAAGCACATTATGTCTCTAGGAAGCTAACTGCTACCTGACCCAGGGAGGTGTGTTGTTTCCCAATGTACTGACTTGAATTAATACAGGAAGCGTCGTGGTGGTGTCTGGCCTTGCCTGGACGCACCAGGAGGGAGGAGGCCCTGTTCCCTTCTGCACCCATGCAGCTGCTGGACATAATTTCATTCCATGCATTCCCTCGAGCAGCACACTGAGAGGCTAACCCCATGCTCAGCTCTAGCCACTTGCAACTAAGCGGGAAGGGATGGGGAGGGGGACATGGCTAAGGATCTAGCCAGACACCGAGGGGAGTGTAGACCATGCTACAGCTTGTACCATGTACCTGCTTCAGGAAACAGGCTCCTTCTCTGCCTCTCCCCCTGTGGGAGCCGGACTGAAGATACACAAATGAGCCCCTAGGCTCAGAATAAAAGGAAGAAACAAGAAATCTTACGGCCTGATCCAAAGCCCATTGATGTCTGTGAAAAGACTCCCATTGACATAAGGGGCTTTGGATCAGGCCCTCAATGAGTACGTCTGGCATGCGTGGACAGCTACGTGAGAAAGTCCTGATCTCGCCCCAAATGTGAGCCTGCTCTGCTGTAAACCTGGGGATGGATTTGCAGAGGCTGTCTCTTATCTGTCTCTCTCGCTCACCTTGACAAGGCTGTCTGCAGTAATATTTACAGCCGGCAATCCTCAGGACTGGCTGGAACCCCCAGGCCATTGTTACACTGTTTAGCATACAGCAGACTGCATGAGGCCAGTGGTGGATGGATGGGTTAAATCCAGATCTACGATAAATATAGATCTAGGGAGAGATTTGTAGTATAATCATGAATTACAGTTATATAATCCCCCCAATGAGTAATAATTAAACTACTGAGAGTCTGATTGAGGGTCCTAGAAGGTTTAGAAACCTGCTTTAAACCCAGCTGGGGGTGATCTGGGGAAATTCAAATGTCTTTTCCATAAACCCAAAATTGCTGTTTCAAAATGGGATTTGAAAGGAATGATCATCTTCATTTATAGAAACCTGCCTTTGAAATTGCTTTAATAAGGCACGTTTCCAAAGTGTGGCCATCGGGAAAGTGACCTAATCTTCTTCTTTATATGGCTATGGGCCACTTCCCAGGGAACAGCTCTCCTGGGACACATAATAATAATAGTCAGACTCAAGTAAAACATGGCATTGTCCATTAGCAATAACTTGTGGGACCAATTTCTTCCTGTTCCATTTGCCCACAGCTCTGTTTTTTGCAATTTCAGGTGTGGACAAAGCCAAGAGCTTTGGTGGAAACCCGTATGAATCTACTGACTAGTTTTCTAGTTGTCTAGTTTTGGGGCAAAACATCAGAGAGGAAGGATGGTCCAGTAGCTAGGACTCTAACCTAGGACTATCCGTAAAGCAGGGTTAATAGCTCTTTCCTGTCTCAAAGAGGTATTGCGAGGTACTTGGATGGTGGTAATGGGGACCATATATATAGATGTTTTCCTCCATAAACCCCCCATTCTGGCCCAAATGCAATTCAAGCCCAGTTTGACCCAACAAACTTTTCAAAGACTCCAGCCTACATGTAAACACATGTAAGACAAACTCAAAACCAGGTGAAGTTTTGTCTTTTTTCTGCGTCTTTTACCAAAGTTTTGCACAGCTGCGCAAATCCCTGGTTTGCAGGCCTTCTGCTCTCAATCCTTTCCTCTGCAAGAAGGACAATTGTCAACAAACACTGGCCAATGTATATACTTTGCATGTCATAGGAAGAAATGTCCTGCCTCAGGGCTATGTCCCTGGTAGATATTGACCTTTATTGAAAGACACACACTGACTTCTTTCTTCATTTAGGCCCCATTTATATAAAGCATTCTGCCTAAGCATTTCATTCTCTAGGATATTAGGTACAGAATTGAAAATGACAGGATGACAATTTGACAGCAAAGTTTAATTAGGAAATAAATTATGTTCATTAAGAACACTGGAATCCGTGGCATCCATCTCCCTGAGATACAAATCATAGCGTTTATCCAAGGGACAACGCCCCACTACTACGGCAGTTCCATCAGTGCTTTCTGCATCTCATCACTGGCACCAAATAAAGCCATACTGACAATGAGGAAGGATCTATTTTGGCATTCGTGAGTGGGGAAAATAAAAACATTTTACATGTGTTTCTGCTGACAGATATGAGAGCTCTTTATAAATCATAGGCGCCACTGAAATGCAGTCCTATCTGGGGTGGAGCACAGCAGCACCCAATAACATGACAGAGTATGTGTATTCTTGGCCTGCTGAAGCTGATGTGAGTTGCAGGAGCTCAGAACCGCTGGAAATCATGCCGTAACTCTCTTAGGTTGGTTACTAAAAACCTGGGTCATCCATAATTACTGGACATTTTTGAAAGTGTAGCATAAACCTCTGTGTGCATCAATTCCCCAACCTGTCCAGTTGGGATGGTAATGCCCCCCAAGGCTGCCTAGAAGGGGTATATTGTGCACTCAGTAGTTTAGAGGTTTGATTTGTGTTGGATGAACGCCTGACTGTTTAAAAGTTTATCCTAAGATTATAGTTAGTCAAGCCTCTTGATTCTTCAGAATCGGACCAAGAATGGCCTCGCTCATGAGATCACGGTTGTTATGTACTGCTCATCACTGTGGCAGCCTCTGTCTTGGGATCTGGATACTTCTCCTTCCAGGGCAAAGAAGAGATCCATGGGCTTGAGCCTCAGCTTCACCAGGACATTTTTACATCAAGCTGGCGGTATAAAGGGGCTTTACCGTGGGCAAAAATACCCTCTTATAAGTAGCCGCTGTCCTCAGGCTGTGTGAGTTGGCACAAGGCCTGGCCCTGCTCCCAGTCTCTGTGGGGCGTACCTGGACTACTCTGCAGTAAGGCTGTTCTCTGCTTTCCCAGGCCCATAGAGAGCCACGGGAAGAGGAGCATAAAGTCTCAGCAGCCCTGAAGTTGTTCTAAATTATAAGCCAGACTATTGAGGATCACAAAAGTGATTTAAAGCCATGCCCCAAGCATAAAGAGGGAGCAACTGTGAATCAGCCCTCATACTTCTTAGAGCAGGACTAAGCCCTTTGCCTCAAACAGCTGCAGATCTGCAACCCGCGAGAAGCTAGTGGTATCGCAAGGAGTATAGTATATTGTAAAACAATTTACCTGCATGAATAAACTGTACTCTGATTCGCTGCCAAAACAGAGCAAGTCCAGCCAGTCAAAACAAACCTGCTGCTGATTCGCTGACCGGCTTTTTTGTTTCACGGCCTCTTGCAAATAGCGTGAGAATCAGAATGTCCCATTCCACCTCAGGCCTTCTGTGCACAGTGCAGTTTGTAATGCATGCGTCAAAGTGGTTATCAGAAAAGTAGTGGCCGAGAATAGCCTGTCACGGCAAACAACCATCATTCCATTGCTCCAGCATCCATCAGACTAAAGGATTAGTTCTACTTGTCTCATGTGGTAGAAGATAAGAAGAAGAAAAAAACATTGTGTAATAATAAAAGGTTGGCAGAGAATCAGCCGTTCCCACAATCGCAGACTTATGCATGTGTTAATTCCCAGACAAAAACTGCATTGAGATGGAGCTCAGGTGGGAAGAACACTTCAGTAATTGATATATTTATATAGTGTCTCTTATCCCAAAAGATTACAAGAGCTTTGCATGACAGGTAATTCATTTCACCTGTCATGGAAATGCAGCTACTTCTGAGGTGGAATACTGCAACAGCAGTCAAAACAGCTAACAGAATGTTAGGAACCATTAGGAAAGGGATAGATAACAAGACAGAAAACATCATAATGCCTCTATATAAATCCATGGTACACCCACATCTTGAATAATGTGTATAGATCTAGTTGCCCAATCTCAAAAAAGATATATTGGAATTGGAAAAGATACAGAGAAGGACAGCTAAAATTGTTAGGGGTATGGAACAGCTTCCATATGAGGAGAGATTAAAAAGACTGGGACTTTTGAGCTTGGAAAAGAGACAACTAAGGGTGGGGGCATGATACTGGGCTATAAAATCTTTATTGGTGTGGAGAAAGTGAATAAGGAAATGTTATTTACTCCTTCTCATAACACAAGAACTAATGTGTCACCCAATGAAATTAATAGGCAGCAGGTTTAAAACGAATAAAAGAAGTACTTCTTCAAACAATGCACAGTCAACCTGTGGAACTCTTTACCATGGGATGCTGTGAAGGCTAAAACTATAACAGGGTTCAAATAGAACTAGATAAATTCATGGAGGATATGTCCATCACTGGCTATTCGCCAGGATGGGCAGGGATGCAACCCCACACTCTGAATGTCCCTAGCTTCTGCTGGCCAGAAACTGGGAGTTGACGACATCATCACTTGATGATTGCCTGTTCATCCTCTCTGAAGCACTTGACATTGGCCACTGTCAGAAGACAGGACACTCAGCTAGACAGACCATTGGGCTGAACACTAGGACCGTACTTATGTTTAACAGCACGTAACAACAGAAAACTGTGGTGGCAGATTAGATGGCTGATGAGCTGGTAATGGAATTTGAGGCTTCTAACTCTAGCTTACCCATTCCATTCTGGATGTTCAGTGGCCTGTGTGAAAGGACGTGGTGGGATAAAGTCCAGCTAGTTGATAAGCTGCTTGAAACCATGGTGTGTAACCATCCATATCTCATTCTGCAAATACACTTATAACTAGAGCTGAGCCAATGAGGGATTTTTTCAGTTCGCTGGCCATTTTCAAAAGTCGAGAAAAAAATCCTTTCAGGTTGAATGAAATGTTTTGGTTCAACAAAATCATCACGTTTTGTTTTGATTTCAATCCTTTTTAAACATTATATATAAAACAAAAAAAAACCTGAAGGAAATTTTGAAAGAAAAAGTCTTTTCAAGCCAAAAAATCAAAATGTTTCATTTTAGAAATGTCGAAATGAAAGATTTAGATTTTTTCACAATTTCTTTTTAGTTCCTCCCCCCAAACAGATAAGTCATTGAAACTGATGTGAATTCACAAAACATTTAAATGTTGCCACATCAGCATTTTTCACTGAAAAAGAGTTTTGTGTGAAAAATTTTGCCCAGCTCCATTTCTGATGCGTATTCCTCATAGCTGTAACATGCTTGTAACATGCATTAATCATTTATTAGCCTATTATAAGCTATTGATAAATAGAATCTTCATATAAAGGATCATATAGGAAATACATTTGTTTCCCAATTAACCCTCAAAACAAAGGATCCCTTTGTCCCTCACCTGAACAACAGCTTTATTAAACTATGCTTAGGCTTGGCAGAATTTGATTTTTGATGTTATTATAATTTCAATGAATAATATCTGTGTTTATTTTTAGGCATTTTTTTTTCTATTTTTATCCATTTAAATTTTCACAGTTGCGGGAAATTAGGTGGGGCCAGGCAATCATTATTTAATGACCATGGACTTTCAAATTAAAAAGTGTAAATCTTTATAACTGTTAAAACACAAACGCTCAACATCATGTGTCAAAATTTTAGCCTTAAATCAAACTCTCATAAGCTCTCAAGCGGCATTTTTCTTTACTTTGCCTGTCTGTAAATTTCTATTATTATTGATGGAAATATTTTTTCATCTGTTTGTCTGTGTCTGGTGAAATAAAAGTTTATTGACATTTACTGATAAAAATCTAATCCTTCCAAGCCTTGCCATGATTTAACATAAGGACCTGATGTGTTAAGGCAGAAAGCATCTAAATTAATGAGTTAAATTTTTTTGTAGATGAAAATTCAATGAGCTTACCTAACTTCAGTATAAATGAGAAGTAACAAGAGCCCAACATCGAAGGCAGGTGCACTCAGCGCTATTAATGCAACTGAGCATGCCGCAGTCTGTGCCGCTGCTGCCCTGCAAACCAGTAGCTGGAAAACCAGATAATTTATGTCACAGTGTAATCAAGTGGCCCAGAGTTAACAGATCAGCAAACACAGACTGGGGTCTTGAAATTACACTGCTCTATAAATTGCTGGCAGTACGGGACAGAATCCGTGGAAGAGGAGTTGCCTGAGCCTTAGATTGAGAATGAAAAAGTTCAGGGCTGCATCATTCTGATATGAGAAGAATTTCCTGCCTGAAAGGAAAGTGCCAGTTGTTTTCATTGTCAGAAGGTAAAAGAGAGGGTCTTTAGTGACCATATAACAAATCCCACTAACATGGCTCTCCTCTTTCACAGTTTCTTTATGTGGGGAGACACACCGATGTGGTAACTGCTGGTAGTACTAGAATTATAATAGCACATAGATGCCCCAGCTGAGGTTGAGGCCCCCCCTCTGCTAGGTGTTGTACAAATACATAGGAAAAGACAGTCCCGGCCCAAATAACCAACGATCTAAATACACAAAACGTGGGAGGAAGGAAGTATTAGTGTCCCCTGAAGTCCAGAGAGTTGAAGTTACTGCCCCCAATATCACACAGGAAGTCTGGGGCACAGACAGAGCCTAGATTTCCCGGGCCCCACACTAGGGCCTTAACCACAAGACCTTCTTCCTCTCTACCTGATAATTATACAGAATTCTACCAATGAAATTCTCAGGTGGTAACTTTTACAGGGAGAGATTGCCCCGATAGAAATGATGGGAGATTAAAAAATCTGGTCCTATCATGCATGCTTGCCTCAGTTCCACCACGTGCCTTTAGCAAAACATACAGCAGAAGCCCAGAGCCCTGTATGTGCAGCATAATATGAAATGAGAGAGCTAAGACGAATTAAGAAGCAGAATAATTAGAACAATGAAGACGCGTAAGCTTTACTTTGAATTGTTAAAATGAATCAGCAACACAGAAAAAGACCCACGCAGGATGGTTTACATGAGGAAGGCATGAAGAACAAAGGAAGGATGTGTGGTTTGTGGGAATAAGCACAAAAATGGGTGTTAGGAGATCCTGATTTCTAAACCTTGGTATGTGACCTTAGGAACATCTCTTCAGCTTTCGGCCTTGGTTTCCTTCACATATAAAATGGCGATAATGCTACTTAGCCATTTGCCTCACAAGGCTTTGGGGATGATTAATTAGTTCATGTCTCTTGCAGTAATTTAAATGCATAATGCGCTATAGAAGTGCTGAGTATTGTTACAGAGGAAAATCAGGTGAGCCGCAAGATTCTGGTCAGATTGCAACTTGGAGAAGATGGATGAAGCCAATTCATGAAGGGGATCATTACAATAAGGAAACTGCGAAGAAACCATGCTTTCATTTCGGTCAGTTATTAAATACATTATGAAGATGTTTACTAAGTTAAATCAAAGCATGCTAACAGGTGATTATCTAGCTCTTTATGAAAGGGCAGATGGGATTCAAAGGTTCTCTAAGCCAAGTTCATTGTCACGGAAACTGAGCTAATAGGGATGAGTTTACTTTAAAATGTAACAACATTAGTATTTCTGCTGTGATATTCCTGTAGAAATCAGCTTTAAAAAAAGATCATTTCACCTCCACACATGCCAGGGAATACAATTATATCACCTTTAGTGATTTATTAAGCTAACAATCAGAAGTAACATAGCATGCCCAACTATCCGTTCCCATGTATCTAGGAATTATGTTTTAATTAACCAATTTATCTAGTATCTTACCTAAGCTTCCTATGCAAAGGAAAAAACAGCTTCAAGGCTAAAAGACACTCTAGACAATCAGAGTCTGCGTGTTGCTTTGGGCCTGGTGTAGCATATGCCTCTGGTGACAAATGCTTACTGATGATGTGCACGTTTGATTAATTGAACATTTAATGAAGCCTCGCACCATGCCAGTGGGGGAGGAAAAATATTAAATTTTGCTCAATTGAGATAAAATAATAAGGACATTTAGGAAAGCAAAGGGAGGAGGGAGGATGGGTCATCAGGTTAACCTGACTCAGGCTGACAGAACAGACATGAATGACAATTCTAAGCCTTGGAGGTTTTAGGGAGACAAAACATATGTATGACAAACACTATCCCAAACTTGGACACTGGTTTAACCCAAGTCTGTGTTATTTTAGGTCTTATGTAAAAATGTAGGCAGATCTATCTATCTATCTATCTATCATATCTCCCCTGCCTATTGGTTGTCTTCTCTGTTATATAGTATCTTTTCATTTGTAAGTTCCTTTGGCTAAGGACTGAAATTCATTACTTTTGTACAGCACCCAGCACAATGAGCCCTGAGTTAGTTGTGGCCTTTAGGTGCTACTGCAATATAAATGTCAATACCCCCATCGGTGTAAGTATCTGGGCAACAAAACTGTACTGAGACTTGCATGATGTATTCTGTGTATTGGAGTTTGCTTCTTTCCATCCTGGCTCAATCACTTTCTCTTGGAATTGTTCTCGTTGATGTTAATTTTCTTCATGTGTGGTTGTTTCAAAACTGGGAGTTGTCCCACCCTCTGAAAACGGCTTAGACTTGGGCTCATTCTAATTTCCTTCTGCAGACAGTTACCCATTTGAGGAGCCTCTGCCAAGAATGACCTTCCCTCAGCTCCTAAAATCTATACCTTGAGCCCTTAGAATCTCAGTCAAGCATAGCTGGATAGAGAGGTGGTCTCTGAGATAATTAGGTTCTCAACACGCAGCTTGCAGCCCAATCGGCACACAACTGCAGCCCATGTGACATCCTCAGGGCCATAAAGGTAGTATGTCTATTGTGTGGGTGCGGCCCACATAACACATGAAGAGCTGCATGTGTGGACCACAATGGTAAATAGTCTGAGCACCACTGCTCTAACCTGTTGAAAAACCCTGAAGATTAAGACCCAGAATCAAATGGAGGATGTCCAGGCTATGAGAGGTTTCCCTACTTAAGGTCACCGTCTGTTCCTCAAGATGGAGTTTCTACGTGGTCCTTGCCTTCAGACCTAGATAGAGGGCAGGTCTACACGTAAAACACTGCAGTGGTAAAGGTGCACTGATGCAGCTGCATTGCTGTAGCACTTTAATGAAGACGCTGTACACCGATGGGAGAGAACTTCTCTTGCTGGCTTAGTTAACCCACCTCCAAAAGAGGTGTTAGCCACGTTGGTGGGAGAAACCCTCCTGCTGACATAGCATTGTCTACACCGGCATTTAGGTCGATATAACTACATCTCATAGGGGTGTGGATTATTCACACCCCTGAGTGACGTAGATATACCAAAGTAATTCTGTGGTGTAAAGCAAGGCAGAGACTTTAATTCCAGGTCTACTTGCATCAAATTATTCAACCACTAGATGTTATTGTGTGCTATTTAGAGCTCCGGAGGTAGGGGATAAACAACAAGAGATGCAGCTGGAACTCCATTTGAGTGGAAACTTGTTTGCTTATTTCATAGAATCATAGAAGATGAGGGTTGGAAGGAACCTCAGGAGGTCATCTAGTCCAACCCCCTGCTCAGAGCAGGACCAGCCCCTACTAAATCATCCCAGCCAGGGCTTTGTCAAGCAGGGCCTTAAAGACCTCTAAGGATGGAGATTCCACCACCTCCCTAGATAACCCATTCCAGTGTTTCACCACCCTTCTAGTGAAAAAGTTTTTCCTAATATCCAACCTAGACCCCCCCCCCACTGCAACTTGAGACTATTGCTCCTAGTTCTGTCATCTGCCACCACCGAGAACAGCCTAACTCCATCCTCCCTGGAATTCCCTTTCAGGTAGTTAAAGGCTGCTATCAAATCCCCCTCATTCTTCTCTTTTGCAGACTAAACAAGCCCAGTTCTCTCAGCCTCTCCTCATAAGTCTTGTGCTCCAGACCCCTCATCATTTTTGTTGCCCTCCGCTGGACTCTCTCCAACTTGTCCACATCCTTTTTGTAGTGGCGGGGGGGCCCAAAACTGGACACAACACTCCAAATGCAACCTCACCAATGCTGAATAGAGGGGAATAATCACTTCCCTCAATCTGCTGGCAATGCTCCTACTAATGCAGCCCAATATGCTATTAGCCCTCTTGGCAATAAGCACACACTGTTAACTCATATCCAGCTTCCTGTTCAGTGTAACCCGCAGGTCCTTTTCTGCACAACTGCTGCCTAGCCAGTTGGCCCCTAGTCTGTAGCAGTGCATGGGATTCTTCGTCCTAAGTGCAGGACTCTGCACTTGTCCTTTTTAAACCTCATCAGATTTATTTTGTCCCAATCCTCCAATTTATTGATGTCACTCTGTATCCTATCCTTACCCTCCAGCATATTGACCACTCCCCTAGCTTAGTGTCACCTGCAAACTTACTAAGGGTGCAATCCACCCCATCCTCCAGGTCATTAATGAAGATGTAGAACAAAACCAGCCCCAGCACTGATCCCTGCGGCACTCCACTTGTTACCGGCTGCCAACTAGACATTGAGCCACTGATCACTACCTGTTGAGTCCAATGATCTTTTTAGCCAGTTTTCTATCCATCTTATAGTCCATTCATCCAACCCATACTTCTTTAACTTGCTGCTAAGAATACTGTGGGAGACTGTATCAAAAGCTTTACTAAAGTCAAGGTATATCATGTCCACTGCTTTCCCCACATCCACAGAGCCAGTCACCTCTTCATAGAAGGTAATCAGATTGGTGAGACATGACTTGCCCTTGGTGAATCCATGCTGCCTGTTTCTGATCACCTTCTTCTCTTCCAAGTGCCTCAGAGTGGATTCCTTAAGGACCTGCTCCATGATTTTTCCAGGAACTGACATTAGACTGACTGGTCTGTAGTTCCCCAGATCCTCCTCCTTCCTTTTTTTGAAGATGGGCACTATATTTGCCTTTTTCCGATCATCTGGGACCTCCCCCAATCATCGCAAGTTTTCAAAGATAATGGCCAATGGCTCTGCAATCACATCAGCCAACTCCCTCAGCATCCTCAGGTACATTACATCCAGCCCCATGGACTTGTGTATATCCAGCCTTTCTAAATAGTCCTGAACCTGTTCTTTCAGCACTGAGGGCTGCTCACCATCTCCCCATTGTGTGCTGCCCAGTGCAGTAGTCTGGGAGCTGAACTTCTCTGTGAAGACAGAGGCAAAAAAAGCATTGAGTACTTCAGCTTTTTCCACATCATCTGTCACCAGGTTGCCTTCCCCATTCTGCAAGGGGCCCACATTTTTCCCTGACCTTCTTCTTGTTACCAACATACCTGTAGAAACCCTTCTTGTTCCCCTTCACGTTCCTTGCTAGCTGCAACTCCAATTGTGCTTTGGCCTTCCTAATTTCACTCCTGCATGCTCGAGCAGTATTTTTATACTCCTCCCTAGTCATCTGACCAAGCTTCCACTTCTTGTAAGCTTCTTTTTTGTGTTTAAGCTCACCGAAGGCTTCTTTGTTAAGCCATGCTGGACGCCAGCCATATTTGCTATTCTTTCTGCACATCGAGTTGGTTTCTTCCTGCACCCTCAATGAAGTTTCTTTAAAATACTGATCACCTTCTTCTTTTCCAAGTGCCCCAAAATGGACTTCTTGAGGACCTGCTCCATGAGTCTCTTGGACTCCCCCTCATATTAGCCTCCCAGGGGATTGTGCCCATCAGGTCCCTGAGGGACTCAAACTCTGCTTTTCTGAAGTCCAGGGTCCATGTCCTGCTGTTCTCCTTTCTTCCTTTTGTCAGGATCCTGAACTCCACTATCTCATGGTCACTGCTGCCCAGGTTATCACCCACTTCTACTTCCCCTACCAAATCTTCCCTGTTTGTGAGCAGCAGGTCAAGAGGAGCACGGCCCCTAGTTAGTTCCTCCAGCTCTTGCAGCTATTTCTGTAGCTGAACTGAAGGTGTTTATTAAAGAAAATAGCTACAAGAAGAACTGTGATTCCGTATATCATATCAAAGAGCTATAGTGATCCTGAATATAGCTAGTAGCGTATTCTTAAAACCTATTTGTCTCAGTGTCATGACATTCAGTAACAGGGGTTTATGCTCAAAAAAAATTCTGCAATATGGATCCGATATTTTAATTTGAACTAACAGGTTCCTGCTCTATTGTGTAGGCATCACGATAAATTATAGAAATTGATGAAGCTGGCATTTTTAGCTTTATATCTCATTTGGAAATTAGAATTTACATCTAATGGGAATAATCTTACTTAAATAACTATCATTATTATTAATAATAACACTGCAATATGAGTCAAAAATATTAGTCTGGAAGCAAATACAGATTAACAAATAAAAATGAAGATTGACTAGTAAATATACTAGCAGTGGCTGGGAAACAAATAATTATAAATTGTTCTCCAAGCAAGACAGATGTAAGTTGTTCAGGAACTGGCAGAGGTAATGAGTTATGGGTCTCTGTTGACTTCCTATGGGAGAAGTATACCCATCACAAAAACACCCTTGCCACTGGGACTGGCATATCTCCAATTCGGCTGAATCTGCAGAAAACCGAGGACTGAAAGGGTTGTGGAGTCTGAATTAGTAATTTATTACCAAAGGTAATTTCTGCCTGGAGGGACTAACACCGGATGAGGGGAAGAAGAATGACAGGTCCCCTAAAGTTTTACTATACAGCTGATGTCTTCCCTCCGTGCAGCTGCTGGTTTTGTGCATTCTCACACCTCCTCCCTGCCCCCAATTTTGTATGCAGGGCACCTCCATCTTCAGCTGAGAAAGGAAAGCTGGTTTTCTAGGTAAATCACAGAAATTGGACTCAAAAGACATGTATTGAAGTCCTAGCTTCAGAATTTCCCTGTATGTTCTTGGGCAAGCCACTTGATCTCTCTGGGCCTCAGTTCCATATCTGTAAAATGGGGATAAAAATGTATATTTTTTCCCAATCCCTTATCTCTTTAGATTGTTCTATGTGTGAGGCAGGGACTGACTTTCCTCTATGCATGTATAGCACCTAGCAAAATGTGCCCCTGATCTCAGATGGATCCTTCTACATATTACAGTGATACAAATAAACAAATAGTCAGAGTTAAGGCATGTTTCCCACACACTGGGGGAGGAGTGTGAGGGAAGCTAGCAGAAGTATAACTTACTGTGTGCCACTGCCCATTCTGTAAGCACAGGATTTTTACCTACAGGGCTGTTTATCTTTCATGTTTCACCAATATTAAAGGCAAACAGCCAGAGAGTGCTTTATCCTCTTTTCCATTTTTTAATTCGCTTTTCCCATTTTTAATTTAAAAAGAAAAAAGACGTATGTTACTAGCCAGGCCTTCTCCAGAGCTGCCAGGGCAGCTAGAGGCTGTGTGAGAGAAATAGCTGTGACCTTGTCTAATGGTCGGTCAGAGGCCGAAAAAGGGTTTTCTTATAAATTGGCTCAGGTTTTAATCTCTCCAGCGCTGTGCACTGGATAATTTCTCCTATTCAGCCAAAGGTGAAGTGAGGCACAGAAAGTGAGCTGGGAAACTGTGAAAAGAGTGGTAATTGGGGTAGGTCCCTGATGATTGGAAAAAGACAAATATAGTGCCTATTTTCAAGAAAGGGAAGAAAGAGGATCCAGGGAACTAACAACCAGTCAGCCTCACCTCAATCCCTGGAAAAATCATAGAGCAGGTCCTCAAGGAATCCATTTTAAGGCACTTGGAAGAGAGGAAGGTGATTAGGAACCGTCAACATGGATTCACCAAGGGCAAGTCATACCTGATTGCCTTCTATGAAGAGGTGACTGGCTCTGTGGATGCGGGGAAAGCAGTGGATATGATATACCTTGACTTTAGCAAAGCTTTTGATACAGTCTCCAACAGTATTCTTAGCAGCAAGTTAAAGAAGTATGGGTTGGATGAAAGGACTATAAGGTGGACAGAGAGCTGGCTAGAGCATAGGGCTCAATGGGTAGTGATCAATGGCTCCAGTAACAAGCGGACTGTCCCAAGGGGTCAGTCCTGGGGCCAGATTTATTCAACATCTTCATTAATGATCTGGAGGATGAGGTAGATTGCACCCTCAGCAAGTTTGCAGATGACACTAAGCTGGGGGGAGTGGTAGATGCTCTGGAGGGCAGGGATAGGATACAGAGTGACCTAGAGAAATTGGAGGATTGGGCCAAAAGAAATCTGATGGGGCTCAACAAGGACAAGTGCAGAGTCCTGCATGTAGAACGGAAGAATCCTATGCACAGCTATAGACTGGGGACCGACAGGCTAGGCAGCAGTTCTGCAGAAAAGGACCTGGGGGTTACAGTGGATAAGAAGCTGGATATGAGCCAGCAGTGTGCCCTGGTTGTCAAGAAGGCTAATAGCATATTGGGCTGCATTAGTAGGAGCATTGCCAGCAGATCACGGGAAGTGATCATTCCCCTCTATTCGGCATTGGTGAGGCCGCATTTGGAGTATTGTGTCCAGTTTTGGGCCCCCCCGCCACTACAAAAAGGATGTGGACAAATTGGAGAGAGTCCAGCAGAGGGCAACAAAAATGATGAGGGGCCTGGAGCACAAGGCTTATGAGGAGAGACTGAGGAACTAGGTTTGTTTAGTCTGCAGAAGAGAAGAATGAGGGGGGATTTCACAGCAGCCTTTCACTACCTGAAAGGGAGTTCCAGGGAGGATGGAGCTAGGCTGTTCTCAATGGTAGTAGATGACAGAACAAGGAGCAATGGTCTCAAGTTGCAGTGGGGGAGATCTAGGTTGGATATTAGGAAAAAGTTTGTCACTAGGGTGGTGAAGCATTTGAATGGGTTACCTAGGGAGGTGGTGGAATCTCCATCTTTAGAGGTTTTTAAGGTGCGGCTTGACAAAGCCCTGGCTGGGATGATTTAGCTGAGGTTAGTCCTGCTCCGAGCAGCGGGTTGGACTAGATGACCTCCTGAGGTCCCTTCCAACTCTAATATTCCACACTTCTACTGTGTCCATTGATGGAGGCTTTGGTCCTGCAAAGCACAGGTGTCGGGAGTGTTGGACCGAGTGGGGAATGTGATCGTGCTTTAAAGATAGCACTGATGTGTGACTGCCAATAAGCTCCTGCCTCACAGCAAAGCCTAAAAGTGAGTGTATAGCTGAGAACTTTATTTACATGATGGAGATTGGATTGAAGCTCATATCTCTTATGACACACCCATTCTCCACTCACACTATCTTTCTAGGTATTTCAACCATGGTGCCCAAGAATCCTGTCTAGCTTTGTAACCTGTGCATTTGTAAGTGAGAGAGACAATACATAAGTGAATAAAGATTTATTAGTGCTCAGTGCCAAAGACTAGGGATGAAATCTTGGCTCAGTTGAAGTCGATGGGCGTTTTGCCATTGACTCCAGTGGGACAGGATTTCACCCCATGTCTATTGTTAAACCTCCCTTGCATCCAGATGTAATCTGCACCTGCACTTATATGGAGTGCAAATCTTTATACATTTTACCACACACCACACAAAGACTTGCAGGATTAAGGCCAAAGTGCAGTCTCAGTTTGTAGCTTGGTATTATTCTTTAACCTCTCTGACTAAGAATCTGCTGTCTGCAGGGATTGCTGCATGTTGTGAGGCAAAGCAATGCAGCATGTTACAGAAGAGAGACACACACTGTGCTCCCTCCGGGAGAATTTATGTTTCTCTTCTATCTTTTGATTATTTTCCTTTAACCTGCAACGATAGCCCTCCCAGTTCATTGTGTATAGACAGCATGGAAAATCTCTCCCAAAAATAAGAGTTTGAAAATGCCCGTGTGTTACTTGAAATCTCTCTGTTTTAGAAGTGATTAATAATCTATGACACACAAAATCGTCAATTCAGATAACCACCAAGCTCGGAGGTTTATCTGAACCTCATTCAATATCTTTTTATCTAAAAAAAAAAATCACAAGAAAATCTGGAGTGGAAATCTCATTAAGGAACAACAGTTCACAAAATCTATTGGTTTCTGAATGTCCTTCCAGCACAGAGCTTTGATCCACAGGTATATGGATACAGCCTTTAGTCTTCTCTGAGTGCAGGAACCTCTGGGGTGAAGCATCTGGATGTGGACTAAAATACTGTTTTTCATTAAGAATCAATGAGATTTGTGGTGTTTTTAGCACCAGGTCCTCCCTATCTATCTAGTCTGATCTATCAATGGTTGTGAGACAGTGGGGAGAACACAGTAAGAGATAAGGTATTGTCCAGATGTGCTCTTGTGGGCCAGAAATGGGCTTCCCAGTGCTTTGGGGGATGAATGTTCCTCATAAGAGGCAAGTGAAATCATTTTGGATGGCATTATGTCATAAACAAGCCGCCACAATCTACTGTATAAATCAAGCCAGAGGCTGTGTGTCACCTGGGACCACAGAAGCAATTCAAAATCAGCCTGTCACGGGTATTCGTCCCACTTCCACCCAGAGATAGATGTGAATTGTATCAGGACTGATGAGTGTAAGTCCCAGTGTAAGTCATTGTGTGGCAGGAGCAGCTGCGAAATTGTGTGTCAGCTGTGAAAATATTGCTCTCAAAGCTTCTTGGTGTGAAATTTGTTATAGCTAGGTCTCTTCAGGATGCTATTTTTGGTCCCATCAGCACCAAGTGCCCAATATAGAAATATCTTTATGTTTTTAGAAAATGAATATTGTGGCCATGGTATGCAGTCTTGGTTTGATTTCCCAGACAGATATAGCATGCACTTTCTTTATTGATTTCAACTGCAGGCTATTCATTTAATTTCATTACAAAGCAGATAAAAAAAATATTCCAAAACTCATTTAGGAATATGTGTATGTAGCCCAGCGTTTCTTCTACAGGAACATTTTGCATCTTCAAAGCACTATGCTAATGTGATGCCCTCCATCTTGGCTGACTCCAGGAACTGAGCAGGTGATCTCCATAGCAGAAATCACAAGCTTTTACAGCTGGAGTGAAAGGTCTCCAGCTGGGGGTGTAACATTGATCCTCTGTGCATCAGGCACATAGCGGGGACTGTAGCCAGTCAGTTCCACTAAGGTAAGCTGGGACGCAATGCATCTTCCTTTGAAGTCAATGACATAACTACAATGACCTGAATTATTATTAATTACATTTGTATTGCAGTAATGGCTAGAGGCCCAAACTGAGATCGGGGCCTCCTTGTGCTAGGTGCTTTACATACCCGTAGTAAGAGACAGGCTTACATACTAAATACATACATCAAACAACAGGTGGGAGAAAAGAATTATCATCACCCCAGATTTTCACCTGGAGAACTGAGCCAGAGAGAGGTTGAGCCACTTGCCCAAGGTCACAGAGGAATGTGGCAGAACTGAGAACTGAGCCCCACGTCACCATGTTGTATCTTCTCCGCAAGGCCATCCAAAGAGAAAAGGAGCAGGGCGCACACTCTCCGGAAACCTCCCCTAAGGGAGGTAAGTAAGTGTTGGTCAAAAATGAGCAAGGGTTTTTGTGTGCAAAACTGCTGGTGATATTTCTCGCCCATTTCTTGTCGGTGATCTTGCATACACGTGAGTTTTATGCTCTTATAAACTGGCTGGTTGTCTTTTCTTGTTTCTTCTTCCAGAGAGGCATGTGAGAACTCAAGAGATACCATAAAAAAAATCCACCTTCCCTGATCAATATTTTAACAAAATCTAGCTTTATTAACTCTGTTTTAACAATGGGGAAACTGGATGAAGGTGGCTACATTTTGCTCTCAAGGACTTTGTCACTCATTCAAGACAATGGAATTACACGAGAGTAGAATCTGGCCCTGGGTACGCCCAGATATTTTATACTTTAGTATGAACGTGCTGTACTCAGACACCTGAATCCCTGTTTAGGCTCCTAACTAAATAGCCTGGTTTTCAGAGGTGCTGAGCACCTGCTGTTCCCATTGATGTCAGTGGTTCTAGTCACATAAGTGTTCGAGCCCCTTTCGATCTCCTATTCGCTTTTTGGTGAAACAGAGACCCAAGCGGTGAACTGGGGATCTAGAACCCAAAGATCAGTGATGTGCTATGCACACCTCTTCCCAAAAAAATGTCGATAGTGGAATCTGCAATCTTTTTCCTTCCTAAGGCTGCTGTTCTCCTCAGAGAGATAAGGTGGGTGAGGTAATATATTTTATTGGACCAGCTTCTCTTGGTGAGAGAGACAACACAGCTACAACTACAGTGCAAATATTCTGCTTTGTCTCTAATAATATTGGTTTGATAGTCCAAAAACAAGCAAACATCACCTTTCCGTAGCTATATGGGTGTGCGCATTCATATTTGTAGTTGGATGTTTAATGGCGGTGAAAGACATTAGGTTGACAGCCCTGAATAATTAAAATCTTGGGCTTGATTGTCCTCTAAACTCTGAGCCTAATTCCTCTTGACATGCTCCATCAGCTGAACAGGCTGAGTCTCCTTGGAGGGGGGTCTTTCACTGGCAGTCAGAGTTAAATGAATTCTTACTGCATCAATAGAGGGCAGTGAATATTACAAAGGATGGTCTGATGCTGGTACTCGCTGGGCATGGAGGAATCTGGGACTGGAGTAGCCCTGGCTCTGGCACTGATGGGCTCTGTGACCATGGGCAAGTCACTTCACTCCACTGCTCTGTGCCTGTCTTTACTGGTCGGTAAAATGGAGCTGGTAATATTTCCCTACCTCACAGGATCTCCAACTCCTGCAAATCAGGCTCACTCCCACAAAATCATTACACTGTCTTGCACACCTAACCTATTTACATTCAGTTCTAAACACCGCTTTCCCGATCAGCCTGATACCTTTGTCTTTAAACACCACCCAGCATACCTACAAAGACAAAGCTGCGATACAGCCAACCCTTTCTCTCTCCTCTGATAAGTCTCTGATGCATACTACCAGCAGAAGCCAGTTTGACTCTACTCTAGTCTCTGCTACTTTCATTTTCTATCTCTGGCTGCAGGCGTTTGAAGCTGGCGGCCTAGGGACCAGCGAGCACAGTTGCCCAGGCCATGGTCCTGTGTTCAAGTTTCCCTTCAGGATTGGCTTGTGGGGCACACACCAAAATTAGCTTTCTCTCTGGTGCTTCTGAAGACCCATGGGAAGCAGAGATGATGGTTGGCATGGGACCCTAGAGATTTCTGAGGCCTGGCCATAT
Source organism: Emydura macquarii macquarii (assembly GCF_026122565.2). Taxonomy (NCBI): domain Eukaryota; kingdom Metazoa; phylum Chordata; order Testudines; family Chelidae; genus Emydura; species Emydura macquarii. The sequence goes on along the minus strand of NW_027132084.1, from coordinate 2,087,269 downwards.
GTCACTAGACTGGTTTTGATGCTTTGTTACTCCCCACACGCCCAGTACAGGGGGAAGGTTATAGCAGGCTGTAGGTTTGTTTCCAGCTTAATCAGAGAGATGTCAGAGGGCTAAAGGAAAGGTACTTCCCAAAGGCAGAAATCACATTACATGTGTCGGCTCTGTTATTCGGATGATGCAATTTGCAGTGCTTTAAAAACAATATCATTCCCATCTCTCCCCCTCTCCCCGACTGGAAGAAAATTTCATGATCGGAGGCAGCTGGAAATCAGCAGCTCCAAGTTTAATGTGTGTCAAATCAGAAGTAGCTTTAAAATAAAACGTTGCTAAATTTTTAAAGCCACACGCTGGGGTGGAACGGTATGTGTGGAATGTATTATCCATGCGTTGATATTCTCTCTGCTTCCCTACATGCAGCTACAAATGCATAAATGGCACTTCAGGCAACAGAGCCGGGATCTGTTAAGAACCTGCCATCAGCCTTCCCAAACGAGGACTGAAACAAAACTGTCCAGAAGAGCTTTATGAATATTCTTCATGCAATTCCTTCCAAAGGGCAGCGGGTGGAGGAGCTTTCTCGCAAAAGGAGTGGCCCTGTCCAGTGTCTGCTTGTCAGGAACCTTGTGGTGAAGTGAGACAGACGCCAGCATGGCTAGCTAAGCAGCAAGAGCATTCGTCGTACTCGGAGATGCATGCTGCGACTCTCTGAGCACTAACGATACAGAGCCGGATTGTGACATCTGTGGCATTCGTACGCACAGTGAATTAGCTGTAGCTGTGATTTTTGTGTTAGCATGTAGAGACCCCAGCTGAGTTCAAGGCCCAATGGTATCTACACGCAGGGAGTGATGGTACCTGCTGAAAAGAGCTTTGGGCTGAATTTTTGAAAAGGCCTAAACCCCATTTTCAAATGGGGGGTGACTGTGAGTGAGAGGGGGAATGAGAGGGGTAAGGGTGGATGGGGGGTGAGTGGGACTGTGAATGGGGGGGTAAGGGTGGATATGGGGTGAGTGTGACAGAGGGTGGATGGGAGAAGCTGGGGTGGGCACAAAAAGGGATCTCTCTCTATCTCTTCCTGCCTGGTAATGTTAGCATTCGGAATGGTCATTACAAAGCGACATTTTTGATGAGACAGGCTATTCCCCTAGTCAGTAAGAGGATATTCCTCATCAGGAAGGTGCGCAGCCAACACTGACAGCAGGGAACACAGCAGGTGAAGTGTTTCCTTCCCCTAATCAGCTTAAAAAAACCCAGCTCCCAGAATGTGCAACTTCACAGTCACTGACTTATCTTCCCCATACGCTGGCAAAATATGGTCACGCTGATGGGAACTAATTATCTTTGTTCATGCCGCGGGATGAGAAGCAAAGGAGGATTATTAATGGGTGACTGATTGATACGTGAGTTAATAATCCTCAAGCAGCACTTGCTTGGATTGTCACTTATTTTTCATTTCTTTAAGGAGAAAAGACCCTGAAATGCATGTGGCAAATTCTCTTCAGCCATCCAGTAAATTGAGTTCAAGAGCTTGAAGTATGGAGATATAAACCAACAAGTGAGAAAGAGATAAGAGCCGTAAATTATGAACAATTGTCTGGCAATAATCTTACCAGCCCCCCACTGTTTGTATTTGCATCCACCGCAGAAATCACAGCCTCTACCCCTAGCATCAGTTTACAGATGTAATTGCAGAAACATTTCTGTCACTGAGAGCCGAATACTGATCCCTTTGGAGATGGGAAGTTAAAGACTGCCATATTGCACGCTCACAGGGGGAGGAGACTTGATTTAGGTCATGTGTGAAGCCTCAGATAGAAACGTCAGTGTTTTCGGTCTATTTTAGAGCCACATTAATTCTATTTTAATGCAGATGAAGGATGGTACAGTCAGAGTATTAATCTGCTACTTGGAAAATCTTTAGTTCTCTACTCTGGCACAGACTCTCCTTGTGACCTTAGGAAAGTCACTTTGGCCTGGTCTACACCTAAAAATTAGATTGACCTAGCTACATTGCTCAGGGCTGTGAAAAATTTCATGCCCTCTGCAACATACTTAGGTCGACCTAAGACCCACTATAGATGCAGCTAAATGGGCAGAAGAATTCTTCCATCAACCTAACCACCACCTCTTGAGGGCGTGGATTTACCGCAGCGATGGAACCCCTTCTGTCACTGTAGTAAGTGTTTACACTATAGCGGCATGGCTGAAGCGCTACAGCTGTGATGCCGTAGGGCTTGTAATATAGACATACCCCAGCGTCTGCAAAATGGGGATGCTGGTACTTCCCTACGTCCCAGCAGTATGATGATGATAAATACATCGACGATTGCGACATACTCAGCTAAATACTCAATTTAGGTAAACAGAAGGGAGAAGCATCTTGTTTCAAAAGTGGATTAATTCACTTCCAAGAGCCTGGAGTAAGGTTCTACTGAGCCAGAGTAAGGGAATCCGAATCTGTCCTCGAGGTTATCTGAACATTTTCAATAGACATTAGGGTTACGGAGCAAGAGTCCTAGTACACTTCATGATGTGGATTTTGCTCTTCTTCCATCTCCGGTAGAAGATTGCTTTTGAATCCCCGATTTACAAACTTATCAGTATAACCCAGTCACGGTACTTGAGTTACCGGCAGGCACCTCCTGTTGTCAGGATGCAGCAAAACCCATAGGATGCCCGTCTGCATATACAGGAGTCGCAGGGAGTATGTCTACAGTGCAATTAAACATCTGTGGCAGGCTCCTGTCAGCTGACTCAGGCTGAAGGGGCTTGGGCTGTGAGGCTGTAAAACTGCAGTGTAGATGTGTGGGCTCAGGATGGAGCCTACACTCTGGGACCCTGTGAAGAGGGAGGGTCCCAGGCTCCAGTCACAGGTGTTTAATTGTAATGTATACATTACATTTACAAAAAGAAATGATCCACGGGATCTTGTTCAGGGGACAAAGCAATAGGCCATGTTTATTGTAAATACAAAAAAAAAAACCCAAATCTTAAGAAGTTATTCCATTCATGCATCCTCACACACACACTCACACCCACGAGTTCTGCAAGCTGGTAGAATGTAGTTACCAGTCTGTGCATTGCTCGAGTCAGCTGAGAGGCCAGGTAGGCTGAGCACGAGGGGGGAGCCTGGCCTCTGTCAGTGGGCAATCTGATGCTCCACATGATGATTGTAGAACAAACCCAAAGGATTCATATCCTCACCCTGCCTTTTATAGCAGTCAGTTCCCATGCAACCCTATGAGTCGTGCTGTGTCCAGATTCTCCATGGTAGTTAATCACCAGTCAGTTGCAAGCATGACCAATCCTCTTCTTATTTCATACTTTGTCCCATTCTCAGGGTGGATCTTTCCGTGCTGTAGGGTTGTTTGATTATCTGCATTCTTCGGCCTTCAGGGTCAAGATCACAGCTGCAGCTGCCATCTTCACTCCCCTCTTTCTTGCCCAAATGGTTTGGGCTGGCGTCTCTCCTTATCTAGTCACACTCTATACACACATGCCTCACTCACACCCAAAAAGCGACTAATCAAAATGTTTTTTTTAGGTTCAAATTAAAAAAAAACAACAGCAAAATGGAGTTCACTGATGCTAAGCTGTAAAGAACCTCATTAAACAATAACATTCCATATATATATGTGTGTGTATATATGTATACGTGTGTATATGTATACATACACACACACACACTTTATATATATAATTATAACAAACAAGAAATCTACCTACATTTAATTTACTTATGCAATTAAACAAGAAATCTGTATGGGATTTACTTCTACATCTCTTTGGTTCACACACACACCTTGTGATATTAAGTGGAACCAAATAGTCTGACTGCATTTGAAGGGGGTGCGGCTCCAGGCTCCCAATTCCCAAGTCTTTTCAATATAGTCCCAGATTCCCTAACCCCCGGAGGGGCTGAGGATGGAAGTACCAACTGCTTTGCGGCTTGCTTTGGTGCTTGCCGAACCTATCCTAACCGGCTGGTATTCTAGAGTCTGCTGCCTCTTTGCGTGATCAGTGTGTGACGTTCCCGAGGGCTGTTTCTCTGAAGCTTTCCAGGAGTTCCTCTTAGGAGCTACTCTCTGCTTTCTCCCAGAGCTGAGCTGACCCTCAATTGCCTGGAAGGGACTTCCTGCTTTTAAACCCTTACTCCACCCCCTGATGTGATTGATAAGGCCAGATGGGTGGGGCCCAGTCCCACCCACAGCAGCTCTTAACCTCTTTGTCACCAGTATGGGTTTTTATAGACCCCATCCCAAATCCTTAAACATCATTTTCATATTGAATATTACAACAAGATGTTTCATATGATTATTATTATTTAATATTCGGGGTATAGTATAACAGCACCCAGAGGTCCCAGTCCAAGTCAGGGCCACATTGTGCTGGGCACTGGATAAACACAGAATCAGACTTGCTCCCTGCCATATAGAGCTTATGCAATGACCTCTCACCATAGCTCACCCGTCGGGATTAAACCCGGGACCTTTGGCACTAAAACATGAACTCCATCACTTTAGCTAACAGATTGACATCTTTACCTAGCCGCAGAAGTAAACTCTGGCCTTCTGATGTGAACCAGCCACCAGAGGAGAACCCATATAGATACACTGAACCAAAGGGTCATACTTAGTCTAATTCTATGTCTACACCACCACTTATGTCATGTATGAGAATAACCGCCCCGCGGAGAGACATAAGTTACACCAACATAAGCGCTGGTGTGGACAGTGCTATGTTGGTGGGAGAGTTTCTGCCTCTGACATAGCCACCGCCACTTGTTGGGTGTGGATTAATTATGTTGATGGGGAGATCTCTCCAGTCGACTTAGAGCTATACTATACTAGAGCTCTGCTGTAAGCTCTCTGGTGTAGACATAGCCTAAGAAATCTGCCTAGCACTTTGGAAGAGAGCTTCTATAGCAGCATGCTATCATTATTACCATGAATCCAACAGCCAGGTGCAGAATTTCATTGCTACACAGGAGAGAAGCTGAACACGTTTAGAAGAGAATACTGGTACCCCAAGAGGTTGCTTTCTGAGTCCTGCAGGTCGGGGAACTAGCTTGTTGTTCTAGTGTTTTATTCAGGGTAGATTCACATGTCTCAAGCTAGTTGTAGGTGCTACACTACATCCTTTGGGTCAGTGGTCCTAAACCAGGGCTACATTTACCTGGGGGTACGGAGAAGTCTTCCAGGGGGTACATCAATTCATCTTGATATTTGTCTAATTTTACAACAGGCTACATAAAAAGCACTAGTGAAGTCAGTACAGACTAAAATTTCGTACAGACAATGACTTGTTTATACTGCTCTATATACCATTAAGTGCAATGTTTATATTCCAGTCGATTTATTTTATAATTATATGGGAAAAATGAGAAAGTCAGCCATTTTTCAGTCATGGTGTTCTGTGGCACTTTTGTATTTTTATGTCCGATTTTGGAAGCAAATAGTTTTTAAGTGGGGTGAAACTTAGGGCTGCACAAGACAAATCAGACTCCTGTAGTAGTCTGGACAGGTAGAAAGTCACTGCTTTGGGAAACAATTCCACTGACTCACAAATCTGAGTCGCTGTCGGGGTGAAGACAAGTATAATGGTTACTATTCTTGATTTTTGTTATAGTATTCCCTAGAAGCTCCAGCTGAGATCAGGGTCCCATTGTGCTAAGTGCTACACAGACTCAGACTGTGTCTACACTTAGGATGGCAGGTAAAGTATAGACACTACATGTAGCGCTGCAGACCACAGTGAATGGCTCCAGTAGCAAAGAGGCAGGGGGACACTATACTGTTAAAAATAGCAGTGCAAAGTTGGGAGGCTCTGCTGGGTGTGTAAAGAGCTGTGTAGAGCACCCACTCTAGATTCCAGGCCAGTAGGGCACTCTGCTTTACTCGCCTAAGCCATACCTCACCATTTACAGGGATATTGCTACCCATGCTAGCTGGGCATGCAGTGTCTGTACTTGACACATTGCTGTAAGTGCAGACGTAACCTCCGAGCAAGAGACAATCCATGTCCTGAAGAACTTATCATCTAAAGAGACATAGCAGACAAAGGAAGTATTATTAGTCCCATTTTGCAGATGAGATGAATGCAGAGAGATGCCATGACTTGTACAAAGTTAAACCTAGATCTCCTGATTCCCAGTCTTCAGCTTTAGTCACAAGACCATCCTTCTTCTCCAGCCCTGCTATTTACCGTGTGTCAGGGATGGAAACTGCTTGCATCAATACCTTAGCATGCAGTGCTAGTAGGTTATCTCCTTTACTACTCATCAGTTTTATAGGAAATGAGCATTTGTGATGTAGTGTCAGTGTCCAGGAGTAAAACATTTCAGCCACAACAACAACAACAACAAAAACAGAAAGACTTTTCTTGAGCAGATATTGTACCACTGCAATGGAATTCCTGTTTTATAAGCTATGCAGCCAAAGCTGGTTGCATAACAGAATTTGAAAATGTGTTACTCCGGGACTCATAACGTAGGACGTGAAAGTAACAAATTTAGGCTGCGTGTCAGTTCTCCAAGGAGACAGTAAAGTGCAACATCAATCATTCCTTATTTCCTTATTGTTTCAGGTCAAAGCATCGCCTAGTATTTAGAAAGTATCCATAACTGTCACTAATGGATTATTGTTGCATCCCCAAAAAGATACATTTACTCATGTATGGAATGACAATTAAATTCACTTCATGAGGTAGATTCATATGGAAATTAATAAGTGCCCAGTAAAATGTAAAGCACACAATTGATTTTAGATCCTCTGTTATATGCACAGCGTGTAATTACTGATAGTGAATCTAAAATGAAAAAAAATAAACGCTTATGACATGCTTCAGTGCAGTTGCTCATTGAGATCCACATAAATCCAAGGGACACACATTAGAAGTGCAAGCACTAGCATAAAAAAAACTAAGCTAGAACTACAACCTTCATGGATGGAAAATAAGAACAATCCTTATATGGCTCAGCGGCAGGCACCTCTGATCCGAAAAGCTAATGGTCATGCATCATTTATGTTGCATTTATGTTATGTGGTGGAGAGTAAAAATGAATAAAATAAGTATTTGTTAACACACATGACAGTGTGCTGAATAAAAATGCCAGGAGGCCTATGGATTCCCATTTCTTTATCTTAAATAAATAAGTAAAATCAGTAAATGGTAATGCTTCTAAAACAACTTTCAGCCAGATTTGTCAGGTGCTTTATATTGCAAATGATAACTTTGCATTGAGATTTAATACGTGTTTTGCTTGCGAGTGCGATACGAAATTTCAGTGACTCATGCAAAGCTGCCAGCTCTGTTCTGTTCTATTCAGATTTTTACACCATGCTCAGCATCTTGGTATCCGAATCTCTCAGCAGGGAGTGAACGCAGCTCTCAGACTCTAACCCAGGCATTTCATTAGGTAACGGTTTTAGCCAGCTAAGCTATAGTGCCAGTGATCTATGGGCTCAATCCAGTGCTCATTACATTCAATTGAAGGGATCTGATTGCTTCCTGGGGACATTGAGGTCTTTCAGTGTCAGGAAGGTCAAAGAAAACTAGCTGTTGTAATGCACTGGTTTACATATCTACTCCGTTGAAAGGAATCAGGTGTTTGCGATTATGTCACCCACTAGTGACTGGCCTAAAAAAGGATAAAAGTCCCTGTATTACTGTACTCTTTGAGCTCAGATTCTAGACAAGAATAATAACAATTTGTATCAATATAGTGTCCTTCAAAGGTTCAGGGTACAATCTAATTAGCCACTGTAGAATTATCAGCAAAGACGGCCTGAAGCAAGCTGGTCCAAACCTTGAAGAAGCCTGGGTCTGGCTCCAGGTCTAGATGTTGTGACTGGCCCTTTCTTTGTATATCTATCTGTCTTATGTACTTTTGCAGTCCTCATCACCAAGGTATCAAAGTGCCTCTCTAATGGACTGAGCAATATCCTGTATCCAAATACTCAAACTCTGGAACATTTGGATTTAAATCTAGATCCAGAACCCGTGGCACTAGTTCTAAGTTTGTTAACAAACATATTCTTTGACAGGGTTATTGGCCTAGTGGATGGGGGAAGCAGTAGGTGGATGTATCTTGATTTTAGTAAGACTTTTGACACAGTCTCACATGACATTCTCATAAGCAAACTAAGGACATTTAAAGAGTAATCAGCAGTTGGCTGTCACAGTGGGATCCCGCAGGGTCTGACCGGGGTCCAGCACTATTCAATATTTCATTAATCACTTGGGTAATGAAGTGGAGAATATGCTTATAAAATCTGTGGATGGCACCAAGCTGGCAGGTTTTGCAAGCACTTTGGAGGGCAGGATTAGAATTCAAAATGACCTTGACAAATTGGAGAACTGGTCTGAATTCAACCAGATGAAATTAAATAAATATAAATGCAAAGTATTTCACTTAGGAAGGAAAAAACCAAATGCACAAACCTAAATGGGGAATAATTGACTAGGTGGTAATGCTGCTAAAAAGAATCTGGGAGATATAGTGGGTCACAAACTGAATATGAGCCAACAATGTGATGCAGTTGGGAAAAAGGCTAGTATCATCTAGGGTGTTTTAAAAGAAGTGTTGTATGTAAGACACAGGAGGTAATTGTTCCGTTCTGCTCAGCACTGGTGAGGCTTCAACTGGAGCACTGTGTCCAATTCTGGGCACCACGCTTTAGGAAAGATGTGGACAAAAAGGAGAGAGTGCAGAAGAGAGCAACAAAAATGATAAAAGATTTAGACAACCTGACCAATGAGGAAAGGTTTAAAAATCTGGGCATGTTTAATCCTGAGACTGAAGGAGGACCTGCTAACAGTCGTCAGATCTGTTAAGGGCTGTTATTCAGAGGACAGTAATCAATTGTTCTCCGTGCCCACAGAAGGTAGGACAAGAAATAACGAGCTTAATATTCAATGAAATAGAGTTAGGAAGTTTTTCCTAACATCTAATCTCACTCTAAGGGTAGTTGAGATCTGGAATAGTTTTCCAAGGGAAGCTGTGAAATCCCCATCACTGGAGGTTTGTGAGAACCGATTGGACAAACACCTCTCAGGGGTGGTTGAAATTTACTTTCTCTTGCCTCAGCACAGGGGCCTGGACTTGATGATTTCTCAAGATCCCTTCCAGCCCAGCATTTCTGTGATTCGATGACATTAGCCAGGCCTTGTAGCATGGAACAAACACAGAGCACATCTCATTGCGTTAGGCTGCCAATTCCACGGCTGGGATGCACAGACATAAAAATGCCCTGCTTCCCTGTGGCTTGACTTTGGAACCAAGGCAAACCAAATACATTGGTGACTCAGAGTAGGTCTCCCATGTAATTTAAAACCCATGGCTGGCCCGTGCCAGCTGACTCTGGCTTTCAGGGATCGGACTGAGGGGCTGTTTAATTGTAGTGTACACATTCAGGCTCAGGCTGGAGCTCAAGCTCTAAGACTCTGTGAGGCGCAAGGATCCCAGAGCTCGGTCTGCAGCCTGAGCCGGAACGTCTACACTTCAGTGAAACAGCCCCTTAGCTCGAGCCCCACAATGCCAAGTCAGTTGGCACAGGCCAGCTGCTGGTGTCTAACTGCAGTATAGACATGCCCTCAAAGTGCAATATTCAGGGGGGACAATAAAAGGAGATAACACCCCCAAGACAGGCTGGCCCACAACGATTTCAGTCCTTGAAGGGAACAAAAGGAGATTTAAAATCAATACCTGATTCGACAGGAACCTGATGCAGAGTCCTGGGAATAAGAATAATGTGCTCCGACAGGCAAGGGACTGTATGGATGCAAACTGCTGTGTTTTGAATAAATGCAGTCCTGCTGCACATAGACATTATGTGAGCGGGCGGTCCAGAAGATAAACATTAGGAATCATCTAATCTCGAGAAAACTAAAGAACTTTTCAATTGTTCCACATCTGTTTTTTTGCTGAGCCCTGGTCTCAGCTGGGCAAGATGTGTTGTAGATAAACGGAAATGTTAGTAATAGACCTAAAATATACAGTTTCCATTGATAAGTCTGAGGACAGTATGGCATCCCTGCTATTATATTTGCAGATGGATACGCTATTGAAAGGAACCCATTCAGCAAGTGAAGAACTGTAAGTAGTTCCATTGATTTCAATGGGAATCAGGACCTCAGGCAGGGACTGTCTCTACAGTATGTTTGTACAGCAGCCAGCAAAATTGGGCTCTGATCCTAACTGGGGCTCTGCACGTGAGTGTAATATAAATAACAACAAGACGAGTAAGGTCCTTTGGCCTGCAGGTAGCTAGTTCTTTAAAAAATAAATACATCTCTGTAATAACCCAAAGTCATTGCTTTCTTCAGGCTGCTCTTTGGCCTGTGTGAGATAAGTTGGTGGAGGTAGTCCACTCTCCGGTGTCTGCATAAAAAAGAATGGCATTAAAATTGGCCCGAGATAAGTACCCTTGTAAAGCAGTCTGAACATGCTTCATAACCATCCTGCTCTTTGCACCTACCACCATGCCCTGGCAGGATCCAGCCCTAGAGAGGCACAGAGAAATGAACTACATTCTCAACACTGGGGATAGGTCAGGCCAGATCAGGGTGGTACAACAAAACAAGGTCGTTTTAAGACCTTCGTAGACCCTAGGCACACTTGCCTTCGTAGGCCCCCCGACCGAAATAACTCATTTGATTTTAAGCTATTAATTTAAGCACATTAATTGCGAGGTTTTGTGGGCCCTAGTTATGCCACTCTGAGCAAAATGTCAAATAAAAATGGTTTAAAATTGAAACCTGCATTTAATGCATTCCCTTTTGCTAATATTGTAACCATATTCCTTAAAAGGCTTAGAAAATTGTAAATCTTGTCACAGAATTAAATTTACAATGGATATATGTAATAATAGAATAGTAATTTGTACCTTAGATCAATCTATTTAATTTCCGAAGATATGAATTTTGATTTTATCGTTTGCTTTTAAAATTTTCGGATACATTTTATTTTAGTTCACAACATCTTTCATCGGCCCTGAAAGTGTCGTAGGCCCTAGGCACTCTGCCTATTGGATAATACGGCCCTGCAACAAGAGTGTGGAATCAAGCATTGCCCCAGGCCAACCTGTGCCCCCTGCAATCTAATCTATACTGAGGGAACTTATCACTATAGAAATTGAGCACCAAGACCCAGTTTCAGGAAAGCCCTTGTGCTTAAGTCCCATTGAAATCAGCTGACATTGGCTCCAGTGGGGCACCAGCTTTATACTTTAGAGGACGTCTACACTTAAAACACTGCATTGGTTCAGCACCACCTCTGCAGCTGTGCCTCTGTAGCCCTTTAATGAAGATGCCCTAAGCTGATTGGAGAGAGCTTTCCCATCAGTTTAATTAATCCACCTTTCTGGGAAGCAGTAGCTATGTCAGCGGGAGAAGCTCTTGCATCAACATAACGCCGTCTACACGGGGGTTAGGTCAGTATAACTACATCGCTATGGGTGTGGATTTTTCACACCCCTGAGCGATGCAGTTATACCAATATAGGTCTGGAGCATAGACCAGACATTAGTCAAACATAAGTTATTGGGCTTTGCACCACGGTAACTGAGTGAAATGTAATGACCTATGAGGTCAGACTGGATGACCAAATGGTCTCTTCTGGCCCCATGAATTTGCTCTGGGAAAGAATGTTTTCCTGAATCAGAGCCTAAATGCCCATTCTGCAGCGACTGTAGATAGGAGGTTTCCATGAAGGGCTAATGAAGCTTCCTAGCTTGAGATAATACAACAGACTCATGGATGCCAGAATAGGTAGAATTAACAAGGTGTGAGGGGAGCGAATCCTCCTCAGCACTCACAGAGCATATAGAGTGATTTGATTTTCACATCAGCCTTCAACCAACACTTGCCCTAGTTCTTCTAAACGGCAAAATATTAAATCCAGCCCTGAAATCAGTGTTCCCAGGGGAAGATGACTGAATGATTATGCCAAAGGAAGATAAACTACCATCACAGCGATAGCCATGGTAACTGGCTGAATCCCTGCCATCCCCTCACACCTACTGCAGTCTGTCATAATAATGTATGTTTTCATCTGCATTCATTCATTTATTTATCTCAGTGGCTGGGAGTTCTTTTTTCCTGAGTGTTGGGTCAGATAGTTTGGACTTGAGGGGTTAGCACATAAGAGTCTGTTTCTTCATGTTGATACCTTGCAAACTTGAGTCTTAAATTACATCCTGCCGAGCCTCCTCTGCTTTACAGGCTGGATAAGAGAAGCACATAGGAGCATGGCACAAACATCCCCATAGATCTGCTAAATTGGTCCCAGAGAGCCACCTATACAAACATCCCCACTGCACCTGAAAGCTTTTCCTGACTGGATCCAACCCACTATAAAAAGGGGATGTTACTTTGTGTTTGCGACATTTACCTTTCGAAGTTCGCTTGATCGGAAGCCAAAGACATCGTAACAAATTCTTATGCTAAGATGCCAGCACCTTCTTCTGTACTTCAAAAAAACTGAGAAACTGGCACTCGCATCATGGGAGGTTGAAGGCACAGGTCAGCTCATTTTGTCATTTTATGATTTTTATGAGCTCTTCAGGGCGCTGTTATTGACATGTGCAATCCTAAAACTGGAATGATACAAGTGAGAGTAGATTAGCTGGCCCAGAATGAGACTCAGCTAAAAAGTGCTCCGTCTTTTCTTCTTGGAGCTAAACAAAGAGCAGAAACTTTTCCGCACAAATATTCATTCCAATTCGCACTGTTTCATTCCAGCCCTGAAGAACCCCACATTTTTTCAAAGCCATCGCGGAATGTCACAAACCATGCACATGCCTTTACTCGGGGCTGGTCTACACTGGCAGCAGCAGACGGGAGATACGCAAGCTATGTAACGTGGCTTGCGTATCTCCCGTCGACGTACGTACGTTGACGCACCACAGCGTCTTCATGGCATTGCGTCGATGGGAGACGCCCTCCCGTCGACACTCCCTTCCACCTTTTGGGGAGGTGAACTAACTGAGTCAACCGGAGAGTGCTTTCCCGTCGACTGAGCAGGTCTACAATCGATGCCTGCTGCTGTGGTAGTGTAGACATATCCTCAAGGAGTAAAGATGTTAGGAGGCCTGTATATCTCAATTAATTATTTCCTTGCCACTGCGAGGGCCTGAAGCACTGGTGCATCTCGGTCTCTCCTATTCTCTGCCTGTGGCCCATATACTAGTCTGGTCTCCTGATGGCTGTAACACTTTGGCCTAATTTGAGTTGTTGGATTTAGTGTGCTGGTGCTGGTGGCCTGTGATGCACAGCAAATCAGACTAGATGATCTCTTCTGGCCTTAAACTCTCTGACAGGCCCTGCAGGATGTTTATATTACAGAATCACCTAGAGAACAGGATCCCATTGTACTACAGAGATAGTCCATGTCCCAAAGGGTTTATAGTCTAAATAGACAAGGGGTAGGAGGAAAAAATGACTTCTATACAGCATATCAGCAGCAGAACTGAGATTAGAAGCCATCTCCCCTTTGCCATGGGCTCCCTACCAGACCACGCTGCCTCCTCTAGAGTCTCTGATGCAGCCCAGATAGGTATACTTTGGGTCCCTTTCTCCGCAAAGCACTGAGCTTACTCACAGGTTATGTTTAAGTCACCCTTCTCCCCAACACTTCTCTGACTTCAGAGCTGTGTAGGGGCACCCTCTCCTCCCACAATTTAGGAGCACCAAGAACCAGGTGACGCCTCCCCTCCCCTGCCCTGTGGCCTTGGGGGAAATCTGCAGAGAGGAGCAAACCAGAGACTCCATCCATTAAGGACAGCAGTAGCCAAAGCAGGGACCTCAGGACAGTGTCCTCTGAATTCCTCTGCCCTGTGCTGGTTGGTGGTTTGCTCCAACCCTCCCTTCCTTCACAGCCTCCTCTCCTCGGCTTCACTCCACATTTTCTTCCCCTTCCCTTTATTCTCCCATTTAGCTGGTGCCCTGCTAAGAAATCCCCTCCCCCAAATTGTGGCACTAACGTGTCATTTGCCACCGTTCCATTGTTCACTCTGCTGGTGTGTTCTACCCCTTCCCCGGGTCTGTCTGGTCTATTTAGACTGTAAACTTTTCAGGGCAGGGACAGCCTACTATTTTTTGTACAGCACCTAGCACAACGGGGCCCCATTCTTGGCTGGACCTTAGGCCTTGCCATAATAAACATGGTTCATATCAAGAAGCATGTGCTGATGTATATAACATTAATAGTATAGAATAAGCACGTGCTTTGTTGAATTGGAGTCTGAAGGCCTGACTTCCCATAGGTCCACAAATGGGCCACTTCTTGTGTGAAAGCAGACGGCAGACCAAGTGACTAAGCGCTCTTATTAGCAAGTTAAGATCTCAAGCAGCCTGACAGCAAGCGCATCCATGCAGTAGATACCTGATGTACAGCTTAAACCATCCAAACGTTGTCCTGTTACCTTTATCTCCGATCTTTTCTGTGCTCTAGCTGGGCAAAATATAAAAGCAGAGCTAGGAGGGACTGGCTACAAATTGATTGGTTCTTCTGTCTGCACACTCAAGGAGGGCACATGGCACTGAAGACATATGGGAGATGAAGAAATTAGTTGTTTTGTTGGCGTGTCAGCTCTTTCTTAAATGGCCCAGTGATTTAAAAACATTGTTAGGATCATTTGTGAGGACAGGAGTTCAATTCCACATTGTTGTAGAGCTGACGCCTTTGCTATTTTTATAACTCATTGAATAGTCTTGTTGTTATTTTTCCATCCTCTCCGCTGTACCAATCAATATTAGGAAGCTATTCAAACCCATCAACGGAGCAATATATTATGTGAAGCAGCCTTCTGGCAGGAAGATATGTTACATTTATTTTTCTAATGCAGCAAAGTAGACATTAATGTCAGTAACTAACTATTTAAGCCCAGACTGATTTGGCTGTTTTCACATTTAAACAACATATGCAACCGCCCCTTAAACATTCCAGTCTAGTAAATATTAATGAACTTAGTTCAGTTTTCCCAGGTTCTTGGAAAAGCAGGAATCTCAGATGGAGCTGATAAGGTCTGAATGTTTAGAGAGAGCGAGGAGTGCGGGCCCAGAGGAAAGGAACTATTTTCTTTAGATATAGTGTAAGAACATAAGAATGGCCATACTGGGTCAGACCAATGGTCCATCTAGCCCAGTATTATGTCTTCTGACAGTGACCAATGCAAAGTGCTTCAGAGGAAATGAATAGAACACTTAATCATCAAGTGATCCATCCCCTAAGCCATTCTCAGCCTCTGGCAAACAGCAATCCCTGCCTATCCTGGCTAATAGACAATGATGGACCTATCTTCCATTAACATATCTAGTTCTTTTTTGGACCCCATTATAATCTTGGCCTTCACAACATCCTCTGGCAAGGAGTTCCACAAGTTGACTGTGTACTGAGTGAAGAAATACTTCCTTTTGTTCATTTTAAACCTGCTGTCTATTAATTTAATTTGGTGAACCCCTAGTGCTTGTGTTGTAAAAAGGAGTAAATAACACTGCCTTACTTACTTTCTCCACACCAGTCATGATTTCATAGACCTCTATCAGATTCCCCATTAGTCATCTCTTTGCCAAGCTGAAAAGGCCCAGTCTTATTAATCTCTCCTCAGACAGAAACTTTTCTATACCCCTCATCATTTTAGTTGCCCTTTTCTGTACCTTTTCCAATTCCAATTTTTTTTAGATGGGGTGACCAGATCTGCACGCAGCATTCAGGACGTGGGCATACCATGGATTTATAAAGACGCAATACAATATTTCTGACATCTATCCCTTTCCTAATGATTCCCAACATTGTTAGTTTTTTTGACAGACACTGCACAGTGAGTGGATGTTTTCAGAGAACTTTCCACAATGTCTCTGAAATCTGAATGGAAACAGCTAATTTAGACCCCCTAATTTTATCTGTATCGTTGGGATTCTGTTTTCCAGTGTGCATTACTTTGCATTTACCACCATTGAATGTCATCTGCCATTTTGTTGCCCAGTCACCCACTTTTGTGAGATCCCTTTGTAACTCTTCACACTCTGCTTTGGACTTAACTCTCTTGAGTAGTTTTGTATCATCTGTAAATTTTGCCACTTTGTAATGAGCTAGTGTGGCTAATACATATGCACTCATCTGCAAACTTGACACAATCAAACTGAGTCTAAATAGGGACTTGGAATGGTTATCTCATTACAAGAAGTAATCGTCACTGCTCACACATTCTCACCTCCTAATCTATGGTTGTGATTAGGCCTCAACTACTCTACCTAAATGGACTTTGCTTCCCCATTGTTGTTCCTTTACCCTTAGATGTATATATATACCCCCTATCTGATTTCTGTTCCTTACATCTGACGAAGTGGGTTACAGCCCACGAAAGCTTATGCCTGCAGAAGTTAAATTTTTTAGTCTTTAAAGTGCTACAGGACTCTCATTGTTTTTGCTATATACAGATTAACACGGCTACCCCTCTGGAACTTAATATGTATGTGTAACACAGCCCCCCAGTGGCAAGAATCAGAAACATCTATTTTTTAGAATGTATTGGCACTATCTAGGGTTGATTTTCTTCTATCCTAAGGCCCCTTTATAGACAGCATAAAGGAGCCTTATTACATTTGCACTCACTTTAAGGCATCTTCAGACTGGCAGAGCAATGTCAAAGGGTGTAGCACAAATGAGAAGCAGGCCTTCTATGTTTTAGAGCTGGCGTGTTTTGAAACTAAGGTGAAACCCAGCAAAAGCTGAAAATTTTAGTAAGGAAGTGAATATAAAACTCCTCTAATTTTAAACAATGTTCATATATAACCAAAAATAAACACTGGCTCTGTGGATGTAGGGAAGGCGGTGGATGTGATATACCTTGACTTTAGCAAAGCTTTTGATACGGTCTCTCACAGTATTCTTATCAGCAAGTTAAAGAAGTATGGGTTGGATGAATGTACTATAAAATGGATAGAGAACTGGCTAGAGCATAGGGCTCAATGAGTAGTGATCAATGGCTCCATGTCTAGCTGGCAACCGGTCACAAGCGGAGTGCCCCAGGGGTCGGTCCTGGGGCCGGTTTTGTTCAACATCTTTATTAATGATCTGGAGGATGGGGTAGATTGCACTCAGCAAGTTTGCGGACGACACTAAGCTGGGGGGAGTGGTAGATACCCTGGAAGGTAGGGATAGGATACAGAAGGACCTAAACAAACTGGAGGATTGGGCCAAAAGAAATCTAATGAGGTTCAACAAAGAAAAGTGCAGAGTCCTCCACTTAGGAAGGAAAGAATCCCATGCACAGCTATAGACTGGGGACCGACAGGCTAGGCAGCAGCTCTGCAGAAAAGGACCTAGGGGTAACAGTGGATAAAAAGCTGGATATGAGTCAACAGTGTGCCCTGGTTGTCAAGAAGGCTAATAGCATATTGGGCTGCATTAGGAGGGGCATTGCCAGCAGGTCACGGGAAGTGATTATTCCCCTCTATTGGGCATTGGTGAGGCCACATTTGGAGAATTGTGTCCAGTTTTGGGCCCCCCACTACAAAAAGGATGTGGACAAGTTGGATTGAGTCCAGCGGAGGGCAACAAAAATGATTAGGGGGCTGGAGCACAGGACTTATGAGGAGAGGCTAAGGGAACTGGGCTTGTTTAGTCTGCAAAAGAGAAGAATGAGGGGGATTTGATAGCGGCCTTTAACTACCTGAAAGGGGCTTCCAGGGTGGATGGGGCTAGGCTGTTCTCAGTGGTGGCAGATGACAGAACAAGGAGCAACAGTCTCAAGTTGCAGGGCGGGAGGTCTAGGTTGGACATTAGGAAAACCTTTTTCACTAGGAGGGTGGTGAAGCACTGGAATGGGTTACCTAGGGAGGTGGTAGAATCTCCATCCTTAGAGGTTTTTAAGCTGAGGCTTGACAAAGCCCACGCTGGGATGATATAGCTGAGGTTAGTCCTGCTTTGAGCAGGGGGTTGGACTAGATGACCTCCTGAGGTCCCTTCCAACTCTAATATTCTATGATTCTATAAACACATCACCCAATCATAACCACTGGGATATGTCCAAACCCACCACCCCCATGAGCTGTCCATGATTCCCCTTACTCTGACTTTGTACAGAATTATGCTTTTAAGAAACGAATTCAAGTTGTAGCCTCATAGCTGCCTTGATGTTCCAAAGTTGCCATGGTCTGCAGTTTTGTCAACTCTCACAATATCTGGGGGGTTTTGTAAGGCCTCCTGGACGCATGTGATTACATGAGAATCACAGCTTTAATCTAAAAAGCTTTCCTTTCCAGCCCTCCTGGTTGTAAAGAAAAGCCCAAAATTGGGACCTCTAAAGACTCAAAAACTAAAAGGCAAATCAAAAGGATTCAAAATGTATGTATTTTTCCAACTCTTATGTCTTTTAAGCCAATCTCATTACTTTTTGTGGTCTGAATCGTGGTTTTTTTAATGCTTGAGCTTAGCAATACTGAGCATAGTGACAACTGTGAAGATCTTTGGTAATCACACATTTGCTAAGGTCCTTAGGAAGGATTTTTCCTCTTTTGGTCTAAGGATTCTGAGTTATCTATAGGCAGACAGTGTGGCCTAGTGGCTAGAGTGCTCAACTAGAACTTGGGAGATATGGGTTCTGCTGCTGGGTGACTTTGGGTAAGTTATATCACCTTACTTTACCCCATTGTGAAAATAACTGTTTTTTCAGTTTGCTGACCCCTCTGCCCTCCCACCCTCAAAAAAATTCAAGATTATTTTTTTTTTTTTTTTTGGCCAACCAGAAAAGTAAAAGATTGTTTCAAGTTGAAGAAAACATTTAATTTGACCCATTTGTTTGAAACGTTTCATTTTGGGTTTGAGCTTTTTTTAAACTTTTCCTTTCAGTAATAAAATTGAAATTAAAAATTAAAATGAAAAAAGGCATTTCAAATTGAAAAATCAAAGCATTTTATTTTGAAAATGTTGAAACAAAATGGTTAGATTTCCCTCCCCCCGATCGAAACAATTCAGCAAATTTGACACAAATTTGAAAAATGTGTCAGGCGACCTGAATCTGCATTTTTCAGACCAAAAAAGTTTCATCCAAAAAAAAATTTTACCCAGCTCTATTGAGGCATCTAGATTTACAGCTTTAAAACTGTGAATGTATGTATAACCTCTCACATGTCCTTCTATGCAATTGAGTTTGAATAGCCAAATGAATGTGAAAAACTATGTGTATTTACACAGTATCATGTATTGTAGGTATATCTCTAGGTGTGAATATGTACCATCTGATAGGACTGTATATCAGTGCACTGTCTGATGTAACTAGGTAACTAACTAATTATATATAGGAGCCTATGTGTAGTGTGTGGGGCTGGGATTGGGGTAGAACAATTAGATAGTTAAAGCTTACCCGGTCTCCATATGTTGACTATCTAGTCCTCTTTCCTTGATCTCATCTCACCTGTCTGTGTTTATTTACTCACAACATACTCAACATTCTCAACATCTTCAGGATCCTTTAATACTCCCTTCCAAAACCCTGCTTTTCAGCATGAACCTTATTTCTGTATTGTATCAGTGCAAATCACTGTAAGCAGACCATCACCAAATCTTCAGCTGCAAGGGGCAACAGGTCAGCACAGCAATCTAAGCCAAGGGCCTAAGAAGAACACTGTAAACTAGATGCATGGGGATCCCAGCCGAACGGTTTAGCAGAGGAAATGGGCTGGGGTTGCTAAGGCCATAAGTAGAAGTAAAGATAGTTCATACAAAATATATACATTGTCGGCAAACGCCCAACATCTGCCGAAGGCTCCTTTTTTCCTATCCTGTAAAGATTGCATCATGTGGACTGTTTGTTGTCCAGTGCATGGTAACACAAATCTGCCATTCCCATTTTTGTGGTGTGTATTCTAGAGCTGGTTAGAATACAGAATTTCCCATGGGAAATTTGGACATTTCAAAATTTGTTTTAGTTCCAAATCAAAGGCAAAATTTTGAAATATTTCCCAGAATGGAAGTTCTGAAAAATAGTGATTCAGAAACATCTATGCATTTTGTTCTGTTATTGTCAAAACCTTATAATCTAATATAAAATATTAAATGTCATATACTGATGCTAATAAATATTTATATAAATATTATATACTATTAAAATATATTATAACAGTAAGAATCAAAAGAAAATTAAAGTGATAAAGTCAAAATGAAATATTTGCACCTTATTGAAATGAAAGGTACCAACATTATGGAAACAAAACAGAAAAGATTAAATGGTTTTAACCCTTTCCCATGGAAAAGTTGGTTGAAATTGACATGTTCTGGTGAAACGTTTCAATTCTGATGAAATTTGTGTTTTTAAACCTAAAACTGTTCTACTGAAAGTTTCTCAACCAGCTCGAGTGCATTCCACTCCCCAGTGTTCACCTACAAGACTCACCATACACTACTTCTGTCTCTGCCCTAGAACTTCGCTACAGTCCAACTCCCTATTCGCTTTCCAGCCCTCTCAATTTACTTCATCCTGTGACTTCTTTTCTCACTCCAAATTCATATCTCCTGTCATGGTTCCTGCTATGCTTGGAACATGCAATTCTTTGCATTGGACTCTGTCCCCTGCACCCATTCTCTCTTTGAAATACCAGCCTCTTCAAGCAACTCTTCATTTTCCTCACCATCAATAATCCGTTCTCCCACCCTCTGGTTAAGTGTTGTCCTTGTTTATTTGTCTTACTTAGATTTGATTCAGGGTAGTACAATGTGCCTTTATTATGTTTGCAAAGCACTATGAAATTAACATATGCTTTGTAACAAAACAATAATGATGAATCATCAGTAGTATCAACCCGTCACTTCCGCTTTTGGGGGTGAGGTTGATCCAAATTTTTCTGGTATTGTTTGGATGCAGCCAAGACCTTGTAACCTTTTCTCACAAATTTAATCTGAAGCTAAATCCCAGCGCTGGGTTGACCTCTAACCTAAACTCCAACCCATGGCCTATCCCTAATCCAGATCCATGTACTGACTCTTTGATTTTACTCCACAAAGAATACATCTTGACTTATATTTTCCTGCACATTGCACAAGCATCTTTGGTCTAATTTGTTACTTGCTATAATTCCCAGATCCTTCCCCATGCACTCATTTCTAAGAAGGACACCCAGCTCCCTAAAATGTATTCTCCCCACTGTGTCCACCTGCTTGGGGATTATTTTCCCTTAAGCCTATAACACTATGCTTGGCATTTATCTAAATTGAATCTGTCTCTTAAGAAAGGCCCAACTTTCTGCAACTTTCAGACCATTCTACAATTTCTTGCCTGTCTCATGCTGTGTTGCCAATTCCTCCTTGTCTGCACACTTAGCTCAATGTAGATTGTACTTCCTCTTCCAGAGTGTTAACAAGTGTAGGAAACAGAGCATCTGTGGGATACCAGCCAGCCCCTCTAACCAACGTGAGGTCATTTACAATGGCTCTCAGCTTAGATCTGTTAGTGGATTTTGAGCTCAGACAATGAAAACTTATCCCGATAGTTTATTTTTTATGGATGAAATTCACACCTGTGCATGGGGCCAGTATAAAATCAATTCCCTTAAGCTTAATTAAGCGCATTGCGTTAACGAAATGCATTTTGTTCTGTTATTGTCAAAAGATTATAATCGAATATAAAACATTAAATGTCATATTGATGATTATAAATGTTATTTATATAAATAGTATATACCCAATTAAGCTTTATATTGAAGGCCTAGTGCAGTCTTTCTGTTCAGAGTGAATTTCCCCAGGTGTCTGGGATTTTCCAAACCACCTAAAGGATTTGGATGCACAATTTTCATTACACCTAATGGAAGTTGTGCATCTAAGTCTCCTAAACCAGAATTCTCCAAATTCTTCTATAGCAGGAACCCCTCTTCCATCGTAGGACTCCCTTAGAATTCCCCTCTGATCAATCCAAAGACGCTTCCAGTTTAGCAACATAGGAAGGGCAAGGTGATAGCAATATCTTGACATCTCTTTGCAACCCTAAAGTTGAGAACCTGTGCCTTAGGCAGCTGTGGAAATCTTAGCCTATAACATTTCCACATTGGACAGAACCACAGGCCTTCAAAAAATCAAGGGATGAGTTTGGAACAAACTCAAACATTTTCCTCCCATCCCCTACCACAACCATCGTCAGAAACCAAGCGAGATCACTTCTGAAGGGACTAAAGAGGAAATAATACTTGCAGTGTAGTTATCAACGGCAAACAGGGAAGGACCAATTGCTGAAAAAGTTTTCCCACTCTTCTACCTACACCTGGAATCTCATCTTCCAAGGAAGATTTCACCAATGCTGTTGTTGTTGTTGTGAAGTATAAATGATTGACCAGCAGATTTGCTCGACACTGTGCAGATTGCGCTTTGCTAGCATTTTTCCATTTGACTTCCTTATTTGCTCATTGTTGCCCTGTTTTGGGATCAGCCGTTTTTGCCTGATAGGATTTAGTTTTCTCATCCATGGCCCATAACTCTTATATATATTATGGAGACACATGGCCCCAAAACACAATCCTTTGTTATTTTCATGTGTATATCTACGTTTATTAGGATGATTATTATTTTAATGGTAGTTCCCCAGCAGCTGCAGCTGTACTCTGACACGGACTAGTTCAAAGTGAATAGCCGACTACAGGAGAGCAAGATAAACTATGTAAGCCTAAGCCACGATGACCTTTCTTTCTTCTCTGCAAACCACTTGTTTAAGAAAAATCTCCACAGTCGTAAATCACCATCACTCAGCGCTGCTCCAAAAGAGCTGGATGTTTTGGTACATTTATCATGGTTTAATATTTTTTGACATGTTGTTCTCTTCTGAATTTAAAAAGTCCCTTTTTCGTCATTTTCCCTCCCCACACATACTTTTCAGAAGGCTCCTCTGATAAGTGACAATAGCGAATTGTCTGCAGTTTCATAGGGGGTGACAGGAGATTGTCCACATTGCTTGAGGATAAGAACATTGGAGAAATTTGACCTTGGTTGAAGGGATCTCTCCAAAGAAAAAGGAACAGAACAGTTCACTAAGGAAACGCCAACTCATTATCCCTGCAGATATCCATCTCATTTGTCACTGCAGGCATCTCAGAACAAAGGTTATTTTCTTTTAACGAAGCTTTTGACTGCTGGGAGTGGAAAATAGGTGGGATTTTATAGGCTTTTTCTTCCAGGTGGAGAGTTGTTTAGCTTAACCTTAAGCAACATATCCTCAGTGAGCTATGCAGGTGAAATAGTGAGAAACAGTCATCTTGTTTTAAAGACACAAAAAGTGCATGGGTAACAGGACCGAGAACCAGAGTCGATCGAAAATGGAAATTTCTCCAAAAAAAATTTTTTTAATTTGTTTTTGTCCTGAATTGGGATGAAATATTGAAATATCAACATGTTTTTGCAGAATAGAAAGTTCTGAAAATTTTCGATTGGAAACATTTCATTTTGACATTTCAGATCAAAATGAAACAATGCAACATTCCCGCAGCTAAATGTGTCAATTAATTTCAGGCTAAACTGAGCTGATCTGTTAAAACCATCTTTTACTAGCCAGAATTTGAGTGGGTGAGTTTTTATTTCCAAGAATGTTTGTGGAATATGGAAGTGTTGCCGACATTAGCTTGAATATGCATTAGGGTACTCAACTGGTGGTCATTTTGAAAGTTCTTTGAGGGTTGGGAGATGCATGGGAAAGATAAACCATTTGGCTGGCTAACAGATGTTAGTCACATTGCTAAATGCATTACTGGAGGGTGCTCAGATAATGCAGTGATGTGTGCAGTATATGAACCTGAATAGATTAAACAAACTAAAGTAGAAGAGTATAAAATGTTGTCCACCTCTGACAGCCCATTTGTCAGATTCTTGTGCAAACATCTCCCTGGTTTCTTCCATGTCACCCTATGCATTGTGACAGTGTCAGACTAGATGGCTATGGGAGAGTGCTACCATTTGAGATTTCAGAAGTGGGCGGGTGCAGGAGACAGGCACAGGAGGAGGAGGAGGGGCGGCTATGGGGACTGAGAGGCCAGGGTCACTCGCGATCGCTTGGCCAGCACCCATCGGGACCTCGGGGAGCCCAGGCACTTCTCTGTGCCAGGCCAGGGGGCAGTCCC
This sequence comes from Emydura macquarii macquarii, assembly GCF_026122565.2. NCBI lineage: Eukaryota > Metazoa > Chordata > Testudines > Chelidae > Emydura > Emydura macquarii. The sequence continues at coordinate 2,063,173 of NW_027132084.1, read as the reverse complement.
TCCAGACGTGCTCCATCGCCCAGCAAAGGAAGCACTGGGCTTCCCCTGAGGAGCAGTGTATCCTATACTGGGCCCCTTGATGGGGCACCAGGAAGGACCCCTCAAGAGCCTCCCTGTCATGTGCCGCCACTGGTGGCAGCTGGATTTGGACCTGCCGACAGAAGAACAAAACGTGATGGAGGGCAGGGTCCTTGCAGCCCAGTGGGAGAGGGCTGATGATGGAAATGGGCTTCTCCAGGGTGGAGAGGAGGGGGAGCAGGGAGGCGTTAGGGAGGAAAGGTAGAATGAAGGTGAGGACCACCCATATCCCCAGGTCCTCCAGGGGCTCTAAGCGGACATAGATGCCCTCCACTACCAAGCCCTTCTCTACCGCCTCCTGTACGACAGCCTCCGATGCCAGAAAGACGACGACTGAGGGCCCCACCACCCACACCAACGCCTGCACGTAGGTCTCCTCATGGGGCAAGGCAGCCGCCAGGAGGCAACAGACGCCATGCTTCCTGGTTAGGATGGGGAAGGGGCCCCGGCCACTAGAGATGTCACTCGAGGAGGCGAAGGGGGCAGATGATGGGGCGGTGGATGGTGGGGTGGTAGCTATCTGGGCGTATGCTCTGGGGGCTGAGGCAAGAGCACCCCCAGAGCTGATGGAGGGGATGGTAGGGGAAGGGGGGGCCGTGGCCGATGGCGGGGCCATGGCAGGGACAGTGGCCCCTACCCTGGGAGCCTTCATCTTCTGGGCAGCGCTCTTTCCCTTCTTTTTCCCCTGGCCCTTTCTGCCAGCCAAGGAAGCTGCATTGGTGGAGGTCCCTTCCATGCCTGCCACTGCCGGTGCCCCAGTGGGGGTGGTGGGGGCAGTAGATCTGGCAGCGGCAGTCAAAGTGGTAGCTGCAGGGGTAGCCAGGGGAACAGGCTGTGGGGGTACAGGTTGACCGAGGGGGTCTCCATGTCCATTGGGGGGAATGGACAAGAGCAAAGGGCAAAAGGGCAGGTCAGGGCTGACCGCTCCTCCCCGCTAGGCTGCAGGCAGGGGAGGGGGGCGCCGACAAGGAAGGGTAGCAGGGGCCGTATTCGGGGGTGCTGGTTCCTCTGGCTGCACTGGGGAATGAGTGGGGGCTACAAGAGCCTTAGGGGGTGCAGTGAGCAGGGGTACAACAAAAAACAGGGGATTGCAGGGGCTCATAGGCACTGAAAAAGGCTTGGTCGCTTTGAGGAAGTAGGTCAGGGTGGGGCAGGGGCAAGCAGTTAAGGGTGGGGAGGAGATGGGTCTAGCACAAGCCAAGGCGGGACAGGGAAGGACTGAGGACTCCCAGGGACTGGGGTGGGGGAGGGGAATCAAACAAACCCTAAAGAAACTGAAGGGAAAAATAGGAGCAGGGGTGGGGGTGAAGTGGGCAGCAAGGGGTGGGCGGGGCAAACTGCCTCAGAGAGGCTGGAGGGCAAAGTAGAGGGTGGGGGGGGGGGCCTCCAACCACACGTAGATGGGGAAGGCAGGGCAAGTCCAAGGAGGGGGAGCATGTGGGCCCAAGTGGTGGCAAAAGTCCTTGCTGCTACTGCAGCAGTCTCAGGTGTTACAGGAGGCGAGCGGCAGAGGCGAGGAGTGAGGAGTCTATGCAGGTGGTGGGGAGTAATGGATCTGGGGGAGGGCTCCATGCCACTCTCCCCTCTCCCCACAGTAACAACAATAGCTTCCCGCCCCCCCCCCCCCACCACCACCACCACCACAAGAGCAGAGATGGCACAGTCACTCAGTCCAGCAACACACAAACCCCCTCCACAGCGTCCTGGAGTGGACCGACACACTGCCCTAGCAGCAGGGGTCTTCCTCTTTCTCCTCACGGGCAGCAAAAGCAGCAGCAGGCTCCAAGGTGGTGGCAGCAGCAAGCCAGCTGGCCAGGAATGTCCCTCTATGAGTGGTAGCAGCAGCAGTGGTGGAGTCACTCACTCCCCCCAGGGAGGGATGGAGGGAGGCAGGCCAGCAGAGCCCCCAAACAGCGGCAACAGTGGCAGCAAGGGGTGCAGGGGGACTGGCCCCCACAAGAAAGCGCTAGCTCAAGGGCCGATGTATCAGCCCCAGAAGGAGCAGCACGTCCCTTTTTCCCTGGTAGCCGAGCAGGGGATTCTCCAGGTTTGAAGACAGCCCGAGGCCATCAACACATACTTGTTGTCCTGGACTATGTCACCCAATACCCAAAGGCTGTTCCCCCATGGAACACGGCCTCTCAGTCTATAGCAACAGAGCTAGTAAAGATCTTTGCCAGAGTAGAGCTATCTAAGGAGATCCTGACAGATCAAGGGCCCCCTTCATGTCAAAGCTAATGAAGGATCTATGTGCCCTGCTTCACATACGGGCTCTGTGGACTTCTGTCTGCCACCCACAGACTGATGGCCTCATGGAGAGGTTCAACAGGACCCTCAAGGCAATTATAAGAAAAGTAGTGAGTTGGGACGGGAAAGACTGGGATACCCCATTGCCTTACCTCATGTTCGCCGTCTGGAAGGTTCCTCAGGCCTCGACTGGGTTTTCCCCCTTCGAGTTATTATATGGGTGATGCCCCTGGGGCATATTAGACATTGCCAGGGAGATTTGGGAGGAAGAACCGAACCTGGGAAAAAACATAATTGACCACATACTGCAGATGAGAGACCAAATAGCCCGAGTCACTCCCATCATACGAGAGCACTTGGAGAAGGCACAGGAGGCCCAGCAGACCTACTATAACTGTCAAGGTTCAACAGTTCCAACCTGGAGATCGAGTAATGGTACTGGTACCCACGGCCAAGAGCTTGCTCTTGGCCCAATGGCAGGAGCCTTACAAAGTAGTCGAACCCGTGGGAGAAGTAAATTATAAGGTATGGCAGCCGAGTCGCCAGAAACAAGAGCAGGTCTACCACGTTAACCTCCTCAAACCTTGGCAGGCCCAAGAAGCATGTGTAGTCATGCTAAAGACTCTGCCTCAAGAAACAAACCACACGAGCAGGTGAAGGTATCCCCTGATCTAACACCGGATCAAAAGGCCGATGTGACCGAGATGGTCAATCCAAATCAAGATGTGTTCTCAACAAAGCCAGGCCGAACAACAGAGGCCTATCACCATATCATCATGAACCCCGGGGTCAAGATAACAATAAGACCATACAGAGTCCCAGAGGCAAAAAGGGAGGAAATCAAGGCCTAGATAAAGAAAATGTTAGAACTGGGAGTCATTGAAGAATCCCACAGCCAGCGGTCCAGTCCGATTGTTCTGGTGCCTAAACCTGACATCACCATGAGGTTTTGTAATGACTTTTGCCATCTGAACGAGATTTCCAAATTCGATGCATACCCTATAACAAGTATAGATCAGTTCATTGACCAATTGGGCAAGGCCCAATTCCTGACCACTCTGGATTTTACAAAAAGGTATTGGCAGTTTCCCCTGGCCAAAGAAGCAAAAGAAAAAGACTGTCTTCTCCACACTTGAGGGTCTGTGCCAGTACACTGTCCTCCCCTTCGGACTACATGGGGCCCCAACCACCTTTCAGTGCCTTATAGACAGGTTGTTGTGCCCCCGTGCCAACTATGCCACTGCATACCCGGACGACATGATTCTCCATACCCCAGACTGGGAAACCCACCTGGGAAAGGTGGAAGCAGTACTGAATATCTGAGGCAGGTGGGCCTTACAGCACATCCATCCAAGTGTGCTATATCAGAAGCTAAATACCTCAGGTACATTGTGGGGAGAGGTGTAATGAAGCCCCAGTGAATAAGCTGGAGGCCATCCAAAATTGGCCTCAACCAAATTGGAAGAAATAGATCTGAGCATTTCTCGGCATAATGGGGTATTACAGGCAATCCATCACCCCACTTCGCTACCAGAGCAAGTCCCCTGATGGACCTGGTAAAGGCTTGGGCCCTGAAATGGCGCAATGGACCGACAAGTTGGAGGAGGCCTTCACAGACTCTACGGACCGCCCTCTGCAGTATCCACATACTTGTGGCCCCGGATTTTAAAAGGAATTTATACTACAGACGGATGCATCTGAGGTAGGGTGGGGGGCTGTCCTATCACAGATGGTGGGAGAAGAGGAACATCCCATCCTCTATCTCAGCAGAAAGCTCCTTCCAAGGGAACAGAAATATGCAATAGTGGAGAACCAGTGCCTTGCTGTCAAGTGGGCCATGGAAACTCTCAGGTATTATCTGCTAGGCCAAAAATTTACCCTTATGACCAACCATGTCCCCCTCCAGTGGATGCAGAGGAACAAAGAATAATGCATGGGTGACCAGGTGGTTCCTGTCCCTCCAACCATTCCAATTTACCATCCAACACAGGGCTGGGAGTCACCATGGCAATGCAGATGGCCTGTCACAGGTGCACTGTCTAGTGACCCAAGTTGCCCAACCCCGTGGTGTTGAGAAGGAGGGAGGGATATGTGACAGGGTCAGACTAGATGGCTACCAGAGAGCGCTAGAAGACCAATATATCAGCCTCAGGCTCAGCAAGTCCCTTTTCCCCTGGTAGCTGAGCAGGGGTTATTCCAGGTTAATTCACACACCTGGAGCCAATAAAGGCCCACCCAGGACTTGTTAAAAGCCTCCCCTCCAGAGAGAGGGTGTGGCTGGAGTTGTGGGAGTGAGGTGAGCTACCAGAGTGTGTGTGAGCAGGCAAGACGCTGTCAGAAACCAGGAGGGTTTAGGAGAAGGAGCAGAATGCTGGCAGGAGAAAACCCTACAGGTACAAAGACTGGGGAAGGAAAACCCTGCCCAAAGAGGGCAAAGGACCTTTTCCAGGCCTGGAGACCTGAGGAAAAAGACCCTGCCAGAAAGGGAAGATTGGTCATTTGGTTCAGCACTACCATGCCCAGTGGGGCTGTCAGAGATCAAGAGGCTCCCCTGGCAAGGAGGCGAGGAAGGGACCCTATCTGAGCAAGGTCCAGACATTAAGTCAAGGGGCACAGGGAAGTAACCCAGGGAAGCTAGCAGCTTTCCTGAAGCCACAGCACGAGGCTGCTACTTGTGGGTTCCCAGGGTTGGGGCCCGGAGTCGAGGGTGGCACCGGGCTCCCCCCATCCCCTACAAGCCATTCACTGGAGGGAAAGAGCCCCAGCGAAGAGGCAAGGGCCTCTGAGAATCAGAGACAGGACTGAGACCCGGCAGGGAGCAGCCATTTTAGAGCGGCTGTATTACCCTCCTCCCCCACTAGAGAGTGGAAGAACACGATGGGGTGAAGCAGTTCCCTGGCCTACCGCTTGGAGGAAGCACGGGACCCACGGAGGTAGAGGAAGAGCTTTGTCACAGCATGCTATGACCAACCTGAGCACATGGAACCACACGGCTGTAGGACTGGAAGGCACCTTCTGGATCACCGAGTCTAGTCCCCTGTTATCATAAAGCTCCAGCTCTGCCAACATTTAAATCCATCTTAAAGACCAATTCTCCCATGCTGCTCACAGTGCGTCAAGAGACTTGTAGATGGAGGAGGTTGGGGTTGGTGTGCAATCCTTAAAACCAGGAAGACCTTTGGGAACATGCTCACTCAGTCCCCAGCAGACCCTCTGATGTTGAGGGAGGAGGACTGGGAGAGCCAAGAGAGAGGACCCCAAGAGAGCATGTGTCTGCTTGAGGCACAATATTGCCACAGGTGATTCAAAGACAGGCAAAGGGGCTAATTTCACCTACTAAAATATCTGATGAGGATTCCTTTTCCTACGTCTATCAGTGCTGGAGAACCGTTCCTGCCTCAGTTGCTATTCCTGTCCCCACAGGACAATATATCCAATATATATATTTGCCAATATATCCTGATCATACTCTACCACATCCTTGCATTTGTGCTCCTAACCCCCTATGCATCCCTCATTCTTGATCTGCAAAATATCCTTTGCTGTTCCAGGTATGTGGCCTTCCATTCCCCTCCTTTATACACGTCTCTCCTGACCTTGAGCATCCCATGCTATTCAATAGCTGGAAGCTGGATCTCTTCTGAGCTTCAGAAACTGGCAGTGGTGCTAAACGTGCAGTGGTGGTAGGTCTGATGTGGCCAGCACGCACCAGGGACTGGAATAAAAGCACAAAATGCATTTTCACTTGTGCTTTTATTTGAACCCAAATCTCATAGTATTAAGGCTGGAAGGGATCATCTAGTCTGACCTCCTGCATGACACAAGCCATTCCATTTCACCCAGTGATTCCTGCGGTGCAGGGAATTATCCTTCTCTGTTAAACAGGTGAACATGGCGGTGCCCCGTAACTTGTGGTTGAACAAAAGATCATCCTTTAGAAACACATCCATTCTCTGTTTCATAGCATGAAAAGCCAATGCACTGATCCCCTGCGCCAGCGACTACCTAGAAGGAGTTACAATGTAACCTTTATCAAACACACACTACAAAGCCAGCCATGGGGAAATAACAACAGCTCGAGTTTCCCCATGGAGAATGATTAGGAGTTGCACTGGTTAAACCAAAATGCCCAGAGCTTTTTTCTGATGATCGCCCACAATTCGTGGACTGCACTGAGCTTTCACTGTAGCGCAGAAAGGCTCAGTGTAGTTAATTTCAATAGATTTGCTATTTTTATTGAACTGTCACTTGAATGGGAATAACTGCGCTCTGTAATTCATTGTTTTCTCTGGCAGTAGGCAGCACCCACTGAGTTCTATTCTTGTATCAAAACTGTATTGTTTCCAGCCTGCTGAACATAGCCCTTGCAACGGAGATGCCAGAAAAGACCTTTTAAACCATGACGTTCAGGCGCATTCAAGTTCCAGTGATTCTCTGTGCTTGCCCTGCATTGCAGAATGATCCTAGATGCTGTGGAGGGTGCTAATACAGCTCAGCAAATAGCCTCATGGATATTTAACTTGGAGATAAAGTACCGGGATGTCACCACCCTCGTTTTGGCCACCAGCAGGGTCTGAACGGGGGACCCACCTGTCTGAGAGTATAAGTCACTACTGCCTGAGCTACAAGCTTAAATCCTCTAGCTGATTTATTAACCTCTTATGGCTAGTGACCTGATGGGGACAGAGATACTAAACCCTGGAGTGGGTTACATAGACTTCATGGAGGGTAGATTGACAAGAAGGCAAACTGCTACTTTCAGCTGGTGAATACAGAATGTGAGACTGGTCTTGGTAGGGCTAAAGGCAGGTGTCAGCTATGGGGGCCAAAGGTCTAGGGGCAGTTTAGGGACTTCCTATGTGGGAATTAAGATCCCAGACCAGGAGAGTCTGGGAGGACCATGGGGGCAGGACATTCAGACCCATGGATTAACTTGTGCTGCACCCAAGCAATTCTTTGTCCCAAATTAAAGCAGCCTTCATGATCTCTGAAAGGGGGCCTGCCTGGCTAGAATAAAAGGTCACTGTGATTTTGGTGGCTGTGTTACCTGAGGTTCTGCCAACCCAAAGCTTGTGGTAACTTTACTTTGTGCAAGGTGGTGTCAGGAAACAAGCCAAATGGAGACATGGCGTCCAGCCGATAGATGGGCTGGTAGAAACAGTATAACACAACAGTGCTCTTACCACAAAGCTACGCTTTACTTAGGCTCAAACACAACACGAGAGTGTTCTTACTATAAAGCTATACTTTACTTAGGCTCAAGCACTTTTACTAACCTGTTGCAGATGTGTGTAACACCCCAACCCTCAACCCTTAATAGTTACCACAGCCTGGGGTGGCTTTCGAGTGGAAACAGCACTGGCTTTCCGATTGGCCTGATCTTCCAGCTGTCATTGGAGGATCCAAAAGCTGGGTCCAAGAAGAGATCCCACAGAGTCCAAGCTTCTCCCCCCCCCCAACCACCCATTTATCCTTGTTAGTAGACAATAACATGTCAAGAAAGAGGAAAAACATTTCAAAAGCTAGACCTAAGGTCGCCAGAGTACTTAATTAACTAGATGTGTTCCTACAGAATCTGCATATCTCGAGGCCCAGACAAACATCTCCCAGAGGGCATGCATAAATAAGCTTATTGGTCTTTTCCTGAAACACAGATCCCCGCACATCCATCAGAGTATCAGGGAGGGGGCGATGGGTCAGGCAAAGGTTGAGGAAGAGGCTCCCCTCCCCTCCTGGATTAGTCATGCCAAGGCTGCACAGGCCTGCAGAAAAGCCTACTAAGATACACTATCGCGTGGTTCCCGGCCTTTTTTCTGGCCTTTCAAAATCTCCCCATACAGCTCAACAGGGCTGCGGAGCCTTGTGGGAGCTCCTCTGAAAAAATGACCAATTATGGCAAAGTCTGTAGGTGAGCACAACTGGCAGAAGCCATTCAACCAGAATTGTGATTATTAGTAGTTCTATGTCAAGAGCAGCTAAGGGCCCCGTTGTGCCAGGTGTTGTAAATACGCAGGGTGAGAGACAGAACCTCCCTTAAAGAGGTTTCACTCTATATAGCGAAGTCAAACAAAGCACGACTATCCCCATTTTACAGATGGAGAAGTGAAGCATAGAGAGGTTATCTGTTGTGTTCTAAAAGTCTGTGGCAGAGTCAGGAACTGGACTTATGTCTCCGGTGTCTCACTACTGACTTTTAACCACTGTCCTTCCTCTCTGACCAGTGCTAAGCCAAAAACCAGTTTATCTTACTGGCTACCTTTTCAAAAAGGTGCACACCCATCATCACTCACATCGCTTTGCTATATGGTGCACCAGTTTCTCCTGACTTTTGACTTTCTAGATTGACAGCTCTGTGACATGGGGACCGCGTCTTCCTAGGTGTTTGTACAGCATCTAGCACAATGGGGGTGACCCTGGCTGAGGTTTATGGGAACTACTGCAACAGAAGAAAACAGTAATTATAATAAGCAGGCTTGTATTTATTTGTGCATCGCTTTTCCTGTGCAATCATTCGCACGTGCAGTTTTGTGCATCGTCATTTGGATGTGTCAGGGATACTTGGTTTCTATGCACAAAATCGTTTTTCACTAGCTTAACATGTGCGCCTGCGATTTGCATTAATAAATTCGGTCGGTCGCACACAGAAGTTATAGTGCTTGCAAAATTGTGTGTGCAAGAAGCCGACATGGGGTTGCGTTTGGGCAAATAGAGATACCACGTTTTGAAAAAGCAGAACAGTAGATAGCCCCTTGATAATGGTTAAACAGGGGACCACATTTACGTTATGGCATATGTGAGAAGGGAGGGGCATTATATACACAAGCTTTAAGAAGACCATTTGAGGCTAAGTATACTAGTCTTTACCACTGACACAGGAGAACCTAAACCAATTCAGAGTTCAGCTCAGTAAGGGGCTTCTGAATACAGGGGGAAAAAACATTCACAAATAATCCTGCAAAGCATCCCCATGAAATTCCTGGGCTGTATCTGATAAGGAGCTACACAACTAAATGCATTTCGACAGCATTACACATTTTGTAAAATGTAATAATAATATTTTTTTTAATTCCATCTATAACACAGAGGTAGACCACACTAAAGAAAGAGAGACAGGGGTCTAGAGCACTAGAAATTGGGGCCCACTGACATAAATGTATTGTATTTGTTCTGAAATCATTTGCTAGTGATGCTCTTGTAAGATCAAAGACGTTTCTAAGAATAAAACATCAGTCAGCTGCTACGTAGATCTCATGTCACTGAAAATAGGCTGTGGGACAATGAACCCCAACTTACTGCTGTAATTATTTCTGAGGGGAGAGGAAACCAGGAAAGAAATGGTTATCACAAGATATGCATGTATGTCAGGTAGCTATCCCAGCAGCAGACTACCTGACTGGGCCCTGGCAGTGAGTGACCCTGAGAAAGGATGGAATCAAAATCTGCATAGCAGAGGGGGAAAAATAAAACCGTGTCTGGATTTCCTACTTGGAAACACATCGGTTATTTTATTTCCACCAAATTAATTAAAAGAACCAACCCATAGGTAATTCAGTTCCTCCTTCTCAGCTTTGGTATAAAAACTCAGGCTAGAATTAGAGATGCCTTCCACATCAGAGGCTTGGTCTACACTTACCCGGTGATTCGGCGGCAGTCGACGGGAGTTACGCAAGCTACGCAGAGACTGCTGTGCTTCCCTTCTGCGCACCATCTTCAGTGCACTGTGCCGATGGGAACCGTGTTCCCGTTGACACAGTGCTATGCCACTTGAGGGGGTAGATTAACAGCGTCGACTTCTGGATTGATTGAGCGGGTCTTCACTGACCGCTCAGTCGATCCAGATAGGTCGATCAGTGCCGCCATCAGTGTAGATATACCCTAACCATTCCTGAACTCTTGGAAGATTGAGATCTAAGGGTGAAATCCAGGCCCCATTGACAAATCTTCCACTTCCATTGGGCCAGGATTTCACCCCTAGATCTGATACTGTTGAGTCTGGCCATCCTGTTTCTAGTTAGGTTGCTAGTCAATTCTCTGTGCAGAAATCCAGCCTGTGATAACAGATCACAACACTATTTATTTTTTCGTTAGAAACATAACAAAATTTAACTTTTTTCAAAGTTACCATTAAAATATCATTAACTCCTGACATAGAAATGGCTCCTTTCAGCCTAAATAATGGATTCCAAAAGCCTCCTTCTATAGCAAAGAGATTATCAAGCTCCCAGTGGTACCAAGATATATACTGCAATCTGTGCTTTTATTATTACTTATATTACAACACTGCCTATTGGCCCCAACCAAGACATTCCTATATGTTATGTGCTGCGTTCACATTGCAAGGAGAGAACAGAAATATTATCTGCATTTTACAGAAAGGGACTGAAAGATTAAGTAACTCGCCCAACTTCACAGAGGAAACCTGTGGCAGAGATGGGAACTGACATAAGATCTCCTGAGACAAAAACCAGGTATACACTAGAAAAGGTTTGCTGGTATAGATATACTGGCAAACCCTCCTAGCTTAGAAGTAGCTTGTATAAGCAAAATAAGTGCTTTTGCCGGTATAGCGTATACTGGTTCAGTGAGGAAAATAAACTATACTGGCAAAAACACTTTTATGTCGGTATAACTGCATCTGCAGGAGGGCACAAAATAATCTGACTCCAACCAAGATCATTGCTCTATCGGCAAACCTTTCTAGTGTAGAGGTGGCCAATGTCCAATCAGTGCCTTAACCACAAGACCAACGTTCCACCACATTACAAATCCTCCAAACTGTGCGGCAGAGCTTGATGCATATTCTGCACTCTTTATGCACACAGATTTACTTCTCCGGTTTGTCAGGAGGAGCCAATCAGATGCAGTCATTTGCATATGAAATCTGACTGAGGAACACTCTTCTGCACCTCGGCATTGTTACCTTTGAAGTGACGAACAACAGAGTAACATTAGTGAGTGGTCATAAAATGGTTTCCAAGACATTAAGAGCCAGCAATTTGTGTGTCTATATGGTACAATATGCAATTAGAGATTCACACGGTGGATCCAATGTCCCTGTGGCGATCAGAGAAGTTTGCCCCCTTAAAATTAAGGCTTATGGGGACATGAGTCCAGCAGAGGGTGACTTCGTACCTGTGTCTCAGGGTATATCTACACTACAGTCAGGACAGCATGTGTAGGAATACCTGATCCAATCTTCTGACTACTGAGTAGCCACGCCCTCAGAAACCACCTCCTGTCAATCCCAGTTCTCCAAAGCAAAGCTTTTGTTGGGGAAACAAGGAAAGATTTGCATTCAAACAGATGCATATCAGCTTGACTTGCTGTGACCTGAACAAGTCTGAAAGTCAGTGGAATTTTGAAAGAGCATCATACCAAAGTACAATCTAATAGCCACTGCAAAACCACACGCTTGATGGAATAGGTAATGGAACAGAGAGATCATTAAGCAGTGTGAAAACAGATCCCCAAGTACAATGAACTCTTCGTGTCACTGACAATAATTACAGCTCATCACTTTGGCCCTAGCACCCTGACTCCGTCTTGCTGTTGTTGGCAGGCTCAGAGAAGCTATGCAACCAAAATTTGAATGTTGATTGAGATGTCCTAATGAGCAGAAAACATTCAAATAACTGTGACAAAGCAACATCAACAACATATCGGGAAACAGAAACAATAGAAGCTGTCAAAACCCAAGCCAGAAATCATTTTTAAAAGGACTTTTGCACTCGGGAACTTGAAAAAATGACAACATCACTTAGAGGAAGTCATTTAATTTGTCTGTAGACTTTTCTATTCCCATTTTATGCCTGCGGATTACAGCTGGGTGAATTATTTGCAGAGAGCAAGTTATTAGAAGGATTTATCCTTTTTTTTCCATTTGCAAATTATCCACTTAACAGCACTGGATTTTTACATATTTGTTCATGACTTTAACTTATTCAATTCAGATATGCGCCAGCCTATGGGTTGTTCCAAGACTGTTGACAGCAATACTCAGAGTATTTGCAGCTCAGAATTGCTATTCCTGCTGTGAAATTGCTCAACATAAATCATATGATATCATTTATGCCACAAAACAACTTTCAAGTTGGTTACACAAGTATTTCTAATTCAGATGTATGTTCACAAAGTGTGATATTCACCTATGTAGGTACGCCATGTCTTTGATATCTATATGGCCCCTTTACCAAAGTATTTATTAATTAATTATTATTTATTGGTATTATAGTAGCACCTAGGATTCCCAGTCATGGAACAGGACCCTGTTGTGCTAGGCGCAGTACAATACAGACAAAAAAATCAGTCTCTGCCCCGGAGAGCTTACAATCAAAGTAAAAGACAAGAGACCGATGTAGACAGACAGATGGGGGAACACAAGGAAACAATGAGACAATATTGGCCAGCGTAATCAGCTGAGCTCTTGGCACACCAGCGGCCTAACAGTGGTCAAGTTTTTTGTAGGCCTCACGCCAAAGGAGAGTTTTAAGGAGGACAATGAGGTGACTTCACAAACGTTTACCTGGAGCTCCTCCTATGCGCAAGGGGCAGCATGGGACAAAGCACAAAGGTGCTTGTTTGAAAATGTAACAAGTGGGCAATGAGCAACGGGCAACGTCTCAAACGTACATGAGAGATGATGGGCCATGAAAACGAAGACAAGTAATTCACGTTTGATCTCCTAATCTTTCATACATTCACAACTCTCCTGAAACTGCCCTAATGCTATTTTCTCCCATTTTACAGATGAGGAAGTGAGACACAGAGAGGCTGGGCCAAGCTCCCCATGAATCTGTGAAAGATCAAAGCATTGAAGTCAGGTCTCCCAAGTCACTGGACCAATCTTCCTCTGCTTGCTATTGTTGGCGGCTGTAAGGCCCTCTGCATCACGTCAGCCCTAGGTAGGAAGTGTCTGGGAATGGGGTTTCTACTGAGGCAAGTGGAGCCAAGGAAAGAGGATGCTGTGGTGAAGGTCTTGGATTCTGACTCTGAAGAGCCAGAGTCAATTCCTAGCTGTGCCAGAGACATACTGTGTGACCTTAAGCAAGTTACTTCATCTCAGTTCCCCATCAGTAATGTGGATATCAAGGTATTTTCCCCATAAAGGGTGTTGCAAGGATAAATTCGTTATTGTTACTGAGGTGCTTAGATACCAGAGTAGTGAGAGCCCTGTAATTATTGAAAGAGACATGTCCATAAGGATTTTGTGGCTGCTGGGAAGAGTGGGTGGACTTCTCATCACCGCAAGAGCCCAGTTTTTTGGTTTCTGTGTGGACAGGGCGGATTTAAGCTACAAACCTGTGTGTGAAATAGAACTGGTAAGAAAAATGTTGACCAAAAAACTGGGAAACATTTTTAGCTGATCTTTTTCTTTACTGGCTCTCGTATAGATGCACATTGTCATACCTACTCGACACATTTTCTCATTCAATTCACATTCTGGGGGGGGGGGGGGGAAGGGGGAGTTGCTTGCATGATTCTCCCCAAAAAGTGAATAGTGGAAGTCATGAATAGCATTGAAGCAAATTTACAATTATTAGCCAAACTAATTTTTGCCAGGACATCAGGGTTAATGCTCTTATTCTCATGAAAGGCACCATGGATCACAAATAGGACCTGAGCTTTAGGTTTCATCCCAAATACACACAGCATCCTCTATTGAGCACTGGTTTGATACAGGTTCATGGAGAAGAGTGTCACTTACTGATTCACCAACCACATTTCCTCCAGCACCTGAGTTTTACTGGGGGATTGGGTCTCCACTCCAGGCCTAACCCTCTTTAGTATATATATATTCAGGTGAGATCATCAAGGGCCAGATTGTGAACCTATTCTAAGTGGGGAGCAGCTAATCACATTGTAGCAGCTGTTGCAACCTGCATGGAACATGGAAGGAAAAGGACAGGTTGCAAGACAGAAGAGTTGGGAGGAAGCACGGGAATGCAAGTCTGTGTGTACATAGCTGGAATACGAGCTGCAATTGCAGCATCTCTGCAAATAGTTCTCTCAATAAAGAGCCCAGTTTAGTGTTACAAGCACAAAGATCTCTCATGTCCTTACCCAGTGACTATGTGAAACGATAACTGCTCACCAGAGTCAGGCATTCATAATCTGGTCCTCCATAAAGAATTTGTCTGCAGACGACTGTAAGTGACTGGATCACCTGCTTGTAGTGATAGGCTCAAGGATCTGAATCTATTTAGCTTAACAAAGCGAAGGTTAAGGGGTGATTTGATTCTAGTCTATAAGTATCTACAAGGGGAACAAATACTTAAAAATGGGCTTGTTAGCCTAGCAGAGAAGGGTATAAAATGATTCAATGACTGCAAGTTGAAGCTAGAGAAATTCAGACTGGAAATAAAGGGTACTTTTTTAACAGAATAATTAACCATTGGAACAATTAACAAGGGTCATGGTGGATTCTCCATCAGTGACCATATTAAAATCAAGACTGGACTTTTTAAAAACAGATCTGCTCTAGAAATTATTGTAGAGAAGTTCTATGGCCTGTGTTATACAGGAGGTCAATGGTCCATTCTGGTCTTGGAATCCATGACCCTATGTTGTCTTCCTTTGCTTTGTTAATTGGGCTATCTGGGCTTATGGTACTTAATCCTGCAGAGGCATTTGAACCGTGACAGGAAAAGACACCTATAAAGGGAGCAGGCTAACTACTATAAAGTAAAGAGATTCATTATTGGACCCACACAAGTCTGAATCTGCATTTCACACAGGAAGTTAAACGGCATTTTACAACTGACAAGATAACATTTTTAGCTAACGCAGATCTCGGGAGCCTCACCAAATTTTGGTTTTAAAGGGATATTTTTATTTTTATTGGTCTCCTGAGGCAACCTAATTTCAGCAGAGCTTTTAAGGACAAAGCGAAGGACTTTAAAAAGCATCTTCAAGCCCACAACAGCAATACTTACCACTACCTAAATCTTAAGTATTTAATGGCTCTGAAAAAATATATTGCCTTGTTAATGCTTGCAGAGAAGCAGACAGTTTTATGGGGACAGAGCAGTAATGCCCCTTTAGCCATCTGGCCTGCAAGAACACAATAGGGTGTTTCATAACAGCCTTTTACATGTTTGAAAGATGTCTGCAATAAAAAGAACAAAAGCCCATTTACAGGGAGTTGCAACTGGATAGTGAGCCAGGTTCGGAGGCATAAGAGGCTTTATACACATCTCCATGGCACAATCACAAACTCTATTGTTTTCAAAGTCAAACTAAGCACCACGTGGGTGTGTTATGGGAGAGGAGTGGTTATTCCGACCAAAGAACCAAGGAAGATTGGGAAGAACTTTGAGACTTCTGCTTCTGGCTACTGATGAAATGGGAATTACTGAAAGGTTTCCACAATACATAAAATAAAATAAAACAAAACAAAAACAAAATCAATGCAAATATTCTCAGGGCAGCATGCACAACAGAAATAACGATTATTTTCAGGATCCAAGCCCAATGAAGTCAATCAAGACTCATTTATTTCAGTGGATTTTGGATTAAGCCCTCAGTCCCTGCATCAATAAAGTTAGCAACATCCAAAAAGTTCATGGTTGGGATGTAACGATGCGCAGGCCCAAAAAGAAACAGAGCCTTCAGGTTTTGATGTTTATCTGAAAACTTGGGTCTTTAAACTTGAGTAGAAAATCTCAGGAGAACAGATTTTCTTACAAGGTTCCTATTATTTCACGTTTCTGGAATATGTATGATAATACTTATCTACCTCATGGGTGTTGTGTCGTAACTATTTAGGCCCTCCTCCAGTGGGGTTGCTCACATGATTAAAGTTACACATGAGCATAAGTGCTTGACTGGAACTAGGGCCTTAGTGGTGGGGGAATTGTTGATATCTTGGAATGAAAGTTGTTCAAGTCCTCTTGCTCAGGGTCCGAGTAGAGGTGGTGACGGGGTGAGAGAACAAATGGATAGAGGATACTAAAAGAGTAGCAGATGGATGAATCCTAGAGGAGAGAGAAAAAAAGGCACAATCAAGCAAAAAGTGTAGGCAGGGTAATTGTCTGTGGCTGCAGAGAAAGACCCCAGATAATCTAGGGATCCTTATGTGATCCGTCATGGCTAGATAGTCCATGGGGCCACGGCATGAGCTCTCAGGAGAGATTAGAGATCAAGATAACACCAGATTATTATTAGTTTATATGGCAGTAGCATCCACAATGTGCGAGCGAGGCACTTGCCCAAGGTAAAGATTACAAGCCAACAGCCATGGAGTGAACTGCTCTAATCACAATTTGAAGTCTAGTCCCTGTTCAACTAAAAAACAAACTACACTTGATAAAAATGGGACTATCCAGCCATGAAGATGGCTTTGCCCAAACCAGTTTGGCCAACTCTAATAGACTCATAGACTTTAAGATCAGAAGGGACCATTATGATCATCTAGTCTGATCTCCTGCACAACACAGGCCACAGAACCTCACCCACCCACTCCTGTAATAGACCCCTAACCTAAGACTGAGTTATTGAAGTCCTCAAAACATCGTTTAAAAACTTCAAGGTGCAGAGAAGCCACCAGAGAATCCATCAGCAAATGACCTGTGCCCCATGCTGCAGAGGAAGGCGAAAACCCCCCCAGGGCCTATGCCAATCTGCCCTGGGGGAAAATTCCTTCCCAACCCCAAATATAGTGATCAGCTAAACCCTGAGCATGTGAGCAAGATTCACCAGCCAAACACCCAGAAAGAATTCTCTGTAGTAACTCAGAACCCGCCCCATCTAACATCCCATCACAGGCCATTGGGCATATTTACCACTAGTAATCATAGATCAGTTAATTGCCAAATTAGGCTGTCCCATCATTCCATCCCGTCCATGAATTTATCAAACTCAGTCTTGAAGCCAGATGGGTTTTTTGCCCCCACTGCTCCCCTTGGAAGGCAGAACTTCACTTCTCTGATGGTTAGAAGTAAGTTAAGTAAGAAGGTAAGAAATGTGCAGTCCCACTGAGCGAGACAAAAATATTCATCTTATCAGAATTCAAATCTATAAATCACACCTGTTTTATGAAATGGTAAACTGAGGCACAGACCGATGCTCAAGTGACCTAGTGTCAGAGCTAGGAACAGAATCCAAAGGTCCCGATTCTTGTCCCTAAACCACTAGATAACATTCAGCAAGCATGAACACTTCCCTAGCTCTCCACAGCAAAGCTCGCCTGCAAACACATGGTACATTTCTTCACCAAATACCACAGTGAGAATGCGGTTTGAGAGGGCTGTGCATGTGTATCATAAATACATCTGCATACAGCTGAAAACAAAAGAGTCTGCAGAGGAGGGGGTCATTCATATAACGTTTCAGAGCTTTGCTCCATCTCCCTTTATTTATATGCCGTCAGTGTGTGTGTGTTGGGTAAGGGGAATAAAACAGCCCCTGGTCTACAAGCAACCAAGTTCCTGAGACCTTTTCAAAGACAAATTGACAGGACTGTCAAATGGCCATGACAGGTGACTCCAGAGGCCAAATACCTGGTAGACATTTGAAGTCAAAGCCATCAAGTATTTTGAGAAGAGGTGGTAGAGAGACCCAGTTCTAGGAGCTGGTTGGGGCCGAGCGTGCATTTCACAGTAAACTGGACACATCACTGAAAAAAACCACAAGATAAGCTACAGCGGTGAACCACTGGCAAGAGCTTCCTTGCTATAGAGTACAAATAGCTGACCTCCACCCATGACAAACGGGGCATTATAACATATACAGAACCGTAAGCTCAGGTAATTACCTTGATTGAGACAAGTGCCCTGAAAGCAGAATTCCCATGGAGCTAGACCAAACCACTGAAACAACTAGACCTTTATGGAAGTGAGCAGGGAGTGCAAGTGAAAATATGCCCTGGATATATTCCAGGGGCTCGCTGCATAATAAGATGCTTGCTGGAGTCTGCTGGTCACAACAGTGATTACTTTAGTGATGATTCATGGAGCTTGGAAGTATGTTGTAAATACCAAGAGTCGTTGCTATGGTAAAAAAAAAAAATCGTGATTTGCTCCATAAATAGCACAGTAAATAAACAGCATGGCAGCCAGTGCCTATTGCAGCAGGCCTGATTACTCAGCTGTGGTTCCAGAGGGAACATGTTACACTCTGTACGCGGCACCTGCTTCCAATTCTTCTCCAGGTGAAATCTAAACGTGCTAGCCTTGACCTGCAAAGCTCTGAGCCATTTGGATCCTGGCTTCTTTAGAGACCTCGGGCCTGACCTAGAACTCAGTTACACCGGTGTAAATCCAGAGTAACTCAAGTGCAGTCAGAGGGTTAAGTGAGAGGAGGGGCAGCCCTCCCTCTATCTCCACTTGTGACAGTGTGAGATCCTCTGAGTGACACTGCTAAAATCCACTCAGTATAAACAGAAAATGAGGCTGCTGTCAGGGCATTCTTAAAGGGGTCCCCACTCTGGAACTCTCGCTCATACCAGGTCAGAACAACCCTTTGCTGTCCCCCAGGACACATTGAGATATAGAAAGTATCTTCCTAGAAGTTTCCCAGGGAAGCCAGATGGGTGGGATCAGTCTGCAGGGCATTTCCTTGTGATGGGTGTGGAGGATTTTGATTGTCCACTTGGAAATGTGGCTGTATTTTTTTCCACACTCTTTCATTGTGCAGTCGCAGGTTTGGGTGATTGGATGCACTTAATAAACCAAAAGAAACTAAATAAATATACAGCCCTTATAAAATAGGGAGGCAGCAAGATGCAGTGTGTAAGACATCAGATTGGGACACGGAACATGAGTCCTATCCCTGCTGAGTACTGCTTTGAGGAGGGGGTTGGACTAGATGACCTCCTGAGGTCCCTTCCATCCCTAATCTTCTATGATGCAACAATTTTATGAACACCATGTGAGCAGGGCAGTGAAAGGAAGTTATTGTATATGTGTTCTTAGAATTTCCTGTATGACTTTATTGATCTAACATACTGGGGGTAGTGGCATATTTATTACATATCTATATTGCTTTAACTCAGTGGGAGTGTGAAGGAAAGCAACTCAATGGCTCCCCAGATAAGACCAACCCAGCAAACACTGGGGGCAATTACAGCACAGTGGGATACTTCCAGGATCCAGGCTGAGGTGACACAGTTGTTTTGCCAAGTTAGGCACCTGGCGATCAAAAGAAAAGAGTTAAAAAGCACTTTCTCAGAGGAGGTAGGGTTACCATCTTTCTAACGGCTTGTAACTGGACCCCCATCTCTCCACCTTCTGCTCCTCATCTTCCCCCCTAGGCCCCGTCCCCTTCTCCACCTCTTCCCCCGAAGGCCCTGGCCCCTTCTCTGCCTTTTCCCCATGGCTCCGCTCCTGCCTCACCTCTTCCCTCTCAGATAAAAAAAACCCAGACCTCAGGGCTTGTCACATCACACCCAGACACACATTCTGAAACCCAGAGTGTCCGGGTGAAAACCAAACAGGTGGCAGCCCTAGGGAGAGGGCGGGTCATGTGTCAGAAGCGGTCGAGGGAGACAGGCTGATAGACAGAGAGAGAGAGACAGACTGTGGAGGGAGTCTAAAGAAATGGGGCCCCCATAGATCCAGGGAAGGGGAAGCCACAGGGACAAGCTGTGGGGCCATGCCTACCATCGGTTTGATAGCTCTTCATTATCTGTTTTCTCTTAAGTGCTTTGGTTCTAAATAAAAGATACTTTGCTGTTAGGAGACTGTGGGGTTCCTGATTGCCACGGCTGTTCCCCAGGAGGAGATAGAACTGTAGGGTGTGAGTTTGTACCAGGGCCCTTCCAGCAGGGCCTGCTCAGAGAGTGGGAGAATCCCAAGTCCCACTAGCACCACCAACCAGCAAGTGGTTTAAACTCCCCAGTGTCCCGCTGTTCGATGAGATGCAGGAGTGTCTACAGGCTCCCACCCTGCCAGGAACTGTGTGCACACACAACAAGAGAGACTCCCTGCCCCGAGGAGTTTACAAATGAAATAGACAAGACCGAGAAAGGGCAGGCAAAGGGAAGCGTGAGCATCCAGAGGTGGGGACTTGACGGAGGGATTACTTGACTTGCCCACAACGAGTGTGTGGCAGTGCTGGGATTTCTGGGATCCAGCTCCCATGCCTGAATCACAGGACAACACTTCCTCCGCCCATAAGAGCGTTCATTCACCCTTGAGAGGTACTTTGAGATTTTTTTTTTCTTTTAATCCAACAAACGGTGATGTGGCTGTCTAAAGATAACACAAACGGATTCTGCAGGGAGCTCCCAGACTTCTGACAGCGATTTGGGCTGTGACTGCAGAATACAGAGAGTTCATCAAAGTCCTTTCCTGGGGTTTTCACTGAGCGGATCATGAATGTGCCGGGATAGAAACCAGTGGCATACGGTGGGTCTCCGGTGTCCAGGGTCCATATTTACATTGACGCCCTCACCCTCCCGTAGGCAGGGCCCCATCGGGGGCGGGGGGGGGGGGGGTAATGCAGTCTGTGTCCCACTCTCCCATCGGCAGCAATGCCCCGTGGTGGGGGGAGGTCTGCAGGCCTGTGTCCCATTCTCCCTCACTCCTGCCCCATTGGTGGCAGCAGCAGTAGCAGCGCCTCCCAGGGGGGTGGGTCCATTTCCTGCTCTCCCCCCACTATGGGGGCGGTGGAGGCTGGCTGGCAGCGGGGGGAGGCCGTGATGGGCTCTAGGGGTCCCCACAGCTCCCTCCATGCACCCAGTGCAGGGGCAGAGGGGCCGGGAGGACGCCCTGGTGCCTGCCTGCGACAGGGGGCGGCTCCTCCAAGGAGGGCCTGGCCGGCACCCCTTTCCAGGCTGGTGCCCCAGGGGCATGCCCCCCACTACGCCACTAGTAGAAAAATCAGTTGCCAGCCGCAGCATTTGTATTTCATTCTTGCAAATATCTGAGAGCAAAATGCCAGAAACTGCACATCCCTTGAACTGGAAATGGACTACAGAAAAAGGAAAAAGAAAGAATCAACCAACCACTGCTTTTGCTTTGGGTGCAAAAACGTTTGCTCAGCTCCCCGCGAAGCACCGGCTGGAATCTAACACACTCTTCTGAGAATATAAATAGACCAGAAGTGAGCCAGGAGAGGCTGCAGAAATGGCAAAACTCTTGTGCTGCTGGAGGCTGCACGGTGGGGGAAAAGCATCTTAAAGTTGATGCCAGCAATCACAGAATAGAAATGGCAGCAGCTTATCAGCCGCATCAGAGCCCACGGCAGCTGAGCCAACACTGCAGGTACATCTAAAAGCATGGCTGATGGTAGGGCTGCGGCACAGACTGGCATCCTTTTATCTGTCCAACTGGTAATTGAGATAGACGAGAAGGTACAAAAGGCCAGTCTCCACAGTAAATCTGTCGCTGTGCAGATCGGAGGCTTATAGCAGCATGCAGACTACAAATAAAACAAACAGGGATGCAGCAACCACCGTGCAGGTGAATCTAGTTATGCACAAAACAGCTGGCGAGTTCAGAGACTCCACAGGATTTTAGACAGCACCAGCTGCTTGCAAATGTGATGTCTGGTTTTTTCCCAATATAGAGCCACAGGAGGATGCGTTACTTACAGGTAGACAGTCAGGTTCAGACATTTAAGAAAGAACGGTTTTGTTGTTGGGGACCCACATGGGTTCAATTCCTAGCTCTTCCACAGACTGTGTGACCTCTGAATAAGTCATTTAATTTCTCACTCCCTCTGTAAAAGGGGGATAAATGCTACTTCCCTGCCTTGCCTGATTGTTCTAGAAACACATTCATTTGTGTAAGTGAAGTGTTCTCATGCCACAGCGATGGGGCTAGGGGAGCTGTAAGAATCTAAACAGAGAGTCAGGGGTGTTCTGAGATTCCTCCAAAAAATAATGGCCCAGACAAATGAGAGGAAGAAATGTCTGCTACAGATCAAAATCTCATGGGGTTTTTTTCTCTGCAGATCTTTAATGCATGAGGCCAGCATTGTTGCAAGGGGCCCACAGTAAAGTCTCCACATTTTCAGTGCATGTGCAGAAGGAAATCCAAATGTATCTGTGCAAATAGCAATGGCAGGTGCAAATCTACATGTTGGACATATGCACTTCGTGTGTTTATTTTCCATCAACCCCTTGTGCTTCATTACTGCAGCATCTAAATGTCTCACACTCTTTAATGTATTTACCCTCACAAATGTTTACTCAACTCCAAATTGCAAGGACAAACATGCAAATAGGCTTTAAAAGAATCACTCAAACTCTATCATAATATTTTACCTGCACAAAAAAATTTTAAAGACAAAAAGGCCAGCTCTGTAAAGGGGTGTGATGTCAGTACAAACAGTGCTATTAAAAGGGTGTTAACTACTTCAATAGTCATTCTAGAGCACATGCACTCCTAGCGTTAAAAACTTACAGGAGAGCTCTGAAGTGGACACAAATGAACTAAAGATGTTGGCCTTAATTATGTCTTATTTCACTTGGCTGTTTAAATGACTCACCCTCCTCTAACATGATCAAACGTCATCTGTTTTCACTTTCTTTATTTACGAAAGGGACTAGAATTAAGTAATGAATTACAGATTAATTGCATTTATGTGGGGAAAGTATATAAAAACTCCCAAGAGAGCACTGTACTGGTAAAATCAGGCATCAGAGAATGCATGTCGATGTATTTGCTTCTAAAAAAACCAGAACAGAAGTACATTTTGCTAGCATCAGAAAAAGAAACTTCAGTGAATTAGACATGTAGTTAGTTATATTAGTTCATTCAGAAACAGACTCTTGGGGAAATCACATTTACAATTGCTGTATCACACCCCACACCCCACACCCCTTCTGATTGATAGAACCCTTCTTTCTGCCATATTTTCCCAGGAGCAGTAGGTTGTGACTCTGCCGCTCAGCTTGCTATAGGAATCTCCAATATTAGCGGCCCTGAGCATGCGTCCGACAACTGAATTCTGTTTCGGTTACTAAGGCAACTGGTTTTGTATGGCAAGGAGCAGCCATTTTGTCACTCTTCCCCCCCACTCAGGCTTCTGGAAAGGCCTAGTAGCCTGGCATATCTCACAAGAGATGATTTGACGCTCAGTAATAATAATAATAATACCTTGCTCTGATATAGCACTTTTCCACAAGGCGTCTAAGAAATTCACATCAGCTTCTGGGAATTAAGAAGAACTCACTTCCCCCCCTGTAGAGCCATGAGTCATCCATGCTGCCCTCATGTATGGAAAGAATTTCCTATGCCAATAACATGATTGATCCAGTGCTATTTTTATCCCCCGCTAGGTATTGGCCATGAGACTAGAAATGATGTCTCCCTGTGTTAATTAACAGACTCAATATTGCAAATTCCAGGAATTTGAAAACCAGGAGAAAGCCTCACCATCAGAAAAATCATAAAATTGGCTTAAAATCATGAGTTAAAGAAACTGGGTCCTTTTCCTTCTAATGTGTGAGCTTTTAGGATTCAGATTTTCTTTCCTTTGTTTAAAAATGAAAGCTCAGAGTGTCACATAATCATCTGACTCCAGGAGCTGGGGTTTTAAGGAAAAAAACCCAAATATTGTAATACTGGGAACTGCCCACTTTGAGTCTAGACAGGACAAACCTGCTATTACCCTGAGACAGTAATGCAGCCACTGATTTTACAGACTGAGTAGAAGACCCTATACTTTTTTCTGCAATGCTTTACTGAATGATACATGGGGTGACACTAGTCCTCACTATACTGTTGCACTAGGACCACGTGTTGTACCTAGGGATTTTCTCCCAGCTTGGGGAGAACTTTGTGAGGTGGTTGTCTATGGTAAAGGTCAGGTACAAATGGACTGAATATTGGGCCATAGTATGGACAGTGGTACAAGATGCACTTGTGATGCTTGCTTATTGGCTCTGCATCCTGACCATTAGGTTGAACTATTTCGTGTGGCTATGTGCGAAGCAGATTTAATGCTATTCTTCTCCTAAAACTAATTATTCTAGCCAATATTCTGAATGACTGGCATTCATGTGTTAATTATGTAGGATCAGGTGCAAGTCTGCACCCCCAAGGAACCACCGGGCTAATTTTGAGGAGTCCGCTGACTGCAGGTTTCTACAGCTTGCTGCTGCCGCCAACAAGAAAAATATTAAACTCAGTGTCCCCAGAGCCCATAAAACTCACATTTAAAAACTACGCAGAACCACAGTTAAAACCGGTTTGGGGCCAGAAAGGGCTCCAGCATGAGAGCTGGAACTGGAAAAAAAAGTAGTGGTATTCTCCCAAGCTCCACCCACATGAACCACCGAAGTGAAACAGCACAGTCTGACTCACGGTAAACTGTAGCAGCAGGTGTTCCAAATATTAATCACAAGTGCTCTGCTGGGCTTCATTTCAGTGAGGTTTGGATAGAACATGGGCTCTGCTGGAGTCCTTGGGCATGCCCCAACCACCTTAGAGCCATCCAAATCAGAACAGCCATGCTTATCATGGGCTCACCAATGGATCAGACTGCAAAAGAAAAGCTCTGAGTTGGGCTTCCAAAATCAGTTGGCTCCATTTGAAGACTCAGACCCTTTGTCAGCCTGTCCCCTCCCAGAAATGTCTGGTTCATTTGTTTCCACCTAGTCCAAGCTACGGAGTATGCCAAACCTCTAAAAAACTCAACAGACCACTTCAGTTGCTCTCTGCCATATTTGTTCATACCTAGATATACACGCTTGCAAAATGTCATTCATGGGGCTTGGTTTGTTCACCAAAATGGGAGGAGATGGAGAGAGTGAATATGGGAGTGTTATTTACCCCTTCACAAACACACAAATCAGGGGTCACCCAATACAATTAATAGGCAGCAGGTTTAAAACATACATAAGGAAGTATTTCTTCAAACAACAAAGCAGTCAACTTGTGGAACTCATTGCCAGTGGATGTTGCAAAAGCCAAAAGTATAACTGGGTTAAAAAAATTTGATAAATTTATGGAATTAGGTCCATTCTTAAGAGATGATCCAAGAACACAGCGACCCCTCGTTAGATAAGGACAGAATGACAGGATAATGGACAAAGATGTTTTGTTTCAACTAACAGGTACAAGGAGAAGGGTGGTAACTAGCAACTTCTGGAGTGTAATACCTAACTTGTTTCTATCAATGTATAAAAGGAGAAGTCACAGGAGGGGCAACTTTGTACTTGCGGAGGAGACAGCGTCCTGGCGTGCTGACTGAGTAGGTATCATTGTTGCAGGCACACATAATGTAGTGTACCTGTAATCAATGAGCCAGGGCACTAGTACCATGCATCGTTGACAATAAACCGGCCTGAGTGTCTTCACCACTGAACCAGGCCTGTGGCCTTTCTTTATGAGTAACGTCGAGGTCTGCTGAGAGAACATGAGTTAATGAGAACAGCACCGCTGGCAGCAGTAACGACTTCTCAGCCTTAGGAACTCTTCACAGCACTAACAACAAGTATTACATAGGGTTTTATTAGGCGCATCCCACGACTCTTTTTGGATAAATACTATGAAAGCAGCGTGTTGGGTGTAGTGAGTTTGTTCAGTCTGACAGGAATTGCGGTTACAGGACAATGAACCCTTTGCCAGCTGGCACTGATGGGCTCCTATGGTCACAAGTTGGGATGACTATAAGGGGAGTCTTTTCTGAGGCTGCAGGACCCAGACAGATCCTAGAGGTCTCCCTGGCTCTGTAGTTCCCATACTAAGGAAACATTACCTGTGCTATCCACTGACAGCACATGGGACCTACCTACGTTCTGGATTTCACAGTCATGGAGTGGACTGCTGATTATATTACAACAGCCAGTTTATAATGGAGTAAAATGAGCGTAAGTACCTTTCTCCGGGCTTCCAGGGAAGCCAGAAGTAGAGGCAGGAATGCTGATTCTCCTTCCTGAACTCTAGACAACAAGACCCCTCTACAGGACTACAAAAGCTCTCAATTAAATCAAACACATCCCCTACAGACTGCAAGCCAATTACTGCGCTATTTACAGTCCCTGTGTACAATGGAAACATTTCCAGCAAGCAGCATTTCATCATCTCTCAAGATAGAAGTGTTGATACTTGAAATTTCAGATCAACAAATAGAAAATCCCTTCCCTATGCCACCTTTTTACTAATGGCAGTTTATTGCCAAACATCTTGTTCCTTTTTAACTTGATTTGCAGCTTAGTTAGCGGGAGTTCAAATCAGAGCCATTTTTTAATATTTCCAACAGTGGTTCACGTTGCTTCTTTTGTTTGTGAATGGGCTTAATCCTGAGAGGTGCTGGGAAGGACTCACTGAAGCCAAAAGGAGTTGCGAGTTCTCTTTCCTCTTGGGATTTGGTTGCATAAGTTTATGAGGTGAAGTGACACATTTTAATTTCCAGTCTGCTTTCTCTTTAGCAAATGAAATATACTAATCTAGCCCATCTCATGCGGTCACCTTTCTGATTTCCATTCACAGTTTATCTGGCTTTCAACTGATCTTTATGTAGCATTGGCAACGTCAGCCATACTTCTGCTCTACATGAAATAGACAAGAGCTGCTCAAAAATCTTCCAGATTTTGTCCTTGCACATGCAGGCAGGGTCCCTAATGTTTTCCAGCAAGAGCTGAGTGCATAAATCTGAGAGCAGAAATTAACCCTTTAAACACTAAGACAGGGACATGTGAGAATACCCACTTATTCTCGTAGATTTGTATCACAGGATTATTTGTATCCTATATGTGAGCAGAGCCCCACAGTGCTAGTACAAACAGAGAGCACTTAGAGGCAGAGAGGAAAGAAAGGAGGCTGGCTATCTGAAGCTCTGGATTCCCCCTGTCCTGTATTATTATTATCTGTACAGAAGGAGTGCTATGTCATCAGCAGCAACATTCCAGTGTTGAGGCTTGGTACAAAACACAGAGCAAAAAGACAGTCCCTGTCTGGAAGAGTTTACAAAGTAAGTTAGTACCCGGACAGACCCAGGTTACAGGCTCTCAACAGAATTTACCTGCAGGGCAGAAGTCCCTGCAGGCTGTCTCTGGGCACGTCTACGCTGCAGTCATGGGGTGTGATTGCAGCTCAGGTTCACCCACCAGAGCTAGCTTTATTCTGGTTAGTTGGAGTTCATCTCAGTGAAGCCGCAGCAGTGTGGGTTAGCAACCCAGGAGAAAAGCACATGCGGCCATGGCTTTGCTGCTCCAGTACTCAAGCCAGCTAGATCCAAACTAGATCTGGTATGTCTACAGAGGCTGCAATCCACACACCACAACTGCAGCATCAACATATCCCCTTATTTTCTGGGTAGCTACAGACTCACTACCCTCAGCTAGCGCTGATTGTAAAGTGGGAAAGATGCTAGACAACACAAAGCTGATTTGTTCCTAATTCACCTCCGGACACTTTAGAGTCATTATCCAAAATGCAACAGTTATTGCCTATGTACATAGAGAGACAAGGTGGGTGAGGTAATATCTTTGATTGGACCAACTTCTGTTGGGGAAAGAAACAATCTTTCAAGCTTACACAGAGCTCTTCTTCAGGTCCCTTATAGCTCTTGAAAGCTTGTCTTTCCCCTACAGAGTATATCACTCATCTACCTCGTCTATCTAATATCCTAGGACCAACATAGAATCATAGAATCGGAAGGGACCTCAGGAGGTCATCTAGTCCAACCCCCCGCGCAAAGCAGGACTAACCTCAGCTAAATAATCCCAGCGAGGGTTTTGTCAAGCCACAGCTTAAAAACCTCTAAAGATGGAGATTCCACCACCTCCCTAGGTAACCCATTCCAGTGCTTCACCTTTTTTCCTAATGTCCAACCTAGACCTCCCCCACTGCAACTTGAGACCATTGCTCCTTGTTCTGTCATCATAGCTACAGCAACATTGCAAACAACTCTGTACACCGAGAAAAATCACGTACAGATATCGCAGGATGAACAAATCTGCGTAATTCTTGCCACTGACTCTAGCTAACACAGAAATTTATGTTATTTGATTTCCATGTGTTGTTGTATGGATAACTACTTTCTGATAACTACTCCACAAACAACGAGATCAGTGACAGTATCTGGAGAAACAGCATTCAAAACTACCCGTAGGCCAATTAGATATTCATGAAATTTGCACTGCTCTGTGTTAGATTCCCTCAAATAATTTGAACTCAATTTGCAGTGTGTGAGAGTGAGAGACTATGAAGAGATCAGTCCAATCTTGCACCACTCAATGGCCGAAAAGATGTGAGGGAGCGGAGTGCTGGCAGATAATTTGTCTGTGTTTGGAAACCGGAATGTGTAATATCCACCTCCTTGCGTTCTGCAGTAGGAGATAAGGGACAGGGGAGTAAAGCCCAACTAGAAGTGTGAGGTTCTCTCTGTCATGCTGAAATAGCCCATCCAAAGCAATGTGCGTGTGTGTGCTTATAGAATGCTGGTAGTGCGTCCCTTATAGCAATGGCTGATGCTTTACGGTTTGCATTTGCGCTCGGATTCCTAGGAAGGGAGAATTTCATTTGATGCCATCAGGCATTCCTCAAGTGCCTGAAACTTGCAGGAACAACTGAAATGCAGTACATGAGGAAATTTCTTCTTGGCACTGAAATTTTATTTCTTATCTTTTCTAATATCAGAATCCATGTCTAGTTATTGTTAAAGGTCAGTTCCTAACACTCTTGTTAATGTTGAGCAATACCTTACTCCACAAGCGTGGTCCCATTAAAATCAGTTACAGTGCACCCACTAAAAATCAGTGTGACCACTGGTGAACTAACATGCTAAAGTAATTGACCATGGAGACAGGACTATATTCTGAACAATATCCCCCAAAGATGATTGCAAAATTGCACATGAACCTCTTTGCCCATGCAAACCCCATCTTTCTATGCTTGAAAGCCCTTTACTTGTATAAAAGTTAGATATATACGCTGCTACCAAATTTTCCTCACAAACACTTTTTAGAAATCACAATACATATTTAACCTGTGGAACTTATTGTCACATGATATTGTCAAGGCCAAGAGCTTAGCAGATTTTTTCAAATGACTAGACAAGTATATGAGTAATAAAATGAACATCCATAGTTACAATATCTAGAATAAAAATGACTAATATTAATCCCAATGCACTAGTACAAAGTTTGTCCATTATAGAGGTTTTATGCCTTCCTCTAGAGTATCTAGCCACTGTTACAGATATGCAGCCAGAGAAGATGGCCCATTGGTCTGATTAAGTGGGACAATTTTGATGTCCATTGGGGGGGGTGGGGGGATCACAATTTTTTGGGCACAGTTTCAGAGGCAACCCATGAAAATGCTGGCCCTTAAAGACGTCCTGCCATCAGTTTGCATGAAGCACGTTGTACTTCTCTCTCTCCTTCTTTAAGAGCAGTCACTTCATAGCAGGCAATTTCAGGAAAAGAGAGAAAAGGAGAAGAGAAAGGTAAGAAGTGCATTTGCAAATGTGACTTTCCCCTCGCATGCTTTGACAAGCTGTCAGTGGAGATCCGATAAAGACGTCCAGTTAAAATACTCCACCACAGCACCAAGCAGAAGAAGACTGACATATGGTTGATTTGTGCATGGATAACCTCAAGCAGTAGTTTTTTAATCTCCCTGGTGAGCTTTTAGATAGCCCAGAATATTTGGAAGTCAATCTGCCTTTTTAGCAAATAATAAACCTATGAAGGAAGTACATTAAAAAAAAAAACAACCCTATTTGGAAGAATAATCTTCTCCAACAACATGCTGTGCCTGATCAATGATGAAATGTATCTCACAGTGATTGTTCTTCAGCTATTGAAATGGACAGGTTTGCATCCATACATTCAGTGTTTCCTTCTCTCATGCCGCAAAGCAATGTCCAGTGTTTGTGCTCGGCTTCCACCATCCCTCTCACTAAATCATGATCAACAAGAAGATGTTAGAGTCTGGAAGTGCTGTTGTGTCCCAAACAATACTTCTCAGAAAAGCTCGTTATGCCATCGGTGCGGTGTACTGAAAACTGTGTTAAATTGTGATCTGTCACTTGAAATTCTCAGGGCTTCTCCTGCTCGCAGGAGAGGGGACTCAAAGGAAGCCTGAAGCAGCAGCCATCAGTCTGCAGGCAGCCAGCCCAGAGTAAAGTGCAGTGAGTTATGCCTCTCTGTTTTAGGGATCAGCCTGCTTTCTCTTGCTCTGTTATTAGTTCCTGTGTGTTTATTGCTCTGAATTCTAAGAGTGTAACAATCGCAAATTTACAACAAGAGCAGTTGATGTTTTTATGTAATTTCTCTATTTTTATGCTGTGAAACAATGATCTGAAACTGTTTTTCTTTTGTTTCGTTTTGGACTAAGAGGAATTCCACCTAGTTTTCCAAAGAGCTTGTACAGTTAAGGAGTTGACAGAGCTGAGCTGGGGGAAGCCACATGCAAGAGATAAAGCAGGTGAAAAAAGCAAAATAGAATCCACTGAATCCAGTAGACTAGGAGATTCCAGTGACAATGTCACACTTGCAGAGGCTAGTCAAGGGCTCCTTGGGCATTCGCATTCTCCTACTCTGAGATCAGGTCTGGGGCTGCAGTACTGGGTGTATCGACCATGCTTACCCAGCAGCTCCAACGGAGTCCAGGCACCTGCCGTTCTCCCCTTTGGGAGTCGGTGACCAGTGGTATTCAGTGACACAAGAGCCTGCTGAAAACCCACAGTATTGTTTATTTCACAGTAGGAACAAAACCTGACAGAAAAAAAAGAGGATTTTGAAGCAAGAAAAAGTCCTACACATGCCTACCTTACCTAAAATCTAACCATCCCATTGTGGTAAACTAACGAGACTTAGCTTCTTCAGATGCCCCCAGATGGAGTCCTGGGTCTCAGCCCAGTTCCCCCACACAAATACTGCCTCTCTCTTGAGAGGGTCTGTAAAAGTGCGGTCTGCTCTTCGAAGGGCCAGGAGATCTGGGGAGACAGTCCTTTTCAGAACAGGGCTTTGGCCCTGGGAGAGGAGGAATCTGACTCAGCTGGGAAAGGCCAGGTGATTCCCAGAAAAGGCTGGGGCAGTAGAGTTGAGGGGGAGCTATGGAAAAGGAGTTAGTTTCTGTGGCTGGCTCTGGAGCAGAGGGGAGAAGCAAGGGAAAAGGGCCTGGGGCCCTTGCAGCTGGCTTTTGTAAGGGAAACAGCCAAGGGGTACTTGATGAGTTTTATATTTAAAGACTAAAACTCCCTGCTGAAGGAAGGGCCTGAGCAGTCTTTGGGTGAGGCATTAAGCCTGGGGATTCATGCCAGTAGCCTACAGACTCCCTTTTAATCCTCCCAGGGTTCTTACGCTCTTCTCTGTTCCTGACTTTGACCCTTCTGGGCAAAACCAGCTCTGTAGGCTCAGCTGGAGATCGAGGCAAAAAATCAGCATAGCCAATATTTCTGGAATTGTCCCTTGGCAACACTTAAGTGTTTGGCATTCTTTTCCTTACTGCCTGTTTTCCCAGGATATAGTAAGGCTTGGCAGAATTCAGCTTCTTTTTTTTTTAAATCATTTGACAGTTATTGATGGTTTTAAGCATTTTTTTTATTTTTATTGATTTACATTGTCACAATTGTGGGAAGCTATTGGGGAGGGGTCAGACAATTCTTTAACAACAGTAGACATTGAGATTCAAAAAGTTAAAGCTTCATAAGTCATCAAAACACCCATTGTCAACATCACATATCAAAATATACAAAGTAAATGTCCTTAAATCAAATCCTACCTGTTGTTAC
The DNA here is from genome assembly GCF_026122565.2 of Emydura macquarii macquarii. NCBI lineage: Eukaryota > Metazoa > Chordata > Testudines > Chelidae > Emydura > Emydura macquarii. The sequence continues at coordinate 2,031,217 of NW_027132084.1, read as the reverse complement.
CATTCATTTGCTAGTCCATTAGTAAAATACCTAATTCAGAAGTCTAGATCACTAGATTTTTTAACTCTAATTCTCAAGCAGCATTTTTCTTACTTTGTCTATATGTAAATTTCAATTATTGTTGATGGAAATATTCTTTCATCAGTTTGTTTGCACAGTGAAATTGACATTCACTGACTTTTACAGTAAAAATTTGATCTTTCCAAACCTCAATATAGTTATACAGCAAAAACCCCAAGAGCCAGGCCACATGCAGTATTCATAAGTTATTATAGAGCAGCTCCAAACCATCACAGAAATGTATAACAGAAATTACCCAGAACAGATCAAATTCTGTGTCATTGGGGTGAGAGGTCTGGGGGAGAGGGATTTGGTGGAGGATCATTGATTTATTCTGGTAAAGAGTAAAATAAAGTCACTCACATGTACATACCTAGTAGTGTAGTTTTGTAGGCCTTGCTGGGTTTTCCAGGAGGATATGGGGGTCAGATGCAAGTTCCCTCAAGAAATTCCTGCCCTCTGCCTAGGAGTGTGGGTCTTATGCCTGGCTCCCTTGTCCGTAATCCTGAATTCTAAATGCCTGGCTGAGAATACAGGTAAGAATTATATACGTATTTCTGCAGGGGAATGAAGCAAAGCCTATTGTAACAATTCTCTGCAGTCAAGTTCAGAGCTGAGTTAACAGCCAGTTCTAGTCCCCCATGCTCTCTTTGTTCTTACTGAGCATCTGAAAAATTCATAGATTCCAAGGCCTGAAGGGATTTTTGTGATCATCTGGTCTGACCTTCTGTACAACATGGGCCAGAGAATTTACCCAGAATAATTCTTAGAGCACATCTTTTAGAAAACACACCCAATCTTGATTTTAAAATTGCCAGTGATGAAGAATCCAGCAGGATTGTTGTTCCAATGGTTAATTACCCTCACTGTTAAACATTTGCCTTATTTCCTGGATCAATTTGTCTAGCTTCAGCTTCCAGCCATTGGATCATGTCATACCTTTCTCTGTGACATTGAAAAGCCCATTATCAAATTTTTGTTCCCCAGGTAGGTAGTTGTAGGTAAATTCCAAGTCACTCCCAGAGTCTTTCACAGTAAGGTAAGTTTTCTAATCCTTTAATCATTCTCATGGCTCCTCTCTGAACCCTCTCCAATTCACTAACATCCTTCTTGAATTCTGGACACCAGAAATAGACACAGTATTACAGCAGTGATTGCCCTAGTGCCAAATACACAGGAAAACAACCTTTCTACTCCTACTCCAGAGTCCCATATTTATTCCTCAACAGTTTGCATTAGTCCTTTTAGCTACAGCATCACACTGGGAGCTAACATTCAGCTGATTGTCCACCCACACCCCAAATAAGTACTACCAGCAACTCCCCCCCCCCGTGATTAGTGAGAACAAACTGAAGGCAGGGGGAAGGGAGAATCATGGGAAGTGGATATTAAGCCTGGGATCTGAAATTTACTATGGAGTAAGCCACCCTGAGATGTCACTGCTAGTCGCCATTTTAGAGAGACAGGGAACAACTGCTGTCTTTCGGAAGCTAGAGGAAGATATACTTAGAACTGTCTGATAAAGAACATACACTCCTCACCTGCAGTGTTCTCTTTGCAAGGAAAGCATGCTGCTGCCTTGTCTCTGATCACAGGGGAATTCAGTCACCTGAGAAGCAAAGAATAAGCTAGGGCAAGTCATAAAGTAGGTCTTCCCTGCAGTTTAACTAGCATTTATCTACACCCCTGTTAGCTTCTCTCAATTTGGCCTCGCTCAAGTGAGAGAGCCCACATTGTGAGATAACACTTGGGCTACACTGAATGATTGGATTACTGCACAGGGCATTTGTATTCGCAGCACAGAGTGGTTGTGTTAGCAGCTAACTCCAGCTGTAGCCTATACCTTTTGTTGGCCCAGACGACAGCTAACCTCATCACAGCTGAGCTGCACTTCTAGGGTGGGTTCCTGTCTCTCTCTCTCTAAACTGGGAATTTAGGCTGCAATTCCTCCTTCACTTCACTCTGATCACCTTATTCAGGCTGACTTTAATTCAGCCCTTGCCCTCCTGGTCTGTCAGGGGCAATGACAGCATTAGCCAGTGACCAGCCAGCCTTCACAAAACAAGGTACTATTTATTCCGAACAAGAGCATTACAGAGAAAATATCTCATAAAATACAGACGCAGTTTCCATGCAGGTCATAGCTTACCAGGCAGTCATCCATTTTCACACGCAGAAAGTTTCAAAGTCCTTCAGACCCTTTTTGCAGGTACCCTTCCAGCCCCAAATTTGTCCCCCAATTGTCCTCCTGAAGGGCCCAATCCTTCTCCCTGGACCCTCACAGAGCAATAATTAGGTTCACAGCCTCCACAGAGACAGTGTAATAGTCCAGCCTGTCAGCTCAGTAGAGGCACACACTTTACTGAACTTACACAGCATTGGTGATTTATAATGAAAGCAAAACTGGTTTATTATCAAAAGAGTCTGGTTGGAGTGATACCAAATCAAAGAAATAAAGGTAGAGATGGTTACAAGCAAATAAAAGTGAAAGCACCCACCTAAAAGTCTCAAACTTAATCTAGCCAGATACAGGAGCTGTTCAAGAGGGTTTCTCTCTCACCCACAGTCTTTTATACAGCTTTTTTGTGGGCTAGCCTGGCCAGGACCCATGACAGAGATCAAATCGCTTGGCTTCTTCGTCTCCTTAAAGTGCAGGATAACTCAGAGCATCTTTCCCCCTCTCTTTATAGTTCAGTGAACCTTTGACATGTATTCTTCTGAAGGGTACCCCACCTTAAAGTTCATTAGTCCATGCTGTGTAAAGGACCCCTAAGGCCAGGAAGATAAGACTCCATGAAGGTACCTCTCCCGCTTTTAGTGGCAATGATGCAAATTGTCTTTTCCTTCTGCAACCTCCTACACAAAATGAATAACCCATTGCATTTTGGGCCACACATCTGGTCTGAGGTTTTGGCCTCTTTTCTTTTTCTGGCAAAAACCTGTTTATCAGCTCCACCTGACATACCTGATTAAAACACCTTTTAATCACAGAGTTTAAAGCATAATATTAGAGAGTATCCATAATTTCACATGCAGCATTGTTACACGCATTTTACAATATTATTGACCAACGTATTTTTGGTTTTCAAATGATACCTCACCAGGTACGACGATTTTGTACAACAATTATTGTAGTAGTGTGTAGGGTGAGATTACAGGGGTGCCTAGGGTCACAGGGCCATCTTCCAAAGCCACTCTGGTTAATATCAAATCCTTCAGCACATCTATTGTCTCATGGGATGCTAGATGCCAGTAAATCCATATGACATTGATTGTCCTTCACGAGCAATATATAGCTAGGCAAGTGAGGAGCTGAGATAATAATTTGTTATGCAAAGAAGCTGGTTTTCCTGTCACCTCATCCCTCCTCACCCCTGTTTGTCTGTTTCAAAGACCCATTACATCTCATAAAAAGCTTTCTGGGGCAGAGACTGTCTTATTTCCTATATGTTTGTACAGCACCTAGCACAATGAGGCCCTGAGACTTCACTGAGGTTCCTTCGATCTAACCCCCATTGAAGTAAGGAGTTGCTCATTACCTTTCTGGTCTGTCCCCTGTGGTTCTGGTCCAGTGCCCATTGGAATCAGTGGGAATCTTTCCTTCAGAGGGTGTTTGATCGGGCCCTGTATCATTAGAGACAGATGTTCGTTACCCCAGCAGTCGGTCTTCATAGACTTCCTCATCTGAACCGTGGGGTCATGCAGGTACAAAGTATTATCAGAGCTCATACCCTCTCCATCAGGGAGCACAAACCAAAGGGGATAATCCTCTTCATTGACAGTGACTATTAATGTTACTTGAACCATTTTTACCTGTGTTTGTGGAAAATAGAATGCACCACACAGCTCTCCTTCAAACTTAATATTAGTTTCCCTCCTTCCCCTAGAGAATTAAGTTTATATGAGATGTGGGAGAACCATCTGACATAAAATACACCCTAATCCCTGCCCTGCGATGTACTGGCAAAATTTCTATCATTCCCTACACAAATTCCAAGCCCTTTCAGGCTGAATCACTTTTGTTTTACCTTTAAAGGAATGGAAGCAAATGCTAAGATGTCCTGAGAAAGAAGATCTCCTTAAAAATGTAGCCACTGAAAAACAATCACAAGAGATTAGCATCCTTATTAACTGTTTGTATTACAATACCATCTGCTTGAGCCTGAGATCAGAGCCTCATTGTAGTTCCACCCCTTTATGTGGCCGGTCTCTGAGGGTTTACCAAAACCAGGACAAATCTGAAAGGAGAAACCTTGAGAACAGCATAATTAGCCTCTGAAACAACTTAGCTAGGCATGTGATGGATTCTCCATCACGCGATGTGTTTAAATCAAGACCAGATATCTTTCTAAAACATATACTCTAGTTCAAACAGAAATTATTGGGCTTGATGCACAAATTACTGGATGAAGGTCAGCGGCCTACAAAATCAGGCTGGATGATCGTAATGGTCCCTGCTGGCCCTACAATCTATGAATTTCTTGATTTTCAGAGACTTTCATTATCATTAATGATTTGTAAAACTGTTTTTCTTCAACCAAGGTGAGGGCCCCATTCTATTAGGTACTATCTAAATGCACAGAAAGAGACATGTTCTGTCCTTAAGAGCTTACAAACTAAGTAGACAAGACAGACAAAGGAAGTAGTTGTATCCCCATTTTACAGATGGACCTGAGGCCCAGAGAGATTAAATGACTTGCCCAAGGTCACACAGGAAGTCGGTGGCAGAACCAGGAACTGACATTAGGTCTCTCACCTCTAAAACTAGGGCCTTGTTACACGGCTATTCTTCTCTCTAAAGAGTATGCTCCTTATTTATAAAAATAGAGATTGTTTTATTCATTCACATGAAGGTAGATTTGAGTGTGAGCCTGGGGCAAAGGCATCTGTTAAGATTTGGAGAGAGATTGAGACACAAGTCAGTAACTGATTTTTTCTGGAGGAGGTGATGGTGGCTAACTATTGAGCAGATCTGGCCCCAAATCTTGTCCTCTTATCGAACAAAGATTGCGACATTTGATCCATTTCTCTTTTCATTTCTTCTTATTTTAGGCTCTGCTGTCTGCCAGTCTCCTCTGTCACTGCCATTTTCTCCCCTTCATACAATGGGGATGAGCGGATTTCAAAGCAGGGGAGGTGATGATTGCCCAATACCATGGCAATGAGTGTGATATAAATAGATTAGGTCCTGGGTTCTTAAGAACATGAGAACGGCCATACTGGGTCAGTCCAATAGTCTAACCCAGTATCCTGTCTTCTGACGATGGCCAATGCCAGGTGCTTCAAAGGGAATGAATAGACCAGTTAATCATCAAGTGATACATTCCATCAGACATTCCCAGCCTCTGGCAAACAGCAATACTTGCCTGTCCTGGGTAATAGCCATTGATGGACCTATCCTCCATGAACTTATCCAGTTCTTTTTTAAACCCCGTTATGGTCTTGGCCCTCACAACATCCTCTGGCAAGGAGTTCCACAGGTTGACTCTGTGTTGTGTGAAGAAATACTTCCTTTTCTTCATTTTAAATCTGCTGACTATTAATTTCATTTGGTGACCCATAGTTTTTATGTTATAAGAAGGAGTAAGTAACACTTTCTTATTCACTTTCTCTTTACCAGTCATGACTTTATAGAACTTTATCATTTCCTCACCCCCTTAGTCATCTCTTTTCCAAGCTGAAAAGTCCCAGTCTTATTAACCTCTCTTCATATGGAAGCACCTAATATTACCCCTAATCATTTTAGTTGCCCTTTTCTGTACCTTTTCCAATTCCGATCTATCTTTTTGAGAGAGAGCGACCAGATCTTCATGCAGTATTCAAAATGTGGTTGTACCATAGATTTATTAAGAGGCAATACGATATTCTTGACCTGAGGGTTGCAAAAAGGTGTCGAGGGTATGTCCTTTCCAGATGGGGATGGTGTCTCAATTAGACAGGCGATGAATTATGGAAAAGGGGGGCTTAATATAGAAATAGAGGAGACCCACTGGGTGAGATAGACACAGATCCCATCTGTGTCTCAGGATTTGTTTGTTTCCACCTTTTATTTTTAGTCTTTTTCTTTAAAGTTTTCCTGCTACATATTCAGGGGAAAAAAAAAAAAAGACACTTAGCAGAGAATTTATCCAACACAAGCACGTTGAATTCTGTTAAATCTTCCATGCAGCTGCCTCTGCTGTCGCACCTCGTAATCACTTTCTCCAGTCCAGAAGAGTCGGTAATTAGAACATTAACACTCCATTATTCTCGGCTCCGTGCACCATGGCAAAATAAAATAAAATAAAATAAAATAAACAAAAGCCTTAAACAAAATGACCTTGTTGATTAACTTGTGTCCTTCCCCTTCCTTCCAGTCTTGTTTTTGGCTTTCAAGAGAAAGGCAGCGCACGTACTGATAGATGGAGTTTGACCTAAGAAGCCTACTTATATAAACATGTGGAGGATGGCAAGGAACCAGCCCCTGCAATAATCCCACCAGAGAAATGTCTTGAGCCTTGTACTAATTTAAAATTACAAATTACTTTGAGTTGGTAATTCACCCAAGTTAATCACAAGAGGCTTAAGCCACGCACAAATTACTGGAGCTATCTAGTGCCATGTAAGGAATCGTCCGTCAAAAGAGTATTCCACAGCTGTATATAGTTTGTTTAACATAATTTGCTATCGACCATCTAACATTACTGCTGTGTATTTTCTGTTGATTTACAGAACATAAGTACTAGGGACGATGCGCCGCCTTGTACACAGAAACAAACCACAGCCATTTCCTTTTTCCGATATGGGATTAGGTAAATGATTAGGGTTGACAAATCCTACTGTAAATTTAATTATAAATCCATTTTCTATTTGCTCTCGGTGTTTCATTGTTACCACCAGCCCTGATTCAGGAAAGCATCCGTATTCAGGAGAGCACTTAAGTATGTGCTTAATTGTAGGCACTGGTGAATTTGATATAAAATCTATGAATCTGTTAATTATAGGACACCACTGAAGAACATGCTTAAGTCCCATTGACTTCAATCGCCCTTTCTGAACAGAGATACCTTTCTGGATCCGCCTTTTGCACAGCACTGAACACACTGTCTGTGTTTAACTAACATTAGTAATAATTAATAAATAATGTACATTGGATGATCTAAGGCATGTGGGTCTGTTCTACTGCTAGATTCTCTGATTCTGAATTTAATTACAGAAAATTACCTTTCTCATCATTAATTTTCCTGTGGATAAGATTCACTCTTATCAGCAACTGGCACTAAAAGCGCTGGCATTAAGCTGTTAATTTTTTATGCACGATCTTCTGCCACATACAGGGAGATGGGTGTCAGCAGGATCCAGACACATGCCACTAATCTCGGTGCAATCCAGAAATCTTTAAATTGTCACCCCCTAATGGAAGAAGAAATGGGTATTTTAAATTCATAAAGATTGATGAGTATTAGCTGGTGCTGGCTGACAGCTATATGCATCACCTGCAGCTTTCCCATTCTGCAGCTCTCTCCTGTGAGCCGTAGGAAATGAATGTCCTTGTACATGCACTGCAGGAGCCAAAAAATCCCAAGGAAGTCACATTAATTTGGGGGAATAGAGGGTTGAAGATGAGTCAGGAGGAGCGGGGGGGGAGGGGTAATAATAATTCACATCATTTGATATCTCATGAGACAAACAATTGTGTAGCAACTTCTATTGCAGATGAATTACCCAGCTAGAGCTGGTTCGGAATTTTTGGGTGAAATGTTTTTTTCCATCGGGAAATGGCAATTTGTCAAAATTGAAATTTTCCATGAAAAATTTCATCAATTTTCAACTCCAATTTTGTTGGGAAGGGTTCTCAGGTCAAGATGGAATTTCTGATCCAAACCGGAGAGCGATGGCCACCCCAGAATAGCCAATAGCCTAGTGGTTAGGGCACTCAGGTGGAATGTGGGAGACCTAAGGTAAAGGCCTGCTCTTCCTGCGTCAGAGCAGGGATTTGAACTTGGTTCCCCTAAATTACAGATTGGGGCCTTCACCATTAAGTCACTTTCACACCTTGTATCAGTCCCTCCTGTTGGAGTTGTTCCATTTTGTATAAGCAATTAAATCTGCATTGGGATAGCGAGCACCAGAGACTCTGTCGACCATTGGTTAGGCATTCATGTGGGCTGTGTGCGCTCCAGGTTAAAAACCCTCTTCCGAATCCAGAAGATAAGGCTCTGTTTACTAGATAAGCTGGGCGGATCTCCCTGTGTTTTTTGTGAACATTTTTGAAAGGTCTAGTTTTCACTCAGCTGCGGGACAAAAACAAATGTTGAAAATTGATTATTTATTTATTTGTTAGTGAAACAGAATTCTTCTTTTCTGGCCAGCCCCATTGCCAAGGTTTACAGGGGATAAATAAACAGAAACAATGAAATAATACTTTGCCCATCTATGTTGCCTTCTATCTGAAGATCTCAACACACTCTAACTCACTGAGCTTCACATCACTGTGATTTCATAGGGCTGAAAGATTTTCCATTGGGATGTATGTGCAAAAAGCGGTCCATCTAGCCCAGCATCCTGTCTCTGAACATAACCAGTAGTAGCTCCCAAAGTTGGCCGGGAAATGTGCAGGAGATTCTTGTGGAAAACGTTGATTTTTTTTGTTTGGAAAAAATAAACTTTTCAGTTGAAAACTTCTGAAAACGAAAACATTTATTTTTTGGGGGGCCCACAACCACTGCAAATCTAGAATTTTTCAGAGGAAAACCAAAACAATTTCAGCTTGTGGCCAAAACATTTCGGTTTCCGGGTTTTCCGACAACCAGATAAAAACATTTCAAGGAGAGCAGACACTGTCTGGGAAAATGTTCACATAGCCAAGAACCCAATTTCCTGTCCAAAAAAAAAAGTCAGTGATGCTAGATTTCATCCGGGTTTTACTGTGGGTTCCCCCTTATACAGTCCTGCGGCTGGGGCATGGAAAGATCAGCTAAAGCATTGGGAGGGCAGGTTCACATGTCTCCGGACTTGTGTCTTTGCTGCCCTGATTAGGGGCACCAATTTGACACCCTTGTCAGTAAGCTAATAGAGAAGTGAGGGAAATGGAGAAGGAGCCCAGACTCCCCCTGGCACCTAGAAGTTATTCATCCAGGAGATATTTATGGCACAGCAGTGACAGGCAATGCCATGACTGCAGAGGGCTGTAATATCTTGGTCTAATTCTGCTTGTTGGACTTCGGCTGGGGGTGGTTGGGTGGTGTTTAGTGATCTGACATTCAGGAGGTCAATTACAGGAAAAGTCTGGCTCAGTCCCAGACTGGAGCATACGTGTGGGTGGAATCATTGGGGAATTTAGCTGCTAAAATTAAGACAGCGCATGTACGAATGACAGTTTTTCAAGGCTTATGACTGGCTGAATTTGGGTGGATGTTCACAAGAAAGGCCAAGGGCGCATCCATTCTACAAAGGCCACCTCCTTGCCAAAGGTCTGTGCCAAAGCACAAGGCTCCTAAAGCTTCTCAAAAAAAGGCTTGCCAGATTTTTTGTTTTAACGTAGGCAAAACAGCATTTTCTTGGAAACAGCTAAGCCATTTTGGATGAATTTAAAAAAAAATCAGCCTGAGATCGACACCTGGTTCGGAAAATTTCAGCCCAAACCATTTCAATTTGGAAAAGTTATAAGCATCTGAAAGCAGGATCTTATAATGGGAAGCATTGGACAATATTAATAACAAGAGGTGCTGCCAGCTCTGCCTGTATCATCCTGGTATAATTGAAATAGTGAGATTTATACACACTGTATAATACACATACAACTGATATGACTGAGCGATATACATACTGGCAGATATATATCTGCCAGTATGCCCCAGTATCACTGAGATAAGAATCTGGGCCATTGTAGTTTAGATTTTGCTATGTATTAGATAAGAACCAGTAAATACTTACAGTAATCTCACTAAATGAGCTCTAGAACGCCTTTTTAAAAACTTTCCTTGATCTGAATCCACCAGATGGAATGTGCCACATGGAATAAATTCTACTTTTAGCTAACATTGTATTAAACAGCTTGAGGTTACCTTAGCTAAGCATGCCCCATAAAGTGGGGAAAAAATAAGGAAATAAAGACATGTCTGAGGCAAGAAACCTTCTGGCACAACTAGAGTAATTTAAGCAGCATTAAAATTCATCTGTTTAATGTTAGACCTTCTGTATTACAATAAAAAAAAAAAAGGAAAAGACCCATTCTTAAATTCGGGTTTGCTGGAGGATCACAATGCATGTAACTTCTTTTTGGTTTCCCAACTGTCTCATTTCTTATTTATTCTCTAAGATACACGGGTTAGTAGGTATTCTGGAGGATACTATAGGCGACACGATCCTGAGGTCTCATAAGACAATAACTGAGCCTGAGTTTCTCTCCAAACCAATTCAGATACATTTGTGTTTGATAGGCTATTCCTCAGTCAAATTAAATTAGATCGTAGTACTGCCAGCTTATCCTTCTCCACGGCTGATGTTCTGTCACCAATTAGAAGGGTTCTTTTCTTCCACACTTGTTCTGATTATCACTTACAAGAGCTGTGACTGTTGGCACCAGCACCGTACATGAGCTCTGTTTGTTTTACATATTTATAAGGTTAGCGAAGGGCACCAGGATGCCGTCAGAGGAAGAGGAGCAGGAAATCGAGTGGGAAAAGCTCCTCAATAAAGACAGGGGATGGATGGGAGCCAGCTGGCTGAGATCCAGTCCAGACAAGACTGGGATTATCTATCTAGTTTATATGGCTCCCATCTCCTTAATGTCTGAGCACCTCACCATCATTAATGTATTCATCCTCACAACCCCCCTGTGAGGTGGGAAAGTGCTGTTGGTCCCATTTTAGAGGGGAATTGGAGCACCAAGAGGCTAAGTGACTTTCCCACGGTCACACAGGAAGCACAGTTAGGACTTGAATGTGAGACCCCAACTTCCTGCTTAATGCCCTAACCACTGGATCCAAAGGGTCCATTTCCACTGCACATTTAGTCTGGGTCTGGGGGACCTTGACTAGTGGACTTGGTGTTTTCAAACCATGCGTGAGTGTCCACATTGCACTGTAAACCTGGATTTACATTTGCTGGACTGAGGTCTCACAGCTGTGATAGTGTGTCCACACTGCACTACACAGCCCTTCTGACTCAGGTGTGTGGCTTGACCTGCGTCCACATGGCGAAATGACAGGGCTTGGACCTAAGCCCCAGCAGGATTCAGGATGTGACCTACCCTCACTAGTAGGGTATTAAGTGCTTGCTGGCTCGAGTCAGAATGATTTGTCTGTGGATGAAAGTAGAGCAAGAACGGCCAGACTGGTTCAGACCAATGGTCCATCTAGCCCAGTAGCCTGTCTTCCGACAGTGGCTAATGCCAGCTTCAAAGGAAATGAATAGAACAGGTAATCATCAGGTCTTTCATCACTTCGGCCATTCCCAGCTTTTGGCAAACAGCAATTCCTGCCCATCCTGGCTAATAGCCATTGATGGACATATCCTCTAGGAACTTATCTAGTTCTTTTTTGAACCCTGTTATAGTCTTGGCCTTCACAACATCCTCTGGCAAGAAGTTCCACAGGTTGACTGTGTGCTGTCTGCAGAAACACTTCCTGTTGTTCGTTTTAAACCAGCTGCCTATTCATTTCATTTGGTGACCCCTGGTTCTTGTGTTATGAGACGGAGTAAATAACACTGCCTTATTTTACTTTCTCCACACCAGTCATGATTTTATAGACGTCTATTATATACCCCCCTATTCATCGCTTTTCCAAGCTGAAAAGTCCCAGTCTTATTAATCTCTCCTCATATGGAAGCTTTTCCATATCCTTAATCATTTTAGTTCTGTACCTTTTCCAATTCCAATATATCTTTTTTTGAGATGGGGTGACCAGATCTGCACGCAGTATTCAAGATGTGGGCATACCATGGACTTATAAAGAGGCAATACAATATTTTTTGTCTTGTTATCTATACCTTTCCTAATAGTTCCCAACATTCTGTTAGCTTTCTTGACTGCCATTGCACACTGAGTGGATGTTTTCAGAGAACTATCAGGAATGATTCTTAGATCTCTCTTGAATGGTAACAGCTAATTTAGACCCCATCATTTTATGTGTATAGTTGGGATTATGCTTTCCAATGTGCATTACTTTACATTTATCAGCACTGAATTTCATCTGCCATTTTATTGCCCCATGTCACCCAGTTTTGCGAGATCCCTTTGTAATTCTTTGCAGTCTGCTTTGGACTAACTATTTTGAGTAGTTTTGTCTCATCTGCAAATATTGCCACCTCACTGTTGATCCCTTTTTCTAGATCAATTATGAATATGCTGAATGGTACTGGTCCCAGTACAGACACCTGGGGGACATCACTATTTACCTCCCTCCCTACATTTTGAAAACTGACCATTTATTCCTACTCTTTGTTTCCTATCTTTCAACTAGTTACTGATCCAGGAGAGGACCTTCCTTCTTATCCCGTGGCCAATTACTTTGCTTAAGAGCCTTTGGTGATGGACCTTGTCAAAGGCTTTCTGAAAATCTAAGTACACTATATTCACTGGATCACCCTTGTCCACATACTTGTTGACCCCCTCAAATAATTCTAGTAGCTTAGTGAGGCATGATTTCCCTTTACTAAAACCTTGTTGACTCTTCCCCAATCTATGGGTCTGATAATTCTGTTCTTTACTATAATTTCAATCAATTTGCCTGGTACCAAAGTTAGGTTTACTGGCCTGTGATTGCTGGGATCACCTCCCGAGCCTTTTTGAAAAATTGGGGTCACATTAACTGTCCTCCAGACATCAGATACAGAAGCTGATTTAAATTAAAAGTTACATAATACTGTTAGTAGTTCTGTAATTTTGCAGCTGAGTTCCTTCAGAACTCTTGGTTGTATACCATCTGGTCCAGATGACTTATTACTGTTTAATTTATCAATTTGTTCCAAAACCTCCTCTAATGACATCTCAGCCTGGGACAGCTCCTCAGATTTGTCACCTAAAAGAATGGCTCAGATTTGGGAATCTCCCTCACATCTTCAGCCGTGAAGACCGATGCAAAAATTCATTTAATTTCTCCGCAATAGCCTTATCTTCCCTGAGTGTTCCTTCAGCATCTTGATCGTCCAGTGGCCCCACTGGTCATTTACCAGGCTTCCTGCTTCTGATGTACTTTAAAAAGCTTTGCTGTTACTTTTTGAGTCTTTGAGTAGCTCTTCTTCAAATTCTTTTTTGGCCTTTTTGATTATATTTTTACACTTTACTTGCCAGAGTTTATGCTCCTTTCTATTTTCCTCAATAGCATTTAACTTCCACTTTTTAAAGGATGCCATTTTGCTTCTCTCTGCTTCATTCACTTCATTGTTTATCCATGGCTTTGGCTTGAACTTGAATCAGAAGTCAGGTTTCAGGATCAGTGTAGACACACCATATTAGGTGCTCTAAATCAGCTCTGTGAGTGTTAGGAGGCAAAGATACAGTGGGCCTAGTTTATCCACCCAGTCAGATACATCCCAGATGCTGTTACATATTTAAATACAAACTTTACCTGCCGGCAGTTTGTGTGTTGCACCTCGGTGGCAAAACTGGAAGCCATGAGCAAAGCCATGAACTGCAGCACCTGGGACACAGGGCTATGTTCAGCCTGATTCAGCATGACTTTTCCCCAAAGCAAGGCATTCTGGGAGAACTGGGACAGCACTGAAAAGCTACCACAGCTCTGGGAGTTTGATTTACTGCCAGCCAGACCTCATCAGATTCAGGTCTAAGGGCTGTGCTGAACTACAACAAAAGTGGGTTTTGTTGCTCTGTTCATTTATTGTATTAATTTGAGTCAAATTTACTTCTGTTTATTGCTATTAAGCCAGCTGTGGTGTGTGCAGAGCCTCCCAGCTGCCTTCTGCTTCCCCTGAAGCTACATGCCTCTGTGGTGATATCTCACATCCTATTGTATTAGCCAGGTGTTACCTCCTCACACAGGGCTGGGTGCCATGCTTGGTTTCCCTCCAGCTGCTAGCCTCATGCTCCCTGCTGCTGCTTAGCCCCTGTCTTTGGCAGTTCACTTTCACCTGCACAGGCATGGAGTGGATTTAGCAATCCACATACAACTGCTGCTGTCACATAACTAAAAGTGAACAGACAGGCACTGGCTCTCTGGTTGTTTTGCTGGCCATGCAGCATTATTCAGCCATCTGTTTTAAAGGCCAGGAAATTAATGGTGCTTCTGCTGGCTGCATTTGACAAGTTTATAAACTGTAGCCAGTCGCAAGCTCCTTGTAGAGAACAAAGTGTTGCAAGGGACCGTTTGAATAACTTACTGGCTACCAAAATATTTCTTTCATGTAGATGCAAATTTCTACCAGAAATTTTGCACACATTTGCTTTTCCTATGGCATGCAATTCATTCCTCTGCAGAGATGAAACACCAGGCCTGTGTACCATGTACTATTCATACATTTTAAGGCCAGATGGAACCATTAGATTGTCTAGTCTGATTTCCTGCATGACCCAAGCGAGAGAACCTCACTCAATCACTCCTGTACTGAGCCCAATAAGTTGTCTTTACCTAAGGTACATCTTCCAGAAAGGCATCCAGTCTTGATATGAAGTTTTCAAGACATAGAAAATCCACCTCTTCTCTTAGACATTTGTTCCAGTGCTTAATCTCCCTCATTGTTAAAAATGTGTGTCTTATTTCTCCACTCAATTGAATGAGGCTTTATCGGCACACTAAGCTATGCAAACATTACTAAAGTGTAAGAAAGAGACTCCCTCTCCTATCTCTCACAGGATGTGCATCCCATCTGGGATAGGGTTACACACTCCACTTGGTGCCACAGAAGACTTCACTGACTATGTCAGTATAAGTAGCGTATACAAGTTGAATCGCTCTTTAATTCTCCAAGGGAGCTGTTAGGATAAAATGGTTTTCTGCTCTCATTAGTTTCTCTCTGTTACAATTTTTCCATCTGTTCCTATCCTGTTTTGTTTTTACAGTATAGATTTCATTGAAATATCAACCTGAAGTGCCTGTTTCTATAAGAAATGCCAAAACATTCTCTGCTGCACTTGGCACTGAATTTGCTAATGGCCGAGGTAAACAGACATATTGTTTTCACTCATTACACAAGCATCTGTTTTAAAATTGGAGACAGAGAGAGACCCTTTTCTTCACAGCACTTGCAGATCCCACCTACCGCTAGCAAAATTTTGCCATGCCCCATGCGTTAGTGGGAAGTGGTGTTAATGACACATCTCCAGCTGTGTAATTCGATTATGGCCCTTCTCCCACAGCCCTGGTGTTCCATTTTGGATTGTTTACTTCTTACCCCCATTGTTTAATGGAGTTTCTATCTCTGAATAGTGCGTGTGTGTGTGTGTTCAGTCCAACTGTGAAAACCCTTCGCTGAACTGTCACAAGAACTTGTATGTATTCTTTGTGTGCTAAATGTTTTCTGAGCTCCGTGAAAATTGGTTTCTCCATAGGTACAGCTTCCAGTGAATGGATGCCCTAATGCATCCTTGTTCTCAGGCACGCATTTGTTTATACCTCCCGGACAAGCCTGCTGAGCCTCTGACATTCTGTTTGGAAAGCAAGCATTATTGCTGCACAGGCATCTATAATGTGTCCATCACCATGATACTGGGCCACTACTTATGTGGTTTATGTTACGAGTAATAGCATTTCATAGATAGAAAGAGTAAATAAAACAGACACACACAAATCGCGAACTGCACCATGCTTGAAAACATCAGAGATGGAGAAAAAGTCAGCTCAATCCTGCAAACACTTAAGCATGTGCTTAACTTTAAGCATCTGAGCATTTCAATTGATTTACTGAAGTCCTTTCCAAGGAAGAGTATCTTATGTTATCCAGGGATCCTTGACCCAGTAACTTTTAGATCTGCGAGTCAGTGTCAGGAAATGAACCAAAGGAAATGCAGTACCTCCGCCTGCTACATGAATGACAAAAGACAAGTCAAAACCAAGTACTTTTAACTTTAATGGTCTCATTGGAATGCTTTCACTGGAAGTCTCCACTTCTTAGTTTGAAGCACATACACGTACAATAGATATTAGCGCACCCCACACTTATAGTTACTCCACAAGTCTGAGGAAGTCTTCAGGTGAATCAGTCACAGATTTCCAGATGGCTGGTCTTTCTATCTGTGCCTGGAGATCTTTCAATGTGTCCATGAAGCAATCCGCCTGACTCAGACTTGCTACCTCCCTCTTATACCCCAAAAGTTACAGAGATATGTCAATCAAAAGTATTGCCTAGCTGATCAAATGGAAATAACTGTCAAGCAAAGGTTACAAAGAACATCGTAACAGGATGAGGTTATGTAGTTTCGAGTAGTTAATCTGGCAGGTGTGAACATATTCCAACTGCCTGCTATTCACCCCCGCACATAAAAGAGCACAGAGAGTCAGGTTCACCCCTCCTCCCTTCCAGCTCTGCCTAGGTCACATAAAAAAAATATACTAAATGACTACTCCTAGAAATAAGCAATAAGCAAAATAACCGACAGTTCATCTCAATAGCTGGCTGGCAGTGGCCTAGGCATCTGGTGGTTTGCTAAAATGCTCTCCTTCACTTACAGCACTTTCTCAAGATGGCCAGGAGCAACCTTAAATATTTCCAACAGGAACTAATTGCAGAGGTGGGGATCTACTGCCAAGAACCCCCTGCTCCAGGGGTTTTATCCTTGGGGCAGGTGGCTTGAGGAATCCAAGTGAAGCAGCTGGCAAGGTGAGCTAGGGAGGGAGAAGCGGTCACAGAGCTAACTGGGCTCTAAGCCATTTAGAGCATGGGGAATAAAGAGCAATCAGCACCGGGAACAATACTTAGCACTTTATGCATTCCAAGCACTGTACAGACATTAACTAATTAATTTAAGCTAAGTATATCAAGCATCCTTTGTAAAATGCTTTGAGATGTACTGATGCAAAGTGCTATATAAGAATTGGGTGTTAAGGTCCCACACAGAGGTCCACCGGCTTCTGCTGTCTCCTCTGCACAAGGTCTGGCAATGTGGGTGCCCTGTGCAAGGATATTTAACACCCCTTTATTCACCTGCACAGCCGCACAACTGGAATCAAACCTGAGTCCATGAATATTTTTAAACATGGTGGTCAGAAGGCAATGTGAGAAATGTGTCACTTTTTTCTTTCTCCGTGGGCCATTTCTACCTGCCAATGGTCCTATGAGGAACCATCTATCAGCTCTTAGTGGTCATCGCTGTTAATCAATTAAGCCTCAGCAATGAGCTAGGTGTGGCACAGGACACAAATAAAGTTAGTTCTTATTTTGAGCAGCGTACAGTCTATAAAACAGTAACAGGTAAGAGAAGGGACACTTGGAGACTCAGAGTGATCTCAATTTTGTCCCTAGCAGTATGAATGTTCATTACTGAATTCTGGTTTGATTAAATGTAAAACAAATTATAGGCTCTAATTCTGGGAAACAGTGGCCTAATCAACGTTTTACAAAGCACCTAGGGGTGGGTTGTCGGAAGAGGGGATGGAACCTATAGCCCTGGGAACCTAAAAGACTGAGCCTTCCCTGCCTCAGCTAAAAGATCAAACCCTGGAGGAGGTACATCAGTCTATGGCCTGGTCTACACTAGAAAATTAGGTTGGTAGAACTACGTTGTTCAGAGGTGAGCCACATCCCTGAGTGGTGTAGTTTAGCCAACTTAAATCTAGGTCAACTTAAAGCTAGGTCGACAGAAGAATTCTCCCATTGACCTAGCCACCATCTCTTCGGGAGGTGGATTACCTACACGGAAGGGAGAATCCCTCCCATTGGCATAGGTAGTGTCTACACTGAAACCCTACAGTGCTGGGAGAGAACAGGATTTGTTATCCACAGCCATCTTGTGCACTTAGCCCCCATGAACTGGAAGTGAGGAAACCGACAGAACAAAAACAGCTGCAAGCTGCAGTTCTACTGGCTGCGGTAGATAAAGTGAAAGGACAGAGTCATGAGAAGGCGGCGGGAAGTATAGAAAACTGACCTTGATTCTGGTTGACTGTGTTTGTAAGTTTCTTGCTGAAGCTGCTTTGCTGTTAAGTAGAATAATGAATTATTATTGGCTGTTGCTAGGGAAATTGTTAGTCTATTAGGGGCCACTATGAGTTATGTGATTTGTCCAGAGAAAGCCTATAAAGAGGTAAGTGAGAAAGTGTGCTTTGGAGAAGTTTGTATTTTCTACCAGCAAGAGAAGGCTAGCCACTAGAACTCTGTTGCGGTCATTCGCCACCACCTCAGACTTTGGGTAACTCCCCAAATATCTTTGGGGTACTCTAGGCCAATTGCTATTTTAGATGTGTGCTTTGTATTCAGTAGAAACAAGGAGTTTGGGGTGGAAGCACTCTTGTGTGTACCAATCATTTATCAGATGGAGGCGCTGTGTCCCCCACTGATTTATTACCACAGCTTTGACTTCAGATAACAAACTGGGTAACAGCTGTAGCTTTTAAAGTGTAGACAAGCCCTCTGTCTGTTACAAAGCCACCAGTAGAAGGGATCAGAGTGCCACACTGAATGGATATGAATCTGTCAGTTCACTTTTGCACAGTGGTTGCACCCTTCACGACTATTTGCCATACCTAGGCCCATAGGTGCTGGAACTAGGGGTGTGGGGGGTGTTGCCATGTCCCTGGCTTGAAGTGGTTTCCATTATATACAAGGTTTATAGTTCGGCTCCATGGCTCTCCGCACTCCAACTATAAAAATTGTTCCAGCGTCCCTGCGTAAGCCTCATCAATGCTAGGGATTTTTGTCCTAAAATTCCACACTATTTCCACAGTTCATTTGCACTTTCGGGAGCCCTGCTTGTGGGTAAGACAGTGGTGGCCACCAATATCTCAATCAGTGTGTTATGTAGATCAGCTCTGAACGGAGTTAGATGTTATGGTGTCTAAAACACAACCAATTGCCTGGAACCCTGCGTACACTGGGTGTCCCATGGGGGAGCTGAAATGGTGATAGCAATGGCAGAATATGTGAATAAACCTGATACAGACACAATTCCCCAAGCCGGTCTCTAGTTCCCTGGAGCTGGGAGTGCAGTGTAAATAGCCGGCTCATCACTTCACGGGAAGAGGGCACTTTGGTCTATTGTCTTCTGAATGTAATCAGAAAGTGGTGTTATTGGATTCTGAAGGAGTCCCTTTTACTACTCCTTGCCCAGAAGTGCCATAGATATAGCACAGTGTGTGTGTGTGTGGGGGGAGGGGGTGTAGGTTATGGAGCTGAGAAAATGGAGAGGCACTTCAGGGATCTGATGCAGTCCGGGGGTGAAGAAGGAGATTAGGATTCAGCTCACACGCAGTGAGATGAAGAGGGACAGCACCAACTGTACATTGTTCAGCATTTACAGGGTGAATTGGCAGAACACCCTGGCTCTCCACACTTTCCCTTTTCTGCTGCCGAAGAGTTTTTTCCATGATGCAGATCTGGGTTTTATGGCAGTCCTTGATCCGTCACACGGTTACACCCCCAGGATGGAATCGTCACAGGGAAAGCAATTCTTTCCCTTAGGTGCACATCCTACCAACTTCTCTCTCCCGCTAGCAGGGGGAGCCTGGGAGCTTCCGTCAGATGTTGCCCTCAGGATCCTCAGAAGCCACCTATCATCTTGGGTGCGGGCTCGCTGCAGCAGCAGCATCGTTTTTGTTCTCTTGGGGCACAGCTACACAGCGGCTAGGCGGTGTAATTCCCATCTTGGGTAGACACACACGTGCCAGCTCTGCTCTAGCTAGCTCACTGAATAGACCAGTGTCGCCACGGCAGCTGGGACGCTTCCTAGGGTCCTCGCTACCACTTGCCCTTAGCATCAGGCAGTCTGGTCTGTGCCTGCCGGGGGTCAGCGCCTCGAAACCACCAGCCTCTGGCAATACAAGCACTGCCTGCCAGGCCTCCGCTGGCCTCAGTCACTCTGCACTGGCTAGCAATAGGCACACACCAACCCCCCTGTCCTCCAAGCATCCGTCTGGGTGCCCAGCCCCTCTTCCACCGAACACTCACAGAGCTCTCCGATAATCTACGCCCAGAGGAATAGGGCACACCAGCTGACTGGATTCAACTCGGGACTCCCTAGTGGCGTTATCGTGGGTCTCCAGCACCCGGGGGCCAACTCGGGACTCCCTAGTGGCGTTATCATGGGTCTCCGGAGCCTAGGGGCCAATATTGCATTTGCGCCCCTCCTGCCGGCGGCAGCAACGCCCCACGAAGGGGGGGTCTGCGAGCTCATTTCACACTCACCCTCACTTCCCTCCCTCCTGTGGGGGCGGTGGGTGCATCAGGGAGCAGAAGTGATGGGGCAGATGCCCCAGGGGAGGGGCGGTATGACGGGCTCTGCCCCGGAGCCCCACCGTTGGGTTGGCTGCCTGGCCCCTGTGCGGCTAGGGTCCCCACGGCTCTCTGGTGTAGTTTCATCCAGCTCGGGGGCGGAGGAGCCAGGAGGACACTTGCTCCGCCCACAGTGGGAGCGCTTGGCCGCTGGCAGCTCTGTGCTGGGGTTGGCGCGGCCGCCGAGGATGTCATAGCCCAGCAGCCCCTGGCCGCCTGCGACAGCGGGGGCGAGGGTGGCTCCTCCGCTGAGGGCCTGGCTGGCACCCCACTCAGGCTTGCGCCTGGGGGCATGGCTGTCTCCCACCCCCTCTGCCATCGGTACGCCACTGGGACTCCCGCTCTGCTCAACACACCGCCCTTAGCGCTATTGACAGTGAAAACAAGAATATGTTTATTATCCAAGAACAGAATTCAAATAATAGTAAGTGAGGAGTTTGGGAACAAATGGTTACGTATAAAACAAAATCATAACGTGCTTTCTAGAGCTTAAATTTAACTCAGAAGCTATTCCTCTGTCTCCTGCAGGATAGCTTATCCCAAGTCCTTTTCCCAGCATCTTCAGCCATGGTGGCTGAAGAACCCCCTCTCATAAGATCAAGCCACTGGCAGCTTGCTTTCCCAGGTGGAAGGATGCTCTGTGTACCTCTGAAACCCCAGTTATACCCCGCAAAGTTCATTGTCTTTACTCGTAAACAGGATAACCCCTACTGGTTTTGCTTTTTCCTGCAGCACTTGCAATCTGTTCAGCCACATTTGACTCACTAGGCAGCTAGGCTTCCACTGTAAGACATATGTTACACAATGGTCAACTCGGGAGATGTGTGTCTCCCACCTCCCCTTTGGAGAAGTGTGTCTCAATGCCCGCTGTCTCCCAGGGATCTGCCTCGAACTACAAGACCTCAAGAACATAATTTGCAATATATATACATAGCTCCTTACACTCATCTGCATGTGCAATTTGCAACGGTTCTGATGACCAGGGCAACAAAGGCTTTTCACAGAGAACTTACGTGATCCCCTTTGGCAAGCCCAGGGGATCCCTTTTGCCCTATGTGCACTTTGCCCTCTGCCGATGGGCATCAAGAGGTCCTTGGGTCACACCACCCGGTTACATACATAGGATCTCAGAGTAGATTGCATTTGGGCGATTAACTCAAGCCACCACCCATGCCACTATGGCCACACTACAATTCTCAGGTGCTGCTTGAGCCGGGAATTACACCTCATAGGTGCAGCCTGGAGCAAAGCTAAAGCCATGCCAGGTATTAGCGATGGACTCAGGAAGTTCGACTTTCCCCATCTTGTGCACAGGCCATAAAGCAACGCTTCCTCCTTCACCTCAGCTAATACCTGACATTCCTGAAGGCTGCAGGATGTGATTTGCACTATGAGCATAGAGAAAGAAAATTAGTTACAGCTGGAGCAATTGGCAGGCAGGAAGATAATTGAAAGCCAGCAAAACTATCAACCATTTAATTGCTTACATTAAAGAAACAAATCGCCAGCAATCAAGCCAACATATAAAGGGTACAGAAAAATGAAGCGTAGGGAAATAGATTAATTTTCATCAAGAACAAGTAAAAAAAAAAGGAAACAGTCAAATGACATACTTATTATGGAGCCTGTATTGTTCATAAACTTTAATCAATTTAAAACTCATTTTCAACATATTAAACTTCACTCTTAAATGCCTCAAAATGAATCCTGCCCAGTGCAACTAGGTGCCATAAAACAGATACTGCAATGGTACTGCCGTTGCCAGGCATTCAAAAATCACAAGTCAGACTCCAAAATCATGAGACTGGCTTAAAAACCCAAGACTTTAAGATATAAAGTTTTTTGGGGGGTGGGGCATTGAACCTTTAAGACTGACCAAGTATTATTATTTTATGAACTACCATTCATTAATAACTTAGACTGGTTAATAATTAAACCACACATATAATTCAGTAACATAAGAACATGAGAATGACCATACTGGGTCAGACCAATGGTCCCTCTAGCCCTGTAGCGTGTCTTCCAACAGTGGCCAATACCAGGTGCTTCAGAGGGAATGAACAGAACAGTCAATCATCAAGTGATCCATCCCCTGTCATCCACCCACAGCTTCTGGCAAAGAGAAGCTAGGGATACTCAGAGCATAGAGCTGCATTCCTGACCATCTTACCTAATAGCCATTGGTGGACCTATCCTCCATTAATTTATCTAGTCATTTTTCAAACCCTGTTATAATCTTGGCCTTCGCAACATCCTTTGGCAAGAAGTTCCACAGGTTGACTATGCGTTAAGTGAAGAAATACTTCCTTTGGTTCGTTTTAAACCTGCTGTCTATTAATTTCATTTGGGGACCCCTAGTTCTTGTATTATGAGGAGTAAATAACACTGCCTTATTTACTTTCTCCACACGAGTCACGATTTTATAGACCTCTGTCATATCCCCCCTTAGTTGTCTCTTTTCCAAGCTGAATCTTATTAGTATCTCCTCAGATGAAAGCTTTTCCTACCCCTAATCATTGTTGCTGCCCTGTTCTGTACCTTTTCCAATTCCAGTATGTCTTTTTTGAGATGGGGCGACCAGATCTGCATGCAGTATTCAAGATGTGGGCGCACCATGGATTTATAAAGAGGCAATATGACAGTTTCTGCCTCATCTATCCCTTTCCTAGTGATTCCCAACATTCTGTAGGTTTTTGGACTGCGACTGCACATTGAGTGGATGTTTTCAGAGAACTCCCCACAATGACTCCAAGATCTCTTTCTTGAGTGGGAACAGCTGATTTGGACCCCATCATTTTGTAGGTATAGTTGGGATTGTGTTTTCCAATGTGCATTACTTTGCATTTATCAACACTGAATTCATCTACCATTTTATTCCCCAGTCCCTCAGTTTTGTGAGATCCCTTTGGAATTCTTCGCAGTCTGCTTTGGACTTAACTCTCTTGAGTCATTTTGTATCATCTGCAGATTTTGTTCAGCAAAACATGCCTTGCAAAAAGCTGCAGGAGACCCATTTCGTGGCTTGTGAGGCCCAGTCTGGGTGTCACTGTTCTAGGTTGTCTACCTCAAAGTCCATTCAGACTGTGCAGTGGTTCTCACGACAACGGGGAGCTTCACCCTCGGAAAAGTTAGTTCTTCTCTACAGAGGGGCCCGAGCTGCAAAAGTCAGACCAGTTCTGGAGTCTGAAAACTCTTATGTCTGGGGGTGACAAGACCCAGGGCTCAGTAGGGAGATGGGCTGCCCTTGTCATTCCAAGACGTTTTGCAGATGTTGGGTTCCGGCTTTTGCCCACCACTTTCCAGCACATGTAGAATATTGAAACCTGGGCACTGATTTATCATTGTTTTATAGTTACCACAGTCATTTACACCAGGGCAAGGTGACTTCTACCAAATCTGAACTGTAGCATTTTGCTCCCACTTTGCACTGGTGTAGATGGCTTCACAAAAGTGCATGGTGATGATGAATTGGCGCCCTGAACCTCCGGTGTCACAGGCAAATGCTGTATCACCTTCCACACCACCTCTCATCCACAGGAGCATACTACTTCTCTCCAACCAGCCAAAGCGCTAGTACATCTATCCCACAATGCTCTCCATGCACTTCACCCTTATTTATTGGTTATTTCCATGTCAATAATGAAACCAGGAGCTAAGGTGTGTTCAAAATATGAGTTGCAACATGTTCATTTGTTGCTGAGAGTCCAGGATGTGTGCTTGGGAGAGAAAGAGACTCATTGTAGCCACACATTTACCTCTTGTCCCTTGCAAAGCTGCTGGTACTGTCCCTCAGTGGTTTTCATCAGCAGTGGCCATCAGGAAGGGATGTTGGAGCCAATGTTCTAGAATATTTTACAGATCCTAGAGAAATGACCTTTGAACCATACTTTCCCCTCCACCTGTTCTATTTCCGAGCCCTAGTCTACACTTAAAATGTAAAACTGACTTAGCTACATTGCTCAGAGGTGTGAAAAATTCACACCCCTGCCGGCTGTATTTAAGCCACCCTAAACACCGGTGTAGATGTGGCTAGGTGTTTGGGAAGATGGATTACCTACATTGATGGTAAAACCCTTTCCGTCGATGTAAGAAGCACCTACACTGCAATAGCGGCCTAATGTAGTGTAGACATGGCCTGAGGGTCCTTGACACATACTTACAAGGTTACAGGACATTCCCATCTCTCACTTACAAACGCACCCCTTAGCACTGTGGTGGGAACGTCGCATTTCAGGCAAATATGAGAGCTGTTGTCGAGTTCCACACGGTTCCCATCATGCACATTGTTAGCTGAATGTAACACCAAAACCTGGCTGGGTGATATTGCTGACATCCTTTCTTAGGGCCAGCTTCTGATGCCCTCGTGTCTGTTGAATAGTACTTTACTCCATCAGTAAATGGGACCACTTGTGGAGCAAGGTATTACTGAACAACACACGAGATGTCAGATCCTGGCCGATAGCTTGTACTTCCCTCCTACCCAGGGAAAACCCACAGTGACTTTGAAGGGCATTTTGCCTAGGTAAGGATTGAGTAAGTATGTGCTCGATTCTGTCACCCTTCCATTCATGCTGATTAGTACCTTACACCATTGAGTCAAATGGGATTCCTTGAAGAGGAAGGCACTTGTCAGTGTGAGTAAGGGTGCTGCAATCTCACTCTTGTCTTTAATCAGCTTCGGTGTACAACAGCAAGTATCCCACAGCTGTGGGGATCTCCTGGCCAAGAGTCAGTGTTCTTGGCTGCACCTCCAGGCAAAGACACCACCAGACAAGGTGCTAGCCTCCGGGAATTACCCCCTGCCCTTGATCACCACTAGCAGATAATTGCAACTGGACAGGCAATCTGTCACACAGCAGGAGCATGGCATGTGATTAGGGCCCAATCCTGAGCGGGGCTGGTCCTTTGGGAGTTGAGGAGGATGCTGAGTATGTTCCAGGAGATGCCCTGCACCATGCAGGATCAGGTCCAGAGAGACAACAGCCCTGAATCTCCTCTCCCACCTATTTGATATTGGTATAACTCCATTGATTCCAGATCTACACCAGAGTGAGTTAGTTCATTTGGCTTGGTGGGTCAAACCCTCCCCTAAGTCATATCCCCGGAACCCTAGTTAAGCTTCCTGTGGTGTTCCATGTTTGTCACTACGTGCAGATTTGGCACCCCCGTGTTCCCATTTTATAATTGCTGATCATTCAAGGTAGCCAATGCCAGCCATCTGCATTCCTGCTGCCCACGCCGCCCACGGGTCAGCAGGTGACCCATAGCCCACGGTTTCTCTGTTAGCATCATGTCCGTGGACATGAGGCCCATTCCAGCACAAAGCAACTCCCCCAGACCATCACCATGAGGACTCGGTGCGCTTTAGGAAGAGCTGACCTGGATTTGGATTCTTTGTGGGCAACACTAGATGAGTCCGAAAATATGGCCAAGACTGTGATGATGGGGATGAGATGAGAACAAATCCAGGACAAAAGCAAGAGGCTGCAATTGCTAATCTGACTAAAAACATCCATTGTCCCCTGCAAATCACTAAGAAGAGGAGATGGAGACAATCAACGTTTTCCTGGGAGAAGGGAAGACGAATGGGTTCCCAGGTTGATTGTTTTTTCCAGAGTGATTTTGTCATTTGGTGATAAAAATCTAATTTCACAATGAGCGTGTGACATAAAATAAAACGAAAGCTGGAGCCAAAGGCTGGAAGCTGCTGGCTGCCATCCAGTCTACCTGCCCACATGAGTGAGAAATGGCAGGATAGAGCATCTCCACTCAATGATTATTCTCATGCCGCTGAGCTTCACCCTCTTGGATTGAGTTCAAAAACTTCTGAAGTTTCTCTACAAAAGAATCAATCATTTTGGGTTTGTTTAATTTTTTTTTCCTTTGGTTGCTCAGTTGGGTTTTTTTCTTCCTTTTTTCTTGTTGAACACCTGAGTGTCCAAATCTTACACTTCTGCATTACAGGCAGGCCAGATTGGTTTGGATACAATGTCACAGCTCCATGGACAGTGAGGACTTCACAGATATCACTGGGTTGCACACCGCAGCCACTCATAACTCCACAGTGGAAGATCACTTAGAACTCAGACCCCACTTTCTGCAAAGACTCAGTCTCCAAGCACTTGAACTAAAGGAAAATCACCATTATCTGGCAGCAATATAGGACCTATGACACACCATAGGAAAATTCTGTTTCCATGCTGGAGAGGGCAGTGGTGTGCTCTCTCTCTCTCTCTCTCACACACACACACACAGAGTAGATAATTATACTAAAATCAACCCAATGCATTGCCCGCAATTAAATTCATTCTGAACCTTTTTTTTTTTTTAAATGGTGTAATTTAAAAAACAACAAAGTTGGTTCCATACCAAAGTGTGGAAGTAGCTGAAATACCATTTGAGAGGCTGCTGTATTGCTATTTTCAACCAAACTAGGGCCAATGGGCCTGGGCTGAAGTCCTCACCTGCTGAGTGGGATGTACATTATAGACGCATGTCTCATCTACCAGATTCATATAAAAAGGGCTTTAAAAGAAAACATTCTACTACCTGACTGATGGTAGAGGAATTTTCATAGGTCACATGCTCCCCATCACCTAGCATGGTCATCTGCCAATCATGTAGACAGCAGCATAAAGAGAATTTGCACAACTTCCTTCTTCAAGGCCACAGGCCTGAAAGCGGGTGAGTTCCTGGAACAGTTCTGCTACTTGAAGGCATGAATACCTTCACAGATATTCAAGCATAGACTGATTTTATCCACGTGAGGCCAAATTCATTACACCAGGGCATCCTTATTTCTGCCAGGAACAGGTTACACGGATGTGCTAGGACTCAGCTCTTTGGTTTGCCCTGGCTGTCTGTAGTATTATTATTTTGTGTTATAGTTGCACTTAGAAGCCCCTACCAAGAGCAGAGCCCCATTGCACCAGGTTCTGTACAGGCTCAGTCCCAGCCCTAAAGCACTCCCAGTGTAAGTAGACAAATAGACAAATGACAGGAGGGGAAACAGAGGCCAAGAGGGGGCAAGTGACTCACCCAAGGTCACACAGCTAGTCAGTGGCAAAGCTCGGACCGCAACTCAAAACTCCTGATTCCTGTCCATTGCTATATCCACTAGAACACATGACTTCCATACTGCTGCTTCTGCCTCTGCTCCATAAGATCAGACAGCAATTAGGCTCACATATTGAAAAGAGGGAGGATCTGATTGTCTACTAACTCACACTAGTTTTAGACTGAAGTCACTAGTCAATAGCATTAATCCAGATTCACACCAACCCCTGTGTTTCTAGCTTTTATGACACCAAATAAAACGTTCGGACTGAGACTGATGTAGTGCTATCTTCCTGAATCTGCAGGCACGGACTGCAACAATAGCCCGAGGCGCAATGGTGAACTGCTCTGTTCTTCTTAACTGTGTGTTCCGTCTGGAGTGTAATGAAGACTGTCAGAGCTGTGTGGGGAATGGAAATTCTGTTTCATGGAGGATTTCAAGATCTCAAAATCTGTTTTCATTCCGATTCGGAATAAAACCCACAAGCTTGTGAAATTCTCCTTTAAAGAAAATTTAAAAAACCAATTTTGACTTTATTTTAATTTTACATTATTATATTATGTAATGAATACAAAATTTAAACATTTGTGAAACAAATACTCATTGCCAAAGGAAAAAATCAAAAAGTGTGTATTCAGAAACACTGAAATGGGCTGATTTGCCATTCTCCAACAGAATGTGGAGAAATTGACACGATTTTTGCTGAATGTTTTGATTTTGAAAATGGTTCCACTGAAGTTTTTTCAACCCTCTCTAATGACACGTTTGATGTCGCATCTGCTGATTGTTTCACCACTGATCCCTCTAGCAGAAACGTCCAGCCATTCAGGAACCACAGAAGAGTTCCACCCCGTTATACCCATTTGACACCCATAGTCAGAATCCTCAGAACTGCCCCGAGGGTCCTCTCTAGCCTTAACAACTGGAGTGCAGGGGGAAATAAGTAACTACAGCAGAAGCCACTCTGCGTCGGTATCTAAATGTTTTCATGTTATTCTTTTGCAGATAAAATAACACAGCCCCTAGAATTATGAAAGAGGACTAATGGAAGGCATGCATTGGCCTAACCGCCTCTGTAATGGCAGGTGGATTTAGGTACTGGTGACATGTCACCACCTAGTCATCTCTCCAGTGCAAGACAATAACATTTTGAGACTGTCTTTTGTCACAGGCGTTGCTGTCCTCTGGCAAAACTATGCCTTTGTCCTTACAGTGCTTGTTCTGATACAGTCCTCCCAAGTTCTCAAACTTTTACTCCTCTTCAAACCTTTGCGCTGATTTTTTACACATTCAACCACTTGCTCCACTTTACATTGCCTGGTGCTTACCACCGGGGCTATAAATTATCCAGCAGCTCTCTGTCTCATGTCAAGACATTGATTCACTGCATGCAGTACAGTGTTCTATATTCTTTTTGACACCACATTAACCATCAGCTTCTCAGTAAAGCAATATTGAGGCCAGCCTGGTATTTTACAGTGATTTTTACAGGCTCACGGCCTTGGTTTCTCCAGGATGATTTGCTCCTTAATCAACTTTAGGGACCTGCATAATTCACAGGCTTATCTCGTCCTGCTGAATCAAGCAAAGACTCGTACCATCCTCCTGCAACCCTCCCAAGCATCACTGCTTGGACCGTGAGACCCGGAGTATGGTGGGGCAAACATCACTTTCACTAGTGTATTAGACAGGCTGCTCGTCAGCCACTCTGCATGAAACTCCCAGCCATGCTGCATGCAAACAACCGGTGCCAAGTACGTTGTACATATAGCCCAAGTACAATAGTCGGTGCCGTCATCATCATCACGGTACATCCCAAAGGAGCATCGCCTCTTTGCAACACCTGGATCAATTTCTAGGTAGGTCCTTAAAGTGGTCTGATTGTATATTCAGTTTATGTCCATCACTCACAATCATATTGCACCAATAAAATTTTGGCCTCCATGCGATTGCTAGTCATGGAGTGACATTCCTTGGTCAACATGACCTAATAGCATGTCCCGGCCAAAAAAGGCACCAAAACTGAACCAGTGCTGATGGAGATGGTTCCTGGGTGGGCTACAAATATCCTCACTGCTGATCTTGTCCTGCCGTTTAATGTGGAGCAGCTGCGGGACTAGAATGGGACATATGCTGCAATCAAGTGTTTCCCACTAGTTAGTCACACAAAAACAGCTGATTCGCCAGCCCCAAATTCACAACCCAATTTTTAAACATGTACAAGATCAAGATGCCTTGACGGGATATAAGACGAGTGAGACATTATCAGTTGCTGAATGTGTAATGGGAGGAGACAAAAGCCAGGGCTAGAAATGGTCGAAAATGTTCTATGAAAACTTTTTTCAAAGGTAAGTGGCTTTACGACAAGACAGAAATGTTCGTGTGAAACTTTCTGGTTTTGTCAATATTTTCCAGATTTTGCTGGGGAAAACATACGAGCAAAATGAACGCTGTTTTCAGGTTTTGATTTTGGTTTTTTTGGTTTGGTTTGTTTTATTCCAATAAATCCTGGATAATTAAAAAATATATATATATATATATTCTTATGTTTTAAAAATATTTCTTGTGGATCAGATGCAATCTGCTTTTCAATCAGTACCAGCTGGGCCTAGAAAGCAATAAAAATGACAGTCCCAGATGAGACCCTTCAGAATGGCTTCATTAAACTTCATGCCAACCCCGTCTCCTCAGATCAATAGAAGTGATGGATATGGATGACTTTGCTTAATCAGATTCGCCACCATTACAGCTGAGCTGAATTACAGCCAAACCCTCCTGAGAGCAGAGCAAACCCCATCAAGACCCTCATAAACAAAATGCCAGCATCCGGAGCTAAAGAGAGACAGGAAGGGAGGTTAGAGAAAGGCATTGCAGAGTTGGGGTTAGTCTGCATCTCCACAGCGACTCAGGCGGAAGAAAAGCTTTTATTTATTGTTCACCAGCCTCCAGGGTGTGAGAGTCACTCAGCATATTCACATAGTCACCTTGTATCACTGGGTTTGCAGCTCCATGTCAGAGCAAGCAGTTAGGGACACATCAGAACATGTACTGTATGGGTCATACATATGCAGGCTACCTTCTCCATCCCCTTGTTATAAAATGCATGCTCAGGCCAGGCCCTGTGGTAGGCCAGAAATAAAGGCGTGAAGGACATGGCTCTGTTCTGCAGTAGTTTATAACTCCTGGAGGATTATCCCGGGTTATGGAGATGTTTACTGTGTGACTAGGTGAGGCTAGTTCACTGTATGCATGGTCAATTTAGTTGGTAGACATGCTATTAGGAAATAAGCTGGGAGGCATCACCATGGATCAGGATAAAACATGGCTGAGCAAACAGATCAGCTGGTTAAGAGACAACACCTGAGCTATTAGCTGTGACAGTGTGCTTCCCAGCTCCAGCCAAGTTAAACAGCTGGTTTGCCAAAGCTGGGGACTCACAGAACAAAGGGATCGCGCACAGCTAAGTGGTTGCTCTTTAGGGAGTGTGGGGGCAGTTGTCAGGGGCTATTAATGAGGAACAAGCTGAAACAGATGCAGGGTTTGTGGAGCGGGGCCAGAAGGAGGAGGTAGAGTGGCCTAGCAGACAAAGCAGCGGATGGGGGCTAGGTTCCACTCCCAGTTCTGCCATTGGCCTGCTGGGGAACCTCACACAAGTCATGTCACCGCTCTGCGCCTCAGTTTCCCCTCTGTAAAATTAGGCTTTGAGATCTGCTGGTGAAAAATGCTATGTAAGAACCAGGTATTCTTATAAGCTTCCAGGGGGAGGGTAAGTCTTAGGGGAGATAGACACACACGGAGGCTCTTTTATTGTTCTAAAATACTTTTTCTCTTATGCTGTGCTGTGTGCTTCCAGTTACAATTAAACAATACTTTGTTTTAAACAGCACGTGGTCACTGTATTAACCACAAGTCACAGCTTCTGGAGGGAAGCCCTTCAGAGGCTGACCCCAGTCAGATCTACTGAGCCATGACGGGTGGTACTCAGATGGCTGCACCTGAGATTCGGTCTGAGTGGGAGAACCCTGGGACCTCAAGAACGTGTTCCTTAGGAGTAGAGAGGTTATTTTACCTCTGTATTTGGCACTGGTGCGACCACTGCTGGAATCCTGTATCCAGCTCTGGTGCCCACAATTCAAGAAGGATGCTGATAAATTGAAAAGGGGTAAGAGAGGAGCCCTGAGAATAATTAAAGGATTAGAAAACATGCCTTTTAGTGACAGCCTCAAAGAGCTCGATCTATTTAGCTTTACAAAGAGAAGTTTAAGGGGTGACTTGATCACAATCTGTGAGTATCGACACGGGGAACAAATATTTAATAACGGGCCCTTCAATCTAGTAGGGAAAGCTCTAACGTGATCCAATGGCTGGAAGTTGAAGCGAGGCAAATACAGACAGGAAATAAGGTGTAAATTTTTAATAGTGAGGGTAATTGACCATCAGAACAACATACCAAGGGTCATGGTGGATTCTCCATCACTGACTATTTTAAAATGAAGATCAGGTGTTTTTCTAAAAGATCCGTTCTAGGAATTGCTTCGGGGAATCTTTGTGGCCTGGGCTATATGGCAGGTCAGACTAGATGGTCATAGTGGTCTTGGAACCTATGAATCTTAGTGGTGCATTCACCTCTTTCACTGGAGCACCCAGGGAAATTATGGCTGCTCAGGACTTCTCAAGCTCAGGCCCATAGTGGGATGGGATGTAGAAGGGTGCTGCCATTGGCTGTGCGGTCTATTGGCCCTCGGTTCCACAGGAATCCCCTCAGGTCCCTTAAATCCCATCCCCCTAACGCCTCGTTTTGTGTTCACTCTTGCCATTGAGCCCTAACCGGACCAACGCCTTCCTCGGCTCACAAGGCCTCACTTTACAAGCTACAGGGCTCATGGGTCTTGACCCACTTTAGGGATCATCCAATTATTCATGAACCAAAATAGCTCCAGTACTGGGGCCACTGCGCAGATCTGACATTTGATTCAGGCACCAAATAGCCTAGGTGACTGGAAGAATAAGGAGCTGCTGGCCTCCACGTCATCGATGCTGAGTGAGGAATCCCTCTGCCCTGTATGTATTTTCAAACCCGAGAAGCTAAATGAGATTGTCTGGTGTTGACCTTGGCTCTTGCTGGCAGTGCCTAAATATGTAACTGCTGACGCGGGCACCCCAATGCGGAGTAAGAAACCCTGACTTAGCCCCTCGGGTTTGACAAGGGGGCCCACAGACAGTAAAGTCCTTTAGGACCCTCCTGGATGAAAGAAGCTAGGTGAATGGATGCCATTTGGACCTGGAAAAGTTCCAAGATGTTTACTTTGGAGGGAAGCTTGAGGTTTAGTCTACATTTATCCAGGTTGATATTATACAGAGGCAAGGGAAATCTATGATCAAGGCAATCAGTTCCTATTTAAATGCATCCTCACTGAATTCTCAATCTTTGATCTAATCCATTGTTCACCTCTCTGGCCCCAAACAGATGCATCCCAGTCACTTACAAAACCTACACACATGGTGACCCAGGCATGACATGGTGGTGACCCAGGCTTGGCGACCTAGGCACAAATCCACTAATGCTAGCAGTCCCAAAGCAGAGCAAACTTTATGCCTCTCCAAGGAGGAATGAAAGGCAACTATTATTTTTTTCTTAAAGGTGACTCAGAGGACAGACCTGTAGCAAAGCCTGGGCATGGAGAGGCTGGAGAGAATTATTGCTTAAATTTTAGTAGCATGCATAAACGAGATGACGTTTTTGATGCCACCAGCTATAGAAGCGTAATCATTATAAAGCAGACCATATTTCTTTCTAACTTTCCTTTGGTCTTTTAACACATTGTCCAATACATCTTGCTAGCCTACTATACATAGTCAGACATATATTTACTTCTTTGTTTTCTGTGCATATTATTTAACCTCTGGAAGACTGCAAAATATTCCAGAAGTGATGGCACATGTTGTGGGCAGCTTTAGTGGTCCAGGTTGACATAGGTGGAACTTATCCGCTGTGATGTCACATCAGCTGAAGTGCCCCATGTTCTATGTACATATCAGTGGAACACAGTGCTGGGCTGCAAAATGTACCAAGTACATACAGATGGAAGTCATGTGTTGTATTTCTAAACCTATGAAGCACATTCAGGTAGAACACATCTTCTGTGCTGTTCCATTGTTCCATCAGTTTAATGCACCTTGATGTCAATGGAATTCTAATGGACAAAAATAGCACAGCAGCATTGGATGAGCCGTGGAAGGGTTGCACAGATAGTAAATGAGTACTGGTTGCCAAAGCTTTTCAAAGGCGGCTAGCAGTTATAGAGTGTAAAGTGGCAAGGAGGGGTAGCCGTTCCTGTTTGCTTCTCTGGGGACCGAACACCAGGACTGTTGATCTAAAAGCATGAACCTCAACATCTTGAATTAAGGCTCTTTGCTCAGAGACAGTAGCAGATTCATAAATTTATACAGTGGCCTAACAACTAGAGGGGGACAAAGAGCTACATTATGATAGTGTGGGTTGTACAGGGCGAAATAAAAAACCTTGTTTACTTACTAGTAGAGCTGAGTGAATAAGTCTCAGCAAATAATTTATTTAATTAATTTTGCCCTTTTTTGCTGTTCAGAAGTTGTCCTGAAAGCAGGGCACAAAATGCTTGAAATCTGAGCAATTCTTGATGGGCAGATTGCTGATAATTGCAGCTCTTCACAGCTCACACTCTGCTGGGTAGTTTGTATGATGTTGTTTCTGTTCCTTGATTGGATGACTTATGCAACTAATCAACACAAGCAATAGTGAATTTGCCAGGTGAGTGCAGTATGCTTTCATTTATCTGAAACTCTATCATCTAAACCTCCACATTATCCGAATGCCTTCCTTGTCCCCCAACATACAATACATGAGATACATGCCCTGTGCAGCATATATCTAATGCTGGGAGGAAAGGAAGAGATTTAGTTAATGCACTGCTACAGACTGGGGGCCGACGGTCTAGGCAGCAGTTCTGAAGAAAAGGACCTGGGGGTTACAGTGGACAAGAAGCTGGATATGAATCAACAGTGTGCCTTTATTGCTAAGAAAGTGAACGGCATATTGGGCTGCATTAGTAGGAACATTGCCAGCAGATCGAGGGAAGTTATTATTCCCCTCCATTCGGCACTGGTGAGGCCACATTTGGAGTATTGTGTCCAGTTTTGGGCCCCCCACTACAGAAAGGATGTGGACAAATTGGAGAGAGTCCAGCAGAAGGCAACAAAAATGATTAGGGGGCTGGAGCACATGACTTATTAGGGGAGGCTGAGGGAACTAGGTTTGTTTAGTCTGCAAAAGAGAAGAATGAGGGCCGATTCCATAGCAGCCTTCAAGTACCTGAAGGAAGATCCCTGAACCCAGCCCATGTGCTCAGAGCTCAACCAGCTCGCTAGTCAGTCAGAAAACTGGGAACATTTCTTTGCGAGAAACATCCAAAACTTTTCTAGTTTAATATTTTTTTTCCAATTTGTCAACATGCTGAAATTAAAAATAAAATATGTTGACGAGCTTGAAAACAGCCAGAAGCTCATCCTGTGAAACCTGCTGCACAAAAGTCTCCATGACAAATCAGAGAAAGCAGAAACAGTGCATCTGACCCAGGCCAGCCTCTGACAGCTCAGGATAATTCCCTAACAGCACATAGAATCATAGAGTTGGAAGGGACCTCAGGAGGTCATCTAGTCCAACCCCCCTGCTCAAAGCAGGACTAACCTTAGCTAAATAATCCCAGCGAGGGTTTTGTCAAGCCACATCTTAAAAACCTCTAAAGATGGAGATTCCACCACCTCCCTAGGTAACCCATTCCAGTGCTTCACCACCCTCCTAGTGGAAAACATTTTCCTAATGTCCAACCTAGACCTCCCACACTGCAACTTGAGACGGTTGCTCCTTGTTCTGTCATCTGCCACCACTGAGAACAGCCTAGCTCCATCCTCCCTGGAACCCCCTTTCAGGTAGTTAAAGGCTGCTATCAAATCCCCCCTCACTCTTCTCTTTTGCAGACTAAACAAGCCTAGTTCCTTCAGCCTCTCCTCATAAGTCTCCTGCTCCATCCCCCTAATCATTTTTGTTGCCCTCCGCTGGACTCTCTCCAACTTGTCCACATCCTTTTTGTAGTGGGGGCCCCAAAACTGGACACAATACTCCAAATGTGGCCTCACCAATGCCGAATAGAGGGGAATAATCACTTCCCGCAATCTGCTGGCAATGCTCCTACTAATGCAGCCCAATATGCCATTAGCCTTCTTGACAACCAGGGCACACTGCTGACTCATATCCAGCTTCTTATCCACTGTTACCCCCTGGTCCTTTTCTGCAGAACTGCTGCCTAGCTCTTCCGTCCCCAGTCTGTAGCTGTGCATGGGGTTCTTCTGTCCTAAGTGCAGGACATTGCACTTGTCCTCGTGGAACCTCATCAGATTTCTTTTGACCCAATCCTCCAGTTTGTTTAGGTCCTTCTGTATCCTATCCCTACCTTCCAGGGTATCTACCACTCCCCCTAGCTTAGTGTCATCTGCAAACTTGCTGAGGGTGCAATCTACCCCATCCTCCAGATCATTAATGAAGTTGTTGAACAAAACCAGCCCCAGCACCGACCCCTGGGGCACTCCACTTGTGACCGGTTGCCAGCTAGACATTGAGCCATTGATCACTACTTGTTGAGCCCTATGCTCTAGCCAGTTCTCTATCCATTTTATAGTCCATTCATCCAACCCATACTTCTTTAACTTGCTGCTAAGAATACTGTGAGAGACCGTATCAAAAGCTTTGCTAAAGTCAAGGTATATCACGTCCACCGCTTTCCCCACATCCACAGAGCCAGTCACCTCTTCGTAGAAAGCAATCAGGGTGGTCAGGCATGACTTTCCCTTGGTGAATCCATGTTGACTGTTCCTGATCACCTTCCTCTCTTCCACATGCTGGATTGCTCTCCCCGGTTCAGTTTTAAATGACTTAATGCTATCCAGGCACTCCACAAAAGCATAGTTAGTGAACGCCTCTGCCCCAAAGAGTTTATACTTTAGCAATGAGAAAGTTCTGTACTAGTGAAAATCAATAATCAATTAAACTCATTCACCCCCTCCTAATAACTGTTGGGCAGTAATGCTGGAAAAAACCACAATGGTGTCTGCATTTTAGTGGCAGATGAATGATCCGTGTGCATAGTATCTGTGAAGCCTTTGGGGAGCCTTCAAGATGAAACGTGCTGTAGAAAGTTCTTATTGATTTGTTTCTTTTCTGTTTGAAAGGGAGTCCTGGGATCATGTTTGAGAGGACTTGAGTTGATGAGCTGAGCTGAGCTCATGCTTCTGAAGGGTTTTCAGTGCATCCTATGTTGAGAGAATAACTAATGTAAAGGGTCCAATGGGAGGGCAAGGAAGAGGAAAATAACCATCGTACATCTTGCTATTTGAACCCCTTTGTCATTGTTGTTGCAGGGCTTGTTACTCACTGCCCAGCTCAAACCCGGCTTAGTCTATGAAAGCTGTGGAGATCCTAGGCCGAGGCTGTGACAGTGCAAACCATTTGCAGGTAATTTCCGTTGCTCGCTTAGACAAGGATCTTTATTACTTTCTCCAGCCTAGCTTGGAAGGCCAGGAGCACTTGGGTATCCCTAAGGCAGCAGCTAAAGACTTGTTGGTCTCAGTTCTCAAGAGATCATGTGAACCATTTCTTTAGTTTGAATCTGCGTGGGTTTGAAGCAGTGATATGCCAGAGCCTGTGGAAGAATCCAAACTCAGGGGTCCTTACTTACACGTCCGTTGCCCAGCGGATGGTCCAAATAAGCCAGACAGCAGTTTAGCAAAGTCAAGACTTTATTCTTTACGTAAAGAAGGTGGTCCCTATGTGCTCGGGGCGACCTCAAACATACATTTCTAAAAGCTTTTATAGCCTTACACAAACAAGTCTATTTACGTCACAGTTTCCATGGCAATACATACTAAAAACTACTTATCTAGGAATATCTTGGCCTAGTACTTTTCAGCTGTCCCTATCTAAGTTGCAAGGTCTTCCTCCGCATTCCGTCCCTGCCGGCGCCCAGGCCCCATAACTATCTTGTTACTGCTAAACATTCTGAGACTAAACATC
Organism: Emydura macquarii macquarii; assembly: GCF_026122565.2. Lineage (NCBI taxonomy): Eukaryota > Metazoa > Chordata > Testudines > Chelidae > Emydura > Emydura macquarii. Next base: position 1,993,634 of record NW_027132084.1, on the reverse strand, counting down.
TGCTAGAAAAGCACATTCCATCTCAGGCTTTTGCAGCCTTTCCTGCAGACCAGTTCTCATAAGAAACAGAGACTCCATCTTCTTTTCCCTCCACAAGCCCTAGACTAAATTCCAGATCTGGATCTGAATTCCATGAGCCTGATTCTGCTTCTGCACTGGATTTACGCTGCTTCAATTCCAGTGACTTCAACAGAGTTCTCCAGATTTGCATTCACAAGTGTCAGCGCTCCATGTCTCCCTCCGTAATGGACTGAGCCAAAACCTTGGACCTGGATACTTCCAACCTTGTGTATTTGAAAATTCGATCCAAACCTAACCTCTCCCAAATGTTCAGAGTCAGCCATTCTAGAGCCAGAGTCGGGCTGTGAACTTCAGTTCAAACTTGGACTCATCTCTAGTTTGAGTGATCACCAAAAGACAGCTCAGAACTTGGTGGCAATTGCCAAATTGCTGCTGGTGTTAATCCCAGCCATATAGAGGCATGCTTTTTCCATGACCCATAAACAGGCTCAAGTTTGCTCAAAACTGGGCCCAGATTTGCTCAAAACAAGTGCTGACTTTGGGCAAGTCTTTGAGTAATCTGTGCTGAGTTTTTCATTTGTAGCTGGAAAGCAACTTTTGTATGGTTTGATGAATGCTTTGCACAGTTTTAAAAAGGAACTCCTACTTAATGGCTGCCCTGAGTGACTTAGAAAGTAACAGGAAAGATATATTACAATCAGTGGTAGTGTGACCAGATAGCAAGTGTGGAAAATCGGGATGGGGCGTGGGGTAATAGGGGCCTATGTAAAACAAAGCCCTGAATATTGAGACTGTCCTTATAAAATTGGGACATCTGGTCACCCTAATCGGTGAAGCCCATGAATGGAATTCTACATCCAAGTCCCTCATGCTGCCCCCACTCCTCCGCACACTCACAGCCTTTGGGAAAGTTCAAATTTGGATCAGATCCTGACCTGAACGTCACAGTTAGGTCTGTCTCTGGTTACAATAGCTTTAGAAATCTCAGTACAAATGGAGCTTTCTGGTTGGCCACCTGTCGTTTCATGCCTGTGCCAGCAATTTCGTTCAGTGCTCAGGTTTACGACTTGAATTTCCACCATAAGAACAAGGCAATGCAGATGGGTGTGTTTCCAGGGCATGGCTCTCAATTGTCACAGGCAAGTCTGAGGAGAGCATCACCTCCCATGGTGCTAAATCCAACATGTGCGCCCTGAGATTCCATTCATGTTAATGACATATGAACATGGGTTGCCACAGCCAATCAGCTTGCAAGGAGAAAAAGTCACTCTGTCCTAAATACCCCCCTATCCTGTGGAAAAACCCATCGAGGGGATTTGTAGGCATGTCGTCTCCTGGCTTTTCCATTGTACACCCTCTTCAGGTGTGAAGAGGTTTACCAGTTTCCAGCTGGGGTGGCCTAGAAGCCTTGCAGAGTCAAGGATTCCTGAGAAAACGTGGATCCTTCCCCATTTAGGGGGCATCTGCATACAGAGGTGGTCTATGTATGCTTGCACCCAGGTCCCCCTTCCCTCAAGCAGCACAGCTCACTCAAACTGCCATTGGCTTTGCACACTGCCCCCTCTCCAAGGAAGGGCAGAACCTGCGGATAGGAGTTACTATAACACTGACCAATGCCAGTCATGGGTGGCCGGGATCAAAGTTGCAGCGGGGGAGGTCTAGGTTGGATATTAGGAAAAACGTTTTCACTAGGAGGGTGGTGAAGCACTGGAATGGGTTACCTAAGGACGTGTTGGAAACTCCATCCTTAGATATTTTTAAGGCCTGACTTGACAAAGACTTAGATGGGATGAATTAGTTGGGGTTGGTCCTGCTTTGAGCAGGGGGTTGGACTAGATGACCTCTTGAGGTCCCTTCCAAACCTAATCTTCTATGACTCTATGATTCCCCTCTTCTGCTCCCCTCATTCTGTGCAGCACTGGGGAGCTTCTAGAACTTGGACTTTGGCTTGGGTATCTTAGAAGAGTTGCCCACCGTGCCTCACCTCTTCAACAAACGCCGCTGGAATCACAACTGCTTCTAATTCACATGAACCCCTAAGACTGTCAGGAAAACCTGAGAGTAGCACAGCACCATCCTGTATATGTGTGCGCGTGTCTGTCGATAGGTATTTGTGCATGTGTGAAAGCAATGAACAATTCAGATAACATTTTGTTTCTAACTCTTCCAACAGGAAATTAATCATGCTCGCTCTCAAAACAATGATGCTTCATTGGGATGGACTGAGTTGTCAGAATTTAATAGCAGGAAGTCTTACTGCATTTTCACTTCATCATTCATGTCATTTCAAGATAATTTTGGAATTAATAAGTACAAACATGAGTTTGGAACTGACAGGTGATTATAGAAGCACCATGAGTGTTCTCTCCATCTTAACCCTTCAGATCCATGCTGGCAGATGACAAAACTCTAGACAATACCGTATTATATTATAATATCACAAGGCCCCAACTGTGGTCAGAGCCCCATTGTGCGACGCACACAGTAAGAGACAATTCCTGCTCTGAGAAGCATCCTTGGAGCTGGGACTGGAAAGCCTGGCCTACAGAGGTAAATAGGAACATAGGAGATTAGGACTCAAACGCAAACTCCCATGACGTACCATGCAGCCTTTCTAAATCGAAATATTTCAGTTTCAGCCAAAATTTTTCAGCACTCAATTTTTTTTTTGCCAAAATAATCTAAGCCGTCAATGGAAATAAAACCAAACCGTTTTCCCTCTCTGGGTATGGAACTATCCCCGCCTCTGATATTTTGAAGACCAGGTATTTTGTTGTTGGAAGCTAGAAAACACCTGACTTCAAAAATATTTCCTAGAAGATGATACATCTAGACCCAGACAGGACTGCATCCCTCTTCTGCAAATCTGGTCTAGTACCATGTATATCTGTCTGTCTGTCTGTCTGGAACATGCCCATCACTGCAGTATTTGGGCTCAGTGCCTCTCACACCCCTGAAACGGTGGTACCCCAACCGCTCTGTGATGATTCCCTGGTAAGCCAGTGCTTTGCGCAATACAAAGGCGTCTGCTCCTCATCCTTTCAACAGCTCTTAACTGGCAGTATGTGTTATTGTGCTAAAATCGTTCACGCTACTCTGTGAGTAATAGCCCTTTGTTAGACGGCTCTGAAAAGCCTAAGAGAGATGTTCATTTAGGAAAATCCAATCAGTGTGTAAAGAGCCGTAGAAGGAGGACAGTAATTCTGGGCCAGAGCCTCAGCTGATGTAAATCAACACAGAGCCATTGTTTGCCATAGAGCTGCACTTATTTACACCCCTGGGAATCTGGCTCTCTGTCGAGATCCCATGCAGCAATCTTTCCTGATTGACATTTCAGCCACCTGTTGTCTGGTCTAGTTTAATCTGGTGACTGGTTGTAGAATAGTCTCAATTTTGGTCGCTGTAGGAAGAAATGGACATTTGCTCTGCTGTTCTCCATGTCATTTAAGAGTGTACCTACTCCTGATTACAGTTCTTTTCTACTTGTTTTCCCTCACACACACACATCAGATCTCTCTGTTTTTTCCATTTCCTGCAGTGAATGGCTGTATTCTGATCTCATGACTAATTTGCTGAGCATTTCTGTGTGGTTCAAGGAGGCATTGTTACCCCCAGTGGTCTAAAGCAATTTAGAGGCAGGGAAAGAAATATCCAAGGGCTTGAAATGAGTCTGTGTCAGAAGAGCTGGGTGAATACGTCATAGTGAGCATTTTTAGGCTGCAGACATACTACTCGTGTATAACATGCTTATAGCGCCCATTCATCGGTCAAAGAGAGGAAGAATGGGCCAGTAAGTAGGCTGTTGGCCTAAGGCTGTGTTGACCCAGGGTCAGTTCCCCACTCTGCTTCAGATTTCCTGGGGGATTTTGAGTGCTCATTTAGTCTTTCTGTGTCTGAGGCTACGGCGAAGACCCGCTCAGTCGATCCAGAAATCGATGTACTAAGACCACCTTCACAACTGGCGTAGCGCTGCGTCAACGGGAACGTGGTTCCCATCGGTGCAGTGCCGTGAAGACGGCGCGCAGAAGAGAAGCAGAGAAGTCGACGGGAGTTACGCACGTTTTTTTTCCGTCGCTTGCGTAACTCCGGTCGACTGCCGCCGAATCTCGGAGGTAAGCGTAGACAGGGTCTGAGTCCCCTTTTTTAAAAATAAGGATAATAGTATTTCCACAGTGGTGTGAGGATAAATAAGTCGAAGTGTTCAAATACTGGTTATTATGGCCATATAGATGGGTATTTGTTATTTATAATCATATCTGCAACATCTTTATGTTTGGCTTGACACAGCCATCGGCTTTGACAGTTGTATTTGCCATGCTCAGTCATCGAACAAAGACAAATACTTTAGATGAACCTATTTCAGCCTATGGGCTCTTTGCTAAGGATTTATCTGAGCCTCTTCTCTGCTGACTTGCTCCTCGCGTGGTCATTTGCACTGTGCAATGCGGTTGTATAGCTTCCCCAAGAGCAGGATGATGGAATTTGACCCCCACAGGTGTAAAAGGCCACACAGGGCAGTCAAAAGACCGACCACATGGCTATGTGTTTGACTATGCGTTATTGGCTCTTTGTGGTGTGTAACTGGGCCCATATACGGTGACAGGGACCTGTTTGTGGTCACTCGTAGCATGGCTGGAACTTTGCGAAGAGAAGGTGAGCCCTTGTGACAGGACACTCCTGTTCCCATGGATAGCTGGGGTATCAATGCAGAGTGCGATCAGTTCAATCAAGATTAGAAGTGGCTGACCTGCTGTGCAAGGCTGGGGGGGTGTGTCTACGTAGCAGAGAAAAATCCGCAGCTGGCCCACGCCTGCTGACTCGGTGTGCATGGCTGTTTTTTCAGCCTGAGACCCACGAGTTTTAATTTGCTGTGTAGACAGACCCAGTGTCACTTCACCTCTGTTTCCTCTCCCACCCTCCAGGACAGGAATTGTCTCTTACTATGTATTGCCTAGTGCAATGGGGCCCTATTATGACAGAATTAAAACGTACAGTATTGTAAAGATCCCAAGAATTCTTCCTACATATAAAAATAACCAATCATCGAGCACTCTTTTCCCAGTTTCCTGTTCCATCTGCAGTGGGGGTGGAGTGCCCGCCACCCCCATTGCAGCTGGGAGAGACGGGGCCCCCGCAGTGTCACGACACAGACAAGTAGGAAGGAGTACACTGGCAATTGCTATTGTTGGTGTCTCTTCACATTGGGCTCGAATTCCAATAGAAATCAGCCGTTTGCCCAGGGAATAACAAATAGTGCCACTAGCGAGACACAGATATTCAATCCCTTCTCCTGGAGAGAAATCGGGCGGTCATTGCAACAGAGGAAGTTTCTCCTGCACAACCAGGTGATTAAGACGCCTGGTAACGATGACTTATGATATATGCCAATTATAGAGAGGGGAAATGCAAATAAATAAATAATGTGCCAGAAACTGAGCTCTGTCTGTTTATCTTTATTTTATTGTATTAATTTGAATTGCAGGAGCACCTAGGAGCCCCCATCATGGACTAGGGCCCCATGCGCTAGGTGCTGTACAGACACAGAATAAAAACACAGTCTCTGCCCCAACATGCTTATAATCAAAAGGCTTGTCTCCAGGGGAAAGTGTCACTTGTTATACCAATATAATTATATCAGGGGATGGATCACTCGATGATTGCTTGTTCTGTTTAGTCCCTCTGAAGCACCTGGCATTGGTCACTGTCAGAAGACAGGATATTGGGCTAGACGGACCATTGGTCTGACCCAGTGTGGCCGTTCTTTTGTTCACTCTAGTTAAACTTCTATAGTTTAATTCCCCCCCTCCCCCCCCAGTGGACACACATTTTGGAATAAGAGTGACTTTTTTCTGTTTAATTTAAACCACTTCCAAAACAACAGAAGGTAAGCTGGGAAAACACCTTCTTGTGCCAGAATAAGGCTGTGTCTACACTACAAATACTTCACTGGCACAGCAACAGCGCTGCAACCACACCATGGTAGCGCTGTCCTGTAGACGCTTGCTACAGTGACGGAAGGGGTTTATCCAGCCCTGTAGTTAATCCACCCTCCAAGAGGTGGTAGCTAGGTGGATGGAAGAATTCAGTGCAGACCCAGCCCACGTTGATGCCAGAAGTTTTTCCGTGGGCGCAGGAACACCCCCTCTGTGAAGGTCGTTAGCTACCTTGATGGAAGCACTCTGCTATCAAAATAACTGTGCGACTGTCAGAAGACAGGATACTGGGCTAGAGGGACCATTGGTCTGACCCAGTCTGGCCATTCTTATGTTAACACAGTCCCTTAAATTTTCTAGCCATGATGTCTTGGACATGGCCGGTCTCAAGTGGCCCAGAAAGGAAAAAAAATGTTAAATGTCCTAAAAATTCCTCACTCTTCCTGCCTTCATTCATGAAAGAAGCAAGCTGTTCGATCACACCCCGCCACCCTTCTTTCAGTTATCCTTAACCAGTCGGGGAACGTAAAGTCAAACATGTGTCTAAAGCGGCCAATCATGCAGCTGTAATGAATATTGAATATAATCAACCTCCTCCTAGTGCTGGCCCAGTTGGCTGGCCAACATACTAGGAGGAGGAAGCTGGACAGGGGAGGTGGTCTGCAACTGCAGGGCCTATTTCCGATCCTCCCTCAAGTCACATCTGCCGGCAGAACTCCTCTGGGTCATGCCCACTAACTCCCTGGATGCCTTCGAGGAGCAGTGGGAGCTGTCCAGGGTTCTCTGCTCAACGTCCCCCTCTGGATCCTTGAGTTTATATCTGTGACCCTCTCTCCCATCCCTGTTTTTGCATTTGTTGTCCCATGAACCTCTTTGACTCCTGGGGCCAGTGGCTCCCTGCCTTCGGTTGAGGGGAGGAGCTTTTAGATGTGGGTAAGCTTAGGTCTGCCCATCGCTAGTGCTTCAGCAGGCGTAACAAATACGGAAGAGCAAACACAGTCAGCAAAAGAAGCTGCCAAGAGGCTGTCGGCTGAAATTTGTTTGCATGAAACATTCATAGAATTACTCTGGACAAAGAACAAATACTTGGTTTTCATCAAAGTATTTTCCTGAACAGAAAAAAAAGGGCCCAGATGACTGAATAAATCGCTCACTACAAATAGCTCAGCAGCGGCCAAATGGCACCACCAGGAAAATCTTTGGATCTCGCACAGCAGCCTCTGAGGATGAGAGTGATGGGTGGCAGTATAAACCCTTAAAGGTATAGAACTATTGATAGGCGGGCAAGCCGGAGAGTGGAGGAATGAGGAATTATCAGTGAACTCCCACCAGCTGGTTTTTGTGTTTTAACTCACTTGAGCAAAATACCACACCTAGCTCTTTGGCCTGTGCTGTATCATGTCCATGAGGACTACTCTGCACACCTCCAGTTCACTCACCTCCTCGTGTTCTCCATACCCTGACCACCATCTTTCTACTGAAAGAAGATGGGGGCCACCTTCAGAAACCAGCCAATCCTACTCCTGGGAGAGGAATTATTGCTAAGCCATATAAAGAAGTGGTCTGAGCCCACTGCCTCCGTGGCATGCCTTCATGCCAGCCTCGGGAATTAGAGACCACGGCTAACGATCAGAATCTGAGCATCTCATGTGGCTGCTCGAAGCTGCAGCAACATTTTAAGAGTTCTATAGTGCCTGATTAGAACGGAGCCAACGTTTTCCGGCATATCACAAGAGTGCCACCTGCTCTCCGTAAAGGGACTGATGAGAGAGGATATCAGTTGGATTAAACAGAAATAGCTCAAAACCACCTCAAGCTAAGCTTTGATAGACAAATCTGAGGGACCAGACAGAATAGTGGTTTAGCTTCTGTGTTGTCCTGGGCTGAAACTAAAATATTGCCCAGGGGCACACACCCCCTACGCACAGAAAGCAAAAAAAAAACCTTGTCACCCAATGTCCTCTGTGTAGGGCACCAGAGCCAAATATCACACATCCTACGCTGAATGGAGACGCAAAAATAATCTGTGCACCCCTTTCCATTTTAGACTTCTGAAAGCTGTTGCACCAGACTTTGGCCTGAGCAGCCCATAGTTGAATGTGTTAATGACAAAATACTGTTGTCCCTTTTCGACCTGAGTGGGTAGTCAAATTCCGGGGCCTTACAGAAGTTCCAGTTGGAAGCAGAAATTGATGGAGTCTGGTACTTTCTTTGATGCCATCTCCTACTCCTGTGAACGGAGGAGGAACAAAAACCAAAAGGAGCAGTTTCTTAGCTTAGAGCCCGAAGTCTCTTAAGCCAACAGACCCTCAAGCCTCTTTCTCTAGCCTTTTTCGCAGTTACACTGTGCTGCTTGGTTTTCTTGTGCCTCTCTCTCTGCTCTTGTCTTTTTCAGTCTCTTGTTTCTTCTGTCTCATACTCACATGCCCTCACACACACATGTGCCCAGAGCAATGCTCAACCAAAAGCGCCTGGGGATTTCTCACACCCCCTTTTGTCTTAGGTGGGGCTTACGCTCACAGCTATGAGAATTGAAGCATGGGTTCACACCTGTCCATCTCACTGGGGTTTGAACTCAACCCATACAAATATTTCACCCAGCTCATAACAATACACAGTTAATATGGACAGAAGAGAAAGGGAAACCACAATGGCCATATGGCTGAAATCAAAATACCCGAAGTAGACCAGTCTACTGCATAAAGCACTGACCCAACAATTAGGAAAGCTAAGTCTTACTCCCAGCTTTGAGGACTTTCTGTGTGATCTTGGAGAAGTCACTTCCCCTCCCTGAATGTTTCCCTCTCACCCTTTGTCTATTTATATTGTAAGCCCGTGGCGTAGCCAGAACTGATTTTTTGGCTTGCGGTTGACACGGGTGGGGCATAAGTTCGACTGGCCAAGAACAAGCGCTTCCCAAACTTCCAGCTTCCAGCTACGTGACTGGAAGTCGGAAGTTTGGGAAGCGACCAGCCAAGAAACTAAGCTGCCCGATGTTCCAGTTGCCAAGGTAGCTTAAGTTTCGTGTCAGCAGCAGAACTTCCACAACCGATTGGTTGGGCCTGCTTTCAAAGTGGGTGGCCCACCTGTAGCTACGCCACTGTTGTAATCTCTTCAGGACGTTGACTATCTCTTTCTATGTGTGTGTACAGCACCTGACGCAAGGCCTGATCTTTTGGGGATATCTAAGAGCTGCTTTAGTACAAATACTAATAAATAAGAGGTGACAGAGTAGTTTGTCTGAGAGGAAGGATTCCTAATTCCAGTGGTGATTCTGACTGTCTTTAAATAAAACATTTGATCCTTTTGAACAAAACCAATATCGGGTCACCTTGACGGACATCACCTTCCTTCATCACTCTCATTCTTCCCCCTCCACTTTTCAGTGAGAATTAGGTCAAGGGTCTCAACGCTTCCCTGGTAACTTACATGACACACATATAGGCCACTTGGAAACTAACAAGGCTACTTCCCTCTTCATTCCACTCAGGGTCTCTTCGTTGGGGAGGGACATGAACATCTATCATGTCAGATGTCATGGTTCTCCATACGGCAGTATGACAGATGCTTTGTGATAATGATGGATTCCATCACAGGTTGGAAATAGACTTGCTCGCTGACATGTTTCATTGCACTTTAAAGTCTGATGCTCTCTACCTGCTGTCTGGAACCACTGACTAAGTAGAAGTCCAGAATGCTGATTTATTGAAACTGGCAACTCGTGTCCAATGAAGAATCCAATACAGAAAACTTTTTGTCGATACAGTGTAACTTTGTTTACTCGGGAGTGAATGGATCCATCTTTTAGTCGGCATTGATTGTTTCTACATTTATTTTTAACATGCTAGAGCTGTGAGGAAAAAAGAATCTTGTCACAAAAAGTAATTTATTCTGGCAGCATGAAAAATCATTAAACCTTTCTACAAATAAACTAAACAGGGGAGGGAGAGAGAGAAGCTCTCCACTATGTCCTTCTGCAATGCAAAGGTTTTATGTAAAGCATGGATCTCATACGCCACATAGAAGACATGACATAGGTACCTCAATTCCTCTCCTCCTCTCATAGAATCCAAGCAAAACACAGGGTTACTTTGAGAGCAAGTCCAAGTTAGAGAACTTCAGGAAGTTTGAAGTGCCTGCAAAACACAGAAAAGCAATGTCAGTGACATCTTTCCCGCAAAATTGTTTCCATTTTTCAACCGGCTCTAGCTACATTTCTATAGCACCATCCCTTTGAAGATCTCAAAGTTAAATGAACAGTAACTAATACTCCCAACACCCCTGCAGGATAGGTCAGGAGATATTATCTACAGAGAAACTGTGGCACAGAGAGATTAAGCTCAAGATGTTTCAAGTTATGTCAGCACATACACAGTTGCTGAATGTTCTTAGCTCCCACTTAAGTCAGGAGGAACTGTGTCTGCTCAGCACTTCTGAAAATCAGGCCACATCTTTGTACCCTTCACCACGGATTTAGATGCTAATGGCGGCCAACGGAGTTTGAAGATTGTGTCCTAAGTGCTTTTTCCATCAAGTTCTTGTTGGAGCTGGGAACAGAAGCCAGCTCTCCTGACTGCCAGTCCTGTGCCCTATCACAAAGCCATCCTTCCCCTCAAAGAGCTTTTTCTGAAAGGTGCTGAGATACCTCCTAAGAGATGTTGCCTGTACTCATCCCTAGGGGCACTGAGCACCTCTTGGGATCATGTCAGATATGAATGAAATTGACTCCGTTTTTAATGTCCCCACTTCCTTCCATATAGGCTCAGTTTCTATTGTTCCAAATGTTAAATTCCTATAGCATCCTAGCAGGCCCACAATACCGTATTGCTAGCACATTTTTCTTATTTTTGAGACAATCCACTCCGTTTATTATTTTCAGTTGCTAAATAATCAAATCATGTTGTTGCTCAAAAACCCTTCCATTCCAGCAGCTGTCAGAATGCAGTTGTCTGTTAGTTGTGTTCCTTTAGAGGGGGAAAAGACAGTGTGTGGTTTCATTACTTCCCATTCATATCAGGTCCTCTCGCCACTATAATAATCACTAACAATCAGACATTTAACAAGGGAAGGTGGAAATTTAGTTTATCTAAATCTACAAATACACCAAAACAAGCAACTGGCAATCATGTCTTTCCACTTATTTTTTTCCCTGTCTTGCAATTCTCTGGAAATGAAATGATGGCAACATTGCATGGGATGTTATAAATCTTGTCTGACAGGCACACAAACACAGATCTCATCATTGTGGACTTGTCTGTCCCTTTCTTCATCTCACTGACATTAGATCCAATTAGGATTTTGCTGGTTGGATGGGAACAGAGTGCAATGCGTTGTCCCTTATAGAAAGCACCACTGTATCTTTTGACTTTTTTTTTGGTGCAGGTCTGCAATTTACTTAGAACTGAGTACTTTAGCCTGATTGATATAACCAACTCAGCTGAGAGAGCTGTTATCTGTGTTTACCCACAGCCTTCAAAAGTCTAAAATGAGCAGCTCTGGCTTGTTGTCTCCCCAGATATTGGAGGGGGATTTTTTTCTAGTGTGTTTCTTTTAGACAGGCAGCTTAGTGCTAGTTGAAGATGTTGCTGTCTTGAAAAAACATCCCACAATACATAGAGGCCAGGCATGAGGTTTGGAGCTGGACCCAAACTTTTCCAAAGTGTGACACAGTATTTTTTATAAGGGAAAACATTAGCTGTTGCACTAACTAAGAGAAAAGTGATAAAGGCCTATTGTATAGATCTTTGTTATATGGGTGTGAGGGTCTACACCAGGGATAGCCAATAGGTGGACTGTGGGTCAAATCCCGACTACTAGATGCTTTTGAACAGCCCCCAAAATCTTTTTATTTACTTATTATCATTCTTTTTATTTTTTCTGGAGTCTGGACCTTGACTATAACTGGACCAAGAAATTTGGACCTTGACAGAAATAATTGACTATCCCTGGTCTACACTATTGAGTAGAGTTGGAGTGATCTCTGGTAAGTGTGTTAGCATGTGTGCAGATTCTTTTATAGTTTTAATACGTTTTCTCTGTAATTCTTTTACCCAAAGAATAAATAAGCTTGCATAGAAAGATCTGCATGGTAGCTTAACTGAGGGCAATTACATGGTTATCAATCTCTGAAGAGAAAGCAAGCTGGTCTCCAAAGGCAGACTATCTTGTACTGGAAATAACACAATGAAGACAGAGAACTGTTCAGCCTGGAGATACCCAAGAAAAGCAACAGCTAGGTAACCGGAAATCTGAGGATAGGTGCTAGGGGACTAGCTTATTTGAGATAACTAGAAAGGGGTGACACACCTGGAAAAGTGTTTTGCATTATATTTTTGAATAGAATGAAAACTGCTGTTGACAAAGTACCCAGGGAAGAATGGGCTGGATTTCAATCCAGTAAATCATGTTCAGATCAGATCAGATTTTCATTTTGAGATGACATACTGCAGAATACTAGCAGAAGATGTTTTCTAATTTCATTGGTTTTATGAAAGCTTTTGATAGTTTCCAAGGAGAAGCCATCTGAAAGATCTTGAGACGCAAAGCGCCGGCAAAGATTGCTAATTTGATAAAAGCTTTGCATGATGAGTCTGTGTGCTGCATCAGGACCGAGAACAGAGACATGGAACGATTTAAGATTGTTACTGGAATAAGGCGAAGTTGCATAATATTCTCACTTTTCTTCTGCATTGTCATAGACTTTGTGATGAGAAGAGTAACGGCTGCTGCCAAGAACGCTAATATATTTGGGCAAGAGATAAGCTGCAAGATTTGGATTTTGCACATGATATAGTCATATTGGATACCAAGTTGGTTGGAATGAAAAGACTCTTTATGAACATAAAATTGGAAGCTGCCAAAGAGAGACTTCATGTCAGCTCACAGAAGATGAAGATCATAGAGATAGGAGACAATGCTGTCAACACTGGCAGATGCGTGATTGATGGAGAAGAGTACGAAAGAGTTGATGACTTTGTCTGTCTTGGAAGTACGATATCTGCTCATGGCCAACTCACTAAAGAAGTGAAGGCAAGAATAGGCCTCTGGACCATTTTCCCATTTGTCAAACATCTGGAAGAGTAAGAAGATACATCTACACACTAAAATAAGATTGTACAAAGCTATTGTCCTCCCAACACTACTGTGGAAACGTGACAGGTGTGGAGGTACACAACAGGAAGCTGAATGCTTTGTTTAAGGGCCTGTCTACTCTTAAAACACTCCTCTTGTAAGTCTGCACTGCTATAGCACTCCAATGAAGACACTACCTATGCTGACAGGACGGATTCTCCCATCAGCATATGTACTTCAGCTCCCCACCAATTGGTAGCTAGGTCAAAGGGAAAATTCTTCCATCAACCTAGAGGTGTCTACATCAGGGGTTAGAGGTCAGTTTAACTGTAGAACTCAGAGGCGTGGATTTTTCACACCCCTGAGTGACAGAGTTATACCGACCTAATTTCCTTCTGTAGACCAGGCCTAAGAAGAACCTTGGTAATTTATTGGAGGGCGTGTGTAACCATTGAAGAAATATTGTGTCACAGGAGGGCACAGACTGCAGACTCAGTAACTGACAGAGATGGCGATGGTGGTTTGGTCATGTTACCAGGCTACATCTCAGACTGGAACTCCACGGGGGGGAGGGATGGAGATAAAGCATGGAGAACAAACAGTGACCTACCGTAGGATGATCTGAAAAGGGGCTGCCATTATGGAGACAACTTATGATGGAGTCAAACATTTTGCTCTGGACAAACAGCAGTGGAAAGAATGAGTTGCCTCTTATACCACAAGGCACAGGAGACTCTAAATTCAAGTAAGAGAGGATTAAGTTCTCTCCCTTCGTTGTTCCAAAGTTCTGGCCTGGAACATTCATGCATTCCATGGACCAATACTACCACCTTTCCTCACCCTGAGTAAGACATTACCCTGCAAGTAGCATCACTGATTTCAGCCATGGCAACAGACAACGGATGGTAGAATTGAGCCCCTTATGCTTAGAGACCATTCAGACAAGGAAATTTTCAATGCAAACAGCATCTGCTAAAAACCAACAGGGCTGATGAGAATTAACAAGAGGAACCTGCACACTGGTGACCTAGATAAGACTAGTATTATCATCCTTACTATAGGGATACTTCCAACCCCAGCATTCCCATTGGAAGCTATTTCGTTATTAGATAATATCTTCCACTATGAGTAAAGTAGCTCCATCAATGATTGAGTTAGAATAGTATCGTCTGGCAGTAACTGTCCCTTTGGAGCTACTAACTCCTTCATATCCTAGCCCACTAACATGGACCGCAATGTTGTCCCCGGGGCTTCAAGAATCAATTCAGCTCAGATGTTTAGTGCTTCCTGTTCTTGCCTTCCAGACGTCACTCCAAAGTAGTTGAGCCACCAGAGCTTGTTTGTCTCCTCTCCTACTTGGGATGCCATAGCCTGCCGCATCCGGTGAATGTCCATCTGTATATATGGGCTGGACTGAGCTTAGGTGTGCAGCTCCGGAGGAATAGTTTGACGCTGTGTATATAAGTAAAGAAAACAGATTGTGGGAGTATGTTTGTATGCTGGGTGGCAGCTTCACCATCTTTAGCTGAGATGCAGGTGCTCAGACACTATGGTGATGAGGGCGGTATAAGAACAGTAATAGCATAGAAGCTGTCCCTAATCATGATTGAAACAGCCTCCAGCATGGGGATGGGAGGCCGACAAGGAAAGCAGTGGTGTTACAGAAAGTGGTGTCCATGGCTTGGTAGGCAGCACTTTTTCTTCTAAGTCAGCCCTGAGCCAATGTCCCTGCACGCTACTACAGGCATGGTGCAGCCAGAGCTGCAGCATTTAGGTCCACGTATAATGGAAGCTCTGACCACTTGTCCTCAACAGGGATGTTAGAAGACACCCACTTCATGCTTTGGGAACACTTGGAAGGAAGATGCAAGGTCGTTGGTCAGCGTAGTTCTAAACAAGGACATAGAATCATAGAGTTGGAAGGGACCTCAGGAGATATCTAGTCCAACCCTCTGCTCAAAGCAGGACTAATCACAGCTAAATGATAACACGATATGATAACATAACATGATAACGGTTGTTTGCTTTGCTAAAGATCCTGTGGTACTTTTAACAAGATTTGAGGCATTAGCCCCAATGTCCCGACAAATTCTAATCTGGGTGGTTATATTCTTCCTTCCTGACGTCTAGCAACTTTTCTTGTGGATAATGGTAATTTTCACCTCCTGCCCTAAACCACGATATGCTGTCGCTGTGTATTGCTGCACAGCTTCTGTATTCTCCTCAAGAGGCAGCTGCATGTCAGTGATGGGTGGAGAATTTCCTGATATATATGCAGTCTAGAAAGTGCTTTGGGATCTTTTGGGAGGAAAGGCAGTATATAAACAGGAAAGTAGGGACTGCCACATTGAATCAGATCACTGTTCTACTTTGGTCCCCCGCCTCTGGCAATGTCCACTGCCTGGTGCTCCAGACAAAGGAAACTCTTATCAATTATTTTATGTTTATTATAGAAATTCAGCCTGCCAGCATATCTGATTGTAAGTAAAAATACATACAGCTAAGCTCAATAATCTTCTTCGGTACAATGATTGTTGGTCTCACAGGGAAATAATCATAAAGCGAAAATGAGAAAAGAATTGGAGGGCATGGCCCATTAACACAGATGAAGGGAATGTAATGTGCTGGATCCTCAGCCGATGTAAACTGGCATGGCCCTACTGCAATCAATGGATCTATGCTGAAGTACAGCAGCTGAGGATCTGACTTCCTAGGGTTAGAATAGAGAATATGAACAAGCGAGGTATGATAACCATGTGTTATTACCAGAAGCAGTAATAGTGATTAAATAGGGTTATTTAAGATGGTTAAGGAGGAGGATAGCCAGGTGTAATGAATGGAACGAGGGAAGGGAAAAATGTACATTAGCCTTCAGCAGCCAATTTCATTCCTGGTGTAACGTCCATCTCAAATCAATGGCGCTATATCAGGGTGCCTGGGATCCCAGGGAATAATATCAACAATGAGCTCAGATAGAATCTGGAGTAAACAATGGGACCAGAAGTGTCTAAGCGTACAGCTGGAATGCAGCTTTGCTCTAATGCAGAGGAACAGGTAAGATGTAATATCATAATCTACTATTTTCCGATTCCTGTGCAATACCATTCCTTCTGAAGTTCTCAATCTGCCTTTGAGTGTTCTCCTAAGAGCCTCCCATATAACACAAAGAGAGTGAAATATAACAATAGATGTTAAAAAACCAACAACAACTCTGCACTTCCTGGTGTGAAATGAACTGCTGTTCCAGACTTTAACTGCTGGGTCACAGCAGGGACTTTGATGGAATACCTGGCAGGATACTTGTTAATAAACTCAAACAGTCCCCTTTTCATTTCTATGCCCATTAAATAGATGATTGAGTTTTGGAACGAGAAGAACAAAAATAACTTGATGTCTCTTTGTCTCACTCTCTTTGTTTTGTGGGTGCTAAAGATGCAGATACCCATTAAAGCAATACATGTCATTCTCAAAGAGTGAACTCTAAGTAGCAAAGTAGTAAATTTACATGGCATTTATATTACAAATCGGTTACTGCGGATGTAGGTCAGAGAGTGCTCTGTTTTTGTTAGTGAAAACTTCATTAAAGATTAATCCAACAAAGGCTGGTCATAAACATTTACCACTGTAATGCCATAAAAGTTAATGGTATCAGTAAATAGGATTCGGGAACAAGCAGCGTGCCATGAGTCATGGCAATGTGGAAGCAGAACACAGAATAGAATAGAAACTTGTAAGAGACTGGCAGGATTTGTCTGAAACACCCCACCCACCCTGTGTCATCCTAAACCCAAGCTCAGATCCAGATCCAAATTTTGCACATGGCCCTGTCATGATAATGGGTTGGACCAACACCTGGGATGCAAATCCTGCCCAACTTTGGGGTGTTCCATAACCAGATCTGGATCTGAATTCTGCAGCTTCTGCCTGCCTTGAAAAAGAAGCACTTGCCTCTCTGATTTGTATTTAAAGATGAAATTGGCAGAGACTGTAAATCAGTTTCCAATGTGGGTTAAATTCATATGGACTTTGGTCATGGTATCATATGGACTTGGGTTATTGTACAGCTTTGGGTCAGACCCTCTTGAGTGGAAACCAGATGAAATGTGATAGTCTCCGTTAAAATTTGGATGGAAATTTTTGGTTCATTCAAACCTGGCAACCGAAAACTAACCCATGCAGCAGGTGTGAACAAGTGAAAAGCAAACACAGTTGTGCTTCCTAGAACTATCCAGGACACAGGCATTTGTAGCAAAAGTGCATCTATTTTTGGTGGTTTGTGGAAAAGGAAAAAGTTACTGACATAAGTCCAAAAGATGACAGAAGATTGGGATTTGATGATAGGACATTGTCTATAGGACAACATTCCTTGTTGAATTGTCAAAGACATTGTTCTAGTCCCATTCATAAAAAGATCTGTCTTTCCTTTTGTTGCTGCTATTGTTGATAATTCATGCTGTACTATTTATTACATGGCACCGTTACAGAGACACTAACAAAATGTCAAGTTTTTCCTTGGAAAATGAGCTTGAAGTGCAGACCACACTGTTATACATATTCATACCTATGAGATTAATGCTGGAGCATTTAAAATGATTTATTAATCCAGAAGGAACGTTACAGTTTTAATGCAACATTTATAGTCTATTTAACTGGCTAAAGAAAAAATATTCAAAGCTAGGAATAGTAAATAATTATCTATTCAATCAAGGCTTTGAACATAATGAATATTAGCTTTCTTTTATACAGAGATATTCAAAAACAATTTCCAGTTTACTCCCTCCACCCATTTCTATCTCTTGCTACCAAATATAGACTTAACCAAGGGAAAATACCTTCAAAAAAACTTTAACAGCATGTTGAAAGAAAACCCAACAAACCTGTGATTAGAATACACAAGAAAGGATCAGAGTCATTATTTTTTTAAAAAAAGTTTTAAAATGCTATATACGAGCACAAGCAAAGTGGCTTGAATTATATCTACTTATGTAAATAAAACTAATAGGCGATAACATTAATTAGCAGCATAAAACTTTTGCTCATCATTCTGGAGATAGCAGGTATTCATTTGCGAGGATTAATTTGTATTTTAATTAGAAATTTACATTTTCAGCAGCCTTGCCATGAGCAATTAGTAATCCCAATGCATTTAAGGATTTCCAATTTAAACGAAAGATGCTGACTGGAAGAGGGTCATTTTGGAGCAATCTGTCGCATCTTATGATTCTGGGGAATGGCACCTGTCTTCTTTTGATAAAAATTTTTGAAAGGTACTTTGTAACACTTACAAAATGAGTCTGTGTCCCCTTCTAATGTAGGCCCCATAAAACACTTCTGTTAAATATTAATTGGCAGGAAAGGCCTCCACTGAGGTTTAAGAAGATGAAATTATTTGCGTCGTAATGAACTCGGAGTTACAATAAATCAGTCCCACATTTGTTAGCAGCACGGGAAAGTTGCAAGAATTATTCCATGTATAATTAACGTTTAAATAAGATAAGTGAAACAGAGATTAAATAAATTCCAAATAACTCTTTAATATGCTGACAGTACATATAGCATGGGCTTTGATCAATATGTAAACAATGAGGAGGGGAAGTGAACTTGGATAGCCTGATTCATATAAAAGAATACCTGAAAAAAGCCAGATTCTGCTCTCATTAACACCTTGTAATTCCAGATAATTCCCCACTGAAGATTCTATATATGGGGTTTCTCTTAATCCATTTTGTTTCAATGAAGTTTATGAATTTACTCCCGATTTACACTAGCATCACTGACATCAGAATCTGACCCATAGCGCTTAGAATGTCATGATGGAGGAATATACTCCAGAGGTGGGGACCAAGTGAAACAGAGATATTGTAACAAGACAAAGAACCTTTCACTTATAAGCCACAAGTCCAAAGGCAGCTCAGGACAAGAGTGACCCAAAAAGCTTATTACCGCTTGCCATCTATCTAGTGCCCGCAGTCTGAGATAAGGTGGGGGCTGAGGATCTGAATTATGAAACCTGGGGCAAAGCACCAGTAGAAGTGCTTTGTTGCATGTTGACCAGCGTCACTAAGGGACAGTATCCTGAGCCCCTGTATTCAGTAGCCGTCATGCAGCAGGCCAGGAGAGGGGATCAACTTGCTGGTGTCCCTTTGATCATGGTCCATTGCTGAGAGGCTACTCCACACTTCGCAAACAAATACACAGTCTGGTTCTTGAAGGAGATCTAGATTGCTGAGCAGCCTGAAAGAGGAGAAGGGGAGATGAAAACAAGAGGGAAAGCAGTACAAGGCAGCAGAAAAACACATGCAGGAGGACAGGAGGACAGTATGGCAGGAGGTCCTGGAGGAGAGAGATGGGGACAGGGAAGATGAAGAGAAGGGCAAAAGGAAGCAGCAGGTCCTGGAGGAGAGAGATGGGGACAGGGAAGATGAAGAGAAGGGCAAAAGGAAGCAGCACGTGTTTGATTTTTTTTTTCCAAAAAGAACAAAACTCTTCTTGCATGAAGCCTCTAGCTAAGTACACGTGGAGTACTTCCCCAGTGTCACTTCTCCACCCACGCAATTGGTGTTCTTGCCACCGTGCGGATATATGATGGTATATGGGGCGGGGATTAGGAAATCTCGCAAGATGCCCATGAGACAACTTCTCCACGAGAACGTCCATGTTTCTCAGCTGGCACAGTTGCTTCACAGTGAGTGTGTGAGGCTGGTCCACCAAGTGCCAGCTTTTGCTGGGGCTGTAGATATCAGCTAAGCACTGACAGATTCATAGCTGGAAACCAGACCAGCTCACCTGTATGTTAACATCAAGATGGATGTTAGACTTGTGAGGACATGTTTAGTGTTTAGACTCTGTAAAATGCTTGTCAGATGCTGTATGCATTAATCTTGCATCTGTGGTTGAACTGAAATGAATCTTCTGAGCAAGACATCCAATCTTGATTTAAAGACTCCAGGTGATGAAAAATTAACCACATCCCTAGGTAAACTGTTCCAATGGTTAATTATTCTCTGTTACAAATCTTAAGCACAGATTTTACTTTGCTGACAGCTGCAACCACTGGATCTTGTTACATCTTTGTCTAATAGATTAAATCTGGTGGCATCAGTTACCTTCTCACCATGTAGGTAATAATCAAGTCACCTTTTAACCTTCTTAGTGGTAATCTAACTAGAATGAGCTCCGTTAGTTTTTCAACATAAGGCAAGTTTTCCGGACCTTGAATCATTTCTCTGAGCCCTCTCCCATATTTGAACATCCCTTTTGAAATGTGGACATGAGAACTGGCCACTTCATTCCATTAGTGGTCACAGAAATGCAGTATGTAGAGCTAATTTGTACCTCCCTATTCCTATTCAATATTCCCCTGTTTATACATGCAAGGATAGCGTTAACCCTCTTAGCATTAACCCTGCATTGCTCATGTTCAGCTGGTTATTCACCATGACCCTTAAGTTCTATTTAGAGCCATTGCTTTTCAGGATACTCCTCCACAATATAAGTATGGCCTATGTTCTCTGACCTTGCATTTGTCTGTGACAAAAGGCATGCTGTTTGCTTGCACCCAGCCTGACGACTGACACCTACAACCACTGCTGAGGAAAAGGAGGAATCAGGGCGCAAAAAAGGAGGGTCACAGGAAAAGGATGCAGAAACTTAGGTATGTCTACACTGAAAATGCTACAGCTACAGGGCTTCTGTATAGACACTACCTACACCGACCAGGAGGGGTTCTCCCATCGCTGTAGTTACTCCATCTCCCCAAGAGGCGGTAGCTAGGTCAACAGAAGAACTCTTCTGTCGACCTCGCACTGTCTACACCAGGACTTTTCACATCCCTGAGAGATACGGCTATGCCGATGTAAGTTCCCAGTGTAGACCAGCCCTTAGTGATGTGCGTGCAGTGGAGACTTTTGGGGCGAGAGGTGTTGACACTTCAATTCCATTTGTAACACAATCTTTCCTTAGGCCAAATTACCCTTGTTCCCTTCCCTTCTGCAGTGTTGTCTAGTATGTAGAGGAAAGGACTGCAGATCAATCCTCCAGCTGCTCTATCCAAATTAGCCACTGACTATTTGCAAGACCTTGAGTCACTTGATCTCTTTATTCTTCAGTTGCCCATTGGTAAAATGGAGCTATTAATGCTTACCCACCCCATAAGAGTCTTTATGATGTTTAAATCATGCTTGTAAAACGATAATAGCATGCTCAGATGAAAGCTGTTAATTACTATTTATTTCCTAATCCTTGGGTTATGAACATAAGAATGGCCATACTGGGTCAGACCAATGGTTCATCTAGCCAGGACCCTGTCTTCTAACAGTGGCCAGTGCGGATGTTTCAGAAGGAATACACAGAAAGGGCAATGTTGAGCGATCCATCCCCCGTCATCCAGTCCCAACTTCTGGCAGTCAAAGATTTAGGGACACCCGGAGCACGGAGTTGTGTCCTGCCATCGTGGCTAATAACCATTGATGAACCAAATCCACTGTCGATAAGAATGTTGCTGAAGAATGTCGCTACTGCTGGCAGGTTGTTACAGCTGCTCAGTGCTTCTGTTCTTGGAGCTCCAGCATTATTAACACTAGCAGAGAATGCAGCCTGATAATTCAGCAGACCTCAGATAAAGAAAGACCACAAGGCACAGTTCGGTGACAAAGGCACTTGGCCATTTATTGCCCTCAAGACACAGTCCTAGTGTCCCATGAGAGGCAGAAGTATACTAACACATGAGTGCCCCATGGCAAGGAATGGATCAATGGCAGTGGGAATTTCTGCTGTCCCCTTGACCACGTAAAGGGCTACGGTGAGGTGCTCTGACATTCATAGAGTGGGACAAACAACTTACGTACCACTTTAGGTGCTTTATGACATCTGCTTGTTACCTCCCCTTGTGCCTTGCTCCAGATGTCTCAGACCGAATGTCCCCATTCATCACTTCTGTCAAACCCTTTTATCTGGTTTTAGGTCAGGAAATACCTGGGCTAATCTTTTGGAATGTGTTCACATGGTCACCCAGTAGCTATTGCTTCTCAGGAGGGCTTGTGTTTTAGCAACACTAGCAGTACCCTCGCCAAGTTCATTTATCGGCCAGTGAACTCGTAAGCATCTGCTTTAATCGATGGCCTGACTTTGGTTCATGGCATGGCCTGACTTTGCTGACCATGGTTCAGGCCTCAGGTCTTAAACCGGGCCCAATGCTCCAGGCTCTCACTCTCCTACATCCTCCATGAACTTATCTAATTCTAGCCTCACTGTCCAGTACCAGGCATGCTATCCTGCACAGGGCTTGGCAAAGCCTCCATTTCGATAATTCACTTCTGTATCTTGTGCTTCCAACACGTGTCCCAGCCAGGTATTCATCTTATTTATTATTTGTTCGACAATAGCACTTAGGTGTCCCAACCAAGACCATGTACCCATTGGAGTCAGTGCTGTACAGACAATTCCTTTCCCAAAGTGCTTACAACCTAACTAGACAAGACAGAGAAAGAAAATATTATCCCCATGTTACAAATGGGAAACTGAGGCACATAAAGAGTAAGATCATACGAGGAGTCTGTGACAGTGCTAGGAACTGAATCCAGATTTCCTGTGTCTTAGTCTAGTGCTTTGACCACAAGACCATCCTTTCTCTTAGATATGGAAGATAAGAGGGTAAAAAGAAAGTAAGAGTCTCACCCTGCTTGGCACCAGCTGGTCTCAGAAAGGAAAAAAGAAAATCTTATAATAATAAAGTCCCAAATAAATTTGCCCTGGATCAGATAAATTATTTTAAAAAGAGTGGAAGGAGAAAAATATCATTACTGGTCTCAGAATCCCTGCAGCTATTTTTCTGGAGATATCCAGTCCGTTGCCCTACAGTTACTGATTCATGTTCTATCATCTCCTGCCTTGGAAGATCCCAGATTTATCCCCAGTGAAGATTGGTTCATTTTTTCCTGCAATTATTCCATCTCTGTCTGATACCATCATTTTCCTGCCCCTGAATATTCCAGATGATGTTCTGACTATGCATTTTTCATTTAGGTACCTTGTAAAATCTCCTAGGTTCTGCCCCCAGCAGCACTGAGTTCTTTTCACGCTTATTTGTTGCGGGTTAAGATAGAATGTGAATTCTGCTTGCAAACCCATGATAAAATTTCCTCAACAAAACATTTCTATTAAAAAGAAATAAAAAGAAAGGCAAAGCCATAAATACTTTCAGCATGTATTTACTGACTATTTCTTTTCAAGAACACCACATCCTTGGGCCATCGAAAATGGTAATAAGGATGCCTTCCTTCGTACATTCCAAAAGGAATAGCAAAATTACACTCCATTTAAACCAACTTGCTACAAGAAGAAATCATTCTACTGGATGTCAGGCTCTGTAATTCACTGCTGAATATTTCATGCAATGGGGTGTTTGGAAGGCTTAAACAACAAATAGCACTTGGCATCTTATTGACTCTTTTAACCAAGTAATTCTTGACTCGTCTCTCCAGAAGCACCAGGCTGAACTCGGACTGATTGTAGTGAGTGACAGGCAACCTGAAAGGATTTTTTTCTCCATATGAAAGATGGTGCTCTATCGTGTTTTGGGGCAGGGGATTGACAGAGAGGCATGCTTCTGTCACTGAGCAAACACAGATAGGACAGCCATCTTCTGGGATGCTACTCCAGGCATTTAGAGGCTGGATCTTGCTATGATTTATATGCTATGCAACCCCACCGGTTTTCATTGGCTTCAGAGGAACACACAGGCCACCTCTATATTTGCGGCGGAGTGTAGAGTACAGGTACTATACGTGCAGCTACGCACCGCAGTGCAAGGCTGTGCCCACGTTTTTCACTGTGGTGTGTTGCTACACATGGCAGCGAAAGGCTCTGGCAGAGGGGAGGCGGTAATATACTACACTGTTACTGATAGCGGTGTAGACATGGAAGGCATTCGTTGGGCATGTGGCGAGCCGTGTAATGTATACACCCAAGGCTTCCGGCAGGTAAGGCACTCCACTCTGTTTGCCTAAGCCGTGCCTCATTTCCACACGGCGATTTATACTTGGGCAGTGTCTGTACTCTACGTGCCACCGTAAATATAATCCCTTCCCCCTACTCTGCATCTGTCTTGTCTGTTTCAATTGTAAACGTGGAACAAGGACTGTGGTGCTGTCCTAGGCACCACTATAATGAACTTGATTAATCAGTGATCTATATTTATATACTGAGACTCATAAACATTACAGATGAGAAAGACCTATTAGGTAAAGTAGGCCCATCCTCCTTCAGGGCAGAATTACTCCTTACTATATATTCTCCAGAGCTTTGTACAAGCTTAATTTTAAATGGCCCATGCAATGGGATTTCCACACTTCTCTGGGGAGACTCTTCCACTGTTAGGATGTTCAGTCTTTATTGTCTCCTTCCTAATTTCATCCTATTGTCATCTTGATGTACACCAGCTAACGGCCTGTGCTCTTTGTGTTAATAGGATTCATTATTCTTTCTAACATAATGTGTTAGGCATTAAAACAGAGTATCTGTGAAAAACCTGACGTCTATCATATAGAGAAACACACATAAAATGAGCCGAGGAAGAAAAGGAAGCAGACAAGAATTAAGATGAAAACACAAAAGAAGAACTGTTTCAAAGTTCTTCTTTTATGGGCAGTGCACAACCTTCAAATTCAATTTTAAAAAAAGAAACGATTCTGTTTTTCATCCCTCCCTCCTCGTCTTATTTTTAATTATAAAGGAACAATAAAACCAATTATGCTTTATGAAAAAGTTCCTTTTCTCTTGTCTGCAGCTCCTTAGAAACGTTTCCCCCCTTCGCTTTTCTCTACTTCATTCAACTGAAATATGGGATTTCGTGTAAAGTTGCTCTCGGGGGAAAAAATAGAAAATCCCTTTTGTCTTTTTGCAGGTGATGCTTGATTGAACCCCTTCCCTCTCTCTTTTTTTTTAATACTTTTATTTCTACTTTTACTTTTGTACTTTTTATTCTCTGAGCTCTGGATCAGCACAGAAACAAACCATACTGCAGATTAGTCATTCTTCTGGCTGCTTTCTTTGGAAAAGAAAGCATCACACACCTCTGATGGTACTACATAAGTGATCGATCAGGCATAGAATTAAGAAGGAAGGGTGCCTAACTATAACTAAAAAAAAAAAAAGAAAAAAGAAATACAAAAGGATTTCTTCCAAAAGGCCAGAGCTAGATTCTACTGAGAGGAAGAGTTAGTAGGGCAAATTATCTATATATGTGGGTTGAAATCCTTGCTCCTTTGAAATCAGTGGGAGTTCTATTATTGATTTCAACATGGCCAGGATTTCATTTATGGAGTCCAGTAGGGTTTGAGTTCAATAGAGTTACTCTACGTGTACATCATATATTCTTAGACTTTAAGGCTAGAAGGGACCGTTATGATCATATAGTCTGATCTCCTGCATAACACAAACCATAAAAGTTTGCCCAGTGATTCCTGCATCAAGCCCATAACTTCTGCTTGAGAGTATCTTTGAAAAACCACCCAGTCTTAATTTAAAAACTCCAAGTAATAGAGAATTTTTTACGCAGTGTAGAATGTAGCATTCTGTGTCACATCAGAATCCTCTGAGTTAAAGCATATTTTATTATGTAATATTTTGGATGTAATGTAATGCAATGTGATCTTCATTAAGGGCAATATTTTCTGTGTGAATTCAGTGCACTGTCGTTTGAGGAAATAACATTTATTAATAATAAAAATATTAAGACATACATTGGGCTTTCAGTGGCAACCTTCATCTGTGGATCTCAAAGCACATCACAAACATTAATTAAGGTTCAAAATACCTGTGTGAGGTAGGTAGGGAGTACAGCTGCCACCACTGAAATGCAGCTACTGTTTAACAGTGCATGCTAACACTCCACAGCAAGTTAAGACACCAATTTGAAGTCAGTATGGTGTGAGCACGCATTGTGCTTAAGTCTTGCACTTGTATAGTGGCAGGATTCCTCACCTGTTCAAATGATGTGCTGAGTCAGGGCCTAGATGGCTAGATATACATGCGTTACAAAGGATGGGGCAAGAAGGGGCTGTTGAAATCTAGCTCCAGAACAGGAGAAAAATAAGGGCTGAGGTTCACAGCTGGATCTGGGCTGAGGTTTACTTTTGACAACACGGAAATCACACAAGGCGTTCTTTCTGGCTTTTGACCTAAAGTTTTTAGCTGCTTATCCAAATGGGACCTTTCTGGGGTGGATCAGTAACTCATGGAAGTCACCCTCAAATATTATCACCCACCTGCCCTGTTTAATTTTAAAAGTGTCCTGATTGTGACAGCACTGGACATGAGAATTCAAACTGGAGTGCAGAATGGTACAGTAGGGCTGGAAGTCAGGGGAGACCGGAGGTAAAATCTTGGCCCCTGTTGAAGTCAATGAAAGATTCTGCTCTCAACTCTGCCACTGGTGCCCTGTGTGGCTTTTTGCTTGTCACTTAACCGCTTTGTGCCTCAGTTTCCACATCTGTGAAACACCCTGAATTCAGCGCAAAGGTGCTAATCCTCTTGGTTTAGTAGAGGAACTGATATTAACCTCAGAAATCACTCTGCTATTTGACACGCGTGAGGGACTTTGTTTTGTCATTACATATAATCATTACTGAGAATGAACATACACCAGGCCGGACAGTATCAGAGCTCCTGCCTTATGGAAACTGGCTGTACTGCAAACAGGGAATTGCATAGGATATGGCAGATACCCATGCAGCACTCATGCAATTACACATGGCAAAGGCATGTGGTTATTATCATCATCATTATTGTTTATATTGTAACTAGGGGCCAACAGATTGGGGCCTCACTGTGCCAGGTGCTGTATAAACATATAGTAAATGGCAGTCCAAATCTGAAAGAGTTTACAGCGTAAAAAGCAAGATATAAGAGGTGGATGAGACAAGCAAGTGAATAGGATGGGGATGTGAGAGACAAGGTACCGGATATAACAGCACACATGAAATTCTTAGCCAATCAGGAGTGGTGATCCCAATGCACAAGCTGCAGGGCCATTATCAGGCTGCAGTTTTCTTTATGCATTACGGAAGAGGTGAGTTATGAGGAGAAATGAGACCTGCCTATGCTAGACACTCCCCATATATTCTATGTCTAACACTGAACACTGGATATGTGTAACTGTACTAGCCCAGGCTCTAGGACCCTGCCAGGTGGGTGGATCCCAAAGCTCGGGCTGCAGGCAGAGCCCAAACGTCTACACCGCAATTAAACAGCCTGTTAGCCTGAGCCCCGTGAGCTCCAGTCAGCAGGTACAGGCCAGCCGCGGCTCTCTCATTGCAGAGTAGACATATCCTCAGAGTCACTGACTCTCAGCTGTTACCACTCCCCGGAACCTGCGATACCACAGTGCTAAAGTACAGGTGGAAATGACCATTCCAGGGCTGCAGAAATGGGAGGGCACAGGTCTTCGCTAATCAAACCTCCTTCCACCTCCAGATTGTCCCGTCCCTCTGCCGGCCCACCTGGAACCCTCTTGTGGTGGAGACTCCTGCATGGGTGAGGCCTTACACTAGCCGACAGCCCCTTTGTACCAGCTGATCAGTCACGCCTGTGGCACACACCATGTGAGATCCCCCTTTGTTGTGTGAGCAGTTTTTGCCCAGTCCTCCATACAAAGCTCCCTTCCCACCATGCTGGCATGCTGCCTAAATGATCAAAATGTCCTTCCGCGCGCTCCTTCTCTTCCTAGCAGCAACCCAGGCCCACGCTGAAGTCAAATGATGACGCTCCTTCAGATGCATCCAATTAATATTTTCTCCTTGTCATCAGGCTTCCCCCAATTAAATTACCAACCCACAGTACGGAGAGTACCGTAGCCGAGCTACAGTGGTGGCACAGACAGCCGCTGTACGGGCATCTACGGCGAACGCCACTTATTAAATATTTTATCAAGTCATTACCCCTTCAAGATGCACCGTCTCGCTTCCGTCAGTGGGCACGAGGGGGGGGGGGGGGGGGGGGGGGGGGGGATCTGGGAATTTGGTAAATCAATCCAACTGCAAACATTAATTAGAGTTTGTCGTAAGCAGCTAATGAATTCTTCCAGCTCAGTAGTTCACATAATGAGTTAAAAACCCAAGCAACTTTCAGAAGCTGTGTACTTCAGCCTAGAAAAATAAAAGGCGCAAAGGGCATTGAAACCGTGTAGATGGGAGTATATCAAAAGAGTCAATTAGAATACAAGGGGGGTCTGCTGAGGGTGTAGAGAACATATTTGTTTCTTTGTTTGTTGTTAGAAGACTGCTTTGGAATTCACTTCTAATCTGCATTTCAGACATCTTCAGTGCACCCATAAATGCAGCGCTATAGCAGAAAAGGCCTGGCCACATTGATTTTTTACCAATACATTTATGTTGGTTAGGGTGTGACTATTTATCAGAAGAATTATATCAATATAAACCCTACAATGAACACGGTTATACCAGTATAAAAATGCCTTATACTGGCATAGCTTGTTCCTCTTCTCTTACAGGAATGAGCTATACCAGTATATGTACCTATAGTTTCTACTGGCTTTGTTAAAGGGGTACAACTTTTGTGTGTAGACAAGGCCTCAGTTTACCTTGACAGTGCCTCCAGTCCCACCACTGCCTTCAAAAATGTCTCTGATAGAACAAAAGTGGAATGATTACTAATTGCATCTGAATCAGCTGACAGCTGTGAATGGATCTTCAGTAGCTGAGGAGGAAGAGGAGCAGAGAAAAGGATTCCAGAGGTTCTTTGTTATTTGAGGTTAGACAATGAGAGATCAGAATAGCCGGATTTTTTTCTGCGAGATTGCTGGTGAGTCAGCCAGGGGCGCTGTGAAGGCGGAAATAAAGGCATGGTTCTAAAGAACTGCCTTGAATGGCAAAACAGATGTGAATATTGGGTAAATAAAGGGACCGAAAAATATGCATTGTGCAGGAGTGTGCATAGGAGGAGAGTGGGCATAGAGGGGTATAAGCAAAATGTAATCATGCAAAATGTTTATAGATGAGGGCTGTTGAGAAACAACGGTGATAGTTGTGGTATAAAAAGACAGACAGATAGGTAGGGAGGGAGATAGAAAGAATTGTGTAAATCACACATCAGTAAATGAAAGGAGTCTAACTTACACCTTCTGACATTTCTTTGGTGTGCAACTTACACGAGTTTAAATAAAGACCACAGACGAGGACTCACCAACTCAAACTGGCACCAGATCATGTCAGAACCACTGATGCAAAACCTGCAGACATATCTCCACTGCTACGATGATCAACACCCCCCTCAACAAACCGTTCAAGATCCAGGGGTCCTACAGCTGCCTCTCACAACGTGTGGTGTACTTCACCCAGTGCACTAAATTCCCCAATAACAATGAGGTGGATGAAACCAGACAATCACTACGCTCTTGGTTGACCTCACGCAGGAAAACTATAAAAGATAAAAACACCCTGAAATCCATGGATGAACATTTTGCACAAAGCGATCGCTGCACAGTTGACCGCTCAGTCCTTGTCCTGAAAGCAAACCAATCACAACACCTTCAAAAGATGAAGCTGGGAACTTAAATTCATAATTCTGCCGGACACTAAAAACCATGGACTTAACAGAGACACTGGTTTTAGGGCCCATTACAATCATTTGTAACACATCCTGCTGCCTATTAACCCTCTGTTGTCCTTCGACTGCAGAGGTATTAACTCATGTAAGTGGTCTCTTAAAACATGTACGAGCCTCTTATGCTTAACTGTCTGGCCCACCTCGTATTTAGCTTGGATGCTCTGGTTACCGTCTCCAAACCTGAAGAAGAGCTCCATGAAGCTCAAAAGCTTTTCCCTTCTACCAACACAAGTTGGTCCAATAAAAGATATGCCCTTATCCACTTGTGTCCCACATATACTGGAACCAACACAGCTACAACAACACTGCAAACATGAGTTTAAGTGGAAGATGGAGCTACTTTAAACCTTATCTCTCTATCTCTCTATCTATCTGTTCTGTGTTTGTACAGCACCTAGCCTAATGGAGTGTGTTGTGATAATTGGGCCTACAAATTTACCCTAATTGTGAGCTCAACTGTGAATTGTGAGTGAAAGTTCATAAATGGCCACAAGAACCTATAACAAGAAATGTTGATGGGAAAAGGCTCAAAAGGGAGACAGACAGACTGAATTAGTCCAAACAAAAAGGCCTATTGATATAACTCAAGGACTGTATTACAATCATGCCAAGTAAACAAGAACAGTGTGTGACCAGAAATCAGTGAACCAATATTGGCGTGACAGAAATCAGGTCTAATGGGAAAATAAAATGGTGAGGGGATGGGCTATTCCACCCATCACTGCCTTTGGGGTCCTTAAAAAAAGAGACTTTGGGAGGAAAATGGATGGACAGATGCACGCTGGCTGACTGAAAGACAAGAGAAGGAGACGGAATGAGTTTTGCCATCAGAGCCGCCACCCCCACTATCTCCTAGGATGCTGGAATCTATTGTAACATGACTGGACCTTTTTTGTCCTGATCCCAAGAGATAGCCTGACCAGATCAGGCCAAAGACGGGGACCCAGATGACATCACCACCACCACGGGCTCTGGCTATATGCCAAACACCATCTGGCATGGGACCCTTTGTCGTTTCCCTCCCCACCTCTTGTGTGTCCTTTTCCTTCTCCAGTCTCATTTCTTCTCTTTCCTATCTCTCTCCTTTTGCCTTCTTTTTAATAAAGGTCTGGCTTAGCTGGCCAAGACTGTATCTTTTGCAGCATTGCTGGACACTTGAAACCAGAGAGGCAGATAAAAGCAATGCCCTAAACAGCCAGGTGCTGGTTCAAATTTGCCAGAGCTTGGGGTGGCTGATCGGACAGTGTGTCTTGCTTGTGTTTTTCCAGTTATGAGCTTGCAAGTGAAAGTCAACATCAGGGACAGAAGCTGCATTTTCTGTCTTCACTGTTCCTTTCTCTTCCCTTTTGTGCGTGTTTGCCTTGTTTTGTCTTTTAGGAAATGACCTTTAACAGCAACAACAACAAGTCCAACCCAGCTCAAAACACATTTTTTCTCTTCCTCAGAAGGACAGTCATTACCTAAATCTAAAATACTGCCAGATGGGAAGGGGGGAGGGGAGGAGAGTCCTTTTAAAAACTTTCTCCAGCTAGAGGCAAAGGGAACAAGGGATGTTGTTATAATGAAAGTCTTACTTAATACTCAACATTTCAAATGCTTTAGCCTGCCCCTCTTCTTTTATGTATCTTTAATAAAAGGCTTAAAGGATTCGTAATGGTGTTTGCCATTGGTTATAAGCAGGCTGAGTTCTCGGTTTACCAAACCCTGCGCCTTGTTTAACACGGTTTAATGTTGGGCATTGACAAAGTCCAGTTCTCACTTTTGACTCTTCGGGCCCATTTATGCCATCTAAATTCATCCCGAAGTTCTAATCCATGTCTAGGGCTCGCAAGCATGAGTGAAATATAAATAAATAATGGCTATCTATCTACCTACCGATCCTCAGCAACATTTATACCATGATCATCATCATGATAGCTTGCACCCTCCTTTAGAATCATAGAATCGGAGAAATGTAGAACTGGAAGGGACCTCGAGAGGTCATCTAGTCCAATTCCCTGCACTGAGGCAGGACTAAGTATTATCTTTTAGACTATCTTTGACAGGTGTTTGTCTAACCCTGTCTGAAAAACCTCCAGTGATGGAGATTCCACAGCCTCCTTAGGTAATTTTGTTTTGGTGCTTAAGTACCCTGACAGTTAGGAAACTTTTCCTAATGTATAATCTAAATCTCCATTGTTGCAATTTAAGCCCATTACTTCTTGTCCTACCCTCAGTGGATAAAGAGAAGAATTTATCACAATTTATTTGTCATTAACACCAGCTGACACAGCACCTCTGAATTTTGGCAAGTTTCTTGGTCCAAAAAGTGAATATAACTAAATCGCTCGGTAATAGTGACCAGAATGTAATTAAATTTAACATCCTTGTAAAGGGGGAAATACCAAAAAATCCCACCATAGTAGCATTTAACTTCAAAAAGGGGAACTACACAAAAATGGGGAATCTAGTTAAATGGAAATTAAAAGGACCAGTCACAAGAGTGAAATGCGTGCAAGCTGCAAGGAAATTTTTCAAAACACCATAAGAGAAGCTTAAACTAAATGTATACCCCAAATTAAAAAAACAGTTAGAGGACCAAAAGACTGTTACTGTGGCTAAATAACAGAGTAAGAAGAGGCAATTAAAGGGAAAAAGATATTCTTTCAAAATTTGAAGTCAAATCCTACAAAGGAAAATAGAAAGAAACATAAACTCTAGCAAGTCAAGTGTAAAAATTAGGCAGGCCAAGAAAAAATTTGAAGTGCATCTAGCAAAAGACTCAAAAACTAACAGAAAAAAAAATTTAAAAGACATCAGAACCAGGACACCTGCCAAACAATCAATGGGGCCACTGGACAATTGACTTGCTAAAGGACGTCTTAAGGAAAACAAAGCCATTGTGGAAAAGCCTAATTAATTCTTTACATTGGTCTTCACTGAAGAGGGAAGTGAGGAAGATTCCCACACCTGGGCCTTTATTTTTAGGTGACAAATCTGAAGAACTGTCCCAGACTGAGTTGTCAGTAGAAAAGGTTTTGGAACAAATTGATAAATTAAATAGTAATAAGTCACTCGTACCAGATGGTACTCACCCAAGAGTTCTGAAGGAACTCAGCTATGAAATTGTAGAACTACTAGCTGTGGTACATAACTTATTGCTTAAATCAGCCTGTGTACCAATAGCTAATGTAATGCAAATTTTTTTAAAAGGTTGCAGAGGTGATCCTGGCAATTACAGGCCCATAAGCCTAACTTCAGTATCAGGCAAATTTGTTGAAACTATAATGAAGAACAGAATTATCAGACACATAGATGAACACAATATGTTCAGGAAGAATAAACACAGCTTTTGTAAAGGGAAATCATGCCTCACCAATCTTTTAGAATTCCTTGAGGGTATCAACAAGTTTGTGGACAAGAGTGATCCAGGATACTTGGACTGTCAGAAAGCCTTTGACAATGTCCCTCACCAAAGGCTCTTAAGCAAAGTAAGCAGTCATGAGATAACAGGGACGATCCTCTCATGGATTAGCAACTGGTTAAAAGATAGGAAATAAAAGGTAGAAAAAAATGGTCAGTTTTCACAGTGAAAAGAGGTAAATAGTGGGATCGCCCAAGGGTCTGGACTGGGACCAGTATTGTTCAAAATATTCATAAATGATCTGGAAAAGGGGGTAAACAGTGAGGAGGCAAAGTTTGCAGACAAGACAAAATTACCCAAGATAGGTAAGTCCAAAGCTGACTGTGAGTAGTTACAAAGGGATCTCACAATGCTGGGTGACTGGACAACAAAATGGCAGATGAAATTCAATGTTGATACATGCAAAGTAATGCACATTGGAAAACATAATCCCAACTATACCTACAAAATGATAGGGTCTTGATTAGCTGTTTCCACTCAAGAAAGAAGTCTTGAAGTCATTGTGAATAGTTCTCTGAAAACATCCACTCAATGCGCAGTGGCAGACTAAAAAGTTAACAGAACGTTAGGAATCATTAGCAAAGAGATAGATAATGAGACAGCAAGCAACATGATACCACTATATAAATTAATGGTACTCCCACAGCTTGAATATTGTGTGCAGTTCTGGTCATGCCATCACAAAAAAGATATATAGAATTAGACAAAGTAGACATAAGGGCAACAAAAAATTATTAGGGATCTGGAACAGCTTTCATTTAAGGAGAAATTAAAAAGATGGACTGTTCATCTTGGATAAAAGACAGCTACAGGGGGATATGATAGAGGTCTACAGAATCATGAATGGTGTGGAGAAAGTGAATAGGAAATGTTATTTACCCCTTCACACAACACAAAAAGCAGGGATCAACCAATGAAATTAATAGGCAGCAGATTTAAAACAAAACTAAGGAAGTACTTTGCACATAACACACAATCAACCTGTGGAACTCATTGACAGGAGATTTTGTGAAGGCCAAAAATATAACTGGGTTCAAAAAAGAATTAGATAAGTTCATGGAGGATAGGTCCATCGATGGCTGTTAGCCATAATGGTCAGGGATTCAACCCCATGCTTTGGATGTCCCTAAGCCTCTGACTGCCAGAAGTTGGCAGGAATCACTCGATCATTGCCCTGTTCTGTTCATTTCCTCTGAAGCACCTGGCCACAATCAGAAGATAGAATACTGGGCAAGAAGGACCATTGGTCTGATTCAGTATGGCTGTTCTTATGTTCTTATGACTTTTCTGTGCCTTTGTTTCTCCCCCACTCTGTGAAGTGGGGATAACAAGATGTATTTTACACAGTGCATCTTTTCTACTAGACATCCTGAAAGAGAAAAGCTCAGCAGATTGAAAATGAGACTAGACATTTATATGAACAATGAGAATCTCCATTATTACATCAGATAAGGTGGAAAATTCACAAAAATTGGGTTATAAAGTCTCATGCTTCAGGGGTTAAGCCAAGCATTAATTGCCAATGGCTAGAAAGAAACTTCCCACATAGGCAGTTTATTCCTTAATGGTGCATTATGGGGTTTGTGTCTCTCTCTGAAGTATCTGGTAATTACACTGTCAGAGTCAAGGTATTGGCCTAGTTTGCCCACTGGTCTGATCTAGCATGACAATTCCTATGTTCCTACCAACTTTCATAAAGCACTTTGAGATCTACAGATAGAAAGCACTATATAGGTGCAAAGTATTTGTATTACTTAGATAATACAGTCTACATACTTGAGAAGGTTAGATTACAAATGTCCACTTTTTAATCTCAAAAAGACAAGTAGCAACACTCACAGAAAATACCACAGCCCAGGGAGAGAGGAAATATGGTTTTGTGGCTCAGAGGGCACTGGCATGGACTCAGCAGATCTGGATTCAATTCCTTGCTCTGCCATAGACTCACAAGGTGACCTTGGCCAAGTCACTTAGCAGGGTGGATAATTATTTCTTTTAAATTTAAATATTTTTAGTTAAATTAAGTACCTGAAATACAACCTGTTTAACATTAAATGTGAAATTATGTCCACCTATGTTAAGGTCTATATTGACGATAATCTATTACAATCACTTAAATAAATAAACAAATTGTTCTGCATCTAGGAGTCTTCCTCAAGTTCTAATGAGTTAAAAGTTGCTTTTTTAATTATATACAGAATCAGGGGGAAAGCATCTTTAACTTTTGAGGTCAACTCAAAATTGAAATATAGTTGATGATATCATATAGTGTTTTAAGTGTCTTTATTATTTTCAGTCTTTGCAATGGAGCAAATGCTGGTATTTACATTTTTCCAAATACAAGTACTTTCAGTTTCTATTCTGCATCTTTAGGTACTTAAATGCCATTGAAAATTGGGTGCACAGTGACCAGAAGCAATCTGTCAATTCATGTACAGTTAATATTGCCTCGATTTAATAAATCTGTTAGTTTTAAAAGCAAAACACATTTTGATAAGCTTAACTTTATTTGTTTATATATCCAGCACATTTAAGGTAGGGTGTTTTTTTTAACTAATAAAACCCTATTTAAAAATGCTGTTTTTGTACATTTTTAATTGAATCCCAATTGCCTGCCAAATGCAGCTTGACACAAATCCTGCATAAAAAAAATTAGCGTCTGGTAAAGAAACATGTCATTCACCATTTTCTAACATTACAAAACATTTCAATCTTTCAAATCACGGTGTTATCGAAGAATTCTAAAAATATCATGGACCGCATAACCAGCAAAAAAATATTGGAGATTATTGGAACTCAGCAAACTCTAGTTAAAGATTTTATGATAAGAAAGACTCAATTTGCAGGCACATTTTAGGAGGTTCAGTTGTAGATAAATGTTTATGGGCACTGAAAGGGAAAGTTGATGGTAGAAGAACATGAGGCAGAAAAAGAAGATCTTGGATGGATGATATGCTATCCTGGGTGGCTCAAAAGGTCTGTTCATCCATAAAGAGATTAGGAAAGAATCCCACAGAATGGGCTACCATGGTTGCAAACATCCAGTAATCCACATAAAAAGAAAAAATGTAAAAACTGAGAATCCAAATCTATATATGTTTAACTATTGTGACAGGGCCAGACCTGATGGCTACAGGAGAGTAATGGAAGGTATATATATTAGCCCCAGGATCAACAAATCCTTGTTCCCTGGGTGATTCAGCTGGGGTGACACCAGGGCAATTAGGCCAGCTGAGGCCAATTTAAGGAGTTTACCCCACCGGTTAAAAGCCTCCCTGTCAGGCTGATGGGGGTAGCTGAAAGGGAGTTAAGAGGAGGAGCGGAGCTGCTACCGTGCTTGGAGCAGTAGCTATTGCTACCACAACCCAGAAGGTACAAGAGTCAAGGGGAAGTTCGTCTGGGCACGACCAGGGATCATAGGCACAGAGGCCTGAGGGAGGACCCTCGCCTCCGTTCCAGGAAGGGGACCATGAGCAGTGTGGCCAAGGACAGGCGACCCAGGGAAGATAGTAGCTCATGGACTAAGCAGTTTGAGACTACTCCTCACAGGGTCCCTGGGTCGGGACACAGGGCAGAGGGTGGGACCGGCCCCCCATCCCCTTCTCCCACCTGGCCATACCAACAGCGTAGCCGAAAAGGGTGCAGGACCCACTGGAGGGCAGAACAGGCCGCCCTCGCCACACTATATAATTGTTTAAAAAATGGCTATAGATATATTATATCTTCCTGGTTAGCAAAAAGAAGTACCAAAGGATGTGTAAATACTATTTTAAGTTGCAAATCAACATGTTTTAATGGTTAAGCTATGTGATAAGAATGAAACCTTCTTTCAGTAAAATAACTGAAAAGTGCTGTGACATTCCCCTAGTGCAAGTTGGACTGAGGTATTGCTGTGTCACCCCAATCCCTCACCCTTGCCGCCCATCTTTCCCTGCTCTGCTGTGAGAACCCCACTCCTGGGATGTCCACACACAGCCACCAACAAGCAAGTTGATCCTGAGTGAGTGAGTGCTTCTAGCCAGCCTCTCCTTGGATTATACAACAGAATGACCCCGGCCACACCACCCAATCCCAGATACTTCCATCCTACAATGTTCAGTGATGCCCACTGAACAGTGCAAGCTCATATGAGTTTGTCAATTTAACAAAGAAATTGATATGCAGCAGCCTCATTACTCTAAGTGAAGTCTCCAACACACTTCAAATCAAAACAAACAAATTTATTAACTAGAGAAGGATTTTAAGTGATTATAAGTCAAAACATAACAAGTCAGATTTGGTCAAAAGAAATAAAAGCAAAACACATTCTAAAATAAGTATAACACTTTCAGCAACCTTACAGACTTGTGTTTCTCACCACAGGCTGGATGGTTTCCCTTTAGCCAGGCTTTCCCTTTGGTCAGCACTTCAGTTGCTTGATGAGGCTTGTAGATGGAGGTGGGAGACAGCGAGCATGGCAAATGTCTCCCATTTTTAAAATGTTTCTTCCCCCCCCATGGGGCTTTGCCCTTCCCCTCCCCCCCCCCAGGGTCAGGTGACAAACAATGCCCTTGTATGGTTTCTTCCATGTCCTGAGTCAATGAGCATTACCTGATTATGGTTCCTTTGTTGATGCATAGGCCAGTCCTTTGTTCCTGGAAAGTTGATCTGGGTTTGTCCTATACTAGCCTTGATGAGGTGTAAACTGCCTCTCTACTCCTGGAGAGTTTTGCCAGGATATGTTTTAAACCATGAGGACACATCTTTGGGAATATTACATAGCGAAGCCTCATAACCATACACATGGCATTGCAACAGACATATTACTGTAACAACAATGTTCAGTACATCACGAACATTCCAAAAAACATCATACATGACACACTTTGCATTAAACTGTACACAACTACACTACAAGAGTGACCATGGGGGTGCAGGGTGTCACAAGTGCTACATGCAAACCAAGATTAAAATGCATTATTTAAACTAATTAAGATTTCCTGCTTGCTGATTTCAATCATGATCAAAACTGGTGATTTTCATCATAGCAACGTAGGGCTGGAAGGGACCTCGAGAGGTCATCAAACCCAGTCCCCCGCACTGAGGCAGGACATCCTGTCACTCTCGCTGGGCCACATTTGAAAGGTACCTACAGATGCAGATATTGCCATCGTAGTACCTAGGAGCTCCAGTCACATAGATATCTAATTGGATTTTCAGCAGAGCCTTGGCACCTAATTCCCATTAGGTACATTTATGAATTCCGGTAGGTGCCTATCTGTATTGTTACATGCCCAACTACCCGGCTTTCTGAGATATTTACATGGCCCTCATTATTGAAGCTTCTGAGCACCTTACAATCTTTAACATGTTCATGCTTACAGCCCCCCACCCCCCGCATGGCACAGATGAGGAGTTTAGGCACAGAGAGGGCTAAGTGATTTGTCCAAGGTCACACAGGAAGCCAGTGGGGGACCAGGGAATTAAATGCCCTAACACCTGGCTCACTCTCATCATCTGTGCCTCAGCTTCCCCACTAATAAAACTATACATCCTTTCCCCCACCTTTGTCGGTCTTATCTACTTAGAACGTAAGCTCTTTGGAGCAAGGACTCTCTTACTATGCGTACGTACAGCACCTGACTCAATAGGATCAAGTTCCGATGGAACCACCAAGCACTACAGTATTACAGGTAACAATAATAGTCGGATGGCTATAGACAAGCACAGAGTAGTCTACATTGGCTTATCTCTTCTGACATATCCTTTGCTTTGCATTTCATTACCAATTCCTGGCCCTCCAGGAGTCCTCTTTCATTCTGGTATTTTATTTTTTCCTTGGTAAAGTTAGGAAACTTTCCCAGCGTGTTACTTTGAGATTTTTATAAGGCCCTAATAAATAATAATAATAGCCATGTGGAAGATGCAATTCAGTTACCAGTGAAATGACTCTGGGTATTACCATTGCTGTATATTTTTTATTGGTGTAATCTGTCGTTTTCATTCTGTTGCCATAATAAAAGTAACAAATTAAGGGAAGCATTATGCAAATTATACATTAAAATGGTGTGTTTATTAGTCTCTCTTAGCAAAAGACAAGCTACAGGAGTAAGCACTGTTAACTCCTTAATGTCCGCATGTTTGTAAAAAAAGAAAATGTAAGAGGGTCAAAATGATTCATGATTATTGATTAGCTTTGCAAAAGAAAATGCCTGAAAGGGAAACCCCTGAGAAATGGGAGGGGATTTTTATTCTTATGGGGAGAAATACTCCCATTTTCAGAGGACCAGCACAAGGCTTATCCACCATTTAAATCAGATTTATCCTCTTAGGCCCCAGTCTTAGTCAAAAATATAGTCTCAATTCAGGATGTAATTAATCATTCAGTCCCACCGAAGTCAGTGGAACTTAACCATGTGCTTAAAGTTAAGCATGTGTTTAAGTGTCTTTCCAAATAGGGATGGATTTAAGCACTTGCTTGGACTTGGATTTATGCACTTTCTTGAATCAGGGCCTCAACAGGTGCATAACTTTAGTCACTTGAATGTTTGCAGGATCAGGGCCACAGGGTTGAAATGGGAATTAAGTAAAGCTGGTTAAAATTTTGAAATTTCAATGGAATTTTGAAATTTGAACAGGAAGGAAAACTTGCAATGAATTTTTTTGCACAATCTCCCACCAACTACAGAGCTGGTCAAAAATTGTCATATTATCAAATATCTAGTTTAAAGAATATTAAAAACCAAGAAAAAATTCCCAAAAAAAAATGTTTTAAAATGCCCCTCCTCCCTGTTCTAGAGTTAAATATGGAATGGGGCCACTGCACATGGATGAATTTCACTCATGCTGCAGAATTTGTAATAGCTAAATTAAAATATGTTTAAAAAAAAAAAAAAAAAAAGGTTTTCATTTCATTTTCTAACTCACTATCCTTTCCTGCCCCCATTTCAGCACATATCATCTTTGTCTCTTTCCTGCCCTTCACGTCTCACCCTCTGTAATCCCTATTATCGCATATGAAATCTTTTCTGGCTCACTGATGCTATTAGTCATGTCAGTAGCTTCTTCTCGTACATTAAATGCTGGCCTGATAGGCTCAGAGATTGAAATTCTCTTTCTAACCCCAGAGCAGGTTCAACAATACCAGCTTCCACCACCCACCATTGTGCTTCACCTGCAACCTAGCTGAACCAACTCTAGTCACCAGGGCCCATTTTGTCTTTGGCCTTTTTTTTGAGACTGCAAACAAAGATGCTCACTAATGTCAGTTGCGATGGCTCTTATGTCCACTACAAACTGGTCTGATCAATATTCAGTATGGTGTCATAAATAAGACCAGAGGTGTCATGATCACGCTCTGTCTCTTTATGGCTACCAAAGAAGGAGGTGGAGCTGGAGCAATCACAAGGCAACCTGTTGCATTTCCTTAACGTAATACATGGTTTTCATTTAACAAACAGTAGGTTTCCAAGGATTGGTAGAGATCCAAAGGAACAGTCTGACCAGCTTCCAGAAAACTTTCTCAAACTGCTATTTAGCACAATTCTGTCTCCAGACTACTTTAAACACAGGTGCAAGTTATAACTTTAGTTGAGACAGTGTGTCATCTCTTGTTCATTCCCAAGCTTTTCTACCCAATAAGAAAAAAGCAGCTCTCTTGGGCCTGGATCCAGCAAAACACTTATGCATGTGAGTTGTTTTCACTGACTTTAGTGGAACTACTCAAGAGCTTGCATTTAAGCACATGCTTTAATGTACAGCTGGAGATCAGGGCTTTGGAACTCATTCTATCCTATATATGTGGGCTAAACAATTAACCCTTTTTTGATGGATTAATACATTGTGAAAAGCACTTCTCTATCAATTCCTTGGATCAAATTCCAAAGCCTTCCTGGACATACAAAAAATCCTTCCCTTACTCATAGTCCTGTTCAGTTTTAAAGGACAACTCCACCAAAACTTGGGCTCAAATCAGAAGCAACTATGAATATTTACAAACCCTCAAAGCCATAAGATTCTGCAGCAGAGCAATTCCGCCTTGCTCTGATCTGACACTAAGACACAGATCCTTAAAGGTAGATAGGCATCTAACTCCCAATT
Organism: Emydura macquarii macquarii; assembly: GCF_026122565.2. Taxonomy (NCBI): domain Eukaryota; kingdom Metazoa; phylum Chordata; order Testudines; family Chelidae; genus Emydura; species Emydura macquarii. The sequence continues at coordinate 1,952,504 of NW_027132084.1, read as the reverse complement.
AAATCAGTGGGACTTAGGCCACTAAATACCTTTGATTTCTGGGCCCAAGAGGCAAGTAGCTTGTCTTTATCATAATCCTCCACGCTAACACTTTTTTAATAAAAGGAGGCAATTGTTGAAAATTAAGCATCTGGCTTCCTGCATTTCTATACAGCCTTCAAGAACTAATCCACAGCCTTAAGGATTTGCATGCCAATGCATAGATAGCTGCCTTCTGCACAAGGGAAAGAAAAGATCAATACAATCAGGAGATCCATGTTCTGTTTTTGTCTATAAATGTCATGCTAATAATAGAGTGTAGGTATTGTGTTTCAATTACACAAATACATTTAGACTTAATAGAAAGGGAAAAATATCATTGAGGATATTGACGCCCTATCATGGAAAATATTAGCTGAAATAAATGGTCAAAAGATAAAAGGTCTTCTAATTGATATCGAGGCAGCTCAGAAAATAGCACTCACTGTCAGGAGATTATAGGACTGGCCACACTGCGGGAATGACCATCAGTAGAGCTGGGACTGAGAAATAGCCACTCTGCAATTTCACACCTGCCCATACTTTTGATATAATATTGTAAGGAAAATGCTGCTGTTGCTCTTCAGATCTGATACCTTGGACCAAGCACTTACAGAGGACCCTGTGAGAGCCGCCAAATTCATTCTCAGACTTCATGGCCTGTTATGATTATTGTGGGACAAGACAACAACAACAAAGGCAAAAAGGAATAAGTATTTGTAGAGAGACAAGGTGGGTGAGGTGGTATCTTTTATTGGGCCCACTGTGGGGACGGGGATCAATTCAGATCAATTCCTGGGCCCACAGCTGGGCACCCAAAAGCCTTACCAGTGAAGGCCAGGATTCAATATCTTCAGTGCAGAGCTATTGTTTATTGAAAAGCAGGTATCACAGACAAATAGAAAGGACCATACAGTGCCTCTCCTTAGTAAGCCTCAATTTCCCAAGCATAAACCCTCAGTAACTATGCTGGCCCCGCACAGTGTCCTGATTGGTAAGCAAAGCGGGTTAGCTACCACTCCTAGGTGACGACTGTCTCTTCCGTCTTCAGATTCCCTCAGATCCTTTGTCTATTTTCTGAGTCCCTCATAGTGGGGTCTTGGCTACCCCGAGGCCCTCTGATGTGTGATCCCTCGGAGCAGGGTCTAGGTTACCCCGAGGCCCTCTGGTCTTAATCCTTCTTCTGTCTGACAGTGTCACCGGCCCTCTTGGATACATGAGATATAGATAGAAAAACTAGATATCATGTGATCTTCCCAGTACTTATATCTTCTTCTCAAAGAAGTCACATGTCCCCAAAATATACAAAAATATGCTTGGCCAGCAGACTATGTGGCATATTCCAATTAATTCATAATTTGGGAGGGGGCTGCAGGGACTGGCTGATATTCACTGATCATGGACTACTCCCCTCCAGGCATCTGATGTCACGTCATTCTATAGGGTCAGGTGACCCAAGTCAGCTTGCCCATATTCGCCATTACACGCCACCACATGTACACACCAGGTGAACTGGCCATTGGCTGGCCGTGACCATTGGTCTTCCACATCTGCATAGCTGCTTACACAGGGTCTGGACAGACATTTGTGACACATGTTGATGCCAAGTGAAAGTTTGGTTTTTTCAGTGATTTTCCACAGTCTAATGCTGTGAGGTCCTACTCCCAGAATCCTCTAGCACTCAGCCTCACCAAACTTGTCCATTGTGATACTATAGAGTGATTCAGCACCATCCCAACACCCACTTCTGTTGGTGAAAGAGCCAGGCTTTCAAGATACACAGAACCCTTCTTCAGGTCTGAAGGAGTATTTGTATTCCAGTAGCAACTAATGATCCCAACTGAGACCGGGGCCCTTTGTGCTAGGCACCTTACATGCACGCAGCAAGACAGTCTCTGCCCTGCTGCAATTTAAATGAAGTCAAAGGGTGGGAGGGAAAACAGAATCATGGAGTTACAGAGGAGTTACGTGATGTGTTCAGAATGCTGAAAGTAACAGTGGAGAGTAGCGTGGGATCAATCTTTTCAGCTAGAGATGTCGGGCGCACAGTAAATGGCGGGGAGTCGTTGAAAAAGTGGTGCAAGTCGCTGCCAGCAATGTAATGAATGATGGCACGGAAACGCAATGCACCATGGGACATTGAGCCAGCACCCATGCTGCTCAGCGCTCCTCTCCTGGTCCCAAAATTCCTAGCAGCAGAAGCTGTTGCGTTGCATGGTGGGATAGCTACCCATGATGCACTGCTCTCACTGTCGATACTACAGCACCAAGTGTGGACGTTTTTTTGCAACAAAATGAGTACTGTGTGGACAGGCACGAGCACAGTAATTATAGTGCTTTTTTATCACTGAACAAACTACCGTCGACAAAACTTTGTAGTGTAGACAAGGCCTTAGAAGTAAATTGTATTTGCCTGTGTTTACATATCTTATTAGAAGTTTAACAATGTGATCTAATTAGCTTGTAGATGCTAAACTTCGGTTCCTGTCTGTAATGTTTCATCACCATATTCTATTGAGTCAGAGATCAAAAAGGAATTTTAATATTTAAATGGATCTGGTGCTGTAATAATATTATTGTCTTCAGTTCTCTTTGAAATTTGCCACTCCTCATTGTAAAACTACCTGTGAACAGGTTGCATGGGTAATTGCCTTATATTAATGAATGCAACTAGTCACTGATGTGTGCCTAGGACTAGAGATTTACTTCAAAGCAACAATGTACATGACCTATTCTTCATCAAGGGAATACCTGCTGTCATCATTTGCTGACAAAAGACTAATCAGCTGAACTTCAGCCACAAAGGAAATCAGGCCTGATCCTGTTTTATCTCAGATCTGCTTAAACTTTGCAACTGCTATTTGAGGGGATTCCAGATCCAGAGTTTTGATTCACCTATTATGGGAAAGAAAGAAAGAAAGAAAGAAAGAAAGAGAAATTACATTTTTCAGGTTGTTAATGCATTTGTCCCATATTTGTGAAACTGAAAAGAAATTCTTAAGTCTGGCAGGATTTGAATGTAGCTCTGAATATTTCAGCCAGCCCTGGTAAAGGACCAAAAGGAATTTTGCCGCTTCTCCTCTTCTTTCCTTGAAGAGATGCCCCCTATTTGGTCCTGCTTGCACGGTGCTATAACGCATGCTGTCACAGCTCCTGTCTGCCCAGAGAGATGAGCTCTGCAATGAAAGCTATTTGCCGTGCACAGCACCAATGAACTTTAAGTAGGCCTACAAAATTATGAACAATGCTGCATATTCTTTTGTGACAGTAGATGGCGCCCTTGCTGCTAACGATGCACATATGCCCCGATATATGCAGCTATATGACTTTCATGTCTAGCTCCTAGGCCTTGAGAACCCAGGGACCTGCGAGGGACCTGCAGGGAGGTGAGGAAACAGAAGCCAAAATGAGGCTCCAAGGTCTGCCCTCTCCCTTGCCTCTGAAAGGGGCAGAGTGTAGCAGGACAGCAGAGAATGAGGGGTCCTGCCGCCAGCAAAGGGGTTGCACCTGGACAGTATGAGCCATTCGGAAGAGCTAATTCCATGGGCGGAGCTTGTTCCTTTAAGTACAGCCCTGAGCAAGAGCTGTGCCAGCCCAGAACTAGCCCTGGGATGGACTTTGCCTCAGAGACACTCCGAAGCACAGTGCTCCTTCCTGCTTAGCATCCACCAGCTACTCAGCTGCTGAGATGGGGGAGGCTGGAACCAAGGATCCGGCTCCGCTGCCACCCTTTTTGCCCCCTTCCCACCCATTTTGTTGCAAGGGTTCGTATTCAGAGGGCAGGGCCTGTGCTCTGCACTAGATCCGGACCAAGATCCAGCTCAGTTCAATGTGTCTCAGCCAGGCCTTACCTCCTGCTGAGATGAGTAAAACAGAGGCACACGCTCGCCCCTCATTGAGATATAACTCCCTTCTTGCCCAGTGTGTGTTCTCCTGCTATGTCAAAACAAGAAGAATCAGAGGTGGGCCCGAACAAAAAACCCCAGATCCACACAGGCACTAAGTGAAAATCCACACCCAGCTCTGAAATTCCCAGCTCAGGCCCATTGCGGAAGAGGATGTTCCTGGCCTGCATATGTCTGCAAAAGAATCCCTCATCCCACTCAGACAGCAGTTACATTTTTAAAAACCCCAGGAAAGCCTGCGCCATATGGGGTCAAACTCAGGCTGCGTGACAGCTTGGCTAAGCGCTCCGGATATATGCTGGTAGTGATGCTCAGGAGTAGCAAACTGATGTGTTTTGTAGACCAACAGCAGCGAAGCATTTGCTTTTGGGGGAAAGAACACAAAGACTTTATGCAGTTGTTTGCCGAGAGATGGGAAGGGAAAAGGGCAAATCATGGTATTGGACTTACCAACAGCGGCAGTGTCCAGTCTGTCATCAAAAAATCCTTCAGAGTGGATCCTTTCTGGGGGAGGATACACTACATGACAGTGTGGTCGCTTGCAAGGGTTGTCGCATCTCTGTTGCTTGCGCAAAATGCCATGGATTATGTGTGGACAGCCTGTCCATATTGATGGAGCTCATAGAACCTCTGGCTGACTCTCCTGATCCCCGGGAAAGGAAATGCGACACTTGTGAGTCTCCGCGGGCCAGGCTCTTTGCTGTGCAAATCCATTATTCATGCGTTTGTGACAACGATATGTGAAGCTAATGTGCAGAAATGGTCTTGAGGAAATGCAGGGTTATTGCTTGGGGTTGAAACGTGCCTCGCGGTGGTTGCACTGGGCTCTTTGAGTTGGTTGCTGATGCCATGTTTGTGTTCCTGGATGAAGTGCAATCTTGTAATGACAAGAATGTTAATAGCCTTTTGCTTGGATTATGCTTGCAGGCCGTAACAATGCTTTGCATTTACAGCACCTACCCATCTTCAGCTGAAGATCTCAAAGGGCTTAACAAACATTAGTTAATTAATTTGGCTTCCTAACACCTGTGTGAAGTAGGTATTTATTATTAATGATTACATTTCTATTGAATTAATGGCTAAGAATCCCAATCTGAGGTGAGGATCCCATAGCCCTAGGCACTATACAAACCTCTAACACAAGGACTTCCCCTGTCCCAGAGAGTTAGGTAAGCATTATTATATTTAGGAGGAAGTGTAGCTCCAAACATACCTGAGCATGAGAGGTTAATTCAAAATCTGAACCCAGATCTGAATCACAATCAATCCCTGTCTTTATAATGGGCCAAATCAAATTCCCACCTGGAACCCAGATAAATATTTTGAGGCTGGAGCTTCTCGCTACTAAGGAAGAAACACATTCACTAGAAAATATATTGTAAAAGATATTGTATATATCTGCATTGGTTGTCTCCGTCTTTAACTTCTATGGTCATCCCATTTTACTGAAGGGGACACTGAGGCACAGTGAGGCTAAGTCACATGCCCCAGATCCCATAAGTGGATGGCACAGCCAGGAAAAGACCCCAGGAATCCTGACTCCCTGGCCCTTGGTCTTTCTGCTACATCATGCTTTTTATTACATACGTCTCTCAGAGATAATAATTGTGCTAATTAAACCCCACAGCAGAAAGAGGATTGTGATGGGGCTGGCAAGCTGAGGAGAAATCGTTCCAAACACTTTGGATTCAGAGAGCTGCTCCTAATGACAACAACAAAAGGGGTCCGACAATAGTGAAAAAAAAAATGAAACAGCTTCCTCCTTTTCCCTTGTCCCAACGTCCATCTGGGCTCTGAGACAATGACGCTCTGAAGTTCTCCCTGTTAATGGTGCCTGGGTCCCCGCTCTATTCTCATGCATCATGACTGCTGGCTCCTTCCGCACTCTCTGTAGCGAGGACAGACACCTCTTTTAATGTTGCCTCGGGATTTTAACCCTCGCACCGCCATCTACCAGGTGGAGTCCATACACCCCATCTCTGGACTGGGACTTGTTTATTTCTGTTCTGTTCTATATAGGCAGTGTTGTGGTAGCCATGGTGGTCTCAGGCTATTCTAGTCTGGTCTAATTTAGTCTAGTCCATACTATTCTATAGGTTCTTATATGACCCTCTCCGAGCACCGTCTCTCTCCCATTCGCTGCCCAGCAGGAGAATTGTGTATGCAGTGGAAGGTTTTGTTTTGGTTGGGGGAAAAGTCCATTCTACTGTGTGTGTGTATCAGAGAAGGCAGGTTAGGGACGTGTCCTTGCACTTACAGAAGAAGTTGGGGAGGCTGGGACAGTCCTTAGTTCCTGGGTTTGTCCCCTCCGCAGTCTCAGACCAGATCCCACACAGAGGATCTTTACCCTTGTGGTGGAAAGTTTCACTGTGTCTGAGCAGAGCTTCCGACCACGGTCTTCACCCCAGAGCCTTAGGTTATCTCTTCGGTATCATGTGCCCAAGCCAGTAAGCGCCTCGGAGAAAAGGACCGTGACCTGGAACTCGACTCAGTCATCTATTGTCTTGCCTGCTATTATTTGTGGAATTTTCCCTTTGACTGGCGCTCTAAAGACCGAGGTAGTTTAAGTCCCGGCTATCTCGGAGACCGTCTCCCTCAGCCTGCGTTGCGTCACAGGGGCCTCTCAGCCTGAGCAGTTTGGCGGCCTTTAACTGTGCTAGCATTGCCTGGTGGGACAGACGGCGCCGGCTCCACAGCCGCCGTAAGCTGGTGTGACTTCCTGGGACTTCAGTGGCGCGCACAGTCTCTCGGATACAGGCGCCTTTTCAGGCCTGCCAATGGCAATTCCGGGCCCCAGGGCAGAACAGTCAAGGTCCCCTGCCCCTCTAGGAAGGGAGGGCGGAGGTTTACGACCGTGGGTGAAGCTTCCCCTTGGGGAGGTTAGCTCCCCATTCCGCCTCTTCCACCCATGGCCCTGCTCACACTCCACCCCCAGCCCTCCCCTCTCCCCCGCTCACTGCCACGTTCCTCCTCCCCCGCTCAGCCCCTCTTCTGTCCTCCTCCCCCCCCAAGTGGTGAGTGACAGTGGGGCGGGGGGGGGGGGAGAAGGGATGCAGTGAGCAGCAGCGGCGGGGACGGGGAAGGAGAGGAGGGAGACACGGGAGGATGGACTGCTGGGAAGTTGGGCAGGGAGAAGGGATGGGATGGTGGGGAGGCCAAGCAAGGTGGGGGGCGGAGGTGTGGAAGAAGGAGGGGGAAATCAGGGAGGGGGAGGGACGCAGTGGACCGAACAGGGGGAGGGACAGGGCTGCAGCCTGGGGTGGAGTGGAGTGGGGGTGGAGTGTGGGCAGAGCCCCTGGCGGAAGGGGCGGGGCAGGGCGGGGAGCTAGCCTCCCCGAGGGGAAGTCTCACCTGCTGCCCATGGCCTGGGGCCCCTTTTAAAGTTGCCGGGCCCCTGGGCAATTGCCCCCTTTGCCCACGCATTGGCAGGCCTGTGCCTGTTACCCCCCACGCTCCGTCCCAATTTTTCACACGTGCGCTCTGGCCGCACTAGCTTGAGCGGACGTACAGCTGTGTGCGCGGTGGTGTCTGTGTTCTGGGGACACGGCTCTACAGCATGTCGTGAGAGCTGTCTTTCTGAGACCGTTGCTCTTTGGTTGATGCCTTGAGTGGTAATAAAAGTGGGACAGGGTGACACGGGCTTGAGGAAGGCGTGGGGACGGTCTCCTACGACAGGAACTTGCCTAGTCACAGTTCTGTCCTCTACAGGTTGAGACCTGCATGAGGTTCTGCTGATGATGCTACTCTGCTGGGTGACGTGTGCTGCTGCTGGTCAATGAACATACCTCTCCATGCCCATGGCTTTACCTAGAGCGGGTTGGGATTTGGTTTATTAGAGAGAGATTTTTTTCTCTCTCTTTGAGCCTTTTTCTTCATTTCCTGCATGGCATTTAGGGTTCCCTAAGATTGTGCACAGGCCTCTTGAAGCGGCGATCTCAGCGGTACTGGCACCCAGTATCTTGAAAGCAAACTTAACCCCTTCTGTGTTTCACCAGCCATCGCCAGGGCCTGAGTTGTCAGAACTCAAGAGGACTTCCCAAACTCCTGAGTCAGGGCCCCTAAAATCATGAGATTGACAAATTACAGTATACTTCCAGTTATCCAAATTCCTATGAGCCGAAAAACCTAGTTACCTGAATCCACCGGCTGTCCCTCGTATAGCCCTATGTTAGTTAATAGCACTTCTGTTTATCCGAATGCCCAATTATCTAAAAGTCTCAATATCCCCAAGCCATTTGGATAAACGGGAGTGTACTGCACTAGATCTGCGGTGCTTTTTATTTGCTTTCTGGCTTTTAAGCCATTTGGGTTCATGGTGTCAAGCTTTTCTAGGCAACCATGAGGGCTACAAAGTGACTTTTTTATCTTAATGAAAGTTGATATTCCCTCATAATCACATGACTCCAGGAGTTGGGGCTTTAAGAAAAACACCCCCTCACAGCACAAGACTCATGATCAGCTTGCAAGCATGTCTGTTCAAGTGGCTTACAATTGCTTCATGTTGTTCCAAAAGTAAGCACAGCAGGGAGAGAGAGAGGGGCTGCTGTACCATGGAAGTGACTGCCCGAGACGATATCCCCCTCTTGGATCCTTGCTGCACACTGTGTCTTAGACCTTCGGCTCTCTCACTACATACAGGATTAGAGAAAGGCAGAGCACAGAGGGAGCACAGCCTGACCTTCTCCTGCCCTTCCCCTCTTGGGGGGATTCCCCTTCCTCCTGCTTCATCGCTGGCTGGCAAAATAAGAACCCGGCAGGCAGGACAATCGGTAGTGGCAGCAACTGGAGGAGCTGGTGTCAGCCTGGGGAGTTTATGAGATCCCTGACTTCCTGCTAGTAGATGAAGCAGCATCTACAGCTGAGAGAAGAAGGGATACCTAAGCTAGGGGAGTCCCCTATCAGACCTTGTGGGAAGATCTGTTCCCCCTGCAGGTTCCCTTCTTCTCCAGGGGGCGAAGGGGGAGAAAGAAGGGCCCTGCCTGCCACAACCATGTCCCTCACCCCTCCAAGGGAAAAGGGAGACTGCCACCCCTGCCAGAATCCAGGGGAGCTGCCAGTTCTCTCTTGGCTTTCCATCAGAGGGTGGAGATCTGGGGATGATGGGTGCAAGCCCACGGTCGCTCTCCTACACAGCACCACAGTCTGCTCTTACACAAATACACACACACACACACAGGGTAGACTGCCAACACCCTTTATGTCAAACAGCCATAAAGAATCTGTCCTCCTGTCCAGGAGCTGGCCAGAGCTTCAGCTCCCGTGGCCCCCTGGCTCCCAGAGCCACGCAGAGTCAGCACCTCCATTGGTGGTAGCCTTTCCCAGAATGGCAAAGAGGCGTGGGATGACTCCCACACAGAGGCCAGCAAAGGTGGCCAGACATACAGCGAAGCAAGTGTAAACTGCATCCTCCTAACAGGGTGCAGAGCAGCTGCCTCTCCCAGTTCCTCCCACCTCCACCCTCTGTCTGCCCTAATGATGAAACTCTCACACGCATTCAGAAATGGGCCCAGCAACCCCTGTAATTGGGCTGGGCACTGGGATCTCCGCAGGAGAAAGAGGGTGGAGAGGAGAGAAGAATTCTCCCCACATGCAGTGGAGTGGGGCTTAATCCACTCCGGTGTTTCTGCCTGTCTAATGTTTGGGGTGTCCTCAATGGCCTAGCACCCCTTCCCCCAGGATCCACGTAGCAGCAGATGGCAGGTCCTGTCCCACTCCCAGATATACAGGGCAGTGGGCTCTGCACGGTACTGGCGGTTGCAAGTCCCCTTGCGGTCTCCCAAAGTGGCTCTCCATAATGAGGGATGAATGGGACCCCGCAGGTTATTCCCCGATACAGCACCGCAATCCGCTTTTACACACACATTTGTTTAATGGAGCCATGCTACAGGGAGGTGTTTAAAGAGAGGGATGGAAGAACAGCTGTGACAAGAGTGCAGGATTTAGCCCTCTGGGCATCAGCTGGTGGGTTTCCTAGAAACTGATCTCATTTTATGCTCACCTTATTGTCTGGCTGAATTATTTTTGAATGAGGTGAATTGGCTGCATCCAGTTAGCTGGTTGTTCTCAAGTGCTAAATTGGGGCTTAATGAAATCACAGTGAGATTATCAACTGTAACCAGGCTGTGACTTTTCTTAAATGACATAATACATCATACTATGATCCACTTGTCTTCCTCAATCAAATGCATAACGTTAATTCCTCAGGCCAGGATAAGGACTGGAGGGGACAGGTTTTTTTCAGAGTACATTGAAATTTGAAAGACTCAAGGTTATTTGAGCAAAGAATTGGAATGAATCTTGCATTGTCTGAAAGCATTTCCCAGCCCATATCTGGAAAAAAAGCTGTATGTTTTAAGTATGCTACAGTGTTGAAAAGACCAGAAATTAATCTGTGATTCCATTGCAGTCTGTGTTGATTGAGAAGCTTTCCTATTTTCCAGGCAGCCCTCATGACCTAAATGAGTTTACAATGTATTAAAGGATACCCAGGAACCATCCTGAGCTTCATCACTGCTACACAAACAGATCTGAGCTCAGGTTGGCTTTGCCACATATTTTTGTGAGAAAATTATTGGGGGTTTTTCCATCGACCATAGCTGCCTTTGTGACTGTGACCAAATCTGAAGTGAGAAAACAGAGGTGGAGGTAAGGGCAAATGATTCTCTACTTAGATAAGTGGTGAACATGTGATTCTTCCCCCACCCCCCATTAACCACAGTGAGAATTTGAGTCCAGATCTTCAGCTGGTCTACGCTGCCCCAGTTCCATTGGCTTCTGTTTACATCATCTACAGATCTTGCTCTGTGTTCACAAATACGGGGCCACATTGTGATATCCTCACCTACGCTCAGAGGTTCTCAACCTATTTACCATTGTGGGCCGCATGTGCAGCTCTCTGTGTGTTATGTGGGCTGCAGCCACACAATATATATACTACCCTGAGGCTGTCACATGGGCCACAATTGTGTGCTGATTGATAGCCACTGCCTAAGATGAATGGTATCTTAAACCACAAACGATCTCACTGAAGCCATTAAAATTTCTTGAGGACTAAAGTACATCTCTGTGTGTGTAAGGATTTTACAGCCTGTGTATTGCAAGAATTACCAGCTGTGGCACAAAGGGCTAATGCAATTCCTGGATATATAAACAGGGGGATATTGAGTAGGAACAATGAGATGCTATTATATCTGCATATATCACTTGTTCAACCACCACTGGAATGCTACATCCACTTCCAGTGTCCAGAGCTCCAGAAGGATGTGAATAAATTGGAGAGGTTCAGAGAAGAGCCATGAGAATGATTAAAGGTTTAGAAAACATGCCTGATTGTGGTAGACTCAAGAACTCAATCTGTTTATTTTAACAAAGAGAAGATTAAGGGGTGACTTGATCATCAACTAAAAGTACCTACATGGGAAAAAGACATTTGATAATGGAGGGCTCTTCCATCTAGCAGACAAAGGTATAACGAGATCTGATAGCTGGAAGCTGAAGCTAGACAAATTAGAGTAGGAATAGGATGCACGTTTTTAACAGAGAGGGCAATTAACTTTTGGAACAATTTACCAAAGATTGTGGTGGATTCTCCATCACTGAACATTTTTTAATTAAGATTGGATGTTTTTCTAACAGCTCTGCTCTAGTTCAAACAGGAATTAATTCAGGGCAGTTCTTTGGCTATATTATGCAGGATCAGGGCCCCCACATGAGGAGGGGGGGAAAGGATACACTTTACTGGGGCCCGAGCCCCTGAGAGGCCCAGCCCAGGCTGCAACCCCGATGGGTATGTTTGTGGGAGGGGGCCCGTGTTACAAGTTTGTACTGGGCCCGAAAAACTTATGCTTGGACTCTGTGCAGCAGGTCAGAATAGATTATCACAATGATTCTTTCTGGTTTATAATCTATGAACCTGTCCTATTAAGAAAACATGGCTCAGTCCTGGACTCCTTATTCACACGAACAATCCTTTGCTCACATGAATAGTTCCATGGCCCTTTACCCATGAACTTTTCTAGAACCAGCCCCCAAACTGACTGTTTCAAAGGTTCCAAAATAGCCAGTTGACTCATCCATTTTTATTTTTTCTTGCCTCTCTTCATGTCTGTGTAGGACCAGAGGTGCCAAAACACCTCGAGAAATGCTGTTTGGTAGGAAGAGCCCTCTGATATTCACATATTACCATGTTCTTGTAAAATAGGAGAGAGATGAAAATTCTGGGTTTGATTTAGGAACATAGGACTTGCCATACATGAACAGACCAGCGATCCATCCACTCTGATATTCAATCTCCACCAATGACCATGTTGGATACTTCAGAGGGAGGTGAACTAATCTGCCTTCCCATCCCATAATACACTTGCTCTTCTACCAATCGTTTCTGTTTTAAGTGGCACTGTTTGTTTCCCTAGAGAAGAGCCCAAGCTGCAGAGTTCATACCAGCTCCCCCAAAATTCAGGATAGTGATGGTTTGGACCCAGGATTTTAGTTTGTCCTTTTGTAGGGTTACAGGTCAGTTGGGAATTCCGATCTAAATCCTGATCAGAACTTCCCACAATACTGGGATGTTAAAATCAGGAACTTGGGTTCAGGCCCATCTGTACATTTCACTCATCCCAACTCATGTCTCCAAAATAGAGTAAGATCCAGCTCTCAGATACATTGAAGTAAATCCATGGAGAACAGTACAGTTACGATACTCTGGCTCACAGTATTCTAGAGTTACATCAGTCCAAAAAAGATTCTGAAGACATGGGGAAGTAAATATCCAGATCCCAATATAGTTGTGGGGACAACCGTCTGGATTTTCCCATGCAATAACCCAATGATATAGCTAGACATCTGAAACAGCACGATCTTTCTTCCAGGAACAAGGCCATTCAAATAATTACAGAGATGCATTTAGTTGGAGGACGGACAGTATTCAAAGATCCTATTGGGAGCTAATTCATTAAAATTAAAATGGAAAAGTTGAATTCAGACATTGCCTAAGCACAGAATTGCAGATAATAAGAATGTTGAATAAGAATGACTGTACATCCACTGTACATCCAATCTCATGGGGGAAAATCTCCTGCTCTGGCCACCACATTTTCTAAATGTCCGTTTCCCCAGTGAATCATTGGGACTACCCTATCATTGCTTGTGGTGACCCTAAAGTAGCCTGCATGCCTCTGAACTCCTGCATCTTTGCCCCTGATGCTCTCTCTCAGACCTGGGCAGTTTAAAGGGAGAAGAAATGAAATTTACATCTAAGAGACATCTGTGATATTTTGCCAAGTGGATGCAAGGGCCTGTTTTGTTTCAGAGGGGCATATGAATGTGCTGGTTCCCAGAAGAAAGATTATGCTGTTTCCATTGTCTAGGTGCATGCTTTCAACCCAAACTCCTCCAGAATGTTCCCCTTAGGAGGCCCCAGATGAGCAGCAAAATGGACCCAAAAACTGCCGACATCTCTGTCTCTTTCTGCTTTGGCACCTTTGAACGTGACAGACAAACATGATGCCAGTGCTTGGACTGAAAATGAACCCGATTCCATACCTAGCTTAGTAGTACCCCTCCTCTGCTCTTCTGGTGGACTCCCGGGCACCTTTCCAGAAAGGCACCCAAACATCTTTGGGTTTTGGAAGGATTTCTGGTACCAAAGGGGGATACTAGTTCTTAGCACGCAGGACCTGCCCCTGCAAAGTGCTGAGTGGTCTCTTTGCACTCCCATCAGCCTCCCTATGTCCCAGGTCAGTTGAAATGACCCAAGTCAAAGGTTTCAGCCCTTCCTACCATGATGCCTAAAATAAACTGCCCACTGATAATGGCTGTATAAGAACCATGGTTTGCTACCTGCTCCCTGTGTCTATTCAGGCTCTACCTCCTTTGGATTCCTGTTGCTTTATGGCTCCAACACTGCTCCCAAGAACGAGCTGCATTTTATTCCTTTCTGGGCATCCGTAGAATTGCTTGCGAAGCTCCAGTGAGTTACACCTGTGCCGATCTAATGGAGGCAATGGGACAGCACCAGTGTCACAGAAGACAGTGTGACAATAACTGAGGCCTCTCCTTGCCCTGCAGAACCCTTATTGCTAATGCTGATGTGTGAGAAAGGAAGAATACCCAGGCTGAGATTGCACCTCCGGCTGCGTCATTGACAGTAACTCTAAAATCAGCTGCCTTACCCATCCTTAGAGCCATTTTCATGCCTAGAGAAATGTTAGGGTCTAGTTTGAAAGATGCATCAAAATGATCATTTTTCAGTGCCGGTTTAATAACTTCATAGGAAAATGAGCAACAGATCAAAACAGAGCCAGGGTCTCCTATTTGAAGCTCAGGGCTGTGTCTGGCTTCACAGAAGTATGCAAAGAATAATCCATTATTGTTTTGTCACCGATACTGTTAGCTCTATGGCAGGAGGAGCCAGGCTCTTCCTTTGCTTTTCCTCTCTACTGCTTCTGTAATGCCCTTAGGGGCAGTAATAGCAGAAGAGTAAATATGGTCATTTTGTTCTCTGAGCAGCAGCTGCATCATAGCCAGCATTGCAAATGATGCCTCTCCCCAGCATCAACTTCATGGCTTCTTTTGGAACATCCCTGAATCCCCATGTACCAAGAGCCACCGATTTCAGTGGGCTTCGGATCAGGCCCCATGTGCCCTTTTTCTCCTTCACCTTTAAACCCACCCCTCTCATGAAGCTTTCTCTGTTGATCTCACCTGTCTTGTCTCCCCAGCCTCCTTGCAGTCGCACCATTGTCTCACACACTGCATTTTTTGCAGTGGCGTAGCAAACACCACAGTGCAGGGCCTGGAGCCTTTCTGTGTTTGGTGAAGCCACATGGACAGGTACAGGGTGCCCCGAATAACAATATAACACCATGTCTGCCTGTAAAGTGCCTCTATGCCTTTAAGTTGTAAACACAGAGAGAGACAAAGGGGTGCAGTGAGCGCTAGAATGCAGGCATTGGGTTTTCATGTGCCTCAGAAGGAGGGGTATTATTTCCTCCCTAGCCAGGTGAGGGATTTACAAAGGCCTGGACAGTGCTTTAGGCCGTCGTGGTCAATGGTGCAAGATCTTGGAAACTCAATGCAGCCAAGCAAAACGAGGCCTCCATGCTCAGAAGTCTAGGTACAGTAGTATCATTCTGGCCCACCCCTCAGCCAGTTCAGGTTTCTTCCCTATATCATGGCAGTTAATGTAATTGGAGTCACTTGTTTTTATTGCCCAGTATCCCTTTTTTCACACTAATACTGCTCCCAGTCCCAACGTGAAACTAACACATTAAAATCACAGCGTAATCCCTGCTAATTCGTCTGCGGTGTACTATGATGACATTAATCCCAATGAGCTAATGTTTGGCACTAAGACGATTGTGGCTTCTGTGGTATTTCTGCTGTCACACTGGATTCAGCAAACTCGACCTTTGTTTTCAAAGTGCGTTGTTTTTAAAGACGAATTAGCTCATGTTTCTCAAGTGCGACGAAAGCGTATCAAGTGCTAAATGGGGTTATTATTTAAGTGTGATCCAGAACTTTTGCTAAAGGTCAGATGCTGCAGAGAACCGGAAGTCTGATATTAAATCCAATTAAGGAAACAATGACATTGTGGCTGATCTCACTCCATTTTTACACTAGTGTAAATCTGCTGGCCTTGGTGGAGCAATTTCTGATTTCCGCTGATGCGAGAGCAGAATCAGGTCCAGCAACTCCTGCGAAGGTGCTCAGAAATGAGGGCATGTCACTTTCATACTCAGCCCTTATGTATTTCTCACTTTCAAATTGTTGTAGCAACATTCACTGATTAATCCTTATAGCACCCCTAAAAGACAGCGGGAATAGCACCCCCGGTTCCTAGATGGGGAGGGAAACACTGTAAGATGAGCCCACTTTGGAAGTCACTGTCAAATTCCAACCAGAGCATTGCTAAGCTCTCTGAAGCAGCTGCAGCTGCGACCCCCTTTGCTGAGAGTGGTACGTGAAGGAATAAAAGAGAGGGTCAGGTGGAGCCCTTGAGACCCTAGGGTAGAATGGCCATTGGAAGGCAGAGAGTTGCAGTGGCAAAAGGTGTCTCTTGTGCCAGGGGAATGTAAGGCAGTGCTGGCCAGAAAGTGCCAGAGCAGAGCAGCACAGCTTCAGCACAAAACTGCCTGTCCTCCATAACTGCCTGTCCTCTGCAGAGGTGACTGGGGCACAGGAGACAAAGTGTGACTTACACACACCTGCGCCAGCTCCAGTGGATCTAGCCCCAACTGCCTTGAGAACATCTCTGGCACAGCTTGATGCACAGCTGGAAGGCATTCAGAGACTACAAACCTATGTAGAAGAGAATAGCAGAGTTGCTGTGACCCGTCCATGCCTAGGGTAGCCACCTGAAAATGCCAAGGTCAGGACAGGCTGCAAAAGGAGAGCAGATTCTCCCAGCCCTGGTGGGTGACGCTGAAGTCAGACTTCCCAATCAGCCACAAGCAATGCTTCTGACTCCCCACACTGGTTATCAAGAAGCTAAAACAAAATATACACAGCCCCGTTTACTGCATTTCAGTCTCTGGCTCCCAATTAGCCAGGAGGTGCAGTAGAGGTAAGTTATTTAAACTCTATGCTCTTTACCAAAAAGGTTTCTCCTGACCCCAAAGGGTCAGCCACAGTACCAGATCAATATAAGTTTGGATCTTACCCCAAATACCACGCTGCCAGCCAATCCTTCAGTAACTAAAACTGAAGGTTTATTATAGAAGGAAAGAAACAAACTATAAGAGAAATGTTAAATGATTAAAGCAATCACATATATACAAATGATTTAAAAGTCCATATGTATGAGGTTTTCATTAGAATTGTGGAGTTTGCAGGATTGTATAGTCCCTCTGGTGCACACCCAGTAGCTGGATGGGTCTCAGTCCTTTGTTTCAGAGCTTCAGTTAGATGAATTGATCCAGAGATAGGTGAAGGCTGAAAACTAAAGACTGACTGAAGACAAAATGGATGTGGTGCAGCTGCCTTTTATGTCCCTTGGCCTTTGCCATGCTGCTTGTGGAAATGTACAGAAATCAGATGGAGTCCAGGGTCACATGAGTAAGTCCTGGTGACTCATAAGGTGTAGCCCAGGATTCTCTCCCTGGGCCCATTGCACCTGTGAGTTTACTTAATGGGCCATTAAGCATCTTATTGCTGCTGTCATCCTGTCTGGGGAGTCACCCAGAAACACAGCACAAGTTGAAATACAGATACATCAAACACATCCATAACTTCCAATGCAAACACAACAAATGTGCATAAACACTATCATCATGCTTAGCAAATTATAACCTTTCTAACGTTACCTGACATGACCGATTTCATTTGAATGATTGTAATGATCACGTACTGATGTTAAATAATATCATAAATGGTCCCCCACGCCAGCATCACAGTTGCTTATGAAAATATTCTTCAGACGCCACACAGGACCCCTCAGTCATCTGATCTTTCTCACTGGTTGACACAGCCTATCTCTGGGAGTCCCTTGTGCTAGTGTGCTGGGTAGCAGACTGAGTTACACCAGCATTTAAAAGTGAGAGCTGGCCACCTGTAAACGTCTTGCTTTTGGTCCTACGCTCCAGACCCTGAGTTGTTGGATTCTACTGATTTTCTTGGGATAGCCCCTAGCAAGAGAAACTCGTCCTTCCAGACAGACCTAGCACAGCCAGTGAGGAGTTAGTTTAACAGCAACACAGTCAGACCATCTGGATAAGCGATTGCTCATGGTCTATGGGGAGCGACAAACCCCTGCTTTTCCTTCAAGCTCATCATGGTTCAAACATCAACTGAGTTCAGTTCTCTAGCCAGCAGCTTCCTACTGTGTGTTTGACTTCAGTTTTGGCACTACAATCCTAGTTCTACCATCTGTACTGCTTTCCTGCAGGGAAACCACCACCATCTGTATTTGCAGTTGCTTATTGACTAGCAACAAAGATATCATAGTCTGCTTTGCTCAGAGTAAAGATGCTCCAGCCTGAGTTGTTTAACTTCTTGTATAGTTCATGATCAATCAAAAGTAACCTCTTCTTCAGAGCTCAGTCTTCTCTCGGTGGTGTTGGCTTCAGTCTGTGAAGCCCTGTGTTGTAACAGGGGACAGTATCTTGCCGTTAGCAAACGGGTCTGCAGAAAGGACACTCACTTATATTGTACTGGCAAAAACCCAGGAGAAAATCACACTTCCAAGTGTTTGCAGAGAAAAATTAAGAAACATTTTTTGGCTGAAAAATTTCACCCAGCTCTAGGCAGGCCCTTGGTTTTATGATTCATCCACATGTGGCTACCTATTTAGATAGACAGATAAAATTCAGTGACTTTCTACCAAGTGCAAACAGCCACCTGCACACATTAATATAGGTGTTTTCAAATGTGCAAAGTGTTCATTTCCCACTGGAGCATGGTCAGAATTGCCCAGTTCCTTGCAAACTGAAGGATTGCAAGTTCCAGCAATTGCAAGAGTTTGAAGAAATCCCCTCCATAAAACTGGGATAATCTCCCATAAAAATCAAGGTTTATCTGCCAAGGAAAGAACACAAGTCACTTTCATTCTTTACAGAATGGATTATATTTTTCTCACAAAAAAGATTACCTGGATGTAAACTCTTCCAAGTTGTAATTATGACCGTTAATGTGAAACTAAGACTTGAGAATTTTTAGTCTCAGATGTTATTTACTGAAGCTTTATGTGAGTCAATATTCATCTCATAAGAGAAATTGGAATCGATATCTTATTATGCTATTTTTTTAGGCAAATTGGCTTTTAGCCTAGAGAAACCTGTGCATTTTCCTGTTCTTTTGGGCCTTTTGATCTCCGGCTAGCAACCCCCTTCCATTTGATTTCAAACCTAAGACTGGTACAACGATTTTTTTAAATAAAATATGATTTTAGATAGAAAGAAATGCATGTACCATGGAGGCAACTACAGCAACTGCATAGTTAAAGCCGTGTGGAGGTTTTCACATAAGGTGGGATTATATGATACATACATATACACATCTTAGATCAGTAAGTGTGAAAGCGCGCACATACATGTACCATGCACACCCTCACGTGCACATGTACTCACACACACTTGCACACTGGCACACACTACTGAAGGAGTTAGTGTCTTGCTTTATGTAACTGGGCTGATCATGCATCCACTAAAGTCATAGAATCTTGGGACTGGAAGGGACCTCAAGAGGTCATCTAGTCCAGTCCCCTGCACTCAAGGCAGGACTAAGTATCACCTAGACCAGTGTTTCTCAATTAAATTTGGCCACGGAACCCTTTTGAACTCGATAAATAATTGTGGAAACCCCCCAAACTCTTAACAGTATTTTTACATATGGGGCCAAAAAAAATGTCGAAATAAGCAACTTATATACAAACAACTAGGTCAGCGTTTCTCAATTAAATTGCACTTACACTCAATCCGCCGCCGAAAAAACTGGGACATCTTCCCTTTTTCAGCGGCGCGGAGAACAGCTGCTCTCAGCGGCGCGGAGAACAGCTGCTCTCGGCGGCGCACAGAACAGCTGCTCTTGGCGGCGCGGAGAACAGCTGCTCGCGGAACCCTAACAGTGTTCCCGTGGAACACCAGTTGAGAAACACTGACCTGGACCATCCCTGTCAGGTGTTTGTCTAACCTGCTCAGGGATGTAGGATCAGGACATCAGGATGCAAACAAGACCTATACGAATCAGCAGATACTGTGGGTATCAGTTCGCAAATGGATTCTGTCATTAAGAAAAGTTTCCACATCTGTACAAAAAAATATTGGGTGGCCTGGCAGCAGAGCAGGTGTGTTGCCACCAGCTCGGGTGATTCCTACATCGTTCATGGAATTACTGCCAGCCAGCCTCAAGTAGCACTTCTGGGAGTGATTATGCCATCTGATCTTACTCCCATCTGGGGTACCCGAAACAGCCAAATAAATTATTCTTGAAGAGGTGCAGTGTATGGCGATTCAGAAGCTATTTAGGAGAAACGCTTTTGAGGAGGCTGGCTATGTTCTTCCTAGAAAAAAGGGAAGCTTTGCTGTAACATAAAGATCACTCATAAAAATGAGCAGCAAAAGGGTGAGTACTTAACTTTGGGTTGATGCCCTTGTCAGTTCCTTTCCAGAGCAATGGTTCATAATAGCAATAGTCCACAGTTTAAATTCTTTAACCCTTCTCATGTCAGCAATATTCAGATTCCAGGTCAGATCCAAGCCTAGAACTTTGTTTTTAGCGTTTCTTAAGCTTTCCTGATCCTTCATCTTGATGTACCACAGAAAAGGTTGTAACTTGTCACTTTGTCATCTGTATGCAATGCACATTGTACAGATGCAGTTTAAGGAGAGGTTGGATGGGAAGGATTTAGTGTAGGGCTAAACTAATAGGTTAGCAAAGCAAAGATCAGTGGTCCCTTATTTATACAATGGTGGGTCAATAGGACTATACTAAGAATACATTAAAACCTTAGATCAAATCTTTCATCTTTAACTTCAATGGCATAGATGACACCTGGCTACCAAGGATGATCTGGTTATTATACAATATATGGAGGGGGGTTAATGAAACTGAGATTGAGTGGCAAGCATGTAGTGGTCATCATGGATTTCGGCACAAAAGAATTCAACAATGTGGATCAGTTTTATAATGGAACTAGGTACACCATAAAAACCCAAGAAATGAGATGTTGAGATCCTTACCGAAATATCTCCAGGGAAAGATGCAGAATTAGCTCAGGCTAGAAAAACTTGCAGAGGTGAGAGGGAAGGTTGAGAGCATGACTCTAGCAGAAAATAGAAACTTTGGAAAAGATGAAATACATAACAGGATGCCAAAAACCGCTTATGCAAAAGCAACTGCAACCCAAGAGTGAGCCAAAGCCTGATGGATAGGTTCCAAGAAATGGAAATAGTGGGATTCAAAGAGACACAAGGTTGAAATGCCAGAAAGAAACTCTCTGGAGCCATGAAAATAATCAGTGGGAAAGAAAATAGAAAGATCATTGGACTGCAACCACTACACGACAAAGATGAAACCTAAGAGGGTGAAGACAATGGAGGGCAACGTGCACATACAATAATGCTACCAACACATTATTAGACTTTTCAACGGAGGCAAAATGTTTAAGGTTAGGCAGTGTGAAGTTTGGCACATAACCACATCACTTTTTATGGGGATCCTTTTAGGTCCAACAAGCAGAGCTTGCAAATTTGGTCTACGATTCAGTTAAAACACAGGTGTGTGTTTCCCACAGTAAGACTCAAGATGGGACATGTTATTCTCTCCCCACGTGAGAGTGAAGTCATTTATACTCCTGGAACCCAGATTAATGGGCCTGAAGAAAAAGGGAGCCAAGCTTGTTGCCAGGTAGATGAGAGGTGGAGAAGACTGCAGTGTGCTCACCGCGCCCAGGGTGTTAAACCTTGTGATTGAGGGGATGGAAGGTGACTAAGCCAATTGGAGGGGGGAATGAGAGGAGGACAGCTTTGCCTGAGGAAGTGTGAGTGATCTCGTGCCTCCCTCTGCCTGAGGGAGTGCGAGCGATGTCCTGACTGTCTCTCCCTGCCTGGGGTGTTGCCTATTTTGCCCTGAAAAGGATTTGCCAAAGTACTCGGGAAGAGAGAAACTGCCCTTAGAAACACCGAGGAGGCTGCCTATCCCATGGGGAGTTTTTCCACTGGAAGTAACACGTAGTGGACTGCAGAGAAGTTGGACCCTGTGCAAATCGGTGTCTTCAACATGTCACCATGCTCCAGCATCTTCAAGCCCGCTACACCTCATGAAGGCACATGGGTTCCTCCACATGATGAAGCCCACTCCTGTGGAAAAAACTGGACTTGTGAATCCAGGGAAATCCACCCTGGGTGTTGTCTTACTTGCAGGTTGTATGGTGATGCCGATGTACCTGCTCCAAATCCATCTTCCCCTTCTCTTCATATGCTTCCTCTTTATTTCCCCTTGTAAATAAAGCGTACATTGATTGTTGTTCCATCCTTTGTGGAGGTGTCAGAAGAGTATATGTCTGAACTGTCAGGCAGTCATTGGGATAAGGACCAGGTTGGGGATGGTTCACATCACACAGGAAGGTCAGGTAGGATTCCTGACTCCCTTAAACAGTCAGGTGAAGGCACCCTCAGTAAGTAGTGAGGAATGCAGGCCGTTGTACCCCAATATGGCCAAAGCAGAGGGACGCCGGATAAGAGCTCCTGTTGATGATTAGATGCCCTTAGGGGTACAGCGGCCCGTAAAACCCCCTTATACAACACCTCCCCTTCCCCCGTCTTTTCTCAACTGTCGAGCTGGTTGACAAATTAGACACAGAACAAGGATTTTTGTTAGTCTTTTCCTGCCTCAGCAGGTCATTACTTCATAGACTGCAAGATGAGAAGGGACCATTATGATCATCTAGTCTGACCTCCTGTATAACACGAGCCATTGAACTTCTCCCAAATAATCCCTATAGCAGATCTTGCAGAATGATTGTGAAGCGCTCGGACACTATGGGGCAGAGGGGATAGAAACTGAAAACTCGTCGATGGGGCAAGTTGGCTGGGTATTTTCCTTCTGCTCTTGCTGTGCCTGAGACAACTTCACACGCTTTGTAATCCCTAGAACTGCAGCAGAGGGAGCTGTGAAGGGATTTATATGCAGCCGCCAACATTGGATTAACATTCTGTTTATATTTAAACAACAAATCTATTAGCAGATTAATTGGCACTTTCCAGCAGTTTTATGGGCACCTCAAGCAGCTAGCAATTTATTCCTAAAAGGAAACATGTAGCGCCTAAATATTTACTAATGCTGGGTATGTGGAATGCTCAACCTCCATGGGAGAGACTGTAATTACTGTCCCGTTGTTCCTGTGTTGGCCTCATGATGCTTCCCAAAAGCAGGGATTGCTGCTTCATCCTGAAGGGGGGTGGCAGAGAGAGGGGAGCTGAATGATTTAGAAATCACTTTGGCACATCTTCACATGGCAAGGGTGATGTGAGTGTCAGCACGTCTTTGACCTAGCAACACAGGAAATAAAGAAGGAAAAGCTGGGAAGACAGAGGCTCCACCAGAGCTGATTCCTATCACCTGTAATTCCTGGAAATGATCCTTGTATGAAACACATCTACTTACCCGCTCAGTGACAGATGGTGAAATTGACCCTATTCAGGGAGCCAGCACACGCCCTATGCACTGCTTCACTACTCAATGCCATCTGGGTCAAGCTCATGCCATTAGTCACCTACATTCATGAACACCTCGTCTTGGTCACCAAAGCTAAATGAATGACATCTAGTTATTGGTAACAGTGCAGAGTGGAGGGGCTACACTAACCCCAGGGTTTGCTAGGTGATTCCGTCAGAGCCAATGGTTCTTGGAACATTTTCCAATTCCAAGAGGAATTCAGGCTTCCAGTGTGTAATTCCCTTGCCATCCCACATTAGCCAAACATGGGGGGAGAGAGGGGGTTCAGCAGAAGAGAGAAGGGATGAAGAGGATTTATTTGCCCAACAATGAGCTGAGAATGGCCAATGTGTTGGAGCAGTCAGTGGATGGCAGAAGAGAAACATTGCAGTCCCAAATCCCAGGTCCATCTTTCATGAGCAATGTTTACTTTTGCTCTTCTCCCATGGCCAATTCATTAGCTGGTACTTAGCATCATCTCTTTGATGCCATGTCTGATGCTCAGCAGTAAAATCAATCACTGCAATTTATTTCTGAACTCATAAAGCACCATTTTATGGCTATGCTTGGACTGCATCACCAGTGAGAGCAGTTATGTTTCCAAAGAGAATTGGTTCTGATTGTGATCTCCATAGATTCTTTAGAAACAAGCAGTGTGGGGAAGCGGGGAACAGCTGTACAGCACAGATAATGCACTGCAAAGTGTTTAGGGACAAAACAAAATCAAACCCCTTCAAAGATCCGGCAGACCCTCCAGGGAAACCTCCACCTTCTTCTCTGGGTCTAGTTCAGCCTTTCCTATTGATACTTCAGATCTGATGGAGATAATTAAGCCCATGTGTGTTCCATACCTTTTCCTTGTTCAGCAAGAGGGTAAGTAAATGAGACATAGTCACATTTTATGCTTACAAAGACACACAACTCTTCTTTCTTTCTTTCTTTCTTTCTTTCTGTACAACCATGTGAGAACCCCTGCTCATTCAGCATCTGTGACTCTTTGATGTGATAGACATGGTTGCTACCACCCATCCTAGACCCAGGCATATATTACTACAATACACAAATCAGCACAATCTCTTCCATTGCAAAGATTTATGAAGTTCACCTTAGTTATATGGTACTTCACTGTTATTTTATTGCGTGTTGTTTGGACATGTCTTGAGGCCATTTGCTCTCTTCCTTTCTTGCTATTGTTCATGGTTCTTCTTTCCGAGGATTTTTGCCACCACCATCTCATTTAACATTCAACAGAATTGTGTGTGTTGGTTTTTACAGCTGGTGAATGTACTTCATCTAGAAATTCATAAAAGGAAATCTGCTCTCGTGATATTTGTTTGTTGTTTTGCCTCCCTTGTTAGATTTTCATTTAATGCATTATTTTCTCCACTACTTTTATGCTCTAAACGTTATTAATATTAGTCCAGTGTTGGAGTTTTAAATATTGGTAGAAGGGTAGACTTGGACATCCAAAATGGTCTTTAATCTCTTAGGATCCCATTAAGGTGTCTCCATGATACAATTCACTGATTGTGTGTATTCTATAATCTTCCCAGATTTGAAAATAATCCCTAATATTTTGGTGAATTATACTCTAGATTACATGAATTAACCAGAGAGGGGTGATGTCTTATTTCCTGCCAATGTAACATGTTTCTAAAATGTGTATCATACCCCTGCCTCTAGCACTGAGTCCATACACAGGGTAACAGTCTACTACTTCTTCTAGCTAATGGAATTGCTCCTGGAGTGCTCCAGCTCCACTTTTCAGCAGCAAGGCTGTGAAGTGGCTAAATCCTGCCTCAAGTGCTGATTGGTTAGGGAGCAGGTAGATGGGAAGAACTGGCTTCTTCATCCCCCAGAGCCCAAATTTGTTAGAAAGTTGGCATAAAATCCCACCCTGCCTCCCTGCTGCTAGGGGGCTTCTCACAGGAGGAAAGGATTCCAGAGGAGGAGCTCACTCAGCCCTGCCCATGTGGGGACAAGGCTTCAGGTGGCTCTGGAGCATACCCTTGAAAAGGAGCCAGCAGGCCAGGGCAGGGAAGTACGTGATGAGGGCTGCAGACAGGGAGTATGCGCTCCTAGCAGGGCCAGAGAGAGAGACAGGGCCCAGGAGCAGTGCAAACAAATGGTGCACAGGCAGTGTTCTGGGTCTCTCAACAAGACACAGAAGTCCTTAAGGCTTTCCAGTAGCAGATCTTTATTACATATCCGAGCGATGTTACAGGCAGGGAGGCAGCACTGACTGCTTCTTTATCTTCTGTCACCGCCATCGGCCCTTGGGCCTGGCGCTGGCTATTCTACACCCTGTTACACGCGATGTTGCACGGCTCAGGCCCTTGGAGGTTCTGGCTGCAGCTCTCTCTTGTGGGTGGTAAGCTGTCTCTGGTAACAGGCAGGAGCAGAGTGGGCCCATGGATAGAGGCCAGTGGAGCAGCCTGAAGCAGGCTCAGCCACGAGCTGGCTTGAAGCTGGTGTGGCTGAATAGGACTGAGGTAGGCCCCTAGGCCAGGGTCACTAAAGGAAAGTGCCTTAAACTGGGCCAGTCAGCTGGCAGCCAATGGTCCTGCAGGGGTGATGCAGCAGAGCTAGGAAGAAGGAAGCACGGCCCCACAAGGGACCCAAAAGCAGCTGCACTTGTCACCAGCCCCCCGGGAAGCACGCCCTGACCACAAGGTCAGACGCCTGGTGACGTGGAGGAGATCAGGGCTCACCTCCTCAAGCTTGTACCCTGTCTGACATCAGCCATCACCACACAAGGAGGGGGCCCTTTTGAAGGGATGCATCGCCCCTGGAAATCCTGAGGGAGTGAAGGGGTTGGTGGGTGGCCAGGTCAGGGGGTCCTGGAGCCAAGGGGTTAAATGTCCTGGCTGAGAAAACCATGAGCTGAAACCATGGGCTGACTCTTCTTCTGCTCTTTCCCCTCCAGCTCAGGGGGCCAAGAAAGGCCAGCCAGGGAGGATTCTGTGGCAGTGAGGATGAGTGGATCACAGAGAGCCAGGCTGTGTGGGTTGTCTGGATGGAGCAGGGTGAGGAAGGCAGTTGGGTGTTGAACCAGCGGTTTAGGGCACTTAGCTCCTTAACTGCTGAAATGCCTGTAGAGCCTACCGCAGTCCTGGTGCACCTGGCATGTCGCCAGAGACAGTTCAAAGACCAACTTGGGTACCACAGTGCTCAAGGATCCCACAAAAGACCTACAATTACACTACCCGGAATAGATGTGAGTTTGCAGAACCTTGTTGGCCAAGTGTTGGGTTTGCAAACAGCAGCCAGGAGTGGGCCGTACACAAGTCCTATTTCGTCCGAGTTCCCAGGGGCTGAGGGTTCTGGTGGTTCTGACTTTGTCTCTTGACTGTAAACTGTAGATTCAGCTCTACAAAGGAACTGGGAAAATTAGCATGCGATACTATAGTGATAAATGTGGTATAAATGCCAAGGGTAAAATAGATGAAATACTGTTTAGTTTCTCTAAGACTGTCCATTCAAATTTCTGCATGATCAGTCTTGTAGCCCCACATATTACCATAATAATTCAGTCTTGATTCAAGCACCCGCAACACCCTCTGAAGTCTATTGGAGTTTAAGGTATCAATGGGCATCCCTGCAGTCTTTTTGTATATGTAAAATAGTCCAATTTGCATAAATTAGCATGAAAAGTAGAGATGGCCTCAACATGAATTTTGAAACCTTGATCCTGAGAGCTATGCTCATCCAGTGAAAAAGCGCAAACATACCATGGGAGCTATGTGTCTAGTCACAACAGTATGATGTTTAAATAGCACATATGTGCAATAAGCTACTTGCAAACAAGTTAAAGATAAAAAAATCATCACTGAAATTACTTGGCAAATGTCAACGAATAAAGAAATTATGGGGAAATTACTATTTTCAGGCAATTCATTAACAGGGGGAAATGATTAAATGAATCAGATACATGTGTTGTTAATGGAGATGACAACCATCTCCACTAGTGACCATAAACTACTTGAACACAACATGCTAAGGAATTATCATTTAAAATAGAACATCAAGAACAATTTCTTTTATTTTTTAATCACTGTCACTACCATTTGTATGATTAAATTCTTATGGCTGCCAGTTGTGTTATAAGGAAGTCCTTTCCTATCTTGGATTCTTTGCCATTATGTTATATTAAACAAAGCACCAACATGTACTGCGCACTTCAATCTTGATAGCTTTTCTTTTAGATTAAAGGGAACCACCACAGAGAACATAAACGAGAGTATCCTGCAGAAAAGGACCTGGGGGTTACAGTGGATAAGAAGCTGGATATGAGTCAGCAGTGTGCCCTGGTTGCCAAGAAGGCTAATAGCATATTGGGCTGCATTAGTAGGAGCATTGCTAGCAGATCGAGGGAAGTGATTATCCCCCTCTATTCAGCATTAGTGAGGCTGCATTTGGAGTATTGTGTCTAGTTTTGGGCCCCCCATTACAAAAAGGATGTGGATAAATTGGAGAGAGTCCAGCAGAGGGCAACAAAAATGATTAGGGGGCTTAGACTTATGAGGAGAGAATGAGGGAACTAGGCTTGTTTACTCTGCAAAAGAGAAGAATGAGGGGGGATTTGATATCCGCCTTTAACTACCTGAAAGGGGGTTCCAGGGAGGATGGAGCTAGGCTGTTCTCAATGGTGGCAGATGACAGAACAAGAAGCAATGGTCTCAAGTTGCAGTGGGGGAGGTCTAGGTTGGATATTAGGAAAAATGTTTTTCACTAGGAGGGTGGTGAAACACTGGAATGGGTTACCTAGGGAGGTGGTGGAATCTCCATCTTTGGAGGTTTTTAAGGCCTGGCTTGACAAAACCCTGGCTGGGATGAGTTAGCTGAGGTTAGTCCTGCTCTGAGCAGGGGGTTGGACTAGATGACCTCCTGAGATCCCTTCCAACTCTATGATTCTATGAGTTCAGTGTGTGTGACTCACTCAGAGATAGTGGCCATCTTGAACTAATTTACCGGGAGCAGGCTATAGGACACTCTGTAAGAAAAAATATTAAATGAGAAAAGAAAGAACAATAAATGCATGCACATATTCCAAAGAAGACTATAAGGGAAGAAAAAAGTGATTACTGAATTAAAGAAGTCCTGGAGGGAAGGTTAACAGAGATGTTAGAGAGTAGCAGAGCACTGCTTCCCCAGGACAAATGGTTAGTCTGCTACACAGACAGGTAAAGAAAAAGAAGAAAAAGGAATAAATATAAATAACATAATACTTAACTTTAATTTATCACAGTTAACTAAGAGATAAATTGGATGTTACCCCTATACACCCTGCCATAACTATATACTCTGCCACCACATTATGTATTTTAAAATTATTTTTATTGGTCCTTTCATCTTCAGTTCAACTTCCCGCTCAAGCCCTCATGATTATTCAACACCTTAACAGCCTTTTTTTGTCACTGGACATTTTAAAGGGTGGAAAATAAAATGGATCAATGCAGCGACTCAATTAATTCCTCATCTTAAATTCTAATAAAATCAATTTGGAGAACTGGCGTGTCGTTAAGCTTACATCATAATACAGTAATTAGAAAGAACTTTCATCTTGCCATTTCCTTTGAAGATGTTAATTGCAATTAATTAAACGTGCCTTGCTTCTCCATTAAAGACTTTCAAAATGGAAATTGGATGAGAAGTTAGAGATAAGGTGGCTGATTAGAGAAATCATACCTTCCTCCCAATTTGTAATGTCCAAAAAATGTATACACTTGCCATTAAAAAGTTTGCATATATGTTTCCTTCCTCTATAAGTTAAAAGCAAGTTTTAAACTATCTTCTTATGTGGCATCTCCATTAATGGAGGTTTGCAACCACGGTAAGCCATTCTGTATTATGTTCTGATAATCTCTTTGTGGATGAAGAGCCCTTTTGTTCCACCCAGGATAGCACATCATCCATCCAAGATCTTCTTTTTCCGCCTTGTGTTTTTTTGCCATCAACTTTTCCTTTCAGTGCCTACAAATGTGCAACATAAGCACGCGGGACTATATCATATTCTAATGAGCCAGACTGGGGCAGGGCTTTTTGATTTGCATATATATCAAACTAGCTCTTTGAATATGGATAAGCAGAGTGGCAGGATCTATTTTTTGTTTAGAACCATACACTTTCAGGGATTCAACTATATGTGTTGTTGTTAAAGGCCAAATTGAAAGTTCACAGGGAACCATTTCAATTAAAGCTCCTCTAAAAGTACCAGGGACAACTAGCTGAATATTATCATTTATTGTAATGGGGTAATACCTAAGAGGTACAATCATAGACCAGAACCCAATTGTGTTAGGTGCTGTACAAACACAGAACAAAATTATGATCCCTGCCCCAAAGAGCTTACACTTCAAGTATAAGACAAGAGACAGGGATCACAAGGATACAATGAGCCAGTATAGGTCAGCGTGACAGGCAGTGGCAGCGCACCAGCTGTCTAGCCATTGCTCAGCTTTCTGTAGGTGTCATGGCACAACATTATTTCAGTCTATTCAGTGAATTAAACTGAATTTTGACTCTTCATGTTCACAAACTCATGATTTGTGCTGGTCATGAACATTCATCAAATGGAGTTTGGATCTGATTAACTCTGTTATGGAACAGAATGAATTAAAGTTGTAAGTATGTGGAACCAGTATGTGGAACTAGAACCAGACTTAGCCAAAGTCGTATATTTCTCCCAAACTAATCGTTCCATTTTGGTACCCTTAACAATTCCTTTCCCTCCTCGGGGTTTTCCCCCTTCAGATATTTGTAGACTGTTACTACGCAACATACACCCAGACACATACACACTTAGTTGTCATTTGGCCAAGCTATCTATATTTAGCTCTTTCAATCTTTTCTCATAAATCAATCCCTACAACCCCTCTGATTGATTTTGTTGCTCTTCACTAAGCTCCTCCCACTTTGTCAGTGTCTTTCTGGTATTGAGGTGCTCAGAAATTATTACATTTTTCCAGATGAGGTCACAGCAGGGCTGAATAGAGAGGAATTACCATTTCCATACACAATGCATATGTATGCTACGGAGAATGGCGCTGGGTTTTTTTCAGGTTAGCTGAGTAGCTCACATCTTATAGACTCAGGCCCTGAGTTTTAAAGGGATTTAGGAGTTGTTGGCTCAGAGTTGCAATGCCTAACTGATTTAGGAGCCTAAACCTCATTTTCAAAAGGGATTTAGGCACTTAAGCACCAAAATCCCATTGACAGTCAAAGTAATTTAGGCTCCTAAGTGCCTGAGTCCCTTTTAAAAAAATGAGATTTAAGCTCCTAAATCAGTTAGGCAGTGCAATACTGAGCGT
This sequence comes from Emydura macquarii macquarii, assembly GCF_026122565.2. NCBI lineage: Eukaryota > Metazoa > Chordata > Testudines > Chelidae > Emydura > Emydura macquarii. The sequence goes on along the minus strand of NW_027132084.1, from coordinate 1,922,122 downwards.
AGCACCACCTTAATACCTATAGAACTCTGGGCCTCCGTACTTGCACATCACATTGATAAGTTCCTTAGAAACAGCTAATACCTCCTCTCCTGCTCCTTTCTGTGCCACTCCCCATGTGTGGGGTGCCAGCCCTAGGCCTTGTAATAGGAGTGGGAATGGGAAAACAGGACCAAGGTGCAAAGAGGACATTTATTGTTGTGTGGCTAGAAACTGAGGAATGCAGACAGCTTTGCTTCTAAGAATGGCTTGAAGGAAAACTGCAGAGCCTTGGTATGCAACGCTGGCTTCTTTTCAGGGATCTCAGCTGACATTCGTACATTCAGCAGCCATGTTACACCTGTTCTGCATCCCAGAAGAAATCCCATGCCTTCAGCTAGCTAGATTCTCGGCAGACCTGGGCTTTCCATGCTGGTGCCAGCAGGAAAGCAGTGAGAGGGGAGACAGATAAGCCACTCCGCAGCCAAAAGTACCACTGCAGCCCCTGGTGGCTTGGAGGAGCAACGGCAGCTCTGCCTGCACTCCGGTTTCGGGCCTGTGACCCCAGCTAGGATGCAAACGGGCTTGTCAGGGCTGCCAGATGTGTACGTCATTTGAGATGCCTGTCTCTTTTAAGCCACTAGGGGTCAGACAGCATTCTTTAATTACACTAGTAATAATTAATGTATTTTCTCTCATACTCTCTAATGCTCGTCACATCCTCACATGTCACGTTAACTCGTTTGTTGTATGAAGATACAAAAATGCAATAAAAATCTCAAACCAGTGCACAAAAGAACTTTTTCCCTTTGCATACTATTTCTAGTAAAGGCTTTAAAAACATTGTTGTACAAAAAATATGACTCCTGACTAATTACTATATGTAATTACTGTTGTTGTAGCCGTCAGTCCCAGGATATTAGTGTGTCACTCCCAGGATATTACAGAGACAAGGCGGGTGAGATAATATTTTTTATTGGACCAACTTCTGTTGGTAAGAGAGACAAGCTTTCAAGGTTACACGGAGCTCTTCTTCAGGTCTGGGAAACTGAACAAGTTAGAGGCAAAAAGGCATCCTTTAAAAATTGAAAGTCAATACTACTGAGGAAAATAGAAAGGAGCATAAACTCTGTCAAGTGTAAAAGTATAAGCAGACAGGCCAAAAAAGAATTTGAAGAGCAACTAGCCAAATATTCAAAAAATGTCAGCAAAAAAAAAAGTTAAGTACGTCAGAAGCAGGAAGCCTGCCAAAATATCAGGGGAAAGAGTGGATGATGGAAGTGCTAAAGGAGCAGTCAAAGAAGATATGGACATTACCTAGACGCTAAATGAATTCTTCGCATGGGCCTTCACTGCTGAGGATGTGAGGAAGATTCCCACACCCGAGCCATTTCCTCTACATTACAAATCTGAGGAACTGTCCCAAATTGAGAGGTCAATAGAGGAGGTTTGGAACAAATTGATACATTAAACAGTAATATGTCACCAGGACCAGATGTTATTCACCCAAGAGTCCTGAAAGACCTGAAACATGAAACTGCAGAACTACCAGCTGTGGTAAGTTACCTATCACTTACATCAGCTTCTGTACCAGATGAACGGAGGATAGCTAGTGTGATGCCAATTTTTAAAAAAGGCTCCACAGGCAATTGTGGCAGTTACAGGCTGGGAACCCTAACTTCAGGATCAGGCAAATTGGTTGAAACTATAGTAAAGAACAGAATTTTCAGACACTTAGCTGAACACAATTTGTTGGGGAAGAGCCAACACACTTTTGCATTGGGAAATCATACCTCACCTCTCTATTGGAATTCTTTGAGGGTGCCAACAAAGATGTGGACAAAGGTGATCCAGTGGGTACAGTGTACGTGTACTTTTAGAAAGCCTTTGATGAGGTCCCTCACCAAAGGCTCTTAAGAAATGTAAGCAGTCATGAGATAAGAGAGAAGGTCCTCTCATGGATCAGTAATTGGATAAAGGACAGGAAACAAAGGGTAGGAATAAATTATCAGTTTTCAGAATGGAGACAGGTAAAGAGTTGTGTCCCTTAGGGATCTGTACTGGGACCAGTGCTGTTCAACATATTCATAAATGATCTAGAAAAAGGGGTAAACATGAGGTGGCAAAATTTGCAGACGATACAAAATTACTCAAGATAGTTAAGTCCAAAGCAGACTGTAAAAAGTTACAAAAGGATCTCACAAAAGTGGGTGACTGAGCAACAAATTGACAGATGAACATCAATACTGATAAATGCAAAGTAATGCATATTGGAAAACACAATCTGGACCATACATTTAAAATGGTGGGGTCTAAACTAGCTGTTTCCACTCAAGAAAATATCTTGGAGTCATTGTGGTAGTTCTCTGAAAACATCCACTCAATGTGCAGCAGCAGTCAAAAAAAGCTAATAATTTTAGGAACCATTCAGAAAGAGATAGATAATAAGACAGTAAATGTCATAATACCATTATATAAATCCATTGTATGCCCACATCTTGAATACTGCCTGCAGTTCTGGTCGCCCCATCTCTAAAAAAGGTGTACTAATTTGGGAAAGGCATAGAGAAGGAAAACCAATTGTTAAGAATATAGAACAACTTCCATATGAGGAGAGATTAAAAAGACTTGGACTTTTTAGCTTGGAAAAGAGGGGGATATGACAGAGGTCTGTAAAATTGTGAATGGTGTGGAGAAAGTGAACAAGGAAGTATTATTTACTCCTTCACATAACACAAGAACCTAATTAAATTAATAGGCAGCAGGTTTAAAGCAAACAGAAGGAAGTACTTCCTCATACAACACATAGTCAACTTGAGGAATTTGCCAGGGGATCTTGTGAAGGCCAAAAGTATAACTGGGTTCAAAAAGGAACTAGATAAATTAATGGAGGATAGGTCCATCAATGGCTATTAGCCAAGATCATCAGGGATGTGACCCCATGCTCTGGGTGTCCTTAACCTCTGACTGCCAGAAGCTGGGAGTGGATGGCAGGGGATGGATCACTCGATAATAGCCCTCTTCTGTCCTTTCCCTCTGAAGCACCTGGCATTGGCGACTGTCAGAAACCAGGATACTGGGCTGGATGGACCATTGGACATTCTTATGTTCTTATGGTTCCTGAAGAGTGTTTGGGATTATAGGAAATCCTTTGTTGTGGTGGATTTTTGTAGTGTAACCCATTCATCTGTTCCTGTTCCTTTGAAGTCCTAGTAGTCAGTTTGGGATTTTTCCTGCCAGAAGAGTGGAGCAGCTGTCCAGTGACTTCAGATAGTCTGGGACTCGCAGATAAACAAAGGGAAAAAAATTCATGAACCCTCAGAGCATGCTCAGTAGGGCATCTCCAAGGGTGGAGGACAATTCCACTACCAAGTATAAAATAAAAAAGGCACAAAACTCTTCAATGAGTTCAGCTCATATCAAGCCAACACAGCCATCCACAGCTAGGAGAGAAGAGGACCATGTCCAATTGAAAGTGCAAGGCAGAATACATTTAATGACATTAAAATTTGTCCAGAATTAATATCCCCTGCTCCTATGAAGAGTGCTAGTGCAAATATAAAGAACTAAGTTCTCAGAACTATACCTTTACCACTCACTACAAAGAGATTAATCTGCAGTTTGGCACTGCCACAATTTCGGCACAATACTGACTCAAAAAGAAGAGGCTTATCTATATACCTCTTCTTTCAGTAGGTTGGTAGGTCTCCCATCCAAGTAGGAATCAACTATAACCCTACTTAAGGTGTCAGACTTACCCAGCCACTACTGCTGGAGTTGGGATTCCTGATCAATGAAGAGCTGTTGAACTGAAGTCCCTTCCAACCCTAATCTTCTATGATTCTAGGACTCTTTAAGATCCTGAAAATACTCTGGAGGGCTCCAATATGGTCCTTATGCCAAAATGACCCTGTGAGGCAAGTAGTAAAGGTTTTTTTGAGGACAAGCTGACTCAGAACAGAAGACGGGATGGAATTATGTCTGATAGCCCTACAGGAGGGCTAGGGAAAGGGGAACAGCTGAGATCATGATTGCAGAGTTCACCAATTGAGAGTGGTTCAGGTCAAATATCCTAAGGGATCAGAATCTCAGTTGATATTATTACGTGATTTAAAGCGACTTGTTTAATTGAGGTATTTCACTGAGAGGATGGCCATTTTCCACTCAGAGTGAGGATGGATACTTCAGTGAATCACCACTGCCCCTGTATTTTATTTCACCAGCCAAAGATAATTAAAGGAGATTCTATATGCAATTTTTTTTAAGAAGACCCAAGTGGATGTGTCTTTTGAGTCTGGAATTCAATGTACAATTCCATCTGTGGAATATTAAAAGGGATTATTTAAGACATTGAGGTTTGTGCAAGCTTGAGATAAGTGGCCTTTATCTTTTCTTTCCAAAGGTCACTGATTTTTTTCATTGTGTTCATAGTGATAGTAACTCAGGCTGTAAGGATAAAATTTACACCATGTCCTGCAAAAGAAAAAATTCTCATTTTCCCTTAAAAAAGATGGTGAGTTTTGAGGCTATTGCGGTAAACACCACGAGGCTACGATACAAATGCTTCAGATTTTCCCCTACTTCAAAAGGTGAGCATGTTGTTCAGTGGTGATATGGACTATCTGACAGACTAATTCCACGATGAGTGGCAAGATTTGTCACGGAGTAACATGTAGTAGAAGGTGACTGCCCTGCTGAGTGATATAATAAGTCTGCAGATAGATTTGGGTTTGGAATTCAAAAGGAGCTGTCATGGAATCCAAATGTTAGATGAAGAGGTCTAAACGCACACTGATGAAAGAGATTGGAGCATGAACAAGCCTTTGAAAATATTATCTTTATTCAGTAGAGCTTCATAAAGACTGTGTGAAATTTCCAGAGAAGAAAATACATGATATAATACATTACTAAAGAACATTAACAACTTCATTGCTGGTTCCTTTTTCCACCCTCTGTGCGATAGCTGCATCCTGGCCTACAACTAGAAAGAAGCCTCTCTGCTTGAAAACTGGCAGACGTTCCACCCCTGTGGCAGGTCCACCTTTGGGTTAACACTTTGAGGAAATAGGATCGAATGGCTATTGCTTTAGAAGCTACTGCCAATAATGATGATCAGGACTGTGTTATCGACTGAACTTTGTTTGGTTGACCTGAGCGGAATTGACCACATGATGTGAGCTGTAGGATTGGCCTTTGCACAAGCCGTGCAAGCTTGTGGAGGCTTCTTGCGCAGAAGAACGGATCACAATCTTGGCCTGAGGAAGGATTTCAGAATTGGGCCCTGTAAATTTAACCAACCAATTAAGCTCCTTGAAAGGTGGGATTAAGACATAAAACCTAAACGGCTGACACACTGGGCTGGATGGCCTTTCCTTGTGCTAAGAACGCCTTATGTCCTTTCTTCAAAACCTTTCCCCTAATATGACATTACTGCACTGTGCAGTGTGTACAGTAGCTGACCATGCAGCCTGGCCTTCTTACTGTTATTCGGAATGCTGTTTGAGAAGTGACCCCAGTTGATTACTTTGCAGGTCAGGCATGGAGTACGTACTCCTTCCTGAAGAACTGCAAATCCCTCTGAGCTGCTTGAGACCAACACATGTCAAACTCGCAATTCCTCTTCAGTTTTGACATTAAGGCTTGGTATCGCTACAGGCTCACGGTGCAAAATACATTAACATGCTTATGAATCGTGTCTGTTGCCCCAGCCAGGTTTGAAGCTTTAATGTGATTTTATTTGTTCAGCAATTTGCTTAATCCCGGCCACTGAGGGAATGGAATGGATTTGGGTGACTTCAGCAGCTACTCATGACTTTACAGGATTCACCCAGCAGCTGGACTAATCAGAAATATCCTATTGTCAGAGCTGGGACCAGGGTGGTAGTCAAAGGCCTGAAAACCAAAAAGAAACTGCTGCTGTATGAACAAGAGCAAAATGACTATCTAAATAATGCACACGTGAAAAATAATCCCAAATATACATATAAAATGCTGGGTTCTACGTTAGCTGTTGCCACTCAAGAAAGAGATCTTGGAGCCATCATGGATAGTTCTCTGAAAACATCTGCTCAGTGTGCAGCACCAGTCAAAAATGGTAACAGAATGTGAGGAACCACTAGGAAAGGGATAGCTAATGAGACAGAAAATATCATGATGCCACTGTATATATCCGTGGTACACCCACACCTTGAATACTGTGTGCAATTCTGGTGACCCCATCTCAAAGAAAATAAAATAGAATTGGAACAGGTACAGAGAAGGGCAACAAAAATGATGTAGGGTAGGGTACAGCTTCCATATGAGGAGAGATGAAAACGTCTGGGACTGTTCATCTTAGAAACGAGATTCAGGGAGGATGTGATAGAGGTCTATAAAATCATGAATGGTGTGGAGAAATTGAATAGGGAAGTGTTATTTACCCCTTCACATAACACAAGAACCAGGGGTCACCCAATGAAATGAATAGGCAGCAGGTTTAAAACAAACACAAGGAAGTATTTCTTCACCCAACACACAGTCAACTCGTGGGACTCATTGCCAAGACATATTGTGAAGGCCAAAAGTATAACTGGGTTCAAAAGGGAAATAGATAAATTCATGGAAGATAGGCCCATCAATGGCTATTAGCCAAGATGGTGAGGGATGCAACCACAAGCTCTGGGTGTCCCTAAACCTCTGACTGCCAGAAGATGGGTCTCTGTGACAGGGGATATATCACTCAATGATTGCCCTGTTCCGTTTATTCCCTCTGAAACATTTGGCACCGGCCACCATTGGAAGACAGAATACTGGGCTAGATGGACCATTGATGTGACCCAATATGGCCATTCTTATGAAAGTGCCAGCGAAGGCTGGGTTGTAAATAAGGCCTTAAATCTATGAGCAAAACTAATCTTCTATACAGGTACAGTGGAGTGTTCACCAGTCATACTTACATGCAGAAGGCCTTTAAGAATTGCATGGTGGGGCCTTTGAAATAATTGCTGACCTTAGTTATGTTCTGAGTGAAAATCAAGCATGAAAGGAAAACAGCAAGAGTTCATGAAAGGAGAGACTACCTTCAAGATAAATATATACATCTTAAATACAGTATTTCCTGCCGAGTACTCTTACTTCCCAGTGAATGTGAAAGCACTGGACTACCCATTGAGTTCCCAACATATGTATATGACACTACTTTTATAGGCGTGCTATATTGTCCCATACAGCCCTGAAATTGTTCATTTATGCGAACATTTCAACCTTTTAAATGGAAATTTCAGAGAATATTATTTACCTAATGCCTCAAATTGTGCCTAGCTCTTTCCACAACAACCCAAAAGACACAACACAGGCCCTGCTCTGGAGAGAAGCATTGGCCATGTTGTTTAATGACCCCAATGTGTTTAGGTCATATTCTGACTTTGAATGAGCATACATTGCTCCCAGTGAAGCGACAGTCACAATATGTATCTAGTTGTACCTACAAGCAGGATGTGGTCTGTTATAAAGAACCGAAAAGACAGAACCAGAAATGAAAATTATCTCCAGAAGACAAAAGAGGTATGGATTGCCTGAAAGATTTTTTTTATAAAATACAGTGAAAAATTTTTAAAGCATTTAACTTTAAAAAAAAAAAAAATTAGAGAAAAAAATGCCACTGACACTGTGACAAAGTCTAAGGAAGTGATGAAACTGGGTGTTAACCCCACCTCGGCTGGGTAAAAGGCTGGAGCAGCATGAAAGGGGCTTTATAGCCTGGGTTTCTGCCTGAGCAAGGATTGGCCCAATGCAGGAACTGAGGAAGACAACCAGAGGCCAGTGGTAGCATGCAGCACAGAAGTTATTCTCAGTGGCACTGCTACCCAAAAGGCAGCTTCGGAGGTGGTCATAACTTAGCCCCTCAGTGCCGTCCAAGTTCCACTGAAGTCAAAGCAGCCCTGACTCACACCCCAAGCGTAGCAAGAAGGAAAAGTGGAGTGAAACAGGAGAAGAAAAGCAAAAGCCATGGCAGCCAAAATTGATTCTTTAAAAATTATTGTGTGGAGTTTGCTGCTGAGATGTTGCATGAGAAAATTCACACAGAGATAATAATACTGCATGCACAGAGTGAAAAGGGTTTTGGTGGGCTACCTGGGTAAGTGTCAGATTATAAAAACCGTATTGGTTTTATTGCAGAAACAGTGTTCTGTACTTTTTATCCGCTTAGAAGAATTCTTGTTGTGTTAGTTCGGGGCATGAGATGCCAGTCAGTCAACACATAATAAGCTTTAAAAATGTTGTTAAACACTTTAAGTGAGTACAGCTCATGTTACCTTTACCTGATTTTCCTTAGCTCAGTGGCCTCTCTACTGTTTTTTTCACATTACAGAAGCCGTGTCATAGTTTAACAATGTTGACATAATGTGAATTGAGAGTTTGCCTTTTCACCTTTTCACCCCAAAGGAACTCAGATTAAGTAAGGTCTATAAAGGTCACTGAGCTACCTCCTCAATCAGCTTTACTGGGTCACATTCTGCCTTACAGATGCTCAATTCCAGGAGTGCAAGAACTCAATATGATTTCTCATGCCTTTGATCTCAAGCACACTTCACTGTGTCAGGGCCTGGACCGGTGAACAACCTTCTCATTACCATGAGTGATGGCCAACATCCATATTCACTCTGCAGCATTTGATGTCATCTATTGCAAGATTTTGCTGGTTCACCTGGAAACTAAACTGGCATAAACAGCAGCTTGCAGAGATGGCTCCAGTCCCTCCTCTCAAGACGATCTTGGAAGGTAGTGACTAGCAACTGTACCCTTGTCTCCACAGCTCTCATCTGCAGATCTCCAGGATGCTTTGTTGTTCCATTTGCAGCTGACTATAGCTAAGAACTTTAGCATTTCTCTACTAAACTGTTTTCCTATCTCAACCTCCTCAACCCTGTTTTTCTGTTTTTTTCACCTGTTGCATGTTGGCTAATATCTAGGCTATAATCTCTCCTGTTATGTCTGTACAGCACCTAGCGTAATGGGGCCTTGATCCTTGATGGGCATTCCTAGGCATTACTGTAAAGCAAATCAATGATAATAACAACTAAGATGATCACATCCCTTAATGTCAGATTTAGATTTAGCTGCTGTGATCTATGCACTCATGACCTCCAGGCTTGATTTATTGCAACACACTGTACCTAGGAATAAAAACTAGATGTACTGAAAAAGCTCCAGCTAATACAGTTTGGGGTGGTCAACTGCTACGCAACAGTTTGTAGTGAGCATTTTATCATGGTGCACCAGCCACTACACTCCCTTCCCATCCAGTACCAGATTAAGTTTAAGATCCTGGTCTTCTAACCCCTCAGCTGGCTGGAGACTGCCTCTCCTTCTGTGACAATGGCTGCCTTCCTGAGGAACAAAGGATTTATGAATGACAATGATGGAATTCAAAAAAGTGGGGAGGGCAGAAATTTCTGAGCAGCAGGTCAACAGCTGTGGAATTCACTCTCATAGGATTTCAGAGAGACTGCAATCCATACAGCACTCAGGACACAACTTATGTCCTATCTCTTCACTATAGATTTCCCATAATAAGAACAAACAAAAGGTAACTGGCAAGAGAAAACCATAGACAGAACCTAAGATAAAATATGCAGTTTATTCATTAGATTAATGTAATTCAGTAAGGTGCACCCCAGCAATGATATTAGACAGATACAGATAGAAATAATTGTAGAGGGGAAGAAGAAACTGCAGTTGCTTTGCCATAAACACACACAGAACTTCCTTCCCCTGATCATCATAATCCATTTCTTCTTGTTATTTCACTAAGGTTTTCAGTCTGGAGCCCAGGCAAGTGAAATTCACACACACAGCCTTAACTTTCTAACAGAAAATAATGACTGATTCATTTGCTTTTGTTCTCTCTGACTAATCAATCACAAATCAAGTGCTCCTAAGCTTTTTGTCTGTGGGTTTCAGAAAGGAAAACAATTTTCCAGAATGAGAGATTGGAAAGGCACTCAGAACAGGTCCTTTTCATGAACATAAAGTGAGGGTTGTGGTTCCACTTAAAGGAAAGGAGCTCATATCCCCAGTTTGCAAAAAGAACTTGCTTTCTCCCGTACTGTTTTCATAAGTGATGAAGCAAGAAGAAAGTGACAACTTCAAAAGAAAAGTTTGTAGAAAAAAGGCATTTCTTTTCCATCAGACTTTGACCACTTGTTTATTCAATTGTAAACTTCACTAGAATGTAATCTCCTTATGCCAGTTACCCTTGATCATCCACATTCTTTAGAGAATTGGGCACATTTTAAACACTCATCAACATCGGAAGATGATTTTCACCTACAGCACCTGTTTACTTTGTGTTACTATAATGCCTAGAAGTATGTCTGGACAACATATTGGAGCAAGCCTCCTAGCCCCTCGACGGACTCAGACTAGTGGGGCTCTCCCTTGTGCTCTAAAAATAGCTGTACAGACAGGGTTTTGAAGTTGCAGCTTGGGTTGGAGCTTGGACTCTGAAGCTTAGCGCGGGGAGGTGGGATTCAGATACCTGTCACTGATGGTCTAGGTCTGGGTCCTGCCTCCGTGCAGGGGGATGAACTAGATGACCTCTCAATGTCCCTTCCAGCATTACATTTCTAGAATTCTATGATTTAGACCATTGTTTCTCAATGGACCGGCACTGGTCCATGGCAGCCTCCTTGCGGGTCCCTGAGATTTCCCTGACACAAAATATTAATATTTTAAAAGTAAATGTTTTTTTTGTACTTGCATTTTACATCACTGCATTCTTTCAATTCTTTCTTAATATTAAAAAATAATAAATTAACAAATAAAGAAACCAACTGGGTTCCCATCAGTTGCCAGAGTGCTGATATGTAAAGCACGTTTACACACATTTGTTGGGAAAAAGTAGTGGCAAGTGAATTTTAAGCTCTAGTAAAACTTTTACTTAGCTAACCCAGACAATGTCATTGTCAAAGCAGTTACCTCTGGATTGATTTTTCAAACTAACAAAAGTTCAGAAAAACATAACAGAGATGTGAGAGACTCCAAACATGATAAGGAAGAAAAGATAAAAAAGAAAAGGAAATGTTCATCCTTGAATGGAAAATATGATTCGTCTTACATTTAGTATGGGTTTGTTGCAAGTGAGCGTGTCGATTGCCTGAAACCTCTCTGTGGTGTGTGTGGCACGACTCTGAGCAATGATGCTGTGAAACCTTCAAAAATGATTTGACACCTTGAAACCAAACATCTGAATTTAAAAGAAAAGCCAGTGGAATTCTTCCAACAGAAGTGAGATGAAGTGCAGGGATAAAAAAAGCTACTGCACACCGTCATAACATCAAATGGGGGTATGTTAAAAGCATCATATCTGCTGTCCCTACGCATAGCTAAATTCAAATAGCCATTTACAATTGGTGAAGAACTAAACTAAGAATGCGAAGTCTTGGGTGATACAACTGCCAAAAACGTGAGTTGCATTCCACTGTCAAATGATATCGTCTCCTGTCGAATCACTGATATTGCAGAAGATATCAGTTGATAGAAAGGGTGAGCACATCAAGCTGGTTTGCAATTCAGTTTGATGAGTCAACAGACATTTCTAAGGAGCAGTTCTTATTGTTTTTGCATGGTATGCCTATGAAGGCACATTTCACAAAGATCTGCTGTGAAGCACTGCCACAAAACACAACAGGGGCTGAAATCTCCTGGGTCCTAAATGAGTATGTGACCGGATACGGACTTCCGTGGGACCACTGTGTTGGAATTTGCACTGACGGAACAGCTGCAATGACAGGCAGACATTCAGGTTGTGACACCGTATACCCCCATGTTCACCCTTACAGTATAATTGTGCATTGTTTCATGCAAAGTATGTCATATAAGATGTCTTTGGTATGCTCATGATGTACTGATCATTATTGTTATAGTAATATGTTTGTTGCAATTTCATGTGTTTGATTATGAGGCTTCACTATGTAATATTCCCAAAGTTGTGTCCTTGTAGGAAGGCGCTGTGGCCTCCCATGGAGTCTGGACCGGAGGAAGGGCCGCAGCGACCGGGCCAGATCGGAACAGGCCCAGAAGACAAGTCTGCCCGGCAACTAAAAGGCCGGGCAGTGATAAGACTATCACTGCCCGGCCAGCCCAATCAGCGACAGCGGGGCGGGGCCCCTACAGGAAGGGGCAGTATAAGAGACAGGCCCTAGAGCTCAGTCAGGAGGAGACTGCCACTGGAGGCAGACGTGCTGCCCCACCGGCTGAAGCCTAGGCCAGAGTGGAGTCGAACTGATCCCAGGGACGCTTACCTCCTGGAACAGAGACCCCGACCATCCCATGACCGACCTGGGCCTGGAGACTGGGTAGGGCCCTCCGGTAGCTGGACCCAGCCACCCGACCCTGGGGGCTGGATCTGGCCACCAGGCCCCAGTGACTGGCCTGAGGCACCTGACTCACGGGACTGGACCGAGCCCCCCGAGCAACCCCAATGGGAGTCACCCCCTGAGGCCAGACGTGACCTGGAGGAGCTGCCGGACGCAGAGTCCCCAGAGATGGGGCAGGACCTGGACGAGCTGCCTGAGGCCAAGCCACCCCCCAAAACCCTGTGACCTGGAGGAGCTGCCCCTCGCAGAGGAGCTACCCGCCTTGCCACCTGTAGACGAGGAGGGACTGGCGGGCCTACTCCGGACGGAGTACCCCGGCAACCACGAGGACCCTGAGGAACCAGGTACCTGGGGATATGGGGAGGAAGTAGCCCAGGGACAGCCATAGACAGTGGCTGAGGCTGAGGCACCCCGTCGGCGTGTTGCAGCAGGAGCCCCGCTGACTCAGTGGCAAATGCCTTTGCCACTGTTAGGGCCCTGGGCTGGGACGCAGTGGAGACGGGTGGGCCTGCGTCCCCCTCCCCCCTTCCCTAGCCACCCCAGGAGAGCCTCCTCCTCCATGCCGCCCAGAGAGCCGTTAGTCACTGCCCGCTCGCCCTGCCTAAGGGTTGGAGCCATTGACTGCTTGCTCGCCCACCCTGCCTGAGGGCCGGGGCGAGAGACCAACAGGAGAGCTAACTGTCCCCCATTTAGGAAGGCGCTGCGGCCTCCCCCGGAGTCTGGACCCAAGGAAGGGCCGCAGCGACCGGGCCGGATCGGACGGCCCAGTGACAGTCCTCATGGCTTGAAACGTGTCCCGGAAAAACTCTGCAGGAGCAGAGGGGCAGTTCACACCTCATCAAGGTGTGTATAGGACAAACCCAACTCAGCTTTCCAGGAACAAAGGACTGGCCTGGGCATCAAGGGAGGATCAGTTGGACTGTCGAGTGAGTCACCTCCCTTCCCTTGGTTATCTTGGAACTCTGAGGAAGTGATGCTCACCGACTCAGGATATGGATGAGTCCAAATAAGGACATTGTTTGTCACCTGACCCTGAGGGGGGGAGCAAAGCCCCAGTGGGGAGAAGGAACATTATAAAAAGGGGAGACGTTTAACTGAACATTGTAAGACAGAGGTTCCTAGGGTGGCATCTGGGGACTGGGGTCGGCTGGGGTCATCCTGTTGCATAATCCAAAGAGTGGCTGGCTAGAATCACTCCACTCACTTAGTTGGGAGGCATTTACGTGCTGGGGGTTGTGCATAAACAGCCCAGGAGTGGGGATTCTCACAGCAGAGCAGAGTAAGATGGGCTCCAGGAGTGGGGGATTGGGGTGCCACAGCAATTCATCAGTCCAGATTGCACCAGGGAAACGTTACACAGGTGTAGTGGTGAAAGTGATGGAAGTTGCACTGATTACTTAAGCAAGACACTGCTTTATTCATCAAGTGGTTTTGGCAGCCAAGAAATTGTCTCCAGAGCTTAATGACATCTTCAGTTGTTAAAATTGTGAATTTTGGGAAAGCAAATGGACTCAGTTCTCATATCTTTGCTGCAATGTGTGAAGAAATGGGGTCCAAACACCACAATTTACTCTTACGTACGGAAGTGCAGTGGTTATCCCGTGGCAAAATATTAAACCGAGTGTATGAACTGTAACGTGAACAGTAAGCCTTTCTGTCTCAAAAGAAGTCTCCTCTGGCAGCATACTTTCAGGATTTACAATGGCTCACCCAATTTCTATATTTGGCAGATATATTTGATCACTTCAGTCAGTGCAATCTCTCTATGCAGGGAAGTATGTCAAGTGTCTTTGTACTGGCTGACAAGATAACGGCCTTTAAAAAAAAGCTCCAAGTATGGAAAGAGAGTCAGGAGTGACTGCTATGATGTTCCCATCTTTTGCATTTGTGGCTATTGATGACAGCAAAGATGGATCTGCCTTTCCTACATGACATAGTTGCACCCTATCTAAAAAAACTCTCCAAAAGTTCGAGGACTGTTTCCCATCAGACTCTGATCCATGGAAAGGAAATCAGTAGGTTCATGATCCATTCTCCTCTCTAGAAATTGAGACCTCTCTGTCACCATTACTGGAGGACAAGTTGCTTGAACTGCCAAGTGATGAGGGTCTGAAGTGACCGTTTCATGAAGTGACTTTACCTGGTTTCTGGATCAAAGTCAGAAGTGAATACCCACAACTCAGTGAACTCACTGTCAAAACTTTGCTCCAATTCTATTCCAAATACCTCTTTGAAATTGGTTTTTCAGCAATGAGTGCAATGAAAACAAAAAGTACCCTAACCAACTGAGCATTAGAAAGATGCTCCGTGTGTCCTTGTCAAACATTCATCCCTGGACTGAAAGACTTTTGTCTACAAAACAGGCACAAACATCTCCTTCACAGTATGATGAGTGGATCCATCTGATTTTATTTATTATTATTATTTAAAGCTAAATCAATTGAATAATCTCTAATGTACAAATGAGGTATAAAGCTTCAGACGAAATTATTGGTACTTGTCATTTGAAACAATGTTTAAAAATCAGGTTAACATTTTTGTATCACAAAACTGATTGAACTGGACTTTATTTTAACAAACAAACTGGCATAGTGGCCCTGTGTTGGTAAGCAAGTAAGAAATGTTTTACATGCAGATAGTACAAAAAAGAAATGCCTGGCAATACAAAAAAAAAAAAAACAATCCAGCAGCAAATACCAGTGAATCACTGTTCTTGTTTCTCTCTCTCAAGTTGTCCAAGACAGCTTAGGAAGGCAGCAAGCTGAGCTTTGGTATCAAAAAGGTTGAGAAACACTGATTTAGACAAATGCCGGTGGGGTTACAAAGGAACCGTGAGATGGGGAGCAGGAGGGAGTGGTCTCTGCACGTCAGCAGCCTAACTTTTGTTTTTAGTGAACGTGACCCACCCAGGTCTGTCTACAGACTGATCCTGGATTGACAATGCTTTTATCATCCATTGCAACTGTGAGTCATTACAAACCTGGCTCAGACTGACACTGACAATTAAAAACTCCATGTAGAATTTTAAACAAATAAATACAATTTTCATTGGCTCTTATTGAATCCACCCTGGAATAGTAAACAGGCAAACTGTCAAATTTTTACAAAAAATGAAATGCAGAGAATTTGCAAGCTTAAAGGTTTTACAGTTGTGATATACTTCTGGCAAGATTTGACAGCAGAGCTTCCCTAGGACCTATTAATGCAAAATCTGGAAAAGATCTTGAAATGCCAGCAGATGCCTGAGTTTCAGTATTATGCTGAGATAAGAATACCCTGCAGGTAATTCATAAACTTGACTTTAGGACAGCTGGTTATGTGCTACTCAGGAAGGTTTCAGAAGCTTTCATAGCATGGTTGGAAGAAGGGCTTCACATCGTTGAGCTGCACTGCATCTTACTTAATTGCCACAGCATTTCTCAGCTGGAATGGAATTAGGAAATCAATAAAATTCCAAAATATACTCTTCACTCTCTTTACAACGTGACTCTTCAAAATGACCTAGGTCACAATCAAATTCCAAAAAACTTTGTGGTTCCAATAATTTAGTCTAAATGTTAATCAATTTCATTTGAAAGGCCAGGGTTGAGCAACCCCTTTTGAATTTATTAGTACAGCATTAGCTATTCACAGGGCAGAAAAGTCATCTTTATAATTTGCAGACACTGTTCTGGACTTCAACAAAATGTAAGGGCTAAAGGCACTAACCTTCGTGTGTCCCTTCAGCTCTATTGATAGAGTTGTAAATGCTGCCAATTGATTAAGTGAGCTTCTTTTATTTATTTTGGTCTTCAAGAGTTGTCAGATAAAGGTCTTGGCTCTGTACTATCATCACTTTCTAATATAGGAAGTGTTAGCAAGTCACTTGTTTTAAATAACTTCTGTTCCTTTAAGTGGACAGAGCTTACAGATGATTAACAGACAGGTCCAGAAGGAGTGATCTAGCACATGTTAACGACTAGAGAACCTGACAAAAGATAATAGCATTGGACTGGGGGGGGGGAGGGGGATATGGTGAATGAATCTTGTGCGTCTAAATGGGGAATGTGAGAACTCTAAAAAGATCAAGAGTGTGTGTGACTGTTTAACACAAAAATAAACTTTAAAAAGAAAGTCAGGGGGACATTAGATCAAAATGCTTGCAGTGATATTGAGACCGGTCTAAACAAACGGGCAAGAATTGAGTGTATTAGGATGAGGATATGGCATGGCCTTGCAGTGAGCTAGGAAGGTCTCACTGGATAAGTTCCCGGTTAATCAGTTGGATCTCAGTATGCTTTAGCACACTCACTGTGATCCTTCTGTACTTTACAGCCCTATTAGATAGCACGGCACAGGGCAGACAGAGAGAAGTGAATAATCTCAGTAGTGAGAAGAATTCTCGATGGCTTTTCTGGGTGTTCATTTCTCTTGCTCTATGAATGTTTTGGGGTTTTTTTACAACGAAGCTCTTGTGTAACTGGGAAGCCCCCTGAGTTATTCCATTGTGTTTGGGGGTTCAGATCTCTAGGCTCCCTTACACACCCACAGACATTTTTCATTTCAAATGTCTCAAGGACATTAAGCTACATTTGACCCAGGGTTAGGGCATCAGAAGCAGGGTAAGCCAGAGGGGCATTGTGGCGGCACAATGAAGCCCACAGCCCTCCTCTGCTGGAGGCCCTACAGGCATAAGCAGATGGCAGTGCTTGCAGAGAGGTGTGCTCAGGAAAGCCAGAGGTTATGCTGAGCAAGTGCATTCCCATGGCAGCCTCTGCCCCTAGGGCTCCCATGGAGAACACTACAAAGCTTAAAGCTGCCCTGCCCCAGGCAGATCGCCTAGATATGGCAGCTGTGCACTGCCACTCTCCAGGAATGGATCTAAGGTCTGGCATATAAATGCTGACCGGGCTTCCCTGACCCATACATAGACAAAGGACCAGAGCCCCTAGCTCATTGATCAGCTGGGGAGCAACTCCTCTCAGCTAGCCCTTCTCCCACTCCTCTTCCTCAGTCTCCAGCCCCCTCCCCACAGCCACCTGCCAGTCCTCCACCCCTACCCCCGTAACTACACCTCACCACCCAGCTGACACAGATTTCCTGGAGGAGGAAATATAGATGCTGCTGTGAGATGTATGTTGGATCTGTCTGCTCTGCCCAGCCCCTGACTTCCCCCCACCCCCAGCGTAGCCCCTCCCAGTGGAGGAGCTGGGGCTCTGTTCTTTCTTCCCCTCCTTTCAAACAGCTGGGTGGGAGGTGAGATGGATGGAGAACAGTGAGGAGTCCGAGTGTCGAGGCGTGGGGTGTTTGTGCGAGGGGCACGGCAGCACATGCGTGTGCATGCCTGTGGCATAGCTGACAACAGGCCTGGTCGGGCCTTTTGAATGCCCATCCTGAGGAACAGGGTTGTGACAGCGGGTAGGCTCCCCACTCCGTGCTTTCCCCAGGAAAAGAGGAGGCAGCCCCTCACCTAATGGGGGACACTGGTTGTTTCACAGTAGGGGAGGGGAAAGCAGAAATCTCAGGAGCCAGTGCATGCATGAGAGAGGGAGAGACAGAAAGAGGGCGGTTGCTGGTGGTTACAGCGGCTGTGTGTGGACAAGTTTGGCTCCGTACATGGGCTCTCCCGACCCTAGCAATAACACTTTACACATAACATGAATGATGCTGAGTCTTACAAACCCCTTATCATGAACATGTGAAGGTCTGGCTTCATGGTTCATTACCTCTCAGTGGGTCAAAATCCTAGCATCCTTCCTAGTTTTCACGGGCCAGTGTTACAGCCGGCTGTGTCAATCACTCTGAGTTATACTACACATCATTCTGCACTGTAAAGTCTACGTAATGTGTAATAAGAGGAGTGTAGCACCTGGAAGCCTGAGAAGGCAAGATTTCTAACACAGAGCAACCTGCGTTTCCTTAACGACCCCCAAAGATGAACCAAAGCCCCCAGGCAGTGCCTGAAAGTCACACTTCCCCCTAGTACCAACACCATACTGAAGAGCAGAGTCAGCACCCCTGCCTGACCTGTCAAGCAGCAAGGACCAAGAACAAGCATTTTACTCTGTTGCTAGTGGTTTGAAGGGAAATTTGGGCTGGGCACAAGGACTAATCCAGGCCCAAATTAGCTCTGCAATTGCCAAAGCATAGCTTTCTCTCAACTCCTGACTCTCACCCCCACCCTCCAAAATAACCTTATCACCTTCAAGCCTTGGCTGCGTATGATTAGATGACGGCCCTTTAACAAAGATGCTACAAGACTCCACTGATGAAGCTAAGGGAGTTCCCTGATGTCATTCCCCAATCATTTTGTCACCTCAAGCAGAACGTCCCGTAACCAGCGGAGGAAGAAGAGCCAAAGACTCCATGAAGTGCACTAGGGACCTTCCTATGCCAAACTTGGGAGGCACTTGTTACCCAGGTTTCCAGAACCCAAAGCAGTGGTAAGTTAACTGTTTCACTCCAGGCAGTGTTAGGAATAAATCACTGGGAACACAGTGCTTCAAGCTGATGAAGATTGATACAAGCAAGTGTGCTCTTATATAAAACTACTATTTATTAGCTTTAAGCACACGCAGACATAAGCAATAGATTTAGAAACCCCAAATAACTACCTAGAATTTGAAATAGTATTGAGTAATTTGCAGCAGTTCAGCGCTGGCAAAACACTTCCCCATAGGGGAGTAAAGTGTCAGGAAAACGTCTCTCAGGATAGATTCAGAAAACTGCTCCCAAGTACACTCTATTATCTGGTCCTCTAATAACTAACTTTCACAAAACACATAGATCATAGTGACCTTCACTAGGTCATCACTTCTCCTAACTTCAATAAACTACTTGTTAACAAAACATTCCTAACAATCTTAGTCATCATAAGCTTCTGTATCAAAGGCGTCCAAATTCAGGGTCTCATCCACTTATTTTCTTTCAGTCTCACATTGTTGACTCTTTTCCCCCCTCCTCCCATTCTGATTAGCAGAAACTGCAAGCCCGCATTGACCTTGCTTCTAGAAGTATTGCTTTTTCAAATTAATCCTTAACTATGTGGTGTTCTATTTTATTAATTCATGGTGGCTGAATACACACAATATGACTGCTATTATCTTGATCAAGGTAACACACCCCTCAAATTCAGGGCAACATGCTCTGATCCTACCATGATGGGTGCCAGTACAAAACACTACTGTGCATAGCTGAGTTGGCAAATGTCACGGTACCTGTATACATGAAGCCACAGACTCATTGCAAGGGAACTGACTACAGCTAATTGGCAGTTAGGCAGCTAATATAGTCGCTCTTCAAACCAGGGTAGCTTTAAAATAGAAGAGTTGGATCCAGGGCCTGAACAAAATATATATCATATGCTAGGGTTTCCCAAACATTTTCATAGGGTGGATCGCATCTTCACACACGTCTCCACCTGTTAGTGATGAAATAACATCCCCAAGGCACCACAGCAATTGCTGGCATGAAAAACTAAAATTAGAAAAGTGCGGAATGTAATTTATCGCCTTTCAGTTCAGTTTGGCAGCTGGAGACAAGGAGAAGGAGTCAGCACCATGTGACCAGCTCATTCTCCGCACTGCACCAGCAAGTCCTAAGCAGACCACCGTTTGAGACTCTCTGCCACATGCCATTATACCGTCAGTGGCCATGTCGTATTAATTTAGATGGAATATATGGGCCCAAAGAGTCAAAGGTGTTAGCATGACCAAGTCCCTGTCCAATATTAAACAGTGTTAACATAGTGTGGGGTTTGGCATCCAAAAACCTTAGCCCGCTTGCTACAAACACACCATTAAAAATCCTTTTAACCTGTTATCAAAGATACAGAAAAAGAAGGAAAACTAGTTAAAGTATTTGAAATATAAGTATTAAATAGGGCCTTCATTTTAACAATGACCCATTTTCTCTTTCCTTTTGTCTGGACAAGAGTCTTTAGAAAGAAAAAAAACCTTGTTAAACAGTCTTTTATATAGTATCAAAGATGGTAACAACTGTCCTTTTGAGGGAAAAGAGACAAAGTTAGTTGAAATGGGCTGAAGCTGTTTTTTATTGTTTCTGTTGTTAAAGTACGATTCCATTTCCTAGAAGACAACACACACTAAAGGGGAGAGAACGGCAAAGACAGAAAATGCAGCTTCTGTCTTTGATGTTGACTTTCACTTGCAACCTTACTGCTGGAGAAACACAGGCACAGCATCCGGTCTGATCAGCCACTCCAAGACGTGACAAACTTGTACTAGTATTGGGCTGTTTGGGCCATTGCTTTTAGTTACCAAAGGCTTACAGCCGTGTTGTGAAATATATATTCTTAGCCAGCTGAGCCAGACTCTTATTAGACACAAGAAAAAAGACGAGAGATAGGAAAGAGAAGAAATAAGGTGGGAAAGGAAGAGAACATATGAGGAGGGATGACAAAGTATCACATCCCACGTAGTCATTGCCAGGTAGCTAGAGCCTGTGGAGGTGGCAATGTCACATCTCTCTTGTTTACCAGACATGATCTTAACATAGTCCTTGAGTTATATTAGTAGGGATTTTTCTTTGGACTAAATCAACCTCCTGTCTTATTTTTGCACCTTTTCCCATCAACATTTATTGTTATAGGTTATTGTAACATTTTAAAACTTTCACTCACTTCTTACAGTTGAGCTCATAGTTGGGTAAATTTGTAGGGCCGATTATTACAATAGAGGTCATATCTATCTATAGCTACTCACATGGCCCCGCTTACTGTAGTATCTGAGCACCTCACAATCTTCATTGTATTTATCCTCACGATATCCCTGTGAGGTACACAGGGCTATTATCCCCATTCTACAGCTGAGGAGCTGAGGCACAGATAGTGGGATTTTCAAAAAAAAAAGAGACTAAGTAACTAGTCCAATGTCATACAAGAAGTCTTTGGTGGAGCAGAGACTTGAAACCACGTCTCCCAAGTCGTTGGCAAGTCTCCTAGCTACTGGGCTATCCTTCCTCTCTTTATTACATACTCTGCATACAATACATTTCACAGGCATGAAATGAGTTAATTACTCAGCTTGGACCTTGTCACCTTCAGAAATCCAATAAGAGATTGCATTACAGAAAGCATCACGCATGTACAAAGTAGAATTTAAACCCCTTAGAAAGGTGGTAAGTCCTAAGCAATTTTCAACAGAACACCAACAGGCTGAGTTACTAGGTAGCTAGATACTATCTCACTGCCAAATATAGTTTCTACTCTCTACAGCTGATGTACAGGGCCATTCAAAAAGTGCCACCTTTTTAAAATAAATAATGAGAAACGTGTATTTTTTCACTTTGTTCTCAAAAACAGCTGAGCTGGTTTAGCTCTAAATCCACCCCTATCCCCGTCCCCTCCCCCACAAAAAAATCAGTCATTGACTCAACATGAATTTGTGAAATTTCATCCAGAAAAATAAAATTTTGAAAAAGTTCTACCTAACTGAAAATGACCCTTTACAATTGAAACTGAAAATGATCCTTTACCTGGTGCAGCCCGTTTAAAACAAACATAAAGAAGAACTTCTTCACACAATGTACAGTCAACCTGTGGAACTCATTGCCAGGGGAAGTTGTGAAGGCCAAAAATATAACTGAGTTAAAAAAAAAACTAGATAAGTTCATAGAGGATGGGTCCATCAGTGGCTATTAGCCAAGATGATCAGGGATGCAACCCCATGCTCTGGGTGTCCCTAAACCTCTGACTGACAGAAGCTGGGACTGGATGACAGGAAATGGATCCCTTGATAATTGCTCTGTTCTGTTCATTCCCTCTGAAGCATCTAACACTAGCCACCATTGGAAGACAGGATACTGGGCTAGATGGACCATTTGTCTGACACTGTATGACCATTCTTATGCTCTGGAATTAATTTGTTTGAGTTTTTTTAAATTATGACCACTATTCCTCTTAACTATTATGGTATCTTATGTTCTTATGAGATCCACACATAATCACAAGACTCCAGGAGCTGGAGCTTTAAGAAATAATCCAAATGTTGTGAGACTCACAATAAAATCATGAGCGTTGTCACCACTGTTTTTTCCAACTATAAAATGAGGATGATAATAATAATGCTTACCTACCTCAAAGAGTTTTGTAGTGCTAAATTGGTTAATAGTTGTAAATTGGTTTGAGATCTGTGAACATGATGTAGAGACAACAGATATTATTATATAGCAGTGAAATGGCCTAAAGGAAAACTTAGACTGACCAGCTCAACGAACGTTTGAAACTGTTGACAATAGCTGCCATTGGGACTTTTTCAAAGTCACACAGAGAACAGATAGCAAAGCCAGGAAGAGAACCCACATCCTTTGACTCATTGTCCAGTTCTTTTACAGTCCAATGATGTAGTTGAAAAAGCCCCCACTGACTTCAGTGAGTGTTGGATCAGGCCCTTAATGGCTAAACCATCTTCCCTCCGTGACAAGCTGAAACAGTTTCCCTCATTTTTGGTGTTTACAGCTGTCACATATTTGTAAAAAATTGCTTCTGTGAGTTAGCTCCAGTTTGGCTTATGGTCGAGATCAGAGATTGCTTTAGCTGCGCAAAGCCTGTCATTTTTAAAGTAACAGATGTTACTCACAAAATTGGATATTTCCCAGCTAACCACTGGTAGGAACAGGAGAGTAAAGAGAATCCATTTAGCTGACTCAAGGAACTCCAGGCTGCAGCTTAACTGTGGCTGTCACAGGTGATAGCTGTCCTCTGAGTGGGACCAAGGTTCAGATCAGAAAAAAAGTCTCTGCATCTGCTTTCTTTTTCAAAATAATTGTCCACCTTATGCTTTACACCAGCGAGTGTCTCTGGTAGAGCAAGCATAGGAGTTTCTTGTCAGACGTCGGTTCATTTGAAAGTGTTACTACATTCTCTAGTGCCATAGGTGTGAATAGTGTGACACAAGTGCTCTGCAAAAGGGATGTCATTATATATGTGATTACTTAATAGATAATGTGCCAATTGATGGTGCTCAAAAATATACAGCATGGGTCGGAGGTTTTGTAGGACCAACGAAAATCAGCAGGATGAGCTGTGTGCATCTCTTTACAGGGAGCTCTTAACAAGTTGCATTTTACAAACATGTAAGAAGATAGGTTCCTGCCCTGAAAAGCTTACAGTCAAAGGCTTTGTCTACACTGGGTTATTGTCCCCTGAGATAGTTTTACAGATGTAACTGTACTGGTGCCAACCACTTAGTGGATATCACTTACACCAGTGCACCACAATTTGTCCTGATCTCAATCATGTCTGATTTAGGGGCCTGCACCAGTGCAGTTCCTTTATGGGCCTCCCTCCCTGCATGAAGTTACTCTTGTGCATAAGTGTTTTCAGAATGGGGGATCAAGGATTCAGTCCTGCAATCCTTGACCCATGCAATTGCACTTTATTTGCAGCAATGCACTGCAGTGACACTACAGTCACTGTCAGGA
This sequence comes from Emydura macquarii macquarii, assembly GCF_026122565.2. Lineage (NCBI taxonomy): Eukaryota > Metazoa > Chordata > Testudines > Chelidae > Emydura > Emydura macquarii. The sequence goes on along the minus strand of NW_027132084.1, from coordinate 1,898,366 downwards.
GGACTATTTCTGTGAGTGTTTGCAGAATCAGGCCTTAAATAAGCAGTAGAGATGGAGAGAGGATGAAGACAGACAAAGGAGGACACAAGACCCTTTTTTTTTTAGGTTATCCCATGCTGTTTTTCTTATTGTTTGAATTAGAGTGGTGCCTGAAGGCTCCAGCAAAATACTAGATGATGGCTAAACAGGGAGGCAGCGTGGCCTAGTATTTAGGCCCCTGCAGAGAGGGATCTGGAAAGCTGGGTTTGATTCCTGCCACTGCTTTGCTGGATAACCTTGAGCAAGGCACTTCCCTGCCTAATTTCCCCAATGTGTAAAATTAGAAATAATGCTACTGGCCTTCTTTGTAAAGTGCTTCGAGATCTATGGATGAAAAACCCTGTAGAAGAGCTGGATATTATTATTAATAATAATGAGAGGCAGTGCCTACTGCCAAAGTAAGCATCCTTTAGGAATTTACACTCTCTTAAGATAAGCAATGCATTGTACAGGAAGTACAGCCACCGAGAGAGGATGCAGTTTGCTCAGGTTCACACAGCAGATTGGTGGCAGAGCTGGGACTAGATCTCAGGTGTCCCAAATTCCACTCTGGCGTCCTCTTCTCTAGACAATTTTGTGTGAGTGTATCATTTTAACCCATTTCTTTTTGCCATTTCAAATTGTTTTTTTAACTCTTGCCTATTATTTTCTCTTTTTTTTTACCTCTTGTCTGTTTATTAAAAAATATATTATTTGAATATTATTTTTGTCTGTGATAAATATGGAAATCAATGAGGGAAAATAAAATGACTCATGGACCACTAGCTGGTTAAAAGACAGGAAACAAAGGAATAAATTATCAGTTTTTAGAATGGAGAGAGAGGTAAATAGTGGTGTCCTCTAGGTACCTGGACTGGGACCAGCACTGTTCAACATATCCATAAATGATCTGGAAAAAGGGCTAAACAGTGAGGTGGCAACATTTGCAGATGATACAAAATTACTCAAGATAGTTAAGTCCAAAACTTACTACAAAGAGTTTCAATGGAATCTCAAAAATCTGGGTGAGTGGGCAACAAAATGGCAGAAGAAATTCAATGTTGATAAATGCAAAGTTATGCACATTGGAAAACATAATCCCAACTATACATATAAAATGATGGGGTCTAAACTAGCTGTTACCACTCAAGAAAAAGATCTTGGAGTCATTCTGTATAGTTCTCTGAAAACATCCACTTAACGTGCAGAAGCAGTCAGGAAAGCTAACAATGTTAGGAATCATTAGGAAAGGGTAGATAATAAGAAAGTCAATATCATAATGCCACTATGTAAATTCATGGTGCACTCACACCTTGAAATACTGTGTGGAGTTTTGGTCGCCCCAACTCAAAAATGATACATTAGAATTGGAAAAGGTACAGAGAAAGGCAACAAAAATGATTCAGGGTGTGGAACAGCTTCCATTTGAGCAGAAATTAAAAAGACTGGGACTATTCATCTTAAAAAAGACACAACTAAGGGGAGACATGATAGAGGTCTATAAAATCATGAATGATGTGGAGAAAGTGAATAAGAAAGTGTTATTTACCCCTATACATAACACAAGAACCAGGATACACCCAATGAAATTAATAGGCAGCAGATTTAAAACAAACATAAGGAAGTACTTCTTTGCACCACACACAGTCAACCTGTGAAATTTGGAGATATTGTGATAAAGCCAGGGGATATGGTGAAGGCCAAAACTATAACTGGTTTCCAAAAAGAATTAGATAAATTCATGGAGGATAGGTCCATCATTGGCTATTAGCCATGATGGTCAGGGATGTAACTCTGAGCTCTGGGTGTCCCTAAGACTCTGATTGCCAGATGTGGGGACTGGACATCAGAGGATGATTCAATGATTGCCCTGTTCTGTTTATTCTCTTCTGGTATTAGCCACTGTCAGAAGACAGGATACCAGGCTAGATGGACCATTGGTCTGACCCGATATGTCCATTCTTATGTTCCTATGTGAAGGTACTCTTGCAATCCCTGTGTCGGGATATGGTTTTGGTTCTTTATAGTGAGCACTTGAAAAATGCCCAGATTTGTGTCTTAGCCACTTTAATACTGATTTTGTTTAAAGTATAAGTTACAGATAGCATTAAAAATCTCCTTTACTGGAAGGCTAGAAAGTGCATATTATCCCGTGTAAGAGGCAAAAATGTCTTCTGCAGAGTGTTTCTCAGATCTATTATGTAGAGATTATGTATAGTAGCAGACCAGATAGAGTTTGAATACTAAGACATCCACTGGACAAATAGTATTTGTAAAGAAAGTAACTCAGGATGTGATAGTTCTGTTCTAGCAGATCAGATGAACTGTATCCTTTTAGTTACGGATTTATATAGCAGCAGTCACCATGTATCTAAGCATAGACAGCTCTGATGGTAACTAGTAAGAAGTGTCCTTCTGTAAAGTGAGTGTTTTGCAAAGCACTTTAAGTTTGGCTAAAGAGCACTATAATATATCTAATATCATATCGCACAAAAAAATTAGTGAGCCCTTACAAATAAAACCTGGAAGGTGTTACTTTATAAAATACAGAGTAGAGCTAGCTGAATTTTTTTATCAAAAGACCAATTTTTTGTGAAAAATTTTGAAAAAATCTTTTTATATCAATTCTTAACAAAAAATTATCTAGGCGGGACAAAACCCCCAAATTTTCAGTTTTCAAAGTTCAGCTTTTATTTTTCAGAAATAAAAGGTTATTGGAAATGGTTTTTGAAAACAACATTTTTCAGGTTTGGGTTTTTCTTTTTATTTATTTATTTTGTGGGACATTTAGAAAAAAGATTAAACCTTGAAATTTCTTGTGGAGAAAAAAAAAGCATTTTTCAACTATTTCTAATATGGGATCACAGTGTCTTAAACAGGAGGCATTTATTAAAGAAAACAGATCAATGAAAAGATCCAAACAAATGGGCTTCCATGCAACTTGAGTTCCAGCTTTGTCTCACTTGTTTACCAGGGACCACACTGCCTGGAACTCTGTTCAGCATAGGAACATCTAGTGGTTGAATCACGTACTGCAAACTAACATATTACAGAAGGGTTCATTCAGCTCTGCCGGGTAACGCTGTCTATTAGAGTGGAACAGATTGGACAGAGGGTTGGGTTTTTTTATTCAGATTTATGTAAATTTGCCTTGAATATTTTAGTGAGTGACATATTTAGAAAATATTTATGATTTTTTGCCAAGTTTCTTCTCCATGTGTTCTGTGTGGTTTATGCTCGCCAACACTGGAGGGGACCATGTGGAGTGTAAGACTTTCAGATGGTAATTTAACTGTTTCTGTTGCTTCCTGAGTTGCACTCTAAAAGATTTAGAAGAGCCTCTCCGATTCTGTTACTGTGATCCTCCCGCAGAGTACTATCCTGTATCATAGCTCAGAACTATAACTGTGGCTGCTTGAAGGACCTACATTTCCCAGTAACCCTTGAACCGCCTTGTGCTTCATTACACCATCTATCTAAGGTACTAATGTAGTCTCCCCGTCATTGCAGTAACTGAGCACCTCATATTTTTAATGGTTGTATCCTCACACCTGTGTGAGGCAGGGCAGTGCTATTTTCTCCATTTTATAGATGGGGAACTGAGGCACAGAGAGACTAAATGACTTGCCCAAGGTCACACAGGAAATCTGTGGAAGAGCAGAGGTGTGAACCCAGGTCTCTAAAAGTCACAGATTTAACCCCTTCCCCCTTAGCCACCAAACCCTCTTTGAAAGTAGCTCCAGCCTTCCTGATCATAGAATGCTAGCCTCTGGCCCCTAAAAGAAGAGTCAGCAGTATGGGTCATCCCATATCCCAGAATTCCGCTCTGTGAATTCTGTGAACCCATGCATATTGTTCTGAGAACAGGGTGGTATTAGACAGGAGCTATCCCTTCCTAAACCTTAAAGGCCCAGTACATCCCTTGATGTAGATTCATTGATTCCAAGGCCAAAGAGGACCATTGTGATCATTCAGTCTGACCTCTTGTCTGACCTAGTCTGGCCAGAGAACGTCCCCAAAATAGTTCCCGTCTGAAGTAGGAGCATGACTTTTAGAAAAACATCTAATCCCAACTTAAACATTTCCAATGATGGAGAATCCACCACAGCTGCTGGTAAATTATTCCAGTGGTTAACCACCCTCACTGTTAAAAAATATCGTGCCTTGTTTCCAGTTGGAATTTGTCTAGCTTCATCTCTTCGCCACTGTGTCGTGTTATAACTTTATCTGCCAGATTAAAGAAGCCCCTGTTATCAAATTGCTGTTGCACTTGTCGGATTCAGAGACCGATCAAATCACCCCGACCTTTCTCTTAATAAAGAGATTGAACTCTTGCAGACGTCCACCATAAGGCATGTTTTCTAATCCTTTAATCATGATGCCCCTTGGAGGAAGTATACTTTAAAAGGACACACACACATAGCTTTCAAGTTATGTTAGGGTTTCGATTTTGGTTTTAAAAGGTTTAACCGGTGGCGTACCGTGGGTCTCCGGCGCCCAGGGGCCAAGTCTGCATTTGCACCCCCCCTACACCTCACATGCCCCCCCCCCCCCAGCGCAGGGCAGGAGGAGTCCCATCACCCCCCTCAGGGAGGGGGTTCTGTACTTGCAGGGGGGCGTGAGGCCTTGGGGGGGGCGCAAATGCAGGTTTGGCTTCACCCCCACACACTTACCCACCGTGTGGCACCCACCTATTTTGCTTCAGCCCTGCAGCCCAGCGCTGGCTCAGATGAGGGCGGCTTCACCCTCCGGCCTGGGTGGGGGGGAGCAGGCCAGCCCTTCACAACACACAAGGGGGGGATGCAGGAGCAGCCGCCCCTCAGCCTCCTTCCCCCCCCCACCTATCACAAAGGGCTGGCCCTGCGTCCCGCACTTACCCACCACTCCAACCCCGCAGCCTGGCACCACAACCGCATTCAAAAGCATGTTACCATAAGCAAACCTGACCTCAGTGAGTTGGGCAGTGTCTTTTGCCTCAGTTTCCCACCTTGCAGTGGGAAAGTCCAATAAACAAATGTGCCTGTAACACCTCCCTCCCTCTGCTATATCCCACTCACAGCTGACAGTCCTTGGTGAGCAAAGACCCAGACTTCAGAGGTGTATTCACAGGGCTTCATCAACCACAGCTGGGGGGAGGAGGCATTGAGTGATACCTCTTCTGCTGCGGCCTCTGCCACTGGCTCACCGCTGCCGATGTCTCTATGGCGCTACTAACACTGTCTCAGCCACTACTCCATGCACATCTCATTCTGAGATTCCACCACTTTACCCAGCTCTCACTGATTTCAGCAGGTTGTGGGCTGTCTTTCAAGGCAACACTGCCCCTTCACACTGCCCTGAGACTGAGCCTCTACCTATCTAGCAGTGATGTCATCTGTTCCAGGAACCACAAACCAGAAACAAGAATCCTCAACTGAGCTCTGTCTTTAAACACTGGAGGGGAGCAGATCAAAGAGTGTCTATAACTCTTTCAGCAGCAGCCACACCACCACATAAAAACACCCATACCCCTTACATGCTCTTCTTCACTGGGATTTGGCATCCCTACCCCCTGCATAGCAAGTAGTTTGGGGTGAACCCTTCCATGGGGCACACTAGCACAGTTCTGCTGCCCTTTACTTGCACAATAAGGATAACGTTTCATTACCCTTGTAGTCAAATTTAATAAATTTTATTAAAGGTAATGTTTAAAAGTACAAACAATTTACAGAGTTTACTCAAAGAGTTGCTGGACATCCGGGTATAGTGTACAGATTATTGACGAGAGCAGAGTTTGGTTAGACTTTTTAATAAGTGCAAAGAATACATAATCTGCAGTAACCCAGATACAGGGGTCGAGGGTTTGATCTGAAAAAAAAAAAGCGATCAGTAATTCAGGAGCATCACTTATTGCAGAGGTTACATAGGATGCATGTAGCAAGGTGCTGTGGCCTTCCTCGGAGCCTGGGCCCGAGGAAGGGTCGCTCTGCCCCCGCTGGACAGAACCAGGCCCCGCAGACCAAGCCACCCAGAAGCAGAGGGGCGGAGCCAGGGCCAGGGTAGGAAGTATAAAAGGCAGGCCCAGCAGCTCAGTCAGGTGGAAGCTGTTGCTGGATGCAGACGTGTCTTCCCAGAGGCTGCGTCCTAGGCCTGACCCAGGCTCTATGGCGGTTTGGCGCAACCGCCCCGCCGACCGGAGCATCCAAAGCCTGCCTGAATTGCCAGGCCCAAGTGACTGGGCAGGCCTTCCAGGCCTGAGTGACAGGGTAGGGATGCCAGACCCTAGTAGCTGGGAACAGCTACCCGAGCCTGCTGGGTGGGAGAAACCCCCTGAGGCCGGCCCTGACCTGGAGGAGTTGCCTGGCGAGGAGGACTCACTGGCGTGGACTGAACCTTGTGAACCAGAGGAACCCCTGGGGCCCTGTGACCTGGAGGAGCTGCCTTCGGCAGAGGACCCTGAGGAGTTTCTGGACCTGCTGCCAGTCGATGGTGAGGGACTCACCAGACGCTCGCTCACCGCCTCCCCCAATGACCCGGAGGGAGCCACGTGGCTGCAGGTACCCGGGGATTGGGGGATTGGGTGGGAGGAAGTGGCTAGCAAGTGGCTGAGTCAGGGGCGAAACCCCCGTCAGTGTGTTGCAGCTGGAGCCTCGCTGACTGAGTGGCAAACGCCTTGGCCACTGATAGGGCCCTGGGCTGGGACACAGTGGAGTTGGGTGGGCCTGCATCCCCCTTTCCCCTTCCCTAACCACCCCGGGTGTGCTTGACGTCCTCTACACTGCTGGCCCGAGGACCCCAATCTTGTCCGCCCCGCCTGAGGGCCGGGGGCCATAGATTGTTGACCCACCCCACCAGCTGGATGGCTGGGGACCCGTGGGCCCCTTGCCATCCCTGCTCTACAAGAGTGCCAGGGGGCTATAGACTGCTGGAGGAGCCCACCCCATCTAGGGGTTGGGGCTACGGACTCATAAACAAGGAGCTATTCCCCTCAGCAAAGGTGCTGTGGCCTTCTTCAGAGCCTGGGCCACCCCAATCCCTCATTCTGGGACACCGTCCTGCACTTTGCCCTACTGTGTGAACCACCCACTCCTGGGTCAGCTCACTCTCAGCCTCCTGCAAGCAAGTGGCTCTTACCTTAGTGAATGAGGGCTTCTGGCCAGCCACTCATGGGTTTATGCAAGGGTGTGATCCCCAGATGCAACCCTAGGAAATGCCGTCTTACAGAGTTCAGTGCTGCCCGCTGGACTCTGCAAGTTCATTGGTTAGTCAATTTATCAGAGAAATTGATATGCACCAGCTCTGTCCCTCTAAATGAAGTCTCTACACACACCCACACCACAAGCACTGCTTTAGATAAAAACAAACAACTAAGTTTATTAAGTACAGAAAGATTTTAAGTGATTACAAGCCAGAATAAGATGAGTCAGATGTGATCAGGAAGAAATAAAACAAATCACATTCCAAACTAAGCTTAACACTTTCAGTAGCCTTACAATCTTACATGGTTCTTACCACAGGCTGGTTGGTCGCCCACAACCAGGCTTCCCCCGGTGGGTAGTTTGTCTTGATGTTGTCTTGTAGGTGGATTGCAAGAGCGAGCTCAAGAGATCAAAATGCCTCTCATTTTAACAAATTCCCCTGCCACCCCCTGGGGTCAGGAGATCAGCAATGTCCGGTCTGGTTTCCTCCATTTGAGTCAAATGTGCATCACCTTATCAGATGCTCAGGCCAGGCCATTGTTCCTGTATGCATGCCTCAGTGAGGCATGAACTCTCACTCTGCTTGGTGTTTGCCTGGATCTATTCAAGCCATGTGAGACACTTTTGGGACTATTACATAGCAGAGATTCATAACTATGCATGTGACATTTCAGGAAGCATACCATCATAACAATAATGTTCGGTATCTCATGACCATTCCACAAACACCTTACATGACACACTTTGCATTAAACAATGCACAGTTACAGTATAAGGGTGAGCATGAATAATACACACATCACATCCTAAGGGTGCACATGGAGTACAGCGTGTCACACGGGGTTATGCCATTACTGGATGTACCAGAATGTCCTGTAGTCTGAGGATGCGTGAGTGGTCACATTACCTCCTTTACACATGGGAAAGCTGAAGCACAGAGGTGAAGAAGGGAGGTACCCAGATCCTCAAAGGTACTTAAGCACCTAACTCCCATTGGATCTGAGCTGACGTCACTTGCCCAGGGTCATCCAACAGGTGAGTGGTAGATCCTGGAAATGAAACCCAGGAGTCTCAATTTACAATCACACTGGAGATCTTAACAGCAATGATGAAGAAACAAAGCACATTTCCTTTGATTTCATTGTACCTGGGGTCTGTTTGAACCCTCCTATAAGAGGTCAGAGCCTCTACATCAGGACCGCACACCCCTGCTCTGCCTAGAAGGGACATGCTTCTATTGCCCTCTGTGTGAGGAAAGCTGCACACACCATGTATCTGTTTTGTGCACAGAGCGAATTTCTTTCTGCCTCACAGAAAGCATTATTAACTAAAACTCAGCCCTCTATGAAACACAAATGAAATGGGTTTTCAGACCTTTCCTCTTGCCGGCTGCACGAGCACGCCAGCTAATTTAGAAGGAAAATGCACTGTGAATGAAGGACGCAAAACAAATGATTTTTCTTTGGCTTCAGATTTGCTTCCAGTCTCTCAATTTAAACCATGCCCACAGTGTGTAAAGAGCTCAGGCTTGCAGAGTAGGAATCTAGTGACACCTACCGGAAGAGGCTGAGAAAGGAAAAGCCAGATCTGGCGCCCTTCCCCCACGGCGGGGGGCTTGTCTGTCACTTCATGTGTATCTGTTTGCTTGCTTTGTCCTCTAGTTCAGCAGGGAAAGACAAGACCTGACCCAAAGCCCACTGAACTCAATGGGTGTCTTTCCACCAACTGCTAGTGGCTTTAGACCATGCCAAGAATATGGATTGGTAGAATCGGTTTGCAGTAAGTACTCTAGGACCAACAGGAGTGTTGGAAATGGATCATACATCCATAGATGGTAGATATAGGAAAGATGCATGTCTTCCTGTCATTGCAGGCTTATCCCCTAGATTTCCTGAGTGATGGGTCTTCCAGTGTTCCCTCAGCTCTGCCAGGGGAGGCTGGGATTGGAACACTTTCTGCCAGTTCATCAGCACCCCGTGTGGTCCATTAAAGAACAAAAACTAGCAAGCTGCAAAGGGAAACTCTCAAGCGCAGGAGACGGTTGTAATGTGAGGGACATTAGTGGAAGGTAGGAATGTGGAGGATACAGAGGGTGATTCTTGGGAATGAGGAGAGGGGGATGGGAGAAGGAATACTGGAAATCACACAGCAAATACCAACAATAAGAGCATTCTGTCAGTGTCACGGCACCTTGGTATCTGCATTGCAGCTATAACACTATGATGGTGAATCTTGCCAAGGTGCAACTTCATTTTAGTATTTGTAATAGTTTCCCTGCATAATCAGAGACTATGCCCTGGGATAATTGGGGTTAGGAGGCAATGGGGGACAGGAAATGAGCAAGGAGGATTAAATTATACAGCAAATTTTAATAGGCAGCTAGGAAGAGAGTATGTCCGGAATACAACAATGAGGAAGGAAGAACAAAGGGAGAAAAGTAAAACATAAAGGCCCAAAGCAAGAGAGAAGGCTCATCACTTTGATCTCCAGGATCAGCTCAGATATACAGGCACTCATCACCCTCTTGCACTTATAGACCACAGTGGTGTGTGCTGGGGGGTGGGCAAAAAGAGATTAAGAGGAATTGAAATCAGGGATGGTGATTAGCATGGTCCAGTGGATAGAGTACTGAACTAGGCCCCAGGAAAATTGAATTCTGTTCCTGGCTCTGCCACTAAGTCATGGTGTGATCTTGGCCAAATCACTTAACCCAATTTGTGCCTCAGTTTCACCATATGTAAAATATAGGTAATCATGCTTTCCCACCTTCACAAAGCAGTTGGAGAGTTACAGATGAAGAGTGCCAGCAGCTATTATTTATCTGGCCCACGTACCGTGGAGTTAAGTCCTTAGAAATCATGCTACAGCAAGCCAGAGGGAAAAATGGAGTTTTTTGTGCAGTGGCGCTATTTTTTCTTTGTAATGAAAGCAGCTGTTACAGCATGTGCTGGGCCTTTAAGGCAGCCTCCAAGCCAGCACTGCCCATCCTGGGGTTCAGTCCAGAATGAGTGGCATTCTGGAAGTTGCTCCCCTCAGGGCTGATGGGAACTGTTGGCTTCTGTTGTGGGGCTTGTACATCCCATCCCCCCTGTGGGGGCCTGGGCGTGGTGAACCCATGGTTGGGTATAACTTCCTACCCTGCATTTCAGGGCAGTTTGGTCTAGTGGCCCGAGCCAATATGGCTGCCTTTGCCATCTGAGCTGTGTGGCCTAGTGGCCAGAGTCAACAGAGTGGCCCCTGGTTCCCAGGGCAACAAGACCTAGTGGCCCGAATCAATGGAGTGGCCCTTTCCGTCAGGGAAGCGTGACCTAATGGCCAGAGTCAATAGAGCAGTCCTCCTAGTCAAGGCCATGGGGCCTCGTGGTACATTGGGGAACGGAGGAGTAACCTAGGGGCATGTGGCACCTGCGGTGGGGCGGGGTCAGGCCCTCTCTGCTCCTCTAAGCCTCAGACCAGGGTCCTGGCAGTGGCGGGGGTGCTCGCCACCAAGTCAGCAGGGATCCTCCCAAAACACGCTGACCAGTTCCCCAATTCCCCCACTGTAGCAAAGTTTAAGTCCCCATGGCTACTTCCTATCCCTTTCCCCAGTGGCGAAGTCCGTAGCTCTCCCAAGTCTCTGGGATTGTCGGCTGTTGCAGCTCGCAGTGACTCTGTTCCCTCGGGACCCCCTTCAGGTGGTGCAGCATCCGCCTCGGTTGCGGTGCTCTCAGCTTGCGTGGTCTGGGGCTCTGGCCATGCCAGGGCTGGAGCCTGCACAGTGCATCCTCTCTCCTCAGCAGTCTGCCTCAACTGAGCTGGGCTGCTCCCTTTTGTACTGGAGCCGCAGGTGGAGCATGCCCAGTAGAACCGAGGGGGTGTGGCCTCCTTAGCCCAAAGGGTGTGATTAACTGCGGCCAGACCAGTGCGGGGCTTGTACACCCGTCACAGCCAGGAATTCTGGGAAGGGATCCCATATATAAGCAGCTCTCTTTCCTCAATGCAAGAGAGAGAAATAAAGAACTACAAATCTGTCCAGTCAAAGGGCCCAAAAGATTACCGAGAAAAGACTTCGGAAGAAAACACGCAAAAGCCCTAGGGCCAAAAGAGTTAGCCAGGCAGGTGGTCAGATTACTCCAAGGATGGGGCACTGTTTGGTCGAAACACCTGCAGACTGCCTTAAAGGGCCAGTACGCCATGTCACAGTAATCTTTTTAAGCTCTAAGAACATATGCGTGCTTAAGATCTGTCAGCATGAATATGCACAAGAAGTGAACTCAAAACTAGAATATTCACCCAGGGGAAATCTCAACTAATCTGTAGATTTCCATCCTATGTTCGTTAGCTCCATAAACTGCCCTGTCAGAGAACAGAAACAACACCACATGATTTATACAAACTAACACACGTGGCCCAAATTTCAAAGAGCAAAGACTAGTTATTCGCAATACATTGTTTGCCAGTTTTTCTTATCAGAGGAAAAAATAACCAATAATAAAATTCAGAAATTACATAATCTGCTCATCACTAGGTTATAATAATTTAATAAATTTGTTCTATTTAACTAACAATCTAAAGAGCTGTGGTGATAGTTCTGATTTCTTTTTCATGTGGGCTATCCTTCACTAAGAGCTAGATGGAAGCTGCCAGATCCTTTCGTAAAAGGATGTTGCCACCGGTGTTGGAAACTCTTGCAGTTTTATTTCCAGGTTCATGATATTTGGATCTTTTTCATAAAGCTTCAGCTGCTGGAATCATGTGATTATGTGAGACTCTTGGCTTCCATTTTAAAAGGTAAGTTTCTGGACCCTGTTTTTGCAGAGAAATGCTTGCAAATGTGAACCCTAAAGGCTCAAAAAGTCAAATAAAAAGATGCCCACATCTATTATTTTTTAAATCGCATGGATTTTAAGCCATTCTCATGATTTTGGGGGGGCCTAACTCATGATTTTTAACTGCTTTGGGAGAAACTGCATCCAACAGCTGTTTCATGGTGTGGATCCTTAGCTTCACAGAGTCTGCCAACAGATGCAGACATCAGTGGAATGTTTCAAGGACATGTGATATGAAAGGCCCCAGTGATTGGTCGATGGTTCAAGGGAACAGCTAAACCATATGCCCCCCTGGCTGTGTGCCAGACCCCACCATCGTTAGCTTCCTCCTGATGAGGATTTGTAATCGGACACTACCCAGCTTCTTCAGGTTCCGTCATCATCAATTCGGTCTGTCGGCGATTGTGCCATTGCGGTCTTGGACCCTACAGAGTTGGAATTTCCTTTTCCTGCGTTCAAAACAGAATTAGATAAGTTCATGGAGGATGGGTCCATTAGTGGCTATTGGAACAAAGGATGTGTTGTCTTCTTTTACTGAGAATTTTTTCCTATTCCCCTGTTCTCCTTTAACTGTCATTTTCTGTATATTGTTTGGAGAAGTTGCTTTTACTGTTGTTTTCCGCTATGTTTCTTTTAAGAAATTTAACAGGTACCTGGGAAACCTCCAAATTCAGACTGGGGGGGAAGATAACAGCCCATTCTCTTGGCACAACACAATGAGGGCAATTTGGACTTGTTCTAAGGAACTAACACTATTTGAGTAATCAGATACTTTGACTATTATTGCCAAGAGAAGCTGTTCTTTTAGGGCCTCTCATTTAGTAGGTAAAAAGTCAAAAAGGTATGTCAATGTCTAGAGGTATTTGATTTCATTCTTCTGTATTCTTTTCTTCCCTTCCAAAAAAAAAAAAAAAAAAAAAATCAGCCCGCAAAACCTTGTCTCTGGCTAATATATGTAAAAGTTAAATAAATGGCATTTAGCATGTGTTGTGTCTAACAGGAGGTGTAATACCTGTCCAACTCCCCATTAGTGTATGGTAATTTGATCATTAGTGGCATAGTCTGGTGTAGCACATCCCCTCTATCGCTGATGAAATTGCACATTCTGATGGCAGACATACCCACAACAGCGGTATGCAACCCATTATGGAGCATTCCCAGGCATGGCTCTTATTTCTACTAATGGCTCCCTAATACGCCTCTGAGATTCTGAAACACGGTCAGGCAAAGGCATTCTGATTAACAGGACAATGATGAACTGTGTGTCTGCTCTGAGTCACTATTTATGCCTTTTATAGAAAGAATCGGAGAACCTCTTTAGCAAAACAACTATTAAGACAGGGCTCCAAGAAGGCACGAGACTGTGAAAGGTGCATTTTTCTTTTAAAAAACAATGGAGATTTTTAATCTTCAATCGACCCTGCAACAGTTGACTGTGCGTTGTGTGAAGAAATACTTCCTTTTGTTCATTTTAAACCTGCTGTCTATTAATTTCATTTAGTGACCCCCAGTTGTTGTGTTATGAGAAGGAGTAAATAACATTGTCTTATTTACTTTCTCAACACCGGTCATGATTTTATAGACCTCTATAATGTCCCCCTTTAGTTGTCGCTTTTCCAAGCTGAAAAGTCCCAGTCTTATTAATCTCTCCTCATATGGAAGCTTTTCCATACTCTAATCACTTTGTTGCCCTTTTATGTACCTTTTCCAATTCCAATATATCTTTTTTGAGATGGGGTGACCAGATCTGCACTCAGTATTCAAGATGTGGGATACCATGGATTTATAAAGATGCAATACGATATTTTCTCTCTTATTATCTATCTCTTTCCTAACGATTCCCAACATTCTGTTAGCTTTTTTTGACTTCTGCTGCACATTGGGTGGATGTTTTCAGAGAACTATCCACAATGACTCCAAGATCTCGTTCTTGAGTGGTAACAGCTAACTTAGACCCAATCGTTTTATATGTATAGTTGGGATTATGTTTTCCAGTGTGCATTACTTTGCATTTATCAACAGAGAATTGCATCTGCCATTTTATTGCCCAGTCACCCAGGTTTGTGAGATCCCTTTGTAACTCTTCACAGTCTTCTTTGGACTTAACTATCTTGAGTAATTTTGTACTATATGCAAATTTTGCCACCTCACCCATTTTTCCTGATCATTTATGAATATGTTGAACAGTACTGGTTCCAGTACAGACTCCTGGTGGATACCACTATTTACCTCTCTCCAGTCTGAAAACCGACCATGTAGTCCTACCCTTTGTTTTCTATCTTTTAACCAGTTACTGATCCATGAGAGGATCTTCTCCCTTCTCCCATGACTGCTTACTTTTCAAAAGTCAATTTAAATTAAATTCATTTTTAAAATTTTTTGGTAGTTCTAGATTTCTTAAACAAAGAATCTCTGTTTTGACATAATTTGCATTTTCCTTATGTTAAATTTTCATTATCCTAACAAAACTTTTAATTTATTTATACCTATTTTACATGTTACAGATCAAAGTGGAAAATGAAAAGACAAAAAAATAACGCAATCATTTTTCCACTCAAATGCCCCATAAACCATCTAAGGTGAAGAACACACCAAGAACCAAGATGATACCGACATGTCATCTGAAGGTTCAAGTGGTGTATCTACATCCGACCAGCCCGAAGCACAAATACAGCTACCTACTGAAGAAACAGTGTCTCTTTGAGGCAGGGACCATCCTTTTGTTCTGTGTCTGCATAGCACCGAACAGTGGGATCCTGTCCAGGCTTAGGGCCTCTCGGGTCTACAGCAGTACAAATAAATCATAATGATGTGATGTGGAAACCTGGCCATGCTGCTGTCCCACGGGAGTGCTGAGAACTTTCCAGCCCCCTGTTTGAACGCTCACCCCTACAGAGGCACATTTGGACATTGGGCTTTTTCCTTCCTCAGTCAGACGCCTAGTTGAGAATACACTGCACTACATCTTGTCGGGCCACGGGCCACTCAGGCTATGTCTACACTGACGGCGGCAAAGTCGCCACCGTCAGATCGACTTATCTGGATCGACTGAACGGTCAGTGAAGACCCGCTCAATCAATCCAGAAGCTGACATACTAAGACCACCTTCTCAAGTGGCGTAGCGCTGCTTCGACGGAATCGCGGTTTCCGTCGGCCCAAATGCAGTGAAGACAGTGCGCAGAAGAGAAGCACAGAAGTCTACGGGAGTTATGCAAGTTTTTTGCATACTTTGCGTAATTTCGGTCGACTGCCACCGAATTGCTGAGGTAAGTAGACATAGCCTCAGTTTATAGCACTATTTACAGTTACGGTCCTTAAGAAACAATAGTTAACAAAAATGGGCCAAATCCTCACTCAGGACTTTGCACTCAATGGGCATCTTTCTTACTGAGGCAAAACTCTTGCTCATATCAAGCAGATGACCAAATAATAATAACTCTGCCTTTCTAATTAGGTTTAAGCCAAACCTGAACCATCACCTCAGTGTAATTTTCTGTTTCCATATACCTTTGCATTTGGTAGTCCATCTATGGTGTAAATTTGCTGGAAAATAACACCTATAAGAAATCCTTCAGTAAGGTGTCACGGCTTTATTAGGGCATTGACTTTCACTCGACACCATTGATTGAACTGGCCTATTGAATGAATGCATCTGGGCATCGTAAATCTTCATGAATAAAAATGGTTACACAAATATTTCATTTGCACAGCATTGTGTTTTCACCAACAGGTAACCTTTGTGACTGCGTCATATTTGATAAGGGCTCTTCTTTAAAGGACAAATACATTTTAAAAAGAAGATTTTCCAACCATAGTGAGAAGAGTTCATCTGGCAAGCAAGTTAATCACTATGTTAAGAGGATTAGGTTTTACATTAAAATACCCCAAAGTAAAATGATGGCTGTTCAGAGGTGTTGGCTTGGCTGTTCTGGAGGACTGTGGCCTCCTGTATATCTACTTAACAGACAGAAGTGCAACGGCGTACCGAGCGGGGGTGGGAGGGCCAGGGCCCCGGTCGCCAGCCTATGGGGGGGTGCCAGGCCGGCTCTTCACCATGCGCAGGAGATGCTGAGGTGCCCGTTGTGACGCGCTGGCCCAGTGCCCTCCTGAGGCTGGAGGGGTGAGGCCACCCCGTCCAAGCCAGTGCCGGGCTGCAGAGCTGGAGTGGCAGCCAGTGGGTAAGTGTGGGGGGCATGCTGGGCCGGCCCTTCATGATAGGCGGAGGGTGGGGGGCACAGGATGCTCTGAGGAGCGCAGAGCCTCCTGCACCCCCCGCACGTTGTGAAGGGCTGGGGCCGCCCCGTCCAAGCTGGCACGGGGCTGCAGGGGCAGGTAAGTGCGGGGGGGCACACCAGGCCAGCCCTTTACAGGAGGCAGGGGCTACAGGAAGCTCTGAGGGGCGCATCGTGGAGGGGCGGGGGGCAGGAGTTGCAGGAGGCTCTGAGGGGCACCCTTCAGTGCCTCCTCCCCACGCACTGTGAAGAGCTGGCCCAGCCCCCCTCCCCAGGCCAGGGTGTGAGGCCACCCACGTCCGAGCCGGCTCCGGGCTGCAGGGCTGGAGCAGGGGAGGTGGGCATTGCGCAAAGGGGAAGTGCAGGGAGGAGGGAGTGGCAGATCCAAGCCTGTATTTGTGCCCCCCTAAGCCTCACACCCCCTCCCCACAGGTACAGACCCCCATTCCCGGGGCAGCTGGGGGATGCTGCCAGGACCCCTCCTGGCCTGCGCAGGAACGCAAATATAGGCTTGGCCCCCGGGCACCGGAACCCCTCGGTTCACCACTGCAGAAGCGAGCAGGTATAGCCAGCACCATTTGAACCATTGGCAGGGGTTGAATTCAGGACTGTGCCAGTGTGGACTAGACCCAGGGGCTCCCTGCTGGAGGCCTCAGGGTCCTGCCACATTCCATCCCAGAAAGGAGCAGAGGAGAAGTCCTCCAAGCAGCCTAGAGTGGTTGCAGGGAAGAAGCCAATGAGAGAGGCTGCAGGGAGCAGCCAGTAAGGGCCCGGAGTAGCCTATAAAAGGAACTGCAGAACAAAGCTGCAGTTATTTGCTATGTGGCATAGGAGAAGACAGTCTGCTAGCAGGGCTTGGGGTACAAGAGGGGCACCTGGCTAGCAGCAGGAGCCCAAAGGGTTGCACAGATCAGTGGCAAGCAGGGAGCGAGGCAGGAACTTCTGGCTGGCTGCTGGGACTGAAGTGAGCAGTCACTGGCAGGGACTGGGGGAGTGAGAGTATACCTTCTGGCTGGCTGCTGGGGACTCAGCTAAGAAGGGCTATGGGGAAGCGGCCCAGGGAAATACAGAGCAGCAATTTGTAAAGGGACACTGCACAAGGCTGCTATACAAAGAGGGTCCCTTGGTTACGACCCAGAGCAGTGGGCAGGACTGGGTTCCCCACCCACCACCAGCCCCTGGGGGGAAGTGACTACACCCTCATAACTTGTAGCTGAGTGGTGAGGGTCCTCACCGGAGATGTGGGAGACACCCCAGTTCAATTCCCCCTTCCCCAGAGAGGGGTTTCAACAAGGCTCTGTCCCCTCCCAGGAGAGTGCTCTAACCACTAGTCTATGGGCTATTCTGACAGGGGCTCCCTCAATCTCTCCTTGAAGCTGTTGCACTCTGGATAAATAATTAAAGAGTGATCGGAACAGGGGGAACTAGATCCTTGGTCTCCTACGTCCTGGGTAAGCACCCTAATCATGGGGCTGAAAGTTAAGAGGGAAGTCCTCTTCCTCTCCCATCCCCCAGCTTCTTGCTAAGGGCATAAGTGTCTACCACCAAAAGAGGGTTTGTGGCTGAGAATCCCAAGCAGTGACAGGCGCCTCCTTGCAGCCCAGATTTAGGCACTGATGTCCAAGACAGAGGTGGGGCTTGGGACACGCTCCTCTCATTAGCATTTCCCATTGACTGGCTTAGGCCACTTCCTGCCTAGCATACTGGCTTTTGTGACTCACAGTCTATGGTGCCTGTCTCTCCCCATTTCTTGTGTAGGAGTTTAAAAGTGCCTAACTCAGATTTGTGA
Organism: Emydura macquarii macquarii; assembly: GCF_026122565.2. Classification (NCBI taxonomy): domain Eukaryota; kingdom Metazoa; phylum Chordata; order Testudines; family Chelidae; genus Emydura; species Emydura macquarii. The sequence goes on along the minus strand of NW_027132084.1, from coordinate 1,880,341 downwards.
ATCGGTGATTTTTCTACATGACTAAAAGGGAGGCGCTGTGATGCTGGCCGACTCCTTTCATGCATTTGGCCTGAAGTCTATATGCAGCTGATTCAAAATCCTCTTTTTTGTGGCCAGGCTCTAGAGGGGGGACTGACCTGTATTTCCTACTATGACTTACACAATCTTCCCCCACCTTACCTCCGAAATATGGCTCCCTGGGGCAGCAACCTGTAGCCATGAGCATGGAGTTCAGAGCGTCAGACTTTTAAAGCCACAAGGGACTATTTTCATCCAGTCAGACCCCTCTGCTTAATCAAAGACAGAGAATTTCACCCAGGATTTCTTGCATCAAGCCTGTGACTTCTGAGTGAACTAGAGTATATCAATCTCCATGTTCAGTTTTTTTTCCTCTTCTGAGCCATGCCACAAAGGCAGCCAGGTGTGCTGGTGTTTTTTACAACATGGACAATTCTCTGCTAGGAATGGGGTTGAAATCTGTTATTTCACAAAGGGTGAAAGTATGAGGGTTAGTACCAATCTTCTGTACCACTTACGTCTCACTTAAACTCTAGATTCAGTGCTTAAGTGGTGCCTAGTGGAATTTCACTTATAAAAAATTAAGTAGATTGTAATGTTTTTTGTCAATATGAGCTCAATCCAAAGGCTATTGGAAAGACTTTGGGCAGCCTGGCCAGATTAGCACGACATCTATATGCCTTTACCAGTTCCTTAAGCCATCCGGTCCCATTAAGAGAATTCCTTTTTAACACTATAGAAAAGAAGAGGCAATGGAGAACTGCCATCGGAAAACACCTTGAAAAAAGCTTTCTATGTGAAATAAGAGGGAGAAAACAAAGTTGCGGTACCTTCTCAAAAGCTCTTTTTTATCCAGACTTGAAAAATATCCTTCTTTCAAATTTCCAGATGGTCCCCGCTCTGATTATTTATTGTGAGAACACAAGAAGGCTGGTTGGTAGTAAACAAAGGTCCACAAATTTTCAAAAGGAATTCATACCGCTTGTTGGAAAACTAATTAAGTATCATACAGATTTGATATATGCTAGAGTGATTGCAAATGCATTGTCTCAAGTGTTATCTTAGCACAGACATCAACTTGATCATTTTAATTTCCTCACACTCACCCTTTCTTCAGTCCCTCCCGAGTGATTTATTTGGGCTTTGCAAATGGTATAAATTAACATAAATTGAAATGTCAATATCAAGCAATGTTAAAAAAAAAATCCTCAGTACCCTAACCACTACTGGAAAAGTTGCCTGAAGATTATTTCAGTTGCCTGAAGATAATTTATTTTTAACTAGGGAAGTGTTACCACATCAAACTGTTGTGTGTGGGCTGTTGCCAGAGAGCTTTAAGGATATAAGTACAAGCCCTTTTTAGTAGGCTTGTGCCAATTAGTTTCAGAGTGAGGCTATCAGAGCAGTGGAGAGCATCTGCTTAATCACCCCGTAGCTCACCGATTCATATGTTTTATGGCCAGGAGGGGTCACTGTACTCGTGGAATCCAGCTTCCTGCATAACCCAGGCCGCGGAATTGCACTCAGTGATTCCTACACAGAGCGCAATCACCTGACAGGATTTACAACCACCTATCAGTAGAACAGCTGGCTGGCTGAACCAATGTCTCATGGCTAATCGATTTATACCTGCTGAGGGACCGTCCCTACCAATGTAGGGCTAGGTTCCATTCCATAAACAAACTCCAACTTTATCTTATTTCTATGGCGTTTGCAGATTGACGGCTTTTGTTACTGAATTTGTATTAGGCTGTGTCTTCCCTGAGGGCTGTGGTGGGAAATGGCAGAGAGTGTCTCTCAGAGGACCTATTGGAAGCCACTTCACCTAAGACACTTACATTAAACTGGACTAGACACTTGAAAGTATATTGTATTGGCAAGAGACATCCATGAAGCCCACTCGGGCCTTCGCTGTTGCTGTTGATTTTATCTGGAAGGCGCTCAGATGCTATGTTGATGGGTGACGACATAAATCAGAGACAGAGAGAGAGAAAAGAGGTTGAAGGGTTAGATGAGGCTGTTACGCAAGAGGTCGGATTAGATGATCATGATGGACTTTTCTGACCTTAAAAATCTATGAACCAATAAGCCTTTTCCATCTCTGTAAAGGATCTGTGTTTCTTAGGTGTTCATCTTCTCATGCCACCTGTTCCTCACCTGACGTCGTCGCCCTCTGTGATGCAAAATTATAATCACAGCAACGAGTTAGGATGTTGCAAGCAGCGTATTAAACAGCAATGGTCCTTCTTCCATGACTACGTTTGTCACCGAGTATTATGGCTGTGGCACTTCAGTGTTCAGAAAATACATTAGCATCTTCAGAGGGAAGGTGCTAAATAAGTACGAAGTGTTTGTTATTAATGGTTGTTCCTGTACTGATTAGTTTATAATCCAAAGGCAACGCTGCAAAACCCCTGGAATCAGCTTTTGTTTTCAAGCGGAGTAGCTTCAAACGAGACACTGTGGTGAAGGCTGCATAACTTTGGACAGCAACAAAGCAGCTGGTGTGCTGCAACTGCTGCCTATGTTGGAAAAAGATTCCAAGTGTGATTCGTTACCCTGCACCGATAAGAGACCCACACAGGATTTCAGGCTGGACAGTCTCTAAAAGAGTTTATTTTGCAGAAGGTCAATTTCCAAGCCCACAAGTGGACAGTGGAAAAAGACCCCGAACAAAGGATTACAGACAGTTTTATACTTTATTGCTACTTAAACATTCATGACAAAACCATACATATCCCCCTTACAAGGGCACAAACTTATTTTCTCTATAACTATTGGTCTATATTATTTGGCATACATTATTTATAAAATACTTTTACAGATGTTTTGCAGCTAACTACAAATTATCTATCAAGGTTGCAGAGCTTGCTGAATTCAGCCGAGGCTTATCTCCTTCTGCATTCCTAAGAACTTTCCATGATCTGTGCACAGAGTGGAATGGCCTTGCCTTATAAACAAAGAAGCTGCAAAAATGGAGTAACTATAGTCAAGCAACTAAAAATCAGCGTACACCTATTACACAGATTTTATGTCTCACTCTTACCTTGTGCTTCCCCCCATCCCGTCTGCTTGTCGTATCCACCTGTTGTGTCATCATCGTACACTTCGAGTGTGAGCTCTTTGGAGCAGGGCCTGTCGTTTCATCATGTGTGTATTGTGCCTAGCACAATGCAGCCTGGATCCCCGATGGGGAGTTACCGCGATACAAATACATAATATAATGGGGGGCGTAGAAGCAGAGAGGTTTGGAACTGTGGCTTTCACTTACAGAGCAGGAATCTGTCACCTTTAGCTTGCACTGCATAAGGGGAAGCACCCCTATTTGCCTAATGCATTATTGTCCCTAGAGGGTCATTACTTCCTTTCTCTTCAAGGAAAATTCAACACCTGGAGGGATCAATAAGTACATTATTGTTCTTGTTCAATTACATTCCGACCTGATTCCAAGCCATTTGAAAGAAGGCAGCCGCTCGTTTGATTCAGCTTTAATGAGCTGATTGCTAAGCAAAGGGGCTGCTTCACTCTGAAGCACTGTCACACTCCCTCCTCTTGTACAAGGGGTGCTGCCTGCAAGGGTAATTGGAACACTTCATTATCTGCAAGGCAGCGATGAATTCATGGGGGGAGGGGCAGAAAAGGACTGCTGAATTTTCTCTTTTTGATCTTTAGATTCCGTCTGACCAATCTGTGGGCCCTGCAACTTCCCGTCCTTAGAGTGACAGCGACGGGGGGAACTAGAGGGACATCAGGTGGGTGGCTCCTTCCCCTGCACATGATTTGCTTTCTAAAAGTTCTCTGCTAAAAGGGAGACTGTTTGTCAGATGAGTTCACTGCAGGAAAGGAAAACAGTCTTCCTTGACTGCTCATCTGCATACTGAGACACTGCAGGCCTCAGACCAGCTCCTCAGCCAGTGTAAATTAGGGATATAAAAGGCTGACTGTTTAAATGGTAATCAGATGTTTAAATGTTTTAAACAGCTGGTTACCATTTAAACTGGGGGGGAAGGGGAGCGGCACCTGGGCTGGCTCCCTGCTAGCAAGAGCAGCTGGGCAGCTCTCGCTGGGGGCGGAAGCGCAGAGCCCAGCACAGGGGGTAGCCACAGCTGAGCTGAGCTACCAGCGAGTGGGGGAGGCACAGAACACAGCACGGGGGAGGCCAGCCGCAGCTGGGCTCGGGTCCCCGCGAGCAGCAGGGAGGTGGGGGAGCCCAGCGGGGTGGAGGGCGAGCTGTAGCTGGGCTTGGCTCAGCTCTCCACAAGTGAGAATTGCCCAGCATGCCTCCCCTCCCCTAGCGTTTAACCGTTTAAACTTTCTATTTTTAGAATGTTTAAACGGATTTTAAATTAAACTAATTTTTACGTCCCTAGTGTCAATTGGCACAGCTCTGTTGACTTCCATGGAGCCATGCTGATAAAGGTTGTAAAGCATGGGCTGGCCCCAGAACTCGCAATTCCTCCAGGGAGCCGTACGTTCACACTGAGCAAGAGGAATGACAAGATCCACCTCTATTTCTTCCTGAGATTTCTCAGTGAGAGAGGAGACGTGGTGATAATTTATAAGTACCTGCACAGGGAGACATTATCTGCTGCTTAATCCAGCAGACAAGGACATAACAAGATCTTGTAGGCTGGAAGTTGAAGTCAGCCAAGTTCACACTGGAAATGAGAGGTAAATTTTTAACAGACATAATTAGCCAGTGGGAGATATTACCAAGGGATATGGTGTATTCTTGTTACATAGGGAAGTGGTAGAATCTCCATCCTTAGAGGTTTTTAAGGCCCAATTTGACACAACCTTGGCTAGGAGGATTTAGTTGGGGTTGGTCCTGCTTTGAGCAGGGGGTTGGACCAGATGACCTTCTGGGGTCCCTTCCAGCTCTAATCGTCTATGATTCTATGAGATCAAGATTGGAGATCTTTCTAAAAGACATGCATGCTCTAGTTCAACCACAAGTAGATGGACTTAACACGGGAGTCCCTTCTGGTCGTAAAATCTACAAAGGAGCATGTGGTGTCAAGGGATGCTGGGAGATCTAACATAATCCTCAGAAACACCTTTCTCTCGTCCACCAATGAGAGAAGCTCTGCCACCGAAAATATCAACACTGACATTTTCATCTCCAGATTGAAAATCCAGCTGAATCAAGAATATGAACGGATCCCAGAACTGAGTGGAGCCGTCACATCTCCAAGCTTCTCTTCGATGAAAGGGTTAAATATTCATTTGGCGAATCAATAGGCTTCACATAGCGGTCGATGATTTTGTGCACTGAAAGGTTCATTCCTTTAAAGGTCGTTAAGGGAAATGAATTCTTAGCAGAGGCGTGGGGTTGACATCCGTCCCCAGGAAACGTCGGTCTGTGTCCACAGAGTAGGAGCTCAGAGTAAGGTTCCCCCGCAGGCTGCCCTCTGACAATATTTCATGCCTCGGCTGGACAGCTCATTTGTAAGGACAGTTCCATTTCTATCCCCATTTAGGCCTGAGTGCACAAATGGAGGTAGGTGCCTAAATCCCCCAAACCTTGCAGGCACCTAAACTCACTTGGTGCCTGAGTTTTTACAGTAAAAGTTCACTAGGCGCCCGTGTTTCAGCCGCTGGGCCTGTACGCTGCGGCCTTCTTCTAGGTGTCCCGCTGCCTATCTCTGCCTAAGCCCCACAGCGATGCACGAAGCAGGGGAAGACAGGTGCCTCAGTCGTAGGTGGGGCCCAATCGAGTAGGTGTACTCAGAGACTGTCTACCAGATTAGGCCCCTCAGGTGAGTTCACATGTAACAATCCTGGGGGAAGGAGGTGGACCTCTCTCAACGTTTAGCCCAGGGGTCAGGGTGCTCAGCTAGGAAGGGAGCGACCCCCAGTTGAAGTCCCCTCTGCACAAGAAGGGATTTGAACTGGGATCTGCCACCTCCCAGTTTAGCACCGACCTCCTGAGCTACAGAATATTCTGAGATGTGCCTCCCTCAGTCTCGCCTGTTGAAGCTGTGGCACTGTGGTTCAATAATTAAGAGTAATTGGACCTAGGGTCTCCCTCGATCTGACGGAGGACTCTAACCTCCCAGCTCTAGAGTAATTCTCAGGCTTACATGCTTGCTCTCTGGCCCAGATGACTCTTTAAGACACCAGAGAGAGTGCGAGAAAAGCACAGGTATGCGGATGACACTGTCACCTGCTGGTCAGAGCATCGTACGAATGTGTCGCAAGAGACGATCCCTGCCCTGAAGAGCTTAAAATCTAAATAGACCCATAGACTTGGTCTTTAAGGCCAGAAGGGACCATCATGATGATCTCTGATCCCCAGCACATCCCAGGCCACACAACCTCACCCACTCACTCCTGCAATAGATCCCTAGCCCCTGGCTGAGTTCCTGAAGTCCTCAAATCATGTGTTAAAGACTTCAGCTTACAGAGAATCCACCATTTACACGATTTCAAACCAGCAACCAGCCCATACCCCACTCTGCAGACAAGGCAAGACTGGAAGTAGTAGTAGCAGCTTCATTTTAGAGCAGTGTTTCTCAAATGCAGCCACCATTTTGTGGCTACAGCAGCCTGCTGGTGGAGATTGGTGGGGTGGACAAAGCAGCGGCCCGTCCCTGCAGCATACAGCTGTTGCTCGCTCCTGGATGTGCCACTTTGGTGTTTGCTGGCACAAATCTGCGCCCTGCACCACGCAGCCTCCTTGGGGCGCTCTGGGCAGCGCCTCGGAGACACATGGGGCCAGTGTACGCAGCGCCAGAGGCAGCTCAGGGCTGCAGTGTTTGGTCACCAGGGCATCCCCTGGGCAACTCTCCTGCTACCGCCTGGCCAAAGCACAGGGAACCTGGGACTCTGCAAGCACCCAAAGAGTTCCCAACCCATCTTCCTGGGTGTGGTGAGGCTCTGGCTTTGGGCTTCAGTCCCGGAGCAGCGGGGCTCTGGCTTGGAAAAACTGTCACAGCAGCCACCTGCAAGAGTTGGTGGCTGCACTTTAAGGCCCCGAAAAAATGTGTTGTGTTTTTGAGGCAGGGAACCGAGGCACAGGCAGATCAAGTGACTTGCCCCAAGGTCACACAGGATGTCTGTGGCAGAGCCAGCAACTGAATTCAGACCCATGGAATCCTAGTTCAGTGTCTCAATCAAAGACCAGGCTGTTTCTCATCCATGTGCCCAATAAGTGTATCCTGACTCCAGTTATTCCTTTAACTGGTCCAGTCTTAGCTGCTTGGCTTGAGCCATGACACCCTGCTTCAGCTTTACAAACTAAATAAGGGTCTGATCATGCTTTTGCTTAAGGGGCTCGCATTGCACAATGCCGAAGCAGAGAATCTGGATTCTTTCCAGGAGACACTTCCTTTAAAAGGTGGGTTTCTGAGGGAGCTCCTGAAAATCAAAAAGAAGTCTTCTGCCACATGCTACAGGACAGAAGGAAGCAGGTTCTGTTTGTGTCGTTTTGTCCCTTGTAATTCATTTATCAGTTTGTATCCTCCCACTCAGGGCTTTTTTTCGCTAACAGGTGACAAGTGACTCATAGCTCAGGGACAGGAGTCTTAAGAACCTGCTTGCTGTGAAAAGTAAGAAAGAAAGCTCCCTCCGAAGAAAACAGCGCTGGGGGTGGGATTTTCAGAAGTGACTAAACACATGAGGAGCACAAGTCCCGATGAAACGCAAAGAAAAATTTAACAGCATTGCTTCCATGGGATGTGCAGCATAAAATTGAGAGCACATTGGTTTTAACTGTAGGACATTTTGAGGTTACACGCTCTGACATTCCCTACTAGGTTGCATCTTTTGGTTCCCATAGGTAGAATTTCAGTGCGGTCTGTGTACATTCCTAGGCAGAGGATTAGCTCATGATGAATCTGGTCCCCTTGACTAGGGGTCTGGGGGTTGTCTAACCTGAGCACCATTCTACATGTCTCTCTGCGGGCGTTTGATTAATTAGATGTGTGGGTTTATGGTTGATATGTTTTATTTCGACAACAACAAAATCCTCTCTGAGCAGAGACTGAACAAGGAACATTTCAACCTAAATGTACTAAAATGGAAATTTTAATTTTCACTTGTGTGGTGGCAGACACAGTAACAGAGATCGCTTCCACCGCCACTTAAATGCATCTGGGGCAGAACATGGCCATCATTATAATGGTGCCTGAGGATGGATATGAAGTGGCAATTTGGAAAATTCCTTGGAGCAAATCCTGTCTTTCATAGTATATTTACACTGCGCCCACCACTATGGAGCATGACTCCTGCCTGGCACCCCTGGGTGCAACTGTAATACAAATAAATAAATGCATCTTCCTTATTTATATTATCCATTTCAATTTTTACCATTGTATATTTACATAGGCTCTTTTAAAAGAGGAGTCCTCAGGTAAGGCAGAGAGGAGGGGTGCAAGCGAAGCAGGTTAAAAGAGAAAGGACAAATAAAGCTGCAAAGCTCACTTGTGTATTTATGCTTTTTATTTTGGGACAGTCCATTAAAATACTGCTCCAGGGCAGAGGCAATTGATGGGAGACAGATTTACACTAGCTGATTCCAGCAGCGAACGCCCATCTCACTCCACACTATCTCCAATTCAGAACAGTAACGAGAAAAAGTAAATTACATTTAACAATGCCCTTGCTTCCACCTTTGAGGACCGCCAGGAATGGTATTGTCATAAAAAGAAATGTCTTGCTCAACTCCAAATCTCCCCATTTCACTGGGAAGTTAAAGGGAGGAATCATTGCTTAAGAAAAGATTTCTGCTGCTGACTTGCATTAGTGTTCAGCTGGGTTAATATTTAATAAAATGGTGAACGCACAGTGCCATATTTCACATGCTAAAACCTGCAGACTAATAGCGCACATATGCCATGTCAATTTACCTACAGTCATCGTCAGAGCCCAGGAGACGCTGAAACCCTGCATCATTTTTAAGTGCGGTTCCTATAAGGTTTGACAGAGGGGAAGCCACGCTGCAGGAGGCAAGGTTCATCTCAGGAGTGACTACACAGCAAGATGGAAGAGTGTTCTGGAGATCAGGCACTCACAGCACACGAGCCACCCCTTTTACTGAATGTCATTCGCTGACCCTTCTGCTGCCAATCTCAGCCGAGGAGCCAGAAACCGAATGGGCCTGTTGGCTGAACTCCTAACACTCTAATGGGGTCTCGGTAGGGCAGCATGGAAGCCCTGTGGAAGGGCAGAGTGGGGGAATGTTACACTGCTGCTACCGGACATCAGTATGCAGGGCTGCCAATCCAGTACCTTCCATGAAGACTAAAGCAGCAGTGACCATGAGATGGTCGAGTTCAGGATCCTGATGAAAGGAAGAAAGGGGAACAGCAGGATACGGACCATGGACTTCAGAAAAGCGGACTTTGATTCCCTCAGGGAACTGATGGGCAGGATTCCCTGGGAGGCTAATATGAGGGGGAAAGGAACCCAAGAGAGCTGGCTGTATTTTAAGGAGACCTTATTGAGGGCACAAGAGCAAACCATCCCGATGTGCAGAAAGAATAGCAAATATGGTAGGCGTCCAGCTTGGCTTAACAAAGAAGTCTTTGGCGAACTTAAACGCAAAAAAGAAGCTTACAAGAAGTGGAAGCTTGGTCAGATGACTAGGGAGGATTATATAAACACTGCTCGAACATGCAGGAATGAAATGAGGAAGGCCAAAGCACAATTGGAGTTGCAGCTAGCAAGGGACGTGAAGGGGAACAAAAAGGGTTTCTACAGGCATGTTGCCAACAAGAGGAAGATTCGGGAAAGTATAGGCCCCTTAAAGAAAGAGGGAGGCAACCTAGTGACGGAGGATGTGGAGAAAGCTGAGGTACTCAATGCCTTTTTTGCCTCTGTCTTCACAGACAAGATCAGCTCCCAGACTGCTGTACTGGGTGGCACAGAATGGGAAGGAGGCAAACATCCTGCAGTGCTGAAGGAACAGGTTCAAGACTATTTAGAAGGATTGGACATTCACAAGTCCATGGGGCCGGATGCAATGCACCCGAGGGTGCTGAGGGAGTTGGCTGAGGTGATTTCAGAGCCATTGGCTATTATCTTTGAAAGCTCGTGGCAACAGGGGAGGTCCCTGAGGACTGGAAAAAAGCAAATATAGTGCCCATCTTCAAAAAAGGGAGGAAAGAGGATCCGGGGAACTACAGACCGGTCAGCCTCACCTCAATCCCTGGAAAGATCATGGAGCAGGTCCTTAAGGAATCCATTTTAAGGCACTTGGAAGAGAGGAAGGTGATCAGGAACAGTCAACACGGATTCATCAAGGGAAAGTCATGCCTGACCAACCTGATTGCTTTCTATGATGAGGTGACTGGCTCTGTGGATGTGGGAAGGCGGTGGATGTGATATACCTTGACTTTAGCAAAGCTTTTGATACGGTTTCTCACAGTATTCTTATCAGCAAGTTAAAGAAGTATGGGTTGGATGAATGGACTATAAAATGGATAGAGAACTGGCTAGAGCATAGGGCTCAACGAGTAGTGATCAATGGCTCCATGTCTAGCTGGCAACCGGTCACAAGCGGAGTTCCCCAGGGGTCGGTCCTGGGGCCAGTTTTGTTCAACATCTTTATTAATGATCTGGAGGATGGGGTAGATTGCACCCTCAGCAAGTTTGCGGACGACACTAAGCTGGGGGGAGTGGTAGATACCCTGCAAGGTAGGGATAGGATACAGAGTGACCTAAACAAACTGGAGGATTGGGCCAAAAGAAATCTAATGAGGTTCAACAAAGAAAAGTGCAGAGTCCTCCACTTAGGAAGAAAGAATCCCATGCACAGCTATAGACTGGGGACCGACGAGCTGGGCAGCAGCTCTGCAGAAAAGGACCTGGGGGTAACAGTGGATAAAAAGCTGGATATGAGTCAGCAGTGTGCCCTGGTTGGCAAGAAGGCCAATGGCATATTGGGCTGCATTAGGAGGGGCATTGCTAGCAGGTCACGGGAAGTGATTATTCCCCTCTATTCGGCATTGGTGAGGCCGCATTTAGAATATTGTGTCCAGTTTTGGGCCCCCCAATACAAAAAGGATGTGGACAAGTTGGAGAGAGTCCAGCGGAGGGCAACAAAAATGATTAGGGGGCTGGAGCACAGGACTTATGAGGAGAGGCTGAGGGAACTGGGCTTGTTTAGTCTGCAAAAGAGAAGAGTGAGGGGGGATTGATAGCGGCCTTTAACTACCTGAAAGGAGGTTCTAGGGAGGATGGGGCTAGGCTGTTCTCGGTGGTGGCAGATGACAGAACAAGGAGCAACGGTCTCAAGTTGCAGGGCGGGAGGTCTAGGTTGGACATTAGGAAAAAGTTTTTTACTAGGAGGGTGGTGAAGCACTGGAATGGGTTACCTAGGGAGGTGGTGGAATCTCCATCCTTAGAGGTTTTTAAGCTGCGGCTTGACAAAGCCCTGGTTGGGATGATATAGCAGAGGTTAGTCCTACTTTGAGCAGGGGGTTGGACTAGATGACCTCCTGAGGTCCCTTCCAACTCTAATATTCTATGATTCTATGATTCTAAAGCCACTTTTTTAACAGCCAGAAAATATACATGTTGGCCCTGAGCCGGTCTCCAGCACCTAACCTGGGTAGCTGGGCAGTACGCTGGGTAACTGGGAGGGAAGGAATCTTCCACCCTCCCCTCTTTGAAGTCACGGGCTGGCTTCACAGCCTCCCCATGGCCACCACTACAGCTCTTTGGCTACAGTAACCAGTTGGTTCCTCCGTATGGATGGAGGACTGGGTGATCTGCACCGTGCCTGCCCACTTCAGTGTGCTCTTCCTGGGCCTGACTTTGAAGCTCATGCAGAATCTTTGACAGGTTTGTAGCGGTAGCAGCCCGCCTCCCTGGTCGGGAGTTCGAATGAGAACATTGCACATTGCTGCTTTTGACTCTCCGCTGGTTCTCCATCCAATTCTGGATCCGCTTCAAAGTCTGCGCCCTTAAAGCCTTGAGTGGGGTAGGCCTGGCTTCCTCTGGAACCACGCATTTTTTACTCATTTTTTATTGCAACAGCTGCAATCCATCAGGACGTTGTGGGTGAAACTCTGCAAAGGACAGGTTGAGTTTTTTGGCTGTGGAGTTCCCTGACATTACATGTCAGATTAAACCCATATCTGGCCAGTGCCTTGCTCATTCCAGACCTCCCTTCGGTAATGGCCATCCAGCTTTTCCCCTGGAGAAAGACAACCATTACGAATGATCTCATGTAGGACCCCAACCTAAGGCAAAGGAAGGGTGGAGTGTATTGAAGATCTACTGACAGCAATGCTGCCGCTCTTCATTCTGTATATGCCGTCTCACCACTGTTGTGGTGGGTGCATTTAATGTGGAAAGGGAGATCAATGAGTGATATTTAGGTAGCACCTTTTCTTCCATAAGGATCCCAAATTTTATCTGTACTGAAATCACTTCACCCACTGAAATGCAGCCACCTCTGGGGAAGGGAGTGTGCCAGCAATTTAACAGTGCACAGGAATACACATAAGGACAAGGAGGGGAAAATACTATCCAACTGGAACTTTAAAGACCATTTCTGATTAGGCAGAATGTTACTGGAATTTGGCCAGGACACCAGGGATAATATCCCTGCACTTGTGGTAAGTGGCAGGGGATTTTTACTAATCTTCAGAGGCGAGAACCTCCACTTTATTTCTTATTCAATATGCAGCATGACCAGCAAACAGTACCCTCACCCCTCCTCCTGTGACATAGAGGTAGGGAACGTCTATACTGCAAGAAAAGGTGTGTTCTTAGCTAATGTGGATGAGCTAACATGAGTTATCTTGGATTACAATAGCAGTGAAGACATGGCAACTCACCAGTGACATTAGCTAAGTTTACAGAAGCACTCTTCTGTCAGCATAGTTTTGTCTACACTGGATTTTGCCAGCAGAGCAATGTTGACTATTGCTCTGTGATTCCCCTCCTCTCCTGCCCCCATTCCTAGCTAACTTCACTATACCAGCAAAACTAGATAACTTGACTGGGTTAGCATAAGCTGCGTCTACACTAGGGGGCTTTTTTTTTTACATGTAGACACATTCATAGGTTTGACTCAGAGAGGAGAGTTCCATTGTGAGAAGAGCCCCTTAGGTGACCAGCACCCCTGCTCTGATTTCTGTGCTAAGCCTGGTTGTATTGACTGGGCCCAACAAGGGATAAAGGGCTTAATAAATCCTTGTTTAACTGCTCCATATTAAACAGTTAAGTATGGGGAGAGGATTTGTGTCACGTTATCTCTGGCAACTCCCACTGTAACGATTAGGCCGTTGATCGGTATTGTCTCATTGTTACCTCTTGCGCTCCCATCTTTTTGTTGTATCCACCTGTTCTATCTTACCTTCCACAAAGGCTTTCCTTTTAACAATTTCCCTCCATTCCCTCGACTTATAAAGTTTTTTTTTTTTCTTTAATATATAGGTGAAAATCCCTGCTTTAAAATTTGTTTATATCTTCCCCAAAAGAGGCATAAGAAAGTGTAGATGGCCTGGAGCTGTTGTTATTGAATGCAGAGCCTTTTTCCTTTAAGACAAAACAAAAGCCCATGCTAAGCGAGGAGAGAGGATAACATGGGATAGAAAATGCAGCTTTGGTCTTTGCGTCTTACTTGTTTATAACCTTGCTGCTGAGAAATCACAGGCACAACAAATGGTGGCACTCAGCAACCCCTGTTTAAGGCATTGCTTTTTGCTGGCTAGTCTGGTCACAGGTGCACAGCATTGTTGAAAAAGGTTGAGTTGTCAGATTCTTATTAGCTGGAAGACAAAAAGAGATGCCTATAGGAAAGGAGATATAAGGCGAAGAAGGAAAATGACATACAAGGGAGGGGATGCCAGCAAGACTAATAGATTCATAGATTCCCAGGCCAGAAGGAATCACGGTGATCATCTATTATGGCCTCCTATATAACACAAGCCATAGAATTCCCCAGCATGACTCCATTTGAACTAGAGCACATCTTTTAAAATAAGATCCAATCTTGAACCTGAGGCTGACCTCCCAGCTGCTGTTCAGGATTTAACCAAAGCTGATGGAAGTGGGATGCTATCTGGCTCCCTCTCTCTGGCCAGGACATCTTTCAGGGCTAGGACAACAAAGGCCCAATGGTGTCACGGTAGATCCTAGGAGCCGCGGAGGCAGTGATGGTGAAGCTTGCTCCTTCCAGTCCATTCATTCTGCTGTCCAGCTGTCCTTGAAAGTGACCCCCAGAGAAACAATGTCCAGAAATGGGTGGCAACTTCATCCCCGTCAGAATTAAGCAATCGAAACACATTTAGGTAATTTCATCTATAAACATTTCCATCTGTTTCTCAACTTTCAGCTCATTTTTATGCCAGAATGTCCTTAACCAAGAGCTGTGAAGACCTTTCATCAAGTTCCCTTAACATACACAGTCCAGTCAGTACCAGTTTTTTCTATTTTCCATTTTTCTTACTCTTAAAAACTATTTTATATAGCAGGCTGAGATGGAAATTCATTATCTTTTGCACACTTTGGACAGTTTCGGTTACAGGCCATTGACCACCTTTGATTTTCATTCTGATCATGGTTTTCCTGTCAGACTTAAGGGGAATAATCCCGCCCGTGGTTCCCGGGCTATGCTATGGGTTTTTTTGTCAGTCGTCATCAGCCGCTTGTAAAGAAAGCCAGGAATCCCTGAGAGGGTTTGTCTGTTTCAAGTGTGGACACTCGGACTGTGTGTCCAGACAGGTGCACTGACAGCCAGCTACTGTCTAAGGCCTTCTCTGCAGGGTGGAGCTGAATTGTTTGCAGTGAAACCGATTGCTCTGCACTGATTGTTGTGCAAATGATTAAGTGTGTCCACACAAGTCCTGATTAATCGTGTTTCATTCAGATGAGGTTCTCCTTAGCCATGAGGGCTACAAAAAACGTAATAGTTCATCTGCTAGTTCCTTGTAGTTACCCGTTTGTCTGTCTGTCTGTATCCATCTATTGTCTCTTGTCTTAAATTTATGCTCTTTGGGTCACAGACTGATTTTTTTGTTCAATGTTAGTACAGCGCCTAGCACAATGGGGTTCTGGTCCATGACTGGGGCTCCTAGGTGATACAAATAATAATAATAAAATACCTAACAAAGCAGCCAATGTTCTTCCTGGGATTCCTGCTGCAATATGGAGCTTCCTCCCCCTTCCTACTGCAGGGCTCTGTTTTAAAGGCACAGCATGCCTCGAAGGAATAGACTCATACATTTTAAAGTCAGAAGGGACCATCATGGTCATCTAATCTGACCTCCTGCACCCCGCGGGTCACAGAACCTCACCCATCTACTCCTGTAATAGACCCCTAACCTCCAGCTGAGCTAATGAAGTCCTCAGATCATAGTTAAGGACCTCAAGTTACAGAGAATTCACCATTTACACTAGTTTAAACCTGCAAATGACCCATGTCCCACGTTGCAGAGGAAGACAACGTAAGTTAAGACACCTTGTACACTAGGATTCTCAAAGGCCCTAAGGGAGTTAAGTACCCAACTCACAGTGACTTGCAAAGGAAATTGGGCCTCTAATTCACTTAGACCCTTGTTGAAAATCTCAGCCTTAGTCTACCATTGAAATATTTACTCCAGCCCAACAACTGGCTCCAGACACCCAGTTGCACCTATGGGAGTTCAGCCTGAGTAAGTAGTGAGCAAGGAGAGCAGCGAATTGGCTTCTCCAGCACTAAGACACAACATGGCCTGTAATGCAGGCAGGAAAGGCTTGAGGCCTCTCTTCTTGCTATCTACAATGAATGCTGCTGTTGAGAACATGTACTTTCTGGTTTGGTTTGTTCCTTCACTCCCCTGCAGCATTTCCCAGCTGTCTCCCATGACCCAGAGCTGATCTAGACATTGGTTTTCTATTAGAAAAGCTGGATCAGGAGCTGCTGTTCTTTTCAAAGCTCTCTAAATGGATATTGCACTGGTTTGACAGCCTGGGAGACTGAAGTCCGCAGCTCACGCATGGAACAGGTGTGGTGTTGGCAAGTTTCCTCACGCTACCCAGCAGGAACCCTATCCATGGAAGGAGTTGAGGAGCTATTCTAGTTGTCTTTGACCTCTCTATTGAAGTGGCCAACAAGGTGACAACTGGCAGTGGTGGTGATATCTTCAAGGAAAGGGAAACCAAGGTATGGGCTTCTTCCGTCCTAAGTGCAGGATTCTGCATTTGTCCTTGATGAGCCTCATCAGATTTATTTTGGGCCAATCCTCCAATTTATCTAGGTCACTCTGTCTCCTATCCCTGCCCTCCAGCATATCTACCACTCCTCCCAGCTTAGTGTCATCTGCAAACTTGCTGAGAGTGCAATCCACCCCATCCTCCAAATCATTAATGTAGATGTTGAACAAAACCGGCCCCAGGACCGACCCCTGGGGCACTCCGCTTGTGACCGGCTGCCAGCTAGACATGGAGCCATTGATCACTACTCGTTGAGCCCTATGCTCTAGCCAGCTGCCTATCCATTTTATAGTCCATTCATTCAACCCATACTTCTTTAACTCGCTGGCAAGAATACTGTGGGAGACCATATGAAAAGCTTTGTTAAAGTCAAGATATATCATGTCCACCACTTGCCCCACATCCACAGAGCCAGTCATCTCATCATTCTGGCGGCACCGGGACCACTCCTGTGGCCTAAGTGGTCCATACAAACTATCATGACAGGGATATGTGCAGTCTGACCTAGTGGTTGGAGCAGGAGCTGGGAGTCAGGCCAGGTCCAATACCAAGAGGTCAGAGTCCAAGACAGGTCAGAGGACAAACCGAGGTCAGGTGTTGTGAGGTTACCAGGAGATCAGCAGCAACAGTAGGTGCAGGTATCACAAGAGAAGCCATCCAAAGCAGGAAGAATCCAGTTGCATGGACAACTTCCTGTTCCTGTGCTGGGTTTATAGGGTTTATATAGAAGCTGTGAACCAGTCAAGACCCTCAGCCTTCTGCCATTCGGAGTCCAGGACTGGGGTACTCTGTCAGAGTTCAGCTCCTATTCTGGCAACAGTTAACAGGTCACCGGGTGGCAGGCTGGAGCTCACTAGTACTGAAGAGCTATGTGGACCTTCAGCACCTGTGGTCCCTGACAGCACCTCTAGCAAACTAACTCCTGCCCTCTGGTGCATTCGTGCAATGCCTGCTGATCTGACTCTTAGCACTGGGCCGGGTAGCTGCTGGTCGTCTAGTGTAACCTCATTCCCCACACAGCAGACTCCATCTGCCTGCTACAATGCCACTCACTCTCTCTTGACAGGCCTTCTCTACAGAACAGAGATCTTTTCTCGCTTGTAAAAACAAGTAAACTCGGCCTAACAACAGCTTTCATCCCAAATATCAATAACTTTTGCAGAACAGAGTTCTGACAAGTTCCAGATTGGCAATGGTAAACCATTTCATATTGTAGGCCCGAAGCTTGATTCTGTTATATTGATTCTATGTGAATTACCCTTATTCTTTTGGTACGTGACAAACCACCACAGCAGTTTCTATAAGGCTTTGCATTTTGGGTATGTAGGGGGATCTGTTCACTATTAATAAGTTGTCCGAAACTAACATCTGGTCATTGATTATCCTGTTTGTAAAGTTACCAAAGAGCATTCTGTGAAACTGTTGCTATTGTTGAAGTACACGTTTTAAGATCACTGCTTAAAGAAACATCAGCAAATGTTCAATGTTAAAGAAGAATGTTTTGTAATAGCAGTGAATGTTTTAAATAAAAATAAATTGTATTGTTTCTGAAGGACACTTGTGTCTTCCAGTTACAAGTTTTAAGCAAATGTTAAGAAATTAGAGTATAAATAAAGAAATAAGTGATGTGTGTACGTGAGACCAGGGAGTGACAGGAAAAGGCGGCCGCCTCAGATGTTCAAGGGAGTGAAAATGACAACTTTTACCCAGATGGCCGAAGACTGCCCACCCTAATGACCCTGGGATCCACCTCAAAGAATAAAAACAAAATAAACTATAAAAAATAACAACAATGGTCATGCTTGCAAAACATGGGTGATTGATAATCACACCAGGACGCAGATGCAGCATGACGAAGCAGAACCCATAGAGTGGCATAAAAGCTTACCCCTATAAAAAAAAACCCCCAGAAAGATAAGAACTTTGGGTTTGGTTCTACAATCATCCTCCAGGAGCACCGGTGCACATGGACAGACCTCTGCTCCCTCCCTTGTGCTTAGCCACCTGGCTAGTGGACTAACACTAGCAACTGTGGCTCGTAATTATACTCCATCTTTGTAGAACCTTGTGTGTGTGTAAAAGTGTGCAAGCACTTGCTTTTTAAATTCTTTGTATTCACAATAAGATAGACTGTATTGCCTTGTCCCCCCGGCATAAAATCCTGCTGTTTATTTTATAAGCATAACAATATCAGTTTCATTGACCTGAAACATCTTCCACCTAGTACCCCCTTCTGAAAGCTGGGACCCCCCGTCCAACTGCCTGGACCTTGACATTAGTGGTGGCCCCCTAAACTCCGGCATAGCTTAAGCACACCCTTCCCAAAACTCCAACCCTGTGTACACCCTGGTTTACAGTTTACCCCTTTGGGGACATATGATAATAGAACCAAATAGACACAGACTTGACTTTAGACAGCACAAGAGAGAGATAATGATCTACCCCACACAAGACTGGAGGGACCAATTCATTCCACAGGCTGAATTTGGAGGAGGAGTCAGGGAGCAAGGAACTGATGGGGAGCAGGCTCAGCTGGTCAGGAACAGGAGGGGCTTTTACAAAGCCAGGAAGCAGGCAACAGACAGAGGCTGCAGGAAGTAGGCTGCAGTCATTCCCTGGGAGAAGGGAGGTGTGTTAGGCGCTGGGGCCGTAGTTACTTCCTGAGGGGAGGGAGTTGGGAGACTGGCAAACCCACAGAGGGGGGAAGCCAGGAAGGTAGGAAAAGGCTCAGGGGGAAAGCAGCAAGGTAGAACTAGCCTTAGCTGGTTATCAGAGGGTTCCTGAGCTGGAACCTGGAGTAGAAGGTGGGCCTGGGTTTCCCTACCAGCCCACTGGGGATGTGACAGAGGCCAGGCAGAAGACAGCGGACTACTCTCTGGGATGGTTTGTCCAAGAAAAACTTTCTAACATCAGCCCCAGAAGGGGAAACCACATAGTGACCCTGGCTGGAGGGCCTACTCACAAAGAGGAGGCTGCAGGTCCAGGAGTGAGAGGGGCTGCAGGGAGAGAGAGGATGAGTGGAGATGCCCCCAGAGGAGGGTGCAAGGCCTGGCAGAGCTAATCCCCAGGAAGCCAGGAGAACACGCCACTAGTGGTGAGTGGACACCATCACATGAGGCAAAATAAGATGCACCTGCATGTGAATCCCTGCCTCAGTTTCCTAACCACTTTGAGCATTATGGGAGATTTGGGCTGGTGGTAATTCAGGGTTCCACAACCCCTCTCCAGGACTCCAGTCCTCTAGGTCATGCTTCTCTTTCGACTCAGTCATTCCCTCATCTCTACAGTCTGCTTCCTCCAGCCATGTCTGGTCCTGCAGTCACAACTAGCCCTTTCTCCCTCCCTGGTTTCTTTATTCCATTTCCTGGGAAATTCTGCTACTCCAATCCCACTCCATTCAGACCTGATCGCCAGTGGCTGACTCCATTTCAACTGAGGCTTTCAATGATGCATCAGTTTCATAAAATCATCCAGAATTCCTAAGTTATACATAGTGACCAACTGCCCACCCCCACAAAAAAATCATCACAGGTAGCACTGTATGGTGCCCAAACTAGAAGTTCAGTGGTGCAGTCTGGTGCCATAGGAAAAGGCAGTTTAAAGCTGAACTGACTCAGAATTAAACATTTCAAGTCAGTTCAACATCCCAAAATATTTTGATTTCAGTTGAACTGACCAGAAACAAAATATTTTGTTTTGGTTTGCCACATGAAAAACAGAAAGTTTCAGCAAAATTTTGTGGAAATTGCATTTTCCATTGAAAAATAATTTTGCCAGAAAATCCTCAACCAGTTCTAATCATTATCCCACTCTTCTTTATTTGCAGCTCAATAGTGTTCTGGGGCACTGATCGTGGATCAGGATCCCATTGTGGTGCTGTAAAGACACACAGTATAAAGATAGTCTCTGCCTCCAAAGATCACACAATCTAAGTGGTGACAAAACCAGATACTTAGTTGGAGCTATGCCAAATCACGCCAGCTGAGCATCTGGTTCAACAGGTGGAGGAGATAAACAAATGATGAGGTGGAATTAGGTAACAGTAAAGCAAATAAGTTATGGTACAGTGGGCAGTAGATTCAGCTCACCATCTTGCTAGCCATAGTCAGCTGGTAGTGGTTGTAGACATAGAATCATAGAGATGTAGGGACCTCAAGGAGTCATCCAATCCAGCTGTCTGCATTGAGGCAGGACCAAGTAAACCTAGCCCATCCCTGACAGGTGTTTGTCCAACCTGTTCTTAAAACCTCCAATTATGGGGATTCCACAACTACCCTTGGAAGACTACACCAGAGCTTAACTACCCTTATAGTTAAGCAGATTTTGTTAATATCTAACCTAAATCTCTGTTGCTGCAGATTAAACCCATTACTTCTTGTCTATCTTCAGTGGACATGGGGAACAATTGATCATCGTCCTCTTTATAACAGCCTTTAACATATTTGAAGACTGTTACCAAGTCCTGCCTCCATCTTCTTTTTCTGAAGACTAAACATGTTTTTTAAACCTTTCCTCATAGGTCAGGTTTTCTAAACTTTCATCATTTACGTTGCCCTCCTCTGGACTCTATCCAATTAGTCCACATCTTTCCTAAAGTGTGGTACCCAGAATTGGACACAATACTACAAATGAGGCCTCACCAGTGCTGCGTAGAGTGGGACAACTATCTCCTATGTCTTACATACGACACTCCTGTTAATAAACCCCCCGGGTTATGTGAGTCTTTTTCACAACTGGACCATGGTGTTATCTCATATTCAATTTGTGATCCACTGTAACCCCCAGATCCTTTTTCAGCAGTACTATCATCTAGCCAGTTATTCCCCATTTTGTAGTTGTGCATTTGAATTTTCCTTCATAAGCGAAGTACTTTGTACTTGTCTTTACTGAATTTCATCTTGTTCATATCAGACCAATTCTTCAATTTGTCAAGTTCATGTTGAACTCTAAACCTGTCCTTCAAAGTGCATGCAACCCTTCCCAGTTTGGTGTCATCTCCACATTTTATAAGCGTACTCTCCACTCCATCATCCAAGTCATTAATGAAAATATTGAATAGTACCAGATCCAGGACTGACCCCTGTAGGACCCCATTAGATACATCCTCCCAGTTTGACCATGAACCATTGATAATGGCTCTTTGAGTATGGTCTTGATGAGTCATCATGGTGTTGACGAGTCTGGAGAAGAAATTTAAAAGAGCGAAAGACAGAGGCTTTGCAGAGTGTTTCCCCATTAAGGAGTGGCATGGCTGTGGGCACACAGTGGGGTTGGAGGGAGAAGTGGACTGGCAGATGGTGAAGGCTGAAGTCACTGGCAGAGCAGCAGTAGCTGTCAATGCCTCAATAAGATGAGGTACCAAGAGGATAGGGTGGAGCCTAGATCATGAAGGGCTTTTTTGTCAGGACATACAGGAAGCTTGTGCATGTTACTGTAGGATGGTTGTTTGGAGGCCTGTGTGAAATGATTTGGTTGCCTCTATCCAGCTCCTACGGGATACTTGATGTCATTACTAAAAATAGCATGATTACCCCCTGGATGGCTGTCTTGGTAGCAAGGCCAAGGACTGAACATCCATGAACTATAAATATCTACACAGAGTTCCTCCTGCAAAGGGTTGAGACACATTTGCAGAGCAGTGGAAGGGAAGCTGCACAGCTGATGTATGTGTCCTGTGTCCAGGCCTGTCAATCTAACTGCTCTCACTAGCGTTAAATTGGCTGAACATTTTCTTTTCTTTTTTTTAATATCTACATTTTCTCCAAGCTGGCAGGTTATCTCCAGGTAGTCTGGCGTCGCTGTTGTCCAAATGGCTTTTCTCATTTGCGACTTTCCATTCAGACTGACATCTGGGGTCCTTGTCAAGTGACCTTCTCTTCTATTGGGAAAAAATGTTCCTGTCGTCTGGATGTAGATGGTTCATTTTTCTTGTTGGCATCTCTGTGATTTTTTCATAAGCCACATGTTTCAGGAAGAATTTGAAATATTCTGAAGCAAAAAATATGGAATGACTTACCGGACAAAACATCTCTTGCTAGGAATTGAAACCCACTTTATTGAGCCTAGTTTTTTTCTGTGCCATCTATTCCTGATGAAATTGAGCAGTAATATGGAGTGTGGAGCTGCTGGGGTGCATGGAAGTCTGAGCAGCCGTGTAGGTCTGACCTGCGGTGGAAAATTTACTAGCTCCGTTCCACAGAATATTGAAACACAGCAGAGGCCTGACTTGTTTGTTCATACAGTATTGAACTGCAGCAGAGGAGTGAGCTGCCTGCTAGCTGGATATCTGTGTATGTTTTTATAAAGTTTGCCCATCACCATGATATCTCAGCCCCTTCCATGAAAAGTAAGCAGAAAACTATACGGAGCTGCTGTGGAATATTGAATCCTTGTGAACGGTCGCAAGGAATATTGAATTGGATCAAAGCACCAAGGTGTTCGGTGTCACGCAGCATGTGCCATGGGCAGCTTGGTATATCTGCAAGATAAACTGACCATGTTCTAAAGCCTTGGAACCAGGACAATTGTTGGAGGTGGGTGGCATGGTGGAATCACGTGGCACTGGTAAAGAATCACAGACAGAGTCACTTTCTTTGAATACTGAACAAGGAACTTCAATAGACTAAGGAAAACATGACGCTTATGTTAATGGCATACAAACAGAGAAGTTTGATTAAAAACACAAAATACTGTTTGTTGCAACATAACACGACGTTATTTCTTAAAATCCCAAGCCTTAACAACCAAGAACCAAAACCAGGGAGAGACAAAGCAGGCTGTTCCCAAAGGCAGCGAGGCACAACTCAACCCACTTTGCTCTAGGCTGACCCTTTGCAGACTGACTGCTGAAAGACCCAGATCGCAGGCTTCCCTCTAGAGCCCCCTAACCTGCAAACAGGATCAGGAAACACTGAGAATTTAAAGTGATATCTTCTCATGTAACATGGTTGTCAATATACCACAAGCATCAACCTTAAAACTATGCAGTCTCTCACTCTCCGCTTCGCTGTAGAGCAGTGTTTCTCAAACGGTGTTCTGCGGAACCCCAGGGTTCCGCGGGCTGAGTTGAAGGGTTCCGCGAAGAAGCAGAACCGCGCCGCCGAAAGTAACAAAAATCGGGTGCTGAACGCTGCTCGCGCGCCGCCGAGAGCTTCTTTTCGGTGGAGGGTATGGCCGCGCAAGGGTAGACTTTTTCCCTGCTGTCCCGCCAAGCCAGACTTCCTGCAACAGTATTAAAGAAACCGTGCACATAGCCCCAAACAGTGTGCTGTTCCCACATAGGATTGTTCTATTCTAAAGGAACCCTCTTGGAGCCCAGTACCAAGAGGAGCTGGGACAGAGCCTTTCTGCCACGATACATCTTTGCTTCATTATCAAATCCCTGATTTGCCCAGACCATCTGGACATATTTTGGAAGGATGAAATTGCACACACTGCCTTGGGCTGAGCCCAGCACTCAGACAGTTTTAGGCACTCAAAGAAAGCTGCACTTGTCCAGGTAGGGATCCATTCTGGGATGAGTAGAGGGGATTTACCCAAGATTTGCCAGGAGGAACGTTAAAAAAAAGAAATCTTCACTCATTGAACCCATCCAGTCACGGAAGCCTCCTTATTTTTGGTCGGCAGCTGTGAGTCATTCAGCAAGCCCACCACCCACACCCACGAATAGCTGCCAGCACAACAGGAGTGACTTTGCCCTGAGGGAGCACGCGGGCAAGCAGCGTGATTTCCTCCAAAGCACTTTTTTTAATGTAACTTTTAAAGATTTATTTTTCTTCCTCCTTAAAATAAAACACCAAAAAAAAAAAAAATCTCGCAACCACTTTGCCGAGCTCAGCGTGAGCCTTCATCACAGCTCTGAAGTAATAAGTGGCTTCAAACGCAGGTCTTTATTTCCCTAAAACTCCCTTCTGTCGCAGCCAGCACAATTCCATTCCGAGGCATTACTCCTCCACTGATATAGTGCAATGACTTGGCTCTGCCCCTTGCATGTAACGCACAAGGCTTGTGGTTGTGGGTGCTCTCTGCACAAGGGCACAAAGAGGATTGGGGGGAGGGTCTGTAACAGGGCATAGAGACTCTTTGATGTTTACAGGTGTTTCCTTAGTAATAAACGATGCAGCAAGCTGGTAGAGTTGCAGGTAAGAGACCTACATTGAGCACGCTGAGAGGCCAGTATTACATGGCTGAGTGACCTGCCGCTAATTAGTAGCAATGTGGTCTAGCTTGCACTGCAGAGCTTCTGGGGAAGAACCAAACTAGGTCCCTCCTGAATCCAGACCCTCTCTCTTTGTTCCTCCTCTTTCTACAGTGAAGAGAATTCTCCTGGGCTAGTACCACCCTGGTCCATCCTCGTGTGACAGAGGAGGAGTAGGGGGTTGGACTAGATACCTCCTGAGGTCCCTTCCAACCCTCATCTTCTATGATTCTATGTCAAGTTACAGGTTGGTCTCTCTCTGAGATCCAGGGCATCCTGGGAGCTGTAGTCCATCATGGCAGCCATATTTGTCATTCTAGCTTCTGGCAAGGGTTGATGGGAAATGGGTGTATTTATATATATATAAACAGACTAAGGAGCACTCAGGAGGGACCCAGTCTGTCTAGGCACTCTCTCCTGGGGGAATTGGCAAGTGACCCATTTTTTTAATATTTTATTTTATGAGTGTTTTCTGTGGAATGACTTTCAGGCAGACACCTCAGGGAAGTGTCTGGAACAAGCTCTGAGACTGCGGAATTTTTATCGCTGTTAGGGGCAAGTTAAAATAAAGGTAAATGTTTTTTTTTTTAATGATTTCTTTGACTGGCCATCCTGTGATGAGCTCCTTACAGCATCTTGTCACTTGCACAGCTATGATCTGGTCTTTAATGTTTGCCACAGGCTTTGAAGATGAAAACTGCTAGAAAAGTACTAAGCTTCATTGCTGCAGTTTTAATTAACAGGTGGAGCAAAAATACATTGAGACCATCCAGGTCTCCTCTCCAGCCAAACAGAAAACTCAAGTCACACGAAGAGCCATTTATTCATTTTCACCTCGTTTTGGAATGCTGGATCAAAGTGCTAATATAAGACACTTCAAAACGCAATGTGAGAATATGAGATATCCAGTAGTGCAATTACATGTGGCAGACACCTTAATTAGTCATCTCCGTATAAATTCTAGTAATGGTGAGATTAAAAATTAGGACTGCCCGGGTCATGAAAGTGACAAAACCTGAATGCAACCAAAAAAACTGCTAGGAAGGAGATAATGTTTTAACTATTTCTGTGAGGACATCATTCATGGACTGTGAAATACCAAGGGAGTTAGAAAAACATTTTATCTCCTAAAACTGATTGATTGTCATTTCCCTGAGCATAAAGAATTTTAGGCTTGTTGCTAATTTTTTTTCTTGAGAAGTTTCTCTTTTCTCCAGAGACTGTCGCACGGATTCAGACCCTCTTGAACTACAACAACTAGCTGCAAGGCCTGAGTAATTTTTTTTTTAAAGGAATACAGTTATTTTATTCTGGTGAGTTAAATGAACTCTGCTTTCTGCATCGATCCAGTAGCCTCTGCAGAAAACATAGCACCAGCATTTATTTGTTAGAACAGCAGCAAAAGTGATTGGTGGGGGTTTTATAAGGCATTTTCTTTTCATCACGAAAAGAGAGAAGGGGAATTGATTCAGTGATACCCTGCCTTACAGCTCCTGTGCAGAAATAGCAGTGCATGTTATGCCTGGTTCAAGAAAGGTTGTAGAGTTACTGAATGATGTGATGAATGATCTAAATCACAGCATACAGAATGTGCCGTTTTCTGCTGGCCCCCTGCATCCCTTAGTGTACTTTAGCTCAAAGGGGTCCAGTTGTTGGGGGGGGGGGGTTATTATTGCTGCTGTTAAAAAGTAACACCTAGACTCAAAGGCTGTATTGTAGTAAGCGCTATACGGACATGAAACTAAAAGATGGTCCTTGTCCCAAAGTGCTTACAATCTAAGTATCATAAGAGACCATGATGAGGGCACAACACACAGGTCTGGCAAGGTGATTCAGATCAGCCTAGCAGCTTGCCAGCCTTTGTCGAGTGTTTTGTAGGCAATGTGGCTGCCGTGGGTTTTAAGAAGAAATTGGAAGGAGGGTTTGTACAGGGAGCTCCTCCCATTCAAAATGGGGTATCATGGAAGAAAGGCCAAAGATGCTTGAGGGAAAATAGGCCTGATGGGCAATAAAGGCTGGCCGTCAGTGGCAGATGGCCCTGGTTGAAGCAGCTGCATGCAATGACACACTGCCCTACTGACAGGTGACAGAAATCCGGCGGAGAGGTACTCATACCAGGCCAAGGCCCCTCCTTGGTGCAATTCAAACACTTCAACCCAAATAGGCAAGGCAGACAAAGAAAATAGAGTCACGAGGGGGGATCCCCCCGGTGAAACCATTCTGCTCTGACCTTCTTCCACCATGAACCCCCATATCAGAGAAGGAAATCCTCCCCCGTCAAGACGATTCTCCACTACTTTGCATCGTCATTTACACTCTTGCAAAGGATGTGTGACCCGTGTTACCAGATCAGATTCCCGCTCTGCACAGGGGAGGGAAATGGCAGCACAAGAATGGGTCCCCCATGCGTGATGGAACCAATGCAGCAGCAAAGGCGCTGGCCATTCCGGGGAATAAGGAGAGCTTGTGAGACACTCCTGCAGCCTAGGGTCCTGGGTCACTGGGTTCCACCGGGAGGTAGTTTCAGAATAAATCAACAACAGGTGTGTCATCAAAACAAGGAGCACCCATACCAGGGCTGGCCCACTCATCCGTCGTCTTCCAAGCTTCCATTTCCTGTTCCTTCGCCACGGAGGCTTGGGGAAATGATGCTGCGTTCAAGTCCAGAGGGGCTAGCTGGAAACTGATTATGGCCTTCTCTTCATTGGGCAATTGCTCCACTTCCAGCTTGACAGCAGAACAAGATCCCCTGTGTTTCATTAACACCACGTGGTGCAGTGAGGCAGCAGCATTTGTGGGAAAGAGATCTGAGAGGCCAGTGTTCCATGTCTGAGGCTTTTTCTCCAGATCCACTCATCCTACTGCACACTAGTGCAAACCGCTGCTTGTCGTGTCCACATTAGAGGTTCGCAATGGCACGGTTAGTCAAGGCCTGGCCATCGATTGCTGGAATTGGAGCAAATTCCCGACATAGACTAGGTCAAAGTGAGTTCAAACCCTCCAGCCGCACTTGTGCAGCAGGGGCAGTGCCAATTCTTCAGGGCTGGTACTGGACACATTATTCATTGTACCAGTTCTCCTGCTATGCTTATGGCAGTCCTATAGCGTTCTACGGGGATGAAAGCAGCAGAGTCTATAGAAATGACTCTAAAGCCTTATAGAATCTAGTAGGGTCTGAGCTCTCTTCTATAGGTGTTCTTTTTTTTAACCATCCTATAGAATTCTGTGGCAGGGATGTAATATAAGATTTTGTAGGATGACTCGGAAAACGTGAAGAAAGGGGATTACTGGGGAGATGTCTGTCAGAGGGCTCTCTAAATAGCAGGAGCCAAGCCTTGAGAATTTTTCTTGAGCCTGGGATCATATCGGCTGCAGTCAATAGCTGCTGAGTCTACTTTCACTGTGGGTCAATTTTGTATTTTATGCAAAGCTCTCTCAGGACCCTTTAGTTCACTTAGCCAGCATCGGGTCCCCATTTGCCATCCTCCATCTGCCTCATGCATCTCTCAGATTCCCATCCAGTGAGTGACTCAAGGTGAACAGCTGAGATTTGTGCGCCTTAGGAGAGGGGCAAAAAAGTATTAAAAATGGCTCATAAAATTGGCTTTTTCAGCTTTTGTTGTGGTTGTTTTCTAGTTAAGATAAAAAAGGTCCCCAAAAATAAAAGTAGAAGACCACGGTGAGGAGTAAAGTAACTTTTGCTTCATCAGTGCAAACTCCTACTCATCAATCCCTCCCACTGGCCCGGTGGTTGTCCCTTGACCTGATCTTGGAAGGTGTGACACTCTGTACTTCAAAGTAGCACCCTGGAACCTCCATATTCACCACTGTGATATGATTGTGATATGTTTTGTACAGTGTATACCTCATGAAGTATCATTTTAAAAGTCTTGATCTGCTGAACATTATCTGTTGGATTGTAGGTGCTTTCATTATATGTGGATTTATGAAGTATTGCAATATGTGTTACTGAAATATGTTGTGAGGTTGGGAAACGTCCACAGGCAACCTTTCCATTGAAACAAAGGACCAGCCAGACATGTTCTGATGGCCCGTTAAAGGGAATCCACTTTCCCAACAGCCATCCCAGAGACTTCTCAGAGTCAACACCTAAGCACTGGAGACTCCTGTTCAAAGGGGGTTGCCTGATCCCCAAGTCACAGCAAGGATCTTTCTAGCAAGCTGGAAGAAGGTACAAAAAGAGAGACATTGTCATCAGCACTTGGCCTTCCCACCTCCCCAATCTCAACACCTGGAGGAAGGTTTGGAAGAAAAATACTTTGAACTGAGGGCGTTTGGTCCCAGGTTAGAAAAAGGGTCCAGTCTGTGTATCGAGGAACTGTGACCTGTTTGTACCATCTGTCAGGGTGAGACATTGTTTGAGTCAACTCTTGCTTAGACTAAAAGTTTAGGATTTAGAATGCGTGTTTACATTTTATTTTCTTAAAGTAACTATCTCTGACCTTTATGCCTACCACTTATAATCACTTACAATCTACCTTTCTGTAGTTAATAAATCTGTTTTATATTTTACCTAAAGCCGTGTGTTTTGGTTGAAGTGCTTAGGAAATCTCAGCTCAGGTTAACAAGGACTGTTGCACATCCACTATCCTTTTGTCAGAGTGGTGAACTATGTAATGAGTTTACACTGGCCTGGCTTCTGACCAGTGCAGGACGGTATAGTTCTGAGGTGTTACGAACTGACCAGTCAACCACACACCTCATTTGGAACCGGAAGTGTGCATCAGGCAGCCTCAGAGACACGGCAAATATGTTAAATGTAATTTACTGTAAAAAAAAGGGGGCGGGGAGTTTAAAAAAAAAGATTTGCCAAGGTAAGGAAACTGTTTCTGTGCATGCTTCATTTACATTAAGATGGTAAAAGCAGCATTTTTCTTCTGCATGTTAAGTTTCAAAGCTGTATTACGTCAATGTTTCGTTGTAAACTTTTGAAAGGACCGCCATCACGTTTTGTTCACAGTTACAAACATTTCAACCTGCATTCCCGAGGTGTTCGTAACTCGGAGGTTCTGCTGTGCTGGGAAAGATGTGTCACACATGGCTTCTGCTAGCAATCAGAACCTCAGCTATGGCCCCCAGAATGACAAATGTGGGCAGGGGGCTGAGACCTAAATCAGATCTGATCCCAGATGTGTGGAGGATATAAGGAAAAAGAGTACATAAAGATGGGCAGATCATCCCCTAGTTGGGACATCAGGATGACAGGATGGTGGAAACCTGGAATGGCTTTTCCACTTATGGTGCTTTTCTACTTACTTTTCCTTCTGTCTTCTCCTCTACTTGTCATGGTCGCTATAAGTGTGTGAGTATGTATAATGTGGGGGATTGTTTTGCTATATTAGTATTGCTTTTCTGTGATTTCTATTTACTTGTACGTATGTAAGTACCAATAAAGTCCTCCTGTCTCTATGTGTGATTCACCAATCTCATCTCCACTGATAAATTTACATAGCTGCCTGGGTAAAAGACCCTGTTATTAGTGACTTGGGCATTTTGCACTCTAAATGAATGAACGGCTACCCAGTGAATATGCTGGAAGGGGCACTGGTTTCTAACAGAGTGGAGAGAAAGGGGCAGGGAGAATAGCTATGAGATGAAGCACAGCTCTGGTGGATACCACTAAGGAGAGAAGTACCAAGGAACTGAATCTCTGCCCTTGTCAAGATTCACTGTTATTAAACTTTATACCCTCTCATCCAATCATGGCTCAGTGGCCACACTGGTGGCTTGATTCTTGTCAGAGTGAACTGCCCTTTTAAAGAGGGCGGAGCTCAGTTGCATGCTGTGCCAGGCTCCTCCCACCTTCCCAGGGTCAGGTGGTAGGGCCAGGTTTGCTGGGATACAAAGGGCTGCCTGAGTTCAGGGAGGGAGGAGGTTCTCCTTAGCTCCCAGGTAGATGGGCTGGGCGTGCAGCCCTGCACAGAGCAGGCTAAGAAGGCTGGAAACCGGTCTGCGGGAGGAAAGTCCAGCAGGTCGGAGCACAGAGAATTCTACTCCTAAGCAGAGAGGCAGGGGGGTGAGTCCTGCAGGGAGCAGACAGGATTATGCCGGCGGCCGCAGGGCTGCCCCTGTGCTCAGCCCCTGAAGCAAAGCGGCTGTAATCCTGTGGTTGTTGAGAATTACGGGATGCTCTGGCCGGCTTGCTGACTCATTGGCATACCATCCCGCCCCACGGAAGTCAATGGGGCGTATAGCATTGACTTCAGGAGGAGTCTCTCAGGCCTCGTGCTCACAGGATGTCACACGATACACAGGTGAGACGGGACCAGGCGCTGCTCTGCGGCTGTGGAATTTAGCGATGAACCGATTTTCTGTCTGTCTGTAACCCCAACCAAATCAACAAGGCCATGCTGGACTGTTTGCTCCGAATGGGGAAGAAGTGCAGTGCTGGGGCTCACACACGGGGCTGCGTTCTATCCCAGGCCCTGCCGGGCATGTCACTTGTGATCTTGCATCAGCGGCTTCACCTCCCTGCTCCACGGCATTCCTGTCTGTAAAACGGGGCAACTGATGGAGGCTGCATCCTTTCCACAGCCATCAAGGATTTCCCCAGTGGTTGTGGACCATGGAAAAGTTAAAATCGCTGTGCAAAGCATGAAATTCCAGCTTGCCACCTGTTTCTTCTGTAGGGTCTGTTCCAAAGCCAGTAGGAGTCCATGGAAAGACTCTCATTGACTCTAATGGGCTTTGGAGCAGGCAGTCTCTTACTGCACCCATGCAAAGAAAGACCTAACAGCTGTGAATGTAATGGAGTGGTGAGTCTCACAGAGCAAGGGATGAGTGGAAGAGGCGGGGAATGGTAGGGCCGGGGCTAAATCCAGCCGGCCTGCTCTTGGGTTTTCTAATGCAGAGCTAAACTGACTATTTTTTATTTGTATTAGGATTGTGCCAAGAGACCTCCCGCTGGGAGAGGGGCCCTATTGTTCTCCGTGCTCTACAAACACATGCTAAGAGACAACGCCCCTCCCAAAGAGCTTACAAACTAAATAGACAAGATGGACAAATGGTGGGAGGGAAAAGAGAGGCCCAGAGAGGTGAAGCGACTTGCCGGAGGTCACACAGCAGGCCGGTGGCGGTGCTGGGCATACAGCCCAAGTTTCCTGACTCGTGGCCTAACGACCGAGCTACATAGCAAAAGCACAATCCAGGAGCAACATCCAGTAAAGAAATCGGCTTGGCTGGCCTGACTGAAAGGAACATCCCCCTTCAGTTCTGGCCAGCTAGAACACAATGTTTCCTAGATCTGGGAATACCGCAGCTAGTTGTGTGTGTGCTGGTCCCCAGTGCAAGTGCTGGAGATCCTTTTTTTTCACTACACTACACTGCTGTATATGATAAACACAGAATGAGAAAACCAGAGACTCTCTCCACACAGCAAGCTGGAGCAACGTGAACTTAACTGAGCCAGACTTTCCCTGAGCAGAACTTTCAGCAAATTCGTGTGTGTGTCGGTTTTATTGAATTTCGCTGTTTTGAACAAGTTACCCACAACTTGATCTTGACATTTTTCCATGGAAAGCAAAAGAAAATCAGTGGCAATGCCTTGTTTCTTTGCTGTGTTAGCAACACACCAATTGTCCTCCCACAAAAATAAGCAGAGATATAAACTTATTGTGTGGATCCTTCAATAAGTAGATATCCAAGGACGGTTACGAAGGTTCAGCCAATACTCTTGTGTCTCCCACAGACTGCACCCCACCAGCTAAGAAATTCAATTAGATGAAGACCATCCGAACTAGCTCTAAGTGGAGCTGTGACTTTGAGAGAATCATCACTGTTGGGTTTTTAGTTCCAGATTGCCTGACACCCCACTCCCTTGTCTCTCCATCTCATAGATCCTTGAGTGAAATTTGTCCACCCTGGGATAGTTCATCTGGGCTCCAAGAGTAGGGGCCAGGGATGAAATCTTGACCACATTGAGGTCAATAGCAAAACTCCTGTTGACTTCAGTTCAACCAGAATTTTAAACCCTGGTTTCTTTTTTAGGCCTGGGCACAGTTGGTGCCATTTAGATGGTAGGTT
Organism: Emydura macquarii macquarii; assembly: GCF_026122565.2. Classification (NCBI taxonomy): domain Eukaryota; kingdom Metazoa; phylum Chordata; order Testudines; family Chelidae; genus Emydura; species Emydura macquarii. The sequence continues at coordinate 1,847,934 of NW_027132084.1, read as the reverse complement.
CACCCAGTTAACTAATCTTCTAAAGGACTTCAGCTGTGAGGAAGGATGGTCTTGTGGTTCCAGGAGGGCCGTGTAACTCAGGAAAGGTTGATTCACTGCCTATCTCTGCTATAGACTTCCTCTGACCTCAGAGACAAGTCACTGGAGGAGCCAAGATTATCAAAAGTGACTTTTTTTAGGTGCCCTGACATTATTTTGGGGTGACTTATTTGAAACCCCTTAAAGGCATTTAATCTTGAGGTGGGTGTTTACCACTTTCTTGAGGCATCCAAAATTAATCATCAACTTTGGCCTTAATCTCGCTACGCCTCATTTCCCCATCTGTCCAAGGGGGACAATAATCTTCTCATTCACTCTGGCTCTGTCTTGTCCGTCTAGATGGCAAGGTCTTCAGGGAAGGAACCTCACTTACTCGGTGTGTGCGCCTAGCACAAGGCTGTGGTCTTTGTTGGGGCCTCGAGGCATTACTGTAGTATAGAAGATAATGAATAATGACTACTAATATTAATAATAGCACTTGCATAATTGCCATTGAAACTTAGTCCTTCATTCATCTGCAAGCATGAGAGAAGATCACGTCAGTTGAGTATCAAATTAATATGTCAGGAACACAATTTTAACCAGCGAAACAAAGACCCCAGGTGCTTCAGCTACACATCCAACTTTAACAAAACCTGATTGTGTTCCCCCTTTAAATCACCAGGCACAAATTTTGATGGTGCACCTACCAGCATGAGAAAAGCCACACAAAAAAAGCCCTGCTTAGCCATTGCATGCCGGCAATGTCAGACTGTAGTTGTGATTAATCTGAGGTGACAAGAGTCAGGCAGGCAGGAATTCTAATGATTCCAATTAACCACAGAATAACGTAGATGTCTTATTACCACATCCTAGCTAGGCTAGGGAAGGGGAAGTTGGGAAGACATGTGTATCCTCAATTTCAAGTGCTCAAACGCATGCCACAGAAGGCGGATCCGGGAAGCCTGCCCTGGTTTCACTCATGAAGACGGCTCAGCTCTCCACTCCCATGGCGCTACTCTGGTATTACAATTACAATTAGAATTGGTCAAGAAAAATTCCAGAGAACAGTTTTCCATCAGAAAAATGCCATTTTAATTAAACTGAAACATTCTGCAGGAGCATGTAGATTTCAATGACATTTCCAGTGGGAAAAATGTCAAAATTAATCATGTCAACCTGCCCATTTAGTTTTGATAGTATCTGAATGTTTCATTTTAAGGTGAAGCTTGGTAAGTTTATGACTGGGTTTACATGATGAGGGTGCTGCTAGAGCAGGGGACTGGACTTGATAACCCAGTCCATGTTCTTACATTTTGACTCGCTCATGTTTTTTTATTTCATTTTGACCTTTATATTATCATTCTAATATCATATTACATGTATTTGTAAAGGCTATATTTTATATTGAGATGTATATTATATACTTTATATTTCATATAGGTCACATTTAATATTTTATATTTCAACATTATTAAAATGAAGCATTCATGAAGAACAAACTATTTAAATGATAGTTAAAGACTCAAAATAGATCAGAATTACCGTTTCACAGTAGATTTCAACTTCTCATTCTGATTTGGAATGAAAACAAGTTTTGAAATGCTGGCATGTCCCCTGGAAAAGAAATTCCATTTTCCCACTGGCTCTGGTCCCAATGATTAGTGCTCTGTTGCGTGGGAGAGTGCTGTGTGATTCCTGGTTCAGTATCCGGGTAGAAGTACAGCAGTGACTACCCTCGTGTCTGCGTTTACATCTGTGAGCGGGTCCAGTTCAGACTAGAAATGTCTCCAGGAGCCTGAGATCTGCCTTTCATTCCTGACCCTTACAGGTCAGTGGGATATATCTGGAGTGGGCCTTCACCTGGAAATCTAGTGACTGGTTCTTAGAGTTCAAAGCCTGAATCTATACAGAATACTGCATCCAGTGGAATGTACAGTGCTAAGCCCACGAATCCTCCTTCATTCCCGCCTCCATCGCTCACAATGCATAAGTCTGGACGCCTCCCATCCCTTGCAGAACAGCTGTTACTGTGGAAAGATGTTGTTATGTTTGATAATTAGAATTACTTTGCACTTAGAGAGAAACAAACGGACATGGACACAGGTATGCTTAAGACCAGACCGTTCTTCTTTAATAGACTCAAGATTCACAGCAACAGTGTAGGCTATCCCAGAATGCTCTAACCCTGTTAGCTATGGCAAGCTAGGCAGGACACAAAATACATAACAGATGTGACGTGTGGCTTCAGGGTCGTCCTGCATGTCAGAAGGTAGGGAAGGGGCAGATCAAAGAATTGCAGGCTGCCGCCAGTGCCATGCTCTGGCCAATGTTCTCAAAGAGTAGTCATGGAATCATAGAATATTAGAGTTGGAAGGGACCTCAGGAGGTCATCTAGTCCAACCCCCTGCTCATCAATGGTTAGCTGTCAAATTGGGAGGATGTAACTAGTGGATTCCTGGGTTTGGATGAACATTTTCATTAGGGATGGATAATAGAGTGGAGAGTGTGCTTATAAAATTTGCAGATGACACCAACCTGGAAGGGGTTGCAAGAACTCTGAAGGACAGGATTAGACTTCAAACCAACCTTGACAAATTAGAGAATTGGTCTGAAATCGACAAGATGAAATTCAATAAAGGGAAGTGCATAGAGAGGTGCACGCTTTGGAAGGAAAAATCAAATGCACAAGTACAAAGCTGGGAATTACTGGCAAGTGGTAGTACTGTTGAATGTTAGTAGTTCTGCTGAAAAGGGTCAGGGGGTTATAGTGGATCACAACTTGAATACGAGCCCACAATGTGATGCAGCTTCAAAAAAGGCTAATAGCATTCTGGGGTGTATTAACAGGAGCGTTGTATATAAACCACGGGAGGTAGTTGTCCTGCTTTGCTCAGCAGTGGTGAGACCTCAACTGGAGTGCTGTGTCCTGTTCTGGCTGCTGCATTTTAGGAAAGATATGGATAAATTGGAGAGTCCAGAGGAGAGCAACAAAAATGATAAAAGGTTCAGAAAAGCAGATCTATGAGGAAAAGTTAAAAAAAACAGGGCAGGTTTAGTCTTGAGCAAAGATGACTGAGGAGGGACCTGATAACGGTCTTCAAATATGTTAAGGGCTGTTATAAAAGGGACAGTGATCAACTGTTCTCTATGTTCACTGAAGGCAGAACAAGAAGTAATTGGCTTAATCTGCAGCAAGGGAGATTTGGGTCAGGTATTAGGAAAGCTTTCTAACTCTGAGGATATTTAAGTACTGGAATAGGCTTCCAAGAGAGGTTGTGAAATCCTCATCCTTGTAGGTTTTTAAGAACAGGTTGGACAAACGCCAGTCAGGGCTGGTCTAGGTTTATGTGGACTTACCTGAGTGGAGGGGGCTGGTCTAGAAGATCTCTTGAGGCCCCTTCCAGCTTCCATTTCCATTATTCTATGTCAGCGTTATGTCATGTTTAAATAAAATAATGTAATTATTAAAATACAAGCTCTGCAGCTTTAATGCAAAGAACAGCACGCCAACCCATTCCAGCCATATGGAGAAACATCCCATAAGTCATATTCTATTGCTAAGTTAATTTCCAATGAATGCCCAAATGGGATTGGACATTTATATGCATATCAAGAAGACTCAGAGTCGTAATTAATGGTATCAAAAAGTATGGAAGGGATATTAAAGCTCATACTTAAGGCTGGAGCCAATCTCTAATTTACAGATCAGGGTGGGACCTATGCAGGGTGCTCGAGTTGCTTTCTCTTGCTGCATGGGCTGGCCCAACTCCCAAAGGCCCCGCAGTTGAGGCACCACGATGGTGGTTTAAATCCCACTGTGCCCTCCCTGGATTTGCACCAAGTACAGCTTGGCCATTCTGGAGGAGCAGGGCCTCAGAATGCAGAGCTGGCCCGCAGGGCAGGGTCCCAACATCATTAATAACAGAAACCAGTGGAATATCTCTCTGCTCGCAGCTTGCTCTTAGTGGCCATCCTTAGCTAATTACCAATATCGACATCTCCGGGCTGGCATGCAAATAGTGGCCCCAGCCTCACGCAGCACGAGACGACTCTGCACGAATGGACGCTTTCTGAAATCGTTCAGCACTCTCTGTAAAGATCTGCAAGGGGCTCATCTTCTCTATCCCTGTGCTTTGCTGCCCTCTTCTGCTGGGCCGGGAAACCTCAGATAACCCAGACAAGGGACATCCCTTTGCTCCTCTGACAAACCATCTGCCAAGGACCCTGAAAGAACTGCAAACTCCGTCATCTGCCTGATGTGTCGTTGCTCACTTGGTGCCTCGCTGAGCATTGTGGTAGACAGACAGCCAGCCAGCCAGCCAGCAGGCAATGCATGGTGCACCATTGGCACTGACCTGTGTATCTTTCTCTGGAAAAGTACAGTGGAATTAATTGTCTACAGCAGAAACAGACTATAGTGAATGCCAGTGCAGCTTGCCCAGCACTCCAGAAGTAGCTTAGGGTTTCTCCTGGCCCGTAGGCATTCGCAAAGCCCCTCTCTGAGCACTGGCGATCCTTGCGTACTAGTTTCTCACCCATTTTACTCCCACCTTCTATGTATCCACTGGAGGTTAGCGGGGTCTCTGTAGGGCAAAGGAAAAGGTGTGCATTCCTTCATAAATTCCTCAAGGAAATCTCTGTGGTAGAGGACACTGAGCCTGATCTTGAGAGCTCCCTGCAGACCCCTTCCAAAGCCACCGGCTGGCAGAGCAACAAGAGCAGGGATAATATAATTTCAAGATAAAGAAAATGAGCCAGGGATGTGGCCATGCTGATCTACAGTGTGAAAAGAATAATGTTCTTCCTAGCCATCTGTGCTGTCCATCCAGGCCCTGAGACTGAGGCAAGCACTTACGCATATATTCAAGTGCTTACATATTCATCCCTGACTTAAGTGGGGCTTAAGCACAAGGTAAAGACATGTCAAAGAGATTTCCTGAAAAGGAATGCTTCTATTATTAGAATTTGTATTGCATTAAGGCCTTATGATGCTAGTGTAACAAGCATCCCCTTGACTAAAACCAGGGATTGAACCAGGGACCCAGAGCTAAAAGTATGAGCTGCTACAGTTTCAGCTGAAGACCAGGCTTTGTGGTGGTGAGCTGTAATAGATACACTGCCTCTATAGCGCAGGTGCAGTAGGGGACAAATAACACTGAGCAGTGGGTTGCATCAGACTTTCCTGAATCAGGGCTTCAGAGAAGAAAGATGCTGTTTATTCCTGTAAAAGAGGAATTGAAGGAAAAGGGAAGGAAAAGAACATAATTAGGGTTGTGATATAAAATTACTCACTCTATTACTACCGGAAAGGCAGGCAAAAGAGGCAGACACACTTCCTTTATTGAGATTCTTCAAGAAATATATATAACTCGCTCTCTTTCTCACTGTTGCATCCAAGAATTTTAAAAGAGTTGGCTCAGGAGCTTGCTGGACCATATATTGCTTTTCAATTAGTCTTGAAGCACTGAAAAGTTTCCAGAAGACTGGAAGACAGCTAGTGTTAGGACAATTTTTAAAAACAGCAAACAGGGTGACTCAGATAATTATAGGCCTGTCAACCTGACGTCGATCCCAGACAAGATAATGGAGCTGCTGATTCAGGACTCAATAAAAAACTAAGAGGAAAATAATGTAATTAATTAAACTCAACATGGGTTTATGGAAAATAGATCCTATCGAACTACATTTTTCTTTTTTTGATGAGATTAGAAATTCGGTTGATAAAGATAATAGTGTTGACCTAATATGCTTAGACTTCTGTAAGACATTTGACTTGATACCACACAACATTTTGATTAAAAAAGTAGAACAATGTAAAATAAATATGGCACACATTAAATGGATTAAAAACTAGCTAACTGATCAGTCTCAAAATGTAACTGTAAATGGGGAATTGTCATAGAGTAGATGTGTTTCCAGTGCTGTTTAATATCTTTATTAATGACATGGAAAAAATATAAAATCATCACTGATAAATTTTGCAGATGATACAAAAACTGAGGGAGTGGTAAATAATGACGAGAAGAGGTACTGATTCAAGCCATCTGGATCACTTAGTAAACTGGGCATAAGTAAACAAAATGCATTTTAATATAAATGTGTAGATCTAGAAACAATCTATAGGCCATACTTACAGGATGGGAGAGTCTATCTGGGAAGCAGTAACTCTGAAAAGATTTGGGGGTCATGGTGGATAATCAGCTGAACATGAGCGCCCAGTGAGACACTGTGGCCAAAAGAGCTAATGTGATCCTGCAATGTGTAAACAAGGGAATCTCAGGCAGGAGTAGAGAGGTTATTTTGCCTTTATTTTTGGCACTGGTGCAACCACTGCTGGAATCCTGTGTCCATTTCTGGCGCCCACAAATCAAGAAGGATGTTGATAAATTGGAGAAGGTTCAGAGAAGAGCTGGTTAAAGGATTAGAAAGCCTGCCTGATTGTGATGAACAAAGAGAAGGTTAAGGATGAGGTGATTATAGTCTACAAATACCTACATGGGAACAAATATTTAATAATGGGCTCTTCAGTCTGACAAAAAATGGTTTAACATGATCCAATGACTGGAAGTTGAAGTTAGACAAATTCAGACTGGAAATAAGGCGTAAATTTATTACAGTGAGAGTAATTAACCATTGGAACAATTTACCAAGGATAGTGATAGATTCTCCGTCATTGACAATTTCTAAATCAAGATTGGATTTTTTTTCTAAAAGATATGCTCTAGGGCAGGGGTGTCAAACATACAGCCCGTGGGCCGGATACAGCGCACGAACCTTTGTGGTCCGGCCCGCGGGAGGCCGGATACAGCCCACAATCATTTTTGTTTCGGTTCCTGGCTGCCGGATAGTGTCCACAAACCTTTTTGTTCCGGCCCCTGGCAGTTGGCGCTGAAATGTAAGACGCCACCAGCAGCTGCTGAAAAGGAGGATGCACCGAGATTTTTTGGCGGCGGGTAAGACGCCGCGAGCTGCCTCCAGCTGCTGCCGAAAGGGAGGACGCCGCAAGATTTCTCGGCGGAGGATAAGTATGGCCCACTTGGAGTAAATTTTATTCCAATCTGGCCCACCATAGAAAGTGACTTTGACACTCCTACTCTAGGAATTATTTTGAGTGAGTTCTATGGCCTCTACGCAGTGTTGTAGTCGTGTTGGTCCCAGGATTTTAGAGAGACAAGGTGAGTGAGGTAATATCTTGTATTGGACTAACGTCTCTTGGTGAGAAAGACAAGCTTTCAAGCTACACGGAGCTCTTCCTCAGGTCTGGGAACGATACTCAGAGCGTCACAGCTAAATACAAGTTTGAACAGATAGTTTTGCATAAATAGTTAGCACATATTCTAAGGGTCCATTCAAGGTGAAATGGCCTGTGTTATATAGGAGGTCAGACTAGATTATCTTAATGGTCCCTTCTGACTTTGGAATTTATGACTCAGGGTATTAAAGAAAATATGGTGAATTTGGATTCTAATAGCTCTCTTCCTAATTATGCTATGTTATGGGCACTAAGAGTGTTTCTCTTGGGATGTTGAAGAGCACTGTAACTCAGCAAATCAAAACCAAAAGGTGCCAAATGACTTAAAATGCTGCACTCAACTATCACAGGTATAGGAACACAAGAAATGCATCTCCCTAAGAATGTCAACTAAACTAACAAAGGGTGGGACGGGAGAAATATATTCAGCATCCTCTAAGAAGAGAAAACAAAGAGGCTGCTATCCCAGTTAGAAAACACTTCCCATTTCAAGTAATGGAGAGATCATCTGATGCATAGAGTAAATGTTTTCCTCAGGAGCTGTGAATATGCTAGAAACGGCCTTTTACAAATCTCTGTGTACCTAGCATCCGATCCAAAGCCCTCTCAAGTCAGTAGAAATCTTTCCCTTCAATAGAGATTGTTCACATGCTTAAATGCTTTGCTGGTTTGGGACTTAATAATCTCTCATTAGATTGTGTCCCATGTGTCAAGGATAAAATATTTGTGGTAGGAGTTTAACTGGGTCTCAGCCAGAAAATTTGATCAAAACCCAACATGTGAAGGACAGAAGCATACAGAAAGAGATGCTGAAAAGCAAGCACTGAAATGCAGTCATGCTCAAAGTAAAACTGTCAGAAGAAGATGCAATTAGATTAGAGGGGCCTGTAGTAGAAAGTGAGAGCCTGAGACATGAGGCCTAGTCTAACAAGCTGGGTATGAGGCCTGAGGCCTAAGCTAAAGAGTAGTTGGGCCCTGCTGTTACAAAGCAAAGTTAGCAGAAATCAGGCTGTGAACCTGCCAGCAAGTTTACAGAATCTGGCAAGACCAGAGCTGGCATTGCACAAACACACATTCCTAAAGAAATGCGAAGCACTGAGTACTCATGCAAGCACATTCCAGAAAGTGGTACCAGAACATCCCAATACCAAGACTGGTACAAGCTCATTCCCCAAAGAAAACAAGGACACACTAACCCCTCCTAAAGATAAGGTCAGGATGACAGTGTGATGAATATGTTTTGATCAAACCATCGGGTAGAAGGTAAAGGGTGATATCTCACCACGTCAGAGGGGCACTATGTAATGTGTTTGTATCAGTGTACAAAAAAGGATCTCAAAGGGAGTGTCTTTGGCCAACCGGGGGGGGCGTGAACGGAAAGTCCTGCCGTTCACGGACTTGTTCCATTGTCATGGGTATATATGTATTAAGTGTACTTGTAGCACATGTAGGGAGCTTTTTACCATGCCTCATCAGCAATAAACCTGGCCTGGTGCCTTTGTTACTGAAACAGATCTCTGGTCTTATTGGGTGATCCAATCGTGGTCTGCTGTATCAGCTAACTGTGCAGAGCTGGGACAGCATACACACACAGAGAGAACCCACATGGAGCCAACACCTGAAAACAGGGCCAATATCGTGGGTGGATATTAAATGACCTATAAGCCGTTTAAAGCTTGGGAAAGGCTATCATGGCTAAACAGACAAATTATTCCATATCTTTAGGCAAGAAAATATTGCCTTATTAGTCAGAGTTAATGGCTTAAATTCTGGCAAAGGGTAATCTCTTGGCAATCTGGCATAGGAGGTCAAATTCACAGGTATGGGAAATCCCGAATGATTTCTCATTTAAGTATAGATAGCAGTACTTTTTCTAAAATGCTGGCAACAAGAATGGAGCCTGTAATCAAACAATTGATCAGAAGATCAGAGAGGCCATATTACCAGAATTCAGTCTTCAGATAGTCTATCGTGATCACTGACATTGCATTCACTTGACCCAGTCAAAGAAACAGGAACTTGCCTTGTTATCTCTGGATTCAGAGAAGGCCTTTGACTGGGTTGAGTGGCTAGTTTTAATTAGCTCTCTTCGAACATTATGGGTAACCCTAGTTTTAAGATACAAGTGGATGCCTTGGACTTAACCCAAGGTACTATTCTGGTAAATGACTCCCTAACTAAGGCCCCAGCTCAGCACAACTCTTATGCATACCCTCAGTGTATAATATAATTAACATAATAAGCTAGAAGGGTACATGAGAGAGCCTTTGATATCCAAAATTAAAAAGAACAGTATGTGATTGCCTGCAACTTAATGGAAACTCAATATGAATTGTTATTTACATTCTATTGTCCCCTGCAAGGGTGTGATACAGGGAACGTAGAACAGATGATTAGGTATTGATCATAAATAGATCAATATTAGCAGAAAATTATAAATCTTATCAAAACTATTACTGGGATGAGAATATTATGTTCTCCCAACAGAAGGTAAATTTAGGAATAGATAATATCAAAATAGTGAATGCAAAGCACAAAAGCTTGTTAAAATATTATTCCTAGTAGGGAAACATCCAACAGTTAGAGCTTGGAAATCTGAGCTTCCCCATCTTACAGGCTCTGATTCAGCACTTAAACATGTGTTTTCTGTATCAGGGCCATCATGACTAGCTCCAAAGAATACGGTATGTGGTGGAAAAGGAGCACTGAATTTCCTATTTTCAAAACACACTGTAAGAACTTTATTTCTGCTCCATTTGGCAGAGAAGAGCAGTAAAGAAAAATTAGAAGTCCAAGACTAATGTTCAGCTTGAATATGTCTTGGAAATATGTAATATTAGTTTGATTTGTATATGGCTATGAACTCAGCAGAAAGTTATATTACAAACAAAAGCCTTCCCAATTTCACACAGCTCTGATAATAACACTCATCGCTGGCGCACCTGTAACAGACACTAACTAACCCTACAATCCAGCATAATGAGCTATGGCTATTTATAGAACTGCCAATATACCAGTATGTCATAAACTGAAAGACATGAATCCATCCATCACCCTGTGGACCAGGAGCTCCTTGAGGTAATCTGAATGGGTATATGATGTGATACGACCGGTGCCCAGGGTAGCCAACTGATAATGCCAAGGTCAGGGCAGGCTGCAAAAGGAGAACAGATTCTCCCCACGCTGGTGGGTGACACTGAAGCCCGGCTTCCCAACCAGCCACGAACTGCTTCTGATTTCCCCACACTGGATATCAAGAAGCCAGTCCACAAATGCCCACAGCCCCCTTTACTGCATTTCAGTTCCAGGCTCCCAAATCAGCACTAGGTCCAGTAAAGAGACCAGTTACTAGAACTCTATGCTCTTTACTAAAAAGGTTCCCTCTGACCCTAAGGGGTCAGCCACAGCACCAGATCAATATAAGTTTGGACCTTACCTAAAATACCACGCTGGCAGCCAATCCTTTAGTATCTAAACTAAAGGTTTATTGTGAAAAGAAAGAAATAAACCATGAGAGAAATGTTAAAGGGTACAAGTAAATCACAGATATACAAATGATTAAAAGTCCATTTACATCAGGTTTCTGGAAGAAATGTGGATTTGCAGGCTTGTATAGTTCCCTCTGGTTCATATCCAGTACCTGGATGGGTCTAAGTCCTTCGGTTCAGTTGCAAGATGAATAGATCCAGAGGTAGATGTGTGTCTGCAGCTGAACAGGATCATAGACAAAATGGATTCTGTGGTTTGATCTTATATACCCCCTGTCCCGGGCCATGCAGCCTGGAGAAAGTCACAAGAACTAAAATGGAGTCCAGAATCACATGGGCCAATCCTGGTGACTCTTCAGATATGCCTGGGGTCCAGAGTCACATGAGCCAATCCTAGTAACTCTTCAGATAAGCCTGGGGTTTCTTCCTGGGCCCCTTGCCTTTGTGAGTGTCTTAATGGGCCATTAAGCAGGCTATTGTCTTGCGGCCATCCTTTCTGGGGTGTTGCCCAGACAGCACAATTTGAAACACAGATATCTCGAATACATCTATAACTTCCATTTCACATATTACACATGAACATAAGTATTATCATCTTACTTAGCATATTATAACCTTCCTAACAGTACCTGACATGGCATATCCCACATGGATTATTATGATTCTGCCATACTGATGTCACACAATATACTAAATGCCCCCCCACTCAAGCCAGCCCCCATGACACATGAAATCCACAAACTGCTGCCAGAGCGTGACCTTGGAAACGCTATGTCTGACCCTGAAAGATTCTTGTTATCTGCAACTGCCATTGAAACCAATGGGTCTGTGGGCAGTTCTCTAAATCAGGCCGTTGTTTATATGCAGCACCCCCACCAGGAGTCAATGAAGACAAAGGGTCCAGTCTGATCTATTTCTCCAGGCAAGAACAAGGTTGTGGAAATACTGCACTTCATTTAAGTCCATTCATGGACTCCAATCCACTTTCACCACTCACAGCTGAATTCTAATCTCCGACCCACACAGATGGCAATCCACAGTATGGGTCTGAGAGACTAATTTTACTCTGAATATTTTAACCCCATTTAGAAAAAAAAGAAAAGAAAAACTATATGCACATATGCTGCCTAAGAATTTGATTTTCCAAAGCACCTAAATGTTAGGAGCCCAAATCCCACTGAAAGACATCTGGGCTTGTGTTTCTGGGTCACTTTTAAGTCAATGGGGCTATGACAATTGACACCAGCTGAAGATCTTCCTCTTAAGATCTTTTGAAAACCCCACTCTCTGTGAGTAACAAGAACACCCAGGTTACGTTGTTTTTTAAATCTTTAACCAATCTGAAGAGTTTTGTCAGAGATATAAATGTTGATGTTTCAGGGCATGTCGGCTTCTAACTAATGGAGCTCAGGAGGAAACTTTCCTTGGGGACAGATTCTCCCATCACTCCTTCGTGCAGGGCTTCTTGAAACTTTCCTGAAGCATCTCACACTGGCCACTGTCAAAGACAGGATACTGGGCTAGGTAGACCACAGGTCTGATTGTATCTGGCAATTCCTATGTTCCTACCCAGCCAGATCCTACTGCAGCAGAACCCCCACACAGCACTGGTGATGGAGTGTCCTCAGAGATTAGCATTAAAAGGATGATGTTGGTGACTATCACCTAGTCAATGGAAGCTATTAGCAGATGTTCAGTAGTATCACACTCAGGCTCAGTGTGATAGTCCTTGGCTACTGGGTTAAATTAGATGAGTAACAGGAAACACAATGTTATGCTCAAGATTTTAGGATCAATGGGCAGAACTTGCAGTGTGGAAAGGCTATTAGAGAGAAGGAGCCAGAAACCACCACTGGAACCAAGAAGAGAACTGCAGAGGCAGCACACTTAGCCCTACATGGCGAGGAGAAGGAAGGAAGTCCTGCATGGCATTCATCCTCTCTAGCTCACTCAAGAGCAGTACTAGTGCCAAGAGCAATGCCCAGGGTCCCCGTGACTTGGGAGCTCAAGAGTGGTGGTAATAGGGGAGATAAATGGGAGGACAACGAATGGATTCCTGCTTCCCTCTCCCACAATAAAAAAAATTATAAATAGCCCCATGAGATCCTGGCCCCATTGAAGTCTAAGGCAAGATTCTCCTTGACGTCAATGGCATTAATGTGATGAGGGTTGAGGCTTGTGCCCCGGTCTATCAGTGGCAGAGCCACAAGAAACTTTTATAAGGAAACTTGGATCCAGCTCCCCAAGTTCATGAACCTGGCTCGCATTCCAAAGAAGCCTGGGCTGGCTTCCAAGCAAACCCAAAGACATTTTTGCTTGTCATGTCTCTGATGACTCTATCCGCCCAGAGAAGGCTGGATGATATTCTAATCTTCCTTTGCAAACACAAAAGTGGTGAGGTAGCTTATTACCAAGAAAACAAACAAAAACATGGGATCCAGATGTCTGCCCAGGCTGACTAAGCACAGCGTTTTCCCCTCTCCGCTGCTAAATTACGGTGGGATTCTTTTGAAATTAAATATTTAATCTGCAGGAATATTAAAAGCATCCTGAATGATTCCTGTCCTGGTGCTGAATACCAAAAAGAAAGCAAGAGAGGCTTTTGTCCCTCTGCTCATCTTCTCCAAGTAGCAGGGAAAATAGCACTGTCTCTGTCTCACCCTGCCCTGGGAGGTGGGTATTACAGCTGTGATCCAGAGGTGCAGGCACTCGACTGAGAGTTAGGAAACATGGGTTCCATTCCTCACTCTGCCACTGACTTGCTGTGTGAACTTGGGCAAGTCCCTTCTCCTCTCTCTGCCTCTGTTTTCCCCCACACACCCCTTTTTTCTGTCTTGTCTGTTTAGATGGTAAGCTCTTCAGAGCAGGGTCTGTTTCCCACTCTGTGTATGTACAGTACCTAGCAAAAAGGGGCCCCTGATCTCAGCTGGGGCTGCTACATATAACTGTAATAACAATAAAACAGGTTTGTGTGGTGGTCTATCCACTTGTGATACACAAGTGAAGAACAGGAAGAGTCCAGCCTTGCTCAATGAACTGTCTGGCCTTGAGAAAGGCAGCATCAAGAGGTTGAAGTGGGGCTGGATCCTGTCCCCTGAGTCCTAATATATTAATCACATGCCCCCAGATAACTGGGAGCTAACAGGGCCAGCTATTAACTCCCATAGCCTCAAGGAATGAGACAGTGCTCGTACACATCACATGCAGAGGGTAGCTGGGGCAAGAAGAACATAAGAACGGCCATACTGGGTCAGACCAATGTCCATCTAGCCTGGTGTCCTGTCTTCTGAGAATGGCCGATGTCAGGTGCCTCAGAGGCAGTGAACAGAGCAGGGCAACTATTGAGTGATCCATCCCGTCATCCGCTCTGGCAATCAGAGTTTTAGGGACTCCCAGAGCCTGGGGCTGGAATAATGAGAGAGTTTCTATCCCTATGGCACCTTTCTCCCAAAGCCACTCTGGGGGTGAAGGAGGCCCCCAGCAACTCAGCGTACCACACACTAGAGCAGAAGGGGCATCCTGGCCCGGGGCATCCTAGTCCAAGGCATCAGGGGCAAACCCCACTCCTCTGACAAGAAGGGTAATGGGATTGGAGAGCCTGGGGCTAAGCCAGCCCTGATTACAAGATGAGCCCCACCTGAGAGGAGCCAGGCGCTTCCAATATAAAAGGCAGCAGGACAGTGCCTGGGTGGGTGTGGCTGAGGTTGAGAGAGTAGCTGAGACTCCCGGAGGCTGGCAGTCAGTTGAGGAAGCTCAGGATTTAAAGAAGAGAAGCTAAATCCCTTGGGTAGGAGGGAGGGAGTCCAGCTTAAAGAAAGCTGATAAAAAAATCTTTATTTTGGACTTTTGGGTTCTGCTTTGTTTGTTTTGGTTTTTCACAAACTCTGTTGCTCTGTTCTCTGAGGAGAATGGATGAAGAGTCAATAAAAGGATTTAGGGATCACAAGGCCACTGGAGACTGAGTTCTTAAAGGAGCCCTGGAGTAAGGGGGAAATAGAGGCAGGGTGGCCACAAAGGTACGAGGAGGCACTTGAGAGGCAATGATCAGCTGCCCATGCTACCGGGATGACCTCAATAGCCACTGCAGAGACAGGTGTTCTAGAAACGCCACCAGATTGAGCTCCAAACCCCCAGACTGCACTGGTAGCACTTAAAGGTAGACGAGAGATGCAAGCAGTAAACTGTGTGGGGAACTTGATTTACTGCTGTTGAAAGGATAAAAGGGTTGAGCCCTGCCAGATGAATTTTAGGTGGAACAAATGGGCCCAAAGAGTCAAAGGTGTTAACATGACCCTGAAACTGTCAGACATTAAACAGAGTTAACAAGATTTGGGTATACAGAGAGCTCTGCCAGCTTAGCGTGCCAAACACACCATTAAAAATCCCTTAAATGCTTTATTAAAGATACATGGGGGAAAGGAAAAACAGTTTAAGCGTTTGAAATATAGAGTATTAAGTAAGGCCTTCATTTTAACAGCATTCCTTGTTCCCTTGGTCTGTAGCTGCAGAGAGTTTTTTAAAAGAAACCACCAGTCTCTTAGGTGTATCAGGGATGGGGGTGATTGTTCTTTCGAGGAAAAGAGAAGTAGTTAAGATGGGCTGAAGCTGTTACTGTTTTTGTTCCAGTCCAATCCTATTTCCTAGGAGACAAAAGAGGACAAACACATGAAAGGGGAAAGAAAAGAACAGCAAAGATAGAAAATGCAGCTTCTGTCTCTGGTGTCACTTGCAACATCACTGTTGAAAAAACACAAGCACAGCGCACGGACTTATCAGCCACTCTGAGGCTTGGCAAACTTATACCAGCGCTGGACTATTTAGGATGTTAGAATTTAGCTGCCTTTCTGGTTACAGGCTCACAGCAGTGTTGCAAAACATGGCGTCTTAGCCAGTTACACCAGACCTTTATTAGACAGAAGGAAAAAGGAGAGATAGGAAAGAGAAGAAATAAGATAGGGAAGGAAAAGAACACATGGTGGAGGGGGACAAAGTCTCACATCCCAGATGGGGTTTGGGGTGTTGCCAGAGCCAGTAGGGGTGGAGATATCATCTGAGTGCCTCTTTTGGCCCGATCTGGTCAGGGCATCTCTCAGGATTAGGATGACAAAGGCCCAACAATGTCACAGTGGATCCCAGGAGATGGTGGGGCAGGCAGCCAGGATGGTGAAGCTCACACCTTCCCCTTCTCCCCGTTTCTTTCAGTCAGCCAATGTCACAGTAAGCCACTTCTCTCCCCCTCCCTCCCCATGTCTCTTTTTGAGGACCCCAAGAGGGAGTGATGGAAGGAAAAGCCCATCCCCTCATTATTTTGTTCACCAGTAGGGTCTAATTTCCAACCCATCAATTTTGATTCATTGATTTCCAGACCCATACTTCTCTTGTTTACCAAGCATGATCTTAAAACTGTTAGAATCATGGAAGATGAGGGTTGGAAGGGACCTCAGGAGGTCATCTAGTCCAACCCCCTGCTCAAAATAGGACTAACCTCAGCTAAATCATCCATCTAACTGGCCTTTGGTGGATGGTTCAACAGAAAGGGCTGAAGCATACTGGCAGGGCCTTCAGAGAGGATGCCTGCAGTCTAGTGTTGCCAATGTGGTGCTTTCTCTCTGGATAAAGGATCTCATTCTCTAGAGGTGTTGGGCTGGCCCTGTTCCCTTCCTAGAGCCTCACTTTCACATCATTCCTTCTTGAGTGGGAACTTGTTTGCTTCTTTCATAGAATCATAGCTCCTAGTTCCCGAGTTACATTAAAAGGTCTTTTTGTTTGGACTAATTTGGTCTTCATCTCCCTTTTCCCTCCCCACCTCCTCACCATTTGTTGTTATAAGTTACTGGGACGTTTATAAACTTTCATTCACTTTTTACAGTTGAGTTCACAATTAGGGCAAATTTGTAGGCCCAGTTACCACAACCAGGCCCTACACCAGGATCTGAACTTGGGTATGTGTCCCCGGTTGGTCAAGTCAGGCCATAGCTTGGGGGGTGCTCCTGCATTCCTCACTGACAACAACCTCTCACATAGCAGCAGACATGAGTCATGTGTTCTAGCATCTCTGGTTGGCTAAGAGAGACCCCCATCCCATCCTGATGGATGAAGACCTAACCTCAGTTATTCCCATCTTTGGTCACCTCTCGGCTGGGTTAAAGCAATGCAATATATCCGGGCAGGAAACTTTCAGCACTGAGGAAACTCCAACTAGTTCAGAACATTGCAGCACATCTCCTCATCAACACAGGCACATCGAACCCGTCCTCTGCTCCGTACACTGGCTCTGCTGGGAATATCAAATCAAGTTCAAGGTCTCAGCCCCTAGCTCCATGGCCTGGACCTGTGGTATCTAAAACAGTGTTTCTCAATTAAATTTGGCCACAGAATCCTTTTGAACTCGATAAATAATTGCGGAACCCCCCAAACTCTTAACAGTATTTTTACATATGGGGCCAAAAAAAATGTAGAAATAAGCAAATTATACACAAACAACTAGCTCAGCGTTTCTCAATTAAATATAAATTAAATTACACTTACACTGGGTACCCTCTGCCGAAAGATCCGGGACATCTTTCCAGAACAGCTGATCTGGCGGCGTGGAGAACAGCTGATCATCCGTGCAGGGAACCCCAAGAGAAACACTAATCTAAAAGATCATCTAAAGCTCCAGGATGAAGACCATGTTTGACAGCTTCACGCCTTTGGCTCAATGGAACTTTCCATGATATGGGTAAACCTCATCCGTGCAGGAGAAAGAACAGTCTTGGGGATAGTCCAAGACTGTGGATTGAATTCCCCCCGGAACTATGGACTATCACAAACCTCATCACTTACCACTCCAATCCAAGGCACGTTTCTTTGACCCTGACTTTTCCGACATAAATACATAGCAACATGTATACGTAATACCATGAAAACCCAGAACACCTAAAACCCTACCCAAAGAGACACTGC
This sequence comes from Emydura macquarii macquarii, assembly GCF_026122565.2. Lineage (NCBI taxonomy): Eukaryota > Metazoa > Chordata > Testudines > Chelidae > Emydura > Emydura macquarii. The sequence goes on along the minus strand of NW_027132084.1, from coordinate 1,830,228 downwards.
ACTGCACACACTTCTCCCTCTGCGGAGATGGTGAGAGAACAAATCACATCTGTCAAGTGTTGCTCATGTTGCTTAATGCTGATGGAAAGTGCTCAGACACTACAGTGATGAACACGCTTGACAGGGTGTAAAGCCCGCATAGGCACCAAAAAGGTGAAGGAAGCCAGATCATAGAATCATAGAAGATTAGGGTTGGAAGGGTCCTCAGGCAATCATCTAATCCAATCCTTTTCTCTAAGCAGGGTCAACCCCAACTCAATCATCCCAGTCAGGGCTTTGTCAAGCTGGGCCTTAAAGATCTCTAAGGTTGGAGATTCCACCACCTCCCTAGGTAACCCATTCCAGTGCTTCACCACCACCCTAGTGAAAAACTTTTTCCTAATATCCAACCTAGACCTCTCCCACTGCAACTTGAGACCATTGCTCCTTTTTCTGACATCTGCCACCACTGAGAACAGCCTAGTTTGAGCCTTCCTGGAACCCCCTTTCAGGTAGTTAAAGGCTGCTATCAAATCCCCCCTCATTCTTTTTTCTGCAGACTAAACAAGCCTAGTTCCCTCAGCCTCTCCTCATAAGTCTTGTGCTCCAGCCCCTCAATCATTTTTGTTGCCCTCCGCTGGACTCTCTCCAATTTGCCCACATCCTTTCTGTAATGGGGGGGCCCAAAACTGGACACAATACTCCAAATGAGACCTCACCAATGCCAGATAGAGAGGACTAATCACGTCCCTCGATCTGCTGGCAATACTCTTGCTAATGCAGCCCAATATACCTTTAGCCTTCTTGGCTACAAGAGCACACACTGTTGACTCATATGTGTTAGAATATAGATATTCAGGTCTGCCTGTAAAGGCCTATGATTTTTTAAATATATTATCACTTAGCTCGTTATAGAGGTATAGAAACAAAGAATCAAAATCACAGGCCTCCTGTCTATGGGCCTTCTCTCACTGTGACGGTCTAAGGCCTTGTACTTTGGCTAAGCAAAAACAGCAGCCATAAACTGGGTCACATCCACACATTCCAAACAAATTACATTAAAACAAGGTAATATCAGGCTGTTTAGAAGGCGATACAGTCTAATGCCTCCAGATAAAGAAAAGACCCTAGAATGCTCAAAGAAAACTTTGTTTGATAGCATTCTGTCTGGTTTTTTAAACACTTGTCAACAGTTGTAGAATCTACACTTCGTATTGTTTGGTCATTATGGTACCCACTGTTCTGATAATTTCTGTCTGATTCTTTGATTGTTTCTGTCTGTAACATAATTAATTGTAATCAGTTAACGTGGTGGGGTATGATTGGTTAGAGAATTATGTTACAGTATCTTAGGATTGGTTAAAGAATTATCTTGTAATTTTTTTTTAATGATTGGTTAAGATATACTATAAAAACTGAGGTGAAACAGGAAGTAAGGTGAGAAGAAGGAAAATTACTGGTGTGAAGAATTGGGATTCTTGCTTGTTTACCCCGAATAAATGCAAAGTACTGCCTGTTGCTGGACTCTGAACTTCTGCTTCTGTCAGCGAATCAAGAACTGGGCGGGCCCTAATAATAAGCAGCTTCTTGTCCACTGTAACCCCCAGGTCCTTTTCTGCAGAACTGCTGCCTAGTCAGTCGGTCTCCAGTCTGTAGCAGTGCATGGGATTCTTCTATCCTAAGTGCATCCTAAGTGGATTCCTTGAGGACCTGCTCCATGATTTTTCTGGGGACTGAGGTGTGGCTGACCGGTCTGTAGTTCCCTGGATCCTCCTCTTTCTCTTTTTTAAGGATGGGCACTAGATTTTGCCTTTTTCCAATTGTCCAGGACCTCCCACAATCGCCATAAGCTTTCAAAGATAATGGCCAATGGCTCTGCAATCAAATGATCCAACTCCCTCAGCACTCTCTGATGCACTGCATCCAGCCCCATGGACTTGTGTATGTCCAGCTTTTCTAGATAGTCCTGAACTTGTTCTTTCACCACTGAGGGCTGCTCACCTCCTCCCCATTCTGTGCTGCCCAGTGAAGCAGTCTGGAAGCAGAGCTTCTCTGTGAAGACAGGCAAAAAAAGCATTGAGTACTTCAGCTTTTTCCACATCATCTGTCACCAGGTTGCTTCTCCCATTCTGCAAGGGGCCCACACTTTCCTGATCTTGTTCTTGTTACTAACATATCTGTAGAAACCCTTCTTGTTTCCCTTCACGTGCCTTGCTAGCTGCAACTCCAATTGTTCTTTGACCTTCCTGATTTCACTCCTGCGTGCTCAAGTAGTATTTTTATAATCCTCCCTAATCATCTGACCAAGCTTCCACTTCTTGTAAGATTCCTTTCTGTGTTTAAACTCACTGAAGACTTCTTTGTTAAGCCACGCTGGTTGCCTACCATATTTGCTATTCTTTCTGCACATCGGGATGGTTTGTTCCTGGGCCCTCAGTAAGGTTTCTTTAAAATACAGCCAGCTCTCTTGGATTCCTTTCCCCTCATATTAGCCTCCCAGGGGATCCTGCCCATCAGTTCCCTGAGGGAGTAGAAGTCTGCTTTTCTGAAGTCTAGAGTCTATATTCTGCTGTTCTCCTTTCTTCCTTTTGTCAGGATCCTGAACTCAGCCATCTCATGGTCTCTCCTTCCCAGGTTTCTACCCACTTCTACTTCCCCAACCAATTCTCTCCTGTTTGTGAGCAGCAGGTCAAGAGGTGCACGGCCCCTAGTCGGTTCCTCCAGCACTTGCACCAGGACGTTGTCTGCAACACTCTCCAAAAACTTCCTGGACTGTCTGTGCACTGCTCTGTTGCTCTCCCAGCAGCTGTCAGAGTGATTGAAGTCCCCTATGAGAACCAGGGCCTGTGATCTGCAAACAACATAGCACCAGTCACCTCACTGATGGCACCTGGTGTGGTCAGGTGAAGGGGAAGGACTAGATAGAGGAGAGAGATGGTTAGGTGGGGAGGAGTCCCACTGGAGGGGACATGGGGAATTGCCGCTTTCTGGGAAAGGGCCTGAAAGAAGGCCCGGAAGGCTGGAAAGTCAGACAGTCCGCTCCTGAGGCCAGCCTGAAGCCTGAGGGAAGGTCGGGAGCCACTGAGGCCTGGCAAGCCGCCTGGCATACCGATGATGGGGGGTGGTAGGGGACCAGGGCCCTGGACGAGTTAGGCGCCAGCCAGGCCCTTCACAATGTGCAGGGGGTGGGGGATGCAGGAGGCTCTGAGTGATGGCTGGACAGAGGCGGGCGCTGCACGGTAGGTGGGGGGGAGTGGCGGGGAGCTCCCGCTGCCATGAGCGCCAGAAGGAAAATGGCATATCCCCCCTGCGGGTACAGACACCCCCTCCTCGGGACAGCTGGGGGACGGCGCCATCTAGTGGGAGACGGGGACCCCTCCTGCCCTGCACGGGGGGTGTGTGAGGCGGGGGTTGCGCAAATGCAAGCATTGGCCCCTGGACACCGGAGACCCACGGTACGCCACTGCCCGGGAAAGGCGGGGAACTGCACCCGCTTAGTCTGTGGGGTTGAATGAGGCACAGGGGACTGCCAGGAGCCCGGCCATCGTGTTACAGCTGAGGCTCCCCTCCACAGGAGAGTGGCGGCCCGCCGAGCCTGACTCAGGCTGAAGATTTCGTTGTCTTTATGTTTCTGTTGGATGTGGCAAAGGAACCCTGCACCCTGTAAGAGGTGGAAACAAAACATGACCTGGCTGGCCATGGCTCAGGCCACTCCTACAGCTGGAATAGGTTGAACACCAGAGGGAAACAGCTGCTGAAATGCTGCTCCCAGCCATGAAGGGGCATGCTGAGGAACAGAACAGAAAACCTGTTCAACCTTCAGCAAGGGCCATGCCAAACTTCCCCCCAGCCCCTGCCTCTCTCCTAGCACTGCAGAGGCGATGGTGGGGGTGGGGGCTGCAGCCCCATTCCCGGCAGCAGTGGAGGTGGCGGGTGGGGGCCCGTTGCTGCAGGGTCCATGCCGCTCCTGGCCGGGGCACCACCCAACCCACGTGGAGAAGGGGTGGGGTTATGGCCTCGCCAGCGGGGTGAGGTGAGGCACGTTGCGCTGCTTGGGGCCGGGAGTGGCGTGGCATGCGTTGCCGACCCCTGTTCTAGCAAGTGAAATCAGAGGCTTGCACTGCTACGCCACCTCTCTGAAATGCAGGGAGGAGGGGCGAGGACTCTGCTGAGGGGTTCGCATTGCTGTGGGGGGGTGAGATGTGCCTCCGATTCACACTTATATAGATTCCTTCAGATGGAGTGAGACAGGAAGAAGCGAGAGGACAGTCTCCATTTTTCCACTCTTTAGCCTTCCCAGCTGTTGCAAGTTAACCCTGCTGAGCAAGGGATATGTTGTAATGTGCTGGCTGTGGGTTTGTGTGGGTATCACTGATCTCCGGTGGGTAGTACTAGCCCTACTTGGCTATTTGTCTTAGGTCCTATGCCACTAACACTGGATGGAGAGTCTCCTTCAGCTCAAAAAAGAGCAGGGAGATCTGATTTCTATTCCTGCCATCTCCAGGAAATTTTGAGCGTCTGTGTGAGAAACATAGTAATGACTATGAAATCCTTAAGGGGCCATAGAGTTATGGATTTGTTACAACGTCTTGGAGAATAAGAAAGGTACTAAGACCATCCTTAAGGAGCAAAGAACCAGTTTGATTTCCTTCTTTGGCAAGGTAACTGGATTGGTGGCTAGGGGAAAATGTGGTGGACATTAGCGTGGCTTTTGACACAGTGCCACATGACATCCTTATAAGTGAGCTGGAGAAATGCGGGTTTGGTAGAACTCCCTTTAAGTGGATACATAATTGGTTAAACAACTGCAAGCAAAGAGTAACTATTAATGAAACGATGTCAGATTGGAAAGAGGTCTCACATGGGGTTCCACAGGGATCTGTTCTGGGTCTGGTGTTGTTTAACATCTTTATTAATGACCTGGATGTAGGAATAGAGAGCATATTGATAAAACTGCAAATGACACAAAGCTGAAGGGTGGTTGCAAACACTTTAGAGGATAGAGTTAAAATTCAAAGGGATCTTGAGAAGTTGGAGAATTGCGCTATAGACAATAAAACGAAATTCAGCAAAGACAAATGCGAGGCACTACACTTAGGGGAGAAAACCCAAATGCCCAAATAAAAAATGGGGAATAACTGGCAGCAACACTGCTGAGAAGGATCTGGGAGTTGTGGTGGATCACCACCTCAACATGAGTCAGCAACACGTTGAGGTTGCAAAAGAAAGCAAATGTAATTTTGGGTCGCATAGCATGCAAGTCACGGGAGGTGATAGTACCACTGTACCCAGCACTCTTTAGGCCTCATCTGGAGTACTGGGTCTAATTTTGGTCACCGCTATATAGAAAGGACGTAGAGAAATCAGTAAGGATCCAAAGGTGAGCAACAAAGATGAACGAAGGGATGGAATGGAACCATATGAGCAAAGGCTGAAAGAAATGGATATGTTTCGTTTGGAAAAGAGAAGATCAAGGGGGGACATGATAGAATATTGAAAGGCTGCCATAAAAAAAGATGGAGAAATATTGTTCTCTTTTGCCACAGAGGGCAGGCCAAGAGGCAATGGGTTCAAACTGCAGCAGAGCATTTTTAGATTAAATCTCAGGAAAAACTTCCTAACTGTAAGAACAGCAGGACAATGGAACAGACTGACTAAGGAGGTCATGGAAGCTCCTTTGCTGGAGGTTTTCCAAAGGAGGCTGGATAGCCACCTGCCTTGGATGGTTTAGATACAACAAATCCTGAATCGTGGCAGGGGATTAGACTAGATGACCCTGGTGGCCCCCTCTGACACTATCGGTCTATGATTCTAAGATGATCTTGAGGTTAAGCAGTGGGCTGGGCCTCAGGAGATCTAGATTTAGTTCCTGGCTGTCTCCGTGTGACCTTGGGCAAGATTCTTAACCTCCCTGCTCCCTCAGGTCCCCATCAATGAAGTGGGCTAATGATCCTGCCGCAGTTCCCAGGGGTGTTGTAAAGCTACATGTCTTCATCTCTCTCAGCTACGGCAGAGATGGGATCCTACAGGCACCTAGACAGATCAAATGAAGAGCAAGGGGATTATTTCCAGCTTTGCTTCTTAGTTCAATAAATTGCTATTTGCAAGTAATGGGGGGAGGGGTGCTACTGTCTGTGAGCAGAGGGGGAAAGAAGAGAATTCTATAATTGCCAGCTCGTTGCTGTTAATTGAGATAAATGTGCTTTTCTCTTTCTTATCAAATTACTATGAATGTTGAGCAGACTGTGCAGTGCCGATCTGTCCTCAGTACGGCTAGAGGCCGTATGTGCTTCCCGCTGGCAGGGCCAGTGATTAATGAGACTTTGCATTTTTAGCTACAATTATCACTAATGAGAGACCTAAAACCAGGAAGTGAATTTCACCCCTTTGTTCCATTTAAACTCCCCCAGCCCAGTCAGGAATTCCAGTCCCACCTTGGAAGGAGTCAATGGTGGAGCTGAATTTTTTTTTTTTTGAAGTGCCTTTATGCCTGATCCAAACCCTATGGAAGACTCTCATTGACTCCACTGGGCTTTGGGCCGGCACAAAATTAATACACAGAATAAAGGAAAGCCACAGGGCCTAATTCTTCATTCCCCAGCATCTCGTGTCATCGTTTACTCTAGCGTGAGGTGTGGGTAAACGTTGCCAAATCAGGATCGACACTTTGCTTTGAGACTACTGAAGTCGTTCATACCAGTGTTATGAGGAATCGGGACCACAGTGTTTTCTCCCACCAAAATTCCTCCCTGCCATTTTAAACTTGCAAGCCTGCATTAAATATAACGGCCTCTCACTTAACGCCCTTTTTCATTTATACTGCCTCCCGCTTGCATCTCTCGCCTGCGAAGCTAACGCCGCTCCTCGCCAATAAGCCGTCTTTGGAAGCAGAACCGCATTAATGAAGAGGAAAAACAAAACTCAGTCAACGATAACCTCGCTGGATGGTGAGATATTCACTTGCCCCCTCTTTGTGTGCCTAGGCGCTCTTGTTACTCTGATTACGGGAGCCTCCTCCATGAAAAGCACTTCAAATGTCTAATTTAAATGGAATACCTGCCACCAAAAAAACCCTCACAAAACATTTAAATAGGGGTCCAGCACCGCATGTCTAAGAAAACCAGGCATTTTGATCAACGCAGTGTGTGCTTTAATTAGACTGGGCACAATTAGAGCTTTGTTTTTTACATAATTGCAACAGATAACATCAATGTTGATTTTTAAGCCTTTTTTAATTTTTATCCACTGTCACAGTGGCACAGAATTACGGCTCGTACGCCTTTTTTCAGGTTTGATCCATTTAAATTTTCACCGCTGCAGGAAGTTGGGTAAGGGGGGGAGGGTCAGGCAATAATTATTTAGAGGCAATAGACGTTGAGATATCAAGGTAAAGCTTTATCACCATTAAAACACAGATTGTCAAAACATACAATGCACACATTCTTCAATTAAACTCGGATAAGTTCCCAAGCGCAGCCCCCAGCCCGTGTCCCCTGGGACATGCCACCCAGGGCAGGTGGAGAGCCTGGGACTTGCGGGCTCTCCACAGAGGCTCTGGACTTCCTGTGCGGCTCTTACTACAGATTAGCTCCAGCTTCCAGCCTGGCCAGGGTGGGAAGAGGAGGAGCAGTGGCAGAGCCTCATGGTGACGGTGGGGGGGGGGCCTAAGGCCCACCTCAGCCCCCCACCATGAAGAGGGCAGCTGGCACTGCCCCTGAGCCTCAGAGCAACACCACAGGGAACCTGGGACAAATGCTGTCCCAGAGTCACTCAGCCTGGGCCCAGGACTTGAACTCTGTATATGGGACTCTCCCGCCCAGTTTGGGTTGGGCGCTCACCCTAGGGGACATGCTATAGTCCGAAGACTGGACCTGGCCCTGCATGTTTGCACAAAGGGTGAGAAAGGGAGGCAAGTGTCTCACCCCCTTCACACCTATGCAGAGGCCAGACCCTGACAGCTCTAACCCTCCCCTGCACCCAAGGCTGAGAAGCTAGCAAGTTATCGGCACCAGCCTCTTCAAAACGGGTGACCCAGGGCACCTCCACGGCGTCCTTGAGTTTCCAGCCAGTACGAGGAGCTTTACGGGGCAGGCTGGGCTCAACAGGGGAGCCCGTCCCCAGAACTTGACTCAGGGCTGAGCTTTCCCTGGCCGTGCCGCTCACCTGCAGTGTTGCCCACGTGTGTGGCAGTAGAGTCCCCTTTCCACAGCTGTGGGAGGCGGTGAAATCACTGGGGTGAGCAGAAGCGGGAGGGGTGGGCGGTTATTCTTTGAAAATGATAGTAAGTCACCATCAGGGCTCTTAGTGTTTATTTCTCCCCCTCTCCCTCTATCCGCTCACCCTGGAAGATCCCTGAGGGTTGCTCGGTTTGGACTGATCGGCTGAGGATGGAACCTGTCAGGAACCAAGAGCCCGCTCCCAGCTCTGAGCCAAACCACGTTCCCCGTGTGAGTCTATTGTGTGGGTTGTTACAGCTGCCTTTGGGCTTCCCTTTGTCTCTTTCTCTGACATTCCCAGGAGCACTGCCTGCGTCCCCTTTGCCGACAAACACAACTGTTCATTAACACGTTTAAAGGGCCCCTCCCTTCCTCTGGCCTCCGGGAAATAGCTCATGAAAACTCCCCAGAACGCTGTGAGCCTGGAGGCAGTGACGTACCCTGGGATACCCACCCGTATTGCATCACAGCACAGTGCAGTGCGGCCCCGTGGCCCCTTTGGTGATGCGGTTGGTACGGCGTGGGGACACACACCATCGGTCTAGTCACCGCTCTGTGTGTGTCTGAACTGGTGTCAGCTAGACTGGCGCAACGCCTGCGCTTAGCCAAGGCCTCAGAAGTGCGTTGCTAGCAGCAAGACTCCCGAAGGAAGAGCCCCTCTGTGGTTGGTGAGTTGTTCCGGTGAGCGAATAAACGTGGCAAGGATCCTGCCGCTGTCCATCAGCGGCCTGTACTCTCTACGCTAGCTGACAGGAAGATCGACGGCTTTTACAAAGCTCCTGCCAAGCAGCCCGCAGGGCAGGAGAGCAAGATGTACCGTAAGCGTTGTTGCCTCTGTAACACCCCACCGCTTGGCGTGTCATCCTGGATACAGAATGTTTTCAGATAAAGAGAATCATGGGAGGAGGGAATAAAATTGGATCTGATAGGAAGCTTTTACGTGCTTAAAAAACCCTCCACATGCTGCTGACTTTCAGGATTTCTCTGTTCCTCTCGTCCTGGAAGCAAAGGGCTCAGCAGCTAGAGCATAACGAGGAATTTAAACACCGCTCTCCTCACTAGGCGGACAAATGTGGGGATTTTACTGGCCTGGGCGAGTGTGTTATGATGGGTTTAAAACAGCAGCTGCTGCTTGGCAGGAGGTTTAGGAGAGGAGAACGTCCCTCTGTTGTGATGGGCCAAACCTTTCAACCCACGGTGCCGCGTGTTTGGGCCTTGAATCTGAGCGTAGGCACCTAAATACGTGTCATCTGGTGTACAGAGGGGATGGTATCATGGGACAGACTAATATGGCAATTAACTGATCTTTGACTACTAGCGGTAAGTATGCCGAATGGATTGGGATTTTAGGTGGGGTGAGCTCTGAGTTACTACAGAGAATTCTTTCACAGGTGTCTGGCTGGTGAGTCTTGCCCACATGCTCAGGGTTTAGGTGATCACCATACTTGAGGTCAGGAAGGAATTTTTCCCCCAAGGCCGATTGGCAGAGGCTCTGGGGTTTTTTCACCTTCCTCTGCAGCATGGGGCCTGGGTCACTTGCTGGTGGATTCTCTGTACCTTGAAGTCTTTAAACCATGATTTGAGGACTTCAGTAACTCAGTCAGAGGTTGGGGTCTATTACAGGAGTGGGTGGGTGAGGCTCTGTGGCCTGCGTCGTGCAGGAGATCAGACTAGATGATCATAATGGTCTTTCTGACCTTAGAGACTTCAGAGGCGCTGAACACAATCCCCATACAAGTCAATGGGATTTGCAGATCTTCAGCCCTTTTCAGTAGCAGGCCACTTCCACAAAGGTGCCTAACTTCAGACTGGCCATTGTTTACTATTTTCTATTATGAATATTTATTATTCATTTGTATTGTGGTTGCACCTCGAAGCCCTAGTCATGGACTGGGACCCCACTGCGCTAGGCGCTGCACAAACACACAGTCCCTGCACCATTCACTTCACTGTCTAGATTTCTGATATGACATGATGAGTCCGGAGCAAGAAGCAATAGGGCAGGGCTGAGGAGAAGGAGGTGTGGGGTTACTGTGGTTCCTCTATTTGCCCTCGGTGGCTTACAGCTTTCTCTCTTTTAATATAAATATGACGGTTGTTCTTGACGCATATAGTGGGTGTTGCTGGAGGAACCATGGAGATTTCCATGGAGTTGCTGGAGTCTCCATGGAGATTTCATGGGCTGGTATAAATAAACAATGGTACAAAAACGCGGTGTCCTCTGTGCCCTTCGTAGTATGATGGTCATCAGCGGAGATGGGTACTAAAAATAATCTGGGCGGGTGTTGGGCCTGGGGCAGGTTTGGGTGTTGCTCCATCTCAGTTGGGTTTTGGGATTGCCAAACCAGGGTTGATTCAGATTCAGATCCCCTTTTATCGCGATGCCTCAACAGTGAGAGGTCAGAGAAATGTTTATATTTATTATTAATTATTATGATGTATTGATTGCAGTAGCACCTACCTTTCCATCTCCAGATGTTATACCGCTGCCCATCACCAGAGTATCTGCCTGCCTGCCACGTAAAATCAATAGCAACAGCAAAGTCCCTAGTGAACTTCGTGGACTCTCTGCCGCTTCCTTTTTGAGGCCCAATGTGTGCTTGGGGTGAGCCTGGGTTGTTTATTTGGCAGGGATATAGGGACAGAAAGGGGTGTCGGTGCTGTGAGCGTCACTCTACAGAGATCAGAGCCCGAGGAAACGTTGGACACGCACACAGGGAGAAGATGACAATCTAAGCATACAGTGAGAATCCCACAGATGGAGGCAGAGGTGGGTACACAAAGGAACAAGGAATGCAGACCACGCCTACAAAATGGGGGCTGGTATGCTGGGAAGCAGCGCCTCTGAAAAGGATTTAATGGCCGTGATGGGGCCCTAAGGACTTTTCCCAAAAAATCCTGATCTGTCCTGCCTGGCAGAACCCAGAAACCCTCTCTCCTCCCCAGGGGCCACCTAGGAAACTAGCCAAATCCCAAGTTGTTAAATATCTGGGTGCAAGCCAGTGTCCCCCAGAAAACAAGGATCTCATCTGTGATTATTATTAGGCTAGCATCAACTCGCTCTGGGACCCCATTGTGCTAGCGGCTGTAGGAATATATCAAACCTACCTCGGGGAATTTACAGTCTAAGAAATCAGGTGCCATATGCAGGGTAGGGGGAAGTGGGATATAATCAAATAGGTGCACTAATGTACATATGTGTATTTGTAGTCTTAGCCTGACATATCGTTATAACAAAATAAAGTAGGTGCCCTCTGCTCCTTCTACGCTAGACCCAGCCACCATTAATTGGCCTATTGCTTCTGAGAATCCTGGCGGAGGTGGGAAGTGAAGGAGACGGTAAAGACTTGACAGATCAGTTTCGAGAGAGAGCTAGACGCGTGAGGTGCAGGATGGAAGGAGGCACACAGAGAGTTAGAGGAGAAGCAGATGAGTCTGGCGTCGTTATCAAGGGGTAGGAGGCCAAGTGCCCATAGGCATGGCGACCCAACGAAGCCAGGGCACTGCCCCGTCTAGCTCAGTACAGCTCCTGCAGCCATGTGCTCTTTGATACCTTTGGGACATGGCTTCATATGCAGAGCTCGAGCTTGGAGCAGAACCACAGGCTGAGTTTGGGAAGAGAAGCTGCTGGAGAGAGGAGCATGGAGAACTGCCCCTGGGGTGACCAGATAGCAAATGTGAAAAATCGGGACACTTTTTTTTTCAGGGCGGGGTTATAGTTGCATATATAAGACAAAGCCCCTAACATGGGGACGTCTGGTCACCCTAATTGCCCCGGAAGACCTTGAAGTGACACCGGGGTTGGCAACCTTTATCTGCAGGCCTGGGTCTCACCACGTTGACGGAGCCAACCCATTCCACTCACAGGCTGTGTCTGCGGGAACTGTACAGCTGCAAAGAAAAGCAGATTTGGATCATTTAATAATCTTGGATCTGCCGCATACTCACTTGCCTCTCCCAGAAGAAACGAACCTACTTCCTGGGTCCCCGCTGCGTGTCAGTACAGTAACACCAACACGCTGATGGGGCCTGGAGAAGGGGAGCAACCCAAGCAGTACTGTCACTTACAGAGACAGAGATTCAACTGCTGCGGTCATGGATGCTCCTAGGCAGACAGTGGTTCCACCCCCTGCGTGATCAGTAGCCCTACAGCCCAGAAGCTGGAGTCAGAAAAGTTCTCTGAATGACATCAGACTGGGAACACAAGTGACCTTAGCCAAATGTGGAAGCCCAGCTCATCCCTGGAAGTTACTGGGTTCAGGCGGGATGGATTTGGCTTTATGGTGCACGTGCTCACTACCGGGTCTGGATCACGGTGTTGAGAAGTCTCTGCAAGAGACAATATAGGCCAAGCATTGTGGGTATCGGGACCAGCATCCGTTGCTATAGTCAACAAGCAAGCAGAAAGGAGAAGGGTATCCGGGCTGGATTAAGGCAACCTGGGGCCCTAGGAACAACGCAATATGGGGCCTCATGCCATGACCCCAGTCCCACTTGGAGTGGTGGGGACAGGGGCCGCCCACACCAGAGCCATCTGCAGGCTGGTGTCTGTAGTCTTCTTTGGGCAGGCTGAGGGCAGTACATACCCCAACAGCTGGGGTGTATCTGCTTTCCTGGCATGCACTGGGCCACCCACACTTCCTGACACAAATAGTGCCCTCGGCCGCAGGGTGTGGGTAGACCCCTTACCAGAGCAGTGGTCTTGGTCTGCCCACCCTCTTGAGATGAATTGGGGAAGTTCCCTCTCTCGGAGTTGTTGTTTCAGGCTGTCTGCAGACTCAGGCAGGCATCGCCGCATTGGTTACACGCAGGTCACATGTCGGAGCTTTTCTTCACAAAAAGAAGGCTAGAAACTTTCTCTTTTTTGGTGAAAGCTGCAATTCTGGTGCCATTACGTGACCCAGGAACCAGAGCCCTAGTATGAACATATAAGACCTGTGCCCTAATCAGGACCCTAGAACAGTGAGTATACATATGACGTATGGATAATGTAGGGACCAGCAATCCGTGGGGCCTGATCCCCCATTGCCCTGATGCTTGTGTCACCATTGCTAAGTGAGTGTAGAACGCTGCTCTTCAGATCCAGGAGCATGATGCACCCACTTCACTCTGGGGGGGGGCTGACAATGGTATGAGCCACACGACAATGGGGAACTGGGCCCAGGGGAGCTGAAGGCCTTCCAGATTGTCCATGGGGAAGGCAGAATCCCAGACCTCATTGTAATTGAAAGCTGTGCTGGTTTCCAGATGAGATTCAATTTCAGAATGAAGCTCTAGCGAAAAGGAGAGAATGTGCTGTGGTTTCGGGATAAAAGACAACCCCTGCCATCTCCCTGTTCACGGCTAGGCTGCCCCAGGGACAGCACTCAGCCATGATTAGTCTTCCATTCTAATTTTTCTCTGCCTTCTTTTGGATCTGGTTTTTCACATCCCCGCATTCTCTGGTCCATTTCCCACTGTGCTTTTTTTTTCTAGACCCTTTCTCAAAACACGGGGCCTCAACCACTTCCCTTTGCACAATCTGGCCCATCTGGCAGAATCTGGTCCCATTTTGGCACATCACACCATTAGCAAACCGTTCCTGACACTGCTAAATTTGTTCAATCTGATCCCATTGCTCCTATTTATAACCCCTGGGACCACCCAAAACAACTCCTCCCCCTTCTTGTGGTATACATCCCTTAAAATACTTACAGATGATTAGATTCTATCCTTTATCTCAGGCCCTTATGATGCTGGCCATCACCACAGTATCCGAGCGCTTTTCCTCTCCTCCCTTGATTCTATCTGCCTAGGGGCTTTCTAGGGGATTAACAAAGGGATTTAGGTGCCTAGCTTCCATTGACTTCACTGGGCATTCAGTGCCTAAATACCTTTCTGAAGCCCCTCCTTAGGGTCTGATTTTCACAGGTACTGAGTAGCTCCCTGTGATGGGATGTCTAGGCCATCTTGGCTCTGAACAAGTTAACTGGTAAGGGGACCTGGTTGCACCTGGAAGTTGGGCCAGGCCCAGTTGAAGGTGAGCCCCGCCGGGGGAGGAACTGGGTGGTTCCTATAAAGCGAGGGAAGCCCAGAGTAGAAGGGGGAAGGGACTCTGCAGTACCTCTCTGGGACTAGACCACTGGCAGGGTGTAGTAGGAAACCCAGGGGAAGAATTGGCCCTGGGATCTCCTGAGTAGAGAGCTCTGGAAAGAAGCAAGGAGAAAGATGAAGAAGCCACTGAAGTGGAGTAAGCTCTGATGGCGAGTCCACACAGAAAGGCATCACTCTAGCTTCAGGGAAGCAGCCGAGGGTGGCATATGTTTGAGGACTGGAGCATGGGGAAACCTAAGAGGGGCAAAAGTTTGAGCTTGAGGAGGGCAGAAGTGGTTGAGGCCTGTATCTTCATTCAGGATTTCTTGGAGGACTCCAGGGGGGCAGCCCTTGCCCTGGAAGAAGGGTGAATCTGGAGAGGCCCATGGAGCCTGGGAAGATTGAGAGGTGTGAAGGGAAAACAAGATGGGGTCTCTGTTTTTGCTGAGAACTGATTTTAGAATTTACTGTAAAAAGTTTGAGATAGAAAATGTTTTGTTAGCAGTTATTTAATCTTAGAATGTTTTGTAGTAATGAGATAGTTAAGAGGTCTAGACCAGTGTTTCTCAACCTGACTCAAGAAAGGCAATAGTAGAGATGGAATGCAGAGAAACACCTTGTAACTTAGATAAGGAAAGTTGCAAGTATTCAGTTAGAAAATTCCTAGATAATACTTTTTAGTATGTATAACCATGGAAACTGTAATGTGTAAAAACTTGTTTATACCATTCTATAAATACGGTCTGTTTTTTGGAAGCAGGTGTCATTCCTTATATTTGAAGGAATCACCTTCTTTATGTAAAAAATAAACATTGACTTTGCTAAATCTGTTGTTTGGCTGTTTCAGGACATTCTGCTGAGCAAGAAAACTTGTTATAATAAGGACCCCTAAGTTTGGGTTCTTCCACAGAGGTCATGAAGCCCAAGAGGCTAAGGGCCACTGGGCCCAGAGTCAGGGGCTGGAGACCTCACACAAAGTTTTGACATTATTTATTGCACTTTTCTTTGTTGGACTTTTTAGTCACCCCAGAAGGGGGAGACTAATAGTGACCCGGCCAGAGGGGTGAGCCACAAGAGGCAGATCCCCATGAGGGCAGAGCGGCCATTGGCTTGGGGTGCTAGACGGGGAGAGGCTGCTAAGCCATGTCCTACCATGAGGGAGTGCACCAAAGATGAATCCACTCTTCTACACTCTCATTGGCGTCAACGGGTGTCGTAGCTGCTCAGCGCTTCTGAAAATCAGGATATTAAGCCCCTATCCAGCAAAACCCTTGAGCACATGGTCGGGATGTTGTGCCCTAAACCAGAGCCCATGGAAGTAAGCGAGAGCCTTTCTCTAGACTGTGCATCAGGCCCATAAACCAACCTATCGCTGTGGTAGCTGAGGGCCTCTTTCTGGCTGCTTTTCGTATCCCAAAAGACCTGCTGGGATATGCTTTCTTCAACCCTCAGTGTAGATAGGAAATTGCTACATTATGATTACTGTGAGTAGAACAGAAATGTCCTATTTTCTTCTGTTTCTGTCCTGAGAATAAGAGATTCTTCTGCCTGGGAAGTGACAGAAGCTGAGCTGACTGACAGATTGCACTGGGTTAGCAGAAGACCTATTTTTAGAACACCTCTATTAAGTAACTCAGCTAGAGCTTTCTCGAAAGGAGCCCAGAACTCAGATCATATTTTTTTCTCCTTAAGACAAATTGATAACCTGTAAATTTCCAGCCTCCTCTGGTCTCTTATCTTTTCTATTCAAATCCTCCGGGTCTTTGTGGGGACCCTGCATTCGTGGTTGTGAGCTGTGGAATTGGAACCTAGTTTGTATATTTCCTGGTGGATTGTCGGAAGACTTTGAACTCAGACTGGACTGTCCCGTTGTTTATTTAAATTGTGGCAGCTCCTCAACTCTTCGGGTCTGAGAGTAGGTTAAGCAGAGAGGATAAGCAACTTGACCAAGGGCACAGAGGGAGTCAGAAACAGGATTATCATTCAGGGGTCTATAATTCAGGATTCACTGGTGTGTGCTGCTACACCTCTCTCTATAGCATCTTTTTCTCCTTCATTCCTTCCTCTTGGAGTTATTATCCAAAGGGATAACTAGTATAGATTTATTTGCTAAAAAACCAAACCCCACCACTCTCTTTGCATGAGTCCTTTTTTGAATGGGTGTAAAAGATGGCGCAAGGTGCAGGGCAATGGAGAATCAGGCCTTTAGAGGTTTGCAAACTGTATTTGGGTTTGCAAGCGAACTTGAAAACTGGTCTGTGAATTCAGACTAAAGCGTAACTGCACGGTTTCACTTCCTGTGTCTCGTGCAGTGGCACATGACTGTTGTGTGGTGGCTCCCAGCACAGCAAGGAAATGTTTTCATTAAGGAAACATTTTTTTTAAATCTTATATGTATCCTGATAAGATCCAACACATAAGGGCTGCTGTGACCAAGGGAAAGGACAGTCTTTTTCCAGACCTAAAATATCTGCATCTTTCCCAACCAGGAGAAAGAAAAGTCAGAAATTATTTAGCGTCATTCTAAAAATTTCCACTTTGTCCTAATATTTAGCATGTCGGGCTCCTGCGTCATCTGTAACACCACTGAACTCGGGACACAGTGAGGGCCGATTCTGCAAGCAATTATGCACACAAGTAACTTCATTCACTAAAGAGTAGTCCCACTGTTTTTTGTGGGACTATTCACAGGAGTAAAGCTACTCATTTGCATACATGTTTGGAGAAACAGATCGCTAGCTGGCAGTCTGCAGTTAAAACAATCTAGTATGTGAATTACTGAGTGGTTCATGATATATTGACGGATACAGGCCACATCCTCAGCTGATGTAAAATGACTTCACCGGAGCGACATTAATTTACATCAGCTGAGGATCCGACCCTAAATGTCAGAGAGAGTTCCATGTAGTCACATGACTCCAGGAGCTGGGGCTTCAAGAAAAGCGCCGAATATTGCAAGTCTTGTGATAAAATCATGTCCCACAAAAATCAATGGGACTACTCTTTAGTGAATGAAGTTACTTGTGTGCATAAGTGCTTGCAGAATCAGCCCTTACTGTGTCCAGAGTTCGGTGGTGTTACAGATGACGCAGGAGCCCTACATACTAAAATCATGAGAGCTGGCAACGTCCGTGTGAGGGTGGTAGGTATTTATTTGCCCATTTTATGGATTAGTAAACTGAAGGCACAGAGACTGGGCCATGTCCAAGGTCACCCCGCAGGTTCATATCACCTCAGAGACCCGGAGCTAGGAGTGCTAGATTCCAATCTCTTACTCAGACTGTCAGCATTATTATTACTATTTAGTATCTGTACTATGGTAGGATCTACAGGCTGTAACCAAGATCAGGGCCCTGTCGTGCTGGGCACTGCACACACGTACATTAAGAAAGAGTCCCTGCCAGAAGAGCAATAGCCAAGATAGACAAATGGTCGGAGAAAGGAAATGTTATCCCCATTTTACAGATGGGTAACTGAGGCCCAGGGAGATTGAAGGACTTGCCCAGAGTCACACAGGGAGTCTGCGGCAGAGGCAGGAAATTAACCCAGATCTCCTGATTCGCAGCCCAGTGCCTGTCACAGCTGCATCTCGATAATTCTTACATACCAGTGTAAGTGTGGCCAGTTCAGTCCCGCTACCGGCTATTCAGAGAGGGCACGGGGCCAAATCTGCACATTCTCAAAAAGCGATACAGTGAAATCTAGACTTTTGCCACTCAACGCCCAATGTATCTACAAACATGTTTGTGAAGGATATGGTAATTCCTGCATTATCCTGGACAAACGTCGTTGAATTACATTTAAGTATCTTAGGAGTCCATTGTACTAAAAATGCAAAGCTTATGTGTCGTTGTGGGATTGTCTGTAACTTCTCTAGATGGGAGACGTGGCGAATGTAAAACTTGGGAAGGGTTATGAGCTTCAAAGGACTATTTTAAACAACTTTGTTTGTCTGTCTGACACATTAAGTGGGGTTCCTAGGAAATATCGGGGGGGGGAGGGAATGCAAATTACCACCTCTATTTCTGCAAAGATGCAACCTTTTGAAGCTTCACTCTGGGAGGGGAATCATTGTCTGGCTTATTACCTATTCAGGGACTCTGCGGATCAAAGGCCCAAACTGGATAAAGGAGTGACTGTCAGGGCAGGTCTACACTACCGAGTAAGTCCATCTAACTTAGGTTGCTCAGGTGTGTGAAAAAGACAGCCCCCCCAGCAACGCAAGTTACAGAGACCTAAATGCTGTCCAGGCGCTCTCCTGCTGACATAGCTTCCACCTCCAGCATACAGCGTCTTCACCGGACGCACGCCAGTGGCGAAGCTGCGCCGATGCAGCTGTGCCAATGTAGCACTGCTAGTGTAGACCTGCCCTCAGATTCATGGGTGTGCTTGTTCTGAGCTAAGCGGGAAACATGTGCATCTCTGCCCAAGAGAGGTGACAGCTGGGGAACCAGGCGCCTAGAGGGTTTGCCCTTGGGGGACCATCAAGGGGAGGGGGAAATACAGGTGCAGCTGCCCTGAACTGTGACAATGTTCTATACAGTTCTGCTCCACCGGAATTTGAGCAGCAGACATTTGGCTGATCCTGTAAGCCAGGCTTCACCATATTGCCTGGAAAACCAAGCCACCTGCCAGAGAAGCTGCAGATCTGCTCTGGACAACCCTACCATCATTTAGCGAGGGTGCTCTCAAAACAAAAATAATGTCAGCACTCTGGAGTGCGTCACTATCCTGCACAAGAATGGCCTGTCACTTGTCTAAGCAGCAGACTTAAAAATGTGGGAATGCTCCACAACACACAGCCCAGCACAATACCCACATGAGAAGAGCAGGAAGTTCGTTAGGCACTACGAAGGGATGGGAAGCAAGGCTGATATCTCTTTAACACAGGGGGCTGGTAGCTGCTTGCCCCTAGTGCAGCTCTGACTATCATGCACCTAGACTCCCAGATGATGAAGAAAGCAAGCAAGGGCCCAGTGTTGCTCCCATTTAAGTCAGGGGCAAAACTTCCATGGACCTAATCAGAGAAGGGGCAGGCCCCAAATGGGCAACGTCCCTGTGTCTTGGTAAATTGGGGTAGACACGTGTTCCACTGTTTGCCTGAAATGAGCCTTAAACCTTTTAATAATAATAGCTCAAAGACGGAATATTGTCCCCATTTCATAGACAGAGAAACTGAGGCACAGAGCGGGAAAGGATTTACCTAAGGTCATGAAGTGAGTCTGGATCAGAAGTTCCTGATTCCCAGCACCTGGCTCCGAGCACTTGACAATCACTCGAATTTCACGCCTCTCTAGCACAGATGAAATTTGCAAACTGACGGAATGCAGGCACTTTAGAGTCTTTCATCAAAATGGCTCGTTAAAGGCATCGGGGCCAGAGCTCTGAGATTCCAGACTCCAAAAATATTGTCTCCTCAGCACATCCACATCCCTGCCGCCTCAGCTAATGACTTGCCAGGTCCCCATAAAGTCAAGTGCAAATGTTGTGTTTAAGCAGATTCACGGGGGCTACTGCAGAGGTCACCTCTTCAGATTGCACTTTTATGGTTGGCAATTCATTGCTTCGATGGTTGAGTGCCTTTGCCAGTAGGGGAAGGTCTGCGAGCAAATGCAATTATTTAAATCACACCTGCCACAGCACAAATAACAGAATCCTTTTCTCTGAAGCGATGTGAGGGCGCCTTCCCATGGGGTGATGTACTGGAGCGCTGGGTGTCGGATAGCAGCCAATGTCACTGTAGCTATGCTCCCAGCCCTGTACTGAAAAACACCCAGCTCATCACTTCTCCCCTGGGAGGACGGGGGCAGGTCACCTACTTTATCCTGAGTGTGCCCTGGAGGAAGATTTTGCAGAGGGAAAATTGAGTCTGAAATGTACAGAGAGGCTGTACAATTACTCTGCAGCCAGAGGTGGGAAAGGAAAATGCAGCTGCAGTAAAGGCTGTGGGGCAGGCTGGTAAACAACTCTCAGAACAGATGGTCTATTCCACCCATGTTCCAACCCCTGTACTTGGAACTTGCATGCTACGTCCTTGTCATCCACCAGCTGCCTGAGACTTGTCCCTACGACTTCTCAGGCTAGAGGAAAAACAGCAGAGGGGTGGTTAGCAAACAGATCTAACTGCTTTAGAGTTGTGGACTCTGTCTCACAGTCTGCCACGGACTTGTCATGTCATTATCTGTGCCTCAGTTTCCCTATTGATAAAATGGAGATAACTACTTACTCACTTTGGTGAAGCAGGTTTAGATCCTTGGATGAAACATGCCATGTAGATCAGAGTATTATTAGTAGTACAAGGAAACATGGATCCGCTCTTTCTTATGACAAACTGATTTTAACAGACGGAAATTACAGTTGTTGTTTGTATTTCTGTAGCAGACAGAGGCCCCAGCTGAGATCGGAGCCCCATTATGCCAGGCACTGTATACACTCATCGTAAGAGACACACCCTGCCCCATAGAGCTTGGAAGGGAAGTGGAGGCATAGGAAGGTGAAGTAACTTACCCAAGGACATAGAGCAGATCAGTGGCAGAGTGGGAATTGACTCTAGGTCTCTGAGTCCCCATCCACTGCCTTAGCCACTAGCCCATGGTACTAAAACATAGCATAGGCTGGTGCACGTATTCCCCAGGTTATTTCTCATGATCACATGCCTTGCTAAGGTGCTGGCCATTGTCATCTGTGTGGGCACAGAGCTGGGATTTATACACCCACAAGCTCATGGAGGCACCAGGAAACTTTAGCTCATCTGGAGCTAATTATTCCACTCCGGAAGGGAGAGGGTGGGCTGGGGGAAAGCTGTTTCCTCTGGAAGTGGAGGCTCACCCCTGAGTAGCAAGGGCTTGGTTGAAGCCCAGCCAACGCTGTGATCTGGAATAGTGCATCTGGTTCTGGTGTCTGCATTGGAAAGAGGACATTGTGAAGGGTGCAGGAAAGAGCCACAGAAATGACTTGGGGGCAGGAGAAAATGACTAACAGTGAGAGACTTAAAGATCTCAGTCTGTTCAGCTGAGTACAAAGAGGATCAAGAAGTGCCTCAGTTCCAATGTATAAATACCTTCCTGGGGAGAAACTACCGGTTGCTAAAGGGCTCTTTAATGCAGTGGAGAAAGGCAGAACAAGACCCAGTGCCTGAAGCCAGACTAATTCAAGTTAGAAATAAACGCCCAGATTTCTAACTGTGGGTGAGTAACCACAGGAAGAAACTACCCAAGGAAGTGGTGGATTCTCCCCAAAGGCTGTATGCCTTTCTGGCAGGTCTGATTTATCCAGCATGAGTAAATGGGCTCAATAACTGGGTGAAATTCTCTGGTCTGTGACTTACAGATCAGACTAGATGTTCCAGTACTCACGGCTGACCTTAACATCTAATACTCTTAACGTGACTTCTGTCTGGGCTGCACTCAGCTGTTTGTTATCAGCATCTGTCTGACTTAGGGAGAGGCCACCCACCATTGACGCTTCCACAGGCCTCTGTCTGACCGTGATGCAGGGGATATAAACCCTGATGCTCCAGGACATGAACCCATCTCTAATTCATGGGCGTCAGGCAGAAACTTTCCCTGCAGATAGTTTATCCCAGAAGTGCTACTGCAGCATTTCTTGCACCTTCCTCTGAAGCACCTGGCGCTGGCCACAGCTGGAGACCAGACTGGATGAACCATTGGTCTGAACTGATACAGCAATCCCGCTCTTTCTGTGCTGCTTTATGGCATAACTCCCGCTAGCTGTAACAGAAGTATCACTACATCTGTGAACCGAACAGGCAATGTCTCTTTAACTATCATAGAATCATAGAAGATGAGGGTTGGAAGGGACCCCAGGGGGTCAATTACTCCAACCCCCTGCTCAAAGCAGGCCTAACCCCAACTAAATCATCCCAGCCAGGGCTTTGTCAAGCCGGGCCTTAAAAACCTCTAAAGATGGAGATTCCACCACCTCCCTAGGTAACCCATTCCAGTGCTTCACCACCCTCCTAGTGAAAAACTATTTCCTAATATCCAACCTAGACCTCCCCCACTGCAACTTGAGACCATTGCTCCTTGTTCTGTCATCTGTCACCACCAAGAACAGCCTAGCTCCATCCTCCCTGGAACCCCCTTTCCAGTAGTTAAAGGCTGCTATCAAATCCCCCCCTCATTCTTCTCTTCTGAAGACTAAACAAGCCTAGTTCCCTCAGCCTCTCCTCATAAGTTATGTGCTCCAGCCCCCTAATCATTTTCATTTCCCTCCACTGGACTCTTTCCAATTTGTCCACATCCTTTCTGTACTGAGGGGCCCAAAACTGGACACAATACTCCAAATGAGGTCGCACCAGTGCCAAATAGAGGGGACTAATCACTTCCCTAGATCTGCTGGCAATGCTCCTACTAATGCAACCCGATATGCTATTATCCTTCTTGGCAACAAGGGCACACTGCTGACTCATATCCAGCTTCTTGTCCCCTGTAACCCCCAGGTCCTTTTTTGCAGAACTGCTGCCTAGTCCGTCGTTCCCCAGTCTGTAGCTGTGCATGGGATTCTTTCATCCTAAGTGCAGGACTTTGCACTTGTCCTTGTTGAACCTCATCAGATTTCTTTTGTCCCAGTCCTCCAATTTGTCTAGGTCACTCTGTCTCCTATCCCTGCCCTCCAGCATATCTACCACTCCCCTCATTTTAGTGTCATCTGCAAACTTGCTGAGGGTATAATCCATTCCATCCTCCAGATCATTAATGAAAATGTTGAACAAAACCAGCCCCAGCACTGACCCCTGGGGCATGCCGCTTGTTACCGGCTGCCAACTAGACATCAAGCCGCTGATCACTACCCATTGAGCGCAATGACCTAGCCAGTTCTCTATCCATCTTATAGCCCATTCATCCAACCCGTACTTCTTTAACTTGCTGATAAGTACCACTAGGGAAGGGTGCTGGAGAAGTGTGACCGTAGCTGTGGTGACTAGAGTGCTCACTGTTCATCCACAGAGGAAGACGTAGCAGGGTAAGCTTCCCCCATGCCATAGGTTAGATATTTTTCCCAGCAGCTCTGGGCCAGATGTTTTACCATTTAGTATCTGCTGCTGGGGGCTAGGCTTTCCAAAAGTGCTCCGCACCCCTGTGACATGCTGTATCCCATGTGTGATTGTGTACCATTCATGTTCACCCTTATAGTGTAACTGTGTGTTGTTTATTGCAAAGTGTGTCATGTCAGGGGTTTTTGGAATGCTCATGACATGCTGAACCTTATTGTTATGATGGCATTTTTCCTGCGATGTCATACATGCATAGTTATGAAACTCCACTATGTAACATTCCCCAAAGTGGGTGGCTTGAATAGATCCAGGCAAACACGCAGCTGAGCGGGGGTTCACGCCTTGCGGAGGCATGCATCCAGGAACAATGGATTGGCCTAAGCACCTGATAAGGCGACGCTCATTTGACTCAGACGGAGGAAATCACGCCCATTGCTGGACATGGCCGATCTCCTGACCCCCGGTGCTGACGAGGAAACAAGTTAAAGGCAGAGGCATTTTTGTCTCTGGAGCTCTCCCTTGGAATCCGTCTACAAGCAACTTCAAGGACACTGAACCCATGGGGGAGGGGAGGGGCTGATTGAAAAAGAGTCAATCAGCCTGTGGTGAGCATTATCTGGGACTATGAGACTACTAAAGTGTTGAGTTTAGTTTAGAATGCGAGTTATCTTTTAATTAATTGTGATCAAATCTTGATTCATATTTTTCTGGCTTATAATCACTTAAAATCTTGCTGCAATCAATAAACTTATTTGTTTGTTTTATCTAAAGCCGTGCATGTGGATGGAGTGTGTGTAGGGACTTCACTTAGAGTGAAAGAGCTGGTGCATATCAGTTTCTTTGATAAATTGACAGATTAATGTAATGAGCTTGCAGGGTGCAATGTACGGCTCTGTAAAACAGCAGTTCCCGGGGTTGCATCTGGGACGGGGGTGTTTTCTGTGGGTCAATCCCAGGAGCGGCTGGCCAGAAGCACTCCTTCACTAGGACAGGGACCAATTACTCTCAGAAGGCTGGGCGTGGGCCGACCCAGGAGTGGGTGGTTCACACAGCAAAGCAGAGTAAGTCGGGGCCCAGGAGTGAGAGATCAGGGTGACACAACTACACACCAGTCCAGATTGCAGGGGGGAATGTCACAATCCCGCAGCTCCCAGGGTGACATTTACAGAGCCCCAAAAGAGCACCCAGCATCCTGAGCTCTTAGGACAACCTGGCCCCATGTGTGTGACTCAAGCAATTGCAGAGATCAGAGTGAAGTTCGGTCTTGGTGGCCCAGCCAGCCTTTGGCCTCCTATCTCCTGCTCCCAAGCCTGGTGCCCCACCAATCCCAGCCTGTCTGAGAGAGACCCACATCCCCTCAGCTGAGGAGATGCTGATTCATTCTGTGTCTGGATCTGATTTTCTCCACCACCACTAACCTGCTGGTGGTGGCACCCAGAGACAGATGCCCCCACATGGAGTGAGTGTCTATAACCATCCAGTGTTTCTGAGTAAGAAAGAGGCCCTGACATAAACAACAAGGGATGACTCAAATTCCCCTGCCTGGCTCCCTCGGGTCTCTTTGTCTCCTGACTGCCACGGAGGATGCTAGCCCAAATGCCAGGGTGATTAACATCTGAAAGCTTAGGCTGAAGATTGAATCCTCAGATGGAATTTCCACTGGCAGCAGCAGGCCATAAATCATCCCTAAAGCAGGTGTATTAAGGATGCGTAATGATGCAGGAGAGCCAGGGGAGGACAGAGACAAGGTCTGAAATCCTCTGGTCATGCTCCCTTCCCCACCATGAGACACACAGGCTCCCTCTGTCTATACCAACCTGGACTTGCTTGCTGGTGCCATGGAGAAAACAATCCTGCCTCTAATGTGACTCCTGCTGCGTCGATAATCATGGCAAAATCAAGTGACATCCTTGACAAATCAAGTGACATCCTTGAGCTATTTGCAGTGATGTTGTAGCCGTGTTAGTTCCAGGATATTAGGGAGACAAGGTGCGTGAGATTATGATCTTTTATTGGACCAAATTCTGCTGGTGAAAGAGACAAGCTTTCAACCTGCACAGCGCTCTTCTTCCGGTCTGGGAAAGGTAGTCCGAGTCTCACC
Organism: Emydura macquarii macquarii; assembly: GCF_026122565.2. Classification (NCBI taxonomy): domain Eukaryota; kingdom Metazoa; phylum Chordata; order Testudines; family Chelidae; genus Emydura; species Emydura macquarii. The sequence goes on along the minus strand of NW_027132084.1, from coordinate 1,804,844 downwards.
ACTAAATACAAGCCTTGTGCTGTGACATAGCAAGGGGGGTGGGAAAGAAACCTTAGCACTTTAGAGAATAAAAATAAAGGTGGTTCTAGCTGTATCTCGCTCTATTTCTATCTCCAAACAAGTGTCTAGCAAAAGACGGGTATTTAACTGTCACCCTGCACAACGGTCACTATTTTATCTGATGCCATTTTAATTTGTTTCTCAATGTTTTTATGGCGCTTTTCTCCTCTCCATTAAGCTGGAGCTGCATTTATTATGCTTGCTACCTGAATTGCTTTCTCACCACTCAGCCCTGCTTATCCGCACCATGAAGTGCACAAAATCATCCCAGTTTTTCAAAAATGCTAGAGGCACGTTAAAAAAGAGAGAGGAAATGATTGCTCCAGTCCCTGCCAAGTATTACCCAGAGCACTTCAGGTGATTGGAACTGGAACACTCTTTAAGAAGGGATGTCCTTCTTCAAACCCCGACTTCTCCCATCTCTGTTGCCTGAAGAAAGAAACAAGAAAGAAGGAAACTGAGTCCGACAGCTGGACAGGAATGGGATTTCCACTTTTTGAGGACATTCTGTGATTTCTAAATTGTTCCTATTCTGAAATAGAATGGAAAAAATCCTGCAAAACGAAATCTACAGGGAGAAAAAACTGTTTAGTGCTGATCAAATGTTTAATTCTGGTATTGACTTTTTAAATATTTTTTATATTATAAAATAAACCAAACTGAAACAAAAAGTCCTTTTGAAATGGAAAATCAAAATATTCCATGCCAAAGAGGTTGGAATGGAATATGTTGACCTTATCGGGACACACCTTTCCAACTTTTTTCTCAATGAAATGTTGTCAAAGTCAACACATTTCTGTGAAATATTTCACTTTTGGGATGATGAACCAGCATTTTTCAGATGAAAAACATTTTTCTGTTGGAAAGTTTCCAACCAACTCTACTTACTTAAGTGCAGAGGTAGGGATGATCATCAGAATACAGTGTGATCGAGGGCAGTGGCTCTCAAACTTTCCAGACCACTGCACCCCTTTTAGGAGCCGCATTTGTCTTGCGTCCTCCCAAGTTTTACCTCACTTAAAAACTACTTGCTTACAAAATCAGACATAAAGATACCAAAGTGCCACTGTGCACTATGACTGAAAAATTGCTGGCTTTCTCATTTTTACCATGTGTTTATAAAATAAATCAATTGGAATATAAATATTGTACTTACTTTTCAGAATATAGTATATAGAGTGTATATATAAGTATATATATATAGTATATACATAAGTCTTTGTCTGTATGAAATTTTAGTTTGTACGGACTTTGCTCGTGCTTTTTATGTAGCCTGTTATAAAATTAGGCAAATAGCTGTATGAATTGAAGTACCCCCGGAAGACCTTTGCATACCCCCAGGGGTACACGTAACTCTGGTCGAAAACCACTGTTCTTGTGGACCAGACAGCAGAAGTCAAAAGATTTGGCTCCCATTCTTCCCACTGATCTGTTGGTTGATCTTGTTCAGGTCTCTTCATCTTTCTGTTCTTCTTTTTCCCGTTCCCACCTTTGTCCCTTTTGCCTGATTAAATGGTAAGATCTTCATATATCTTACAGTGCCTAATACAAATAATAATGTCATGGCAGTGTGATGCCATAGACCTGGGTGGACCATTGACAACAGAGACTGAACCTGGAAACTCTGGATTTCAATGCACCAACCTCTATTACCTGAGCAAACAGGCCTATGTCTGTTATTCCGGGCTGAGGCAGGTTCCTCAACCTCTACATACATCACAGACACCACGTGCAAGGGCCTGAGGGGGTGAAGACTACAGACTAATGAGTCAGTGAGCTTGCTGGGACAAGAACCCAGCATTCGTGGCCTCTCAACCCCTTCCTCTCACCACCAGATTCAAAAACGTTAAATTCCTTCATGTTCCTAGGCCACTGACCTTCATTTGCTAGTTTCATTGCCAATGGCACTTGCAGCATATCCTTCAAGACAAAACCAAGACAGGGAGTTGCGTAAGGCATTTCCTCCTGTGTGTCAGAAATGATCTTTTTCATTCCCGCGGCTGGGGAAGATGAATATTCAGGAGTACATGGAGGCTGAATAAATAAGTTTAATGAGCTTTAGCAGTTCATTTGGTTATTGTAAAGCAGTTGCCATTATGAAGTCTACAAGGCAGAAAACGCGGAGCTGCTTATTAAAGAGCTTTCCAGGAAATTCACTGCTTTTGAAGGGTCAGCTGATTCATTCTTCTTAGAAACTTAACAATTCAGTTCATCTAAAAACACGTTGGTATTGTGTGTGGCACAGAACAGAAGAATGGCCATACTGGATCAGACTAGTGGTCCTGTCTGCTGACAGTAGCCAGTGCCAGGTGCTTCAGAGGGAATGAACAGAACAGGGCAATTACTGCATGATCCATCCCCAGTTGTCCACTCCCAGCTTCTGGTAGTCAGAGATTTAGCGACACCCAGAGACGGGGTTGCATCCTTGACCATCTTGGCTAATAGCCACTGATGGACCTATCCACTATGAACTGATCTAATTCTTCTTTGAATCCAGTTATACTTTTGGCCTTCACAACATCTCCTGGAAACAAACTCCACAGGTTGACTGTCCATTGTGTGAAGAAATACTTCCTTACATTTGTTTTAAACGTGCTGCCTGTTAATTTCATTGGGTGACCCCCTGGTTCTTACCTTATGTGAAGGGGTAAATAACACTTCCCTATTTATTTTCTCCACACCATTCATGATTTTATCGACCTCTATCAAATCCCCCTTTAGTCATCTTTTCTAAGCTGGACAGTCCTAGTCTTTTTAGTCTCTCCTCATATGGAAGCTGTCCATACCCCCATCATTTTTGCTGTACCTGTCCCAATTCTAATAAATCTTTTTGGAGATGGAAAACATGCATGGGAACCGATAGTTCCATGAGCAATAGACTTGGAATGGGCGATGCTTTAAATATAGTCTCTCTCTAGGCAATGTTGTGTTGGTGAACGATGCTGGATTAGCAGCCCTGCATAATGAAATCTTTTAACCACATGGTGGGTACCACAGGGTGTACGAGCGATTCACTGGTCTGTGACTCGCTCACAAACTGATCCTGATTCCTGCCAATTACTTGGTTAACCTAAAGTGTTGGCCAAACAGTTTATATGAGAACAAATATCAGCCAAGGGTTTATTGGGCAATGCTGACATTTGCCCATATGCAGAGAACCAGCGGAAGGCCTAGACACCTCTATAGCCCTCAGGCTCTCTATGCTCCTTGGCTGCCGTAGGCAGGGGCATGCATAGCTGGGCTCGAGGCTCTGTTTCCATGCGTCACATAGGGCCGTTCAGCAGCACAAGTGTTAAACTTCTTCACACTCAGCTGATGTCCGAGGAGGCTCCTTGGGGCAGTAGCTGTTCTGCTCCCGATCCTGATCCAATCCTGACCTATTCAGACTCCCTTCAACGCCTTCGCCAGGCGAACAGAATATTTCTGCATGATATTTCATGTCTTCCTTGACACACTTTGCCGGTGCAAACGTCAACGCTAGCACATTAGGCAGAGGTGGAAAAAAATATTCCTTGGAGGGATTTTTAAACAGAATCATGAGCTTTCTCCTTTTATTGTGATGAAAGGGTTGTATACCTTTTATTAGATCACAAATCAGCCACTGTAAAGAATCCATATTGAAGATATTTGATGTTTTCATTTACAAGGTTTACTGGGTCAATAAAGCTAATCTACCTATTTAAAGAGAGAAAAGGAGGGGACGTTGTGTTTCACAAGGCAATGAGCGGGCTGCCGTGTGGATAAGCTATCGAATCATAGGTGGAAGAGATTCTTTCGGTCAGCTACTCCTTTCACCCATGCAGCCAGGGCAGGACTCCTTCTGCAGTAAAGTCTCATGCATCCAGTCCATTTTCAAATGTCTCATGTGATGGGGACATTCCCAAAATCCTCTCCTTCCATGGTGAGCCCCTCCAGCACATACTGTACATGTCTAGCAAGAAGAGAATCTCTACCAAGGAGAATGGAGTACCGCCTTGGTATTATCAGGCTATTTAAGAACAGAAGCACATCCATATTGGGACAGACCAATGGTCCCTCTAGCCCAGTAGTGTGTCTTCCAATAGTGGCCAATGCCCGGTGCTTCAGAGGGAATGAACAGAACAGGCAATCATTGAGTGATCCATCCCCTGGCAAAGAGAAGCTAGGGACACTCAGAGTATAGAACTGCATTCCTGACCATCTTTCTTAATAGCCATTGATGGACCTATCCTCCATGAACTTATCTAGTTCTTTTTTGAACCCCATTATAGTCTTGGCCTTCACAACATCCTCTGGCAAAGAGGTCCACAGGTTGACTGTGCATTGTGTGAAGTACTTCCTTTTGTTTGTTTTAAACCCACTACTTATTAATTTCATTGTGTGACCCCTGGTTCTTGAAGGAGGAAACAACATTTCCTTATGCACTTTCCACACACCATTCACAATTTTATAGGCCTCTATCACAGGCCCTCTTAGTCATCTCTTTTCTAGACTGAAAAGTCCCAGTCTTTTTAATTCCAGAGGAGTAGCTGTGTTAGTCTGTATACAGCAAAAACAATGAGTCCTGTAGCACTTTAAAGACTATGCCTGCAGAAATTAAATTTGTTAGTCTTTAAAGTGCTACAGGACTCTCATAGTCTTTTTAATCTTTCCTCATATAGAAACTGTTTCATACCCCTAATCATTTTGGTTGCCCTTCTCTGCACCTTTTCCAATTCCTATATATCTTTTTTGAGATGGGGCGACCAGATCTGCCCACAGTATACAAGATGGATTTATAAAGAGGCATTATGATATTTTCTGTCTTATTATCTATCCCTTTCCTAATGGTTCCCATCATTCTGTTAGCTTTTTTGACTGCTGCTGCACATTCATTTGCTGTTTTCACAGAACTATCCACAATGACTCCAAGATCTCTTTCTGGACTGGTGACAGCTAATTTAGATCCCAGAATTTTGTATGTATGTATGTTTTCCAATAAACATTACTTTGCATTTATCAACATAGAATTACATCAGCCATTTTGTTGCCCAGTCACCCACTTTTGTGAGATCCCTTTGTAACTCTTTGCAGTCTGCTTTGGATTTAACTATCTCGAGTAATTTTAAATCACCTAAAAATGTTGCCACCTCACTGCTTATCCCTTTTTTTAGATCATTTATGGATATGTTGAGCAGCACTGGTCCCAGTACAGATCTCTGCGGGACACCACTATTTACCTCTCTCCATTCTGAAAGCTGACCATTTATTCCTCTTGATCCAGTCTTCCAGGATCCTACAACTTTATCGTCCCCCGAAGACCCAAAGTTATGGCAACCGCTCCTCCGCATTACAGCCAAGGAAAGCTGTTGGTGGCATCCTACTGAACTACAGGAACAACGCAAAGCACTTTGGCTGAGAAAAGAGACCTTGGAAAATACACAAAATCAGGAAAGTCCAAGGGGCAAGTATTCAGAACCAGCCACTTCGGCCCAAAAGTTCACACACCAAAGGCTACCTGCAGCTCCCACAGAAAGGCAGGTCTTACTGTTAAAGGAGCAGTACTAGAGAAGCAGCCCTGTAGCGACATGCATCATGCATGCAGAATTCCTCAGGGGAGCTGCTCTTCACCTCTGGTCTCTGGGTTCATTCTCACTTACCTTGATGCAAAATGTCAGTGAGTGCCATCCCAGGCAGATCTAAAGCAATGTTTCACATGACTCAGCCTATGAAACAAACCACCGATGCCTGCACAGCTTTGCTTATGGGCACAATGCAAGTGCCTGGTTTTGAAAATTTGGCTCATATGCAAAACATCCCACTGAAACTGTCGGTTCCAAGAATCTACTTAGAGGTCTAGATTCTGCTCTCAGTTAGCCTGGAGTTAATCCAGAATAACTCAGCACTGAAATCTATCCAGATACTTACATGGCCTTCATTTGAGTGACTCACATAATAAATGGATTAGCGCCCAACAATGCACAATTCTGCAGCTGGGAAACTGAGGAACAGAGAGATAAAGTGACTTGTCCAGGTGCAGAGAAGGAGCCTGCAGCTGATCTGGGAATTATATCCAGATTACATGAGCCCCAGCCCACTGTCCTAGCCACGAGGCCGTCTTTCCACCCTTAGCTACCTGGCTGATCATTTTGGCAACTGAGAGCCTCCACATCCTCCTCACCTCTCCCTACCTTCAGAAATGCAATAAAGACCAGGTCTCTGCTACGCAGGATATTATTTCTATAGGAAGACATTTTTCTGATGGGCTTCTCTCCCGTACAAAATAAATAAGGAAATGATTCTCGAGAGAGAGAGCTTCTTTATCTCTAACGAGATGCCTGGATTTCCATATCAAGGTTCTGACTCTAGGAAATAAGAGTTAATAAAAAAACTGCCCTGGGGGATTTTGATATACGTTCAGCAGCCAGTGAGAAATCTATTGAGAAAAGTTAGGAAATATTGAAGGAAGAAACTCAAATAGGTGTGAAAAATAAATAACAGTAATAAAGGCCATTCCCGTTAAGCAGAGATGCAGACAGGCTACTTCTGCAATAAGTAAAAAGGGGTTTTAAATAAATAAATCCTCAGACCCGTGAAGAAACAGGTCAACAAGATTCAAATAACCTATAAAACAAGCAGAAGCCAGATGGAAGTATAATTAGGGTGGCGAAGGGGGCGGAAATTGAATGTTGAGTCGCAGAGTAACATTTCAAATAGCAATTTAGGTTCCTTCCAGTCTGTTCATCGCAGACAGAGACTGGAAGGAAATCAGCCCATTGAAAATAATCCTGTAGGAACCTGTTAAGCAAATAACCTTATTACACCAGAATGTTCCTCCCTTTAACAGCACTGCTCCTTTAAGAGCTCCCTCTTTCATATGAGACAGGCCTGCAGGGTTTTGTGAAATATGCTCGGCTTTGGCACATATGCTACATGCCTTCATTTATGGGACGCTGATCCCTTATCAGGTCCATTTCCTATTACATTTTGCTGCTCAGCAACATCGGTAATTTAATCTCGGAGCAGCTCTAGGCGTCTGAAAGAGCAGAGAGGGGCTGGAGGAGCATGTCTTGCGGGACTAGCGCCACTGCTCTGTCCTTCCTTTTGATTGCATGATCCCCCCTGTTAGTTTGTGACCCAGGAAAGTGCTGTGCACTGTCAACTGGCTTTAACAGACCATGTGGCTTAAATACCTTCATGCCCTGCAGGGGAGAAGTGTCCTTTATCCCCCGCAGGAATTCAGTGGGATTTCCTCGAATGCCAATGGCTGGTAAATTGATTCCCTAACATCGGCTGGCGACACTGACCTACCCTGAGCCCTAGTAAACAGGACTGGCACTCAGGGAACCTGGGAAAACCCCCAGGCCACACCCAAGGAGCACCCCACCTTCCAGCTCCCATGGGTGTGTGATGGGAGCCAGTGCACAGCTGTGCTCTGTGCCCCCTAGTCGGACCCCCGGCCCTCCAGAGCGCCATGAGTTCAGCTGTAGACATGAACCTCTCCACCCACGCAGGAAAGGCTAGCATTGCTCTGGGCAGGAACCAGGTGTTTTGCCAGCCAGGGCAGACTCCATTTTCAGTGAACCACCCCCTCCTTCTTCTGCCTTCCCCCCTTTCCCCCGTTCCCCCCCCCAGAGCAGCAGAGCAAAACCAAAGGGGCAGCCAATAAGCGAAGCAAAAAGGAAACAAACGCTGAGCAGCACAGCGCTATGGTGCCGCTGGAAGCTGGCGCCCGGGCCAACTGCCCTGCTCGTCCGGCCCTAGAGCTGGCCCAGGGTCTGGGTTTGTGTAACTACAAGCACAAGACACCATGGGAACATGCTTGCGGGACACAACGTCGGCACCACGAGGTGCCCGCTGCAGTGCAGAGCCAATGAGCTGCAACGGGGGACAGATTGAGTGTCTCCGCAGGCGCTGTGAGGACATCCTTTGCAGAGTTCTCCAGCCATCCTCTCTCGAAAGTCAGAAATGCCATGGAGATCCACAGTGAAGCTTTTATTGTCAGCCCAGGCCCGGAGGTGAATGGATGGCGTAAATCTTCACCGTGGCATGCTTTGTATCTTGAGAGTGCCTCTTGTTCTATCATTTATGTGTTGAAAACTAAGGCGGGGCGTGGGGGGGAGGGAAACCGACTTCGATAAACCTGGTCCTGTTTGTGCTGGCGCTTCCCACAGCAGCCCGTCCCTCTGCCTGGCTCTGAACCCAGCGTGGGTGCAGAAGTTGGGCTGCCAGACTCAAAAAGCTAAAAAGGATTTCACTAACTTTGTGCAAAGCCGCTGTCACCAATTGATTGCTTCTCTCTCCCACTGATCACTTTGCCACTTTTCATTTCCAAAAGTCGTCACTGGCTCCTCTCAGGAACTGCAAGGAAGCCGGTCCATCTTTTCTTCCCTTCTTCGCCATGATTCTAATTAAAGCTTTCACAAAGAGCATAAATCTCAGCACAGTTGGTCTTGCCTTTAGGCCCCATCTTCCCTTGGTCTTTAGTGCTAAATGAGAACATGAAGCTCCTGCTCAGATGCCTTGGCCACTTTCTGGTTTGCTTCCCAGTTCTTCTGGAGCAAACCAATCGGTGACACAATCAAGGAAGATGCACAGTGCAGCTGTTTGGTGCTTGGCAGCTCATTTTGCACAGACACGCACAAACTTTTTCTTCACTTTGGATCTCCAAGAGTGGGCACCCCATGAGCTTCAGTTTATTAGTAATAGAGTAGTAGCTTTCTGCGGCGTTTTTCGCAGATGGGGAAACTGAGGAATGGAGAGGTTACATCCCAAATCTTCAAACTTGTGTCCCCCAAACTAGGCAACAAAATCTATGTTCAGGAATCTATCTAAGTGCCCAGATTTTTCAGTGGGAATTAAAGGGGTTCAGTACCTCTGAAAGCTAGGCCACATATTTGGGTGTCTACCTACGGACTGGGGTATGGCTTACACAGCATTTTTCATCAGTAGATGTCAAAGCGCTTCACAGCCTTTAATGTATTTAGGCTCCTGTGTTTGCAAACACTGGTCAAAGTGACTTGCCTTGTGACTTGGTCACAAAAGAGATAAGTGACCAAGCCAGGGACAAGAAATCTACTAAGTCTCAGTCCCGTGCTTTCATTCTTGTTTATGACTTCACAGTGCCATAGGTACGCATGGCACTTTGCAGACAAAGAAAACGGGTCTCTTCTCGTCCATTACAGTCTAAGAGAGACATGGCCCAGTTTGGGATGGCAGGGCCCGGGGAGTTGGGAGGATGAGGATTACAACAGTGATGTAGAGAAACGGGAAAGGATCCAAAGGTAAGCGATAAAGATGATCAGAGGGATGGCATGCAAGCTGTATGAGCGAAGGCTGAAGGAACTGGGTATGTTTAGTTTGGAAAAGAGGAGATTACAGGGGACATGATAGTGGTCTTCAAATACTTGAAAGGCTGTCATTAAAAAGATGGAGAAAAATTGTTCTCTCTTGCCACAGAGGGCAGGCCAAGCGGCCATGGGTTCAAACTACAGCAGAGCAGATTTAGATGAAGTCTCAGGAAAACTTCCTAACTGTGAGAAGAGTAGGACAATGGAGCAAACTGCCTACGGAGGTAGTGGAAGCTCCTGCATTGGAGGTTTTCCCAAAGGAGCTGGATAGCCTCCTGCATGTTGGCAGTGGGTTAGACGAGATGACCCGTGTGTTCCCGTCTAACTCTATGGTGCTATGATTCTAGGATGATAATGAACTAGGCCTTTGTACAAGTGCATCTCTTTAGTTCCCGTTTTTCCTTCCCAAGGTAAAATACCACGGGCGTCTATACCCAGATATCATCATCTCATACTGGGTGGCGGTTTCACAGCTCTCTGAGCTTCACTGCATCAGTAGGGAGGGAACCCAGCTCCTTGTTCTCCAAGATCACAGACCCGTGCTTATCTGTCCCTCCCCCACAGTGTGTCTAGCCTCCCCTCGTTGCTAGCACCCAAGGGCCTTACGACACAGAGTCGAACGCAGGGCAGCAGCACACGTACGCAACGGCCAGTTCATTGCAGCACCATCATAGCCTGAGGCAGCCGAGGTTTGCAGGCAGGCAGACCGCACGCCCTGCGCCAGGTTCCCAACAGTGAGGTGTTTCCGTCAAGCCCCAATGAGCAGTTGAAGCACAGCATGGAAGAGCCCTCGGTTTGCAGCACAGCAATGTAAATATAACTAAGGGCCCAGTGGTTCGAGCGGTGGGAGATCCCGGTTCAAACCCTCTCCCCTGCTCTGACAGAGGGAGGAATTGAGCCCATGTCTCCCGGGTGCATGCCCTGACTGCTGGACTAGAGGTCATAATGGAGGCTGCATGACTGAATTTTGAAGGGGGCCCAATCCAGTAGGAGGGCTGAGGGGCTCTGCAGGCAAGACAGGCAGAGGAGCACCTGTCTTCCCTGGATCGCTCTGGGGTTTAGGCATGAGACGGGCATCTGGACGCCTGGAGGGCAGCAGCAGTGCGCGTGCCCAGAGACAGACACTGCAGCACTGGGGGAGCTTTTACAGTGAAAACATAGGCGCCTACAGGGGTAGGCGGCAGCTGAGCAGGGGGTTTGTGGATTGCAGTGGGACGTCGGTGCCTAAATCTGGGACTTGGGTGCCTAAGTCCCTTTGTGGAACCTCGCCTCTGTGTCCCTATTCCCCTTCTGTGAAATGAGTAGACTAGCACTTCCCTACCTGCTGTGAGTATCAAGGCATCCGTGACTGAGGTGCTCAGATGCTGTGGTGATGGGACCCAGACAAGTCCCTCAGATAGCTCCCGACTGCAGCCTCCAGCTGCTACCACAATAACCATTAATAACTGAAGCCCTTTCCTACAAATCCTGAATGTCCAGCCCCCCTTCTCTTTGCATTCATGGTAGCTTGGCCCGGTTTCTTGAGGAGCTGGATGGTGTCTTAGTTCCAGGATTGAGCCGAATTGTATTTTTCACTCCGCCAGTGGAAGACGATCACACCCTTCTTTGCCTTCCACTCGGTTTCTAATTAATACTCGGGCACTCTTCAATTCCCGTAATAATAGATGTTTCCCGGGCAAAAGAGGTTTTGTTTTACTTGGCTCCTGAAGTTGCAGTTCATAAGCCTGGTGGGCTGGAAAGCGAGTTAATATGATAAACCATCACTCACAGACGCCTTTACCTCAGGTAGTCCACAAGTGCCATCAAGTGGGCAAAGAGCAGAATGGGAGTGTTACAGTATGTCTGCCTGGACACAGGACCCAGACAACAACACATGCCAGAGCAACCCAGACCTGCCTCCGGAAAAGACGGTCAGAAAGCCTGAAATAGGCCCAGCCCACTGAGGTCTGGTTTGGGAAAATGTTGGGCCCATGCCAGAAAATCTGGATTTAGATCCACATCTAGATTCTTAAACCTGCAAAGTTCTGAGCCATTGAGATCTCAGGATTTTGTTCAGCCGGTTATAAAGAGAGGAGTCATTTGCATCCTTTGGATTTGCCTTTTGCTTTGGTATTCTAGCACCCCCAAACTGTGGGGGTGTTTGGATCTAGGCTTGAACTCTCATACTGCAGTGATGTGGGCCAGATACATACATGTCTGCACATCTTTTTCCAACAAACCCTAAGCATCTTTGGGCAGGGAGCCTCATAAACAAAATCATTATTAACAAGCAAAAGCAACGAGAGTTCTGTGGCACTTTAAAGACTAACACATTTAATATTTGTAGGCATAAGCTTTCGAGAGATTTCAGCTCTCTTCTTCAGATGCAGTAATACAGAAAATAGGAAACACAGAGGCATCTTATAGATATCCAGGTGCATTGAGAACAATGGGGGAGGTGGAGTCCGGTACTTAAGACCTAATGACGACCATTGAGTAGGAGGTGAGAATGGGTGAGCAAAGTAATTTACCTTCGGTAGGGAGATAGCCACTCCAAGTCTCTGTTTAAACCCAGTTTGAATGTGTCAAGTTTGCAGATCATTTCTAACTCAGCAGTTTCTCTTTGAAGTCTGTTTTTGGAGTTTTTTTGTAGAAGCTGGTGGTAGAACCTTTTGTAGAACCTTTTGTAGAAGCTCCACTGGTGGGAGAACACTTGAATTCCCCAGGGCATTCTGTCTCTGACCTGAAAGTTGCTGTACTTCTACAAAAAAAGTCCAAAAACAGACTTCAAAGAGAAACTGCTGAGTTAGAAATGATCTGCAAACTTGACACATTCAAACTGGGTTTAAACAGAGACTTGGAGTGGCTATCTCACTACCGAAGGTAAATTACTTTGCTCACCCATTCTCACCTCCTACTCAATGGTCGTCATTAGGTTTAAGTCTTCCACCTCCCCCATTGTTCTCAATGCACCTGGATATCTATAAGATGTCTCTGTGTTTCCTATTTTCTGTATTACTGCATCTGAAGAAGAGAGCTGAAATCTCTCGAAAGCTTATGTCTACAAATATTAAATGTGTTAGTCTTTAAAGTGCCACAGAACTCTCGTTGCTTTTGCTGTATACAGACTAACACGGCTACCCTCTGGAACTATTATTAACAAGGTCTGATTGTTAAATGCTGGGTTTCATATTGTCTTTCTATGTGTAAATGAGATGGGGTGTTCACCGCACACTGCCCTCAGGGAGTTAAAATGGCTCAGAAAGGGCCAATTCACTTTATAAGCCACACTGCAGGAGAGTCAGGCTTGACTGATGCGGTTAATGGATAAAGAAGTCCAGTAGGATGGGGCAGGTGGAGCTTGTATAAAGCAAGGAAGTTGAGAGTAGGGGGTAGAGAGAGTCTGCGGTGGTTCTCTGTGAACAGAGAGGTGGGTGGGAGCAAACCTGGGGGAGCAAAAGCCATGGGATCCTGTCCCTGGCAGAAGGGGTTTACCCAGAGGAGTTGAAGGGAAGAAAGGCTGGGAAAGACAGAGTAGGAAGAAACCCAGGGAAAAAGCAGCAAGAGTTGAGACTGGGTATATAGGGGTAGTCATTAGGCAAACCGCTGCCCAAATCCAGACTGCCAGATGCTTTTGAACGGACCATGAAATCTTTTTATTTACTTATTATCGTTACTGTTTTTATTTTTGTATTGTTTTCTCTGGAGTCTGGACCTTGACCAAGAAATTTGGATCTTGAAAAAAAAAATTGATTACCCCTGGTGTGTACCTTGGCTGCTGCTGGTGGAGTCCCTGGGCTGGATCCTGGAGTAGCAGGTGGGTCCCGGTTCCCTTACCTGCCACTGGGGAAGTGACACAGACTGGGAATTGGCACAGAGGCCTGCCTGGGATGGTGTATAGACAGTTGGTCCAGAATCATGTTAATATCCCAGAAAGGGAAAACTATAATGACCTGGCCAGAGGGCTGGGTCAAGGAGAAAGCACCCTGAGTCTTGGAGAGTGAGAGGGGTTGCGGGGCAAGTAAGAGGCTAAAGGGAGCGCTAGACCGGATGAGAGCTGATCTCCAGGCCCAGCCACAAGGGGGCGTCTCAGGGATGTGTGAACCCCATTACAGTAAATAACAGCTCAAGGCTTGGGCCCATTGAAGTCAATGGGAATTCTGGCACTGACACTAAGATCTGGCCATTTCACTGACGACCATAAATGGTACATTTATGCTCCAAAGGGGCTGATGGAAACAGATGCCTGTATCAGGCTTGGTTTCTAAGTGTGCTTGTACTTCCCCCTGCTTTTGACTGAAGCTGTAGACAGTACTGCCAATGCCATCCACTGAAAAATCATGAGTCAGTCCTCAGGAACTCATGAGATTGGCTTAAAAGTCATGAGATTTTTAAAAATAATATTTGAATCTTTCTATTTGCCGTCTAGTGTTTCAGCCTTTAGAGTTCATGTTTTCCGGTTATGAGGTCTAAGGTCTTACTTTTTATTCATGAAGGCTGAGACTCGCACATATTCAGGTGAATCCAAGAGCTAAGATTAGCAGGAAAACAGCAAATATTGCCAAACTCACGATAACATCACAAGAATTGGCAATATTGCGTTGGCACTTGGCACTTTGGAGAATCAGGCCCATATATTTCAGTTACTTCTCTGGATTTAGCAAATATAATAAGCAATCCTATGGGATCGAGGGATCTTGGTTAAACCATTAAAAGTACAATTCATAAAAATAGATTATTATATATATTATAATAATTAAATTATTATAAAAATAAATAAATTAAAAAAAAAACATATTTACCAAGTCATGTATTACAGCTGATTTGAAAAATGGGAGAGGGGGGAATGAAATGAAATGAAACGAAACATTTCAAAATCATGTATTTCACAGTTTCTGACAAGGAACAATTTTTCATGTATTTGACTTTCTTCTTGAGAAATTTTTGCTTTTGAAATTATTTATACTTTTTCCTTTTAAAGGGGAGAGATGGGGAAGAAAGGGGGGGAAAATAAAGGCAAAAAAGATTCCATTTTCCATTTTCCAATTTCGTTTTTTAAAAAATCCAAAAATTGGGGGGGGAGACAATTTTTTGAGGAAATGTCCCATTTTGGAAAAAAAAGGTCATTTTTCCAATCAAAAAATATCTGTCATCTCTGTGAAATATGTGGCTTTACCATCCTTATTCTAACTAACTCAGCATAACTGAAACAAGCAGAGAGGCATGGTCTGCATTCAGGACTGACAGTGGATTTCTAATCCCTGCTCCGGCACTTGTGACCCGTCCGTGCCTAGGGTAACCCCCCTGAAAATGCCAAGGTCAGGGCAGGCTGCAAAAGGAGAGCAAATCTTCCCAATATTGGTAGCTAACACTGCAGTTATATTCACCAACCAGTCACAAACAATGCTTCTGATCCCCCACACTGGTTATCAAGAAGCTAAAAACAAGAAGTTACTCAGCCCCCTTTACTGTATGTCAGTCTCTGGCCCCCAATTAGCAACTAGGTCCAGTAAAGGGATAAGTTATTAAAACTCTATTCCCTTTACCAAAAATGTTCTCCTGATTCCCAAAGGGTCAGCCATATTGCCAGATCAGTATATGTTTGGATCTTACCCAAAACACCCCGCTGCCAGCCAATCCTTTATTAACTAAAACGAAAGGTTCATTATAAAAGGAAAGAAACAAATAAGAAGGGAGATGTTAAATGTTCAAAGCAAACAGATACATACAAATGACTTTAAAGTCCATATATATCAGATTCTCAGCACAACTGTGGCGTTTTCAGGCTTGTACAGTTCCTCTGGCATACATCCAGTACTTGGATGGGTCTCCATCCTTTGTTTCACAGGTTCAGTTGTAGGTGAGTTGATCCAGAGGTTGGAAGCAGGAATGAAAACAAGATGGAGATGGTGCAGCTGCATTTTATAGTTTCTGCCATGAGGCTTGCACTTCCTTTGTCCCAAACAGCCGCACAGCACATGGCGTGGGAAATCCCGGCCCCTGTCCACGGTGTAACCTGATTTTGGATGTTTTAGTAATTTGAATGGGGTTATAGGCTCACCAATTGATCTGATCAGAAGAGAATAAGGTTCTTGTCCCGGAACCAGGCTCCAGAAGCATTTTATAGGGACCCCGGGGTGCACAGCAGGAAGGTTCTTAGTGATAGCCAAATTTGAATAATTATATAAGCTTTTATTAAGGTAACATAAATTGATAGACAAATGACTGGTATAAAGAAAATGAATAATCAAATGGATAATACAATCTTAATTTAGAGACTCATATGACATATATTTCTACGATATGCTTTGGATTAATATACTCACACCCTTCCCTGATGACCTGGTTGAGAGAGATGTCTGGTTCCTCAACTCTTGCGTAGAGGGGCGGAGTAGGCAACGCTCGAGGGCTAAGAACTTAGACTAAGACTAACACTACAAATAATACTAAGTATAAACAAAGAACAAAATCTTAACACTCACTAAAGGAAGCTTCAAGCAGGAGTAGCTGATGATCGATCGCCCCAAGTAGCACAATTTGCCCCTGAGCACTATGGGACCTCCTTCTAAGTCCACACTTGAATTCATCACCCCCAAATTATTAGGGTACACCTATTCTATAGGCTGGCAGGTTCGTGCGTATTAATGGCATAGCCACATCCTTTCCAGACGGTTCCAGACAGTTCGTTTATCTCACCTTTGTTATTTCTGGCCCTTTTGTGGGTTCTGTGGTGTACCTGTGAAGTTTACTCGGGGCATAACCTGTGACAGCCCCCCTGTTCTGATGCCTCCTGACTTACCTAGGGTAAAGGTTATAACCATATAGGTCTTATTCTTTAACTCATCATTACTTATCTGGGCCAAAGGTCCCGACCATGTGTGTACTAACTGCTTAGCTTTCACACAGGATGTGGCCTGTAGGGTCCCTTGCATTACAGCTACAATACTTTAATATAAATCTATGACTCTATTAGAATCAAACAACCACACTTAAACCTATAAAAACAGATATACAGATATACGCAAGCAAGCAGGCTAGTCCTATAGGCTACGATGGGCACATTCCTACATGTTTTGGTGTCTCATAAGGTTTGGGCCCTGGATTCATGAATCTTTCATTGGATTGATTGTACATTTGGGTTCCCTTCAGGGGCCATTAAGCAGGTTTAGTGCTGACGCCATTCTGTCTGGGGCTGTCACCCAGGAACACCACACAAGTTTGAAACACAAATATACCAGACCTATTTAGAACTCATAATACAAAACTGATATAGACATATAAACAATATCATTATACTTTGCAAATCATAACCTTTCCAATGGTATCCGACACAGCATGTTTTGTAAGACTCATTGTAATTTTGCGATTCTGGTATCAATATACATGATCACGTATATTCCAGACAGTGTCACAACACTGACTTCTGTGATAACCTTGGGCAAATCTCTTCCTCAGTTTCCATATCTCTCAAATGTAAATCAAAGTAACACACCTCTCTTGTGGGGGGTGCTGTGAAAATTAATTGGTTCAAGTTTGCAAAGTGCTACATGTTGCTAATTATGATCGTTAAGTGGGAGAAGATCAGTCACACAATTGCTTTAGTTCTGATAATGCGTGTTTTCCTGGGCTGTGTTAATGAGTCAGCAAGCCATTTATGGGGCTGTTAGTGGATCCCGGAGGTGCTAAAAGAGCCCAGGAAAACATAAAAGCAAACAAACATCTGCAACAAACCCAACTATAGCAAAGACTCAACACTGCATCTGCCCCTATTAACAGCTGAGTTCTATGCTCCTGGAAATGAGGTGAATAGACAGAAAAAGCTCAGAGCCCCAAAATAGCCCAAGGTAGCAAATAGGGGGGCAACGAACAGGGGAGTTTGAGAGGGAGTGTGTAGGAGGGAGAAAGAATAAAATTGGCATGGTTTGGACAGGCCACATGGCCAATGCCAACACTGCTCCTAGTGTCTCCACCTCCACCTGTGTCCCAACAGAGAACCCGACCACAGATCTTGGTGTGGCTAGGTCTTGGTGTGGCTCTGCAGATACCGTGGCCTACATTTCCCCATCACAGAAAGCCAGACCGGGAGACCATCCAGTGTGAGAGGTGTCTACTGGTAGAATCTCTCCAGAAGCAGATGGGAGAGCTACAAGAGAAGCTAGGCTGAGCATCCGTGTAATGTGATCAGGCCAATTCACTTGTGCACTGGCACAATTCCAAGGCGATGTGATGGTTTTGTCTTTGTTTATCTGGAACCTGTTGAATGTTGGTACATTACAATGTACATTCTATATCTCCCTGTACTTAATTAGTCCTAGATCAAAAGATGTATTAGCGTTTAGATGAGAATTTTCTCAAGCTGTAGATCTGCATGAAAACCAGTGAAGGATTGTTTCTGGCTATCACATTGCTCATGAAAAGTAAGGAAAGATTGTCTGGATGGCTGTAACTAAATGCATTATGTATCTCTCTGTAATTGGATTGCCCATTAACCGGGATTGAAACCTTAGAACTGTAAATGAGGAATCATACTAACTTCAGAGCATGGGTCATTGCATTCAACAATGGGAAATCTACAAACCCATGCTGTGACGGGAACACATGCCAGACTGCTTTCTGGGGGAGACAGCTATACGAATGAACCCTGGGGGCGATCCTGTGTCTCTGGACTGATGGCTTCTGACAGGAGGATTCTGAGCAATTGGACAGAGATCCCCAAAGTCATTTTGGGTAACCCGCAGAGATTTATGACAAACCAGCAGATTACTTCACCTCTGCTACCGTTTGGACTTCCAAACTCTGATTCACCTGTAATGTGTTTACCTGCTTTAACCTCTCATTTCTTTTCTTAGCTAATAAATCTTTAGTTAGTCTACTAGAGAAATTGGCTACCATGTTGTCTTTGGTGTGAGATCAAGAGTATCCATTGACCTGGGGTAAGTTACTGGCCCTTTGGGGTTGGAAGTGACCCAATGCCTGGTGAATTTGGGTTTCAATAACCTTTCATCACTCAGTCCAGTTTGTCTGGGTGACAAGATGCACTGGAGAGCCTAGGAGGAACTGTTTGTGACTCCATGGTAACACTAATACAGTAATCCAGGCATGCACAGTGGTTACTGGTTTGATGAAATCTAATGATAGAATACACCACCGATTTGGGGGTGTCTGCCCTGTTTTATGACAGTCAGACCTGAGTCTGGCACTATCGGAGGTGAGCAATGCCAGGCAACGTGATGAACAAGAAGAACTTCTGAGCAGAGACGGGGGCCACCTATCAAGGAAGGGGAAGATTATCTTCGGATACAGACTGGCTAACCCAGTGAGGAGGGCTTTAAGCTCGGTTTGATGGGGGCAGGAGACAAAAGCCCACAAGTAAGTTCAGAATGTGGAGACCTGGGAGAAGGGTCATAATCAGGGGTGGGGGGACATAGACAATCATAGCAGGGACCAGGAGAGACGAGGGGAAATCAAATGAACATCTTAGAAGTCTGTATACTAATGCAAGGCATATGGGGAATAAACAGAAACTGTAGTTTCTGATTATCAGTGAATAATCACAACTATGACATAGCTGGAATCAGAGACTTGGTGGGATAATTCATATAATTGTGATATTGGTATAGAAGGGGACAGCTTGTTCCAAAAGAGCAGGGAGGGAAGAAAGGGAGGAGATGTTTGACACCCATGACAACACGTATACACTTGCAGTGAGGCTGACATTGAAATGGAAGGCAGGCCTGTTGAAAGTCTCTGGATAAGGATAAAAGGGGTAAAGAACAAGGTGATGTCATGGTAGGGGACTGTGATAGACCACCTAACCAGGAAGAAGGGTGGATGAGGTGTTTTTAAACAACTAGCAAAATCATCCAAAGCACAGGACTTGGTGGTGATGAGGGATTTCAGCTACCCAGACATCTGTTGGGAAAATAATACAGCAGAGCACATATTCTCCAGCAAATTCTTGGAATGCACTGGAGACACATTTTTAATGCAAAAGGTGGAGAAAGTGACCGGGGAAGTGCCTGTTCTAGATCTGATTCTGAGGAGGAGGGAGGAACTGGTGAGAATTTGAAGGTGGAAGGCAGCTTGAGTGAAAGTGATCATGAAATGCCAGAGTTCTTGTTTCTAAGGAATGAGATGAGGGAAAACAGCAGAATAAAGACAATGAACTTCAAGAAGGCAAACTTCAGCAAACTCAGAGAATTGGTAGGTAAGATCCCGTGTGATGTGAATCTAAGGAGGAAAAGAGTCGAGGAGAGCTGGCAGGTTTTTAAAGGACCATTTAAGGAGACATGATTGTCTAGCAGGGAATACTACAACATTGAATCTGGGGGTTATAGTGTATCACAAACTAAATATGGGTCAACAACATAACAGTGTTGCAAAAAAAGCAAGCATTGTTCTTGGCTATATAGAATCATAGAATCATAGAGTTGGAAGGGACCTCAGGAGGTCATCTAGTCCAACCGCCTGCTCAAAGCAGCACTAACCTCAGCTAAATAATCCCAGCCAGGGTTTTGTAAAGCCACAGCTTAAAAATCTCTAAAGATGGAGATTCCACCACCTCCCTAGGTAACCCATTCCAGTGCTTCACCACCCTCCTAGTAAAAAACTTTTCCTAATATGCAGCCTAAACCTCCCCCACTGCAACTTGAGAGCATTGCTCCTTGTTCTGTCATCTACTACAATTGAGAACAGCCTAGCCCCATCCTCCCTGGAACCCCCTTTCAGGTAGTTGAAGGCTGCTATCAAATCCCCCCTCATTCTTCTCTTTTGCAGACTAAACCAGTCTAGTTCCCTCAGCTTCTCCTCATAAGTCTTGTGCTCCAGCCCCCTAACCATTTTTGTTGCCCTCCACTGGACTCTCTCCAACTTGTTCACATCCTTTTTGTAGTGAGGGGCCCAAAACTGGACACAATACTCCAAATGCAGCCTCCCCAGTGCCAAACAGAGGGGAATAATCACTTCCTGCGATCTGCTGGCAATGCTCCTCCTAATGCAGCCCAATATGCTATTAGCCTTCTTGGCAACCAGGGCACACTGCTGACTCATATCCAGCTTCTTATCCACTGTTACCCCCAGGACTTTATATCAGCAGGAGCGTAGTAGCAAGACATGAGAAGAAATTCTTCTTTTATTCAGCACTGATAAGGCATCAGCTGGAGTGTTGTGTCCAGTTCTGGGCACCACACTTCTGGACAGATGTGGACAAATTGAAGAAAGTCCAGAGGAGAGCAATAAAAGTGATTGAAGGGCTGTGAGAAAAGATTGAAAAAAATAGGTTTATTCACTCTGTAGAAGAAAAGACTTGGGGGGAGGACGGACGGACATGGTAACAGTCTTCAAGTATGTAAAAGGTTATTATAAAGAAGAGGGTGATACATTGTTCTCCTTAACCACTGAGGATAGGACAAGAAGCAATTGACTTAAACTGCAGCAAGCGAGATGTAGCTTAGACTTCAAGTAAAACTTCCTCACTGTCCGCGTAGTTCAGCACTGGAACAAATTGCCTAGGGAGGTTGTGGAATCTCCATCACTGAAGGTTTTTTTAAGACAAACACCTGTCAGGAATGGTCTTAGGTAATGCTTAGTCCTGCCTCAGTGCAGGGGACTGGCCTAGGTGACCTAGTGGGGTCCCTTCCAGTCCTATGATTCTATGATTTCCATTGTCCTGGGTTAATAAGACGTCATAATCAACAACCTTCCGGTTTGATTATTTCCTCCATATCCATTCTTTGACTCACCTGATTCCCCCCTAAACCCTTTAGCAAAATATTAGCCACATTAGCAAAATAAAAGCCATGTTGGCATTTTATCTCAGACCACGCTACATAGCTTTGCCAAAACAGCTGTGTCGGCTAGAATCAGGAGAAAAAAAAATCCCACACCCTGGCCAACACAGCGATGGTAAAAAGTTAAGCCAACCCAGCTACATTGCTCTGAGCGACATAGTTAGGCCAATCTAACCCCTGGTTTAGACGGTGGGATGGTGCAGACATGGAATTCTTCCATCGACCTCGCTACTGCATCGCAGGGAGATGGATCGCCTGTCCCGATGGGAGAGCCCCTCTCATCAGCGTAGTCGCGTCCACACTGAAGCTCTGTGGTGGCACAGCTGTAGCATTGCTGCTGTAGCACTTTAAGTCTAGACAGAGCCCGTGTGGCAAAACCCTTCGTGTAGACGCAACTGTGCTGACGGAAGAGCGCTTCAGCCCACTTAGCTAATGTCATTCAGGGTGACGGTGCAGCTGTGCCGGCAAGAGAACGCCTTCTGTTCGTTCACACTGAGTCTACACTGCAGAGTCTGCCAGCATCACTCTCCCGGTAAAGCCCTGGTTGTGTAGGCAAGCTCTTCATAACACCCCTCTCCTGCGCCGCAGCTGGGCTTTCTTTAAAAGCAACGAGCCAGATACCTCCGTGGGCTAACTCCACAGAACAACATGAAGTTGCAATGAGGGATGAGTTTGGCCCAGTCCATACAAAGGTGTCAGCTATGTAGATAGACAACCAAAGACAACATCATGCCAAGGCCAAGCCAGGTAAAGGAAAAACAGCCCCCTAGCCAAATAAATGGGTTCCCCGCAGCCAGGGGTCAATGCGCACCACCTGGAGGTTGAACTTAGCCACTTTTTCTCCCCTTCAGGGTCCCTGGCACTCCCTGAAATGAGGGCAGATACTTGTGAATCCAAAGGTGCAGCAGCCCTGCCTAGGAGGGACTGGCAGACAGAGGGTTAACTGCCCCAACTAACCTCCCTGCAGGTGAAGTGGGCAGTGCAGGTGCCTGAAACTCATCTTAGCTCTGCAGAGGGAACCAGAGATCCTTGCACCAGCATCTCTCTGGCAGGTAGAAGGGCGAGGGAGCCTTTAAGCTGCTATCAGACAACCATGGGCCCCTCAGCCTGCAACACTGGCAACTTGGCATAGCTCTCTTGCCTGCCACTCTGCCTGCTCATCACACCACTTATTGCTAACACAGACTGGGGACCGACAGGTTAGGCAGCAGTTCTGCAGAAAAGGACCTCGGGGTGACAGTGGATAAGAAGCTGGATATGAGTCAGCAGTGTGCCCTGGTTGCCATGAAGGCTAATAGCATATTGGGCTGCATTAGTAGGAGCATTGCCAGCAGATTGAGGGAAGTGATTATTCCCCTCCATTCTGCACTGGTGAGGCCGCATTTGGAGTGTTGTGTCCAGTTTTGGGCCCCCCACTACAAAAAGGATGTGGAGAAGTTGAAGAGAGTCCAGCAGAGGGCAACACAAATTATTAGGGGGCTGGAGCACAAGATTTATGAGGGATTGAGGGAGCTAGGCTTGTTTAGTCTGCAGGAGAGAAGAATGAGGGGGGATTTGATAGCAGCCTTCAACTACCTGAAAGGGGGTTCCAGGGAGGATGGAGCTAGGCTGGTCTCAGTGGTGGCAGATGACAGAACAAGGAGCAATGGTCTCAAGTTGCAGTGGGTCTAGGCTGGATATTAGGAAATAGTTTTTCACTAGGAGGGTGGTGAAGCACTGGAATGGGTTACCTAGGGAGGTGGTGGAATCTCCATCTTCAGAGGTTTTTAAGCTGCGGCTTGACAAAGCCCTGGCTGAGATGATTTAGCTGAGGTTAGTCCTGCTTTGAGCAGGGGGTTGGACTAGATACCTCCTGAGGTCCCTTCCAACTCTAATTTTCTATGATTCTATGAAGCTCAGGAGGGGGCCCTGCCATGGGAACTGGGGAGTGCCCAGCACTGTTATCACCACACAAGGGTGGCATGTCCGGGGGATGATAGCAGGCCCTTCACCCGATGTTCATGCCTGCAGGTGGGGCTGGCAACTGCTGTTCGGAGCAGAGAGCTAGATGCAGTGCGAGGAGGAGAGACACAGACACAGACACTCCATTAAATCCCCAGAGAGCCCTTCAAGTTAGGGGAAGGACTGTCCCCATTACCCAGACGTCACTGCCATTAGGTATCATTAGGTTTCGATTAGCTCTCAGGGAGACATCCCAGCTAAGCAGGTTTCCTGATTCAGCCTGTCCCAATTAAGTGGACAGTGCTGCATGACTGCTGCTGTACCTCTGATCACATGATCCACAGAAACAAAGCCAGAGCTGAGTCAAACTGGCCTGGGAACTGGGGACTTTTTGGCGTGCTGTGTCTGCGAGGGACGTGTGCTCTCCACAGATGGCGCTGCAGACTGTTCTGATGGCCACCAGCGACGTGCCGGGCTCTCGCATAGTACCGCAATTCCCACCACTGCTCTCAGACACCCTTGAAACTTGGCGTCTCATCTCAGCCAACTAGCCCTTGTTTTTCAGCTTCGGGTCTCATTCTGCTGTTGATCTGGGTACTGAAGTCAATGAGGGGTGCTGGGAGAACAGCAGCTGCAAGATCAGCCCCTGTCGATGGAAGGTGTGGTCTGCCCCCACCCTGAGAGTTTTTGACTCTAAACCCAGCTCTGATATCCCCGTGGCTCTGCTGTGCCCTTGAGCAAGTCACATAGGCCCTGATCCTGCAAAGCGTACCAGGACCTCCATGGTAGCATTCTGTGAAACGCTTACAGTTCCATGTGCAATGCGTGGACGCGAGAATGCTGTAGGTTTGGATTTATTAGGAACTGGGGAACCTTTTGAGAAAGGGGGAGCCTATAAAGGAAGGATGGGCTCCACCTAAACCAAAGTGGAACCAGATTGCTGGCACGTAAAATTAAAAAGGTCATAGAGCAGTTTTTAAACTAAGGGCTGGGGGAAAGCCAGCAGGTGTGGAGGAGCATGTGGTTGGGACAGAGACATCCCTTAGGAGAATATCTATTAATGGAGATTCTCTATATCCTAGTATGGAGGAGAGGATGAAAGATGATAAAATACGGGTAGGATCTGATGAAAAAGAGTCCCTTTCAATTACATCACATAATGGCAGGCAGCTAAAAGCTGACCATTTTTTAAAGTGCTTATATCCAAATGCTAGAAGTATAAATGTTAAGATGGGTGAAGAACCTGAGTGCCTCATATTAACTGAGGATATTGATACAATTGGCATCACAGAAACTCAGTGGAAGGAGGATAATCAATAGGACACAGTAATACTAGGGTACAAAACACATCGGAAGGACAAAATAGGTCGTACTGGTGGGGGAGTGGCACTAGATGTGAAAGAAATCTTAGAGTCAAATGAAATAAAAATCTTAAGTGAACCAAACTGTGCCATAGAATCTGTATGGATAATAATTCCATGCTTCAATAATAAGAATACAGCAGTAAGGATATACTACCGATCACCTGACCAGGAAGGTGATAGTGACTGTGAAATTCTCAGGGAGATTAGAGGGCATAAAAATAAAAAACTCAATAATAATGGGGGATTTCAACTATTCCCATATTGACTGGGTCCATGTCACCTCAGGACGGGATGCAGAGACAAAGTTTCTGGACACA
The DNA here is from genome assembly GCF_026122565.2 of Emydura macquarii macquarii. Classification (NCBI taxonomy): domain Eukaryota; kingdom Metazoa; phylum Chordata; order Testudines; family Chelidae; genus Emydura; species Emydura macquarii. The sequence goes on along the minus strand of NW_027132084.1, from coordinate 1,780,086 downwards.
TTAAATGACTGCTTCCTGGAACAGCTAGTCCTGGAACCCACAAAAGGAGAGGCAATTCTTGATTTAGTCCTAAGTGAAGCACAGGATCTGATCCAAGAGGTGAATATAGCTGAACCGCTTGGTAATAGTGACCATAAGATAAGAAAATTTAACATCCCTGTTCAGGGGAAAACACCAAAGCAGCCCAGCACGGTAGCATTTAATTTCAGAAAGAGGAACTACACAAAAATGAGGAAGTTAGTTAAATAGAAATTAAAAGGTACAGTGCCAAAACTGAAATCCCTGCAAGCTGCATGGAAACTTTTTAACAACACCATAATAGAGGCTCAATTAAATGTATGCTCCAAATTAATAAAACATAATCAGAGGACCAAAAAAGTGTCACCATGGCTAAACAACAAAGTAAAAGAAGCAGTTAGAGGCAAAAAGGCGTCCTTTAAAAAGCGTAAGTTAAATCCTATTGAGGAAAATAGAAAGGAGCACAAACCCTGGCAAGTGAAGTGTAAAAATATCATTAGGAAGGCCAAAAAAGAATTTGAAAAACAGCTAGCCAAAGACTCAAAAGTTAACGGCACTCAAGGAAGATAAGGCCATCGAAAAGAAACTAAATTAATTCTTTGCATTGGTCTTCACGGTCGAAGATGTGAGGGAGATTCCCAAACCTAAGACAGTCTTTTTAGGTGACAAATCTGAAGCACTGTCCCAGATTGAGGTGTCCTTAGAGGAGATTTTCGAACAAATTGAAAAATTAAACTGTAATGAGTCACCAGGAGCAGATGGTATTCACTCAAGAGTTCTGAAGGAACTCAAATATGAAACTGCAGAACTACTAACTGTCATGTGTAGCCTATCATTTAAACCAGCTTCTGTACGAGATAGCTAATCTGGAGGATAGCTAATCTGATGCCAATTTTTAAAAAGGCTCCAGAGGGAATCTCAGCAGTTACAGGCTGGTAAGCCTAACTTCAGTACCAGGCAAATTGGTTGAAACTGTAGTAAAGAACAGAAGTATCAGCTACCTAGATAAACACGATTCATTGGGGAAGAGTCAACATGGCTTTTGTAAAGGGAAAATTCCTTGCGGGAGGTCAACAAGCATGTGGACAAGGGTGATCCAGTGAATGTAGTGTACTTAGATTTTCAGAAAGCCTTTGACAACGTACCTCACCAAAGGCTCTTAAGCAAAGTAAGCAGTCATGGGATAAGAGGGAAGGTCCTCTCCTGGATCAGTAACTGGTTAAAAGATAGGAAGCAAAGGGTAGGAATAAATGGTCATTATTCTGAATGGAGAGCAGTAAATAGTGGTGTCCTCCAGGGGTCTGGACTGGGACTAGTGCTGTTCAACACATTGATAAATGATCTGGAAAAAGTTGTAAAGAGTGAAGTGGCAAAATTTGCAGATGATACAAAACTACTCAAAATAGTTCAATCCAAAGCAAACTGTGAAGAGTTACAAAGGGATCTCACAACACTGGGTGACTGAGCAAAAAAATGGCAGGTGTCATTCAGTGTTGATAAATGCAAAGTCATGCACATTGGAAAACATAATCCCAACTGTACATACAAAATGATGGGGTCTAAATTAGCTGTTACCATTCAAGAAAGAGATCTTGGCATCCATAGATCAGCAGCATCCATAGGAGGAGAGATTGATAAGACTGGGAATTTTCAACTTGGAAAAGAGGCGACTGATGGGGGATATGACAGAGGTCTATAAAATCATGACTGGTGTGGAGGAAGTAAATAAGACAGTGTTATTTACTCCTCTCATAACACAAGAACTAGGGGTCACCAAATGAAATTAATAGGCAGCAGGTTTAAAACGAACAAAAGAAAGAATTTCTTCAGCCAAAGCACAGTCAACCTGTGGAACTCCTTGCCAGAGGATGTTTTGAAGGCCAAGACTATAAAAGGGGTTCAAAAAAGAACTAGATAAGTTCCTGGAGGATAGGTGCAGCAATGGCTATTAGTCAGAATGGGCCGGGATGTAAATCCGTGCTCTGAAGTGTCCCTAGCCTCTGTTTGCCAGAAGCTGGGAATGGCAACAGGGGATGGATCACTTGATGATTAATGTTCTTTTCATTCCCTCTGAAGCACCTGGAACTGGTCACTGTCAGAAGACAGGATACTATGCTAGATGGACCATTGGTCTGACCCAATATGGCCATTCACGTGCTGGTTACAAGAGCATGCTTATATCAAACTCATTGCCGGATTGGGGCCTGCCAAAGGTTGGTGTGGGTGATAATAATGTTGACCTGCCTTCAGAAGTTGCTGTGAGAATCAGCCAGACTCCTCCAGGCCTGAAGCTAGGAAGTGCTACATATTTTATAATGATTATTGTTTATTTGTGAAGTGCCAGCAATGTACTCAGCGATGCACAAGGCACAGAATTAGGGACAACCTCTGCCCTGCAGACCTAGAGATTCACAGATAAGAAGAGGTGTCCCAGGAGTCCCAAAGGAGAGCGGTTATCTTGGAGTCCTTTAATTAGATCATTGTAATTATTTGGCATGCAACTAAAGAAATAAGCAATGGTCCAGCTTGGCGTAAATTGGGTGTAACTCTGAAGAAGTCCCCCGCTTTATTCCTTGCGTAGTTGTTTATCCTTCGTGCAGGGCAGGTGTAAGCTCTGGCCATGTCGGAATGGTAGCTCGGCACAGCTGCAGATGACTGCACACAGTGTAGGGCAGTGCAGAATCAAGCCCAGGGCACTGCACCGGTGTAAACACAAATCCTACAGAAAATATCAGGGCCTGGGTCCTCAGCTGGTGTCAATTGGCTATTAACACCAGCCAAGGATCTGCCCCACGATTCACTCATTTCATGCAAACAAAACTCCCTCCTCCTGTCTCTGTCCCCCTACTCCCTTCCTCCCTGGTACCTTTCCTTCTCCTGTGGCAAATGATGCCCTGTTAGAGCCATAGGGCCTGATTCTTCTCTGGCTGACAGTCCTTACACCAGTTTGATACCGGTGTGCCTCCATGGAGTTCAGACGAGAGACTCCCGATTACAAACCAGACCTGTATTACTCCGATTTGCCACTGGGTGTCGCCAACACATCATGCTTTCCCGTTCCCTATCCAGCGCCCCAGATTTCAAGGGGAAAGGCCGGAAGGCTCCATACAATGTCAGTGCCCGGATGGTCCCTCCAAACACGCCCTTCCACCGGAAGGGGCAAGATTCGCATTCGACACCCTGATACGAATCGGTTAGAAAAGACATGGGGACCCAAAGCCAAGAGGGCTGGGATTTTCTCACTCCACTGTCCCAACTGCACACAGATAATGCTGGCCTAGCACAGGGGTGTCCAACCTGTGGCCTTGGAGAACATGTGTGTCTGTTTATAAACGGAAAACGCGGCTCTGCACGCCATCCTGCAACTTCTAAACTGAAGGGCCTGGCAATACCAGGCGGCAGTAGGGGGCGCTGCCTCCCCAGCTGACTCCCAGCACCATCCTGCAAGCCCAGCAGTAGCTCTGGGGTGAGTTGGGCATGCAGGGAGCAGCTACTGGGCCTTCCTCCTCGCAGCTGCCCAAGAGCTCCCCCGCTGGCTGCCGGCTGCACTGCAGGGGAAGGAGGAGCGAGTAGTTCTAGACGCCCAGTGGCTTGCTTTGCGACCACACCGTGGGAGCCCCAGGAAGACCAAGAGAGGAGTCCAGCTGGCTGTGCATTAGGCGAGGAGTAGTGCAAGTCTCGGTTGAGACCACGTGAAGTCCCGTGTTAGGTCCGTGGGCTCGAAAAGGCTGGATGGCGCTGCTCTGACAGATCCAGATGTGGGTGCCAGGTGGAAAGCGTCTCTCTCACTGGTGCTGCAATCTTGCACATAAGCCACTTGACAATCTCCTGTATATTTTCCCAATGACACAACAACGGTGGCTGGGCTTTTCCAGATAGACAAGTGGCAGCTGTACATCTGCCAGGGGAATGAACTCCAGCACTAGAACCCCCCTCTACCCCAGCGCTGCAGAAGGACGAATAAGCCTCCCACATTCCAGCCGCTGGGAGTGTTTCCTCGCTTAGAAAAGCGTGTGATCGTGACTGGCAGGGGGCGGCACGTTAAGGAACATGTTTACATAGACTCTGCCAAACCACAGGAAGTCCCAGCTCATGGTGGTGAGGATGCAGAGGAGAGAATTAGGATTTTGTTAGCCACTTCCCAGTGGTGCTTGCTGATGATGGCAAAGGCAAGACGAGAGGATTACAGTGCTATTATTTCGGGTCACGCCTGGGGCTGTGTCTCCAAAAGAGCCGGATTCTCCTCTCACGTGAGGTTTATCCGTGTGTCAATTCAATTGGCTTCAGTGCAGCTACGTCTGATTTACACCGGTGGAAGGGAGAGGGAAATGTATTGTTGCCAGCTCTTGAGATTTTATCACAAGTCCGGCAATGTTTGGTGTTTTTCTTCAAGCCCCAGCTACTCAGTGCAAGAGATGGCATGAGAATCTCGGCTGTATCTAAGTTACTAGCCCTTGGACTTACAAAGGAAAGCTTGAAAATGCGACCTGAGTGTAACCTATAGTCTTAGAACCAGAAGGCAAATAGAAGGAACCCAACTTTTTTTTTCCCCTTAAAAATCATGAGATTTTGTTGCTAAATTTCATGGCTTTTGGGGGCCTGACTCATAAATGTTGATTGCTTGGGATTGGCACTTGACAATACTAGGAAAATCAAGCCCAGCATCTCTGTGGCACCCACTGGCAGCACAATAACTGCATGTGTTCAGGGCTCTACGCCATGGGCGGTGCGCTCGTGTGGTTGGTTAATATGTTCGAGTGCCTTTTGAGAACGTGCCCCGCAGGATCACAGCAGAGTACAATACAACAGGGCTTGTATTGTTCATTGCACATCATTTGTCAAGCAATTTATAGTCGCACAGCGCTTGTCATTGTGTGGTGCAATTGCAAATTGCTGGTCAGTTCAATCAGCCGGGGGCCCTTTTGGGTTGAGTTTTCATGAATGGGATTTCAAACATTTAACTCATTGCTTGGTGTGTTACATGTGCCCCTCTGTGCTAGAGCTGAGAGGGATGCGAGTCTGTTATAGGTGCCCCTAGCTGGATGTCTTCCTTTGGCTCAAACAGTAAAAACTCCTGTGTTTTAGGTCTCGAGGTCCCTGGGTCAAGCCTTGGTCATGACCAAAATAGTGGCTGGTCCACTCACACATCAGGGAAGACTAGAATTGACCCCAGGAGGTCATCTAGTCCAACCCACTGCTCAAAGCAGGACCAATCCCAAATAAATCATCCCAGCCAGGGCTTCATCAAGCCACACCTTAAAAACCTATGGAGATGCCACCACCTCCCTAGGTAACCCATTCCAGTGCTTCACCACCCTCCTAGTGACAAAGTTTTTCCTAATATCCAACCTAGACCTCCCCCACTGCAACTTGAGACCATTGCTCCTAGTTCTGCCATCTGCCACCACTAAGAACAGCCTAGTTCAGTGGTTCCCAGCCTGTGGGCCAAAAGTGGCCTGTGGGTTTTTTCAAAGTGGCCCGTTGCTCTCCTCCCGCTGGCTGCAGAAGGGAGCTGCTAAGGACCCAAGCGGAGCGCGTTGCCGTGGGGCTACAAGACCGGTGCAGGCTCCTTTGCTGCACCCAAGGGGTGGGAGATCAGCGCTTTCCTCCCCTAGTTCCAGCAGGGATCATGACAAAGTGCTCTGCCTGGGTCCCTAGGCGCTGGGGAACCTGCTGGAGGCAGAGGGAGGGGAGCACTGGTCTCCCATCCCCCTGGCTGCAGAAGAGAGCCAAGTGGAACCCTAGGTACCCCGGTGGAATGCATGGGACTACAGGCCGTGTGACTACAGGAAGGTTTCCCTGCTGCAGCCAGAGGGATGGAAGAGCAGCAAGAAGGCAGCCTCCTTGCTAAACTCCTTCTGCCTGGCTGCAGGGGGTGGGGGTCGCAGCTGCTAGCTGAGCAACCAGGACCCACCATGCTTGAGGAGAGGGGCAGGACTCTAAAAATCAGGGCCTTCCAGTTTGGCCTGCACTTAGCAGCCCTCCCACCGTGACTTAGCCACCAGGCTGTGTGCTTCAGTGTGTGGTGACATCACTCATCTACACCAGTGCTTTGTCTGTGAGCGTGTGACACGCTGTGAGTCATTTGTAGGTGTAAACCGGTGAATGTAAAAATGAGCACAGGAGCATCAAAACGTTCCCTTTAAACATGTACTGATTTGTAGTCCTTAATGGTGTGTATGTCAATACATTTTTTATGAGTGGATAGACTGGTGGCCCTTCAGCGTTGTAAAAATGATATTTGTGGCCCTCAAGCCAAAAAGATTGGGAACCACTGGCTTAGCTCCATCCTCCCTGGAGCCCCCCTTCAGGTAGTTAAAGGCTGTTATCAAATCCCCCCTCACTCTTCTCTTCTGCAGACTAAACAAGCCCAGTTCCCTCAGCCTCTCATGAGTCTTGTGCTCCAGCCCCCTCATCATTTTTGTTGCCCTCCGCTGGACTCTCTCCAGTTTGTCCACATGTAAGTTTGGGGATTGGCTATTTTTAATTCACCTGTGAAATACCCGTATCCACTATTCATTCTTGGGAAAGAACATTTCAGACATGCAATGAGGGAACAGAAACTATACCATCTGACTTACGTGTCCAATCATACACCACGAATCATGAACATCAGGGCAGCAAAGATCTGGTGAACAACCCGTCGGCGGCTTGATATGTTTGTACAAACCGTTCAGTTAGCAATTGTCAATGGATTCATAAAATCTAAAGTTGGTTTTTAAATAATTAGCCCAAAGGGGTGGAAAATGAACCAAATTTGCTGGATAAATTATTTGCCATGAACAATACTAGCCCTGCTGTGCTGTACCCATTAAGCAGCAGGGCCTGTTAAGAGAAGGTGCTGTGTCAAGTGAGGTATTTCCAGTAGAGATAGGGAAGTAATACTGCCATTGGCCAAGGCACTGGTGAGATCTCATCTGGAATTCTATATACAGTTCTGGTGATCCATGTTCAAGGAAGATGAATTCAGACAGGAGCAGGTGCAGAGAAAAGCTACTAGGATTATCAGAGCCGGAGGGGGCCTAGCTTCCAAGCGGAGACGAGAAGAGCTTGGCTTGCTTAGCCTAGACAAATGAAGGCTGAGAGGGGATATGATACGCTCTTTGTAAATACCTCACAGGGGTGTACACCAGGGAGAGTGAAGAACTGCTTAAGGACAGTGTTGGCACGAGAACAAATGGGTATAAACTGACCATGAACAAATTCGGGCTGGAAATTAGAAGGTTTCTAACCACCAGAGGTTCTGGAACAACCTCCCAATGGTAGGAGCTGGGCACAAACAACCTAAAATGGAGCTCGATAAGTTTACGAAAGGGGTTGCCTGCAAAAGCAGGGACTGGAGTGGACTCAATGACCCAGGAGGTCCCATCCAGTTCTATGTCCTACATTCCTTTGTTAAGAGGCTGAAATTCCCAAAAGATTTCAATTGACTTTAAATACTGTAATGAATAAGAACAATACAAAGAATGCAAGGGTAAGAATGATACTGAAAGCATCAGTGTGTTTCAGCTTTTTTTTTCAAAGCTTTATGTCTTCTGTTAACCTTTTATTTAGCAACATCCTTATTAAAAGATCAACCCTTGGACTTTCACACCTAGTAAAGACTCGCTTGGGTACACTGTAGTCACTAGGAATTGGCTCTGGCTTTTCACCCCTGCACACTCTTCAATAACATCCTTTATCTTTAGGCTAATTTGGTTCCCCTTAAGGTGGCCTCCCTGATTAAGTAAGCTATATTGTAATCACAGTCTCCTTTTAAGTAACAGCACTATCACACCAAGGCATGATTCCAAGGAGTGCAGTTATTATTATCATCGGTGTTAGTTTCATGGCTCAGACACTGCCCCGTGCTTTGAACATTTTATCCCACAGTGTTTAAAATGGAAAAAACTAAGAAAACCACAAATCATCCAGCAGTTAACCTCTTTGGCCCTGCCCAATGTACTTGATAAATGGGGAGAAACACCCCAGGCAGGCAGCGTTGTCTCAGTGTTAGCACGGAGGGCTGGGAGGAAAAAGCTCTATAGTGTTATTTCCGTCTCTGCTAAGGCTCCCATTGACTTCAGTGGGCTTTGGATCAGGCCTTCACCCGGACTCCAAGCCAGCTAAACACAGGATGAACTTTATGCACCTGTATAGTTCCACTGAATTCACTCAGGGCTGGGTGACCTTGGACAAGCCACTGATAGCTCTGTGTCTCAGTTACTCCACCTGTAAAAAGGGGACAGTAACATCTGCCTACCTCATTGGGCATTTGCAAGGATTCATTAATGTTTGTTAAGCTTCTTGGGAGCCTCAGATGAAAGATCCATGAGCTAGATTTTGATCTCATTGACGCAAATACAGACAAACTGTACTAAGTCAACTGAGTTACTCCAGGCCTACATGGGCGTGAGATCAGAACCTGACCCCTTCCGTTTAACATATTGCTATTACTGCCCTTGTACTACGCACAGTCTGAGAGGTAAAACACCCCTATGTTTTACCCTGAAACGTGGTGGACCCTCCGAGACGCCCCGAAGACACGTTGGCACTTAAAAGAACACCACCATGGCACGAGGGCCCAGCAACAGAATCATAGAAATGCCAGGCTGCAAGGGACCTCAAGAGGTCACCTTGCTCATCCCCCCCGCACTGATGCAGGACCATGCATACCTGGATGGACCACCCCTGAGAGGCATTTGACTGACCTGTTCTCAAAAACAGCCAATGACAGGGATTCCACAAGCTGCCTTGGTATCCTGTTCCAGTGCTTATCATTAGAAAGTTTTTCCTAATATTTAAACAAAATCTTTCTTGCTGCAAACTTTTTTTTTCTATCTTCTGTAGACATGGAGAACACAACTAATCACTGTCCTCTTTGTAACCACTTTTACATGTTTGAAGACTATCATCAGGTTCGCCCTCAATTGCTTTTTCTCTAGACTAAAGATGCCCCCTTTTTAAAAAAAAAACCCTTCTTCATAGGTCAAGTTTTCCACACCTTTGGTCAGTTTTGTTGTCCTCCTCTGGACTCTCTCCAGTTTGCTCACATCTTTCTTAAAAGGTGGCACCCAGATGTGGACACCACACTTCAGCTGAGGCCTCACCAGTTGTGCGTAGAGCAGGACAAACGTTTCCCGGGTCTCACATCTGCCAGTCCTGTTAATACACCCCAGAATGACAATTAGACAAGAGAGAGGTGAACTCCCAGTGGATTGTGGCCTGGATCTCTTGCCTGGCACCAAGTGCAGTTACTGACACCTCTGCAAAGTGGGTGTGTGAGCCAGGGTCTGGATGAGCTCTTTCTGCCAGCTATTGATGAATTGGGGGAACATTCCTCAGGAGCAGATCATATTTGCATAGACACACCTACTTTGCCTAGGTGATCCGTAGCCAGATTTGCTTTGCCAAAGTGATCCATTTTGGCTGTTTTAGGTTAAAATTTACTTTTCTCTTGAATGCAGGGGTAACGAATTGTTGTTATCCTTACTGTGTGACTAAAGGGCAGTAGACCTGTACTTAACATGCCTTAATTTAGCAGATCACCCTAACGCTAACCTCACTTGCTAAATTGAGGGGTGGGGAATGCCCAATCTAAGGGAATATCAGAGCAGAAGGGATAGGTGTTCCTACGTGGTGCTGAGTTGTTTAAAGGGCTCTAAAAGTCATTTGACTTTCCCTCCAGTATTTAAAAACAGAGCTGAGTGTTCTGGTTTTTCCTCAGAGATCGCTGGAACAGGAAACACTGATAAACTAGTACAGGGCTTCAGCCTTCCTCTCTATCTGAACTAGGCAGGTGTAACTCCATAGTGTAGATACAACCTACGCCAGTTGAAGGGGGTTTTCCAGGGTGACGGAAGCACTTTTCTGTCAATGTAGCTGTGTCTGCACTGGGAGTTATATCAGCAGAGATGTGACTCAGTCGGGGTGTCATTTTTTCACACCCCTGACCAATGGAGCTATGTCGACTTAACTTTTAAGCGCAGACCAAACCTGAGACCTGATGCTTTGGACAGTGTTGCGCTGAAAGGCAGTGCGAAAAGAGTAGCAGCCGAGAGGTTCCCCACCACCCAGGGAAATCACTGAGGGCTGGAAGAAGTGGAGGAACCTCAGGACATGGCATTGCAGCTGACAGCAGAGGTGCTGGTGAGCGGCGGCAGAGGTGCAGCGGTGAACAGCAGTGGAGGCATCCTTCTCCCCTCACTGATGGGAACTGAACCCACCTGCCCACACCCCTGGACGCTGGGATTTTGCTGATCTCAGACAACCATCCAGGAGTGGGCTACAGCGGCGGGAAAGGGGAGTGGTGTGTTAAAGAGACATTCATCCATCAGATTTTCACACTGCAAGTTGGGGAACTGGGAGAAAGGACACTGCCCAAGATACTGTGGGGTGGGTGTTTTACTTAGGGTACACATACCTCTGCGTCATTGTAGCAGTGGTTTCCCAAATTAACACTGGGTTTCCTTCGCCATTTAATAAAAGTTTTCTTTTGTCATACAGACTCAGTGCTGATGAGTGGGAAAGGATTATCTCTTAGAGGGGGTACGGGGTAGTGATTAGTTTCCTGGGTGAAGGCTTGAGCCAGTTCTGTTTTGTAATATTAAGAGGAACCCCTAGGTATTGAACCCTTGTTACTGCCGCCATCTCCTGGCAGAAGGGTTACAGGTGCAGGTTTGTTACCATTCCAACCCGGTAGCATTTTTCACCCTTTAGCTCGCCCTTCTGGCCAGGGGTCAATCATTATAGTAGGTGCCAGGCTTCAGACTCAGCATTTCGGTAGCAGCCGGCCACAGAATTGATCCTGACAGTTTGAAGCTTTAAGTCAAGATAAAATCCATCCCGAAACAGTTAATCAGCACCATAAAATTGGAGGGGAACCATGCAAATGACAGGACGAATAAGCCAGCCAACATCCAGTGCATTATAAATAAGTAACAAGCCCTCATCCCTGAAATGAAAGGCCAAGCAAACCCCAGCGGTCTCTCCGGCTCCGAGCATGGCTTTGGGATAATAAATTATCCCCAGATTATCTGTCCCCAGCGTTGTTTTGTTCATCTGCTCTGCACTCTGGCTGTGTTTGCGTAGGGGATTAATTGTTGCTGCTGCCAGCAGCGCTGAAGAAGTTAAAGCTGCAGACTCTTAATTACCATGATTGCTCCATGGGAGTGAAAGGCAACAAATGTAATCCAGATACAAGGAAATCTTTTTTTTTTTCTCAACCCCCTACCAAGCCCCACACTTAGCCTGTGGAGATTGCTGCTATAGGCTTTCATCAAGGCAAACGGGATGAGGCGTTCGCCGTTCATGAACAAGATGAACCTCGGCAGTCACGCTAGGAGAAAGGTGACAAGGATTGATCTGTCAACTGAACGTCAGTGGAGGGCAGGCTGAAATCTTCCCCTTCCTCTGTGCCACCCCGGGTGTTCTACTGCACCGTGGAGCGCAGAGCGAGGACTGGCTGAGGCTGTCCGCTGACGCGTCCTGCATGGATCACAAGGAATCACGCAGCCCGTTGGTATGTGCCACCATGCCACCTCCTGTGTTCTCACAGGTCAGGAGGTCAGTGAAGACACGTGGCTGCTTGAAATGCATCCCAAGGCCAGCCTACTGGAGACCTGCTCCTTGCATCACGTTTTAGGCTGGGGGCCAGTTTGTCTGCCTGGGAATTAGTGACTGGCTGCTTTCAAAGTCCCAAATCCTGCCCCGTGTCACAAGTTTATCTGTTCCCAAGGAGAAGAAATCCTGCCTCACCCAGCTGCTCCACGGTCTCTGCTGTCATCTCTGGGCTACGGTAGCCCCCCTCGTGGCGTTAGTGTACCCTCAGAGACGGAGGGAATGGCCATGTCAATCAGTCCAGCGCCAGAGCCACTGCTCTCCCTCTGACACACCCTGGGGCAGAATGGGGCTGAGCCCCACAGTAATACATGGACTCTGGTCCTCCAGCATAAACACCATGATCGTGCTGCCACCCCCGCAGCAGAACCACTGCGATTCTCTGCACGAAGGCTCTCCGGCTTATGGACAGGGGGCAGCAATGGCTCTGAAAGGTTCAGACTCGGCTCCAAAACCTCGCCTGCTTCCCCCAGTACCTCTGAGTGGGAAGCCAGGCTGGAAGCCTGTCAAGAACAGGCTCCCTCATGAGATGTCCAGCATATCCTGGTTCTGTTTGGGCTGGAAACGCCATGAGAACAACTCTCCTCATGATATTTCAGATTTACTGCTTCCGGGCCCGGGCTGAACAAGGAAGTGCAGAGGCGTGGGAACCGGCAGGAGAGACACACACATGAGAACGTTAACTGATCTGAAACCTCAACACAGAGCTCTGTCTTGTTGGTGTGATTCTTATGTTAGCTGAATTGCCTTGCCTCCTGAGAGTATTTCTACCATCCAGTGCAGACTCCCTCTGTGGATCTGATTAGGCAATCTCACAGCTTTCATAGAATCAAAGGTTCGAAGGGACCGCAACGGTTATCTAGTCTAACGTCCTGCCACGATGCAGGATTTGTTGTGTCTCAACCAACCTAGACAGATGGCTATCCAGCCGCCTTTTGAAAATCTCCAGTGAAGGAGATTCCACGACCTCCCTAGGCCGTTGGTTCCATTGTCCTACTGTTCTTACAGCTAGGCAGTTTTTCCTGAGATTTAATCTAAAAATGCTGAGCTGTAGTTTGAACCCGTTGCCTCTTGTCCTTCCCTCTGTTAGAAAAGAGAACAACTTTACTCTATCTTTTTTATGGCAGTCTTTCAAGTATTTGAAGACAGCTATCACGTCCCCCCTTAATCTCCTCTTTCTTTTCCAAACTAAACATACCCAGTTCCTTCAGCCTTTGCTCATATGGCTTCCATTCCATCCCTCTGACCAGCTTTGTCGCTCGCCTCTGGATCCTTTCCCATTTCTCGACATCCTTTCTACACAATGGCCACATCATTCCAACTGAAGCCTAACCAGCACCGAGTAGAGATGTACCATCATCTCCTGGGACTTGCACACTATGCCTTTGTTAATGCAGCCTAACATTGGATTTGCTTTTTGTGCAACAGCATCGCACTGCTGACTCATGCGAGGTTGTGAGCCAACACAACTCCCAGATCCTTCTCCGCAGTGCTGCTGCCAAGCCAGTTATCCCTCATTCTCTATTTGTGCATTTGGGTTTTCTTCCCTAATTGTAGCACCTTACATTTGTCTTTGCTGAATTTCATTTTGTTGTCTATAGCCCCGTTATCCAATTTATCCGGATCCCTCTGAATTTTAGCTCCATCCTCCAAAGTGTTGGCAACCCTCCCCTTGCTTCGTTTCATTTGCAAATTTGATCAGTATGCTCTCTATTCCTACATCCAGGTCATTAATAAAGATGCTAAACAACACCAGACCCAGAACAGATCCCTGTGGAACCCCACGTGAGATCTCCTTCCAATCTGACATCATTCCATTAATAGTTACTCTGTGTTTGTGGTTGTTTAACCAATTATGTATCCACTTAGTGGTAGTTCTGTCAAGTCCGCATTTCTCCAGCTGACTTATGAGAATGTCATGTTGGGACTGTGTCAAAAGCCAAGCTGAAGTCCAGGTATCTTATTTTCACTGCATTCCCCCCCTACCCACCAAACAGGTTACCCTGTCAAAGAAGGAACTCAAGCTGGTTTGGCATGATTTATTCTTAGTAAATGCAGGCTGGCTACTAGTGATCACCCCTTCATCCTCCAGTTTCTGCAAATTCCATGTTTTATCCATTGCTCTTGTAGCTTCCCGGTATCAAAGTCAGGCTGAATGATCTGTAGTTCTCTGGCTCCTCCTTTCTCCTCTTTTTAAAGGTGGGCACGACATTAGCTCTTCTCCAGTATTCCAGAACCTCTCCCGTCATCCATGAGTTTGCAAATACTATTGACAGTGGCTCTGAGATTTCTTCACCCTGAGGTGACTAGCATCAGGCTATACTGATTTGAATTCATTCAAATTGGCCAGAAGACCTCTGATGTTTTCTTTATTTATGCCAGTCTGCAACCTTCCCCTTTCTTGTCTATGGTAACTTTGCTAGTTGTCTGATCATGTTATTTTTTGTGAGAAGACTGAAGCAAAGTAGGCATTGAGCAGCTCTGCCTTCCTATCATCTTCCGTCACCAGCTCACCTTCTCCATTGAGTGGCGGACTCACACCATCCCTGATCTTTCTTTTTGTCTGACATATCTGAAGAACCCCTTCTTGTTGTCTGGATCATTGCTGTAACTCATTCTTTGCCTTGGCTTTCCTGATTTTGTCCCTACACGCTCACTCTATTCCCATCTGTACTTCCTTGGTGACGTGCCCCTCCTTCCAATCCCTGTATGTACCCCTTTTTGGTTTTTAGCTAGCTAAAAAGCTCTTCGTGCAGCCACATTGGCCTCCTGTGGCTCTTCTTATCGTTCCTCTCTGCCCTCTGAGCCTCTAGTATTACATCATTTGGGAACTGCCAGGAACTCAGTCACACCAGTGCAACACATTGACTTCCATGAAGGAAATGACACCCATGAGGTTGCACTGGTCTAACAGAAAGAAGCTAGACCAGGATCTCTGCATTCTTGATGTCTTTGAAGGCCCTACGCCCACTGGTATCATCACATAGAGCACGATGACTCTAGGCTGAGATTTTCAAAAGCGCCAAGTGATTTTGGGTGTCTCTGTTTTTTCAGTGCCCAGCTTGAGGCACCTTGAAAGGATCTTGAGTCCAAAAAGTTCAGAGCACCAACCTCTGAAAACGAGTGTCTCAAGCTGGGCTCCCAAAAGTCGAGTCACCCAAAATCGTTCATCATTTTTGAAAAGCATGGCATTGCTCTATATGAACAAGACTCTGCCACCATCACCCACGCTGGGAAGTGCTATTCAGTAAGTAAGTAAAGCAGAATCTGGCTTTTTAATAATTAATGATTCTCTATTACTGAATTTATTTCCAATTATAATTTAAGCACTTATCCACAGCCGTAGGCTAACTACACACAACGGAATGAATGTTTAGAGCAGGCCATTCTAGAAATGAAAAAGAGGTGCTACTTTACAGACAAGGGTTAGAAATAGGAAGATATGGTCCCCACCACAAAGGGCATGCAATTTAAGGCCTGAATCCTGTGAATGGATCTGTATAGGCGCACCTTATTGATATAATGGGGTTCCACACAGGATAATCTGGATCTGTTCACAGAATCAAGGCCTAATTGGTGACAAGAGAAAGCAATAAAATCCTGCAGTGACTCCATGTGAGCATGAGCACGTCTTGCCAGTACTGTTAGAATTCTTATTATTTAATTACTGTACTAATAATTATGAAAGTGATTAAAGTAAAAATGATTTAAGCTCTCTTGGGCTTCGTGAAAGAAGAAAGTCTTGAGAAAGAACTAATTATTTTTTATGCAACATCCAAAAGGGACCTGGGTGCTTAGTCTAAAGATTAAATTTCTAGCCCTTAAGTCTGTGAGAAAAAACTTTCCAAATGTGAGCCAATGTTGCGACATCTTTGGGAGCTGGCAGGCAGTGACAGACATGTCTCTTCGGGTGCTCTTGGAGAAAAAAGCCTCTGCGGCAGCAACTCTCAGAACCCAGGTCAATTGCCTTAGGCTTGTGGCTACATATAGTAATGTAGAGCCCAAACTCTGAGAAAGGATGTGTCTATTCTGCAAAAAAACCTCTAAGGCCAGCATGAACTCTCCCTATTCAGATCAATGAAGTGTCGACTCAGAAACCGTAGGATGACGACAATTGTGTCAACATTGTTACTGGTTTCACTGCTAATGCTTTAACAGAAACACCTGTGGACTCTGGGATCATGGGAGGAGCTTGCGAGAAGCCCCACCCCTTCTTACTTCCCAAACTGCTGACACTGCTATATGTTCTCACGGATTTCACTTGCCTTTTCTGCTTCCTGGTTTTGCTATGCATTAATGTGGGAACATAAAGGTTGGCTGGGAAGGTTATTTTGGTAATTTTTATATAGTGCTGTGACAGTCCTTGCTCAGGGTGGTTGGTAGGGGAGTGTCGCTTAGTGCTCGGGGCTGAGGCCTGTGACATGTGCGGGGATTGTTGGAAGGGGAACCCAGGCTCTCCCACTCCATGGGGCCGTGACTCAGGGCTCTTTGAGGCTGTCAGTGCTCTGACAAAAAGGGCTGCTCAAAGCTGCCTTCCCTGGGCCACCTCCTACCACCTCCCTGCCATTGTCCCAGAGCCGCTGTCCGTGTTTAGGCACCGTGAGGGGTGTCTGCTCACCGAAAGGAGCCCTCTGGCATCTGCGTGTAGCGAGGTCGCTCTCTTTCCTCTCTTGGGCGGCAGCTGCCTGCTCCGGCGGTATGGCCCAGCCTCTGAGCCAGCTTAATCCCAGGGCTTTCCCCCACTGGGGTAGTTCAACCAAAAATAAAGGGGGATTAACCAAGCCCAGAGTCCGTATGAGAGGGAGAGGGGAACGTTGCCCTCTCAGGCTGTCTCTGCAGCAGGGAGGGACCTTCAGGCAGCTGTTCAGGGTTTCTCTCCTGGAGTTGCAGGTAGCAGGTCTGCTCTCTTCCCTGGCTGCCTCCAAATGAGCCGCTCCCCTACCTTTTATCTCCGCCTCCAGTTGGTGCATTTGCTACAGGTGTGGCTGGGCGGGGCCGGCTGGGCCCAGAGTCGTTCCTTAATCCCTTGTTGCCCAGCGTGAGCTTTGTACACCCCATCACACACCTTCCCCCTCAAAATGGAGCCAAGGGAGCTGTGGTTATCGGATTGCTCCCCCACTTCCCTGGAGAAGAAGTCAGTGTTCTGCTGACCTTTCCTTGCCTGATGCTGAATTGGGAAGGCGTAGAGCTGGAGAGACAGATACCAGTGCATCAGCAAAGGGGTTGTGTCCCTCAAGGCATTTAACCATCTTTAGGGGGCCTGGTTGGTGACCAGTTTGAACAGATGTCCCAGGAGATAATAGCAGAGGGAGTCCACAGTTCATTTTACCACAAGGCCTTCTTTCTCTATGATGCAATAGAACTGCTCTTGTGGGAAATGTTTGCGACTCAGGTAGAGTTACTGAGTGTTACTCTCCATTTACTTCCTCAGACAAGACGGTGCCTAGTCCCACATCCAAAGCATCAGTCTGTAAAATGAATTCTTTGGAAAAGTTTCTTTACAAAGAAGCTCTTTCAACTTTTGAAAGGCCTTTTCGCAGTCCTCCAACCAGTGCACCTTTTTGGGGCTGTTGTATTTAACTAGGTCCATG
Source organism: Emydura macquarii macquarii (assembly GCF_026122565.2). Taxonomy (NCBI): domain Eukaryota; kingdom Metazoa; phylum Chordata; order Testudines; family Chelidae; genus Emydura; species Emydura macquarii. The sequence goes on along the minus strand of NW_027132084.1, from coordinate 1,762,879 downwards.
AGAGGAACTGCTACCATTGAAAATTGGGAAACAAACTGGTGGTAGTAGCCGGCATGTCCCAAAAAGCTCTTGACCTATTTCTTCATAGTTGGGCATAGGACCAGGTTTGAGGGCCTGGACTTTATCTATGAGGAGCTGGACCTGTCCTTTCCCCAAAGTATATTCCAGGTAGGTTGTCTCTTCCTTCCAAATCTTACACTTTGCAAGATTCACTGTTAGTCCAGCCTGCTGTAGGGACCGAAGTACGGCCACAACTTGTGGCAGATGTTCCTCCTAGGTTCGGCTGTAGATGACCACATCATCTATATAGGCTGCTGTATATACATTATGTGGTTATAAAACCTGATCCACGGGGTGTTGAAATGTCATGGGTGCCCAATGGAGGCCGCAAGATATAGTTCAAAATTGATAGAGGCCATATGGAGTGGCAAAGGCAGTCTTCTGTGAGTCTGGCGTGAGTGGGATCTGACTGTACCCCTTTGTCAAGTCTAACATTGTGATGTACTGGGCCTCACCCAACCAGTCTATTAGTTAGTCTACTAGACACATGGGATAGGCATCAAATTTGGAGATCACATTGACCTTTCTGAAGTGGATGCAAAACAGGACCGTGCCATCCAGTCTGGGACTAATACGACCAGGTTCTGCCACTTGCTGCAGGATTCCTCAATGACTCTAGCTCCAACACGGCCTGGACTTCTTGCTTCACAGCCTCTCACATTTTCCTGGGAAGTGGTCGGAGGTTCTCCTAGACAAGCTGTCCGGGTTCTGTCTGGATGTGGTGGTGCATGAGAGGAGTCTTTCCTGGCTGGGAGGGGAACACAGTTAGAAGGCTTTTATGGCACTCCTCACTGGGATCCTTTGCTCAGGGCGAAAGTGTTCCCCCACTTGGATAGAGTCTGGGGACAGTTCCGGTTTAGAAGAGTACGGGGCAATAAGCTTTCTCGCTTTTTCCACGACTTCAGAAGGTTGGCATGATAGATCTGGGTTGGCTTCCTCTTGTGGGGCTGTCTAATCTCATAATTAACTGGCCCAACTTGGCACACAACTTTGTAGGGTTCCTGCCACTTGGTCTGTAGCTTGGACTCCACACTCGGGAATAGAAGGAATAGCCAATCGCCTGGCCTAAATATGTGTACCCGCACGCCCTTGTTGCAGACGCACTCCTGGGTCTGTTGAGCAGTGAGGAGGTTTTCTTAAGCCAAGGTCCCCACGGTCCCAAGTCTCTCCTGGAGCTTTCACACATATTGTAGGACATTCTCAGTTCTAGGAGTCTGTCCTTCCCACATCTCCTGTACAAGTCTAGGTCGAGTATTCCCTGGGGTCATCTCCCGTACAAGAGTTCAAACGGGAAAATCCCAGTAGATGATTGTGGGACTTCCCAAATGGCAAATAAGAGTGGGGACTGAGGGATCAATTGACCCAATGGCACAGGTCCTCCTGCATAAATTCCTTCAAAATCTGCCTCTGGTTGAAGCATTCAACCAAGCCATCTGTCCGTGGGTGATAGATTGAGATGTGTAGGGTCTTTATTTTTAGAAGGTCACAGACTTGCTTCAGCAGGCGAGATGTGAAGTTCGTGCCTTGATATGTGAGTGTTACCAGATTTGCCCATTACCTTGGGGTGTGCTCATTTATTAGGGTTACTTTCCTGGGGGAGGGGAGGGTAGTAATTCCATTCATGTACTGCTTGTGTCACTTGTGTTTTCATATGGAGCTTTACTTCTCCCTTCGGCAAGTCCCCTCCCAATGGAGCTACCCTGCAGGACCTTAGTTTCCCAAGGTTGGGTTTCTCCAGCCCCAGACTCAGATAAACACCCACATACACACACACATTCACAGATTAACAGAGTGCATCTGAGTGGACCAGATCAATGAGCACTCTCAAACCGATACCCTTATATGCCCCTAGACTCAACAGGCTGGGTCGAACAGCACTTCCAAGCTGCCACCCCTATATGCCACAGGCTCAGCATGTCCCTATCCCCACTTTCACGTTACAATTATTCTGGTAGTAACCCCTTTGATGAGCAAACCCCACAGGAATGTTGGGTGTTACAGGGATCTTTGGCTTAGGTAAGAGAAGCATTGCTGCCGAGCAAGATAGGGAAGCTGGGAACACGAAAGAGTAAACGAAGTTCGGAGAGAGTCTGGCAACCAGCCTGATTATAAACGTTATTTTATTGCCGGTAATAGCCATACAAGGAGAGAGCACTAAACAAACCAGTTATAATATTACACGGTTTCAATTGGGGTATAGGGCAAATCTAGCCCAAGTCTGATTACAAGAGTCAGGTTTAGAAAGTTACACCTGGAGTGAGAGACAAAGAAAAAGAGAGATCAAATTAGGTCTGGGCAGGAAAAAGTGGGCTTAATATGTTAGAGAGAGCGAGTGCTTGAGACAAGCAGAGCCCGCAACATGATCAGTCAGGAAAAGGGGAAGTTCCAGTGGAACTGATGCAGCTTTTGGATCCAGGCATCAGAACAGAGGTTTGAACTTGGGTAGGGGTTTTTGTAGGGAAGAAACAATGGTTCCAGGGTTTGTTTATGGGTAAACAATGACTCAAGGGAGTAAAACAGAGTCCTTTTGTTTAGGCTGGATAATAGGAACGGATCATTCTTGCTATGGGCGATGTTACTTCGAGGGAGCTCACAATGCAGTCAGGCAGATTCAGTGTTTTAGATATCAATAAAGGATCTATGACTAGAATTGGTCTGATAACTGCGGAGCTGGGTGTGTGCAGGCGTGGGTTCATTAACATCTGGAGCAGAGATCTCCCATCATGCCGTGCTTCACTGACCCCAGAGTTCCGTGCGGTTCCTGCCTTGGAGCTTGGTTCTCCATTCGGTGTGCTAATAGAGATGTTTCCTTGTTCCAGCTTCGATGTAGATGAGGCTAGGGGAGTTGCCTTTATCCTGTCACCCTTGTCCAGAGGGGTTTAGGTGTGTCTCCCACGGCCTGTTCATTGCTGTTGGTAAGTCCATCTCTGATCAGTTCTGGTCCGAGCAGAGCCGGGGGAAGGGAGGGAGCGGGTTCAGGGGAGTCAGACAGTCGGGGTTTTGCACCCTGATTCCCCAAGAACACAGAGCTGACAGGTAACATGAGGATCTACTTAGGAACCCCTACTCGAGCAAAGACCTTCACCCATTCCACAGCAATAGCATTGGTGCTACACCAGGAGATTGCCTCAGAACAGAGAGTAGCATAATCAGCTATCACCAATAAGTGTTTGTATTCAGGTGCACTTTTTTCCAGGGGGCCAACGAGGTCTATTCCATAGTTTCTAAACCTGTGGTACGTGTACCCCTGGGGGTACGTGAGACACAGGCAGGGGGTACCCCAGGAAAAACGGAGTGAAGGGGAGGCAGGTGGCAGCTGCCGATTTCTGGGGAAGCCGAGCAGCAGCAGCCCAGTCCCAGCTACAATCTGGGAGGCGGGTGGTAGACCCCTGCTTCCTGCCTGGTCACAGCTCTCAGCTGGGAGGCGGGCAGTAGCCTCTAGCTTCTGGGGAGGCGGGCAGCAGCCCCCTGCTTCCCACCGGGTCCCAGCTCCCAGGTGGGAGCTCGGTGGCAACCTCCTGCATCTTGCAACCTTGGCTCGCAGCTGGTTGGCAGCCACCCGTGCCCTGGCTCCCTGCCGAGGGACCGGCTCCAGTGCCACAGTGAAGATGGGCAGCAACCGCCTGCTGCCTGCCCACATGCCTGGGTCCCAGCCTGCGTGGAAGCCTCCTCCTCAGAACAGATGGCAGTCACCCACCTCCCGGGCTGGCAGCCAGGCAGCAGCCGCCTGCAACTTGCCCAGGTGGCAGCTCCGCTCCCTGGCTCAAAGCCTAGTGCCCAGAAAATTTGTCAATGTCACTGCTCTAGCTGAGCAGTGACATTGACAACTATGACACAGCCCCAGATTTCACCAGTTACCCTCTTTTCCTGTCTCTCTCTCTCTCTCGCCTTCCTTCCCTGTCTTTCTCTCACCCCTTCCTCCACTCAAATCTATGGCAAAAAATTTGGTGCGGTGCTTTATATTCCCCAGCATTGGCATGCCGCTGAAAGCCTCCTAGCTTTGGCCAACATCACCTCTAGCCCAGGGACATACTTGAGTTGTGCACCCCTGGTGTAAAGGTGGTAACTCTACCCATACTAGATCTGACATGTCATATCAAGGCCTTATATACTCAGCCCTTCTTCCAACACATGGCTCACATTAGTCTCTTAATATAAAATCCTGTGGAATATTGAGTGTTGGGTACTTATTAAAATTTTCAGAAGTTAGAATCATAGAATCATAGAGTTGGAAGGGACCTCAGGAGGTATCTAGTCCAACTCCCTGCTCAAAGCAGGACTAACCTCAGCTAAATCATCCCAGCCAGGGCTTTGTCAAGCCGGGCCTTAAAAACCTCTAATGATGGAGATTCTACACCTCCCTAGGTAACCCATTCCAGTGCTTCACCACCCTCCTAGTGAAAAACTTTTTCCTAATATCCAACCTAGACCTCCCCCACTGCAACTTGAGACCATTGCTCCTAGTTCTGTCATCTGCCACCACTGAGAACAGCCTAGTTCCATCCTCCCTGGAACCCCCTTTCCAGTAGTTAAAGGCTGCTATCAAATCCCCCCTCATTCTTCTCTTCTGAAGACTAAACAAGCCTAGTTCCCTCAGCCTCTCCTCATAAGTCCTGTGCTCCAGCCCCCTAATCATTTTTGTTGCCCTCCGCTGGACTCTCTCCAACTTCTCCACATCCTTTTTGTAGTGGGGGGCCCCAAAACTGGACACAATTCTCCAAATGTGACCTCACCAATGCTGAATAGAGGGAAATAATCACTTCCCTTGATCTGCTAGCAATATGCCTACTAATGCAGCCCAATATGCTGTTAGCATTCTTGGCAACCAGGGCACACTGCTGACTTATATCCAGCTTCTTATCCACTGTTACCCCCAGGTCCTTCTCTGCAGAACTGCTGCCTAGCTCGTCGGTCCCCAGTCTGTAGCTGTGCATGGGAATCTTCTGTCCTAAGTGGAGGACTCTGCACTTGTCCTTGTTGAACCTCATCTGATTTCTTTTGGCCCAATCCTCCAATTTGTCTAGGACCCTCTGTATCTACCACTCCCCCAGCTTAGTGTCATCTGCAAACTTGCTGAGGGTGCAATCTACCCCATCTTCCAGATCATTAATGAAGGTGTTGAACAAAACCGGCCCCAGGACCGACTCCTAGGGCACTCCGCTTGTGACCGGCTGCCAGCTAGACATGGAGCCATTGATCACTACTCATTGAGCTCTATGATATAGCCAGTTCTCTATGCATTTTATAGTCCATTCATCCAACCCATACTTCTTTAACTTGCTGATAAGAACACTGTGGGAGACTGTATCAAAAGCTTTGCTAAAGTCAAGGTATATCACGTCCACCACTTTCCCCACATCCACAGAGCCAGTCACCTCTTCCTAGAAAGGAATCAGGTTGGTCAGGCATGACTTTCCCTTGGTGAATCCATGTTGACTGTTCCTGATCACCTTCCTCTCTTCCAAGTGCCTTCAAATGGATTCCTTGGACCTGCTCCATGATTTTTCCAGGGATTGCGGTGAGGTGGACCAGTCTGTAGTTCCCTGGATCCTCTTTCTTCCCTTTCTTAAAGATGGGCACTATATTTGCCTTTTTTCAATTATCAGGGACCTCCCCCAATTGCCACGAGCTTTCAAAGATAATGGCCAATGGCTCTGAAATCACATCAGCCAACTCCCTCAGCACCCTCGGGTGCATTGCATCCGGCCCCATGAACTTGTGTATGTCCAATCCTTCTTAATAGTCTTGAACCTGTTCCTTCAGCACTGAGGGATGTTCACCTCCTCCCTATTCTGTGCTGCCCAGTGCAGTAGTCTGGGAGCTGACCTTGTCTGTGAAGACAGAGGCAAAAAAGGCATTGAGTACCTCAGCTTTCTCCACATCCTCTGTCACTAGGTTGCCTCCCCCATTCTGTAAGAGGCCCACACTTTCCCTAATCTTCCTCTTGTTGGTAACATACTTATAGAAACACTTCTTGTTTCCTTTCACGTCCCTTGCTAGCTGCAACTCCAATTGTTCTTTGACCTTCCTGATTTCATTCCTGCATGTTCGAGCAGTATTTTTATAATCCTCCCTAGTCATCTGACCAAGCTTCCACTTCTTGTAAGCTTCTTTTTTGCGTTTAAGCTGACCAAAGACTTCTTTGTTAAGCCAAGCTGGGCGCCTACCATATTTGCTATTCTTTCTACACATTGGGATGGTTTGTTCCTGTGCCCTCAATAAGATTTCTTTAAAATACTGCCAGCTCTCTTGGATTCCTTTCCCCCTCATATTAGCCTCCCAGGGAATCCTGCCCATCAGCTCCCTGAGGAAGTCAAAGTCTGCTTTTCTGAAGTCCATGGTCTGTATCCTGCTGTTCTCCTTTCTTCCTTTTGTCAGGATCCTGAACTCGACCATCTCTTGGTCACTGCTGTCTAGGTTGCCACCCACTTCTACTTCCCCTACCAAATCTTCCCTGTTTGTGAGTAGAAGGTCAAGAGGAGCATGGCTCCTGGTTGGTTGCTCCAGCACTTGCACCAGGAAGTTGTCTGCAACACTCTCATCGTCCCTCTGGTCCTTCACAAAGTCTGTCTCTTGGGTCAGTAGTCCCCTTCCTGGAGTGGGGTCCATATTGCCTTGTTGTTAGGAGGTTCTTCTGATAGCACCTCCCTTTGGCTGGAACTCCCCTCCGTGGGGTCCCGCTCTTCATCTACTCCAGCCATTGTCACGGCTCGTGGGTCCTTGCCTTCTCTGTCCCTCTCAGGTGCCTCCTCGGAGTTCTCCGGAGCAGAATTACATCCTCTTAATATGTCAGAGAAATGCTCCTAGTCCTGACCCAAGATAACTGGGTAGGCGAGGGTTGGGGCTAGGCCCACAAGGGGCTTCATGTTCTTCTCTATGGTTACCTGTACCCAGGCACTGGGATAGGTTTTAATGTCTCCATGAATGCACTGCAGGAATATGATCTCCCCGCGGGGTCCAGGGCTTGGGACTAAGTCATCCCGGACTAGGGTCTGGGCACACCCAGAGTCTACTACACCTGTTATCTCAGTCCTGTTTATTTGCATGGGGACTGTTACCTTTGCAGGGGTTCGCTTCTGGGCACGGCTTTCTGCTGTCCACATCTGCCCATAGTTGGACTCTATATAGGGGCCTTCTTGGTAACAGTGACCCTGCTGCCCACAAGAAAAACAGGCCCCAGTGGTTGGCCAAAGATCTGCTGGCTGGGAGCCAGACACCTGGGGGTGTCCCACCTTAGGTGCTTGGCCCAGTTCCATCTCCTGACTTTCCAGTGGGGAAGTCCCTCAGGGTCCCCAGGCTTTATGTCTGGGCCAGAATTGGAGTGGCTGAGGTTGCCTCTAGAGTCCCAGGCCCAGGCTCAAGGACTGGCTGAACCACTGATAGGCTGGGGTCTTGGAGACCACCCTGTCTATTTTCCAGTACCTATGGCTGTGCTTTCTCCTGTGTCGAGGGATCCCTTTGGCACCAGGCGATGGCTGGGGTGCAGTACTTAGAGCAGTCTCAGCTACCAGACAGCTCTCCATCAGTTGCCCAGTGTCTGTTAGGGACTCGGGTTGGTGTTTAAGCACCCAGTCCCTCCCCCTTGTCAGGAGGATATGGGCGAAGTTCTCCACCAGAATGAGCTTGGCCACTTCTTCTCCTGTGTCTCTGGCTTAAGCCACCTCCAACACAGGTCTGGGCAATGACCAGGGGTCAGGCCCCTGACGGGTACCTCCCCACCCAGAACCTCTGGTGGAAGTCTCCTCGGTGATGTCGAGGTAGTCCAAGATGGCTGCTCTCCTCTGGGTGTAGCGTCAGGCAGACTCAGCATCCCGTCCCCGATACGCGGCCTGCACCAGCCCCGCCAGGGAGGGTGCCAACGGGACGGCCGACTGGTCAGAGGGCCACTGGGCTGCCATGGCCACCTGTTCAAACATGGTCAAGAAAGCGTAAGGGGTGGTTCTCCCGGCCCATCTTTGTGATTTTCACCGGCATGGGAGCGGGGGCCTGGCAGGGACAGCTGGGGCTGCCTCAAAGCTACCACCTGCTGACCTCATCACTGTTACTGTTCCTGTTGCTGAGCCCTACGTCCTGAACCAGTTGCTGCAGGAGCTGCTGCTGTTGCCACTGCCAGGCTGCCCGCAGCTCCCGCTGGTTCTCTGCCATCCATTGCGGCAAACGCCCTCGGATCCACAATGGCTGACCTACCAGGTCCACGTCGTCGTAGTGCAGGCTGTATGGCCGTCTAGATTAGTCCGTCCTCCCCTCTCTCAGGGGAGGGAAAGTGCCTGTGTTCTCGACCATTTTGTGACAGTCCTTGCTCAGGGTGGTTGGTAGGGGAGTGTTGCTTAGTGGTTGGGGCTGAGGCCTGTGACGTGTGGGGGGGTTGTTGGTAGAGGAGCCCAGGCCCTCCCACTCCATTGGGCCGTGACCCAGGGCTCTTTGAGGGCTGTCAGTGCTCTGACAACAAGGGCTGCTCAAGGCTGCCATCCCTGGGCCACCTCCTACCACCTCCCTGCCATGGTCCCAGAGCCGCCGTCCGCATTCAGGCGCCGTGAGGGGTGTCTGCTCACCGAAAGGAGCCCTCTGGCATCTGCGTGTAGCGAGGTCGCTCTCTTTCCTCTCTCGGGTGGCAGCTGCCTGCTCCGGCGGTATGGCCCAGCCTCTGAGCCAGCTTAATCCCAGGGCTTTCCCCCGCTGGGGTAGTTCAACCAAAAATAAAGGGGGATTAACCAAGCCCAGAGTCCGTATGAGAGGGAGAGGGAACGTTGCCCTCTCAGGCTGTCTCTGCAGCAGGGAGGGATCTTCAGGCAGCTGTTTGGGGAGAGATTCTGCCTTTCCCTCAGCTTTTCTCTCCTGGAGCTGCCGGTAGCAGGTCTGCTCTCTTCTCTGGGCTGCCTCCAAATGAGCTGCTCCCCTGCCTTTTATCTCCTCCTTCAGCTGGTACATTTGCTAGGGGCGTGGCGGGGTGGTGCTAGCTGGGGCCAGAGTCACTCCTTAACCCCTTGTAGCCCAGTGCTGGGTTTTTACACCCCATCATAAGGGCTTTGATCTTTATTTTCTCTCCCTAAACCTGTGCACTGCCCCCAGCAATGCAGCTGAAGTGAAAAGCACTTTACAAGTTCAAGGTATGCTATGACTATAGTCCAAATGAATACATAGCTCAGGCTCTAACTCATGCTTACGATGGCTAGCTTCATTGACCTCAGAGAGACTAGTCGTCTGGCTGTGTCTGAACACTAGGGCCCAGATGCTGATCGGGGACTGCGAGTGCTACTGCACAACACAGAAGTCACAAGAATGAAGAACGAGCCCGACTGGTGTGGAAGTGTAGCCCCTTTGTGAACTCGGTGGGCTGAATTTTGCCTGGTGTGTCAGTCCGGGCTAATGTTGACATTTGACTTCAAAGTCATCTCACCTTCCAGTCCTGGGCAACGCATGGACAGCTGAGATAGCCAGGCTCTCCGGTCTCGTCTCTTTATGGAGCCAGGGCCCTTGTCTGCATATTCTGCACACTGGAACGCGTTGCAAGGTTGTAAATAAACCACATCCCTTGAGCTCCCGGGACTGCTTCAGCATTTTCCTTCTCTCTCGCTTTGACAGCGCTTACCACAAACCCCACTGCTCTCGCGAAGCAGGGCCACCCGTCTGTTTCAGCTGGGATGGGCAAGAGATGTGCCCGGATCAGAGCTATCTCTGCACCTTAGCCTCTGCTAGGCCCCTTCTCTATGCTCCAAGACGCCTATGCCAATTACAGTCTGTCACATCTATTTCAGGCCCCTGACTCGGAGGTTTGCTGCATGCCACATGCAGCAATAAATAGATACTCACAAGGGAAACAATGACACACACACATCCCCTCAAAGCTGGTGGTAAACGCAATTCATGAAACTGAGTGACATCAGAGAGATGCCCCTGGGGCTCAGATGAAGAGGATCCAGCTGCTCGTTAATCCTGCTTCTCATCCGGTGATTTCTAGGGATAACCCACCCAGGGAATTCTGGGGAGAACTTTAAATATACTCTAGTAACATACACTGCAAGAATAAAACCCTTCTCTGTGGAAGTTGGCAAAGAGCCACATGCCATTCACTGCACAATAAACCCCTTGAACGGCCGCGCGCTGATCCCGATCCTAACGAAACAAACTTTCTCCCCTCTGCCACCGCCACACGGATCCAATCGGACTCCTGATGAAATAACCCGTTTCTCTCATTTATCCAAGTCTGTGACTGTGCATTATTCGTAAGGTTAAGATTCTGTCACGGGTATTTTTAGTAAAAGGCTGGGCCAGATTGCGGGCAATAAACAAAAATTCACAGACGCCGCAACCTGTCCCTGACTTTTATTAAAAAAACTCGGGCGGGGAAAAACAGGGGCTGATTGCTACTGCTCCTGCCCCAGGGGGGCTGACCCTACCCTAGCCGCTGCTCCGGCAGGCTCAGGGCTGGCCCACGTTCAGCTTTTTGGCAACCCCAGGCTGGCCACCACCAGTCAGCTGTTCAGCCACCCGGAGCTGGTCAGCTGTCAGCTTTCCAGCAGTTCTTGCTTTGGAAGCCCCCGGGGCTGAAAGCTGCTCCAGCCTTGCCCCAGAAGAAGTCATGGAGGTCCCAGAAAGTCATGGAGTTCATGATCTCCGTGACAGAATTGTATCCTTAGTTATTAGCAATGGTACTTAGCACTGCCCATCTTTAAAATGCTAAACACGAGATAGTTGATGCTCACTACATCTCTACAGGGTAGATAAAGACATTTCTTTACCCCCATTTTACACATGGGCAACAGTTGGTGACTTGCCTGAGTCAACATGAGAGCTAAAATCAGCACCAGTCTCCTGGCTTCTAGGCCTGCGCTCTTTAGATACATCCAGTGCTGTGTCTGTCAACACTGCTCTGATTACAACATGCTCATTGTTGTTCATTCATATATGCCCATGTCATGAGTTTGGAGGTGGTCTAGGTTGGATATTAGGAAAAAGTTTTTCACTAGGAGGGTGGTGAAGCACTGGAATGGGTTACCTAGGGAGGTGGTGGAATCTCCATCCTTAGAGGTTTTTAAGCTGCGGCTTGACAAAGCCCTGGCTGGGATGATTTAGCTGAGGTTGGTCCTGCTTTGAGCAGGGGGTTGGACTAGATGACCTCCTGAGATCCCTTCCAACTCTAATCTTCTATGATTCTATGAGGGAGAAGGGATGGTGTCGTGTTAAAGCACAGGCTGGGGCTGGGTTCTACTCCAGGTTTTGTCACGTATGACTAATGCAGCCATCTCAAACTCATGCCAATAGCATCTCGTTACCAGATTGTACCACCATCTCTGGGGAGGCCAGCAATAAAACCTACCCTGAGCTTTAACAAGAAGCGGTAGATGTGATATATACTGACTTTAGTAAGGCTTTTGATTCTGTCTCACATGACCTTCTTATAAACAAACTAGGGAAATACAACCTAGATGGAGCTACTCAAAGGTGGATGCGTAGCTGGTTGGAAAACCATTCTCAGAGAGTAATCAATGGTTCACAGTCAAGCTGGAAGGGCATTTCAAGTGGGGTCCCGCAGGGATCAGTTCTGGGTCCAGTTCTGTTCAATATCTTCATCAATGATTTAGATAATGGCATAGAGAGTACACTAATAAAGTTTGCGGATGGTACCAAGCTGGGAGGGGTTGCCCGTGGATAGGATTAAAATTCAAAATGATCTGGACAAATTGGAGAAATGGTCTGAAATAAATAGGATGAAATTCAATAAGGACAAATGCAAAGTACTCCACTTAGGAAGGAACAACCAGTTGCACACACACCAAATGGGAAATGCCTGCCTAGGAAGCAGTCCTGTGGAAAGGGATCTGGGGTTCACAGTGGATCACAAGCTAAATCGGAGTCAGCGGTTTAACACTACTGCAAAACAAGCAAACCTCCTTCTGGGCTGCACTAGCAGAATGTTGTAAGCAAGACACAAGAAGTAATTCTTCCACTCTACTCGGCGCTGAGTAGGCCTCAGCCGGAGTGTTGTGTCCAGGTCTGGGTGCCACGTTTCAGGAAAGACGTGGACAAACTGGAGAAAGTCCAGAGCAGATCGACAAAAACGATTAAAGGGCTAGAAAAGATGACACATGAAGGAAGCTAGGAAAAAAAATTGGGTTTCTTTAGTCTGGAGAAGAGAAGACCGAGAGAGGACATGAGAACAGTTTTCAAGTACATAAAAGGTTGTTACAAGGGAGGAGGGAGAAAAATTGCTCTTGTTACCCTCTAAGCATAGGACAAACGTCAATGGGATTAAACTGCAGCAAGGGTGGTTTAGGTTGGACATTAAGAAAAGCTTCCTACCTATCAAGGTAGTTAAGCACAGGAATACTTTGCCTAGGGAGATTGTGGAATCTCCATTATTGGAGATGTTTAGAAGTAGGTGGACAGACACTTCTCAGGGATGGTCTAGATAATTCTTGGTCCTGCCTTGAGTTCAGGGGACTGGACTAGAAGACATCTCAAGGTCCCTTCCAGCCAGGTCCCTTCCACCCGGGGCACTTTTATGTGCATGGGAGAGGAAAGGAAGGATGCCGGCGTCACATATCCTAGCGAGTTCTCCCTGCCTTCTCTTGGATACCAAGTCTCTGTTGCTCTGGATCACCAGTGGTGTCAAGTTCCTGGATCCGCACCAGGCTGCAGACTGGTTCCTCCCTTGGCCTCTCGGGCACATTCCCTGGGCACTGACTCTCAGGCTATGTCTACACGGACGGCAGCAAAGTCACCGCCGTCAGATCGACTTATCTGGATCGACTGAGCGGTCAGTGAAGATCCAGAAGTCGACTCACTAAAACCACCCCCACAAGTGGCATAGCACTGCATCAGCGGGAACACGGTTCCCGTCGGCGCAGTGCAGTGAAGACGGCATGCAGAAGAGAAGCACAGCCGTCGACAGGAGTTACGCAAGTTCTTTGTGTACTTTGTGTAACTCCCGTCGACTGCCGCCAAATCGCCGGGGTAAGTGTAGACCAAGCCTTAGTCTCTTACACCTTCTTGGAAATGGGGCTCCTCAGCCCGTCCCAGTGCTGACCCCTGGGATACCACCATTACTTAAACATACCCTGTCCCCGAACTCCACCCCAAAGGTGTGACGCTTCGGGTTACAGCTTAACTCTCTCGGGGCCACACAGCAATTGTAAAGCAGTCAGCACACACACACACACACACACACACACACTCATTTTGCACAACCTAACACCTTTATGCTCTTTTATAGTTAATCATATAATGCCCAGGAGAGGGCAGATCATACAAAAGAGTAAGCACTAAATGCATTTCCCTTCCTATCTCAACCCTTCTTGGGAGGCTTTAGGGACCATCGGTATCCAGGCAGGGTGTCCCATCTTCTGCAGACTGTTGTATGCTACCTGGTCTCTCTCCTTCATGGAACCCCTTACTGAACTTCTGTGACCTTGCTGTCTCCTGCCCCACATTTCCTCTTCCTGTCTGAGTTACCCTTGTTCTTGTGTCTCTCTTTATTTTAAACCCCTCCTGGTCACCTGGCCTCTTTAGTTCCTCCTAGTAGCTTTCCGCAGCTCCTACCTCCCCATCTCTCTTCAGAGGAATCAGCTAACTTGATTCAAGGCTGCAGCTGCTTTTTTGGCATATCTTTTTGTGAGTTTTAAGTACCATCATTAACCTTAAGTGTTTCCATTGTTCTGGCTGGTGTGTATCTGCTCCAGGGCCTGTCAGCAGTGATGGAGCCACATACTTAAAGGTACAGATGAGACAACAGTTTTGCCCTAATACAACTTCACAATATCAATCAGAATTCATAAATTGTACAGATATAACCCCGATTCATCACAGAGGATAACTGTAATGAGAATGTGTGTTTACGTAGGCTAGCAATGGGCACAGTTTGATGGTTCTGCTATTTGTGTTGCGTGATCCGTCACCTAAGTCACCTGCTATCCAGTTGCAGGACTGAAACTTTTAAGACAGGAGAAGAATTACTACTGAATTTGTGGTGTGGATTTCCATGCTAAAATTCATTAAACCTTTGAGATTCCCAAACATGTTTGCAAATACCCAGCACACACCTGAATTCTCAAGGATATCTAATAATATAATCTAGTGAAAATGCTAGGAAGGAGTTCGTTACCCTTTGACCTGCATCGACAATGCAAGCCAGGACATTTATAGACATTTCTTCGTCCTGAAGATCAGCGTACAAACATAGGTATACAAAGGGGGACTAGCATCTCTGTGCAGCACCAGAATTGAATTATTCAGTTACCAAAAAAATAAATTGCACTTTCCTTTTTTGTGTGTGTGATAAAATGTAGAGGGTAGGTTATGAGACCTAGGGAGTCGTGTAATAAATGTCATTCTTGCTGGGAACAGCTTGTGAGCTTGGCATTATGGTGTAATAAAAGCAGCTGAAAATAGCAAGCTGCATAAAGGGCAAGATCTGCATCCCCTCAGCATTCAGGACGTGACAAGATCAGATAGTGCAGACAGTGAGAAAAGAGGAAAGAAGTTTGCAGTAAAATTCTTTCTGGTTTTCACACAGCAAGGAAATGAACGATGCAGGGAGGAAACATCAAGGCAAAGGCTATGGGGGTGAAGAACAGTAGCACAAATTCAGCGCAGTGCAGTCAGATGCTGCAAAAAACTCCCAATGCTCGGACAGAGCGATTTGCAGAATTGAAGCCCCGTTAATTAGCAATGAGTGCAATTCAGTGCTGGTACACTCCATCTGACTATCCAGAGGATGATGGGCTGTGGCATAAGGGTTTTCCCATTGTTAGGATTTGGAGGAGCAAAATGTGTCTACTGTGTAGCTCAGGAAATGCCTGGATTCCATGTCCAGCTCTGCTGGTGACTTTTCCTAGGTCACTTAACCTTTTACAGCCTAATTTCTGGAGGCCTGATATGAGGTTTCATGAATATCTGCAAAGCATTTTGAAATCAGCAGCTGAAAGGTGGCATGCAGCCAGCGTGTGTGTGTGTTGGGGGAGGGGGGAGCTGTAGGGAGGGGGAACCAAGTGTCGGAAAAAAGTGATATAGCAGGTTCCAATGGCAGCTGTCAAATGAGGAGTGTTCTCCTGGGATGGATGTCTTGAACTGGCTATCCCTTTGAAATTAAGGAGCTATTAATTGCCCATTATGGGTTTGGTTTATTTTTACGTTGCAAGTTAGCTTGAACTAAAACTCTGCTCCCCAGAAGGAATTGCAAATTTCACAGGGAACTAAGAAGATCAGCCAAATCCCTGTGACCGTCAGCCGTCCTGCTTGGGTCAAAGCTTCACATAACCCAGTCTCTGTGAGAAGATGGGAGGAGGGCAGCTCTTATTGCCAGGGAACAACTGTGGGTTGTGTGGTGTCACCAAGGATGCCTGAATGCATAACTGGGGGAAGATATTCCTGGCTGTAAGGAAATCTCTTCTGCAATCCAGCAGTGCGGAGGCAAATATCATGCCTGGCCCGCGCGGTCCTAAGCAAAAGGGAATGTTATCTCTTTAAGATATTAACAATGAGACCTTCCAGGCTGGGAAGGACAGCTTTCCCAGGCTAACAGACATCAAAGGCATGACCAGAGCAGTGTGAAATCTCTCTAGAAAGCTTGTCTTAAGAATCCCATGGTATGAGCTGCCAGTTGGTGTAATTTCACACACCTCTCCAATTTCATTGTATTTGTGCTTTGAATTAAATGCTTATTTTTGCTTGCACAACCTCCGAGGGCCTGATTCTGATCTCATCTAGGCTGGGGTAAACCTGGGGGTCAGTGGAATTACAAGGGGGCAGAATGGGTGTAAGTGAGAGGTGACTCAGGCACCACTTTGTCTCATTGTCACGTTCCAGAGGTAAAAAAACATTTTAGCTAAAAAACCGAGCCTATATCCACTCAACTGTGGACTTTGGTTTTGCACAGAAACTGGACCCTTTTAATTGAAATGGGGCTGGGGAATAATGTACATGCTTCCGCCACATTTTCCATGCTCATTTACGCAGGAGACATTGACATTTCAATTTGTTTTGCATCAAATTTCATCTTGAATAGGAATGGATAATCAAGAATAGTTATTTTACCCAGTGGGTATCTCTGTTATTATTCACACCTCGTTATAGGAGAATGGAAGGAGAGAGTTCCTTGCCTCTAATAGCTTGCAATCGAAACAGAGAAAAGCCTAATTAAGGGAAAGTGTTGTACAGTGAGGTTATTTTTCCTTCCTCTTTCATGTATATGTGTACCGCTTTCTTTAAAGTTATAGCAGGAAGCCAGGCAGGACAGGGAAGGGTCTCTAGGCAGATGCCTTGCAGTGAAGCAAGCAAAGCAATAAAGTAGCTTCCCTGTTCTAATAAGGTTTCTGGTTCAGTGTTAGAAGAAAGCAAACCCTTCCTGCAAGTCTTTGCTCTAGCCTCCATTTTAATGGGTATTTTATTTTGTTTTTAAGCTTTTCTATTCCAGCATTGCCATCCCAAGCATTCAAAAATCATGAGTCAGGGCCCCAAAAATGATGAGATTGGATTAAAAAAAATAATAATAATAATCAAGAGATTTTTCAAAATAATAAATGTGCGGTCTCATTTGCCCTCTGCTCTGTAAGGTTTTAGAGTTCATATTTTCCAGCTTTTCTCTGCAATCATAAAGACTAGAAAAACTTATTCTAAACAAAAGGAAAGCCTCACATATTCACAGTACTCCAGGTGCAGGGGCTTTAAGAAAAACACCAAATATCACAAGACTTGTGATTAAATCATGAGAGTTAGCCACAATGTTTCTTTACTTGTTTAGTTATTTCCACCCTTTCAAGTCTCTTGCATGATGGCCACAGGGCCAGCTGCTCGGATCCTGAGCCTTAATTTCTGAGCTCCAGGAGCACGCTTAGCAGGATTTACGGCGAGATATGGCTACTGTAAAGCTTTAAGTTTCAACCTTCAGATTCCCAGACTGGACAACTCAAAAGGAAACAACAGCCTTCCCATTTACTAGCTTTATATTTGTAATTGATCTCATTTTCTCCCTAACACCTTTCAACCAGCTATCTCCATATCACGGAGTAATAAATATCAGGGACCTGAGCTGGTGTAAATCCACGTAGCTCTATTGAAATCAATTTACACCAGCTGAGGCTTTGGCCCCATTACTCTAAAGGGATTCTGTGGTTTGATCAGCTGGTCCAAATAAACACTCCATCCTTTATCGGCTGAGAGATATGCAGTTAAAATTAGCCCTTGTGGTAGCTGATTCTATACCATTTCCTTCAATGGAGTGGAACCCATTTACACCAGGGTTGAGTTGGGCCTACTGTGTGTATTGCCAAAGCCTTCTGTTTTTGTTGTTATTTAACTCTTCTATCGGGGGGCATACAATCAGGAGCGGGGCCCCATGGAGCTAGGCACCGTATAGACACACAGTAAGGGAGGTTGAAGTGGCACAGATGCTTCCTACACCTAGGGAAAGGTTTTTTCCACTGATATAGGTAATCCACCTCCCCCAGTGGGAGTAGAAGTCAAAGCAAGAAGTCTTTCATCAACCTAGCTGCATCTACACCAGGGTTTAAGTAGGCTTAATTTTTAACACTCCTAATAGACGTAGCTAGATCGATCTAAATTTTAGGTGTAGAGCAGGGTTAAGTCACAGTCCTTACCCGTAAAGGGCTCAGTCGACTCTTAGCTATGTGCAGACAGCAGATTTGGGGCAGCTGGCAACTTGGTGACACTGTCTCGCTGAGACTTTCTTCATCCCCTCCAGAGATGAGGGGAAAGGTTGCATGATGTAAAAGACCCGACCAAAAACATCTGAGGGCAAAAGCAAGGTGACATTCAGAGTCGTCAGCAGTGTCTAGCGCTGCCAGCATTTTCCAAGTCTTTGAAGTTTGCTCCTGAATGAATGCAGGCACCTATGCCGGCAGAGCTCCCGCGTGGTCAGCAAAGTGAAATGTAAGATTGCAGTATTGAGTATGTCAGAATAGAGCCTCACCCGGGGAGGCTGGATTTGACCCATTCATATTCAAGAACTATTATTTATTTGTATTGTAGCACTCAGAGGCCTCTACCGGGACCAGGGCCCCGCTGGGCTAGGAGCTGTACAAACCAGTAGTAAAAGATCAACCCTGCCCCCCCAGGACCTTACAGTCCAAATACCCATGCGGACACGAGGGAAGAGAAAAATACTACTATCCCCACCGATGGGGAACTGAGCACAGAGGGACGAAGTGAAAGACCCAAGGTCACAGAGCACACTGGGGGCAGAAATTGAACCCAGGTCTTCACAGACCAGTGCCTCAATCCCTCCCCTCAGAATGTGCGAACAACTGTTTGTAAATGTGTCTCAGTCTCACAGTTCTCAACAGCTGCCATAACTAGTCCAGGCCTATCATGTAGTCAAAAGGGTAACTGCTATTTTTTTTAAACCCAACTGAGGCAGCCATTTTCTACTGTAGTAACAGTGCAGTTTCAGATGCCACAAGAGAGACACCAAACACCTTTAGCATCTTTATGGCCTCTGTGCAATTAACTTCCAGCGTGTCTCTGCTAGGAGACCTGAGCGTGTCTGTCTCTGCACCCATCTCATCTTGCTTAGCATCTCTGAGTATCTCATTTGTTTCCAGTCAGCATTTAGAGAAATGTTTGTATACACCATCACGCATTTTGCCTGTGACACACCAGGATCTAGTACCAGCAAATCTACTGTAAAGGAACCACCGTGCACTGGCCAAGGATGGACTAGAGGTCCTACTAGGTCTTTCCCCATCTCTACAGGCCATGGCTCTTGTGCTGTGCTCCCCATGTGTCCAGAAGAATGAACTCCCACAAGAGGGAGAATGTAACCTGCTGTAGCCCACCTTGACAGCTGGAACACAGGATCTGACTGGCATAGCTGCATCTACAGGTCTCTGCATGCAGCCTGGCAGAAGCTTTTCCGTCAGGACAACACGTTGATGGTAATCTCTTTGGGGCAGAGACTGTCTTTTTGTTCATTTTTTTGTACAGTACCTAGCACAATGAGGTCCTGGTCCATGACTGGAGATCCTAGATGATACCACACATGATGTGTCTGAAGCTTCTCTTCTGAAAAGACGGCTAAAACCCCATCTTGTTGCTCAGGGTAGAGGTGTGGAAGAGACTGAGAAACCCACAGACAATGTGCACTGTCTGTATTGTGCAGAAATGCAGGCAGGGATATTTTGTTCTTCCAGCCCATTGGGGATAGATGACACCGACATCATTGTCTGATGCAGTAAGAGTTGTGTACACGGCCCAGACTCACTCATGTGCTTTCTGTGGAAGATGCTGGGGGGGCTGTGCGCACTTTCAAATTAGCCAGCTGTAGAAACAAATTCTTAGAGGCCGCTGTTCTTCAGCCATCTAAGTCAGGTGTGTCTACCTGTCTGTTGTCACATGAGCCAGGCCATCACAGGGACACATTGCATGTCAGCCATTGACAGAAGCTTAGCAAAAGAAGAAGGGTAGGACTGGGGTCCACCCTCAGAGAAGCAATAGACTGTGGTGCTGTAATAATGCATGGCCACGGAGACTTCATAACTGGCAGGTATTCCGTATGCCACAGTCTCGTGAACTTGCCTGTCCTTGGTGGGGATATAACTCAGGACCTTCTGTTCCAGAAACAAAGGGGAGCTAACAGGGAATGTCAGTTGTCTGTAGCGATGGTAGAGATTATAAACTCTACCACCACTAGTCGGCTGCAGCCTCTAGCCGGCAAAGTTTGCACATGTATTTGAACAGTTCATACATCACATCCAGTGGGAGGTTGTGGTGACATATACATTCTAGCCAGTACATTTTATTATACCCACCTGACCCTAGCACATGATCTGACTTCAATGGCCCGAAGGAAGGTAAACTCTTCTACCACCATTTATACACTGGGAAAAATACCACCTATTTTACTAGACTAATGGCTTCATTCTGCACCTTATTAAGATTGGTCTGCTCTCATGGCTGAGTTTTTGGTTTGGAGCTAGTGTGGTGGATTAGGGTGTGCATCTTGAATGGAAGGTAGCAAACGAATTAAAACACAGGCTTAGCATTGAGGGAATGGAAGCCTAGAGCAACCAGTGACAAAAGTCTGAAGTCCCAATAATGCTGCCTTGTGTCAGTGGTTGGAAAGTCCTGACATAAGCCACTCAAAGCTGCAAAATCTCCCATATCCCTGATCCTAATGGAAACAAAATCATCGAGATCAATAAAGGCTGCACCCATTTTTGCCAAGGCTGAATTTGGTCAATGAAATGCAGAAGCAAGAAGGCCAGCAGCACTGCACGTCTCCCATGGACTGTCCTCGGCTGTTTCTTTGCAAAGTCCGTAGGAAAAAGAGCTCAAGCTGAAGTAATGTTCATTTGTGTTCTGACAGAGTAGATAGAATCGGTTGCTCCACTCATGATTATTTCATCATTATTTCACATTTGTTATAGTGCATTTCCTCTTTTTCTGCCCCCCTCCTTTATTCCCGCAACAGAAATAAATATTTAAAAATAACATTTCAAAGATGTATTCTTAATAGACAGAGTGATATGAATTTTTAAGCACACCATTTGTAACAGATCGTTGTTCTTACACTGAATCTCACTATAAATATACAGGCATCAATATGTGCATGGGGTTTTGCAATGATCTTCATTCCCCCTTGGCTTTGCCTTTTTTGTTTCCTTGTCTTTCTTAAATAAACCATTGGCAGTTACCTTGGAAACACAGCTCTCTCCTTCTCTCCCCCCTCCCCATTTTAGTAGCCTTTTAGAGGAAATCTATTTATATTTCCTTTTGCTGCTCTGCCCCTCTTCCCTCTCACTTGGCAGGAGCAGATGTGGTCTAGTGGCTACAGCAACAAGAAGCACATGCAACAAATTGTGGCCATGTACAAAAACACAACTGTCACCCACGGGGATCAAGCCCTGTGACCTTCAGCACCAAAATGGCATGCCTGCCACTTGAATTAATAAAGAATTTCAGCTCTGAGATGACAGTAGGATGCAAGCTCGCTAGGACCACCCCTAGAAGGAAACATGCACACACACATAAACAACTGGGATCAACCACTAAAAGAAGACATGGTCTCCCTCTCAATTCAGTTCACCAAATAATGGAACCAACAGCCCTCGTCACTTGGAAGAAGAGAGTACTGCTGTAACGAGGTGACCCATCCACATATGGCTACAGCCTTTCTAGCTGAACTTCAAACATTCATCTCTTTTTATGATAACCTGAGGAGGAAAAAATGGGTTGTGACCTCTTTTTGGTGATTTATGACGTATAAAGAAGGCCATATGATTTGTTCTTCTTTTTCTTTAAAATCTTTCAGAGATATTAGCAATGTCAAATATTATTTCCCCTAAGAGGCATTAGAGACTTTAGACATGGGCTCGTGATCTTTCTTAGTTCTTAGCTGAAGCAGCAGGTTTTGGAATTTTTTAACATGAGTTTTTCTCCTAATAGCTTCTCAAACATTTGAGTGAAATAGATGTTAACAAAAACCAATGAGTTTTAAACAGTCTGCGTAAAAATCACTTTCCCTTTTGTTAATAAGGTTTCACTTATCTCCACTGTCATAAACCACCAGTTCTCCACTTAGCTATAGAGTCTTCCAAGAAATATATAATAGATTAGACACTTTCTGAATACAAAAAGCAAGCAAAAAAAAAAATCCCCCAAAAACAAGCTTTTGGGACTTCTTTATACACTATAAAGCAGCCCAGAAAATCCTAAACCCAATTTGTTTCCTTTGGTTGTCATCCTGAAGGCTCAGATTAAGGTTGAAATGTGACACATTACACACAATATTGACAAAAGGGTTAATATGTATAAAGCTATTGCTTCAACATGTGGCTAGCAAAAGCATCCTGTCCCCAGGGTAGGATGAGTGTATGAAAATTTATTCTGATCATGTAAAGTTTGCAACTCAATTTCCTGCTAGGAAGCTTCAGTGGGTGGAGTTTCTGCTGAACCAGAATTATCTCCCTCTCCAGTTTGCTTGTGCATGTCCAATCAAGCTCAGTTGGAATTAATATCAGTTGGTATTTTTCTAATTCCCCTCTAGATTCTTAAACACTAGAGAGAAGGAAAGTTCACTGTGGTCTAGCAGACAGGATAAATGACTGAGTCAGGAGACCTGCATTCTAATCCTGGCTCTGCCGCTCATCTGCCGTGTGACTTTGTGCAAGTCACTTTTTTCCCCTCTGTTCCGCCCACTCCTTCCAGCTGTTTTGGGAAGAAGGATGGTCCATTGGTTAGCCTAGCCTTGATTTCCTGCTCCACTAGAGTTGTTTTGAGTGAGCCTGGTCAAGTCATTTAGGCCCAGACCTCAAAAGAATCCTACTAAAATCAATGGTGCCCAAACACCTTGAGGATCAAGCCTTAGTCTCTCTGTACAATGGAGATAATAGCACTTCCCTGCCTCACAGACGGGTTGTGAAGATAAATACATTATAGTTTATGAGGTGCTCAGATGCTATGGTAATGGAGGCCAGATATCTACTTAAGATAGAGAGGAGAGAGAAAACAGCCTTGCACTCCCATGACTTCCTTGGTCCTAATCTTTGTTCCAGCAGTGAGTCATGGTGGGAGTTTGCTCAAGTCTCTGTAACCTCTCTGCCTCAGTTTCCCCAGCTGTAAGAGGAGTAGGTTGGAAGTGTCAGTAAACGTCACTTTCACCATACACATAAAACATACTTCCATTGAAAATAATCAAAAGTTACAGAGGGGCAAGAGAAAGAAAAATGCTGCTTGAGAACTTGAAGCTTGTTTTAAGAACGTTTACTTTGTATATTTTGACATGTTAACAATTTGTGTTTTAATCATTATAAAGCTTTAACTCTTTAAATCACATCATCTACTGTCATTAAATAATTATTGTCTCTCACACACCCCCAATTTCCTGCAAACTATGAAAATTTCAATCCATAAAAACTGGAAAAAATGCTTAAAAACAAACATCAATATTATCCATCAAAATGATAAAATATAAAAATCAAATTCTGCCCAGCCTAAAGATGAGATATCTATTCTCCCCTAGTGGTGTTGTAAACGTTACTTAACATTTGTGAAGGCTTTGAGGATGAAAAACATTATAAGGACCAACTTCTGCCCAGTTATGAGGATTTGTGGAGGTAGCCCAGAATGTGCTCCTTTGTGTTTAGCTTTGCCCACTTTCAAAGAGGGTTAAACTAAACAGGAACATGCCACTCTTAATCCAGTTTCCACATATGTAGTGAATCAAGGGTAACTCCATGTGTAACTGAGTGTGCAGCTTCCATTGTTCTCATAGGAAATCTGACTAGCAGCAAGGGCCAGATCACCAGCTAACATAAATCAGCATAGCTCCACTAACCCCAGTAGAACTATGCTAGTTTACACTACCCGAGGATCTGTTGACTCCCTATCTACTAACTCCTGATTATCTGCAATCACTAGGCCTATTAGACACTCAACTCAGGTGCTTTATAAAATCCCACCTCGTTGACTTTCAGCATGGCTTGTGCTGCCAGCTCACTTTGGTATTTTTGAAAATAAGTTCAACAACATTGAAAAATGGTGTTAAGGCTGAAACATAAAACTTAACACTTCGGCGCCACAACGGATTCTCCACAATTCCTTAGTAACATCCCCCTCCCCCCTGCTTTCTCTCTTTCTTTTTTTAATAACTGTCTCCTCAGTAGCCTTGCATTTGTCAGAGACATGGCTACCGAAGAGCAGCCCAAGACACTCCCTTTAACTCTTGCACATGTGCACACCCTACACCACAGGATCGGTCTACTCTACAAACATTGCCATGTTGGTGGACCCACTTACAACGTGGCCTTTCCCCTGACCTGGTTAAGCCACCATTCCACACTGCAGTGCATGCAGGAATTTAGCCATGTTCTCAGACCATGCTAAAGCCTTGGACTGGCCCATTTACATGGCAAAATGTGACTGAACTGTAACTGGGTTAGAGGACAGCTGCAATGGAACCAGGTCATCTGATGCAGCTGTTGTGTAGTCAGACCTTTATACTTCTCTCTCAGGGTCACTTGCACATATAACCTTCCAGGTCTGGATGCAGTCTCTGTTCAGGGCTCCTAGTTCCTGATGGCCTGAACTTGCTGTGGGTACGAATACTTGGGTAATAATTGAAGCATACAACCATGGTTTTGATGAGTGGGAAGAAAGAAGGTGGTACCACAAGGGAGAGAATTTCACTTTCATTCATGTGTGGAATGCAGTCCAATTAGTCCGAGTCTTAACGTGAATTCCAGACCTTGATCCTATATATCCGGTGACTCTTGACAGGCACAGGCTGGAGTTTCTACCTTTGTGAGAAGGTAAGACTAATAAAGAAAAAAATTGGAGGATTTGGATTGTCTCGTTTCCTCTCCAGCTCATTCAGAAAGAAAAAACCAGTCCTGGAGAAGTGGTTTCTGTAGCAACTTTTTGTAAATTAACTGTAGAAATACATAATCACTTTTCTGCAGAAGCAGTGAGCGGTATTGTCAGCAGTGATACAGAATAGGATAATTATTTCCACTGATTGAGTACACTGGCATCTTAGGCTAAAGAGCTTGAATTTTGCTGAAATGAAAATTATCTCAGAGCAGGGAAGGATTGAAAAAGGAAATATCAGGGATCAGAAACTGACAAAGCAGGCATCTGAGAATCATTTCAAGGGTCCAAAATCCTCCCTTTAAAAACTTAAGCTATGGCAGAAAAAGCCTCCTCTTCCTTTTATGAACTTGAACCAGTACAGTGCTGAATACTGCAGCCCCAGTCCACTAACGCATTTAGGCATGTGCTTATCTTTAAGAACGTGCGTAGTCCCATTGACTAGAGGGATAGAACCCTATAAAACTAGTAATTTCAGGAGGGTTACAATAATCCCAAATTGCTTTTCAGTGCATTATGCTGAAAAGGACATTACAAGCTGCTGAAATGCAAGGAGATTGTCAATATTTGTGCTGAATAATCCCTCCAAAGCCAGGAAATTACAGTTAGCATAGATTCAACTTGATCCTCTTAAGGCAATGGCCCAAATGTGGAAACCTCTCTCTAAACTAGACAGAAGTCTGGCAGGGCTAGAGTGACTATGGGATATGGACCCAGACTGGCAAAGAGACCTGAAGTTGTTACCTAGAGGGGTTTTGTATTGCTGGCCTCTGAGCAGTTCATAGAAGACTATGTTTACCTTGCAAAAATCATCACCACAGTTGGCACTAATCTGCACTCTCAGTGGTGAAGTCAAGCCCTGAGACATAGAGAGTGACTACCATTTCACTTATGAAGAAATAACCAGGTCAGGTTTCTAGCACTTACTGAAGAAGTACAGTGATGCTTGTTTAGTCCAATAAAAGATATTACCTCACCCACTGTCTCTCTAATATCCTGGGAACGACATGGCTGCAACAATGCTGCAAAGCACTGCATTGGGTTAAAGAAAACATGGAACAAATAAATAAATGTACATTGAGTTAACTTCTGCCCTCAGTTCCATCGAAGGTAATGGGGTTACACTAGTGTAGGGAAGCTGGGATTTGGTCAAAAATATTCTACCAACTATAGTGGCTGGCAACTTTTACTTTGTGTTTGGTTTTGTTCTTTTTGTTGTTCCTGTTTCCTTCTTCTTCTTTTTTTTTTTTTTTTAAAGGAAACAGCTGATGTTTCTATATTGTTTTAGCAGACAATCTTTGTGCATCCAATGCTGTCAAAAGAGAGGAAGTCTATAGTTTTATCTGAGTCAGATTGGCAGCATCAAGCCTGTGAACACCAAAAGCAATTTACTTACTATTTAATGAACACAGCAGTCATTCCATCCTCAGCCTCTGTTCCTCTTTAACTTAGTTTGTCATCAGTTTCAGGCGGTTGGAGGGAGTTACACAGCAAAACCTGCTATCTTAAAGGTGAAAGGAAAGGAGACGTCCAAGGGGGAAAAAAATGGAATTATATCCTTTATTACTTGTGTATGATGCATAAACGGATCCTGAAAGTTATTTTCAAAGGTTTTTCTTCCGCTTGTTTTTTTACCATGGAAATATTAGAAATGTCATGTCTGGTTTTGCCTGTGGACTTGTTTGGGCTATTCCTCAGCCCAGCCCTTGGGGGTCAGTCTTCAGCCCCCTTCTGGCCTCACTATTCCTTACGTTTGGCTTGCATTCTCATTCCTCTAGGGCTGGTACAGGAACCCAGGCTCACCATCTACTCTAGTTTCTGGGCTTGACCCCTGCACTAAGCAGCTAGGTCTACTTCTTCAGATGTGCTACTGTTTTCCTTAGCTGCTTCCTACCTCTAAGCCCCCTGATGCTGCTTCCTGCAGCCTGTGCTTAGTCTCCATTCTCTATTGAGCCATTAAGTCTTCATCCCTCTTGGGCTCCACTCAAGTGTTTTAACTGACCCTACCTACCTACCTACCACCCCTACAGGAACCTGACCTGCTCTGTGGGTTTCTAGCCACAGGAAAATCCTATCCTCTTCACCAAGGAAGAATGTGTCTCTTTCTACTTAGTTCTCTCTGGTTCCTTATAAGGTCCAGGTGCCTAATGCTCCTTATCTAACTCTACCCCCTCTGGCCAGGAGGCAAGCAATCAATGAATCCCAGGTGCATTAATTGGCTCTTAACCCCTTGTCTAACAGGTGATGGGTGTAAGCCCTATCACAGAACCCCATAGGGTTCTACACAGTTAGAATAAAAATAATTTCCCTTCTCAATTAGTCTGCTTTCACTTACATGGTACCTCTGATATCATAAACCTACCAGTTCTTCCACCATCAATAGGGTTTTCCAGGCCTACATCAGGCCTGAACTTCTAACACAAAAAAAACAAGTGTGGGGGGGAACTTCCCCAACCTTTCAAGATGTAGTGACACATAATAAACAAACCTAAAAAGAGCACAGATCTGTATTGTTTTAACTTTGCAGGTCACCTGTAAGGCATACAGTAAACAACAAAACTTTAATGCTAATCTAGACATGATACATTAGTCAAGTAACTTACATTAAAATAAAGGAAATGGAATTACATGTGTTCATGAACTAGAATGTTCTGGCCCAAGGCCATGAGGTTCAGAGCACCTTCGGTAAGGTATTAAATCCAAACAGTATAGAGGGCACTTAACATTTATCATGATCTGGCCACAGGTAGCTTAAAACCATATTTTCCTGTTCTGTACATAAAGCAACAAACCAACCACAACATCTCTTAAGTAACATTAAAATTCCTAGAGCTAAGGTCTAGGCTGACCTGTAGATCAGACATTTTGCTGGATCATACATAAAAATTATCCTGGGAAAACTTGTAATGACTATGTGGAATTCCTGCCTTAGCTGCATCTGGATCCATATCTAGGGCTTTTAAGTGCTGCATCTCCATCCAACCATCTTCCTCTTCCGCAGCAGGTTCAAACTTCTCATCCTCACAAGACTGTGTCAAGTGCTGTTCTTTGCTGCACCTCTGATCTCATTCCCACCCATTCCCCACTTCATTCTGCCCACATCTCCAGCCTCACTGCTCTTCTTATATTCTCCCTCACTCGTTTTCATGCTTTCTTTTATCCTTTCTTTTATGCCTGAAATCTCTCATAATCCTAGTGCATTAGGCAACCTCTCTTTCTTCCAATCTCTCCTTTGAACTCATACCTTCTGCAAAGCCAACATGTGCTAGCCCACCCACATAACAAATATTGTCACATCATATCATAAAAGAACAACAAACTCGCAACACTGTAATAGAGACCCTTCCTCTGATCATTCAGGGCATTTTATGTCTGTACTATCTATTTAGACTGTAAGCTCCAGAGCAGGAATTGTATCCTTCTCTATGCTTTGTATAGTGCCAAGCACACTGGATTTTATTCCTGATTTGGTCACAGTTATTGTTACATGCTGAAAGCCAATAATGTGCTTGGTGCTTCCCAAAACACAGCAAAAGACATGGTCCCTGCTCCAAAGAGTTCAAAATTTAAATAGACAAAAAAGGTGTTCAGATATCACAGTGATGGGAATCATAGAATAGAAGATATCCAGAAGATAGTTTTATCTCAAAGTGACACACGTGTGATGCAACCATGGACAGGTTTCTGTGATCCTCAGAATACATCTACACAGCAAATGAAGGTGTAATCACAGGTAGGCATACCTGTGCTAGCTTTAATCTAGCTAGTGCATGTAACAATAGTAGGGAAGATGTAACTGCCCCTGTACTAGCTTGCCGAGGACCTGGGTACATGCCGGATTGCTAGTCTATGCTGACATGTCTTCATTACGAGCTAAAGATAGTATGGGTATACCTGAACTACAATCACACCTTCATTTACTGGGTGTACATGCCCTCAATTTCTTCATCTGTAAATCCTGATACCAGCAGGGTCTTGTGTGGCTTAGTTCAATAATGCTTATAAAAATTAAAAGTATTCTCAGGCATTTCTCTTTTAGTGTCTTTCACCAAAGAAGAGAGATGGTCTTGAGATTAAAGCGTATCTCTGGGACTCCTCAGAGCTAGTTTAATCTGTTTACATTAGATATTAGAAAAAGCTTTCTAATTATGATCGTTAAGTACTAGAATAGATTTTAAAGGGAGGTTGTGGAATCCCTGTCATTGGAGGTTTTTAAGAACAGGTTAGAGTCTAACCATTAGACAAATACCTGTCAAGGATGGTCTAGCCATACTTGGTCCTGCCTTAGTGTGTGTGTGTGTGTGCGTGGGGGGGCGGTTGGATTAAATGATCTCTTGAGTTCTCTTCCAACCCTTTTCTGAGTCGATTTGTAGATTTACTATAGATTTTCTGTGTGACTTTAGGCCAGGCTCTTAATCTGTCTCTGTGCCTCAATTTGTCTCTGTAAAAAACAGACCATAATACTTCTTTAATGTCTGTGAGGCACTCAGATGCTACAGTGATGAGTCCTATCAATCAAAAATAAATTGAGAGGCAGCTAGTGCTGAAGACAGGTGCTCTGTTCTCATTCCTTCAACTTTAAGATATTTATATAGCACCCTAGATATACATGGTGATTTATAATAAAAAAAAAAACATATTGACAGCCTAAGACAAGGCCCCTGCCCTGAAGAGCTAAGCATTTCCAGCTTTTAAATCACCCACATCTCCAGGGTAGTGACCACTGATGTAATGTCATCACATCTAGAGTTTATCTGGCATTGCTACTGTGAGTTGCACCATATAAAATTTATTATGTATATTGCTTAGGAAATTATCCAGCCTTCTTTTAAATCCTGCAATAGCATTTGACTTTTTAAACTGTTGCAGCACTCAATTCTACAAGCTGGCTATGCACTGTATGAAGAAATATTTCCATGTTTGTGCCAAATTAATCTGCTGTTAAATTCAAGTAACCCCTTGTTGAATTATGGGGATGGATTAAGCAGGAAAGGATTTTTCTGTTTTTATGCTAATCCTTTCTAATCTTAAACACATCACTCAAGTGACGCTTCTTTATATTTTAATGCTTTTCCTTCCCATGCTTATTGATCTGATGTTCTGCAACCTCTTACCGTATGCAAGTAACTCTAATAATCCTTGTTGCACTTCTCTGAACCTTTCATCTCTGTTTAAAGTGAGTTGGCCACAGT
This sequence comes from Emydura macquarii macquarii, assembly GCF_026122565.2. Lineage (NCBI taxonomy): Eukaryota > Metazoa > Chordata > Testudines > Chelidae > Emydura > Emydura macquarii. The sequence continues at coordinate 1,733,306 of NW_027132084.1, read as the reverse complement.
ACTCCAGAGTGAAGACAGATCATTCTTTGATAACAGGTCATAATAATATTTTAGATATTGTACAAACTCTTGACTGCCTATGGCTTCTTGGTTGTCAACAGGCTGCCAGCATGCCCACTTGGAAGTTCCTAGCCAGATCTTTCTGAAGTCAGTAGGCTTTGGATAAGGCCTTTTCCATTTGACCTAAGTGAAAGAAACCATCAGGTGCTTATTGTATAGAACCTGTGACACACGGTTGGACAGTCCGGATTCCCTGCAGTAGAGATTAGGGGTGCACACACACATTAATTAGTGCCTTTCAATATTATTTTTCTGCACCTTTGTTCAATGCTCCCGAGTACAGTGGTTGCTTTTTTAACAGCTGTTTCACATTGGGCAGGTAACTTGGCTAAGACTCCGAAGCCGTCTTCCTCAAAGGATCCTGCAAGTTCCAAGCTCTTGGTGTCTTTGAAGAGATATTCACCTGTTTTTGGGACAACCGTGTGAGGTTACACTCGGCCAAGCGACGCGTCCGTTTGCAACGTGCCCTGCCACTTCGCTGCCTCTGGGATGCCTCCCAGTGTCACCGGCTTCCTCCCCCAGCTCATTGGCTTAGCAGGCGAGTTCACCCTCGTCCTACAGCGCAGAGCATCACGACTCCTTGTGGTCTGTGTGTCACTAGCCCTATAGTGCGAGTCGCCCAAGGAAAGGCTCCTGGGACTTGGCTGGGGCCGTGGGCAAGAGCAGCACCGCCCCGTGGCAGTCAGGGCCGCGGTGCAGTTACACTAGCCCAACCCTCGCTGCTTCCCTGCCCCCTCCTCATCTCCTGCCCCTCCATTGTCTTCCCCTCTGGCCCCTTTCTCTCTCCCCCTCCTTCCCTGCCCCTTCCCTCCTCTCACCCCGCCCCCTTCTTTCCCCCTTGCCCCTCCCCCCATATCTTCTTGCCCCTCCCCCACCCCCTGGCTCCTCCCCTTTGTGCCCCCCTAACGTCTCTAATCGCCTCCCCCCTCCCCTCAGACCCGTTCCACACACACACACACACACACACACACAGAGCCCTTCGAACACTTCCCATTGGCTCTCCCGGAACCCACGTGACACCAGCGGCTCTCCGAACGGCAGGGAAAGGGGGGGCGGGGCTACCGTGCGTGCGTACGGGCGGGGAGGAGCGAGCCCTGGGCGCGCGCGCGCGCGCCGGAGAAGTGGAGGCCGGGCGGCTGTGTCTCGTGCGCGGGCGCGCGCCGGACCCGGCGGGGGTTGGGAACTCACTCACTCACTCAGCCGGAGAGCGGGCGAGCCCAGCGCGTGCGGTGCGGCGCGGCGCGGCCGGCGGGGGAGGGCGTGAGCTGCGGCGGCGCCTTTGAGGGTCGGTGCGGGCGCGGCAGGTGAGTGCGCGAGCCGCGGGGCGCGGCGGGGCGGCGTCAGCTGCCGCTGCAACAATGGGCGAGGGGCCCTGACCTGCCCTGACCCGCTCGGGGCTGCTGGCTGGGGGGGGGGGACCCCGTGCGCGGAGCAGGCTGGGGATGAGCCTCTCTTCTCCCCCCACATCCATGCACGGCCCCCCCTGCCCCTGGGCTGCCCTGGAGGGTGGCAAAAGCCCCCCCCCCATGCACAGGATGCCCTGCAGCTGGGTGCGTCTCCTGCAGAGGGGGATGCCCTGGAGCTGCGGGATGGAGGATGCCCCCCCCGGATATGGTGTCCTGGAGCTTTGTGCACTCGGGGGGTGCTAGGGGTCGTGCTGGAGAGCCGCGAGGGGGGTGCTGATGGGGTGACGTTCCAGTGAAGAGCATCCTGCTTGAGGCAGTGTCACGCCGAAGGTGTTTGCCCTGGGAGGAAGATGGTGGTGGTGGAGTCATGCTGAGCACTGTGCCCAGCTAACCTGTCAAGGAACAAAGGCTAGAAATAAAGGGTCCGTTTTGGGAGTGGAGCGAGGTAAATAGTGGTGTGTCCCGAGGGTCTGTACTGGTCAACATACTCAGAAATGGTCTGGAAAAAGGGAAGTGGCGAAGTTTGCAGACAATACAAAATTACTCAAGATAGGTCAGTCCAAAGCGGACTGCAACGAGTTGCAAAGGGATCTCACAAAACTCGATGTCAGGGCAAAATGTCAGATGAAATTCGGTGCTGATAATGCAAAGTAACGCACATAATCCCAATTATACATACAAAAGGATGGGGTCTACATTAGTTGTGACCACTCAAGGAAAAGATCTAGGAGGCATCATAGATAGTTCTCTAAAAACATCCCTTCAATGTGCAGTGGCAGTCAAAAAAGCTAGCAGTGTTAGGAACCGTTAGGAAAGGTATAGACAGTAAATATAATTTCCACTATATAAATCCATGGTATGCCCACACCTTGAATAGTGTGTGCACTTCTGGTCACTCTCCTTAAAAAAAGAATTGGAAAAAGAGAATGGCAAAAAAAAAAAAAAAAGATGAGGGGTGTGGAACAGCTTTTATATGAGGAGAGAGTTAAAGGACTGGGACCTTGCATCTTAGGAAAGAGATGACCTAAGGGGGGATATGATAGAGGTCTATGAAATCATGAATGGTGGAGAAAGTCAAGCACCACAGGTCACATGTTGAAATTAATAGGCAGCGGATTTAAAACAAACAAAAGGAATTACTTCACGCAATGCACCGTCAACGTGCGGAAGCTGTTGCCAGGAGACATTGTGAAGGCCAAAAGTATAACTGAGTTCAAAAAAGAACACGAGAAGTTCCTGGAGGATAGACCAATGGCTATTAGCCAGGGTGGTCTGGGTGTCCCTAAGCTTCTGACTGCCAGATGCTGGGACTGGATGACAAGGGATGGATCACTCAATAATTGCCCTGTTCTGTTCATTCCTTCGGAAGCATCTGGCATTGGCCACTGTTGGAAGACAGGATAGTGGGCTAGAAAGTGGTTCCCAACCCATGGCCTGCTGGCCAAAAGTGGCCCCTAGGGGTCTTTCAAAATGGCCCGCAGCTCCCCTCCTGTTGGCTGCAGAAGGGAGCTGCTGCCTAAGGACCCACGCGGAGCGCGTTGCTGCTGGGGTACAAGACCGGGGCAGGCTCCTTGCTGCAGCCAAGGGTTTATGGGAGATCTGTGCTCCCCTCCCCCGGCTGTAGCAGGGAGTGCAGCAAAGCGCTCCCCCTCGGTCCCTAAGTGCTGGGATCCTTGCTGGAGCCAGAGTGAGAGGAGATCAGCGCTCCCCTCCCCTGGCTCTAGCAGAGAGCAAAGCATTCTGCTTGGGTCCCTGTGCACTGGGGTCCCTGCTGGAGTCAGAGGGAGGGGAGCACTGATCTCCCATCCCCCCTGGCTGCAGAAGGGACCCCAGCGCCTAGGGACCCAGGTGGAGCGCACAGGGCTACAGGACGCGTGCGGTTTCCCTGCTGCAGCCGGGGGATGCCTCCTTGCTGAACTCCTTCCGTCTGGCTGCAGGGGAGGATGCTGGCGGAGACTGCCGGCTCTTCAGGGTTGTAAAAATGAAATTTGTCCCCCTCAAGCCAGAAAGGTTGGGAACCCCTGGGCTAGATGGTCTGACCCAGTATGTCCATTCTTATGTTCTTATGAGTGTATTTGGGATGGTATACATTGTTGCATACTGTGCTCAAATTTCAGTGGCACATGAGGACTCTGGGATCTGAAGAGCAGAAATAATGGATGCTTCATGGAGAAAGTGGTAGTGGCCACACAGAAGGAACAGGCCAGGATCTAGACACTTGAGTATCTTTTTCCTTGACATTAGTTTCAGCTTTAAGTAAGTAAAGACTGGTCTGGGGAATGTCCCCAGGATCTCTCACCAGAATGTGTGTCTGAATTGTTAGACTCTCATGACGGCTTTGGCCAGGTCTACACTACAACCTTACATCAGTATAACTACGAAAAATCCACACCCCCTAAGCAATGTAGTTATGCTGACCCATCCCGCCTTGTAGACAGGGCTGTGTCCATGGGAGAGCTTCTCCCAAAGCTACTGCCTCTTGCAGAAGTGTCTTAACCACACCAACAGGAGAAGCTCTCCCGTAGGTGTAGTAACGTCTTCACTAAAGTGCTACAGTGGCACAGCTATACGTGTAGACAAGCCCTCAGTTTCCCTCCCAGGCCATGTATTTAACTTAAATTATTGTAAACTATTCGTATTGCATGTCCTGAATCTGTTGTTATGGAAAATGATAAAGGGGTATGGTCTCGTGGATGGGTTCTGGGCTGAAGTCAGAAGTCCTGTTCTCAGTTCTGTCACTGAATTGCTATGAATTTAGTCAAGTCGCTTACATAAGAACACTTCACCTATCTGCCTCTGTTTCCCTTCCTGTCCTTTGTATGTCTTGTCTACTTGTTCTTTGGGGCAGTGACGCTCTCTTCAGGAGAGTGTCTGCACACACATATGTACAGTATTTTGCATAATAGATTCATGGGGCAGTGATCTCATTTGGGTCCTCTAGGCATTACTGTGATAGAAATAATAAAAAACAACCTCTTCTTCATGTGACCGTCATTTTGGGGCCTAGATAGATTAACGAACTTCAGTGTTCAGTTGGTCAGATCCTTTCGAGACGGTAGCTCTGGAGGCTGGTATCTTATTCCAAAATGTGTGTGGTGTACATCTTGTCGAACCAGAATTACTAATCCCAGCAATTAGTCTAAATCTTTCTTGGGGTTTTATGTTCCTGCCAGCTTCTAACTAATTCAATTAGACTTTATCTTCCCACCCCAAGGAACTGAGATTTAAACAGAATGAATGGATTTTTTTTATGTGCAGCCTCCTTGGCAAACTAGTTCAGCAAGAATACAAGCCTCAGGCCTGGTCCACACTACAGACTTCTGGGTGCACAGCTGCGTTGGTCAGGGATGTGAAGAGAGGCGATCCCTGGCCAACATAGTTGTGCCGGCAGAAGTCCCTAGCGTAGTGGCCGGTATAATTGCATCTATACTAGGAGTGCTTTCTCGATATAGTATACAGCTATTCACCTACTGTAGACAAAGCCTTATAAGGATGCATATGCAGTGATTGATAGAAAGATACAAACCACAAGTCAATGGAAGCTGATACATCGTGTATATAACCAACTCATTTCATAAGATCCTTTACTTTGCAGCAAACTGGATTTAAATTCTTCAGCAAGGCACCCTGATTTGTGTCATGTTGGTGCTGTATTCTGTAACAGTTGGAAGTAAATTCAGAACGGGGGGATTTTACTGATTTGGGACTCTATCTTGTTTCAAAAATGCTTAATACAGATGTCCTTGCCAGTTCTCCACTTTTGCGACTCTCAGCAGCACCCAGTAGGGCATCACAATTGTCATTCAGTTCCAGAGTTAATCAGTGGAGAGGAATGTGGTAATTCATACTCTTCTGAGCTATTATTTCAGGCTGCTTGCAATTCAGGAAGACAGGGCTGCATCAAGCTAAATTCAGTTCACATTTGGAAGGTTTGTTTCACAACCATAAAGATTAGAAACTTAATTTTTTGAAACAATGACATTTTAAATTCTGGAGCATCACTGCAGTGCAATAGCTTCTTGATCACTTGGCTTCAAACATTGGTGTCGTTCCATATCTTTAGTCTGTGCCGGCAAAATTAAAACCTCATTTGTTTTCATATGCATAATATTTGGTGAAATTTTCAGTTGGGACCAAGAAGAACTGAAATTTCTCATTCTTGGTCTCAGCACAGAGGAGAGATGTCTAAATATTTATTTATTTTTTGAAAATTGGAGGGAAAGTCTCTTCTCAATGGTACTGCAGGCGCTTGTGGATCACCGTGGGCGTTTCACTGACATCAACACAGGTTGGTCAGGCAAGATGCATGATGCACGCATCTTCAGGAACACTGGCCTGTACAGAAAGATTCAAGCAGAGACTTTCTTTCCAGACCAAAAGATTCCAATGGAGGATGTTGAGATGCCTATAGTTATCCCGAGGGACCCAACCTACCCTTTACTGCCATGGCTCATGAAGCCTTATATAAGCAATCTGGATAGCAGCAAGGTTGCTTCAATAATAGGTTAAGCAGGCACCGAATGACTGTTGAATGTGCATTTGGCAGATTAAAAGCTCGCTGGTGATGCCTTTATGGCAGGTTAGACCTAAATGAGGAAAATATTCCCAGGGTTATAGCTGCCTGCTATGTGCTCCATGATATATGTAAAGCTAAGGGTGAAAAATTTCCCCCTGGGTGAAGCGCAGAGGCAGATTGTTCATCTTCAGCTGCAAGGCAGCTAGATTTAAGGCTATTAGAGGGGCACAACGGGAGGCCATTCGAATCAGGGAGGCCTGAGGAACTGTTTTGACACTAAGCATCAATAAGGTGTCTTTATAAACAGCACAGTGCCATGCTATGTCTGCTGTTCAGCTTGCACTGCATATCAATGTGAGGTGCAACCGCTGTGTGCAAGAGACAAAGATCGCTTATTCTTCACAAAAATTGTCTTTATTAAATAACAATGATTCACAACACACATGAAAAGTTGGAGTAAGCAGTGAGGTGCAGTGTGAGCTTATGACAGTTAGGTGTACGTCCAGCTATCGTTCTGGAAGCTGTCTGAAGTGGTGGAGTGAATGGGGTACTGAGACGGGCCGGGAGTTTGGTAAGAATGTGTGGGTGGAGTTTGGGAAGGGCAGGGAAAGCAGTTCTGTATTGGCTGCAAGGGTGGGGGCATGCATGAATTCAGACTGCAATATTGAGTGTCTTGAGCAGCTCCGTTTGCTCCTCCATGGCTTTTATCATACGCTGTCACTCGCTTCTGTTTTTCCCTTCTCTCCTACCTATACATTTTCTGATTTTTGGGCACAGTATGTCTCCATGCCTGTTTTTTCCCCTTCAGAGGACTGGAGGAGTTCTTGAAACATCTCCTGTTTGCTTTTCCGTGGTCGTTTTCTTATCAGTTGCAGGCACTTGGCAGGTGTGTGTGGGGGTTCCCCCTCAGGGGCACATCTGTAGGAGCACAATAAACAATGAACAGAAGCATTATTGTCCGTGCACTAACAGCATTGCCGCATAACTGTAAAATACCCCCCTTTCTCACTGTCAGCTGGCAAGCACACAGCTTGACAATCAACCTGGGCATGTTGAGTTGTGCCCAGGGGTGTGTGTGTGTGTGGTGGTGGGGGGGAGGAAGGGGCACTTAAGCTGCGGAAAGATTCTGGATGGATGGTTGGGGTATTAATGCAGGTAGATAGGGAAAAAAATTCAAATTGTGTCACCACTTTCCATAGGTGGGGGCCATAGAAGCCGATATTTCACTCCTGAGAGTAAGCAGGAACGCTAGGGTGCATCTCCTCCTTGCGAGCAGCTTCGAACTCGGTCCCTATGCTGCTCGCCGCTGTGGTCCCTGCATAGGTGATTGTCGATTGGCACGGGAAAGTTTTCTCCAGCAGGGGAAGAAACGAAACAGCTCTGCCGAGGAATCTCCCAGTAAAGGATTGGTGACTACCTCCAGGAAAGTTTCCCAGATCTCTCTGGAGGATTCCTGTGAAATCTGTGTGCATTAACACACTTTTTCCGTTGCACTGCCTAGCAGAACAGGGGAATGGGAAGCACATGCAAACACAGCTACTCTTGTGCATTTCTCTCTCTTCAACCAGCTATATCATGCAAGAAAGCAAAGGACAGCTGTATCTCATATAACGGAGCAGCATCAGCTCAAAAAAATCACTTACCCAAGCTCCTTCTCCTGCATCCTGCACACCGGAGCTGTAGGGTTGGGATTGGCTCAAACCCTCGGATTGAGAAGAGATCCTGGCTCCCCATGTCAGCAAATAACCTGGTCCCCTGCTCCACATCATCCTCCAACTTGATCTCCTTGTCCACCACTTCTTTGTCGGGGTTAAGTCTGGTGTCTGCTGCTGCCGGGCCCATGGAGGTATCCGTGGGTCTCTTGGCGGTGGAAGTGGGGTCGCTGCCGAGGATGGCTTCCAGCTCCTTATAGAGGAGGCAGATCTTTGGCTCTGCACCAGAGCAATCGTTTGACTCCCTAGCCTTTTGGTACCTCTGCCGTAGCTCCTTGCTTTTCGTACGGCACTGCAGCATGTCCAGTGCATAGCCCTTCTCTACCATTGAATGAAAAATTTGACCGTAGGTGGTATAATTCCTTCGGCTGGAGCAGAGCTGGGACTACACAGCCTCCTCTCCCCAAATGCTGATCAGATCCAGAAGCTCTGATGCACTCCAAGCAGGAGTGTTGGGTGTGTGGAGCCACCCTGGTCAGCATGGAAGATGAGATGTGAGCTCTCCACACTGACCAAGCAGGAAGTGGAATTTCAAAAATTCCTGGGACTTTAAAAGGAGAGGGGTGGATGGCTGCAGGGCAGTGGAATTCAAACTGATGGCCAGAGTGGTCAGGATGGGCATGGTGGGATGCTCCCTGGAGGCTATTTACCACGACATAACAAAGCATGGTGTCTGCACTGTTACTTTGTCACGAAAGGTTTGGCACAAAAAGCTCTACGCCTCTCGTCAAGGTGGTTAGGAGAGTTGGGTTGGGGGGAACGGGGGACTTCAGTGTGTACACCAGCACTGTTTTGGCGCAAAAAGCTGAATTTGGCAACTAAATTCTCCAGTGTAGACCAGGCTTATGTATAAGGCAAGAGACGGCAGAGAGATACAGACAGAGGCATACTAGGAGACAATATTGGTCAGCCTGAGAGGCAGTGAAAAGTTGAGGAACTTGAGTTATAGTTTGACCACAACCCCTAACGCAAGTCCTGGCCACACACAAAGTGGACTTGTCTTGAGTGTGGTGGTTCTTTTAACTTGAGTTGGCTGGCATGCTGGGGGAAAGGCTAAAACTAGAGTAAGCACAACCAGCTGCTAGTGTGACTACTACGTGGATGTAGACCAGCTCAACTTACGGCTGCTTCCTGCAGTGCCTTTCCAGAATTCCTCCTGTGTGCCCAGGAAGGACAAAGTTCTCTTACGGTTCACTGGGGAAGAATTCATTGAGCAGCTCAGCTTACGGCAGGGCAAAGAACCAGGGGAATGCCCCCAGAAATCTTAGTGACGCACATGAGTGAGTGCAGAGCAGTGTGGACACAGCAGCTTGAAAGCTTTTCCGCAGTGTGGCTGCTTTCACTGGAGTGAGCCTAATGCGAGAGAATTGAATTAAATGTTGATAACGTCCGTTAACTCTGTGAAGAGACACCTTTAAACTAAGGCCTTGTCCACACTAGAAAAATAAGTCGATCTAACATAGGTCGACTTACAGCCACCACAGTAATTACGGCAGTGGCTGCTGTCCACACGACTCTCCTGGGGTCAGCGGAGTCACCAGGAGAACTTCCACTGACCTAAGAGGGGTAGTGTGGGGAGCTGAGAGCTCAGCCACACAGACTCCTGGGCTCTCAATAGGCTGCCCATTTCCCCTCCTCCCCCCACTTCCCATTCCCCACCGGGAGCCAGGGGAAGCTGCTCAGGGCTTCTCACCCCTGGGGAGTGGGGTCCAGTTGTCCCAGATTCCCACCCTTCTGCCCTGAGCTGGGCAGCCTTGTTAATTTCATGGCTGAGCTGTGAGATTGACAAGGGTGCTGGAGAAGGCCCAGGCTACTCCTCTCTCTGAGGGGCTTCCTTTGTCAATTTCACTGCTGCTCCGGAAATTGAGGAGAATGATGCCTCAGAGCTGATGTAAGGGACACAGTGTCTACAGTTGTCAGTATAGACACTGCGTTGTGCTAACTAACCCGATGTAAGCCCCGACACCTCTCGTTGAGGTTTTATTATGTCTGCATAGCAGGGGCGTTACGTCGGTGGGGAGGAGCATTTTAGTCTGTACACCTCCACCGTTTTGTCGACTAAAACTGACTTTTGTTGACAAAATTCTCTAGTGGAGGCAGCCCAAAATAAGGACATTAGGGGGTCAGATTCAGTGCCAAGTGAAGCCAAAGGAAAGGCCTCCACTGACTTCAGTGGGAGTTGGATTTGGGTCCCAAGTACAGAATACCTATCTGCACACAGAGTTATGGTTATATATTTAAATACAAGTCATGCAACAGGAGACAGCTCTCAGAAATCAGAGTAAGGCCAGGTGTACACTTACAAGCTTACAGCGACGCAGCACTCGTGTAAGAGAGCTCTTCTAGCCCCATTATCCTGGTGGGAGAGAGCTCTCTCGTCAACATAATAAAACCTGTTCAACGAGTGGCGGCAGCTTTGTTGGCGGGAGAACATCTCCTGCCACCATAGCACTGTGCACATGAGCGCTTATGCTGGCAAAACGTAGGTCGCTCAGGGGGAGTTTTTTACACCTCCCTGAGTGACAAAAGTTTTGCCAACACAAATGCTAGTGTAGACATGGCCTGTGCCTTGTTACTGTCTTCTGAAGATAGTGCATCACAGTTACTTTTAGGGCAGTGTGTACACAACTGCCAGCAACTGTTCTTAGTTACATGTGCATATTTCTTCATTTTATTCTAGGCAATGCCATCTATTGGTGTTATCACATGTTAACTTCTGCTATAGAATTAATTACACTTCAGGGGAAGCATGAGTAAATGCAGATCTATAAAGCAGCTGGTGCTTTTAGGAGAGCTAACAGTCCTCTGACAAATCATCCGTTCACTGAGAAGATAATTGGGCCCGTACTGGGGGAAGACCTGCTATAGGAGGTCCTCCTGCCGCACTCCAGCAAATACAATAAATTCAATGTAATTACTTAGTCAGATTTCTGGTACTTTCACAGAAGTTAAAAAATGTCATTGGTACATGGCTGTTAATTAGGTAATGTAACAGCTCCCAAGAAACACTCATTGATTTTTTAAATAATTCTTATACAATGCAAGCAAAAACATGCTTTTTTTATTGTTGTATGTCTTAGTAGCTAAAAATCGCTTGGTTGCTTCCAGTAAAAAAGCGATCAATAGTAGCAGCAATGAGGTTTGACTACAGCGCTCATTATAAGTTAATAAGTCTTTAAAAAAAAATGGATTGCAGGAGAACCATGGTTTAAAATTGGGTTTTAAGCAAGGTTCTTCCTACTTAGCTCTCTTCTAACATCTTAAGATTGTTTGTTCTCAAGTCAAATCTGAGTGAAGACATGGCAGTTTTGTCATTCTCACAGGAGTTACCAGGTCGGGTTAGACTATGGGGGACCAGGGGTTTACCTTGGACTTGTTAACCTGTGTGAAAACTGCAAACTGCTTTGTCTTCACTAGAGTTTAGAATGCACTGCTCTTCCAAAGCAGAGGACCCCAAACTGTGGGGTGTGTCTCCCCAGGGGGGTGCAGAGGAACGTTTGGGGGGCACGACAGGCCAGGGCCATCCTCCATGGGGAGCGGAGGAGTGCTACATAGCCTTGCTCTGCTCTGACCCTGCCTCCCAGCCACATCTCCACTCCCAGGCCTGGCCTCGGTCCCTAGCTCCGCCCCCGGCCTTGCCCCCAGTTCCACTCCTGGCCCCAGACCTGCCCCGGCTGCAGTTCTGCACCAGAAAAAAGTTAGCTTTTGTGGACAAAACAGTGGAGGTGTACAGACTTAAATGCTCCTCCTCACTGATGTAACTCCCCTGCTATGTCGACACAATAAAAATATCTTGACGAGAGGCGTAGGGCTTATGTTGGCTTAGTTAGCGTGACGCAGAGTCAGTGTAGACGCTGTGTCCCTTACGTCGGCTGTGAGACTGTCATTCTTGTCAATTTCACCATTCTGCTGGTGTGAGGGAGTCCCCCAGGAGCAGGGCTCTGGAACCACTCGGGGTGAAGCCAGTCAGGATTCTGGTGCTTCAGAGTCTGCCCCTCTCTCCCCCCAGGTCTCCCCACACCAGCGCAGCCGCCTCTTGAATCTGGTCTCACAGCGTTCAGCTCCCCTGCTCCGCTTGAGCTCCCCCTGTGAGTCTCCCTAGATGGGGCCCTGGGAAGCTCCTACACACCCCCAAAGGGCTATGCACCCCGCCTTGCAGTCAGACGTGATTCACAGCCAGCGTGGAAATCAGAAGGGTTTATTAGTTCTCAGGATCTCAGCATAGAAAGACTTTTTTGTTAGCAGCTTAATTAGAGGTTACAGCAGCAAACAGCTAGGGAGCGTCAGAGTCCATTCTCAGGCTCTGCTCCCGAGCCTCCTTCTGGGGGGGCCTGTCCTTCCGTCTAGCCACCCCACAAACCCCTTACCCCCTTGCCCCTCCCCAGTCCTTTGTCTCCTTCCCGAACAAGGTGGAACTCCTGGTCTCTGCCTTCCGCCTCCTGTTGCAGCTGTCTGACCCAGGAGCGCAAAGGGGTCTGGACTTTGTCTGTATATGTGTGGCTGGGGAAAGGCCTCTAGTGGCCCTTGCAATGATCACACACCCAGGTCCCATCACCAAAATACACGAGTAACATATGAGGGAAACTGAGGCACGTACACAACACTCAGAGAAAACCCCAAGAATATCTCCACTTCTTCACAGCTGGTAAGCCTGACTTCAGTACCAGGCAAATTGGTTGAAACTATGGTAAAGAACAGAATTATCAGACACATAGATGAACATGATATATTGGGGAAAAGTCTACACGGTGTTTGTAAAGAGGAAATCATGCCTCACCAATCTATTAGAATTCACTGAAGAGGTCAACAAACGTGGACAAGGATGATCAACTGTACTTGGACTTTCAGGAAGCCTTTGAGAAGATCCCACACCAAAGAGGGCACAAAGGGTGTGCTAATAAAATGTGTGGATGCTACAAAGTTGGGAGGTATTACCAACATGAAGGAGGACTGGAATATCATGCAAGGAGATCTGGAGGGCCTTGACAACTGGAGTAATAGAAATGGGATGAAATGTAATAGTGCAAAGTGCAAGGTCAGGCACTTTAGGGATTATCAGCAAGAATTTTTGCTATAAGATGGGGATGTATCAGTTGGATGCAACAGAGGAGGAGAAAGACCTGGGCATATTGATCAATCATGGGGTGACTATGAGCCACCGGTGTGACGCAGCCATAAAAAGGCTAATGCAATCCTAAAATGCATCAGGCGAGGTGACTGTTGTTGGCATTATAGAAGGCACTGGTGAGACCTCATCTGAAATAGTGTGTGCAGTTCTGGTCTCCCATGTTTAAGAAAGATGAATTCAGACTGGAACAGGTGCAGAGAAGGGCTACTAGGATGATCTGAGGAATAGAAAATCTACCTTACGAGAGGAGACTCAAAGAGCTTGGCTTGTTTAGTCTAACCAAAAGAAGGCTGAGGGGAGATATGATTGCTCTCTATAAATACATCAGAGGGATATATACCAGGGAGGGAGAGGAGTTATTTAAGTTAACCGCCAATGTTGGCACAGGAGCAAATAGATATAAACTGGCCATCAACAAGTTTAGGCTTGAAATTGGACGAAGGTTTCTAACTGTCAGAGGAGTGAAGTTCTGATGCAGCCTTACAAGGGGAGCAGGGGGGCAAAAGACCAAACTGACTTCAAGATTGAGCTTGATAAGTTTATGGAGGGGATGGTATGATGAGATTGCCTACAATGGTATGTGGCCCATCCGTGACTCTTAGTAGCAAAAATTCCCAATGACCAGGGATGGGGCAGTAGGTGGGGATGGCTCTGAGTTGTTACAGAGAATTCTTTTCCCAGGTGTCTGGCTGGTGGGTCTTGCTGACATGTTCAGAGTCTAACTGATCACCATATTTGGGGTTGGGAAGGAATTTTTGGTAGACACCTGTGGTTTTTTCACCTACCTCTACAGCACGGGGCATGGGTCATTTGGTGGATTTAAATGGTGGATTCTCTGTAACTTGAAGACTTTAAATCATGATTTGAGGACTTCAATAACTCAGCTGGAGGTTAGGGGTCTATTACACAAGGAGGCAGGTGAGGTTCTGCAGCCTGCGATGTGCAGGAGATCAGACTGCCTGATCACAATAGTCTCTTCTAGCCTCAAAGTCGGTGAGTCTGAGGTCCTCTTGTAGATCAGTATCTGATTAAAAGATAGGAAACAGAAGGTAGGAATAAATGGTCAGTTTTCACAATGGCAAGTGGTAAATAGTGGGATCCTCCATAGATCTGTTACTGGGACCTGTGTGGTTCAACATATCCATAAACGGTCTGGAAAAAAGGGTAAACAATGAGGAAGCAAAGTTTGCAGATGATACAAAATTACTCAAGATAATAAAGTCCTAAATTGACTGCATAGAATTACAAATTTACCCCTTCACATAATACAAGAATTAGGGGTCACCCAATGAAATGAATTGGCAGCAGGTTTAAAACAAACAAAATGAACCACTTCACACATCTCACAGTCAGTCTGTGGAATTTGTTGCCATAGGACGTTGTGAAGGCCAAAAAATATAACTGATTTAAAAAAAAAATGTAGATAAGTTCATGGAGGATAGGTCCATCAGTGGCTACTAGCCAGCATGGTCAGGGATGCAATTCCGTGATCTGGGTGTCCCTAAACCTCCAACTACCAGAAGCTGGGATTGGATGACGGGACAGATCACTCAATAATTGCCCTTTTCTGTTCATTCCCTGTGAAGCACCTGGCATTGGCCACTGTCTCAAGACATGATACTGGGCTAGATAGACCAATGGTCTGGACCAATGGCCACCTTCTACAACTTGCTGAATGCTACTCTTATGTAACTAACTTGTTGTGGGCATCTAGCATTTACTTCTCAAGTGGATGGGGTTTTGAGTGCCTTTAGAGATTGTTTTTCAACCATTCAGTCTGGGATGGTAGTTTTAGTCATTTCCACCTCCTGGGAATAAGTGATCTTACAGCCAAGAATAACAGTTCTTCCAAGATCTCCCAAAAGAGTGGTATTAGACCTTCCTGCAGCTCGTATACATTTATAAAATTGCCTGGCTATGAAAAATGTAAAATCTTAAACACATCTGTTTGGATTCACGCTCTACTAGATTAGATGAGAGCATTTATCTGGCAACTAATTGTGTCCAACAGGTGAGCAGACTTTTTGGCAATGAATTGTTGAGTCTTGGGAAAAAATCCGCTTCCTTCTGATGAGTACCTTTCAGCTGAACTTGACGGTACTCTCTTGAGACTCTAAGAACTCACTAAAAACTTATGTATAGTTTTCAGCTCCAATGGCTGTGATGATGAACTACGAAATGTGAACAGTGTGTAAACCAATGCAGTGCTTTCTGAATCTGACAGGAGATGGCTCCAGTGCCTCTGCTGCAACCAGGCAGTTTTTTCAGTAGTCACTGCCCCTACTGAGTATCCTGCCGGCACCTGTGAAACTGTCAGTCGGGTCAATTTCATGTAGCTGGTGCTTGGGAAATTCTAGGGCAGGGAATGGAGCTTTTCGCAAAGAATCACAATTCCAAAAGAGACTTTGGGATGCACAGACCAATAGAAGCTCTCCCATCTCTGCAGCAGCCAGGTGGCTCTGGAGTGGGAGTGGGTGCCAAATACCGAGTGGTTTTTAATCCCTTCCAACATCCAGAGAGGGATGGGAAGAAAGACCTCAAACTTTTCAGACTCCAGCTAGCCAGAGCTTGCTCGGAAAGACAAGACTGCTGAACAGTGTCCATACAGGAATGTCAGAAGCCTCCTCAGATGAAGGAGGTGGAGTGGAGGGATTCCATGTTGGGCGTTACTGGTTAAAATACTCAAGTGATGGCACTGTGCTGTGTATCAGTCTGACACTGGATCAGGCCTGGACCCTGCTGAAAAATAGACACATGGAATCAAATCCCAGGCACAGTGCGTTGCCTTTGGCCTGGGCAGATCTTGCTGCTGAGGCAGAATCCAGAGGGGTCTGTCTATGTGTTCACACTCTGGAAGCAATTGCATTGATTGTTGTGCTAATTAAGGCTCACTGAATTGTGTGAATGGGATGGATGGATGTGTACAATGGTGTGCATGGGCGAAGAGAAACTGATGGGATAAATTAGGACTTGTTTACAAGGGCAGATTAAGGTAGGGTGTGGATTTAAAGCACAAAGGCTGTTCCTGGATAACTCTTATTCCGGAGCAAGTGTCTGCAAATGGTGTTAATCAGGAGCAATTCCATGTGTAGACAAGCCCTGAGAGAAGTGAAGTATTTGAGAGAATCAAGAGGAAAATATGGTAAAGGAGGGATAGGACACAATGTAGGGTTAGTGAGCAGGAAACCATGACTGTGGCATGTGTGTATCAAATTGTGAACTCCATTTTGGATTAGGACCTTCATTTTTGTGTTATGTGCTGAACCCATCACAACTTTCCCTAGGCAGCTTATTGTATTGCACTGAAGACAGTGCCTGCCCAGGAAAGGTTTTTGATGCATTGTTGAATGACGATCACCGAGAAGCCATCCATTGATTCTGTTTCTCTCTCAACCACCTGTTCACGCTTATGGAGCAACAGATTTTCTGTAAAATCATGAATGGTAAAGGAGAATCTGAATAGGGAAGTGTTATTTACCTCTTCACATAATACAAGAACCAGGGGTCACCCAATGAAATGAATAGACAGCAGGTTTACAGCAAACAAAAGGAAGTGCTTTTTCACACAACACACTCCTTGCCAGGGGATGCTGTGAAAGCCAAAAGTGTAATTGGGTTCAACAGATAATTAGACACATTCACAGAGGATAGGTCCATCAGTGGCTATTAGCCAAGATGGTCAGGGATGCACCCATGATCTGGATGTCCCTAAACCTCGGACTGCCAGAATCTGGGATTGGATGACAGGGGATGGATCACTCCGTAATTGCCCTATTCTGTTCATTTCCTCTGAAGCATCTGGCACTGATGGAAGACAGGATGCTGGGCTAGCTGGACCATTGGTCTGACACAGAATGGCTGTTTCTTGTGTTCTTCCCTGTATGTGGTGAGCCTGACTGATTTTCCAGTGGAACACATGGCAAGAAGAGAGAGACTTTTTGAGTGGGATGCTGCTCTGAGTTGAGTTGAAAGGGGGAGAGGGTCGGGAAGCTGCCCATTGCCGCTTGGAAGCAGGCTATGCAGGAGGGACTCTGCCCAACCTGAAATGTTGGCAAACTCCATGTTCACAGATGGGATGAAAACCAACTAAGGAAAGGTGTCAAGAGACTTGCGTCTTGCAAAGATCTGTAGCTCTCAAGTACTTTTAAGACTAAAGTGACTGTGACAAAGGCTTTTCCCAAGCCTGTTTCTTGCTTCTTTCCATGTTGTCCCAGAACCAGAGTTCCCAGAGCATGGGCAGAACTCTGGAGGGTCGGGGGGATCTAAGGCAGTGGTTTCAAGGTCTAGGGCAGCTGGTATGTGCAGTCCCATGGCACAAGGAAGGTAGTGTCAGGTGAAGTTTGTGCTCTGTGGACCTGGAACTAGAAACAGAGTCCGCTCAACCCAGCCCCACTTGTCCTGGAAGCATGCAGGACCCAGCGGTTGGATCTGCTCACAGCAGACTGGGGACTGTGCAGAGGGGCGCTCGGCCAAGGTGTTGCAGAAACATTGCACTGAAGTCAGTGCAAGAGAAGAGATGCCACGATCGCACACAGAAAAGCAGAGAGTAAAATGGAGCAAAGCCAGCCAGTTTTACAGGAACAAGGGAAGATCTGTGCATTACGCTTGAGTGTTTATCGACTAGAAAACTGATTGTTAAATACTGGGCTCCGTAAACAAGACACTTTCTTATTCCTCTAAATTGCAGGGATTTGATTGGGAAGTAGTAGCAGCAAAGGAATTTCTCAACCTGATTAATAGGCTTCATTCTCAAGCTACTAGTGCTGGGTGAACATATCCATTTGTGTACAATGGCACCGGCTAACTGATCATTATGAAGTTGCTAATCACAGTGGTGAGATTGTCAGGTTTTTTTTTTTTTAGTTTATATCGCTTAACTCTGCAGTGAAGACAAGCCCTAACTAGAAAGATGCCCCCTAACTCTAATCCTGTCCAAACACAAACCCTTACCTCGAGGATTGGTGACCTTTTTTTACTTGAGTTGGCTGGCCACGTGAGTGCAGATAGTCTTGGATGTGTCAGTTTTTTATTGGTAAATGTCAATTTCACCATACACACAAAAGTATTTCCATCTATGATGATCAAAATTTATGGATAGACAAAGTAAGAAAAATGCTGCTTGAGAACCTGTCAGAGTTTGATTTAAGGATATTTGCTTCGTATATTTTGACACTGATGCTGACTGTGCGTGTTTTAACTGTTACAAAGCTTTAACTTTTTGAGTCTCAACGTCTACTGTCATTAAGTGATTCTGACCCCCTTCCATTGTTTGACCCTCCCCCCCCCCCAGTTTCTCAGCACTGTGAAAACTGAAATAGATAAAAATAAAAAATGTTTAAAATAAACATAGGTGTTATCTGTTAAAATGAATTTAAAAAACCACCCTGAATTCTGCTAAGCCTAGGCGTTGGCTACAGGTCAATTTAGCGCAACTCCTCCGCAGTTAACAGGACCACTCTTAGCACCTTGAGTGGTATTTCGTAGTGTGGTCGTGCTCACCCAAGCTAGGGTAACTTGAGTGCCGATAACTTGAGTTGATTCTGTAGTGAAGACATGATCTTATTGGGGGAGCAGGGGGTATCTTCGGCATTTCCCCCCTTTATATGTGTTGTTTGGGTTTCACCTACTCACATTCCCCTTTTATTTCTTCTGTCTGGTGGTGCTTGCCCTGTAGAGGCGTTTCCCTTTCAGGCCAGCCAATCCTGATTATTGTGGTATAGTTAGAGCTCCCTGCAGAACCTGGCACCATCATCAGAATTTCTGCATGTCAGTGTGTCACTTTGTTTTCCCCATGAGTGGAGTTCTCCACCTCTTTAATACTCACTGCATTTGATGGGTTTATATATTTAAGAGGCACTCAATTTAAAAATCATAATCCAGTTTTTTTAAGAGAACCTTACCCATTACTAACAAACTGCACGTGATCTTAAAGCCAAAAGTACTTTTAAAAGAATTGTTGCAGTGTCTGCTATTCCTTTGTATTTCTCTTAGCATTGGACCCTAATGTCAGTTTAGTTAATTTACCGTTGGTATTAATTTCTCTCAAATTTCTCTCAATTTCTGTAGCGTGGTGCTACAGTATGAGTTGCGGACACTGCAAGGGAATGGTTTTCTACCTGCTGCTTCTAAAGTTTTGTTTTTAATTGAAACTTCTCTGTTGGTCTCTAATTTCTGAAAAAGCGTTTTACAGATCCTAGATTTTGCATCAAATGTGGCGCAAGCAACATTAAGTGATCCGGGTAAAGATTAAATGATGGCTTGGAAAGAGATTTGAAATAAAATGTAAAGACACTGGATACAAGAAGGCTGTTCAGGATGGTGGGAGTGAAGGAAAAGCCTGCTCTTACCAAGACCAGATTATAGGAAGGGACAAAGGAGGCCAGTGTGTTAGATGGTTGGTTGGAACAAGACAATGAGTGGTTTAAATGAGGTTTTGGACTGTCCTGTAAAGGAGGGGTTATTTGTGGTCATGCTTCTTTGTAGATTAAAAAACCAAAGCAAATTCTCTAGTAGCTGTAACTGCTGCACAACTAGCAGCTGATAAAAGCTTGCGTCTTTCCGGTGCCCCATCATCAGAAGCAATTTCTGCAACTCTAATCCTGCTGTTGGAGATAGCCGTGGTTGGCAGTAATTGGGGTGGTGTTGCATGGGCAGTCCTCAGTGATGGGGATTTTTCTCAAAGACTCTTGCTGGAAAACACCTTTTGTAGGGTATAAAAAGTAGGTGGAAAGGGAAGAAATGCAAATATAAATGGAACCTGCCAGGCTGCTGACAACTGGAGAGAGTATTTCCCTGCTGTAGTTTGGTTCCAGTTCTTCTGCATATTACCCATGTTTGTCTGAATTCCTCACTGCACTGCTAAAGAGGGGTTCATGTCTGTGATGGTGAAAATTTTCACTAGGAAATATATTTGTCACTTGGAAAGGTAGGACTCCTAGAAACATGTAAACCCGTGCACCAGCAACTGCATAGAAGTCTAGTCTAGGGGTTAGAGCAAGGGAGTATGTCAGATCTGGGTTCTTTTCCAGCTTTAACACTGACTTGCTGTTTTGACCTTGGACATGTCACGTAATCTCTCTCTACCTGTTTGCCTGCCTCTCGCAGGCTTCTGGAGCTTCGATAAACATAAAGGGCGTTGGGACCTTGCTTCGTGCCCCCAAAGTTGATAGCGATGGTATTCTGAGGTTAAGCGGGATTTGCTGTTCCGATAACGTAGGGTTTTGCTCCATTCCCATAAAAAATGTTTGGAGTATATGTGGGTTGTGCGCGTAGAAAAAGCAGTTGGAAGAGGGATCTTGATGTGATGGATTGCTGTGTGTGCAGTTCACAGACGTGCTGATTCTCAGCTGTGCGGGATCTGCAGACAAGTTCCACATGAGACTGTCTGAATTTCCAATGAGATTGCTGGTCCACTGAGAGCCTCTTGCAGCTCCGCTCCCTTCTCCCGCCCCTCGAATTCCAAGTCTGTGCAGGAGGCATGGAGTTGATGGGTGTTTGCAGCTGTGCAGTGTCTGTAGCCAACTGTTTTCGTGGAAGGCAAGTTTTTTATCTTAGAAATATTTTTACTATTAGTCTCTTGTATCTTAACCGTTTGACTGTTTGGATGTCAGGTTTAGTTTCCCATGACACTGGATGATTAGAAAGGCATGGGGTGGGAAGGATCTATTTTATATGTACATCTTTGTGCTGTGGTATCTCATCTGATCAACGGTAAATTTGCCATATCGCATCTTTTTAATCTTGCCTGATAATTTCCTGCCTACGTCACTGATGTTCACAGGGTGTTTAACATGGGAGCTGACAGCAATTTTCTGTGTTGTCATGTTGCAAGTGGAGATGGGGAGAAAGGGAGAAATAGCAGTTCCCATACACCGTTCTGTACGCTATGGAAGACTGACTCCGCGGAGTCTTTCATGTTGAACTCGCCTGCATGTTTTGCCGCAAGTGGCAGGTTTTCAGTCAAACTTGATTTTTAACATGGAGAAACCTGACGTGATGTGGTCTGGGTTTTTTCTTCCCCCTAGGTGCTAAAATGCAGGTAATTCAATCTCATGCATCAGAACATGAACTGATTGCAGGGATCAGGAAGGGGATTCCCTCTCCCCCAGTATATACATTGATATAGAATCACAAAGCACCTGGCTAGCTGGTTTTATTTACTTTCTCTGACGTGTCAGATGCTGATCACTGCTGGAGGCAGAATATCCGTCTCGTGTTTGATCCAGTTTAGCTAATCCTATGTTTTATCTTCCTCCTCTCTTCCTGCTGCCTCCCTTTTGAGGCTCCCAGGGAGCTGATGGGTATTTATTGTCCTGGGATCATGTGATATTGCAGACTAGATGCATTTTTTCTGATCCAGCAGATGGCCTGGACCAGTGGTCAGAAAAGAAAAGGAGTAAAAAACCCCAACCCATATTGATTTGGCATGTGTATTTGTGGTGAAGGGGTTGAGGTTGAGGGGGTGATGGGAAAGTTGGATTAGCCATAAAGAAAAGGAGTATGGCTGCAGCCTCTCCCCTCTTCAGACTTGTTTGTAACTTACTGCCCTGTTGAGAACCCGGAATAGGTTTTGTTCAACATCTTTATTAATGATCTGGAGGATGGGGTAGATTGCACCCCAGCAAGTTTGACACTAAGCTGGGGGGAGTGGTAGATACCCTGGAAGGTAGGGATAGGATACAGAGTGACCTAAACAAACTGGAGGATTGGGCCAAAAGAAATCTAATGAGGTTCAACAAAGAAAAGTGCAGAGTCCTCCACTTAGGAAGGAAGAATCCCATGCACAGCTATAGACTGGGGACCGACGAGCTGGGCAGCAGCTCTGCAGAAAAGGACCTGGGGGTAACAGTGGATAAAAAGCTGGATATGAGTCAGCAGTGTGCCCTGGTTGTCAAGAAGGCTAATGGCATATTGGGCTGCATTAGGAGGGGCATTGCCAGCAGGTCATGGGAAGTGATTATTCCCCTCTATTCAGCATTGGTGAGGCCGCATTTAGAATATTGTGTCCAGTTTTGGGACCCCCACTACAGAAAAGATGTGGACAAGTTGGAGAGAGTCCAGCAGAGGGCAACCAAAATGATTAGGGGGCTGGAGCACATGACTTATGAGGAGAGGCTGAGGGAACTGGGCTTGTTTAGTCTGCAAAAGAGAAGAATAAGGAGGGATTTGATAGCAGCCTTTAACTACCTGAAAGGGGGTTCCAGGGAGGATGGGGCTAGGCTGTTCTCGGTGGTGGCAGATGACAGAACAAGGAGCAATGGTCTCAAGTTGCAGTGGGGGAGGTCTAGGTTGGACATTAGGAAAAAGTTTTCACTAGGAGGGTGGTGAAGCACTGGAATGGGTTACCTAGAGAGGTGGTGGAATCTCCATCTTTAGAGGTTTTTAAGCTGAGGCTTAACAAAGCCCTGGCTTGGATGATATAGCTGAAGTTAGTCCTGCTTTGAGCAGGGGGTTGGACTAGATGACCTCCTGAGGTCCCTTCCAACTCTAATATTCTATGATTCTAAGAGGAAAAGAAAGGAACGTGAAGCGGGGTGGGGGAACCGCCAAAAGGGAGCATCTTAAAATGTTTCTTTTGCAACAGTTAGTTGAGCTAGACAAATGGTTTGTCTCTGAAGTGTTGTCAAATACGGAAACATGATCCAATCATGACGGTGTGAAAAAGGGGATTTCTACCCCGCCCCCGTCACCACACTGACCTTTGCATTGAGTCGCACCATCCAGTGCTTTCGTAATAGAACCAGGCTTAGCGGAAGATTGGGGTGGCTGAACCAAACGGAAATCCTAAATAGATGGCTGGAGGACAGGGAGGTTCCTTCGCTCTGGCAGAAATGATGGGGTGAGGGTCACTCTGAAAATGGAGTCAAATCGTTTGGCATGGTTGTATAGCATCAGCATGCCACTCCCCGACATAGGGCTAGAGTGACTGTTCTGAGATGTCTTCATGGGCACAGCTTGTGCCGTTGCACAACAGAAGGTTTTGGTCCTGTTATCCGCCTACCGGAACCTCCTTTGCAATAAGAACTCGCTCTCTCTTTTTTGTGTGTGTTCCTTTCTTCAGCCGGCTTGGGTGTTTTCAGTGAGCTGAACACTTGCGATCAAAAGACACATTCTTGGTTCATATGCTGGCTAGTCGTGGCTGGGGCTGGTAAGCCAGCTGCAGGAACCTTCTGCTAACAGTCTTTTCTTTCTTTGCAAAGGGGTGTGGGGCAGGGAAATAAAAATCCACATCAGGGGGCAGATCCTGCTCGGTACCTCGCACTGCTTCACCTGTTGTTCAAAGTGCACAGCAGACCCTTCATCCTCCCAGCCTCGCCTGAGAGTCAGCTCACTCTTACTGCCCGTCTGACAGATGTGGTCATGCATCTGGCTCAGGATCACGCAGCAAGTCCTTGGCAGACTACGGGAGCCAAGACCTGCTTCCCCCACTGAGCTAAGTCGTGAGACCAGATCTCTCCTGCTTGCGCTGTGTAACCAGCCTTGTATTTTTAACACCATTTAAATGTTCTGCAGGTTACAGATCTGAAGCAGCCATAGCAAGGGGATCCTGAGTGCAGGTGATGGCTTACTTTTATTGGCAAGGAAGTGATTATATTTGTTCTTCTCCCACGAGTAGCTGTTCTCTGCTTCGGTCATAGAAATCTGCACACGTGCAAGGAGTAAACACTGCATTGCATCGGGGGAAGAGGGGTTTCCTCCTCTCCCTGTTGAGAGGCTAACGGTGGGCAAGACACATGGGGGTTTGAAGACCTGGATGCAAGTACAGGGGACAAGTATTCTTGGTCAGGCTGAAGTGTACTCAGCTTGCTGAGAGGCAGCATGCCCTAGAGGGGATGGCACTCAACAGGGAGTCACGAGACCTGGGTTCTGTTTCCATCTCTGCCATGGACCTGCTGGGTGACCTTGGGAAAGATGCTCCACTTATCTGGGCTTCAGTTTCCCCTCCCACCTTTTGTTTAGGCTGTTAACATCATAAGCTGTTCAGGGAGTTTGTGTGTGTCTGTACAGTGCCTAGCATAATAGGGCCCTGATGGTATTGGGGCCTCTAGGCTTTGCTGTTAGGCAGGTAATTAATTAGCGCATTGCTTGTCTCGCTGTGCATGGGCAAACTTGTAACAGCAGCAAGGAGCAGCTGCTGCCATGGCAGCAACTGTGAAAATAGAGCTGGATGCTCTTAAATGGTCCGAATTGAGTTTGTCCCTTGAGTGTCTTGTGTGTTGCTCCGTGACGCTCCACCAATGGGTTAATAGTCTCAGTGTGTCTCTCCCAACACAGATTGAGCCCCTCATGCCAACGGTTTACCAGGCCAGCTTGTTGAGGAGAAAACCTCGCAGTTGCTAAATAAACACTTGGAGGGCGCCCTTGGGAGTCCGGCACTAAAAGGATACGCCTGGGCCTTTTGGTGCCGTGTAACCTTTCCTTGGAGCCACGCTCGATTTTTTTCTTCTTTTTTTAAAGCCTGTCAGTCAAGATTTCTCTCTTTGTTCTTCCTATTTTTCCATAACTTTTTTTTCCTGTTAGATCATGCCCCCAAAATAAATAAATAAATAAAAGCGGTGGCTGGTGGGGGGAGTCCAGCCCTCAGAAGTCAGCTCAGGGTATGTCTGCTCTGCTGGTGGCATTGCTGGCTGTGCAGGGTCGATTCTGCGGGGTGTGGAGAGCCGCTCAATCGAACCTGGAAGTCAACGCCGTTAATCCACTCCCCACAAGAAGAGTAATGCTGCGTCGGCCGGAGGGCGTTTCCCGTTGGCACGGCGCAGTGGGGATGCTGCGGTAAGTAGAGGTTAGGAAGTTGATGGGAGACACCCAGGCTACTTCGCATTTCTTCTGCCGAAATCTGCCGGCAGTGTAGACCAAGCCTGAATGTCAACGCTGGCGGAGGTGTCTTGTTGCCAGCCCTGTCACAGATGAGTCGGGAGCTGCTCTTTCGGGAAGCAGAGTTATAGAGGTGCTTTAGTTGGTTTGGTGGAGCTGCCAGGCAAGCAGGAGCTGAGTGAAAGGCCCTGCTCATTAGCTTCCCGCCTACATTGTACTGCCTTTGGGCAGGCACAGTGCATCGGAGCTGGGAGCTCTTTGCACCTAACTCAGCACAGAGCGGCTTTGTCCGGACTCCAAGCCCATCCTTCCTGCTCAGATGTGTTGCCACCTCCCCAAACCTCTTCTCGCTTCCCCAGCGGCGCGCAATGATCTTTCCTCTCCTCTGGATAACCATCGTTTCCTGGCAGCCGAGATGGTGGATCCATAGAAAGTGAGTGGCAGGGAAAAGCCACCCCTGTGCAGCTGTGGTGGCTGCCTGAAATAGGAGCAGGTTCACTGGTGCTCTGAGAGGAAAGACCCCAGGAAAGAGCCAGGCTCCCATCATGGTTACAGGGCTAGCTGCATCTTTGCCCCCCTTCTGGTCTCTGAGTGCACCCTCTCAGGTCAGCCCCTGCCTTTCCCTGTGTTGGGGGGAATTTCACAATCTAACCCCTCTCAGACCAGAACCTGGGCACATCACCCCTTGCATGCCCACCCCAATCGTGTTGCAGGCCTGGCTGGGTTCCAGGCCCCTGCCTGCCCTCCCATCAGGAACCTGTGACCATGGATAGCGACCAACAGCCTCCTTAAACCAAAGGGTTTTTATCTAGTAGTTGGAACAAAGCTCGAGAGCGAGAGGATTTTAAAATGACTGCCAGTCCGCAGTCAAACTTAGCCCTTCCCGACAAGCTGAGTTAGACAGGTTTTCCTCTTCTCTTCCTGTAACTAAACGGAACCAATTAACATTCTGCTAGCGAAGCTCCGATTGTCCTCTGGGTCTGGGGGACTCGGCCTGGCCTCTCTCTCTCTGTCTGACCCACCCTGTTCACACTGGGCTAGGTGCCCCCCAAGGGGAGCGGGCTAGTAAGACTTCTTGGTCTGGCGTTGCCTCTTAATGACTTTTCAGTGTAAGCTGTTGGGTGACACTATCCAGACAGAGCCATGGGGTGAAATGTCCATTCCATTGTACGAGACAGATGCAGATACAGTGTTATGAAAGAGCACCCCCCACCTTTGTTACACACTCCATGAGAGTATCTGCTGCTGCGTCCAACAACAAGGGATAACCCCCATTATCTAACTGTTACTACGAAGATATTCGTGAAATAAGAGGAAGCATTGAGGTAAAATGTCATCGTTCAGCGTCCGAGTCAACATCACATTGACTGGATGGGAGACGCTTGCATCCCTCTGAGCTGGCGTTTCTAGCTTCTGTTTGCAGACCAACGAAGCGAGTGCTGTGCTGTTCCCGTCTCTTTCTTGCTGCGCTGGTGATTCCCCATAGGCAGGCGAGTGCTATTTGCCATTGCACAGAGCTTAGGAAGGAATTGACGGCTGTGTTCAAGGCAGGCAAGTTTGGGTTGGAAGCAAATGCAGTTACTAGTGGATTAACCTTTAGCAAGACCCCTGCAGTCGAAGATGTTGGATCAGGGTCTAGTGCAGCGGTTCTCAACCTTTTTTTCACGAGTACCACTCCGGTCAGGTACAGTCAGGCCAAGTACCACTTCGCCTGACTGTACCTGGCCTGAGTAATACTGGGGAAAAAAAGCGCTGTGTGCACTTTGAGTCAATACCCTCCGCCAAAACCCTTTTGCCATTTGCCCGTTTTCGGCGGCGGCATGATTCGGGGGGGGGGGGAGAACGGCATTGGTGGCTTCTCTTTAGCAGGCGGGGGGGGGGGAGAACGGCATTGGTGGCTTCTCTTTAGCAGGCGGGGGAGCAGCGGTGGCAGGTTTTCTCGGCGGCGGTGAGAGGGGGAATCGGCGGCGGGCGACTTTCTCGGCAGTGGGGGGGAGGCAGCAGCAGCATTTGGCGGCGGGGGGGGGATCGGCGGCAGCATTTGGCGGCGGGGGGGGGATCGGCGGCAGCATTTGGCGGCGGGGGGAGGGGGAGAATCGGCGGCAGCAGGGTTTCTCGGCGCGGCGGGGGGATTCGGCGGCGGAATCGGCGGCGGGGTTTTGCCTGGCGTACCACCGAGCCGGCTTCCGCGTACCACTAGTGGTACGCGTACCACCGGTTGAGAACCCCTGGTCTAATGCATAGAAAGGGATGTGGGGAGGGCGGCGGGTCGCAAAGCGGGAGAGAATCCTGTGCTGGAGGGGGCCGGTGTGCGTGCAGTCTCTAGCTGCTCCTAGAATCTCTTTCTTTATGGTGACTTTTAAAAAAAAAAAAAAAAACTGAGGGGAAACTAGCCAAACTGCCCCACTCTCCCATAGAAGTCCTGGTGGTCAGGAGGTGGGGGTCGAGGTAGCCCCTGTTCTCCTCTGCCTGGAGGCAGTTGCCTTGTGGCGGAGGGGTGCGGCAATCAGCCTCTGACTGAGGAGGGGGTGGTGGATCGAGAGGATGTTGGAAATGGCAGCGTGAAAGGGGCAATAGAAGGAGACGAGACCCGGCCGGTGGGGACTCCACGAGAGGCCGAGAAGATAAGGAAAGCCAGTTTAGTCCCCAGGTGCGGTGCGCCTGTTGGGGGTCCACGGGGAGTTGGCAGGTAGCATGGCAACATTGCCCGCAGTTTTTACCGCCGAGCAGGTTCACTATTAGCTCGGCAGCTAACGAGGACCCAGCCTGATGATACTCCTCTGCCTGCTCCTGCCTAGGGAAGGAAAAGGGGGGAGCCTCTTTGAGGGATTGGAGCTTCCAGCCATCTGCGGGAGCCTCTGAGTCTGAAGTCATCTCTCTGGAGGGGAATGTGAAGGGATAAAGGGCAGCGTGTGTAGGGGAGATCAGGAGCGGGGGGAGTAGGGAAGAAGCAGGGTATGCCAGAAAGACATGGAGGGTCGGGCAAGCAGGGTGGAGTGCGTCGTGGAGTGGGGCTGGCTGGAACAGAGCAGATGGGGAGGAGGCAATGAAAAGCCGAGCAAAGGGGGCGGGTGATGAATATTTCTCAGCAGTGGCAGAGCACCTGCTGCGGTATATGTTTGGGTTTTTTTTAAGCTAACCATGAGTCCCATTTGGTGTAAGAAGGTGATGCATGATCGCAAATGGGGCTGGTGATTGGGAGGCTTCCCTGGAGCTGATCGCTGCTAAAGCGCTTTGTGCCAAGAAAACGTTTGAGAACCTTTGGATGTGCTGGTGGCAGAGGAGAAGTGTCAGCCCAGAGAAAGCAGCCCTCAGTGGCTCTGTTTTCCTGACTGTCCTGTTCTTGGGGGCTAGTGTCATGAGCCATTCGGCCTTTTCTGACAGCCCCTTACATAGCAGCACGTGCCATCTGCAGACCTGGTCTGAGTAGGTGCTCTCATGTGTATAAAACGAGCTGCTTGCAGGAAAACACAAAATGCTGACATATAACTATCCTCTTTGCCTTTTCAAATCAATTCTTGCCCAGTGTGCCTGGGCTAAGTGCAGTACAGCCTCCTTTTCCAGTGAATGCCTGAAAGACAATCAAGCAAATGCTACAGTAATCTTGCCATTGTAGTAGCCAGCAGGGATGTAGAAAGAAGACCATGACTTTTTAAAAGGGATCCTGAATGTGGTACAAGGGGCCGCAGGGGTGCAGAACAGGCTCTTTCAACAGCTCATGTTGCTCATTACAGACGGCCTAGTAAGATCGACCGGCTGCACGTGTTCTGGAGCTGGGAGTATTCATCAAGCCTTGTTCTTGTGAACCGGGTCAGCAGCTGGGAAATCACAGAACAAAGTGCCTCCATGGTAATTCCCAGCTGCCATTAAAGCGGCTTTTAAAATAAATTCTCCCTTTTTTTAAAAGAGCGATGCCAAGTATTTAAGGGTTTGAACTTTCCAGAGCTGGCTTTGGCAGTTCTCTCCTCTACCACACAGGACCATGGCATTGCAGAGAAGGGGATAAGGGAATGGGTTTAATTATCTTGGAAACTAGGAAATGTTCTGATGAACTAAACAATTAAAACACGCTGGTTTTAGAGTGTCACAGTTATATGAAGTCTAGCTTTATTGAAACATGCTTTCTTCTAAACTAAGACGAGCTTTTGATAAGATTCAATATTATTTTAGCTGAAGTTTTGAATCTATGGTGGAGGGCTATATGTTCTATCAGACTAGCTTAGTATTAACCATTTCTTTGCTGCTGTGTCTGAATGGCGTTTATTTGTGGGGTTGGAAATCTTTAATATTAAAACAGATTTTTCTTTACCAGTGCAGTTCATTGTGCGTTCTTTGTTCATGTTTGCCTGGTAACATGACATAACAAAAAACAAACAAACCTTGCAGCTACTCTTGTTCTTTCAGAACTCCCTGACAAGTGTTTTTTTAAAAACTATTTTGGATCAATGTGGTCCCTTTCTCATACTCCTGAAAATTCTCATACCAACTGAGTGATCTCCACTGAATTTTTTTTAAGGTGGCTTTAGGCTAGAGAGTATTTCAGCGAGAGAAAAACCAAGCATAGACTCTCAGAAGTTAAACACAGGATAAAAACCTATCTGATCATCCACTCCCTCTTCTTGGCCGGGAAGGATTATTATTTATTTAACACTTACGTTGCAGTACACCTAGAGATTGTTGACATCAGAGTCCCATTGTGCCAGGTGCTGTACAAACAAAGACAATGACACTCCCACCCTCCAAAAGCTTACACGTTAGTTTTCCAAAAGTAGAAATTTTCCTGGTAGCAATATGTTTCTTATTAGGAATTTTGAAGCAGAAACGGGCTACAAGCCTCTTAAGTCACTTTTGCATTAATCACAAAGAACAGGCTGTGCTCATTTGTAATATATCACCACTAACTAATGTATCTGAGGCCTTGTCTATCGGGAGGATCGGGTTGCCCTGATTTCAATAACCAAGATAACTTCATGCGTGTAAGCCCCAAGCAAAGTCACAGCTTGCTTTGTTGGTGCTTACCCCATTTGTAAGCAAGGTTAGGAATCCCCAAAATATTGGAATTGTGGAACTGCCATACTGCTGAGGCTATAGGCTAATCTTGGGAGTTTTGAAGACCTTGCTAAACATCTGCTAGCCAGGAGGAGTTACAAAAGGCACAGGTAGGGGGTCTTGAGAAACCTAGAGCTCCGTCTTTCCCTGGGATCCTATGTGGAAGGTGCTGGGGTACCAAGGTGCTGTCTCAACACTGCTGGGGAATGGTAAGTGTCGTATTGATTTCTGGCTACTTAGGGGTCTGATAAACATGAAGCTTCTCCCTCTTTAGCTGCTGGAAGGAAGAGGGAGCTGTCTGCATCTTCCACTCCAGAGTCTCCTGCCACAGCAGGCAGGCTGGGTTGCTGATGCACTGCCTTTTCCCCACCCTCCCAGCCGCTGCACAAAGAGAGGAAGAAAGACCTCCACTATTTGTCCACAGCTTCTGCTTTTGCGTCCTCTTCCCCATGTATAACAGCCACTCGCCTTGCTATTGCTGCTCCTCGTAACTTTCCCTGGCCACTGGAGCCTTGGGTTGGACACGATTCTTGACCATCTTGCTGCTGCCCATGGGGTTCTGAGTAACATCAGTGGAACTGCGCTGAGTCTGATTAACTTAGCTTTGCAGAGTGGCTGCAGAGGCAGATTCAGAAAGGCAACAGCTTTTACGTGACTCTTCCACACCGTATCCGTGAACTACAGATGTGCCCAAAATGCACTAGTCGTTGCAGAGCCCTACAGGACGGCAGTCCTTGCCCCAAAGATTTAGCTCCCCAGAAAGACATGAGCAGTAAAAGATGTGGGAAAGGGATAACCTCGTACAAGGAGAGTGTCCGGGGTGATGGCAGACAGATGTCTTGTTTCAGTTTTTATTCTATGCTGCAAACACTTGTTAATATCTTACAGAAACCCATCAGGGTGAAAAGGAATTGTAGGAGAGAGGAAACGAAGGTGGGAAAAGGGGGATGAGAGGCAAACAGATAGAGAGGAGGAGTCTGGCTGCTGAATGACAGCAGCAATGGAGGTGGTAAGATGAGACTCAGTGGCTAACCCGGTACTTCAGTTCAGCTGTACAATCTGGTGTATAAACTTTGTTACCATCTTGCTTTGGTGCCATTTTTATTTGAACAGGTTGGCTGCAGACAAGCACAGCATGAAGGGCGTAATACCACGGGTCTTCAGGGCCACAAACACAGAAACGTAACAGTCAGAGAAAGAAAAGACGAATTGGGTTAGCTAGTCCATTGCAACTCCGCCTTCTGCAGCACTAGCTACAGTATGTCCTTCAGTGATTTGTTCAGTAGAGAATATCTTTGACAATGAGACTTCCATCACGTCCTTTTGGGAAGGCACCGGAATCAGGACACTTTTTTTTCCCAAATGTGTCTTAAATTTGTCCCCCTGCAGTCACCCTATCACTCCAGCTAATATCTCTTCTCCATCCAATTACTTGTCAGCTTCTGTTCCCCTACCACACACGGCATCGTCATGTGGTCCAATAGTGTTTGTTGTTAACACTGTTTGTTGTTAGCACTTAATGCTTTTTACCTGTCAAAGTCAAATTGCTTCACCAAGGGGGGGAAATAGATTCCTCAGTCCTGTGGATGGGGAATGGAGACACAGAAGACATGTATCGTGCCCAGGATACATGACAAGCAAGAAATGGAATTATTAATAGAACCCAGGTGCAACTTCCTGTCCAATGCCCCATGCACTGGCCCACACATTTAGCTCTGTCTGTTCCTCCTAAACTAATTCCTCAGACCCTTAGGCTTTTTTGTTGTTGCTCCTCTCTGAATTCCTCCTAATTTATGGGCATCTTGCCAGCATGGAATACATTATAAAAGGGGACTTGTTCTTCAAGTTTCCTTCCAATACAGCACATTTACACAAATAGCAACCCACTCGGCAAGTAGTTCTGTGCTTCCCCAGCTATTTCTGCAGTATTTGTAGGGTGCTTAGGGAATGGGATTGATGTCTTAGGGGGCCAAGTCCAATTTCATGGAGGGCCTTGAGTCCGAAACCTAGCCCAGTCTTCACATTTTGCCCATGTACTTCTGTGAGCTGCTTCCGCTGGCAAAGCATAGCTATAATTCTTTTTAAATCCCCATGCAATTTGTCTCTCTCGTGAGAGGAAGTGGAAAAGAACCACACGCAACAGATGTTAGTCACATCACTTCGTGTTCTACTGGAAAGCATAGACATCACAGTTATGGACACAGTGTAAAGATCTGACTAGAGCAGAGTTTTCAAATGCTGGAGGATATTTAAAACAGTAGAGGGAAGGAACCATGAGCAGTAAAGAGCCTGGGTTTTGAAGAAGTATGTCAGAAAGACTTATGATAGCTTGTTAAACGAAGCTAGATATTTAATGGATGGAAAAGTAGTAACATGTTGGGACTTCACTGAAATATCTAATGGTGTCACATGAAATCGTATCTGAATTGATTACATTGGCTTGAGTACGAGCACTCTCGTATGGTTCGAAATTTGGGGAAGAACAAAGTGAATGGGAATAAATAGCCATGTATTCAGATGGAAGAGGCTAGCATGGCCAGTGGTTCGATTCTGTCCTATTTATCATCTTTAATGATCTAGAAGAGGGAACAAGAAGCGGCATAACAAAATTTAGACATTGAATTGGAAGGTGATGCAAAGACCAGTCAGGGGAGAAGTAATACAAGTGGAACTGAAGAACTTAGAATCATGAGTAAAACATACAAATGAGATTCACCGTGAAGAAATGTGTATAAAATTCCAAATGCACATATTTAATAGGAAGTAGAAATTGATGCAGCAATAATGCTGGAAGAGGCCAGGGTGTGACTGAACTGCAGATCAGGTAGGAGCTTGCAGTCCAACAATCCAGAAAAAGAGAAAGCAACTTTGAGCTGCAAACGTAGAGATATAAAGGCTGTGATCAAGTAGCCAGAGCATGCATCTATCTGTGCAGTTGTGGGAAACTAAATGCCTGAAAGATTTTTCCAAATTGGAATGAATATGGAGAAGGAAAATCAAAAATAATTGAGGGACTGAAGGAAAATGGTTTAAAGGGAAAGTCGTAAAGAAAATATATGTATAGTGCCGGGGCTAAGAATTAATTAGAATATTCCCAGCGAGAGTTAGGAGTTATTGGATGGATAGGAAATGTTTCCAGATATTCATGCTAACTGTTCTTGCTGTCCATTTAAACTCTGCAATATTTTCCCTTGGTGCAGGGGAAATGGCGAAAGCTCCCTGATTTTGTGTTGTAACTGTACAGGACAAAGCATATGAGAATATCCTCTAGGGAGCCGAGCTAGTCTCTAGGTTATGGACTAGACTATTAAGCATGTTCCCTGTCTGATTCCTGTGGCTTGTTTAAACACATCCTTAATTTTTTTTTAATTAATGCAAAAGGTGAGATGGATTTCTGCTTCTCTTAAATCAATGTATGTTTTATAAGCTAACCCAAAGGAAGCCACTTCGAAACCAGAATAACTGCCCACAGAAGGGTTTGCACCAGCTTAGCTAAATTGATTGAAAAAAACGAATAAGATACTTGGTTCTGGAGCCTGGGCAGGCGGAAAAACTGAGGCAACTTTCTTGAGGTGACAGGCAGGCAGAGCAACTGAAAATGGATAATCACTCTGGGTGTGGTGCACAGAGAAAGGGGCTTTGTCAGGGACCCAGCCCTGTCCATGTTAACACAGGGGAATCTCAGGCTAGCTACTTTCCCCTGATGTCCATACTGGTTAGGTGGGAATGCACAGTTTGTTTTACCCAGAAGCGCTGGTAGTAAATATCTAAAGCATTTCTGAACAAGGGGAGGTATTTCACGTTCACAAGGGAAGACGGTGCCAGTTGCGTGCGTGCAGCTAGTGAATACTCTGGGTAAGATAAGGACACTGTCGGGGTTAGACAGCAATACTTTGGGAAGGGAACTTCCCCTCTTGATTCTTGGAAGGGGAGAGGTGATCTTTTGCATAACGAGCCCAGCAGAAACATGCACACAGCTTTCTTCTCTAGCTACAGAGGCAGCATCAGCATGCCATTACCAACTGTTGTCTGGCAAACTCGCACGTACAACAGAAACCCAAGGTTATTGGATGCCCAAAGTACGATGATTACGTTTCCTAGGACCCGACTGAGACTGACTTCTCATAGTCTGCACGTTGAGTTTGAAGACTGTCGAACCCCCAAGGATTGCTCTTTAGTGAAACGCAGCTGAAGCTGCCAAGTTTTTGTCCTGGCTTCCTCTTGAAATTTCCCCTGCCCACGGTTGGCTGGAAAAGTGCGTCTGTGCTTGCAAAGATTGATCCCGGCTGAGCACAGTTAGATATCAGGGTGATGGTGAGCCCTGAGCCTTCTCTGTGATGGCACACTTGTCATTGCATTTCCTGGGGACAGCCAGGCTTGTGGGTCTAGGCTCGCGTTGTGGACGTGCAAATGACTTGGTCTGGGAAATGATGCAGGACTCTAATTGCAGCCAGAGATGAGCAAAGTATTTAACCCCCTCCACGCTCCCCAGCATACATGGGCGTGTTGTTGTCTGTGTGGTTCAATGTGCAGCATGTCCTCCACTAGCCCAGAAGGACATGGGCTACGTCCTACCTGCTGAGACTTGGTCTCTTGCCCAGTGCTAGATGCCCCAGGACAGCACAAGGGAAGCTGACTTAGCTGAGGTGCTGTTCACCAGCTGGGACTTGAAGCTCATCTCTGGCTTAAACTGGAACCCCATGTCTGCACCCCCTAACTTCGGTGCCTCTGCTCTGGCCCCCACCATTGTGGTTTTGAGTCTGGATTGGATCTAAAGCCCAAAGGGACCCATCTTCTGGATCTGGTGTAAATACAGGCAGTGGAAATGCAAGACTTGGGCTCTGACCTCTGAGAACAGCTCGTGGTATTTCAGCCCCATCATCCCGATCTCTGCTTTGTCCTTTAACCCAGTCACCAACCCCACATCTAAGCCTAACCTGGATGAGACCAGTCTCCTGGCCCCTCTCCTTCTCTTCTGCCTGTTTGTGAACATCCCATGGGCCAAGAGCAGTTCCATGGGTCCCGTCTGGAAAAGGGCTGTGAATGGCACCAGGATCCTGGCCAGTATCCCCCCCCGCCATTCACTCAGATCAGTTCTGACATCCAGGCTTGGAGTCTTGTCTACAGGAATCAAATCAATTTCCAGCAACCAATGGCCATCTTCTGGGGTAGCTGCCCCCATGCAAACCCCAGGCATAGATATGGAAAGCTGCAACTACCCCACGACCAAGCTCCACTGGTGTAAATCACTGCTTCACTTGTCTGTGCTGGGGCAGCTCCATCTGTGGCTGGAACGCTGCCCCAGCTCCAGCGACGAGGACGAGGACTGCACAGGCTGTCCCAAAATCATTGGGGGCAGAGGAATGTGCAAGAGAAAATACCCCAGCTGCTGTGAAGGGGCAGAGAAGACGACTCTCTCATTCCTGGATGAGAAAATTCAGCTTATCTTGGTTGCACTGAACTATCCTTTTATGAGACGGACATAGCTGTGGTGCTCCATTAAGAGAACATTGCGTTCTCTTCCTCCCTGCCCCCCTCTGCACCTCTGAACATTTGGTCTGACTCGTGCTGACATTGGGGTAAAAGTGTGAGAAATCTGGGAGCACTGATCGTTTGTGACCCGTTAAACCGATTAGAAGATTAGCCGGGAGATCCGTTTGGTCAAGCCCTCAAATTGTAATTGAAACAAACCTTGAACAAATGTTTTGATGGCCTCGGGGTGCGGCCAGCGACTCTTGCTGTTGGCTGCTCTGACAAATTTTTCCTAAAATACTTAATTAACTTTAGGAAAAACAAATCGATACGCACAGAGACGTGTTCGAACCATTCTCATTTATTTATGTAGGGTTTTTTTGTTTTGTTTTGTTTTGTTTTTTGGAGACTCAATAAAATAAATTTAATGTACACTTACATTTTGGTGTCCCTGGCCCTCCACCGCCTCCCTGGGCTCCCCATTGCCCCCCCGGCCCCCACCGCTTCCCCCCACTGTCCTGAGCTCCCTTCTGCAGCCTTGCACCCCAGGCTCGCCCTGCTCCTTGCCGCTTGACCATGAAGCTCAGTAAGGCTGGTCCTGCTGAAATCCAGGAGGGGGGAGGTGGCTGTGGCTTGGAGCCCAGCTGCCTTGGGGGGCTGAAGCCCAGCGCCCCTCAGCTGAAGCTAGAGAGGGGAGAATTGAAGCGTGGAGCCTGCTGCCAGAGCCCAACGGCTGAAGGTGTAGATGAGTGTTAAGTCTGCTCCTGGAGCCCTATGGCTGAAGCTGGGGGGGCGGAGGGAGGCGGAAGCTGGAGTCCCTGGGCACTGCAGGAAAGGGCCGCTGCTTTGCCCCCTGCCCCATTTCTGCCCGGGAGGTTGTCGTGGCTGCTTTTGAGAAACGCTGCTCTAGAGCGATAGAAAAACCTCTGGAAAGTAGCAATGGTCTCCTACCTGCCACCGGTCCTCTGCGAGCCAGCAGCGGGAGGGAGGGTGTGTACGTGTTACCAGCAAATCTTAGGAATGCTTTGATGTCCATTGTATCCCATTTGGTGCCTGGCACCAAGATTAACTGCCACTAGGCTATTCTACATCTCTGAAATCTCTTAATGAAGTTTGCAGAGTTTAAAGGGACATCATCAGCTTGAAATCGAGTCCCTTTTGGAGCAGGAGTTACAAGTTGTTTCTGTCATTACACCTGAGCCCTAATTTGAACATCAAATTTCCGTATATAATTTCAAGTGCCACCTCCCTTTGCCAGTGTGTGCAAATTGCACAGTTAGAAAAGTGCCCGATTCTGCTACGAGGAACAGTGTACGCACGGTGTGTCAAATGCATAAAGTGAGCATAGTAGGGAGGAAATATATGTTCTCTGTCAGTTGTATTAGGTGCTGCTCGTAACAATAGGTTAAAAAAAATTGAGAGGGGAATGTGACCACTTTTCAGAAAGTTAATGCTGCTTATACACACACACACCTTTTATTGGGTTTTTCAAATTCATCATGAAAGTAGTGAGTTTTTTTTAATGTCCAGTGAAACTGGCTGGTGAGGATACCTTTAATACCTTGAAGTTTGTGATATGGTGACCAGATGTCTGAAAGGGGGGGATAGGAAATTTGTTTAATCAAAGAATAATTGTTCCGATGAGGGTGAATCTTTTTTTTTCTTTTTTCTTTTTTTTTTAAAAGCCCGTTTTTTTACATTTTATTTTAGGCTTATTTTAAAATGTGTGTGTATAAAAACTGACTTACTTATCATGCTTAAAAGCTAACCGTGTCCGTACCTGACTTAAAACTTAAATTGTAAGGTGTTGAAGGCAGGAGCTTATTTTATTTACAATCTTGTTTAAATGGTTTTAAATATCAGTCTCTAAAGTAACTCACTCGGGTGAATCTGCCCTGTAAGAGGTCAGGTCAAGGTCTCTCTTTTCTGTCACTCAAAGCTACTTTGCTCATTTAATGGGCTTCCTTTTGCTTGAGTTCACTTAACATAATCCATTAATAGAAGTGGAAAAAATCATGTCCGACTCCCAAGATGCTGTTAAGCTTGTATCACTAAAGGCTAGAAACTTTTCAATGGAAGCTGTTTTATTTTTCCTTTGGAAAATCATATTTAGTTGAGAACAAAATTGTTCATGGAAAAAACTGTCAGTTTTAAAAAAACTTTTTGGATAAACCATTTTTTTTAAACTTTTCACTTTGGAGTTATTCTTACTTTCTGGCTGTTTTAGGGACGCAGGGGGTATGACCTGAAATTGGGCCAAAGAGTCCACTTATTTTTAACTTCCTGTAGAAGATCTGGAATTTCCTGATGGGGGAAAATTTTGGAAAGGGGGATTTTTCTCATGGAAAACTTTTGTGGAAAAATCCCGGTATTATGTCCAGTTCTGCTAGAAGTTGGGGGATGGGGACATAATGATCTGCAAAACTTGAAGAGTCATTTAAAAAAAAAACATATGAGAGAATGCTCTTGTTCAGAATGGTGGTAGGGGTGTACTAGAAGTAGAACCTACTCTCTGTACACTTTTCCTGTGGCACGTGTTATGGAACAGATGTCAGTTGTTAAAGTAGAAGATTGGCTGGTCAGAGAATCCATGTCTTCTGCCACTTGGTGTCGCTTAGAAGGAACTAGAGGAAGGAGTCCAAATTCCATTTTCACCACCTGTGGGTGGGCATAATGGTCAGGTAGGGCACCCAGAGCTTTTACGGGCTGATCAGATCAGTAGCTTGTATGTTATATGTCCCTCCTCTGAGAACAATCCACTCCTTTGTGAACCTTAAGAGTTGCTAAGTTGTGCAGAAGAACAGCTCTTCTCCACCTCCGCGCACCTCATGTGATGCACAGTGCGTGAGGCCAAGCTGCCCCTCTGTGTGTGTGGGTGGGTGGGTACATGGCAAGTCATTGGTGAATGCACGCTCAAGTGGATTGCCTTCCGCAGCTTAGCAAGAGAACTTTCATCTTTCCCCAAAACGACTGAAAGTTTTTGCTCAAACTTAACAGAGAGCTTCACTTCTGGGCAGAAACTAAGCCGGGAAAGCTTCAGCCTGAAAGGCAAAAGTTTCGAAAAAGTTGCGGGACCTGGATACAGGCCCTGGTTAGGATGAAAACGGTTCTGCAGCTTGGCTTTAGCAGTCATTGTTGCTTCTACCGTAATGAGAATCCGAGAAGTTCTGCTGATTCTGACCTGCATTTCCCACATAGCTGCATGAATCTGATGGTGGATTTCCTGAGTCGTTTCGAGTGTGGTCTGTAATCTCCAGAACTCATGAGTAATTGCTTTTATCTGCCTAACTTTTAAATCCACGTTTGCAGTTCTGAAGTAGGACCTGTAAATCCTCGATCTTCCCTTACATTTGACTTCAGACAGTAGAGTCTAGAGTATTGTGTAGAGGGGTCTGAACTCCACAATTGGTCCTTGTTCCCTTGACAAGTCACGAATACCAGAATTTCCAACTGTCTGTTTTCTTGGGTACCCACTTTGAGGCAACTTTTGGTCAGGTGTCCATTGTTAGACAACTAAGTTTGAAAATTTTGCCCTTAATCATTCTATGCCATAGTTCCGTACGTGTGATGTGAGGACTAACTAATTTTTGTATTGGCACTTTGAAGATGTAGCTGAACATAAACACGAAATATTAGTAAATGGAGCAGAGCAACTTTAAAGTGTGTTGGTGGTTCCTTCCCATCTCTCCATTTAGAGGCTCATGTGCTAAACTAGTTAGGATTTGATTGATGTAACTATTTGCTTAAAGGGGCGAAACATAAATCAATAATGAGTTATAGGAGTTATGTCAATTATAA
Organism: Emydura macquarii macquarii; assembly: GCF_026122565.2. Taxonomy (NCBI): domain Eukaryota; kingdom Metazoa; phylum Chordata; order Testudines; family Chelidae; genus Emydura; species Emydura macquarii. The sequence goes on along the minus strand of NW_027132084.1, from coordinate 1,694,351 downwards.
GTTATAAGCAAAGTGAAACCTCTTCTCATTCACACATCCTTATCACGTAAAACAGAGTTATTGCAAAAAGGCTTTGGGAGGAGGTGAGGAGGGGGGAAACAAGGAATGCTAATTATTTATCCATATAATAATTGCACAAGTGTCATGAAAATTATATGTCCACACCAGCTCAGGTTGTGATTCTGTTGGAATTCATAAGCTCCGTGGTCTTCAGCCAAATGGTTAATTGGATGGACGTTGCAGGAGTTGATTGAGTAGAATGGCACTCTTCTTCGCGATGCTATTGAATTGGCACTGGGTTGGGATGCTGTGCTCCTGGAAGTTTTTCCTTCCAAGTGAGCTGTAAAACCAAGCTCCCGGCCACCTGTGACTGTTGAAGATCCCCCAGTACAGTTGGTGGCGGTAAGGGTGTTAGCCTGTGTTTCAGATGGAGTAGCTGTTCTCTGCATAGCAAAAGTAAATATAATCAGTTTAATTTTCCACCCTGCAGTTTCAGCTGGGTGCAGTGTTCTTCACTTTCTTGTTGTCTCCCAGTGCTGTGTTCCACTGAACTGTGGCTGTGTTTCACACCCACTAGAGCTGCAATTCAGTGGTAGGCAAAGTGAAACTTGTACTGTGCAGTTTATTAAAGTCTGTAAGATGCTTTGAGATCCTTCTGGATAACAGACGCTGTGTAAATGTAAGATCAGTGTCATGGCTTTTATTCTTTAAAGAACAAAGCAGGAATGGGAGCAGAGGCAACGCAGTGACACGTTACTTAGTACCTTTATCTTCAAAGGGCTCTGATTGTGTGGAACTGAAGGCCAGCAGCAGGACAGAAGGTCTGGGACTCTGGGCACATGGGTTCATTACCTTGATCCAACACAGATTTTGACTTTGGGCAAAACACTAAGGCCTGGTAGAGTAGATTGCCTACCTCCCGTCGACTTACTAACTTTTACTTACCGTGTGCTGCGCCGACAGGAAATGCCCTCCGGTTGATGCAGCCTTATGCTGTTCATGGGTCACCGTGTCGACCAGAGGGCGCTTCCAGGATCGATTTGTGCGAGTCTCCACAGCCCACTCAGTCGATCCCGCGGCATCGATCCGGCAGTGTAGACATACCCTTAGTCCCTCTACCTCCGTCATGATCCCATTTGACAGGTGGATAGCACTTCCCTACCTCCCAGGGGTGTCCTGGGGCACTGAGATGCTGCTGCTGTTCTCCGCAAGATCCATTACAATGGGTCGCGCTCCTGCGAACAGTTCGCTGGGGGCAGAACCAGGCCTGTCGATTAAGGCAGCTTGGAAGTGGCCCCACCCAGTCAAATCAACCTGGCTCCTGGAGCTGTAGGCAGACTTTACTAGCCCGCCTGCTCAGAGCAACAGCAACAAAAAAAGCAAACCACGAGGCATCATTTTTATCAATATTTGGCTTATTGGAGTCGAAGCATTATTGGGCTGATGTTGAGCCTCGGGGTCTCTAAGGCAAGTGTGCTGGAATCCCCTTTCCAATACTGAAGTTGCTGGCTGCAACGATCTCTGGTACAGCACACGTGGGAAGGCCTTTCTGGCAGGAACAGACCTCACAAGCAACCAGAGGAACAGAGAAGCTGGCAGAAAAGGATGCAAAAAATGTACTGGCTATCTAGGGTGCCGGGAGCCTGGCTGTGCCGCCCCTGCCGGGCTAGCCGGATCCTGCTCGCGCTATGCGTTGGCTGTGCTCCATCACTTTCTCACAGTCATGGAGGGACAAGAGGGAGAGCCACGCAGCAACCAACAAATGGTAAGGAGCTTCTTGGACAACTACTTACTTTGTCCTATCTCCCCAGGCACTTTAACGAGGCGCGTCCGACCTTAGGGCGCCCTACTTGGCTCACTGCTGGATGCCCCGAGTTGTATTCTCCCCCTCCCCCCAAAAAAAAGACCCAGAAGACCTATTTGTGTCCAGGATCCTGCAAAGGTACTGAAGTCTTATTCCACATGAAGAGATGAATAGGCTGCAGCTCTGATCGTGCACTTCCTCCCATGGCCAGAAGCGCGACTGTCTTCCTGTTTATGTTGTTCTCCAGGATAATTAAAAGTAGTGAGCTTGGTGGCCACACATTGTCTGAAGATGTCCTTGTTTTCACATCTGACTCACATGACAACCACCACTTAGTTATGATCTGTTCTCAAGGACCAGATTCCACACCCAAGCACACAATAGTTAGTCTAGCTACAGGACATTTGAGAGGTTCGAATCACAGTCGGTTATTCGGATGCGTTTATCACACCTTGGAGCCTTGAGAAAGTATTCCACGAAAAGAGCTTCTTCAAGGGCCCAGTCTAGGGGTAAGACATAGGGGTAAGCCTTTGGCTTGGATGGATCCAGTCAAGACAAGGGCAAAGCCAATCTTTCTTGCAGTTCTTAAAGTCTTTATATGGGCCTCAAATCTCAGACGCTAACATCCAAGTGGTAACCCTTTCCAGTTCGCTGGTGAAATGAAGTGGATGACTGTCCCTTCAGCCAGACATACGCAGATTTCTTAAAGCTGCCGTGCTTCTCAATTCTACACCAGGGAGAACTCACTCTTGGGACCTAAATCTTATGTTAAACACCCTAACTAAGCATCTTTTCATCCCTTGTCAGAAATGCCCATAGGTTTTCTATACTGAAAGGTGGTGTGTAGTCATGATGGAAAGGAGCAGTTCTGGAGGTTAAAGTGGAACAGCAGCACAACACGTCTCATGAGGGCGAAGTCGTGTTAAGAGTTAACACTATGCCATGCTAAGAGTTATTCCTAAAATGAACCCAATTACAAGAAATTGGGGAGGGTTTTTTCATCTTTTTTTGTCCGGATGCAAAACATCCTGGGGGTAAATAAATTTTAAAAAATGCAAGCACCTCGGGCATACTTTTGATGCCAGGAAAGTTCTAAACATTATCAACGAATGTAGTAACCAGGTGAGAATCTCTAGTTCTATTGGTCAAAAATACCCAGCATAAATAAATTATTAAAACAAAGGAAAAAAACATCACCAGGGCTTCATTTATTAGACAGCTAAAAAAATGTTGCTTGTAGAAGCTGCCTTTCCCCTTGACCATTCGTGCTCATTCATTCAGAGCTATGGAAGCGTCCTGACCTGGAAGATTATCTATGTAATAGGATTCCAGGATTGTCACTCTGGAACCTGAAATGTCTGAGTCCATGTGAAGTAATACAAGCAGCTAAAAACATGGTTGAGAGCTGTTCTTGTTCAGAATATCCCCAGGTTCAGTCATCTCTGGGGTTTGTGGTCTGTTATCATTCAATGTTTAAGTTTTCAGGCACTGTCAGCTTTCTTACATGATTTTACGACTTAAACTTGTGTGACAGCACGAGCTTTCAGCTACGAGGTTGGCACATAAAGATGTGTAGCATGGCCGCCTTGTAATGTTTCCACACTTTCACTAAGTTTTTTATTAATTAAATGTGCAGGCCTTATTGGTCCATGCCATTGGAGGAAGGGCTCTGCATACTGTACTCATCTGGTAACTGATCTCTACATCTTCTTTCTTGCCACTTCTCTATTCGGAGTCAGCAACTTTTATAGCCTTCCTCTAAAACTCACGATTGTAATCTGGTTTGTCATGCAAATTGGTCTCTGTTAAGGTCTGCTGATATCTGGTCCATGTATCGTGTCTTTGGCCTCTCTCTTGGTCATCTTCCATCCACAGTCATTGCAAGGGCTATCCTTCCAATAGAACTCCCAGGTCTCCACTTTAACTGATGTCTCTCTTTACTATAAATCTCCTTGTTTGTCTTTTGTTTCCTCCCCCCTCCCCTTCACTGACGCACTGTTGTTGGGCATCCCTTTGTAATGGAGCTGCAGAATTTCCCTGGAAAAAAATAGGAAAATTCCAACTTGTTGGAAATTTCCTTTTCTAATGGGAAAGCACACAGGTGTCTTACAATGGAACTTACTCATGCTTGGAGCTGGATGCCGGCAGAACCAGACCTGTCTGTCAAGACAGAGTGGGAGTGGCCACACATGTGGACACCTAGCCAGTTTGAGAGAGCTCTACAAAGTAGCTTTGGAAGCAAATCCTTTAAACTTTAATTCATGGGTTATTAAAGCAGTAAATTCATATGAACACTTCCTATTGCAGAGCAATTTCAAATTTTGACCCCAACTAGTGGAGGAGATAGGTAATATAAAATGTGCTTGCAAGGAAAGTGAAAGAGTGCATGACAATTCTAGCTCTTCTAACTATAATTCATGTGCCAGGTATGTTGGTTTTGTGACTTTTCCATTAGGAGAAAGGAAGTTTTTCGATAAGTTATGGTAAATTTTTCTATATAAGTACCTTGCAGGTAGCGTACATGGACAGATAGCTGCAAAATATCTGGAAGTTCAGTCTGGCATGTTTTGATATAGAGGCAGGCTTTGATGAATCATTTGGCTCTTTGCTGGCCACTGAAATGTTTCTGCAACTTCTCATGCAATACGATGGATGTGACCTTCCTTTCAAGGTGGTGGTAAGTCAGCAAGGGAACGCTCTATCTGAGATCTGCTGAGGAACAGACTTTCTGCAAACTGTAGTTAGTTTCCTGGGAATTTTTTCAAGACTTGGCAGCTGAGCAGTACAGGGGTTTTCACATAGGAACCAAAAATATTATTGTCAGTGCAGTGCTTCTCTCTGTAAATCCGGGGTCAGGTCCCTCAAAATCAGACTATTGACGAACAAACTAGCGTATTAAAAGCTTTGGTTTTCTTGGAACTTTTGGATTGCAAAGATTCAACCAGTGCCAAAAAGTTTTTTGTTTTATTTACTTTGCAGGCCAAAAATATAATTCAGCAGAGTGAAGTAAGGAAGCTGGAGCTCTTCTACTGATGTAGCGGAGTATGAAAGCTTGACTGCATTTTACTGTCACCCTTAAAAATAACTATCCAAACAACCCCTCATATTAATGCAACGCTAGGGCTGAAAAATCAAATGCCCAGAAATCAGGAAATGCAGCGTTAAAATTGCAACCCTTGCCTTAGCTCTGCCTCCTTTGTACTTACAGTATGTCTTTAAAATATGATTAGCTGAGTTATTGTACCCATGAGAGAGACAAGGTGGCTGCGGTAATATCTTCTATCGGATCAACTTCTGTTGGTGAAAGAGACAAGTTTTCAAGCTCTCCAGAGCTCTTTTCAGGTCCTGAAGAAGAGTTCTGTGTAGCTCGACAGCTTGTCTCTTTCACCAACAGCAGTTGGAGCAATAAAAGATGTTATTTCACCCACTTTGTCTCTTTTTTAAAATATGTATCTCTCTGTCATTACAAATATGCCAGTTACTATGATAGAAATTGGCACTTTTTTGCACAAATTGGTTCTTCAGACCTGGTTTATTTTGTAGATCTCACTGAGACTTCAGGCCTAGAACCAAGCCTGAAGTAATTTGGTTGAGTAGCTTTTTTTGGAATAGGAAACAAGCCCATGTTCTAAACTCATGGGGTTTGAATTGCTTTTTAAAAAAGAACGAAGGTTGCATCTTGCTGACTTCATATGTTCTTAACTTGAAAACGTACTTAACTCGAAACTACATGATTTGACGGCTATAAGCCAAAGAGGAACATTTCAAGGGACTTATGCTGAACAGAATTTTGAAAGTTGCTTTATTCAAAATCATACCTGCATGTCTAAAAGTTAGTCTGTTTAAATACAGCACCCTTGAAAATTGGGCCACTTTTGTTTAGGTGCCTGACTATGAATTTAGGAGCCTAACTTCTAGAGACTAGAGTTATAGTCTTCAGAAGTACCTGAATCTCATTAACCTCCCAAGTGCTTAAGTTACTTTTGAAAATGGGACTTGGGTTCTCTAATCTAAGCAATTTTGAAAATTTTACCCAAGGTTTGAAAAGTTTTTTGCTTTGAGAATCAAAGCACCTGTTAGACCCTTTTTTAAACACTAGTTTTCTAATGCGGTTATTGTCATACCTTTTGCAGATGAGGGCAGCCTTGTTTAGGCTTTTACTTGAAAAAAGGGATCTTGAAAATATTGATAATTTGAATTTCCTTTCCCCACTTCCATAGAAAACAAACAATTTCTCAGATTTCCTCTCAAAAGCTGTGTATCTTGCCTGTTTTAATTAATGTGTTCCTCTGATGTCTTTAATGGATTTTTGCTTGGGTGTTTGTAATTTCTTTGCCATCTATTCTGATTGTAGTTTTTAAAAATACCAATTGGCACATACAGGTTAGTTAATATCATGAACAGAAGAATTAAGAAACAGATGCCCAGAGGTATCGTATGGGCGGTTACACATCTAAATTTGTAGTTGCCACAAAGGTAAAGTACGTCTTTGCCACAGAAGTTTGAGGCATGAGCTTGGGCCATTAGGCTGAATTTGCAAGTTAAAACTTTTCTTTGCACCGTCCAGTGCGTTCACCCTGTGTTTTTCAAACTTGTATTATATCTGCACGGTAGTTGGAACTTGGCATAAGCAAAGCATACAGTTGGGCAAAAATTCCTTCTGCTAGCTGCTAAAATTGGCATCAGATAAGGTTAGTGGTAAAGCTCCAAGGGCAGAATGAAAGAGCATTAACTGAAATAGGCTGTGATAATTTTGTTAAGTTATGTTTATTTTATTGGAGCGTACAGGTCAAGGACCAGTGTTTTATGGGCATTCTGACATCAGAGGAATCTGCCTGGGTTACCAGCTGTTGGCACAATTCCTGGTTTTTGCCTTTATGGACACAAGTCTGTAGGAATTGCGTGGAGCAAGGAGAACTCTGAAGCGTTAGGAAAAGAAATTCCAGGAATGGGGGTTCTCAGCTGGCAGGTGAATTCATGTGTTGACTGTACGTGCCATGCAGTTCAATCACAAATTACTGCACCGGGCAACTAAACAGCTGGGGTTCCCTTGCTTAGAAGTCTTTGCCTCTCCAGAGTTCAAGCACTAGAGAGAGAGAACAATTTCTTCTTGGCAGGGATTTTTATTCCCTTCCTCCAGAGCGAAAGCCGATGGGACCGGTCTTTGTGCACATCTCCTCTTCCTGGGTGTGGGTGGAGCAATCAACAAAGTGGTCTGTGGACTGATGTTCCACAGCATCTTGTCTGATGTCTGCAGGGCAGGAGATGACACCTCTTGTGGTAAATGAGTGTTTCACGTTTGGTAATGCTTTTCTCCTGAGTGTGGGTTTACAGTTTCATAGACTCATAGGATTTAAGGCAGGGCTCGACAAACCCCGGGCGCCAGGTCGCCGTGGCGCCTAGAAATTTAAGTCTGGCGCCTAGTATTTCTCCAGGGGGAGTGGCCGCCACGCTCCGGCCAGGGCGCCCCACCGCTGGGCCCACATTGTCTGGCTCCTTAATTTTTGGGCTGTCTCCTAGCTCCAAAACAAATTTATCGAGCCCTGCTTTAAGGTCAGAAGGGACTAATATGATCATCTAGTCTGACCTCCTGCACAGTGCAGGCCACAGAGCCTCACCCACCCACCCCTGTAATACACCCCTGACCTATGTCAGAGTTATTGAAGTCCTCAAATCATGGTTTAAAGACTTCAAGGTACAGAGAATACACCGGCAAGTGACCTGTGCCCCATGCTACAGAGGAAGGTGAAAAAACCCCAGGGTCCCTGCCAATCTGCCCTGGAGGAAAATTCCTTCCTGACCCAAATATGGCGATCAGTTAAACCCTGAGCATGTGGACAAGACTCACCACCCAGACACCCAAGAAAGAATTCTCTGTAGTAACTCAGAACCCGCCCCATCAAACGTCCCATCACAGGCCATTGGGCATATTTATCGCTCGTAATCAAAGATCAGTCAGTTGCCAAATTAGGCTGTCCCATCATAGCATCCCCTCCATAAATTTATCAAGCTCAGTTTTGAAGCCAGCTAGGGTTTTTGCCCCCACTGCTCCCCTTGGAAGGCTATTCCAGAACTTCACTCCTCTGATGGTTAGAAACCTGCATCTAATTTCATGTCTAAACTTCCTGATGGCCAGTTTATATCCCTTTGTTCTTGTGTCCACATTGGCACTGAACTTAAATAATTCCTCTCCCTGCCTGGTATTTATTCCTCTGACGTATTTATAGAGAGTAATCATATCTTCCCTCAACTGTCTTTCGGTTAGGCTAAACAAGCCAAGCTCTTTGAGTCTCCTCTCATAAGGCAGGTTTTCTATTCCATGGATCATCCTAGTAGCCCTTCTCTGCACCTGTTCCAGTCTGAATTCATCTTTCTTAAACGTGTAGGATCAGATCTGCACACAGTATTTCAGATGAGGTCTCACCAGTGCCTTGTATAACGGTACTAACACCTCCCTATCTCTACTGGAAATACCTTGCCTGATGCATCCTAGGACTGCATTAGCTTTTTTCACAGCCACATCACATTGGCGGCTCATAGTCATCCTGTGATCAACCAATACGCCCGGGTCCTTCTCCCCCTCTGTCATGTCCAACGGATACGTCCGCAGCTTATAGCAGAAATTCTTGTTGTTAGTCCCTAAATGCATGACCTTGCACTTTCCGCTATTAAATTTAATTTTATTTCTATTACTCCAGTTTACCAGGTCATCCAGATCTTCTTGTGTGATATCCCAATCCTTCACTGTATTAGCAATACCTCCCAATTTTGTGTCATCTGCAAACTTTATTAGCACATTCCCGCTTTTTGTGCCAAGGTCAGTAATAAAAAGGTTAAATAAGATTGGTCCCAAGACCAATCCTTGAGGAACAACACTAGTAACCTCCCTTCAGCCTGACAGTTCACCTTTCAGTATGACTTGTTGTAGTCTCCCCTTTAGCCAGTTCCTTATTCACCTTCCAATATTGATATTATCCCCATCTTTTCCAATTTAACTAATAATTCCCCATGTGAAACTGTATCAAATGCCTTACTGAAATCCAGGTAAATTAGATCATTGTATTCCCTTTGTTTAAACAATCTGTTATCTTCTCAAAAAAGGAGATCTTGGCAGATCATGCCAGACCAACTTTTGTAAAGCCATGTTGTATTTCATCCCAATTACCGTTAACCTCGATGTCCTTAACTACTTTCTCTTTCAAAATTTTTTCCAAGACGTTGCATACTATTTGAGGTCGAACTAACAGGCCTATAGTTACCCGGATCACATTTTTTCCCTTTCTTAAAAATAGGAACTATGTTAGCAATTCTGCAGTCATACAGTATAACCCGCGTTTACAGATCCATTAAAAATCCTTGCTAATTTGTTTGCAATTTCACGTACAGTTCCTTTAATATTCTTGGATGGAGATTATCCAGGTCCTCTGATTTAGTCCCATTTTAAGATGTTCGAGTTTGGCTTCTATCTCGGATGTGGTAATTTCTACCTCCGTATCCTCATTCCCATTAGTCACCCTGCCACTATCCCCAAGCTCTTCATTAGCCTCATTAAAAACAGAGGCAAAGTATTTGTTTAGATATTGGGCCATGCCTAGATTATCCTGAACCTTCAGAGCAAACACTTTCATAGTCACAGAACAAACACTTCAATATTACTGTCTAACAATATATGTATCCCATGTTACTGAGATGAATGCATGCTGCAACTTACAAGCATTTCACAGAGACTAAACACATTTTTATAAATCTAATACCTATTTTAACAATATTAATGCACAGGTGAGCCAGGCTGGTTTCCAGCGATGCATTTGTCAATGTTCAGTGAGGTCTAGGGGCTTTGGCATGAGCTGGCATCTGGTTTGCCAGCACCACACAGGCATGGACTCCTTCTCTGCCCATAGGAAAGTCACTTTATCTTCCTGTGCCTCACTCTTCCATGTCTGTAAAATGGGGATAATACTCACTCGCTTGCACTGTGACGTGCAGATGCAAAGTGCTGTATGCTGTAAGCATTGGACATTGCTGATATGCAATGAGTGAGCCACAGAACTAGAATTGCTACAGCCAAAAGAAGCCTTCATAAATGTTCAGGCTACCCAAACTCTTTTTGCAGGCTGCCCTCCAGGCAGCTTCAGCTCTCTGCCTGTAGCAGCCTGAATTGGGACTGTTGGCTCTAGGGACCTGGCCACAGCTGAAATGCGGAGTATTGGAGCTGCTGAGCCCTGCACAGGGATCTTGAAAGGCAGTGGTGGTGTAGGGAAGAGAGGGGACCATCACAGGCCCACAATTTGGATGTGAACCACGGACTAAAGGTAGAGAGAGCTGTGGCCATGCTGAAAACAAAGGATAGAAGGGGTGTCCTAGCTAGAGCCTCAACAGGTCTGTGTTCAGGGAATGGAGGAAATGAGGGTTGGTCGGTTCACACCTCTCCCACCAAGCCAGCAGTCCTGGTCCTTGTCATGTTTGACAGCTGCTAGGTGGGACTGCAAGGTTGAGCTGTCAGATCCTGGGACACCCGTCCAAGCTCCATCAACACACTGGATACTGCTCTTCCTCAACGTGCGGCCAAGGCTGGGCGTTGCACTCATCCAGTGGAGAAGGTGAAATTCTACTTCAAGTCCTTGGTCTGTAGGCCAGGGCAGAAGCTCAGGGTGCACCCCCTTCCTCCACACCAAATGACCCCAGTATCAATGGGAAGGTTGCACAGTGAGCCAGGGTAGTTAAACTTTATAGTTCCTGTTCTTCAAGTTTTGTTACTTTTAATATCATTGGTGGGCAAACATGCATTCCCCTCCCCTCTTCCTTTCTGTGACTTAGGTGCCCCATGTTGGGCAGATGGTTACAAGTCTATATCCAGGGACTTGCCTGGACATGCTCTGATGGGCACGTTTCCCTTGTGATTGCCTTGTTCACGATATTTCCCTGACGGGGGCGGTGTGGTGTCTCCCGAAAGCTAAGAACTCGCTGGTTGTCATGGTTATGGTGGGATGTACGTGTGGAAAACATGCGAAGAGTTGTGTAACGTGTAGAATGGTGTGTTCCAAAAGCTGCTGGAGGTGAAACTGGTCACTGGGGGCGGGGTGGTTCTCCAGGCTAACTCTGTCAAGAGAGAAGAGTTGACATCTTTCAGCCCAGCCCAGCCACGCGTTGACAGTCTAGACGAGGTGCCGGCTGGAGCCGTTACAAAGTACAAACAAGCCCACGAAAAAGATCTTGACTAGGGGGACCATGATGGGCAAATGAAGTTACCGAAACGCCCTGGTGATGAAACAAGACAAAAGATCGGGAACCGTATAATAGAAGAAACAAGGGCGCGGGATGGAATCCATTATGGAGGTGACACTTTGCCAGCGGGAGTGTCTCATGAAAAGGGATCCTAGCTCCCTCAGCTGGACTGACCATTGGGTGAGAAATACCTCAGTAGACCAAAAATGAGCTTGTTAATAAGGACCGGCTCAGGATGGTGATTTATCTTTTTCTCTTCTCTATGACCATATGTTTCCAATCCTCATACTGGCTTCTATTGGAATCTTTATCTTAAGCTTTGTCAGAGAAACTTCTCCTTGGGCTAGGAAGAGTGTTGTACTAAGATGAAGCTAGTGAACTAGGGACACTGCCCACATGGAGACAGCAAAAGTGTATGCATAGTGGGTGTCCAGAAGTCGAGGGAGTAGGCACTCGAGTGTAACAATATGGGTTTTAGAGACAGGTTGGAGGGACCTGCACCCCAAATCAGAGCAGAAGTCTGGGGGATATCTCCCTAGATTTTTGCCCCATGTTCTCTGCTCTGCCCCAAATACTCCCTTTGGGAGACTAAGGGCTGGGGTGTGAAAATGGCTTTCCTGCAGAGGGAAAACGGGGCTTGCAGAGCCCGGAGGAGGGCAATTTAGTTGCCAGCAGCCGGTAGTTTTGGGCAAGTCCCCCCCAGTGAGCGCAGGCAAGGCTCCCCTGTGCTGCAAACAGGTGGGTGTAATTCACTCTGTACTCCTGGGGTAATCCTTGCCCATCCTCCCTTTCTTTTTCTCTCCCTCTTCTGTTCTTATTCCAACTGCATTTCTTTCCCTGAGGCCATTCCCACTACCCCACCCCACTCCCAGGTTTTTCTCCATCGCCTTCCCCACTCCATCCATCAAAATAATCAGCAGGGCAGTCGTTACTGTTCACAGCAGTGTCATTTAAGTGGATGCTCCAGTGTGATTGATAGCAGACTGAGGATTTCCACCTCTCCAAGCTTTTGTCTCTGTCTGTAGGCTCAGGAAGGCAACACTGCAGCGGCTTGCCCAGTGTTTGCTTTGGAAGGCTTTCTTCAGAGTTGTGAAGGCTAGAAACCTTTTAAAAAATGAAAACAGAGTGTCTGTACAATGTAAATGTCACGCAGGCCATTCAGATACCTCGGGCAGTTCAGATGCAGCCTGCAAACCTTACGTTTAGCATCCCACATCCATATAAGAAGAGATGTGTCGATGCAAGCTGAACTGACTTGGAGCAAGAGTTAATCCAGGTTGGGTTTTGTTTGCATTAGGGGTTTGCGCTGGTTTAATGACATTGGTTTTAAAATCACTTCGGAGAAACTGGTGCAACATCTCTGGTCTAGCTGAGGCCTAAGAATAAATGAGTTTTAATTCTCTTGAGAGCAGAGGTGCTCCACTCCTGTCTCTCTGTAATACTGCAGTTAGGACAGGCAGGAGTCTCGCCAAGGTTAAAGAGTTTTCCCTTTTGTGTCCACTTATGAGACAACCCGTTCTTCCAGACGTGGACAAAGCTCCAGCAGTACCTCCATGTGTCTCAGCCAGAGGAGAGTTTCCAGGGAGTAATGGGGCAAGGTATTAGCGAGGGGCCAGTTTGAGAAACCCACAAGGATTTCACTCACCTCTGTTACATTGTCTGATGTTGTGTTTTGGAGCCTAACTCCAAGGTCTTGGCCTGTAAACTCCAAATCCCTCCACAAGGGATCTGTTCCCGTAACGTTCTTGTAGAGCACCCATCCCTTTGGCATCTCGCTGCACAAAGGCCCTGATTCAACAAAGCATGTAAGCAGTCCCGTTGATTAGACGAGGAAAAGATTGCCCAGTGACTAGGGTGCTTACCTGGCTCTTAGGTAACCTGGGTTCAATTCCCTGCTCTGACATAGGCTTCCTGGGTGACCTTGGGCAAGTCACTTAGCACTTAGTATGTGTTACAAAGAAAAGCCTGCAGCACCGAGTTTCAGAGCTCAGCTAACCTGGTTGGACGGGGCTTGGGCTGCAGGGCTAAAAATAGCGTATGGGCATTTCGGCTCAGGCTGGAGCCAGGCTCCGAGATCCCACATGCCACCCTGCCAGGATTCAGAGCATGGGCCCCAGCAGGTCTTCAATTTAGTGTCTCTGTGCCTCTGTAAAATGGGGCTATCAAAGTACTTCCTTGTCCAGCGGGGGTATTGGAGGTTAAACGCGCTGTGAGGTGCCGAGATACAGTGGGCCATACTCTGGCTAGATTCACCAGGACACTCCCATGTTTAAGCGCTTTGATGAATCGTGGCTTAGGTGCTGTGACTAGCTGTGTTTAAAGTAGATGGAATCCTAAGGGGAATGGAGCAGAGACAGGGGAGCTTTCCTCCATTACTTTAACCACTGGTGATTTGCATCTGCCCCATGTGGTGTTCTCCCTCTTTAAGCAAGATCGGGGGGGAAGACAGGCAGGCAGGCAGATTTTTCAACTATTCACCTTGGGGGTGGAGGGGTTTGCATCTCTGAGGACTCTGAGCTTCCTGGCTAGCTACATGAACTCTGAGTTGAATATGTAAGCAAGTAAAGCTTCAGTGGAGCTCTGCTGTATGTCTAGTAAGTGAGGAAGGCATGCTAACTAATACAGATGGGATGTAATTGCTCTAATAGGTGGATAAGCAGGAGAGTAGTTCTCTGGAACAGGGGTGGTACAATTATTTCCTTGGTTTGTGCTAAAAGTGCCAGGGAAGTGGGAAGGCAGGGGACTTTATAGTACACCGGTACCTAAAAGCCCCCATGGAGATCAGTCCCTGTTGTGCTGGGTGCTGTACGTACATGTAGGTCACATGTACACGAGTAAGAAAGTGTATTTTCACACATGTTCGAATTCTAGTGTAGACACAGCCAAGTGTAGTTTTAACACATTGGCTGGTCAAAGCATCCAGTTTCTCCAATCTTTTCCCGTTATAGTGATCTTGGGTGTTAATTGCCACCATGGGGGATTTTAAAAGATGTTGACAGCAGTGTTCTCCTAAGAAGGTGGTGTCCCTGAATGTAGGCATTTCCATGCTTTATATATTTAAAAAACAAGACATTTCTGATGTGGTTTTTCCTGTGTAACGCATCTGTTTACTACCCTACTTGTATTGGTTGCAATGTTTACAACGTAATTTGGGACCTCTGTAATAAGAGATCTATTTTCTACTCTTTGCAGATATGAATCGTGGGTAGTGCCTGAGAAGAACGGGTCCAGAAGAGAAGCCATTAAATGGAGATGAAATTGCTGAGAACAGCCAGTGGATCTGTCTGGGTTTACAAGGACATTCATATTGAATTAGGTAGGGCCTGACTTTCTTGTGGTTTTTCCTTACATGGAAAGATTGTACTATGACCATCTTTGTTGTTAATAACTGAGAGACACTTTCATCTCATTCATTGTTGTCTAATTACATTGCAATTTTACAGGTTGGACTAGAAATATAGAAAGACTGTCACCTTCTGGTTGATTTCACCTTTAGGTTCTCATGCATTAGTGCAGTGCTTCAATATGTGAGTTGCAAATACTGCTGGGCAACTTACGTTTAGTTAGTTAACAAAGATAACACCCTTCCCACGAGTGTTTTACAAACACTGCCATTGGAAACCTTTCTATTACTCTGAGGTCTGGTCTCAACACATTTGTACTGATTTAACTCTCTTAATTAGGGGCGTGATTTTTTTTCCCCTACCAAAATAGTTAGATTGGTACAGCGCGTAGCCCTGGAAGCAGTCGTATCGTATACAGGTGCCATATGCTCATGCAGTTGTATTCACCTCCCCGATTGGGACTAGTTCTACTCCTAGTAGTCATACTAATGTGACAGAATCCACGCTGTCGTGCTTTAAATACCAGTAGAGTCGAAACAGTACAATTCTTGCATAGACAGAGCCTTAGTAACTTTTAACAGTCTCCCTGGGCTGTGTTTCAGGTGCCTTGGTGATTACCACTGTGTTCATTCACACATAAGAGTCTCTGAAGCTGGGTGGTGCTTGTTACTGCTGTTATTCTGAACTCCAGTCTCAGCCAGAACCAACAGCCTCTCCCGAAAGAACAGAGCAACATAGATTCCCAGGCCAGAAGGGACCATTGTGATCATCTAGCCTGCCCGCCTGTGTGACACAGGCCAGAAAACGTCTCCCCCCCAAAAAATTCCTAGCTTACACCTTTTTTAAAAACGTCCGATCTGAATTTAAATGTGTCAGTGATGGAGAATCCACCAGGAGTAAGGATGCGGTTCTGTCATGGAGGTCCTGGGTTCCGGGACCACTGGGGCCGGGCTGCAGCAGCTGCCAGCCCCAGCAGCGCTTTGTCTCCTTCCCCCACCCCAAGGTATTTTTAGTAAAAGTCAAGGGCAGGTCCTTGGCTTCTGTGGGTTTTCGTTTATTGCCTGCGACCTGTCCCTGACTTTTACTAAAAAGACCCGTGACGGAATCTTAACCCTCACCCGCAGGAACTGTGCACCCAGGTTAATCGCTCTCACCCATTAAAACCTTGCACCCTTCTAGCTTGCGTTTTACCAGAGCAAAGCTTAACTTCCGTCGCCCTGCTCTTCTGCTCCAGGTGCTGAGGGAGGCAGAGGGGGTGTCTCTTCACTGCAGAGTTAGCCCGGGTGTTGCCCTAACCCCCCTCCCCTCCACACACCCAACCCTCTCACCTGAGTCTGGCACTTTCAGCCCAGGCTAGCTGGCCTGGTTGGGGATGTGGTTCTGCTTTCATTCGGGGCGGTAGCCCACCCACGTTGCAGTGGGAACGTGGGCTAAATCGCTCCACTGCTGTTCCCGTGCTTTCCCATAATTGCCCCATGTTCCCAGAACGGGAGACAAGTTCTCCCACAATTCCCTGGGAGAGGATCATAGAGCAGCTTGGGTTACTGCAGCACAAAGAAGCCGACCCACATGCCAGCCACCCAGGCTAACTCTGCCATGCAGACCTGCCCAGACAGGGTCATTATCTCAGGTGCATGTGATGCCGTTCGTATCGGGAGCGCTCAGGGTATGATGCGGAGTTGAGTGTTTCTGGTCCTATCTAGCAGTGGTTGGTGGAGGCACGTGCCTTTTAACTCCTTCGTTATGACAAAGCTCCTTCGTCATAAATGGCCACCCTCAACCTCTCTACAAATGCTGATGTCACCTCAACTCACATTGGCTGCAGCTCTGCCCATCCCAGACTGCTAACTGCTACCTTTGATAACCTTGCCCTTTCCAAACTCAGCTTGCGTTACGAGGCCAAGGGTTTCGAAAGAACGCTGCTCCAATTTAGACACCTAAATGAAATGGCCAGGCTCTCCGAGACAGAGAGCACACAGCTGGGCGTGCTGGGGTCCTGAGCTCTTGAAAATCTGGTCTGTAATCTGTTGTTTCAATCAACCTCTGTACCAGATGAATGGAAGGTAACTATTATAACATCGGTTTTTTTTAAAAAGGGGTTCAGAGGCGATTCTGGCAATTACAGTCCAATAAGCCTGACTTCAGTACCAGGCAAGTTGGTTGAAACTATAGCAAAGAACAGAATTCTATCCGAGACATAGATAAGCCATGATATGTTGGAGAAGAGTCAGCACAGCTGTTGTAAAGGGAAATACATGCCCCAGTCTATTAGAATGATTTGAGTGTGTCAATAGGCATCTGGATAAGGGTGGATATAATGAACTTGGAATTTCAGAAAACCTTTGATAAGGCCCCTCACCAGAGGACCTTAAGCAGACTATGCAGTCATGGGATAAGAGGGAAGGTGCTCTCCTGGATCAGTAACTGGTTAAAAGATAGGAAACAAAGGGCAGGAATAAATGGTCAGTGTTCAGAATGGAGAGAGGTAAATAGCGGTGTCCCCCACAGATCTGTACTGGCACCAGTGCTGCTCAGCATATTCATAGATGATCTGGAAAAAGGTGTAAACGTTGAGGTGGCAAAGTTAGCAGGCAATCCAAAACCACTCAAGAGAGTAAAGTCCAAAGCAAACTGCGAGGAGTTACAAAGGGATCTCACTAACCTGGGTGATTGGGCAACAAAATGGCAGATGAAATTCAGTGTTGATAAATGCAAAGTAATGAGCACTGGAAAACATAAACCCAGCTATACATACAAAATGATGGGGTCTAAATTAGCTGTTACCACTCAGAAAAGAGAACTTGGAGTCATCATGCATGGTTCTCTGAAAACATCTGCTCAATGTGCAGCCACAGACAAAAAAGCTAACGATTTTAGGAACCATTAGGAAAGGGATAGATGATAAGAGAGAAAATATCATAATGCCACTATATAAATCCATGGTACGCCCACACCTTCAATAAGGCGTGCAGTTCTGGTAGCCCCATCTCAAAAGTGATATCTTAGAATTGAGGAGAGATTAAAAAGTCTGGGACTATGCATCTTAGAAAAGAGATGACCGAAGGGGGATATGATAGAAGTCTATAAAATCATGAATGCTATGGAGAAAGTGAATAGGGAAGTGTTATGTAACTCTTCAAGTGACACAACTGGGTGTCACTCGATGAAATTAATAGGCAGCAGGTTTAAAACACAAGGAAGTACTTCTTCACACAGTGCCTGGGCAACCTGTAGAACTTGTTGCCGAGGATATGGAGAAGGCCAAAATTATAACCGGGTTCAGAAAAGAATTGGAGAATTCATGGAGAAGGGTCCATCAATGACTATTAACCAAGGTGGTCAGGGATGCAACCCCATGATTTGGATGTCCCTTAACCTCTGACTGCCAGATGCTGGAAATAGACCACAGGGGATGGATCACCTGATAATTGCCCTGTTCTGTTCATTCCCTCTGAAGCACCTGGCAGTGGCCACTGTCGGAAGACAGGATACTGGGCTACATGGACCATTGGTTCTTATGTCCCATCCTTTGCCCTTCTGCAGAGGGTTAAAGGAAATGGCTCAAAGTTAATAAATAAATAAAATCTTCAGCTGTTTGTTTGTTTTTTCCCCCCCTTCTAAAGTACATTGGCAGCCTGACAGGGTTTTCTGGGAGGAATATTCTCCCTCAATTCATTCCTGAAGTTCTCTATGAATTAAACAATATATCTATATAGATTTTTTTTTTAAGAAGAGTATTAAACGCCTCATTTGAGTGTAGACACTATTAGGTAGAGGGTTGAATCCGTCCTGCCCCACAAACTGGAGTGCTGTGGGCCATTTCAGATGCACATAAGTACAATTACAATGGTAGTGGGAGCTGACATGGAGAGATCACCCTGGGCTGTGCTGAGAATTTTAATTTCAAAAGCAAGTAGTTAAACCACATCAGCAAAGTAAGTAGCTCTTCTAGGAAAGGGGGAGGGGAGATGTAAGCCTAAAAGAAGGGGCATTCTCAGGAAAGATAGGAATGTTGAAACGAGTCCCTTAGGGGGACTTAAATCTTAAACACTTCCACATGACCTGGGTCGCTGGCAGATTCGGAACAGGCAGGGTAGTTCCCTTTCCACCGAGTGACGTTAAGAAGGTCTCCTGTTTTCACTGTGTTTCCTCCCCTTCTCCCCAACCCCCCCTTTTTTTTTTTCCCAAGGTCAAAAAGTGGCTGCTTGGATCTGATGGGATTTCAGATATGTTGGAGATGGGAAAGTCTGTGGTTTAGGCCTCCTTTCCAGAGCTCTTCACATGTTCGGCTAGGGTCTGAGAAAGTCTTGCATTGGTTCACAAGCCTTGCTTTGTGCATATGTAAGTGTGTGTATTCAAAAAAAAAAAAAGAAAAAGAAAAGGAGGCTTCTTAAGCTAGTTTACAAGGCATTACTGACGTGTGCAGATGTGAACTGGAAGCTCCGCTTACTGAAAATAGTTAACCCTTTCCAGCACAGTAATCTCTTCCATCCTTACAGTATATATATTGTAGGCAGAGCTGGTACCACCCTCTGTGTTTTCAGTTGCTTATAACTTGGGCAGACTTTAACTCTTTAGGCTGAAACTTCTCATGCCAGGTGTCTGCCTCGTGCTGCTTTTTTTGGGGGGCGGGCAGGCTGTGGTGAAGGAGGAGGGCGGGCAGGCAATGTGGTCTTTTAGCCAAAACAGCTCAGAACTTGCAGAGAAAGAGGCTAAGGAAAAGGATGTTTTGCGATGTTTTAAAAAAAGAGAGGTCACCAGAAAACGTTTTTGTTTTCGGTTTAAAGCTCTTGTGCCCCCATGATTTCGCTCGGGGGCCTGAAATTTGGCAGGGGGTGATCCCTGTGTCCAGGGATGGACCTTTTATCATCCCGGGGAAAATCTGCCCGATTCTGGCAAAGCTATAAGCCTTTGAAAAAACGCACGTAGAGACTTGCTAAATCTTTGCTGCTAAATTCCTTGAAGATTCCATCCACGGTGAGCATGCTCCAGCCTGGGGCCGAGACGGACTTTCCCTGCAATTGTGGTGACCGGCTGCTCCACCCCAGGTCTAGGTCCAAACCCCAGAACTCTCTCCTTTGCTGTGAAAGCCCCTCCTGCTAGGTCCAGACAGGACAAGAGCCAGCAACCTTAATTCTGGCATTTCCTAACTTCCACGTCCTTGGCTTTGCAACATTAATAATCTTTTAAGGGTGTGCGTGCAATTTAGTGTTTGTATTGCCTGTTAGGTGAGTGCGGTGGTTTTTACATGCAAACGTGGAGGTGTTTGCACATGCAAATGCAGTGTGCAGTCGTCATATCGAATGCTAGTGCCGTGCAAAGGAGGCAGAAGGGCAGGATGGTAGCAGGAAAAACAACCAACTGGAGGGCAGAAGTGTGTGCAAAGGGGCAGTGCAGGGACGTCACGCCTCCGTGTGGGTCATTTTCCTGCTGCAATCCTGCCCTGCAGCCTGTAACTTACCCCAGTGTGTACATCACCTTTGATGTGCTTTCCTGCCCAGACAGTTTGGGTCACCTAAAGACAGACAGAAAGGGGAATGAAAGGACAGCCATGGAGAGCGAGAGGGATCCTGGGTTGAATTGGGGTAGCTTGGCAAACTGGTATCTCCAGTATCTAAGCCTTAATTTTTAAGCCAGTATTGAGCCTCTAAGCCCTTTGTGTTTGTGAAGAGAACCTTCAAAATATGGATCCAGTGCAAAGCAATGAAACGATGTCTGCAGGAGTCTCCAAACAGCCTGCAACAAGAGCTGAGAGGCCTAAGTTGTCCCCTGTTCATCGAGGTAGGATGTTGACTCTACATCCTAATGTCTCTTTCAATACCAACTTCATTAGCTATTTCACTGCAGGTTACAGCATTAAAGACAGGGGGAGTCTCCTATTAAGACCTCCCAATGTTCTGACGAGCGGCTCATTTTGGCACAAGTGGGCATATCTTGGATTGTGGGCTGAGCTTGGAATAGTCCTGACTTTCCCTGCCTTACCCCCCCGACCGCCACTCCTGCATGGCCCACCAGATCAAACCATTTGTGAAGAGAGTCCTTCACAAAACGAGAGGCATTCACCACTTCTTTGGCGGGTGCAGAGGGCGAGGTAAAAGCTGTTCGCAGCACACGGTCCAACGCCTACTGCTGTCCTCACCTCTTTTTGAGATGGTGAAGAAACCTGCCCTGACGGCAGGTGAAAGGTGATGGATGCTGAGCTGGGCGTGCGTTTTTCCGAATAAGGTTGGCTTTTGCAGTGGAGTTTCGCTAGCAGGTGTCTTGCTCTTTCCATGCCGGGTCCCTGCGAGTCTTCACGTGAGCCGACATTCAGCTATGTCACTAGTGCAAATTCCTCCTGCACACCCCAGTGTGCCAGAGCCACTCCCGGGGACCTTGTTCTGTGATGCTATTTCTGGTACAACCCTCTCCTCCGTCACGTGTCCCAGAATTGAGTGCGTCATCACTCCCTGATGCGTTGTCCTGAGCTTCCTTCAGGTTGTCACCTGCCCAGCGGTGTGTTTACTCATAACATTGCTTATACAATTCAGACCGTTTCACTGACCTGTTACTGAGGAGGCTGTGTTTGGATGCTTGAGAGCAAACGGCCTTCCCAGAATCAGAGCCCTGATCTTGTCTGCCATGCCGTGCGTATGCGTGGCTGCATACGGAGAGCTGCTTCAGCGAGCAGCAGAAGGGTGAAAGGGCACTGCTGGCCTTATGCCTAAAGGGTTACATGGGCAGTGCTGTTCCCCCAGCTCCTCTGCTTCATGTGCAAGCAGCAAGGGGATGAGCCCCGTGGGGATCTGCTGGGCAGACGTCCTCTGCAGCTCACGTCCGACTGCCTGCCTTCCCCTCTAACCGCAGGAGCAGCACGCTCTGCTCCTCTGAGAGTGCCCACCGAGCCGGGGCACGAGTGCCTGCATTGGCTGCTCCGGTCCTTCCCTGTCTCTATCCACAGCCCACTGCATCAGGCTCTGCCCCCTGGCAGGCAGTGAGAAGGGGGTGAATGTGGAGGGGTGGGGGAGGAGCTGGCAGGGAATCAGGCAGCAGATGGGGTGTTACTAAGACATGTAGGCAAGGGGCTGGAAGTGCAAAAAGGAAAGTGGGGCTGGGTGGGGGGGGGGGGAGTGCTTTAAGGCTTGTTCAGTTCGTGTGTTGTCATTCACACTTCAATGGAGCCTACAGGACAGTGGCCAGTGCCGGTTGGGTGGTGCAGCTGGTGTTTCTCTCTTGGGGCAGGGTGGAGCGGAGGGTGAACTTGAAAGCTGAGCAAGAGCAGAAGGATGACTTTCTGTTAAGTCACTGTCCTGGAATTTGAGAGACCTGCGTTCAATCTTCGGCTCTGCCACAGACTCCCTGTGTGATCTTGGTCACGTCACTCAATATCTGTGCTTTGGTCCCTGACTGTAAAACGGAGGTGTTGTTTCCTTATCACGGTGAGGATACGTTCCTTGGGTTTTGCGGTGCAGGGATACCATGGACATGAGCACCAAAGAAAAGCCAATCATTAAAGAAGGCTTGATTAGGCTTGGACGAGGCACTTCCCAGGCAAATGCCAGCCTATGGAACGCGTTGTCCGGGCTGGGGGGATGAGTGGGGGTATGTGACTTACTGCCCTCTGCCGGCTGGTGGTTGCACTTGCTTGTGCGGTTGTATGTCCCTCCAGTGGCTGGCCTGCTTAAAGCTACATGGCTACTGTACATAACAGTTCTCCCGGCACTAACAGAGATTTTCCTTTAATTTACACGATGGAAGCCTGTGTTTATGAGCAGACCCTGAGCACTAATCCCAGATGGGTCGCTCCCCCTGCGGGCTCTTGTGTGTCCGTGACCCGCTCCCTCCAGGGGCTTGTCAAACCCAGAGTTTGACCGACCTCAAGACAGAAGACCTCTGTTGGCCCAGGGTTTTGGTTGACCTTCATAATAGGGAACAGGTGTTTGATCTGAATGATTTTACTGATGCAAAGCACCTAAGTTCCTCGGTGATGGGTGCAGATATACCTTTCTGAATTAACCACGGGGCTGCGCGCTGAGAAGACAGGTCAATCCTGTCCGCTGTGGAAAGAGGCTGCACTTCCTTGTGTAACTGTAGCTACGCACGTGTGGCAATTAACTGGCTATGTTGCAAGAAGCAGCACAAGATCATACACACAAAGGGAACAGGAACGTGCAAAAATGCAGGTAGCGGAGATGTCTCTGGAGCCTCATTTTCAAAAATCTGGAGCAGACTAACTGGTAAGTCTCATTGCTCAGGTTGAAGCCTGCTTAGCTTTTTTTTTTTTTTTTTTTTTTTAAATAAAGATGATTGTTCCCTACCATGCTTACCTTTAAAAAGGTCTCTTAGTAGCTCTGTGCAACTTCATTCGAAGTTCAGTGTCCCTGACTCATGAGTTTTAATGCAGGTCTAAAGCCCCAGCTCCTGGAGGCAAGTGATGAGGCGAGACCCTGAGCTTTCGCCTGCATATTTTCAGAAAAAAAGCTTGACTGTGTGTCCCATGTGCTCCCTGAACACTCAGGCCAGAAGCCTCCTTCCTCCCCTTCCCTGCCCCATTGGTTTAAAAATATCATGGGTTTTTAAAAACAACGATGGGGTGGCAGGAGGCTGACTAGCGAGACGTTTGGCCGTTTCACGGCTGCAGCGTTGCTATTCTGCTATTTAAAGGTCGGGTGCCACTAGCTTAGAAATTCTCTTCAGGTTCTCCCAGTGGAGACGACCCATGCCTGACGATGGGGGTGGAGGGGAGGGGCAGAGTGAGGGCAGCCAGCTTCAGCAGATGTTTCTGAGAGCATGCTCAGTACAAGCCCAGCAGCAAATGGGGGAGGGGGGGGCATATTGACCCCACATGCCCCCTCTGCTCCCCATCAGGCATCGCCTCTGGCTCCCAGGGAGTAGTATTAATACCTAGCTCGCAGTTGGTGCATAGTGTGTTGCATTCCCATATAGAACTTTATCTTTCCCCATCAGGATTCTTAAATGGGATTTTTTTTTCCACTTTAAAAAAGAATGATTTTTTTGTACTTGTTTCTCATCTGCCTTCCACTGAGAGTCTTGAGACCTCCTGGACAGTGATGAATGCATTATACCAGGTTGTAGTTTAATTTATCATTCTCGCTTCAGGCAAATGCGGTGGAGAGGGTGCAGGAAATGCTCATTCATTTTTAACTTGCAGGCCTGCTGTTCCCTGTGTGAACTGGACTTGCTTTTTGACAGCAGGTAGCATAGCGCATTCCAGTGGGCAGACTTTTCTGGAGGAGTTTCTTTGCGTTGGCTGTTAGAAACGTGTGTGCCGTGCTGATCGGAGCTCAGACTGGCTTGGCAGGGGATTGTGGTCTAGTGGCTAGAGCGTGGGTTCCGTCCCCCACTCTGTGTGTCCCTGGGTCAGCTGCGCAGCCGCATGCTTCTGAAGTAAGGATGCCC
The DNA here is from genome assembly GCF_026122565.2 of Emydura macquarii macquarii. Lineage (NCBI taxonomy): Eukaryota > Metazoa > Chordata > Testudines > Chelidae > Emydura > Emydura macquarii. The sequence goes on along the minus strand of NW_027132084.1, from coordinate 1,670,579 downwards.
GCTGACATCACAGGGCCAGCGTGAGGGTGAGTGCCCCATAGCTGCCACGTTGCCAGGTGCTCCATATTGCAATTGACTTTGAGATCCTCGGGCAAAGAATTGCATCCTTCCTGACTCTGCTTGTTGGGAGCGACCAGATCGAATACAAGAATAGTGCGGGACAAGATTCCCCTCCCCTCTTCACCAGATCAGTTTGGTTTCTGTTCTCACTCCGTCACAGAGTCCACGTCTGTCCTCAGTTACAGGGCCCAGCCCCACTGGAAAGCTGGGCTCTTCAAGAGACGAGCTATGGCAGCAGCACCAGGTGACGCCTTTGCTTTTGACAGACCTTGGCGAGAAAGCCTGAACACAAAGCTGCGAGTCAGCAGACAGGAGCCAGGCGCTGCTTTTTCTGCCTCGTCCCAAAGGCTGTTTCATGGTGCGTCAACTTTCATAGAGTTGGCTTCCTTAAGTGCTTCCCTTAGCTCTCCGTGAACTTTGGGTCTACTTGGGCGATACCAGTGAAAGCATAAAAACACCCAGCTTAGCTAGCGGCTGCAGTGCAGAGACTGCGGGAGTGGAGGAGCAGCCATGCTGCACAGCGGTTTGGGAAGCAAAGTGAAGAAACTCAATGCCATTGCAAGTGCCGGGTGAGTGAAAGTAGCAGAATGTCATGGAGCTGCCATTGGTCCCGGGCATAAGTGCTGGCATGGCTGCAATTTACCCAGCCCTTCTGACTGCACAGTGCTGCTTGATGCTCTCCTGGAGCATTGCGTTTTATGCCTCCTTTTGCTAGCTCAGATTCAGAAGAGGAGACTTGCAGGGAATGTTCAAGTACTGACCCAGCCAGACCCTGCTTAGTTTGTGCGAGGGCATGACTGCGGCCCGGGAGGCGGGGTTGTCAGTAACTCCTTTTCTCCGTCGCTGCTTTGTGGTGGTCGTTTGGAGGGTTTAATAGCCCTGACGCTTTCTTCCCTGCTCAGCTTCCCCAAGAAGCTGGGATGCTGTCGGTGGTGGTTGGTCAGATGAACTTGCTAAGGAACTCTGACCGTCCTCAAACACTGGCCAGACAGAGCTCCCTTGGGAAGTAGCTGCATGCTGTTTTCACTTACCTTGACTGTAAGAGAGTTGGGTTTTGTGTTACACGCAGGGCAGCCTGAAAAGTCTTGCTCTGGAGGGATTAGTTTGTTGCATCTGGGACGAGACCTGCCCTGTGGTCAGTGCACAGAAAACTGGCTTTCTGGCTGTGGCAGCTAAGATTGCCATGTTGCTGGGAAAAGATGCAGCAACAGTGGTTGTGTCCGAAACACCAAATCAACGTCCATGTTCCCTATGTGATGAAAAGCCCTGGTGAGCCTCCTCTTCACACCTGTTTCTTAGGAGTTGGAGCTGAAAAAGGCCTGTTGGAAACGGACAGCTGGTTCATTGCCCTGGGACCAGCACGGGATGATTCCCACTGTATAATTGCCTGGTACTTGTGGAGGGAAGGGCAGATCCCATGATCTGAATTGTGTCTAAACTGTGGCCTAATCCTGCTCGCCCTGGTGTCACTGGCTATGATACCTAGTTCTTATGGAGCGCCTCTCACCCGTTGATCACCAGGTGCATTACACAGGAGGTTGGCAATTTTAGCCCTTTTCACAGATGTGGAAACTGAGGGACATGCAAGAGAAGTCGTCACGCAGCAGGATGTTTGGATAGAACCCAGTTCTCCTGAATCCCAGTCCGGTGCTCTATCTGCTGGACCATTCGGACTTAAATGGGACCTGAAGCCATTTCACCTCTAAGTTCCTCGTGACAGGGGCTTGTAAATCACCAGACGTGCCTCTGGTGGTGCCATAACATTATCAGGGAAATGGCTTTGCAGCATCCCGTGATGTCATTCCCATCGCAGGTTGCCCACAGCTACAGCACATGGGCAGTAGATAAGAGAATGGGCAGCTTCTCTGCCGTGGAGAGATGTGCATTGTTTCAGACAAACCAATCCGGCTGCCCGGTGGTGTTTGACGTACAAACCTGTGTATAGATCCAAGGAGAAGTTACAGCACAGCACTGGCTATAAATAACTTGACACTCTGTAAGCATTGGAAACGCTATCCTCTCTCCCTAGCAGATCTGCCCAACGGGCGCCTGAAAATCTCTGCATAATACCACTGCTGGGGCAGGTCTGTACTGAGACTGATTGGAGTGAGCCTGAAGTCCCCAGGAGGCTGGGCGGGGCTGCTGCAGTGTGTGGGGGGTATGTTTTTTTCCAAAGGCTTCTGTGCTGTAATGAATCTGCGTACCCCAGTATTGTGCAGTGAGTGCTGGGTGAACACTCATGAGGGAGGTGCTGTGAGGTTTGCTGGGTGAGGAGTGCAGTTACAGGGGAGCAACTAGACACAGATGTCTTCTGCTCCTCCTGGGGGTTGGATTTCCCCCTCACTTTATGCAAGAGGAAATCTTTGCCATGGTGAGCAATCCTTGGCTGGAAATGTTCAGTCCGCTCTCTCTGGGAGCCTGTTGGAACCCCACCTCCGAAGCGGCTGCGTTTCAGTATTGATATGAGTCTGGGACTTCTCGTGCCGCACCTTGGGATCATTTCTAACCAGATTTCTGTGCCGGGATATCCACCCACCCACCCACCCAGGGATGATAATGATTTATACCCTTCAACTGCGTCTTTAATTCATTCAGCGTAGGTGGGGGCTGGGCTAGGATTACTTAATGCAGGTCAAGGTAAACTGTACTCCTGATGCAGATGCATACGCTTCGGTTCTCCCGCGCAGAAGCTCACCATTGGTGGGAGAATATTTCCCTCCAGAGGGGCCAGCTTGCTCTACCCTCCCCTTTGAACTCCCTTTCCAAACAGAGTGAACCTGATCTGCACTGGGGATGCTGCCAAGTCTGCACTCTGCAGCAGCGAAGGGCTTGCTACGCAGTACGGGGAGGGGGAGAATCTTTAGAGCTCAGCAATGAGCAGAACTGAGGCCGACGGACCCCGTTTGTACCATTCCTTCCCGGGCTCGATTCACCAACTTCCCTCGGGATTCCCTCCGGAGGCAGAAATGCTGGGGCTGGGACCTTGCGAGAGCTCTGAGAAACGCTCCGTTTGAAAAGGCCTGGGTGCTTGCGTGGTAACAATATTGTGAGCTGACTGGTTCCAGGCCAGCCTGGGTCTAGGATTCGGCTGCCCACCCAGCTGTGACCCAAAATCGAAGTATTTAAGTAAAACCTAATTTCTAGTGCCTGCTAATGTTCTAGAGGCTTAACCATCCCCCCAGCAGGCCGTGGCCCTAGAGAGCACACGCTCTGAACTATGGATGCGACAGGCATACAGCGACACACCTGTTCTGCCGAAGGTCAGACTAGAGGGTCCCAGCGGTTGCTTCTGTCCTTTGAATCGATGAAAAGGCAGTGGGGGAGGTGACAGAATTGAAATGGTCCCATTAGCTGGTTTGGGGTCACATATGTCAATTGTAAACCCCCACGGCTGAGTTGGTAGGAGGGATACGAGTGGGAGGTCGGCAAAGAGAAGGGCTCTCGGAGCAGGAGAGGCTGCATGGGAGAGAGGGGCTGTAAGGGACAGATAGGGAGGTGTCACTGGGGCAGAAAGCGGAGGTGTGTAGGGCCTGGAAAGTCAAGAGAAGACGCCTGAGCTTGTTCTGTAGCACAGCTGGGAGCCAGCGAGGTGAGTGAGAAGGGAGGGGTGTGGTCGAGGAGGTGGGTGATGTTGGAGGTGACTTTGGCAGCGGAGGCTGGGATGGGACGTGTTGCTGAGCAGATTTGGCGTTTCAGGTCCATGTACTGGATCAGCTCGTTCAACCTAAGAGAAAATGAACCTCCAGCCTGGACGGGCCCTTCCAGCCAATGCTGCGCTCTGGGACCAGTGCACATGGCAACTTCCTATCAGGATGTGCTGTCCCTAGAGCGCAGGGCAGGGCACGAGGAGCTGGGAAGCCAGATTTTCTTCTTGTCAGACACGTAGATTATTTGATGCTTTCAGGAGGCGGACATGGAAGTAAGGACAGAGCAACTTATCCTCGAAGGAAGAGGTACATACAGCTTGCATCCAACACAGCTTAACGTATTAGTTAACTCCAGCGTGACACCAAGAAAAAGGGACACTCCTGTTTTCTGGGACAGCCGTAAGCAAGATCCAGGTTGCAATCGGATAAGTTAACGTATTTTCCCCAAGCCTGATGACCCTCCCAGCAGTAAGTAAGTGAGGGCATGCGGCACACAATCCATTTGAGATGAGCAAACGTCACCAGCAGGAACCAGATTATTCTTGTGCATCAAAATGCCTCATTCTGAGGTGTCCCAGCTACCCGGAATTCCACTGGATTCCATGTAGGCGCCAGGAATTCTCTGGACCCATCCCACATGGGCTCAGACTAGAGGGGGGTTTAAGTATATTGTGTGACTATGAGGCTTTAAAATGAACTTTTTATTCTGTAGCCCAAAGGGGAGGGGTGCAGTAAAAATGAGAAACCATGCAGTATGCTAAAATCCTGCCATTCCTGGCCTTGTGATGTTTCAGAATGCTGCGTTTTTGGGGAATTGTAGCAATTTGGACCTTGATTGTATGGCTTGCAGAGTCTGAAATGTAGAGAATACTGCCTCTCCCTCTCTTGCATGCTCTAGGGACATTTAGTATGTAAAACACCAGCATTTCTGTAAAATATTTGCCTTTCACCGAAGACGCTTTTTTTATGCAAACAACCTTAAGGAAGTAAAGTCTAAGCAAAATTGTGCTAAACAGCAAACGTTTCTAGGTAGTCCGTGGGGAGTCAGCAACTCTTTTTGACGAGTTCTCCATTTCAGAATTGCTTTGACCCAAGGGAAATGCATTTCCATATGTGGGTTTTCTTACAGAACCGCCTTTTGAGTGTCGGTAACTGCACAGCCTGTTTCTGTTTAAAAACAGAAAAATGGTTTGTCATTGGAAAGGCCCCTGATTTTGGGTTTTATTTTTGTTTAAAATTTCCCAGGACACTTTAATTAGTGTTTATTGCAAACATTTAAAAACTGGTGTAAATTGATGCAAAAAAATTAACTTGGCAGCTTTCTGAGCAAATATGGGGGTAAATATCACTCTCTTCGCCCCTGTGGTGTTTTTGAATGTTCACCCCCTACCCCTGCTTATGTTCTGAAACTTAGATACAGCTTTTCATTTTCAAACCCTTATAGTATGAAAACTAGTCTCATTAACTTTTATTTACTTTGAATGCTGGTAACTCTCCGTGCTGTCTGTAAAGCGGGTAACGTGTATGTGGTGGGCGTGGGATTGACAACAGTACATACTCCAGTGCCTGAGTTACGAGGGTTCTTCTGACCCGGCACCCTGCTCCAGAAGGAGACATGGCTTCTGGGGAACGTGGGCCACTCAGGTAACCACGCTACCATCTTTCGTTGCAAAGCAGGGAGCCAGGGAGTTGCGGCGCTTCCAAAATTGAGGTGAAAATCAGTCCAAACCAACTAATGGTTTTAGTAAAACCCAGGACACTTTTGGTAAAAACCAAAAAGAAAGAGCCGTAGTCATTGGCTACTCCCCAGCCTTGTTATCTTCCTGTCAGACCTCAGAAACTAAATAAGGTCAGGCCTGGGCAGTACTTAGATAGGAGGCCTACAAGGGGATGCTGCAGGAACATAGGAATCACCAAACTGGGTCGACCTCATGGTCCAACTACTCCAGCGTCCTGTCTCCAATAGTGGCCAGGACCCGATGCTTTCACGGAAGCTGTAAGAACCACAGGGGAGGCAGATGTGGGCTAATCTGCCCCCCACCCACATAGATCTCACCCCAATCTGTGATAGAGATTGGGGAAGCAGGTTATTCAGTAAGTGACATGCTAGCATCAGTCTGGAGTAGCCACGCTGGGGGGGAGGTGTTCCAGGGACATTGGGCCACGAGAGGCTGAGGCTTACACTCAGGTTATTGATGGTCCCACATTGCTCATTGAGATATGAAGGTTACTGGCCCTGCTGTCCTGACAGAATTCTGGCTGAGGTGGGATGCAGTTCCTAGAGCCCCGTGAAATTCTTTGAATTTTTTTAGTAATTTTTTGTTTGAGTGTTTTGGGAATTTTGTTTTGTTGCATTTTACCCATGTGGAAGGGAGTGAGGAGGTCCAGCTGGAGGTTGAGGGGTGTCTGGACCTCATGTGCCAGGTCACAACACAGGCCCCGGCCCAGCCCCGAGGGATAGGAGCTGCAGGAGCCATTACTGTGAGGTGAATTTTTGTTTTAATTCTTTTTATACACTAGTTCTTGTTTTATGTTTGGGTGTTTTGCATTTGCTGAAAACACGGGGCTCTAGCAGTTACCCATCTCAATCCCCACTCCCACTCCAGTTTCAGTTGGATGTTGTATTCTTCCAGTCCGGCCTTAAGCGGTTCAGTAGTGTTGCTGTGCATTGTTGGAGAGCTGGTGTATGCCACCCCAGAAATGATTGCATGTCCTTTGTGGGGTAAGGGTCCACTTTGTCTGTAAAGTTCTTTGGGCTCTCTGGATGAGAGGTGTTGTGTAAATATAAATGTTGTTTTGATTTCTCCCCAGTCCATTCCTCTGCGTTCTCATAGTTGTGTGAGACGGTTGTGTTCCTCATCTGTAACACTGGTTACAGTAATCTGTGAACAGTCCGTACGCTGGCGACTGTCCGATGTGATCCACAGATAACCTCTGTTCTGTGAGGGGATGGCTAATGATATTCTGTACACGTTCACTTCTGTTTCTCATTTACTTGTGCTTTAATTTAGCATTAGTCTGATGTAACTCACTAAGAAATCTTAGCTTAATGCATGCTAGACGCTCGAAGCACAGTAAGCCAGTAGTCATCTCTTATTAAATTGTTCCTAATTTCTTTTCCATCTATGATACAAAAAATGCAGTTGCTTCCAGTTATTTCTATTCAAGCACCCACAGGCTTTCTGCGACAGGTACCTTAGAAGTGTGCATATGTAATAGAAACCTCTGATTTCCAGGCTGCCTGCTGGCATATGGAAGATGCAGAAACCTCTTAACTGTGATTGTTAACACCTGAGCCATCTTGCGACCACCTATTCATGCTAGTCAGGGTAACAGTATGAAACAAGGTTGTACCTATGGCATGATGAGCCTTGAGGCCTGCGCTGGTCTCTCTTTGCTCTCCGGAAATCCGATTGAAGTCCCTGAGGTGGGTATAGAATCTCAGGACTGGACTTCTAGAAAGGAGCAGAGTCCTACATGGTGAGCAGTGGAACTGTATCATGAAATCAGTAGAGCTGGCGTGGACTCTTGCGGTGGTGGGGCAGGACTTTTAATAAAAGCTGGGGGAGGCGATAAATGGTCTGTGTGCACCCTGGAAGCGGGAGAAGCATGGGTGCTTAGAAACTGCTCTGGTGCAAAGCTTCATTTCAACCTTCCCCATCACATTCCCGTTCTTTGTCTGCGTCACCTACCAGCTCTGCTGTACAACAATCATGCTGCAAGCTGAAAGCAAGAGTGGAAATTGTTGCTGAAAGAGTGAGGACTTATGGGTGCTGGGAGTAGTCGCTGGTGCAAAGCTCTCGTGCAGACGCAGTTTACCCTGCGCTGCGTTAACCAGTGCAAACTGTCTCTGCCTTGCAGGATGTGCTACCGTGGCTCAGGCCGCAGTTGGACATCATCTCCTTCCCCTGCATGGACCAGGCTTACAAGAGCTGCCTGTTCTTCCATGCTCTGTAAGGTTCTGTTCTGCAAGCACTTCTGTGACCGTGCCTGCAGGCCTGCTGTTCTTGGACCAGGCCAGCAGGTCGTCCCTCCTCTCCCCCTGCTTTTGGAAGCTCAGTTCAGGAGCATCTCTTCAAGTATAGCGCTTACCTGGGTGCGGCTGCTCTGGCTCCTGTGCACCACGCCTGAGCCACCAGACTAGTATTTTCTGAGTGCATTTTGTGCAGGCTTGGACTCATTCCTGCTGCCTGGCTTAGGAACAACAGAGGAATGATGGCGGGGGGGATACAATCACCTCAACAGCGCTTCCTCTTGGAAGCGATTTTCATGGGCTGGAGACTTGGAGTAGCAAAGATTAAGGGTAGAGATCAATTTACTACAGACAGCTCTTGGCTTTTCTTTCCAAAGCAAGTCACGTAGGGTCAGAACATTGCTTCAGAAGTGATGAGAGGAAGTCATACCACAGCTGCTCTACAGTGTTGTCCTAGGTAGGGGATGTGCCAATACGTTGTATCTGTTGATGATGTAGATTCCTATGGCACTTTTTCTCCCGAGGAATCCCAAACTACATACTGGTGGCTCGTGCTTTTTTCCCCTATTGTCACAATGCAGCCAGTTCTTGGAGGAACAGCTGAATAGCTCACAGAAATGCTGTGTCATAGTTTAGGACAGGGAGTCAATAACATTGTACCCAGGGTGAGTTTAGATGGACCGAATGCAATGACCCAATTTCAGCCAAGGCATCCGGGTTTATGCTCCTGGGAAAAGTCCCACGGCACCTTTAATCACCACGAGTGAGCTTTTGTGGCATTAAATGACTGCTTTCTTGGAGCAGCTAGTACCAAAGCAGCCCAGCACGGTAGCATTTAATTTCAGAAAGGGGAACTACACAAAAAGGAAGAGGTTAGTTAAACAGAAATGAAAAGATACAGTGCCAAAAGTGAAATGCCTGCAAGCTGCATGGAAACTTTTTAAAGACACCGTAATAGAGGTTCAATTTAAATGTATACCCCAAATTAAAAAACATAGAGGATCAAAAAAGTGCCACCATGGCTAAACAACAAAGTAAAAGAAGCAGTTAGAGGCAAAAAGGCGTCCTTTAAAAAGTGGAAGTTAAATCCTATTGAGGAAAATAGAAAGGAGCATAAACTCTGGCAAATGAAGTGTAAAAATGTAATTAGGAAAGGCCAAAAAAGAATGTGAAGCACACCTAGCCAAAGACTCAAAAAGTATCAGCAAAAAATTTTGTAAGTACATCAGAAGCAGAAAGCCTGCTAAACAACCAGTTGGGCCCCTGCATGATTGAGATGGTAAAGGAGCACTCAAGGAAGACAAGGTTATTGCGGAGAAATTAAATGAATTCTTCGCATTGGTCTCCACGGCCGAGGATGTGAGGGAGATTCCCAAACCTGAGTAGTTCTTTTTAGGTGACAAATCTGAGGAACTGTCCCAGATTGAGGTGTCCATTAGAGGAGGTTTTAGAACAAATTGTTAAATTAAACAGTAATAAGTCACCAAGACCAGATGGTATTCACCCAAGAGTTCTGAAACAATTCAAATATGAAATTGCAGAACTACTATGTTATGTAACCTATCATTTGAATCAGCTTATGTACCAGATGACAGGAGGATAGCTAATGTGACACCAATTTTTAAAATTTCCAGCGGTGATTCCCACAATTACAGGCCAGTAAGCCTAACTTCAGTACCAGGCAAATTGGTTGAAACTATAGTAAAGATCAGAGTTATCAGACACATAGATGAATACTATTTGTTGGGGAAGAGTTAACATGGTTTTTGTAAAGGGAAATCATGCCTCACCAATCTACTAGAATTTTATGAAGGTGTCAACAAGCATGTGGGCAAGGTTGAGCCAGTGGATATAGTGTACTTAGATTTTCAGAAAGCCTTTGACAACGTGCCTCACCAAAGGCTTTTAAGCAAAGCAAACTGTCATGGGATAAGAGGGAAGGTACTTTCCTGCATCAGTAATTGGTTAAAACTTAGGAAACAAAGGGTGGGAATAAATGGTCAGAATGGAGAGAGGTAAATACTAGTGTCCCCCAGTCTGTACTGGGATCTGTGTACTGTTCAGCATATTCATAAACGATCTGGAAAAAGAGGTAAACAAAAAAAGGTCAAAAAGCAAAATTTGCAGATAATACAAAACTACTCAAGATAGTTAAGATCAAAGCAGACTGCGAGGAGTTACAAAGGGATCTCACAAAATTGGTGACTGGGCAACAAAATGGCAGATGAAATCGAATTTTGATAAATGTAAAGTAATGCATAAAACATAATCCCAACTATACATATAAAATGAGTTTTATAAGTTAGTTGTTTCCACTCAAGAACGAGATCTTGGAGTCACTGTGGATAGTTCTCTGAAAACATCCACCCAGTGTGCAGCAGCAGCAGTCCAAAAAGCTAACAGAATGTTGGGAACCATTAGGAAAGGGATAGATAATAAGAGAGAAAATATCACATTGCCTCTTTATAAATCCGTGACACACCGACATCTTGAATACTGCGTGCAGATCTGGTCGCCCCATCTCAAAAAAGATATATTAGAATTGGAAAAGCTACAGAAAAGTGTGCCTAAATTAAATGATTAGGTGTATGGAAAAGCTTCCATATGAGTAGAGATTAATAAGACTGGGACTTTTCAGCTTGGAAACGAGACAGCTAAGGGGGGGATATGATAGAGGTCTATAAAATCATGACTGGGGTGGAGAAAGTAAATAAGGAAGTGTTGTTTACTCCTTCCCATAACACAAGAACTAGGGGTCACCCAATGAAATTAATAGGCAGCAGGTTTAAAATGAACAAAAGGAAGTATTTCTTCACACAGCGCACAGTCAGCCTGTGGAACTCCTTGCCAGAGGACGATGTGAAGGCCAACGGGGTTCAAAAAAGAGCTAGATAAGTTCATGGAGGATAGGTCCGTCAATGGCTATTTGCCAGGATAGGCAGGAATTGCTGTTTGCCAGAGGCTGGGAATGACTGATAGGATGTATCACTTGATGATGACCTGTTCTGTTCATTCCCTCTGAAGCACCTGGCAATGGCCTGGTCAGAAAACAGGATACTGGGCTAGATGGACCATTGGTCTGACCCAGTATGGCCATTCTTATGTGTTTGCTTTATCTAAAAGATGGCACCTCCTGGCACCAGTCTGGAGCGTTCAGTACTAGTTTGGAGGGAAGCACGCCACATTCTGAATCACCAGTATTTCCTACCGTGGGGGTGTGTGTGTGTGTGTGTGCGCGCGTGTGTGCGCGCGCGCAACTGCAACTGGCGACTGTTGTTACAGGCGTGGGTATCAGCGGCTGTTTCCACTGCAGCGCACAGGTCACATAGCCGCTGGGAGCACAGCTGGCACGAACCCATGCAGCAGCTGAGGCTCCTGTACCACGGTTTGCCAGGAGGATGCGGTTAGGAGTGGGGGCTGGGGTGAGGGAGGCAGGGGCTCCCATGAAGGGAGGTGGACTCCCTGAGCTGGGACTCCTGAGAGGGGATGGATATAGGGTCTCATGACCGTGGGGGTCAGGCTAGTGTGGGGGGAGGGCACACTCCTGAGAGGCAAAGAGGAGGGTCAGTGTGGAGGGGGGGAGCGGGCGTACCATGTGAAAGTATCTGCGGGTGGCGCTGTGTGGTTACAGAGCTGCCCGTAAGTAGCAGCATGGGATAATGGTTCCCTACTGGACAATTATGAAGTTTCTCGTACCTTCCTCTGAGGCATGTAGAACTGGCTACTATCGGAGAGAGAGGCTACTGGACTACCAGGCCACTAATCTGCTCTGGACGAATAGGTCACACACACGCCTTGTGTTCCTGCGATATTTCTATACGACTCATATTGGAAACGCAGAAGAGGGGCTGTATTGGAGGATGATGTTCTGGGAATATAAATTGAGATTAGTCAAAAATATGGGAGAGCAAAGTTAAGGCTAATGATCTCTGAAGGCCTTGTCTCTCAGAAGTTTTCCAGTTTACGTTATTTCTGAGCAACAGTGTCCAGTGGCTTGCAATACAGAACTCCGGGTTTAACTCTGGTTTCCACTGGATCATTTCAGCTTCAGTTTTCAGTAATAGTTGGTTGCCATGACAGCACTGAATCTTGAATGTATTCATCAACCACATGAATGTTTCTATCTCATATTATAATTGAGGGACGCTGTCAAGTTTTTTTTTTTCCCTCTTTAAATCACACTGTTACCAGAAATGTGGCTGGCTATTAAATTGAAAGTCTTCAGTCGGACTTCTCAATATTTATGCATCTGATTTACGTCTGCATTTCTCTCAGCTTGAGAATGACCTGATAGTCCGTGTCACTATCAGGGATTGCCACATTGCAGACACTCCAGGGGGCTGCCAACCTTGCAGAGGAATATTTACAATGGAAACAGCCTTTTTTATGAAAAGCTGTATCTTTACATAGAGTGTAATGGCAGCGTTTCTAATCGTGTTAGGTGATGTGAAACCTTATTGCAAAACCTGCATCTTGGGCCAGATTTGTCCTGATGCTTGCCTCTAAGGCAGTGTTGCAATGTCTGAAGTTGGAAGCTCTCCCCGAGCTCTGTGCTGCCAATACAGAATGAATGAGTAGATCCTTTTCTTGGCAGCTAATCAGATTGGTTTTGAGTTGCTCCGGCCAACAGTCCCTTCTTTGGTCTCCCAGTTCCTTTCCTGTCTGAAGTGATTTAAAGCATCTCCGGAAGGTGATAGTAATAGTCTCTTTTGGATTTCCTTGTGTTCATCAACATGCAAGGTGAATACCCATTTAATCTGGTTGTATCCTGTTTTCATTCTCCCAGCACTGGACCACCTTACAATAGTTATTGCAAAACAAAGGCCCACATGAGATCAAATCTGTTCCATCTTCCACAAAAGCAGCTAGAGGAAAGGTGGCTTTTTCCCTTGGACATCTGCTGCTTCCTTTTCCTTTGTTGTTGTGTCCCCTGTCTGGTTAGCCTCAACATTTCCCCCAAAAGTCTCCTCTGTCAAGAGGACCCATGTCATTCTAGGTGGAAAGGAGTCTTTATTTTCTTTTTCAACTGGGAGGTCATAAATGTGACTCTTGAGTTTATAATGGAAAGCGAGTCCCAAAGATAACTACAGGAGCATGGACCTCTGTCTGCAGTAGCAGGTGGAGTGGAAATCGGATTTCTCCTCTGTATGCCTCCTCTCAGAACTTAACTTTTTTTTCTGTTCATGTGCTAGGGAAACCCCACGCACTCTTAGCTGCATCAGGCACCGCACTTTGTTTATTCTGTTTCTCTGTTAGTTTGCTGTTGTGTGCTTGCTTACTTGCCGTGTGCCTGCCTGATTGACGTTTGTAGTGGGATCTGTTTAGGGGACCGTGTGCTGAGACTTGTGGCTTGCTAGACAAGGCTGAGTGCTTTCTAGCAAGGCTGTAGCCTGCCACCTTTTGATCCCTACCCCTTAGGATTGCTTGACAAGGGGTGAACTCAGGGAGAACAGGGATTTAAAAAGCCAGCTTGTAAGGGACCAGAGGAGCTAGCAAACAGCAGCAGCATACGGGAGTTTTGCGACAGAGGTTGGGGGGGTGGTGAGAATCAGATACACCTAACAAAGATTTCTCAATTTAAGCCGATAACCCCTTACACACACAAAGAAACAAAAGCCTGCAAGAACAAAAATAATGCAGGCAGAAGTCCGGCAGCAGAGTAGGAGCTATCCTGTTTACTGCACTCAGTGCAGCATGTAGGATTACCTGCCTTGAGGGCAAGTGGCATATGTGTGTATTTGGTGCAAGCAACTCATGGCCCTCAGAGGCAGAGTGCGGGCTCTTGAGACCAGAGTGGCTAACCTGACGGAGCCAAGGGAGACAGACAGAGACATAGACGAGACTTTCCAGGATACGGCGGAGCGGTCCCACCCCCAGTCTGACAGCCTCTGTGCTGTTAAGGAGGAAAGTCTCAGGGAAGGAGAACATGAAGCTGGAAATGTAGGGAAATGATGTCATAGTTGGCACCCCCCTTCCAGATGATGTCATGGTATCCTCTTGCACTGAAGATACCCCTCCAGGGGAGGAGACGCCAGTTATTAGGAAGAGACAGGCAATAGTAATTGGGGATTCAGTCATTAGAAACATAGATAGCTGGGCTGGTGATGACCGGGAGAGCCACAGGGTGACTTGCCTGCCGGGTGCGAAGGTTGTGGATCTCTCGAGACATCTAGACAGACATATGAGCAGTGCTGGGGAAATCCACCACAGTAGCATTTAACTTCATAAAGGGAACTACACAGAAATGAGGCAGCTAATTACATGGAAATTAAAAGGAACAGTCACAAGAGTGAAAAGCCTGCAAGCTGCATGGAAACTTTTTTAAAAACCATCCTATCAGAGGCTCAAACTAAATGTAAACCCCAAGTAATAATAATAGTTTAAAAAAAAAGTAAGAAAGCAAGAAAAAAAAAAAAAAAAAAGCCACCATAGTTAATAACAGAGTAAAAGAGGAGGTAGGGCTAAAAGACATCTTTTAAATATTGGAAGTTAAATCCTCCTGAGGAAAATGAAAAGGAACATAAACTCTAGCAAGTGAAGTGGAAAGTATAGTATGGCAGGCCAAAAAACAATTCAAAGAGTAACTAGCAAAAGACACAAAAACTAGCAGCTACATTTAAAAAAAAAAAAAGTAAATCAGAAGCAGGAAGCCCACCAAACAGCCAGTGGGGCCACTGGACGACTGAGGTGCTAAAGGAGAACTCAAGGAAGACATGGCTGTTGTGGAGAAGCTAAATGAATTCGTTGCATCAGTCTTAAGTGTAGGGCATAGGAGAGAGATTCCCGTACCTAAGCCATTCTTTTTAGGTGACAGATGTAAGGAACTGTCCCAGATTGAGGTGTCAATAGAGATGGTAGTTTTGGAAAAAATTAATAAATTAAACAGTAATAAGTCGCCAGGACCAAATGGTATTCACCCAAGGAATTCAAATATGGAATTGCAGAACTATTAACTGTGGCATGTAACCTACTGCTTAAATCAGGTTCTATACCAGATAACAGGAGGATAGCTAAAGTAATGCACATTTTTTAAAAAGGCCTCAGAGTGAATCCTGAAAGTTACAGGCCAGTAAACCTAACTTCAGTACTGGGCTAATTGGTTGAAACTACAGTAAAGAACAGAATTATCAGACACATAAATGAACACGATATGTTAAGGAAGAGTCAACATGGCTTTTGAAAAGAGAAATCATGCCTCACCAATCTACTAGAATTCTTTGTGGGTGTCAGTAAGCATGTGGACAAGGGTAATCTAGTAGATATAGTGTATTTGGACTTTCAGAAAGCCTTTGGCAACGTCCCTGACCAAAGTGTCTTAAGCAAAGTAGGCAGTCATGGGTTAAGAGGGAAAGTCCTCTCATGGATCAGCAACTGGTTAAAAGATAGGAAACAAAGGGCAGGAATAAATGGTCAGTTTTCACAGTGCAGTGAGGTATTTAGCGGGGTCCCTCCATGGTTCTGTACTGGCACCAATGCTGTTCAACATATTCATAAATGATCTGGAAAAAAGGGTAAACAGAGAAGTGGCAAAGTTTGCAGATGATACAAAATTACTCACGATAGTTCAGTCCAAAGCAGACTGCCAAGCGTTACAAAGAGATCTCACAAAACTGGGTGACTAGGCAACAAAATGGCAGATGAATTCAGTGTTGATAGATGCAAAGTAACATTCAGTGGAAAACATAATCCCAACTATACATACAAAATGATGGGATTTAAATTAGCTGTTACCACTCTAGAAAGATCTTGGAGTCATTGTGGCCAGTTCTCTGAAAACATCAGCTCAAAGCAGTCAAAAAAGCTAATAGAATGTTAGGAACCATTAGGAAAGGGATAGATAATAAAAGACCAGAAAAGATCATATTGCCACTATATAAATCCATGGTATGCCCACACCTTGTATACTGTGTGCAGTTCAGGTCACCCCATCTCAAAAAAGATATATTAGAATGGAAAAAATTACAGAGAAGAGCAACAAAAGTGATTAGGGGTATGGAACAGCTTCCATATGAGGAGAGATTAAAAAAGACGGGGACTGTACATCTTGGAAATAAGAGACTAAGAGGGGATATGACAGAAGTCTGTGAAACCATGTCTGGTGTGGAGAAAGTGAATAAGGAAGTGTTATTTACCCCTTCACCTAACGCGAATCAGGGATCACCCAATCAAATTAATAGGCAGCAGGTTTAAAAAAAAACAAAAGGAGGTACTTCTTCATACAACGCACAGTCAATCTGTGGAATTCGCTGCCAGGGGATGTTGCAAAGACCAAAATTATAACTGGGTTCAAAAAAGAATTAGATAAATTCATTGAGGATAGGTCCATCAATGACTATTCTCCAAAGATGTTCAGGGATGCAACCTCATGCTCTGGGTGTCCCTAAGAAGCTGGGACTGGACATCATGGGATGGGTCATTTGATAATTGCTTTGTTCTGTTCCTTCCCTCTGAAGCTTGTGGCAGTGAGCACTGTCAGAAGCCAGGATACTGGGCTAGATGGACCACTGGTCTGACCCAGCATAGCTGCTCTTATGTTCTTAGAGGTTATTCTGTTGGCTCGTGGGTGAGAAATAAACTTGAAAAAAATTATCTTCAGGAGCATTGAAGAATTTCCCAGGAACGTTGCCATGTTGAAAGCCAGTCTCGGCAGCTGGGCTTATGCCTAGGGGCTGCTGAGTCCGGTTGTGTTGCTGCACTGATCGTGTTTGAAACACTCATTTGCAGTGGTGGCGGCGGCTACGCCTGCTGTTGCTGCTGAGACAGTAACCTACTTTCTGCTTCTGGTTCACAGCCCAGACAGAGACCAGAAAGCCTTCGGCTTGCCAGAAGTGTGGGAGGGAGCCAAAGCTGTTCCCGTTCTGTTATGCCGATAGCTGGGACGTGCTGATTGGCTGGCAAAGAGGAGACTTTGTGAATAATACTCTGTCTCCAAACCTCACACACACACACGCACGCTCTCTTCCACTCTCTCAGTAGAGAAACTGTTTCCATTCCTTAAGCTATAGATATGGTTTAAGGCAGGCGTTTCCGTTCTTTTCAGCACAAGACCATGTTCTGGGTTGCTGAGTTCCAGCATTCCCTTCTGTCAACATGGAAATCCCTGTGTGCCGTTAAAAGGTCGACTGGGATCTCTGCTGTGTTTCGAGAGGGATAGGTCTCTTCTGCTTCATCTGTTCACCGCCTTATTGTCCTTTCACTGGCTCTCCTCCAAGTGACCCATCCTTCAGGTGAGCTGGGCTTGATTTTTGGCTGCTTCTGCATTATGCTGGCCCCACGTCTAGTTGGCTTGGACAGGCTGCTCAAGAGAGACAAAGGTTGAGTCTCTCGTACCCACCCATTTGGCGCTCAGAAGACTGGATAAAGGGGATCCTTCTGTACATAGAAAAAGAAAAGATTTGTTGAGGCCCTCTAGATCATTCCTCCACAGTTGGCATAGACTCGCTAGTACTGTTGGTTGTTGGACTGTAGTTTGTAGACTGTGGTCAGGCAATGAGCAAATGTCTTTGATGTGTAGTGTCAGTTTAAGAAGCCATTACGGCTGCACTGATTAAGATCACACAGGTGCTGCATCCAATACTTCTGTGTTTTAGATGCAGCTCGCTAGGCTGAGTCTGAGAATCGCTGCTGTAGTGTTCCCTAGTCTGTTGTTCTGTCCAAACAACAAGTAAGTTGATAGACATTTGTACATAGCTAAACATATGAGTAAAATACGCAGGTTTTAACTCTGCTGACACTCAGCTACAGGGCGTGGTATTGTGCATGAGAATATACATAGGTACTGAGTATCATTGTCCGGTCCAATTTTGCATGTGCCATAAAATTCTGGGAAACTATTCAACAGTGTTACAGGAAATCTGCCAGGCTGTCGCCCCTGATATTCAACTTAAATCTTCGCTTTCTCTGTTTTAATTCACTACACCTAATGATGCACCGTGCAGGTAAGTGTAGGCAGCTGGCAGGACCCTCTATAACCAATAAACAATTCGCTCTTTAAATCATTGCTCTTAAACCAAGTCCTCAGCCTCTTGATCTGTTTATTTTCTTCGTTGCCCTTGCCAATTTATCCTTTTTTTATGGTGGCGAGATGCCAGAACTGAGCTTAAGAGTTCCAGGTTGGGTCTCACCACACTAGAGGTAGCTGGTTGAGGAAGGGAGAAGCTGTACTTTATGTTAGTCGTTTTGGGCGTATATTGCAGGCTGATCAGCAGGTTAGTATGGTCTAGCGGATAGAGTACATGGGACCAGAAGTCAAGAGATGTAGGGTTCTATTCCTGGGCCTGCCACTGATGTGCCGTGACCTTGGGCAAGTTACTTCACCTTCATGTATCTATTCCCCTCCACCCAACCACCAATCTTGTGTTCTTTCCATGTCTGATTGGGGTGCGTCTATGCTGGAGCCGGAGGTGTCGTTTCCAGATGGGTACAGGTACATGTGCTAGCTTTGATTAAGTTAGTGCACTAAAAATAGCAGGATAGCCAGAGTGGGTGGGACAGGTTAGCTGCCCCGAGTACAGTCATGTCTGAGACCGTATGTGGGGCAGGTAGCCAGTCAGGTACTGGGCTGCTCGTGCTGCTGTTTTTAGCGCGCTAGGTTGTTCAAAGCTCTCACATACATCCATCTACCTGAGCTGGAAGTTACAGCCCCGGCTCCAGTGTAGACATACCCTTAGATTGTAAGTCTTCCTGGGGCAGGGACGATCTCTTAGCATTTTTAGTGTTTTACAGTGCCTAGCTCAGTGGAGCCTTGGCTTCATTTGCAGACTGCCTTCTGGCCTGATGTGTAAGAAACAAAGCAGATAAATACCCAAGAACTCGGGCACCAATAAATAACGACAGCTGAGTAATGAGATTTGGCATTTGTGCAATGCTGTGAATCAGGAGGCAGTGCTTTACCAGCAGCCTGATTGTTTCTTACGCATCAAGCCAGAAACGGGTCTGGGCGGCAGCAGATGTAACAGACGTCTGCTCCAAGTGCTGCATGCAGGCATCTTTGCGTGCTGTGCACTTGTGGAGACTAGATTACAAATCATGCAAATTACTGCTGGCAAAATGGTGTTATCCTGAGTCAGCTCAATTTGGTAATAAATTCCTAATTTGCATTTTGGATCCTATCAAGACTGAACAGATCCTGTAATAAGGTAGGTTACAAAATGATGCCAATCCAGAGGACACGATGCATTGAAAAAAGTTACTTCATTAGCCCCGGCTGCTCCTGCTGCCAACACTGTAAGTAATGCTCTCTGGCACATTATCACTCTAGCTCTGTCTGTCAGTGTCTGCAGCAGAGTCAGAGGCCGAAGATAGTTTTTTATGTGCGACAGCAATGAGCCTTCCGCTGCTGGGCAAAATAAAAGAGACTGTTGCTCTTCGGGACTGAGTCATACAGGAGACAATAGATGCTGTGAAAATGGAGGGATGGCTGAGTGTGGAGGTCTGAAATACCTTTGAACAAAAGAAAGCTGAGAGAGAAGCCATTGGAACTAGCTGATAAGCAGGAGAGCTGAACAAGACAGCCCAGAAAAGTTTGCTTGGATTGGAGACAAGCGCATATCATGTTGTGTATATAGACACTGTCAAGGAAGGGTTGAAATAATACCCCAAATTCCAGTATGGAGATATTGGCGTTGTGATTATTTCTGTTTAATCTGAGTCAAGGGTTGTGTGTGTGGTGCGGGGGAAGGGTGATGGCAGGGAAAAAGCTTTGGGTTTCCGTATCTCTTGTATCTTTGCAGCTGTATTCCTCTTGCATACCCAAAAAGGGAATTTGCTGACACCATGATCAAATGATCGTTGATCGTGATCATGATAAAATTATCATTTTCTTTTCTGTTCTGCGGTGGAATGGTGGTTATAAATGTGCAGCCCCAAGCGTAAAGTCTGCAAAGCGAAGATGTTCAGTATCATGGTGGTCGAGGCTGCATAAGAACCCAGATAGACACAATCCCTGACCCAAAGAATTCACAGTGTAAACGATTGGGACAGAAGGGCGGGACTCAGTGGGAAGCCCAAGAGGGTGCGCAAGTTGGCGAGTTTTCATGGGGGAATAATTTAAAGGGCAAGCTGCAAACTCCCAGGTGAACAGATAGAGTTGGACTGGTTCTGGGTGAGGTCCTGAGCGTTGCTGATTAGCAAACTGTTCTGGATACAGCCCCATGCAGAGTGGCTCTGATTCACCATGCTACCACTCGGTGCTTAATGGTTCAGATGGTAGCAGGGCTTGTGAAACAGAGTTACTGGCTGGCTTGATGTCCTTCCGCCCTCCAGACCCCCAGATACCTTGCATGGCCCCTGCCTGGCTTGGGAGCAGAAGATGCTTTATCCTTGACACCATCACTGCACGGTGATGAGATGCAGTCATTTAGTTCTTGACCGGCGGTGTTCATTTAAACATCCCATGGCATTTTTCCTCCATGGGAAAGAATGAGGAGTCTCTTGAGTTACTCTGTGATGCATTGTTCAGCTGCAGCTGATGGTCAGCCTGTACTACGTGGTGCACGTTAGCTGTTATTTACGTCTGTCGTAGACCGTGCGTTGTCTTAAACAGCAGAATTAGCATGGGTAGGAAAACCGGACAGATATTTCCTCTGGGATTTTTTTGGTCAGAGTTTTTTGTCTTGCTGGCCAGCACTAACTATGAAGTTCTTTTTTAAGCACAGGTTTCTTTCCCCGCTAAATATGCCAATATGCTGTTTGTACCCCAGTGGGGTATCTTAGATTATCCGCATATAGGATTCTTCACCTGCTGTGCTAAAGAGCTAAGAGTTCATGTGAACAGCGTAAACCGCTGCTGTGTTCCCTCTCAGAGGAAGATGGCTTTCAGGGATGGGCAAAGACCATACCTGTGTATGTTTCTAAAGACTGGTGGGGTCCTACTGGATTAAAAATACCCTATGTAAACATGAAACAATGAGAACAGTTATTACACGCAGGCCAGGTCTACACTAAAAAGTTAGGTTGACCCAATTGCGCCACTCGGGGGGGTGAAAAATCCACCACCCTGAGTGCTGTCGTTAAGCCAACCCAGCCCCTGGTTTAGACAGCCCTAGATTGATGGAAGCATTCTTCCATCAACCTAGCTACCACTTCTCGGGCAGGAGGATTAACTGCGGGGGGGGGGCCCTTCTTTTGCTGTAGTGAGTGATCCACTGTAGTGATTTAAGTGTAAACACAGCCCAGACTCAGATACTCCCTGGCTCCTTGAGAGCTATGCTTAACCCAGCAGTGCTGGGAAAGGTGGTTTAATTGTGGCTGGGGAGCCATTTGGTTTTCCTTTAAGAAAAGTAGCTTGTTTGGCCAGATAGTACGATGACCATTAGCACCTACGGAGCGCTTTCCACATTCAAAGGGTTGTATAGACATCAGCGAATGAGGTCTCTCACAGTGTTATCCCCATTTTATAGATGGCAAAACTGAGGCAGATGAGGTGGCTAGAGCTCAGGACCTTCAGATTCCTAATCCTATGCTGAAACCATTCAACCCACCCTCTGCTTTTCCTCTCTCCCTTCTCGTGTAAATAGCCCCCAGCCTCCCTAAAGGAAATAGCCTGACAGCAAGCTGGGATATTGTGTGAAGCTACATCATAAGGAGCCTTTGTGTGGTGCCAAAAGCTGCTTGGGGCCTGCGATGAGTAAAAGACAATGGCTTCAGGAGAGCTATAAAAAGCTGTTGTTGCCTCCATTATAGAGCATTACAACAACCCACAGGCCCATTGCCAGCTGTGGCATTCAAAGCCTCCACTGCAAAAATCACGCCTGGCATAGGCTGGAGATACCAACCAGGTGAGGAAACAGTGGGGAGCCCCGTGCCTACAAGGTGCGGACAGACTGACAGGAATACCAGATGGGAGCTGAGGACTCCATGACTGAGGGAAGTGATGATACGCTGCAGACAGAAATGTGGTGCAGAAGGGTGTCAGGTGAGCGCCTTGTTAAAATTCTGCTAAATTGGAAAGGTTTCCCTATCGCTGGAGGCTTACCCCTTCTTCTCTGGTTCTGTTAATCCCTGCCAGAGAGGCCATGGCCCTGAGGCTCATCAAAATACATCTGAAGAGCAGGTTTTGTTCCTTTTGCCTCTGGAACTGGTTTGAAGGGAATTTTTGTTTTAAGTTGAGGGTAAACTGATTAATAGATTCCTTCCTCTGCCGCTGCAGAATCCCTCACTCTGGGAGGACAGGGATTTTTCCATGGGCTAATGGTGGTATTTTTGTGGGAACTCCTTCTTAAAACATGGACAGGGCATGTATAGTTACGCAACCCTTTTATCTTGAGGCCAAGGGTTCAAATCCAGCCCAGTTCAGCAAGGGCTGAAATTTACCCTCTGACGGACACGTACAGCAGATAAAACGGTATGATGGTCTCAGTCCCGTTTCTAGGGAATAAATGTCCCCAGCCACTGCTGTGACTGGCTGGTTTTGTTGGTTGTCTTGGAGAAAGGCCAAGGAATTTGAATGAGCCCAAACATAGCTGCTTATATCCTCTAGTGAGGGTTGAGTTGATTTGGGCCATGTGGAACCTATGGACTCATTTTTCTGCAAAACTCCCTATGGAATAATCTCCGCTTGCGGGTCAGCTACTGCAGTGAAGTAGTCCAGCAAATGTCCCTCCACTCCTGCCACCTCCACATGTTGCAACCCTTCTTGTGCTTTGTTTGTTCGTGCATCAGCCCTTGGTAGAACCTGGCACCCAGTGTTAGAGACGATGGGTACCAGATTCAGGTTGCTAAGCAGGAGGAAGCTCTTAAAATAGAAATGTTCTCTCCAGCCTCTTTGTTGTTATTCCTCCTTTCTGAACTCCCCTCCTGTGTCTTGCACTGAGATGCCTGGTAATGATCACTGCACTCCAGATACGGCAGCAACCCAGGGAGACATTGGAGCATTGAATTGTCTGGAGGACGATGGGAAATCGGTCATGTGAGCTCAGGTTATAGGACCGACATGAGGTGCTGATGTCTCCGGCTTACTTTGGAGCCTTCCCCCAGTGCCAGGAAACAGGTCCTGTGGAGTGTCTGCTCATCGTCATTCATTCCCCTGCTAGTTCCACGTGGAACATGAGAACACCCGTCTCGGCCATTAGGTTCCCAGTGGCAGGCCGTAGACACGCAGTCTGACGGGGGGGGGGATCATGGCTTCAGTTGATACCCATTTCCAGTCCCCAAAGTATTTTTTCATCCTGCCTTGTAGCCAGTGGGACAGTTTTCCAAGTCCTGATCATACTTTTGTGCTTCTTATAGCACTTTCCTTCAGATGATCTGGGAGCACTCTGCAGACTTTAATTAAGGGATGAGCTTTCCCTGCAGCCCTGGGAGATGGGCACGTAGCCTTATCCCCAGTTTAGACATAGAGAAGCTTAACCTTTATGTGCTTAAGTGATGCAGGCAGGGAACTGAACCCCCATCTCCGAGTGCCAGTCCAGCACCTCAGCCACCAAACCGGCCTTCCCTTTGGGTTTGACACTGAACTGGGGGAACAGCCCGCTTCCTGAACTCCCTCACAGCTGAGCATTTTACTCTGGGAGAGAGAGAAAATGGAGCGATCCTGTGCGCCACCTGTAACGTTCCCAAAGGGGAATAATTGGGGTGCTGGAGAAGGAGAAAGCATCTCAGATTCTCTCTGTTCCTCTTCTCCTGCTGAAAGCCTGATGTGTAATCGGTTTGTTTATTGTGATCTGGATCAGCTTCCTCCGGGGCTGGTACCGACATTTAAATCCAAGCCACACTTGCTAGCTTCCCTGCTTTCCAGTCTGGCTTCTTTTTGCAGCGCTCCAGGCTTTGGCGCCACGCCAGCGCAGGACTGGAGCTCTGTGATTTGCGAGGCAACCGGCTTAAATGATTATATTACGATTCCCTGTGGAGTTGGCCTCTCTTTCCCCCACCCCCCTGCTCCGAACTGGCATTTGAGATCACTAATTGAACACAGACATCGCAGCGCGCAACAGCAGGGAGCACGTTGATTCATCCTCTTCTTCCCCCAGCCCTGGGTTTGCTTTCTTCCTAGCTCATTGAAACAGGGGCGAGGGGGCTGCTGCTGCTGTCTGGAGGCTGAAGGTGGGTCTGGATGTGGCTTGAGCTGCGGGCCGAAGGCGTAACTAACCGCTGCCAGAGATAGCAGCTGGTGTTTGTAGTTCAGAGTGTGCATTAGGTTTCTCAGAGCTGCCTCGTTCTCTGGGTTTTCCCCTCCCTTCCGTAAGTTTTATCATCCTTGATTGGGATCCGAGTTGGGAAAAGCTCTCATGGTGGTGCAGCCTTCGGAGAGCTCCGGGCTGCTGTTGGGGAAGAGTGGGGGGATCTCGCTCTGAGCACGACGGGGGTAGCGCGCATGCAGAAGGAGTCACTGCCGCGGCTATGAGTGAGTTGTCTGCGGCTGATTCTTATCTTGTACTCACTGTCATGTCTCTCTTCGCATTGAAAAGCTGAAATATTGAAAACTTGGCGGCTTGTTGCGCTGCCGTCCAGGGCTAATTCTTTCAAGCTGGAGTAGTTAAGCGCCACGTGGGAGCGGCTGATATGATGCACGCGGTGGGTTGTGAAAAGTAAATAAATCTTTAGCTAATTCTCTCAAGTATCCAGATTTACAGGCAACGCAGGAAAAAAGGGTCTGCTATCCGTACATTCTGGCTGGCCTCGGGGTAACCTTTTTTCCTGACTGTCTTGAGAAGTCAAGTAGCTCGACCTAGTCTTAACAAGCTTTTTGTGAGAAATAGAGCGCCTCTGCTGCATTCTCACCGGACAATTGGCTGATCTGTGTCTTCCTGACAAGTATATTTTAAATATGGATCCAGAAATTTTTTAAAAAATTTTTAAAAAATTTTTTTAAATTTTTTTTTAAAAAAAAAGCACAGCCGTGTCTCTGTAAAGGTTTCTTTTATTAAGCCTCTTAGATAGTGTTTGGTGCAAACTCAGATGGTTGGAACTGGCAGTATAGTCTTCATAAAACTAAATTTGTCAGGGTCATGAGAGCTTCTCGTGTTGGCTATTTTGTACAGATTTCATGCTTGAGGCTGGGTTTCTCTTTTTTTTTGTTTAAAGAGTCATGCTCTCAACATCTGGGAGGGGAACATTCTGAGTCTCCTTAGTTAATAAGGAAGCTGTGTGCACAGGAACAGAGCTCTGCTTTCATGCCAGGAGATGCGGGGTTACCTCTCCCCCTAGAGGAGATGGATAATCCAGCCCAGTTGCCTTGTAGGTTGAGCATTTGTTACTTTTTGGACTGTTCCCAGGAATCCAGCCAGGAATACTATAAAGGATATGGACAGGCAAGCAGTGACTGATTGGATTCCTGCTAGACATCGAGAAGTCTGGCATTACACGGGACCAGCCTTGGACTTTGCAATTGAGGCTGCTAAGAATGGCTTTGGGCAGAGAGGTTGCTGGGATTTAGTAGATGATATTGCAGAAGGACTGGGGTTTGGAGCTTATCATGCATTGTGAAGCTGTTGTTCATTGTGGACTGGAAACTGGATTCAGTCCTAGGTTCTTTTGCTGACTCTCAACTAATTCTGTTTATCTGGCCTCCCAGCCTGGGTCAGCAGACTTGGGCTCATGGGGCGTGCACCACAGTGCTAAATAAGGCTGTACAGACGACATGACTTGGGCTCTGAAGCCTAGGGAGAGGCCTAGCACTGAGGCAAGGAGGCTCACTGCCGCTGGCTGTGTAGACGTATCCTTAAAGGGAGCACGCGTACTCCAGTTTCAGACAGAAGTTTTGGCCTGAGTGCAGGATCAGTAGGTGAAATTCTCTGGCCTATGTTATGCAGGAGGTGTCAGTCTAGGTGATTACAGGTTCCTTTCTGGCCTTGAATCTATGAAAGCTCAGTGGGGTATTTAAACATGAGCCTAACCGGCATGCCAGCATTCATACTGAAGTTAGGTGCATGTTTAAATACCGTGCTGAGACAGGGCCTTAGTCCCTTTTGGTCTTGTCTATTTAGACCAGTGTTTCTCAATTATATTTCGCCGCGGAACCCTTGCGCGGCCATGCCATACCCTCCGCCAACAAGTCGAGGAAATTTTCCCCTTTCGGCAGCGCGGTGTAGGCCGTTTTCGGCGGCGCGCTCTCTCTAAGCCATTTTCGGCGGCGCGCTGCCAGCTGTTCGGCGGCACGCGATTTCTCTTAATTTCGGCGGTGCGGTTCTGCTTTTTCGCGGAACATTATTTCGCGGAACGCTATTTGAGAAACACTGATTTAGACAATACACTCTTTGGGACAGGGACTTTCTCTGTGTGTGTGCGTACAGCCCCTAGTACAGTGGTTCTTAACCTGAGTTCGATCGAACCCCAGGGGTTCGGTGAGTCAGTCTCAGGGGTTCGGCAGAGGTGTGTGTGTGTCCATTCCGTTCACCAGGGTTGCCAGGTGCATTAATATACTTTTGGCATTCACACAATACTTTTATGGCATTTTCAATGTTTCACCATAAGAAACTGAAGGATATTGACGAATATTTATGGCAAATTCTAAAATTTGTTGCGTAATTTATGGCAAAAAATGCCATACATGGCACGACCTGGCAGCCCTGCCGTTCACCCCACTCGTATGATTCGTGACGTCACGCTCCGCACGGCCATCATTGGCTGCTCACTTGGCCTTGATATCTGTGCTGCAGAGAACTTGGTCGCTCAGTAGTCGACTTGTGACTGTCGTGATTGTACGTCATTTGTGATTTCCTTTTTAATATTCCAATCCCTTCGTACTATGTCGAGCAAAAAAAGAAAGTGGTCGGACGAATACGTACAATATGGATTCACGTGTATAACGGAATGTGATGGGAGTCAGCGTCCTCAATGCATGATTTGCAATGCCAAGTTGAGCAATTCTAGTCTAGCACCGGCAAAACTAAGGGAACACTTCCTAAAGCAGCATGGAGATGGGAAATACAAGAACACAACACTTGCTGAATTCAAGGTGAAGAGAGCCAGATTCGATGAAAGGGCTACTCTGCCTGTTCTCGGCTTTGTACCCATCGACAAACCGATCTTAACAGCATCATACGAAGTTGCGTACCTGATCGCAAAGCAGGGAAAACCACACACCATTGGTGAAATACTCGTAAAACCAGCTGCGTTGAAGATGGCGAATATCATGCTGGGAAAAGCTGCTGAAAATAAGTTGTCCCAAATTCCTCTTTCAAATGACACCATCAGCAGCAGAATAGATGACATGAGCAATGACATCTTGGCTCAAGTAGTTGCAGATCTGATATCAAGCTCAGCAAAATTCAGCCTCCAACTCGACGAGACCACCGATGTTTCCAGTCTAAGCCAGCTTGTTGTATTTGTGCGCTATGTGAAAGACGACATGATAAAGAAAGATTTTTTATTTTGTAAGCCTCTTACAACAACAACTAAGGCAGCCGACGTGAAGAAACTTGTGGATGACTTTTTCAGAGACAATGATCTTTCGTGGGATATGGTTTCTGCAATTTGTTCGGACGGAGCTCCAGCCATGCTGGGACGAAACTCTGGTTTTGGTGCACTGGTGAAAGTCGATGCTCCACACATCATTGTTACGCACTGTGTTCTGCACAGGCATGCGTTGGCAACAAAAACCTTGCCTCCAAAACTGGCAGAAGTATTAAAAATTGTGGTGGAATGTGTGAACTGTGTGCGAAATAGAGCTCTGAAGCACTGCATCTTCAAAGAGCTGTGTAATGAAATGGGCTCTGAATTCGAGGTACTTCTGTACCATTCTAACATTCGGTGGTTATCCCGGGGAAAGGTGCTGAATCGTGTTTTTGCCATGCGTGTGGAATTAGCCCTGTTTTTGCGAGAGCACCAATATTGTCATGCAGATTGCTTCGAAAATTCTGAGTTCATTCTCATTTTGGCGTACATGGCCGATATCTTCGATGCTCTCAATCATCCTCAATCAACAGATGCAGGGGGGTGGAGTCAACATCATCAAAGCGGAAGAAAACCTGAAGGCTTTTCAAAAAAAGCTACCGTTATGGAAACGACGAACAGAGAATGATAACTTCGCAAACTTTCCCCTGCTGGACGACTGTGTAAGTAAGATCGAACATGTGTCTAGAATCGGAGACATTTCTGTACCCGGGGAACTGAAGCAAGCAATTGCCATGCACTTAGATGAGCTCGCAAAGTCTCTTGACGGATACTTCCCCACCAGAGGGTCATATCCAGCATGGGTGAGACAGCCGTTCACGTTTAGTGTTGCGACAGCAGATGTCAATGATGAGTACCTCGACGAAATCATTGAACTTCAGCAGAGCCGGTTCAACAGCAGCTCTTCAGAACAACAACGCTCTCAACGTTTTGGTGTCACCAAATCGTACCGTACCCTCTTATTGCTAAGAAAGCCCTTGAGATACTCATACAACATATCTTTGCGAGCAATCCTTTTCGAGGATGGTAGACATAAAAACGAAGAAAAGGAACAGACTTTGTTGTGAAAATGATATGAGAGTGGCACTTGCCAAGGTGAAGCCGCGCATTTCTGAACTTGTCTCTGAAAGGCAACAGCAAAAGTCACATTGATTTGCAGTAAATATTCATTGAGTTATGTTTTTGTTTTTGTGTGACATTCATGTTTTGTTGGTTTTGTTCTTTGAACACAGTGATTTTATGTGCAACTGATGCATGGTTCATTTTGTGCACTAATAAAATATATATATCTATGTTTTGAATTTGAAAAAAAAAAAACATTTTTATTTTTCCAACTATGAAGGGTTCGGTGAATGCACGTATGAAACTTGCGGGGTTCAGTACCTCCAACAAGGTTAAGAACCACTGCCCTAGTACATTGGGCCATTGCTCTTCATTGGAGCCTGCCGGTACATCATAGATAATAAAACAGTTCTTAACGGTACATGTTCTTCAGAGCAGACAGGCAGGTTTGGATTTTTGTTGTTGTCCTGTGTCTCTGGTTCAGGGTAAGCCATGGGCTTGAATTCAGTGTACTGCTCAAGGCAATTTTTATTCTCTGTCCTTGCTCGGTTAGGCAAACTGTTGCTAAAGAGCAGCACTTTACAGTCGTCATCTGCGTCAGCAATGTGGCTTGTTCGGTTTGTTCGTTCTTGATTTATACAACAATAAAATCAGGGCTTCCAGACTGTAACTTCCGTCATCATTTTGTTGCAATAGCTAGAGTATGCAGGGACAGACTGCCTAAATGATGCAGGAGACTAAGGCCTTGTGTACATTCGGTAACTTACCAGAATAACTCTCCCAATACAGCTGTTTGGGTGTGTCCATGTGTAGGTGTTCTTGTTCCAGGATAAGAGATTATCCTGGAATAGCTACTTCTGTAGGTTTCCAAGGGTCGACAAGCCCTGAGGCTGGGTAGGTAAACTATCTGCTTTCTGCTAAGAGCAGAAACTGTTGTAGTTCAGTAAGAAGTAAAGAATTAAATGGCAACTGGTAGAAATTTCAGCTTCTCTGGGCTTCAGCTGCATTCCACAGCAACTGAGCTGAGGTTCTCTGAGCAGTGCTCGTCTGTTATCCTCCCTTACCCATCCTTACACAGCTTAACCTAATCACCTAGTAATTCCCCGCAACATGTAGACCTCCACACTAGCACCTGACTTAAACGCTGTATGAGGTCAGTCTTTAAAGCTGGTGGTTGTTTTTTAATGCTTCATCTACCCTGCAGAACATAGGAATCGATAGCAAGATTCTCTTGTCACACCTTGTGGGATGTGTGGGGAAGGAAGGGTTAAACGAAAGGGGCATGCATGGAAGCAAGTCTTCCGGTCACTGCAAGTCAAGCAATGCAGTAAGTCTAGGTCAAAATAATTGATTACCAACTTGCACTAACAGCAGTGTGTCGGGAGATACAGACACTAACTGGGGTTGACTTTATAGTGTGAAATGTATTGCTCTGTCCATTGGAGGAAAATTGACTATCGGTGGGGTGTGAGGCCTGCACCTATTGGGAAAACATGGTCGAGGCAGCTGGTGAAAACAGGATCACGTGACCTTATCCAACTTGTGGTCAGTAGTTTCTAACAAATAGCGATCAGTCAATAAATGTGGTCAGAACTGTGAAAACTCTGTGAAATAGGGATCTGTCTTAAGTGCTCGTATGGCCCCTGTCACTAGAGCATTGGAACCCCTAACCCTCACAACACCTGGTGAGATCTGGAAATGCCATTGGCCCCATTTTACAGATGGGGAAACTGACATGCAGACAGAGTTGGTGATTTGCCCACAGTCACTTGTAACAGAGCAGGGACTTGAACCCATGTCTCCCAAGGCTGGTGTCCTAATCACCGGGCTATCCTTGCTGTCATTTGGAAAACGGTTTGGTTGCATGACTCCTCCACCATCCCTGCAGGGCCACAGGCCTTCAGCAATGCTCTTCTTCAGAGTACATACAGCCTCTCCTTCTTATTGTCCGTTGGGCCTGCTCATCTTGATCAAAACTCTCAACCAGGAACAGGCTTTGCATTGACCCTGGGAGGTCCATATACTTCCATTCTGTGCTTTCTGCCACCATCCCGTACTGGACCTTAGCCTGGTGACAAAGATATTGCCATGTCTTGCAAAGGAGAGTGGGAGACGTTTTGTGATGAATTCTTCATGTGCACGCTGTATCTGTGTATGTGTTCCTGACTTATACTCTCTAGCCCTTCTCCTCTTCCTTCTGCAACATGGCTGGGTTTGTCACTCCCTTGCATGCTTATTGCTAGAGCAGGTCGATATTTTGCTTTCTAACAATTTCAATGAAAAATGGCCTCTTCTATTCTAAATACAAATGTTCATTTGTCTTAAAAATGTCCACTTTTCTCTGCCAGCACCCCCAACTCTAAAACCCCAGTTTCCGAAAACTGAAAAATCTTGAGGAAACCTCCCAAATTTTGCATTTATTTCAGACTTTGTCATGGCAAGAGACATAGCATTTTCCTACCAGCTCTACTTCTTTTTCAAGCAGCTTCTTGGAGGCAGATGTACCTACACCACGTGCCTCTTCCTTCCCTCTACTGACTGATGCATATGTCCCGCCTGAATGTCAGACTGTGTGGTGGCTCCTGGCTTTTGTTAAAAGCGAGCGAGGCCCAAATTGGTGACACTGATCTGCTTTTTCCGGCTGTTTGGCAAGGCTGCACCTGGGCCGATCACCACTTAGCGCGCTGTGTACAGATGTTGGGTTGTTATTTTCCTCCAGGCCTTTCATCTTTAGTTCCTGTTTCCTTCCACGCCCTTACTCCCACTGGGAATTTCTGAACTTTTCTTTCCTTTGGCAGTTCCCTTGCTTTGGTTATGGGTTGTAGCCAATATAATCTCTCTTGTTGTCAGATACAGTTTTTCTCAGTGGCATCAGAGTCCTGGTTGGATGGTACAACTGTGATACCTTCCATAAGGTCTTTACACTGGAACTCTCTCGTTGATCAGGTCTATCACAAACTTGGATGTACACATCCAGACACCATCTATTCTAGTCGCAATAGTTTGACCCGTGCTGCTGTTGCTTTACGTTTTATTGCAGCTGACATTTTACCTTTCCTTTAATCTGCTACCTTGCATGAGAGGTAAGAATGCACGCCCAGGATTCTCAAAAGTGACTAGCAATCATGGAGGCCTCAGTCCTTTGGGTGCCCAACTTGAGACCCGGGTGCTGGGTACTTTGTGCAAATCAGACCCCATTCAAGGTGTCTCAAGCCGAATACCAAAAATCGCTAAGCACTCTTAAAAATATTGGCCCATGCTCCAACTCTCAACAATCCCCATCTCTGCAACTCAGCCTACGCCTACACTGCAAGTAAATCCTGTGGCAGAGGGTCCCAAGTCAACTGATTTGGACTCGTGTACCAAGCTAAAAACAGCAATGTAGACGTCCTCACTTGGACTGGAGTCTGGGCTCTGAGATCCACCACCATCACTTGTGTTGAGCCTGGTCTCCAGCCCAAATGAGAATGTCTACACTGCTGTTTTTAGCTCTGTAGTGTGGGTCAGCTGACCCGTGCTTTGAGACTCTCTGCCGTGGGAGATTTTTGTTGTTGAGGTGTAGGTGTACCCTCCGTCACAACCAAGAAAATAATCCTGTCCCCTCACCTGTCCCTTTGATCCTCTACCACTGATTGTTTTATAGCCAGTAAGAATTCTTAAGGGTAAAAATAAGCTTTGTTTAAAGGACAAGCATTTTATCAGACTCCATATGAAGACCCGCTCAATCGATCTGGAAGTCGATTCAATTAAACCACCTCCTCAAAAGGCGTAGCGCTGCGTCGACAGGGATGCATTTCCCGTCGGCACAGCGCAGTGCAGACGCCACGTGGAAGGGAAGTTAGGAAGTCCACGGGAGTTACACAAGCTACATAACTCCCGTCGACAGCTGCTGAATTTCCCAGTAAGTGTGTGCTAAGCCTGAGTAATGTTCAACCTTAGCTCTCTTCACTGAGATGGCTGGGAAAACCAAAACCCAAACACCTATTCTCTCCTGTAATACACCTTGCTGTGAAACCTCTTCAAAAACAATCTCTGCCCAAAGGTGAAGTGTGAGAATTTTGGCCGTTTGGGCTCTGTAAATAAAGTGAAGGAAGGATCTCTTCCTATAGCTTAATGTAGATTCATTTATCAAGGAGATTATCTGTGGAGATTTCTTTCCAGTCTCACCTCTGTCCTGCACTGG
Organism: Emydura macquarii macquarii; assembly: GCF_026122565.2. Classification (NCBI taxonomy): domain Eukaryota; kingdom Metazoa; phylum Chordata; order Testudines; family Chelidae; genus Emydura; species Emydura macquarii. The sequence goes on along the minus strand of NW_027132084.1, from coordinate 1,638,322 downwards.
TTTTATATACCTGTTTTTGAAAAGAAGAGTCTGTGCACGGCGACGTGTGGTGTGTTGTAACTGCAGTAAGAGTGGTGTGATAGAGTTGCAAAGCTCTATGGAAGTAGACGAGACCTCTCACACCAGGATGGCGGCATTTCAAGCCTGTTGGCATGAAAGAGAACTGCTCTCCATTCAGTTTGTTTAGAGATGACGGAAAAAGCAGCAGATCCTTCAACTACTGAAAAACCGCTGGTAACCAAGGGCTACTTGGCAAGTTAGAGAAACGGGAGCTTTAAGATGGAAATTAGACCCTTAAGGTGGTCCCCCAGATGGGGCAAGAGCCTGTCTCACGTAATTCTTTATTCCCTTTCCAAAAGAAAACACAGAAATTCAGGTCCTCATCCAACAAGAGGAGAGTTTCGTATTCAGAGAGTTCAGTACAGCAATTCTGTTAACAAAAGGCACTTCATGGCGCAGAACAAAGCCGCACCTACTCCGTTGAGAGCTGCGGCAGGCTTTTTTGGGACAGATCTCCAGACTGAAAGGACTCTATTGTCAATAAGTAACCTTAGTCGGACTACAACCAGAGTGGGGGATTAAATGGCGCTATTGACACTTTGCTAGAGGCATATATAGAGTGATGGTCGAACCGGTGAGAGTGCGTGAACTCATTAGTACTAAGTTTTAGATAGCTGTGGGTAACTCTCTCTCCCGCCTCCCTGTATATCTAGGAGAGAAGGGGCTGCCCAGGGGATCAATAGAGATCGGATCAGATATGATTGGTATGGTATTAGTATGGTATTGATTGGTATGGACTAGGAGTAGCTGGAAGCTGTTACTGTCTGATGGCTATTTGGTGGCTTGTGTATAATAATATCTCTGCATAGATCTCAGTGCTTTACAGAAGAGGTCAATATTTTTATCCCCATTTCTACAGGTGGGGAAACTGAGGCACAGGGAGGGCTGTGGTTTGCCAGGAATTGAACCCAGGTCTCCTGAGTCAGGCCGGTGTCCTATCCACTAGCTTTATGCTGCCTGCCTGTCTCTGTATTGTTCCTGTGGGTAGGTGTGTGCGTGCCCCCTTTGTGGACAATCCCAACAGGGTAACCGAAGCTCAGATGGACCAGCAAAGCTGAACCGCCCTTTCGTGCTGAAGTTGGTGGGGTAGCAGCAGGATCGCCGAAGCTTGCCTGGCTGTGCTCACTGCTGTGTGTGTCCCGTGGGCCGTCCTCTGTGAACGGGTCCTGAGCTAAGCGAACGTCCCAGTCCCAGTGTCCCTCTCGACCTCGGGTTAGATTAGAGTGGCGCCACGAGGGATTGCTGCCCCTGACCCCCCCCTCCCCGGCTGCAGAGACTTCATGAGCCTGCATGTGTGCGTGGTGGGAAGGAATGGAGGGTGAGCAGTGCTACCCCCCACCGGGTCAGTCGGCACTGCCCCACTTGGAGAGACGAGAAAACCTCATCCGTGCTCTGTGCCGTTTGTGGCCGTTGAAAGAACGAGGGCGCCACGTGAGGCAGCTTCTCCTGTGCTCGTTCCAGACGTGGGTGCCAAAGCAGCACGCTCCAGCAAATTAGCCGGGCACTCCCCGTGCCAGAACGCTGCTGGCGCGAGCTAGTGCCCCCCCGGAAACTCTGATCTAGAGCCTCTCCTGCTGGCCGGCGTTGGGATTCAGCTGCAGGAATGACAGCTGGGCCTTGCACCTGGAGCGGTTCTGGGGCAGCCCCTGCATGCTGGGGACCAGTGAAAATGGAGCTGCTGGCTAGACAGTGATGGGGTAGGTATGGGGGGGGGAATGACTCTGGTTACGGTTCAAATTTAATTCCTGCTAGTCAGCAATAACTCTGAGCCAAATGATTCCAGGGCTGAATTGGACTCCTCTCTGATTGCTTCACGTGGGGATAACTAGGGTTCAGCTGTGAGCTGAGCTCTGCCGGTCAAGGCACAGATCCTCTATGAGCCAGGGGGCCCCGACCCTTGGAATAGGGAACCTCGCTGCTGCTTGTCCACCGTCCCGTCCGTTCCTCATTTCTCTGTGCGAACAAGTGCTGCTCCCACACCCCCAGGCTCGCTCTTCTCCTCCGGATTGGCGTCGCTGAGCCGGGCAGCCCGTGGGCAGAGCAGGGAGTGGCGTGCTGATCCTAAGGGAAGCTGACAGCGGCGTGATTGACATTCCCAGGCCTTCGAGCAGATGGGAGGCGGCTTGCAGTGCAGCTCAGATGGCTGCCATGGGGTGGGGAGACACAGGATACACGGAGCACTGAGCAATCAGAACGATTTGACGTGCATTTTTCAATGGCGAACCACCTAGAATGACTGGCGTTCCCGAGCCCAGCAAAAACACCCAATGGGCAAAGCGAGGTGTGGTGCGTAGTGGGTTTGTTAGAGGACAGGCCTTTCCCCTCTGCACACCTGGCCAGTTCATTTTACACGTGAGAGCGAATCTCGAGGTCTCATCCTGCCTGGGTGTGTGTAACACACATAATGGGGCTTGTGTAGCAGCCTCTCTCCAGGAGTAACAGGAGACCATGGGAACTAGGGTCCCAAGAGACGTTCACTGAGGTGCATGTGCGTGGGAGAATGCAGAGGACCTGTCTATGCTGTGCCTTTCTCCATCAGTGCTGCTGTTAGCTTGCTTTGCCTTTCAATTCGTATAGTGCGTATCTGTCTGACCCAGAGACTCCCATCCTGTTCTGGGCACTTCTGCGATCCGATCTTACCACAACGCACCCTGCCGTCAGTGCCAAGACCTGCAGTTATCCAGTGCCAACCTCTCCACGTAGGACAGCCTCTTGCCCAAGTACTGGGGCACCAAGGCGGGTCTTGCAGGGCGTTCGGGAGGCTCACGAATCCAAGCTCTGCCAGACCAAAGGGTCGGAGGAAGCACGTTCCCCAGCCGTGATAGGAAGGGTGGTCTTGTGGAGGGGCACTGGGATGAGGTTCAGGATGGGAGTTCAATTCCTGGCTCTGACATAGGCTGCCATTGTGACCGTGGGCGAGTGGCGTGACAGCTGGGACGGGCCGGGTCTTCTACGCTGGTCTCCTCTCTGAAGTCCCTTTTCAAAATTGGATGTAGGCCCTTTGTTAACATTTTGCCTTGTGCCTTGATTCTTAAGCTGTACAATGGCAATAATACTTCCTATGCTGACTGTGAGACTCTGGTGCCGTGGTGACGAGGGCCGTAGAAGTATGTAGATAAAGTCTGGGAGCCTTTCTGAACAATGCCTGGCTATCAGCCTCGTCCTGTATAAGGAGCCAGCTCCTGTTTTGGGCATCTATGGCCTCTCTCTTACTAGCGTGGGCACTGGACTCGCCTCTTCACCGGGGGTGCTGCTGTTTGGCAGTTCCATGGCTTGATGCGGTCTCCATCCGTAAACGCTGCGGGGGATGTTTTCTGCCCCTCTGATTCACGTGTTGCCCTGTCAGAGGGGAGTAGCAGCCCCGCGGAGGTGTGGGTCGCGCTCGCCTGTGAGCAAGCTGCCTGTGTGAAGAGGGTTTTAAATGGTGAGTCAGAGTTGCAGGGGAAAAAAATCTCTGGCTATGTGCTTTATTTGAGGCTTCTCGTTTTTCACAAGCCATCTAGTAAATGTTCTATCTTCCCTGAACGAGTAGCTGCACCTGTAATTAGTGATTTGCATTACAGATAGCTGTCAGAGGCATGCAGATTAGGAGTTCTTACTGATCAGCAGGACTCTACCTGGATTCCCAGGTCAGGGAAGTAGCCAGGAGCTTTTTCTCCATCTCCATTTGACACAGTCTCCCACCCCCTCATGGTGATTCGTGGCTTGACTTTCTCCAGCTTTATGGCTCCAGATCTTTAGCTAGTGCCGACAGAAACATCCTGCCTAGTTAATGGTGCAGGGGATCTCAGGTACATTTCTAGTGCTCTGTATGCTGCACTGGCTACCTGTTTGCTTCAGTATAGTTGACAACATCTGTAAACCCTTATATAGTGTGGATCCTTGTTCCTTAACAAGCTCCCCCCGGCCTGGGCTTTCCTGGTAACTTTAAATTTGAACATTCAGGATCTAGAACAAGGGAATCTTTTTATTGGCCAAGAGTCCTTTATTTCCCCTTGTCGGTCTGCCAGAAACTGTTGACCTCCGAGGGTACAATCCAATCCCATCTGTGTACAGAAGCATTCACTACAGGTGGTCTTTCTCTGAACAGCGTGAGTCTTCGCGGGGATATTTTTAAGTCCCAACTCTCCATCAGTCTGAAGCAGCCTGCCCCAGTGCTTTGTGTTTTCAATCTCCGCCCTGAGTGTGCCCCCAGGTTTCACAATGGATCTGTGCCTACAAACACACACAGGTTACTGAGCTTCTGCCCAAATGACTCTGCCTCTGTGTTACCACAGCCTCCTGCTGTGTACCTTCCAGGAACTGGGCTGGGCCGTCAGCTTCACTCTTGCTCATAACAAGAGGCAGATCTGAGTCTGGGTTTTTAATATAGTAATAAACATTTGCACTAATTAGGCCCAGAAACCAAGGATCATAAAGTGCTTCACTAAAACTGAGCCTTGTATCTAGATCTGGGCAGAGTGCAGAGAAGTATTTGCTAACATATTTCGGAAACTTACTCTGAATTAGCTTTGTTGCACTGACATTTTTCACAGATCTTTGAGTGAGCTCTTGTTCTTACAAGCATTTTGTGAAGGCCAAATTGCAGGCCAGAGTTTAATTCAGAAAAGAAAGTGAATTGGTGACTAACCAGGTTTCATTTTGGGCAGAAGCAAAATTAGTACATAAAGGTTAGGTCATCTGATTGGGGAGCAGGTGTTCTGTAGGGTTGCCAGTAGTCCCGTATTACAAGGGATGTCCTTTATTTAAATAAAAAATAGCCTGTCCCATACTATAGCAGGTCTCTGGAAGCACTGCACCTTAGGTTAAAATACGGGATAAAAGGTGTCCTGTATTGATTTAGAATGCGGATGGAATGCCCAGGGTCGCAAGACCGCTCAGATTGGCCTGGACACCCCTCCATCAATCAAACGTCCTGTATTTTTGAAAGACAGTGTTGGCAGCCTTTATGCCATGTGACTTAGGTGACGAGTCTCACTACTCGGCTATCCACTGCAAACAATCTATAAGCTGATATTTGTTTGAATAAACCATTGATCAATTTTGAATGGAGAATAAATTAATAAATCATTATTTGTTTGTAGGTGAATTACTAGCACAAAAATAAGGGTGAACTTAGAATCATAGAATATTACAGTTGGGAGGGACCTTAGGAGGTATCTAGTCCAACCCTCTGCTCAAAGCGGGAACAACCCCAACTAGATCATCCCAGCCAGGGCTTTGTCAAGCTGGGCCTTAAAAATCTCTAGGATCGAGATTCCACCACCTCCCTGGGTAACAGCCTCCTTCTGGAGACAAGCAAATGGCTAAATTGTCATTAAAATCCATTAGTTCTACATGCACCATCCCTCTGGGGAAAATATCATTTACATGCAATGCATCCAAGAGTGCTGAGGGAGTTGGCTGATGTGATTGCAGAGCCATTGGCCATTATCTTTGAAAACTTGTGGCAATTGAGGGAGGTCCCAGATGATTAGACAAAGGCAAATATAGTGCCCATCTTTAAAAAAGGGAAGGAGAAGGATCCGGGGAACTACAGACTGGTCAGCCTCACTTCAGTCCCTGGAAAAATCATGGAGCAGGTCCACAAGGGATAGGATACAGAGTGACCTAGACAAATTGGAGGATTGGGCCAAAAGAAATCTGATGAGGTTCAACAAGGACAAGTGCAGAGTCCTCCACTTAGGATGGAAAAATCCCATGCACAGCTACAGACTGGGGACCGACTGGCTAAGCAGCAGTTCTGCAGAAAAGGACCTGGGGGCTACAGTGGACAAGAAGCTGGATATGAGTCAACCATGTGCCATTGTTGCCAAGAAGGGTACCAGCATGTTGGGCTGCATTCATAGGAGCATTGCCAGGAGATCAAGAGAAATGATTATTCCTCTCTGTTCAGCACTGATGAGGCAGCAAGTAGAAGAATTGGGAGGAATGCAGCTCTTTGTTTTAAGTAATGCAATCCTTTGCTTGTCTCCTGGAGGAGGCTGTTTAAGGGTTAATGAGACATACTCATAAATGTGCTTGATAACGCCCACTTATCACTCACTCATGTATCCTACAGTTACTGGCAGTTGAGGTTTCAGCAAAAGATGCTTGTGGCAAAATGTAAATCGCAATTTGCTTGATCTGTGTTTCTTTCAGGGGCCTTTTGAAAAAAAACCGTTTGTGTTCTGGAGCTTCAGACAGTTCAGACCTGAAAATTAATGCCTCTGCCTATGTAAATTAAAATGCAAAACCCAACTTTGAAGACAGATTGTAGCAGACTTAAGCCATTGTTTTGTGCAGAATGTTAAATACCAAGCGGGCTGAAAGCAACCTGACGGACTGGGTTTTTTGTGGCTTCCTGCCTCATTTGAGACTGCAAAACTGGTGGCTGGATTTCTGAAAGGTACAGACGCAGCCAAGGTGAGTCTTGGGCAGATTATTCATGGCCAATTGTTCAAAGTGATATTCGGCTTCAGCTTGTCTTTGATTCGACAGCCCCCACCCGCACCCCCATTTCCCTCTGCTGGTGCATACCCTTAAAACAGTATGTTTTACTGCTGGTGCAAAGCAGTGTTGTTAGATGAAAGCTGAATCTAACGTAGTAATTAATGCTAGTCAGATAAACTGGGTGGATCAGAAGAGTTCTCCAGTGGTCAGCTGGCCCATCCTCCTGACCCTTGACTGTTTCATCCCTGAACCGTCACAGCTAGATGGATGTCTATGGTCCAGCTGTGGAATAGCCCCAGGGACGGGGAGTTCCACAACCTCCTGCAGCACAAGCTGTTGCATTGCTTCTCTGTTCTTAGCCGTCCATCTCCCCTCTGTGCTGCAGCTTGAAACTCTTCATCAAAATGCTACTGGGCTGCTGCACCCCAGGAACATTGCTCGTTACCACAGTTGGGGGCTTTCTGTCGCCTCGCCTGATAGAACTGCCTCAGCGCGCTCTTAGCGGAGGGTAATGAGAGTGCAAGGTAGGAAGGTTGCCGCTAGCTGTGAGATGATTCGTATGCTGTGTGCGCCGTCCACACCGATTGTGTGTATAATACACACCCCGGTGATGCGTGGCTGTCGGCAGTTAGTTGTGGTTAAAACCCCCTGTGGTTCTACGTACTCACTTTGAAATATGGCTGAACTCAGTGCTCTGCATGGGGACCCCGTGGCCCCAGCTAAGTGACTAAAAGGACAGGAGCCTTCCGCTTCCCATACACACCCGGTGCCTCGACTGAGCTGCCAGCATCCTTTGCTACGGAAGCCCTGTTTCTGCCGAAGCCGGTAAGCAAAACATGCCTTGTTGTGTCGCTTGAGGATGTGGCAGGTCCACAGATACTGACCCGTGTGTGTTTCACTTACGGCCTGGCTAGGTGTAACAGTTCTGCTCACTCACAGCCGTGCTTCCCATTCACACACCACTGAGCCATGACTATTGCAGCGGTTCTCAACCTGTTTACCATTGTGGGCCTCAGCCATTGCTCCCTGTATGGGCCTGAGGGTGCCACGTGGGCTGCAGCTGTGTGCTGATTGGGCCGCAGGCTGAGAACCGCTGCTTTACTGCATCCTCTCCAGAACCCAGGAGGTGAAAGAATGGTATGTTAAAGCATCACTCATGGACATATATTGGGTCTTGTAGTGTGTATGCTGCCCTCTGCTGGATGAAATCAGAATTGCTCAGCTGTGTCCAAGATCCTATACTGCTTGTAGCTAAAAGAGATTCTCCTTTAGCTCACCCATTAAAGAGCTGTGGCTCTGGACCAGGAAGACCCTGTTTTCTATCACCACTGCTGCTGTGAATTTCCAAAGGGCCACATCATTACATAATATTGATAGTCATGAAGTCCTGAATTGTGTCTTCACTAGGAAAGGTGTGTGTTTGTAATCAGTTAAACAGTGGTACATTCTTTTGGGATCCTGTTGGAGTGTCTCTTTCTGGAATAATTACTCTCCACGGGACACTAGCCTAGGAGGCCGGTTAGGTCAGGATTATTGTTCTTACTAATAGTGCTTTTGCACTTAGTGGGGTTTTGTATCCTTAAAATCTCCCACTGTGTTCTAAAGGTGAGGTGAGCATTATCCTGGTTTGACAAACGGGGGAAATTGGAGCACAGAGGAGTGAAGTGGCTTAAGAACAGAGTCCTGGCTCTCAGCGCCCAGACCACAGCTGTGTTTCCTGCTCCCCCCGCCCTGTGCTCAGGACAATCAGGCACCAATCTCTCCTGGTTGCTCTTTTGTCTTTATCATGGATAATGATGAATCATAAAACTGAGGCTCTAGGAAGGGCTGCTTATGCTGTGAAGCAATTGCTCTCCTTCTGTTCTTTATATTAGAGCAGTGTCTAGAGGTGGTAGATGAGGACTCTGGGTCCCATTGTGTAGAGACAATACATGTATAATCACTGAGAGACTGTCTCATCCTCAGACTGCTTGTACTCTAAATAGACAAGGTAGACAAAGGGGAGGGGAAACAAAGCACAGGGAGGTTAAGTAACTTGCCCAAGGTCACCCAGCAGAATTCAGTGGTAGAGCTGGGAATAGAACCAGGATTCCTGACTCTCAGTCCAGTTCTCTATCTGCTAGGCCACACAAAGCTCTCCGTACAGCCCTCGCTTCAGATTCCCTTCTTTGGGCCTTGTCAGATTGAGTAGTTGGTTGAGTTTGTGCAGTGCAAGAGTCTGAAAGCCAAGGCACACCTAGGACTGTGTGCTGGGGGAAGCTATCCTCCTCCAAAAGGTTATTTACTGCAAATTCCTCCGCAGTGTCCAGATCTCCCGTAGCTCTTGAGTGGGAAGGATATTTATTCACTTGATAGGTTATTAATATTGCTTGAAAAACCCTTTTTACATTGTTCTGTCATGCTTAATATAGTAATCGGCATTGCAGCTTATATTGCCGGGATGATTTGTGATTGAAAACCCATTAAGAATTTATGGACTAGGGCTGAATTGCCAGAACGTGGTTTTGCCAAAATAGCTGACATGCTTCCACGGAAAATTAGACCTTGTGGGAAATTAGTATTTTTTTTTGCTCATATGCAATCAGTTCCCACTGAATCCAGATTACTGGCAGCAATGGACCAAAGCCAATAAAAAATATTGAATGCGTATAGAATAGGGATCACATGTCTGACATTTGCTACCCAGTGACGATGGTAAAAATTTCCTAGTGAACCTCAGCTCCTGAAGTACGTTGCAGAGTATTCGTTCTCAGTAGTTCGCAGGACCGTGGTCGTTTCTCCAACAGAATTTTGAGTAATAGTGCAAGTAATGTGATGCAAGTCCTGAAAATGTTGCATTGTTGTTTTTCAAAAAGCTGTACAGAGCTGTATTTGAGCCTGTCGTGAATGCTTGGAGCATATTATTGTACCTTCGTGCTGCTTTGGCATCAGTGCAGCTGGAACCAGCTAAAACATGGGCAGAAGCTTCAGGTTTTATTGGAGGGAAGGAAGTAGTCCTTTTGCATCACTCCTCTTTTAATACCCCTGACATTATATTGCTCCAGTTCTCCCTCTTAATAATATGTTGGCTGGGCGTTCCTTTTCTGGGGGGTGGCAGTGTGGGAGGGGTTAGAACACAGGACTGGAATTCAGGGGGTGACTAGTGACTTCCAGGAGCCCAGGTTGAGATGCACTGAAAGGGGCTTGATTTGCAGCAAGCGCTGAGCACTTTGGCTTCTGAAAATTGGGCCCCTTGAAAGTTTCTGTACTCCAGCATCCAAAAGCTGATCCCCAAAATTCCTAGCTGCTCTTGAAAACCTCTGCCGTGGCACTAGACGACCAAGTGAAAATAGTGGTGCCTTGGGCGTGTCAAGCATAGAGCCCTGTTCAATGCAGCTGTTTCGCAGAGCGTTTCCCAGAAGCCCAGGAAAGTTGCTAACGCAATTGAAACAAGACTTGACTCTCTCTCGACATAGCCTTTGAATAATACCTTGCGCCTCTTGTGCCCACGTGTTCTTGTGTCCGACCTTCCCGGCTGGAAGGAATGCTGTGCCCATTCAGCTCTGCATGGCGTCTCGCTCCCGCGGTGGGTAAAACCTCTCTCCCCATGTAGAACTTGTGCGGTGTATTTCAAAACAAGGTTTTTAATTAAAAGCGACATTTCTTAGCACTCCCGCTGGCAGCCGCTGTTATGGCTGAAGCGTCGTTCATTATGCCGTCAATCTTTGCAGCCCAGGATTGGTGACGTGCAAATCATTATTCAGACGGTATTTAAAGCGGGACAATGCAATCGGCTGGTCTTGACATTAAGAGTATAAAGTTCGTGCTTAAGCATAGCTCCTTGGTGAGTCCATGCTGGTTTAGACTCTTGCATGCAACCAGCGGCATGTGGACATTAATTCCGACTCAGCTGATCACCAATATTCCAGCAGTCACAATGGAGAGAATACGTTTCACTGCTTCCTCAAAACCCCCAGCCTCTGTTCTTAATTTTCTTTTCCTTCTTTGGTTCTTTATGTTTTTGCTTTCTTTTAAAATCTGCTACTTGGAAGCAGTGCCGCATACTGCTGGCTCCAAATGACAGACTTGGGTGTGTAACGGGATGTATCATTTTTAGTCTCTGCTGTGTTGGGTTCCTCACACCCCCCTGTGGGATAATGAGTGTGTCACATAATGATGGGGCCAGGTGCTGCTATGTGGCAAGCTAAAGATAACGGCGAATGGCATGGGACCAGCAGCAGGATGGATGGATGGACTGACAAGGCTATGAGCAGACCCGTCTCTGTAGGCTGTTATTTCTTCACTGAGCATGATGGGTGGACAGGATTTCTTTTTGCACAGAGTAAAGCAGCCTTCTCGCAAATGATGATGGCTCATGAGCTCTGTCACATTGCTGTACAACAGCTAGAGGTTGGCGTAGGGAGGCAGGAAGTATTTCCAGCTCTTTCAGTTGCAAAATGGACGTGTGCGTGGTCGACTGCACATTCTGTTGAGTGGTGGTGATGGAGTTAAGCTGGCCCCCTGTTTTTCTTCAAGCCAGCACCAGTGTGGATCCCCCTGGAGGTATGCCTGCACCTCTTGGCCGTGAGACTGGAGGGTTTTTCAATAGCAGTGTCCTTTAGGGATGCGTACGAATCCGTTACTGCCTCGTGCTCCTGTACAAGGGCATAAAGGCAGGGAGGGGTCGTTCCCTCTTATCACCATCAGCATTGAGATGGAACTTGGAAAACGTCCAACCAACTAGCTCTTAACTCAGGTTTAACTTCTTCAAACCCTGCTGAAGTCTGCAGGACGGAGTCTTCACATCTCCGGTACTTGACCACCCTGAACTAATCTAACCCACCTGGACTGACCTACTGGTCAGATCCCTGCCACCTCCCCAGATACACATGCAATACAGGGCTCCTTAACATGGCAGACTTGAAACCTGCAGGCTTCAAGCCCTGGCCCTCCTGCAATGGTCTAAACCCCCTGAAGGCTGGACTCAGCAGATATTTCTTCTGCCTGGTGGAATCTCCTATTCTGAGCAGCTGCTCGGAACGCTTGTCCTTCTCCGCCAGACTGCACACCTCTCGAGACATGAAGCTGAAACCCTCTCTTCTGGAACAGTCCATGCAAGTCTCATCAGAGCCCGAGGAATCAGATTCCTGAATCCTCTAGCGGACAAGCCAGCATCATCTTGCCTCCCCCCCACCTCCTCCAACTGAGCAGACCAACAACACTTGTGAGCAGCACAAAGAAGACAGCGCAAAGGAGATCCGGCACCAACACAGATTCCCATGCCCCAAAGCTGGTCTCAACGTTGCATCCAGCATCAACACCCCCAGCGTCCGTGAGAAACCAGAAAGGGCTGCACCAAACGTGGAAGCAGAAGCCCAAGAAGGAGCTTCCGTAAGAACGGAGACCCACAAAGCCTCCCGTAAGATGTCCACCAACCCCCACGCAGGCTGGGGAGAAGGAACAGCCTGAAATACAGCAGGCTCCACCGGCACTGGTCCCAGCTCCAACAGTGCACCCCTTGGTGTCGACCTTGATTTCGAGGGGATGAGACTAGGGTGGAATCGGGTCTGCTGTTAGTGCTGCGACGCCTACCAGCATGGGTACAGACTCAGGGAATGATATTGTCTTACATGACAGTACTGCCCCAGAAGAGGTTTACTTCTTCTCGCTTCTCCAGAGAACACCCTCCCCTGAGGTCCGTCATTGATGGTACATCTACGCAGCAAGCAGCAGCCCAGGGAGGCAAGTCTCAGAACTTGGGTTCCAAAGTCTAAGGCGGGGGGGGGGGGGTGGCTTCCAGAGTCCAAGCCCCAGCCCCAAGGTCTACACAGTCGTTGATAGCGTGGTAGCACAAGTCCAACTCTGTGGACCTAGACTCCAAGACTTGCTGCTGCGTGGTGCATGGACACGCCCTAGCAGACATATAGGCTTCTCTTACGGGTCTCTGCCACCGCCAGCCCATCTAGATTGGCACTGGACTGGACAACAATCCACCCACTCACCTCTAGCCCTATGGGAGCACTGGGGCCCACCATCACGGACATCGAGAAGCAGCCTCCACCATAGCCAACTACCTGGCCCACAGGAAGTACATAAGACTCGCAATAGTGTTCAAGCACTGTCAGTACAGGGTTCTGCCTTTTACGCTCTTCACGGCATCCAGAGCATTCACCTGTCAGTTAGTGGCAATGCATTTAAGGAAACAGGGAATCTGTGACTACCATACCTGGACAACTGGCTGATGGGGGCAGGTCCCAACAGGAGACAGACAGCTCTGGAATGCATCCTTTCGCTGTTCTCTCGACTAGGACTCCTTGTGAACAACACAGCATTCTCCCCCAGTCACAGATGATACAGTTAACAGAAGCTTGCTCGACTGCAGATCAGCGATTACCTTCCCAGAAGCCAGGTTTTGATCTTTGCAGTTGGTACGTGACCTAAGCCACACCTGACGACAGCAGTGTATGCATGTCTGAGACTCATAGGCCACATGTCGGTCTGCACATACATGACACCACTTGCAGACTTCACCTCTGGCCCTGGCAACTATAGGTCCATGCACCCCTCTCCAGCCATCACATGAACAGAAGTATCACAGTCCCACCTCAAGTCCTGTGAGAGTTCTGGGACAGGCATAGGTGCCCAGCTGACTCATCCGCAAATGTAAGGTGCACAGTCCCAGGGTGATCTGAAATTACACATGAATGTCCTGGTACTGAGGGCCATCAGACAGGCCTACATAGCATTCCTGCTTGTTCTGTGCAACTCCATGGTGCGACAGACAATACGTCAGCAATGTACTGTATAAACAAGTCAGGAGATGTTTGGTCGGCCCTTCTCTGCCAGCAACCCATGGAGATTTGACTGTGGGGTCAACTTGTGGGTAACCCCGTTGGCTCTGCATCTCCCAGCGGCCAGCAACAGCCTGCCAGACTTTTTGGGTAGCTGTAATTAGCCATTAATAGTCACTGCGGAAATCCATCCTAGACAAAGTGGTAGTTTTTGTTCATCATCAAGGACAGCACCAAGTTGTCTACACTTCCATTCTGCAGGAGACGTGAGTTCAGGATCCCTGCTGGGTGCCTTTCTCCTTCAATGGACTCAAGCACTCCTGTGTGCTTTCCCACCAATTTTCCTGATCTCTAGGAATATATCCAACATTAGATGGGATGGGGTTGTCACCATCATGGCTGAGATAGATTTGCCTGTTGGACCCGTTACAGACGTCCAAGCAACCTACCATACACCTTCCAGCTTGGCTGCTGGCTTGAATGTTGGATCCCTGAACACCACCGTGACTGCTCCCTATGGGTTCAGGAGTTTCTTTTACCAAACAGAGAGCCTTCAATCAAGAAAACATACTCCTCAATATGGAAAAAAAATTTCCAAGTGGGCAACTCAGAATAGCATTAACCCAATGGAGGCCATGATACTGAAGATCCTGGACTACACGCTGCTCCTGAAACACACATGGTCAACATTTAATTCCTTTAAGGTCCATCTAGCTGCAATATAATGTTGTCCTCCAGTGAAGTCGTGCTGTCTTCTCACATTCTACGCTACCAAAATTCCTCAAGGGGCTCCTTCATACTTGCCCTCCAGGCAGAGACCTAACTCATGCAGGACCTCAATGTCATTGCTGTAAAGCTTACAGAGTCTCCCTTGAACCACTGCTAGGAGTGCTCCATGCACTACCTTACCATCAAGACAATCTCTTTTGTGGCCATTATCTCAATGTGGAGAGTCGATGAACTCAAGCCATCATGGCTGGACCGCCTCACGTTTCCTTTCACATGGACGACAAGGTGGCCCTAAGCCACACCCCAAGTGCATCCCTAATGCTGTCTCGGGAATCTGCCTAAACCAAGTGCTTTAGCAGCCTAAACCAGTCTCGGCGCTGGGAGAAAAGAAGCTGAATGCTTTGGATGTCCGCAGAGCTTTGCTTTATTACCTCAACCCTCAAGGGAAGTGATTATTCCCCTCTATTCGGCACTGGTGAGGCCACATTTGGAGTATTGTGTCTAGTTTTGGGTCCCACACTACAGGAAGGATGTGGGCAAATTGGAAAGAGTCCAGCCAAGGCCAGCAAAAATGATGAGGAGGCTGGAGCACATGACTTACGAGGAGAGGCTGAGGGAACTAGACTTGTTTAGTCTGCAGAAGAGATGAGTGAGGGGGGATTTGGTAGTGGCTTTCAACTACCTGAAGGGGGGTCTCACGGAGGATGGAGCTAGGATGTTTTCAGTGGCGGCAGATGCCAGAACTAGGAGCAATGGTCTCAAGTTGCAGTGGGGGAGGTCTAGGTTGGATATTTGGAAAAACTTTTTCACTAGGAGGGTGGTGAAGCAGTGGCATGGGTTATCTAGGGAGGTGGTGGAATCTCCATCCTTAAAGATTTTTAAGGCCTGGCTTGACAAAGCCCTGGCTGGGATGATTTAGTTGGGGTTGGTCCTGCTTTGAGCAGGGGGTTGGACTAGATGACCTCCTTAGGTCCCTTCCAACTCTAATCTTCTATGATTCTATAACAGGACGAAGCCTTTCAGACTCTCTCCACACCTCTTTGTGACCATATCCAGTTGTGACATTACCCAGGTTACAGTTTGGACTGATGGACAGCTGTGTCCCCAAATTCTCCAATCTTGGGTGCCTTTTACCCTCCTTGCTGTGAAAGTAACCACTCCTGGTCTGCTCTCACACAGAGCCTCCAGCATGTAAATCACCTGGACCTCGATTGTATGAGTGCGATAGCCAGCCACCCATGAGTTACATTACAGGGCAACACCAGCAAAATCCCAGCCCCAGACTTTCCCCCAGAAGTGTGTGTCTTGTACTGCTCAGCACCCTGCTGGACAATGCAAGCTCATATAAAGTCCATCATTTATTAATAGAAAAGGATATGCACAGATCTTGTTATCCCAAATGCAGTTTCCCAAACACTTTAGTCCAAGCACACTGACTTAGAAAAAACAACAAAACAAATGTATTAGCTACAGAAAGATAGATTTTAAGTGACAAGTGATGAGGCATAGACGTCAGAATTGGTTACAAAGAAATAAAAGGTAAAATGCAACTAACACCTAACTTAACAAGCTAAGTGAATGCAAAGCAAAGGTCTCTTTCGCCACATGTTCCAAACAGTCTTAGTGGCTGAACTCCTCCAAGTCCAGTGCAGCCTCCTTTGTTCTTCAGGTGTTGATGATGCTGTGGGTAGAGAGCGAGAGAGAAATAATTTGTGACATCTGCTGTCTCCTCTTATCACCCTTTCTCTTGTGCAAAAATCATTTCCAGTTGATATTCAGGAGACAGAAACTCTGTGTTGCCAGGAGCTGCTTCTTTGTCAGAATGTAGATTTCTTGCCCAGACCCTCTCTCCTGCAGAAGACTGGCCACTTAATCAGGTGATGGGCCATTTGATCTTGTTGACACCTGGCCAAGGCGTTGGCTAGCCTTTGTCTCTGGGGAACTTGTTTGTGACTGCCTTCCCGAACGAGCTGCAACTTGTCTTTGTAATATTATACAGTGGAATCTTATAACTTTACCTACAATGTTGCCACACACATTATTCCCGGACAATAATGATCGGCCAATCAGATCTTACACAGTATGCTTTGTACCAAGTTTAACAGAGTCTTGCAAAAGGGGTGAACATGGGGTACAGACTGTCACATCAGTGCATCAATAAGCCAGGCCATCTCATCGCAGAGGATCTCTGAGTGGATCACACAGTGCATTTCCACCTGCTGTCAACTAACTAGCAAGTCTCTCCTTCCAAACGTTAAGGCACATTCCCCCCAGACACAAGCAGCAGCCTCAGCCTGCTTCAGAAAGGTGCCAGCCTTTGGGATCTCCATGGCGCAGCCTACTAACTTTTGATGACTATTATGCATCTTGACATGGCAGTCAGGTCAGGTGCCAAGTTTGGGAGAGGAGTAGTTCAGCTGAAACGCCTCACTCCCACCATCCAGTGAGGATGCATCTTGCCAGCCGTCTATAGTGGGATCCATGCTGACACAGACCTGAAAGGCAGAGTGGTTACTCACCTGGCAGTAACTGTGGGTCTTCGAGATGTTGCCAACGTGGATCCCACGATCCGCCCTTCACCCCCCACTTTTGGAGTCCTCGGCAGCAAACTCCTGCTTGGTGACTGAGCTTGTTAGCAACACTTGGCAATGACACTTGAACCAAAGTCACTTATTTTGGGGGGGATGGGTCCCCCTGGGTTGTAACCTACAAGAGGGCTGGTTGAGAGACTCTTTCAGCTATTGAGAAGGCCTAGAGAAAGCAGCTTGGGAATGGCCTTTCCATCTCTAGTGTGTATGCGTCTGTGACCTGATTCTCAGGCAGCGCTGAAGGACAATTCTGTGAGCATAAAGTTAACCAAGTAGCGTGTTGTGAAACTAGCCGGGTGCGTCCTTATGAAACGTGAATGCAGTTTTCCTTTGGGTTGGAGATGGGAGAGACATCATGAAGATGAACTAAAGAAAGACGGTTTTAAAAAGAAAACCTAGTGTTGCAGTGTATCAAATTTTCCTCTACAGGACAGAAGGAATAACTTAACAGACAGAGCATCAGGCTTCACATATCAGAAATGCCTTCAGATACAGTTCAGATCTTAACGTTCTCAGCTCAGCCCTTAACTTCTCTCAAGTAGAGTTCCATGGCGTCTGCTCTGTGAGCTATCAGATGCATAATTCGAACCCAAGGTCTAGTCTGCTCTTTGGGGACATTCAAGTTCCTGTGATACTTCAGGCAAGTATAGGACATCACCCTACTGCCCTTGACCACGATTGCTGTGCTGTGCTGTACACCTGTTGGTCGTTACCCTGCTCCCCAGAATTAGCTGCAGTTCCCCTAGTGCGCTCTGAATATATTTTGTGAAGAAGCCTGCGATCCTTCGTGACACAAGGCAGCATATTAATATAAATGATGGGTACTGTGCTGCTGTTCCCCTCCGGCGATGTGCAACAGCTGGCAGGGACCTGCTGCCATCTCGTTATGCTGCACATGTTCGCTGTGCTTACATTCCGTGTTCCACTTGAGATGTCTGTGACTGAAGCCAAGTTTGCTGGGCCCTATGTCTCACGTGTGTGTTTTAAACTTCCTGCGAGGAACTGTGCAGGGATTCATTGCAGAAAAGGAAACGTTAATAAAATACCTACAGCCATGTCTGTTGTGTGTGGAATGCAGAATAACGCGGGTACCTTAGGATGAACTTTTGCTTTCCTGTTTCTCCTCCTGGCTTTTTCTAAATCTCCTTTTCCCATTAAAACCAAAGGTCATAGGAACAATGAAAGGAACAGCGTGTCCCTGCTTTGCCTATGGAAACATCATTCTTTTAATTTGAATAGGATTGACTTGGTCCATTTGTACCAAGACCCGCTTGAGCAAATGTGCCCAGGAATTATGTTGCAAAACATGGGGTCACTGTTTACCCGCCACCTCTCGATCTCCTGCCACAAGGAGCTGCGTGTGCTGCAAGGAAGTGTCGTCATAACACTCAGAGCATGTGGCTATCGGGGTGAGAAGCCACACTGGCAAATAATGCCTTGAGCACTGGCTGGGTGCCAGGCCTGCCTGGTTCTGATGTCCAGATGAAAGTCCAGTCGAAAAGGGCACCCGACAGTGTCTGGTCAGAAACATTGACCGGACGCCAAAGTCCGGTGACCGCCTGCAGGGGCGCCAGAACAGTTGGGGCAAACAGGCGCCACGTGGCACTTGGCTGCTGAGAGATCCAGGGGACAGCATGGCTGTGATAGTCTCCCAGCCTGGCTCTAGGAGGCAGGTGAGTCCCAGGGGAGAGAAGGAGATGGGCCAGGCCAGTTCCCTGCTTGTCTCTCGCACTCCCGTGCTGCCTCTCTCCAGCCCGCAAGTTCACCTGCCTGCTCCTCAGGGCTCGCTCTGGGCTTCCCAGCAGCAGGTCCCAGGGCGTGAAGTCACCGTCCCCACTGCGCAGCTGTGACTCGCCCGGCTGCTACGGTTAACACGGAACGTCTCTGGGTGCCCCGCGGGACTGCGGTGGACAGGACTGCGGGTGTTGTGGGGCAGGGATGCAAGGCCGGGGTTGTGTGTTTGTGCTGTGCTGTGTATGCAGGTGGTGGCAGGTGTTTGGATTATACAGTGTGTTTTGGGTTATGCTGTGTGCTGTTCTGTTGTGTGTATGTTTTGTGTTGCACTGCATGAGTATTTTGTGTTGGGGCTGTGTTTGTGTTGAGCTGTGTGTGTGGTTGGCTGGGCTGTATGTTTCCAGTCAAAGCTTAAAATCTCTCTTTAGTGTCTCATCTACATTGCCCCAGCTTCAGAGCCCAGGAATTAGCCCCCGAATAAGGCTCTGAGATCCCAGCATCTAAACAGGGCTACAACACAAATCCAAACCCAAACTAAACACCCCCTCCCAAGAGGAGAGAGGATGGGAATAGGAAATAGCCTTTTCCCCCTAAAGATGTTTATTTCGGCTGCATTTCAAATGCTGTCCAAAGTTTGTTTGTTTTTATAAAAGGTGCTTTGTGCAAGAAGAAAAAAACCAGAAGGAGAAATGAGAACATAACAATTGCTACCGTATAATTCTGTTGCAAGCAGACTAGATACTTATGCTTATTATTGCTGACAATTTAAAGCTTCATCTGTTTCAAGTCAATATATAAAGACATATGACAAGGTTTTCAGTTTGGCTGGGATACTTCCCAGATTTTCCAAAGCCCGATATTTTTGGGTAGACAAGGGAGATAACATGAGGTTTTTTAGTATTCTTTTTGGATCCACATGCAAGTTGTAATACACAAGCTTTCAGGGCAGGACAACCGCTTCTTAAGGGAATGCTGTGAATTCATATCAGAAAGCCTGGCGTATTATGCACAGTGATTTATTAGTGAAATTCCTAAAAGGGAGAGGAGCGGGTTTCAAAGCTGGGGCCTGAGGTAAATAGCTTGTCATAATGTATTTTAGAAAATGAGACTAATGCAAATCACAGGTAAAATATATAGAGGAAGGGACAGACACATTCCCTTGCCGTGAAGTTACTGATGTTCAGGGCTAGAGAATGCATGGGTTAGGGGAGGGTGGACATTTCCTTATATTTCTCTTCTACAAATAAAAACAAGGAGAGTCCTGTAGCACCTTAAAGATTAACAAATTCCTGCGAGCATAAGCTTTCGTGGGCTGCAACCCACTTCGTCAGATGCATGAGATGGAAATCACAGATAGGAGGTATGTATATATACGTCCAAGGGTAAGAAACAACAATGGGGGAGGGCAAGTGCTAACAAAGTCAGTGCAGGCAGAGTAGATGAGGCCTATTCACAACCCTTGGTTAGAAGGTGAGAATGTGTGAACAGCGACAATTACGGGAACTTCTTCTCTTTTCTCTGGAACTTTTCTTCTACAAATAAATCATTATTTCGAAAAAGTTTTAACTTTTTCTTTTCACAATATTCAAAGCAGTTACACCGTGTTCAGCAAGAATCAAATGCCAGTTTTAGTTTTGAAGGGGAGGGAGTAATGGGGGTGGGGGGAGCGAGCAGGGGGGAGGTTTCAGGGGAGGGCGTGGAGCAGGGGTGTCCAGTTTTCAGAAATTGGAAAGTTGGCAGCCCTGGCCTGGCTGTGGAGGTGGGGCGGGGGGCTTGCGGCTCAGCGGGGTTGGGGCGGGAGTGGAGCAGGGCTGGAAGCGTGGTGCTCCCTCCCCACCCCTCGTGGGGGCAGGCCCAACCCCACCCCTGGCCACACGCTCCCTGAATGTTCCTCTATGCCCCGCTGAGGGAGGCGTGCCTCACTGGGGGACCACTGACCCCAAGTCCTGCCATTTGGAGGGGCTGGGCAACTCTAGCTTCCATGGCAGTAGGTACCAGCACGTCTGAAAACCAAGCCCGGGACTTCTCAGGTCGAGCACCCAGCATTAGACAACAGTTGGTTACTTCTGGAAATGGGAGTTTTAATGTCTTCCTTCGTCTTCCTGACTGTAAAATGGGGATAACCCCTCTCCCGGGGTCTGAGAACACTGGACAATAGTCAGACAACGTGTGCAGTGCGGGCGCCGTTGATCGTTAAAGCAAAAGGCGTCAGTGCTATTTAAGAGTGAGGCAGGTGAGCCAGCACCATGCTCAGGGTCCCCGCTCGCTGACCCTAGCGCAGAGCGGACGGAACGCTCAGCTGGGGCAGCGGCGAGTCTGCAAAGCGTTGAGAACAGCGGTGCAGAAAGCTGTGCTGGGCTCCCTTGCTAAGTAGTGCAGGGACTGCAAGGTTCCCAGCAAGCAGCTGTTCACGCTCCAGCAGAGCTAAGCCTCTGTGTTGTGTTTAACCAGTCGCAACTTGGCAGCCGAACAAGGTGCTAGCCCCTCCTACGTTGCTACTAACCTGTTCCTGTGAATTGCACTAAGTGATGGTTCAGAATGTCTTCCTCCCCGAAGGTGTCGGGGAAGGGGGTGACTGCTCCTTCCTTGCTCTGCAGACAGCTCTGATGCTGATCTCCAAGCAGTCTTCGGTGCAGTTTTGTTCAGGTCCTTGGCTGGGAAGATGCAGCGTGTGCCAAGGGAAAGGTGGGATTGGGAGGGAATAAAAGGTCCCCAGTGCTCTCAAGGAGCGTAGATGCCCTGCTCTGTTGTGGTCTTTGCTTCCTCCTTCTGGCTCTAGCTGTAAATCTTGACTCTAACGAGAAAACACTTCTGAGTGAAGAGGGGGGATTCAAAACCCAAGACATAGGAATCTGGTTATGCTACTGACCTCCAGATCTGGAGAGAGGATAGAGAGTATGCACTGTCGAGGGAGATCAGGAGCAACCCAGTCTCATAAAGCAGTCGTTTCATTTGCCAGCACATAAACTGGTTGTAGGTCACGCTAGGACATGGTTTAGAGAAGCAGTTTCTCAACGCTACCTTAAATGACTGCATCTCGGAAGAGTGCGGTATGCAAGTGTTCTGCTAGCAGAGGCCCTCATGTGAGATCAGCACCTCTTATGCATAAACCTGTGCATATGCATAGGAAGAGAGAGACCCTGTCCCAAAAAGCTTGCATTGTAAATAGACAAAATGGGGTAGGGGGGCATCAGAGGGAAGAAAGGAAAGGTGATTCTATTGTACAGGTGGGAGCTGAGGCAGAGAGTGGCAGACCCAGGAATCAAACCCAGATCTCCTCAGTCATCATGTATTGCCCTCCACTGAGTCCTATGTCACAAACAGCTCTTGCTTCACTCATGGCATTCTTGAAGCACTAAGTAGCTAACATGCATCCTGACTTAATGAAGTCCAGCATCCTCTGCGGAAGGATGGTGCTAGAAACTGCCCCCTAAGCATGAAACTTTTAAAAGGAGGATTTTAAAAGAGGAAGCTGGTCATAAAGGGCCTAAAAATCCAAGCTGAGGAAGTTAAAATCCATGGGCTCAGCATGGTATGACTGCTTAACCACACCCATGATCACACAAGGCATGCATGCCCCTAACAGAAATGGAAGCAAAATCAAGAGGGAAAAATAGAGTAGGGGGTAGAGGACAAGCTTTCAGAGGTTAGTTGAGCCGGACAGCTATCTTTCAGAAATGGAAATCCATCCCAGGTGAAGCCAATAGAAAGGAACTTAAACAATGATAGATACCAAAATTAAGGACTGTGAAGAGCAAATAGCCAAAGGCATTAAAAATAAAAAACAAGAAATCCTCTGTGTGTATCAGAAGCTGGAAGCCTGCAAAATAATCAGCAGGTGCAATGGAGTGGCGTGAAGGGAGCAATTAAAGACAATAAGGATGCTGCAAAGAAACGAAATATTTCTTTGCGTCAGTCCTCCCTACAGAGGGTGTTGGGGAGTGAGCTACTTTTTTCAGGCAATAAAGATGTCAGAAGGAGGTGCTGGAACAAATCAATTACAGGTAAATTGGTGGAAGTAGTAATTGCGGCAGCTCCTCTCTTTCGAATGCGTCACTTACCGCTATGTAAGAGCTATACTGATAATACCCAGCGTTTCAGTGGGTAGGATGCTGGGAAGGATTTGTTTTCGCTGTCTCTTTAAAGGATTTCAGCTTTAACCTCCTTTCTTTAAGCAAACAAAACAAAGAAAACAGTTTGCTGGAGAGAATGCCAGTGAGTTTCTCTTGGGAAACATTTGCTCTTCAGGTTCTTGGCTCTCTTCTTTTCTACCCCACGCTTATCTGGAGCCCTGCGTTTTTGGCATGAACCAAAAACTAAGTGACATCTGGTCACCCTAAAAGATCTATTTCTGAAAGAAAAAGAAAAAAACCTCTTATGTGACTTCTTTGGCTGCAGGCAGGCTGGTGGGGGTGCATGCTGGGGGGAGCAGTAGAGACACTGTCCAATATCTGAAATATTAACTCTCAGAAATGCCGTTCTGCTGAGAAATGGCGACCGTGGCGCCACCAGGCTGAACTGTGTGTGTGCTGACAGTACAATCATTCAGGAATGAGATGGGGATAAATGAGATGGTCTGCGTGTCGAATTCTTGGCTACCCCATGAAACAAGTCTGCTGAAGCTGGCAAGTCAGAGCTCCACCAACTGAAATGTCAATAAGGAACTGAGAAGCCGTTTTCTGAACTCTCCAGTTTGGTCATGTTGTACATCTCTCCAGCAGGGCTATGTTAAGGGAGGGTCATGAGCTCTTTGTGGAGGCTTATGGAAATATCTCCTTAAATAGTGAATGTGCTTAATTCTTCCCATACAGGTCTGAGATTCTAGCAATGGGTCCGGTCTGATTGACAAGAAATTGTGTTTCCCTCACAATTTAGCTGTCAGTGACGGGGAAGAGAAGATACTCTTTCCCCGGGATAAAACCTTTGGGGTTACTCCATTTTCAAGATGGAAGGGGGTTGGTGTGCCAGTTTTGGCATTTGGATTGTGCACGCATAGTACTCGGAAGCTCAGCTTTTCCCAGGTCTCTTTCACTGCCTGAGTTTGCCGACTCTCTGCAAGCCTGTGAGAATTCTTACCCCAGGCACCCGCTTTGGAGTGAAACACCCTGAATTTGCTTCCAACTCCGTCAGCCCCTTGCCGCTTCTTGTCCCTGTTGTAAATAATGCCAGGGCCAGAAGTGCATGGACCGATGCAGGTTTCTCTGCCAGTGGCTGTTTAGCTGCGATGGAGAAGGTAATACATGTCTTGCCCGTATTGCAGTGGGTCTGTGTTGGGAGTGCAGGAGGGCCACAGACGAGCTGCTTTGTAGCCCTAGAAAACTCTCCACCCAGCACATGCTCCTTTTGGCCAAACCTAAATTCATCTGCTTAGATGAAAGGAAAGAGGAGTTGCCAAGAGTTATAGCTGGCACAAGAAATGCACTCTCAGCAGCATGGCTAGAACACAAAGGGCTCCAGCGTCTATCCCCGGCCATTCCCATTGACTAAGTGTAATGTCAGGCATGGCCGTGGGCCAGACATGGCAAACTGGGCTTGTTGAAGTTGTGTCTGAATTACTGGCTCAATTTGCAGTGACAGAGTACCCACAGCTCTCCCCGAGCTTAACGGGAGCTGCAGATGCTCATTGCTTTGCAAATCAGGGCCTTAACCTCTCCCCCTCCACGTAAAATGTGCGTGTTTATCTGCCCCTGTGAGATGCTATCCTAATGCTTGTAAAGTGATGTGGCATGCTTAACTGGATGGTGGTATGTCATTGCAAAGTATTACTTCAGACGCAGGCCAAGATGCATCTATAGCATAGCAACCCGGAGTTTCTATGGTGATTGGCAAACCTAAAAGTAGAACTAATAATCATAGTTAGCTCTTTACATAGCACGTATCATCAGTAGATCTCAGAGGGCATTACAAAGGAAATCGGTATCGTAGCTCCATTTTACAGATGGAGAAACTGAGGCACAGAAGTGACATGCTGAACCCCAGGTCATCGAGAAGGCCAACAGTAGAGCTGGGACTAGAACCCAGATCTCCTGAGTGCCAAGCCAATGCTCTAGCCACTAGGCCACACTGCTCTGAACAGAAAGCAGCGTAACCCTAGTTTTATGTACAGTCGCTGTTGCGGGTTGTACATAAAAGCTTTTCAAAGCACTTTGTGAAGCCCAAGGATAAACGCTGGTAGTGTGGTGACACTGAAGGGGAATGCAGCAGCTGCTAAGTGCTTGGCAGTGGTTGATGAATGTACATGCAGCCTTGATAATAAATAGGGAGATTTATGTGGAGCACGCTACTTAACACTTTGTCAACAAACGGATCATCCTTTTGCAGCAAAGCACTCTCTGGAGGGAGTAAATAAAGACTGGGAACTGGCAGCTTTTCTGGAGCAAGGGCTGGATCCTGTGGAGACTTAAAAAGAAGAAATTGTTTCCTATGTGGAATGCAGGTTTCTGCTCCCTCAGTCTATTGCAGGTCTTAATGTTTGGGATAAAAGTCCAAAATAGCTTCTGATTATTATTTAAGTGTCGGAGTTGTGTCTTTGCCATATTGAGCTGGGGGTGGAATGCTTTAAGAGAGCTGTCAGGGATTTCAGTGGTTTCTTACTGATTGCTCATTCAGGACCTTTCTTTGGAAGACTTTGGCGGTCTTGAAAGTATTGAGGTTGGTGTGCCAAAATGCTTTGAACACAGCTAGGTCGTGATAGATCAGATGATATAACTCATGGCATTCTTTTTCAGCTTAGTTCTTTCTCATCCTGCTATAATTTTGGTGAAATCTCTTGAGGCACTAGTGTTGCAATAACGCATGCAATCTGAGAGCTGGCTACTAAACATTTCAAAAGTCGAAACATTTAACATTATTTCTAGTTCTAAAAGTTGTTCAGGGAACAGCCTCTGAAACTATCACAAACAAGATTGGTGTGTTTAGATTGTGAGCGTCTCCTTGTCTTTTCATGGGTCTTTAAAGTGCTGAATAAACCTGTGGCACTCAATTAATACACTGATGTGCATTGTAAGGAAGGTAATCAAATGACATGATTTTTATGGTCTGTTAGTGCATATTCTGCAAAAGATGAGAAGAATTGCTAGTGTAAATGCTGGTGGGAATCTGAGATTCCTAGTAATTCCTGGCTGAATATATTTAAATTTTGAAGCACATCTGTTTCTAGGTGCGTATGCAAAAATTAAAGATACTTTGAAAATGAGTGAGCATCATTTAAACTTCAATAGATTCAACCCTGACAGTAACAAGTCTCAATCTTCAAACCAATGTAAATCTCATTACCTGGGACTGTATAACATGAAGAAAAATTCAGCTACATTTGCAAATGTCTGTTTCCCATCCCAGTATATGTGAAACCATGACATGCAGACCAGTGGAGATTGGGAGAAAATAGCCACGGGAAAAGTGTTCGTCTCATTTTAGTTCGTGCTGGTGGTGGCACTGGCTTTCATTTTTACTAGGTGTATGTATTAATTTACACTTTACTAGTGTAACTCAGAATCTTTTTTTAGCCTTGGTCACCCACAAGTCCTGGCTTCTATGTATATTGAGGCTCCATTTGTAGTGATGTAAAAACTCCAATGAAAGACTTATGTAGATTTCCATGCTGCAGTGTCCAATCAGTGGCTCTCAGAATGAAACTTTCCGATGAGAAACTGCTGCTATCTCTTGTAATTCTATCGCTTTCTGTCTTTGGATTTTGCAACAGGTAAAGGCCAGAGTTTTAGAAATTGATGATCACACAGTAAAGAGATGTGGAATGAAAACAGCGAAGGACTCACAGAATACCATTAAGTCTGTGCTCAACTATGCTCTCGTGGAGTTTTGGTGCTATACAGGTGTGGCATGTAACAGTTCGTAACAGTTATTAGTGGTGGATCATAGAAGTCAGCCCTTACTGGTAATTTACTCCACGTTGCTATGCATTTTAAGAATCCCCAGTTCTTGGTGATGTGTCTCATCTATGTGACGACATGCTGTGAACCGGAATGTTGTTCTCTGATAAGTGTGTCTCAAGGATGAGGTGTGGCCTTGTGGTAAATGCAGTGTCCGAATCTCACAGTCACGATCATTTAAAAAAAAAAAAATAAAGTAACACTAACCAAAGGATCAGCAGATCTAATAGTAATCTTTGTCCTTCTATGGCTCCTTGAATCCAAGGGTCTCAAAGTGCATTCCAAACTTGAAGTTAGCCTCAACACCTCCCTTTGAAGTAGGACCATGATATCCCCATTTTACAGATGAGAAAACTCAGACAGAAGAGAAGTGTCTTGACCAGAAAGCTTGTGGCAGAAACAGGAATGGAACATTGGTGGTGAAAGGGATAGAGGGGAAGAAAAAGCTCTTATATGAAGAGAGATGGAAAAGATTGGTATTGCTTCCCATAGAGGGTGGATTGATAAGAAGGGGCATGATTATATAGAATCAGCCGTGTAGGGAAGGTAAACTGGGAACTTCCATTCTCTGGCTTGTAACACAAGTACGAAGGGTGATCAGTAAAATGAAAAAGTGGGAGAGCGAAAACCAATCCAAGGAAATACTCCGTGGAACTCACTGCCACAGGATGTTGGTCATGCCAAAATCATAGCAAGATTTAAAAAGGGCCTAGATATTGACATGGATAACAGAAGCCAGAGTTGTTACATTTAATGTGAACATCCATTTTGGAAAGGATATTCGACCTCATGCTTCGGGGTTTAAACCAATCTCTAACTGTTCGGGATTAAGAGACCACCTATGTGATGATCAGATTATCCCAATCTTGTACCTTTCTCTGCAGCATGTGATTCTGGCCACTGTCAGAGACAGATACTGGACCGTGAATCCAGTCTAGCAGTTCCCATGTTGAACTGAGTCCCAGTCCTGTGCTTTCGTTATGAGACTATCCTTTGCCTATTTGAAACTTAGCTTCATTCTAGTTGTGCATTGGAGCTGTTCCAGCACAGAGAGAATGTGTGCTAAACACGTGCGGCACTGTAGTTCCTAGTCCAAAAAAAGAGCAGCTGGACCTGGTTGTTGTGAGCTCAACTCTAGAGAAACTCTATTTATAGTCAGGTAGGGTGAAAGCACCAAATGCTCTCATGGTACAACTAGCACTTCTATAGTCAACCTGTGCAGTGTGGGGGAAATGATTCGGCTCACGCTGTTTCTATAGCTTTCAATGTGACTGAAATCTGGATTTGACCCAGTTAATAGTTTGATCACTGAGTGATCCTCCTTCAGATCCCTCCTTAAGACTTGTTTCTACTGCGATGCCTATGGAACACTGCCAGCTGATAATAGGGAGACAGGTGGTCAGCTGTCATTGCAGCTTCTAGTAACACACACGCACCCCCTACAGACTTTGCAAATGCAGCAAAACTCTGCAAAAACCATACCTGAATTCCTGCCAGCCTGTCCTCTCCCTGCTTGTTCAAGGGAGTCCGAGGGAGTAAGGGTCCAAATCTCATTGAATTTCCCTGGAATTTCAGCACTTAACATGCTTTCAGCTCCTTTTAAAAATCCAAGCTGTAAAGTTTTTGGTGCAGGGGACTATTTTTTTTTACTATGCATATGTACAGCACCTAGCACGATGTGGCCCTGACAAAGTTGTGGTGTCTGGACACTAGTATGATGCAAATAATAATCAATCTATTAACAGGAGGAAGAAGACTCATGATTTTAACAGCCATTAATAACAGTTCCTTGCCCATTAATAGTCAAGATTCTTTTGCCATGGTGGCCAGCTACTAGCTTCTTTTTTTTCCCCCGATGCAGTGACCAAAAAAGGCTCTATATGTTTCTCTTCTTTTTCTAGGAGCAGGGAGCTAGTGGAAATGTCCAGCTTGTCTCACTGTGTGTACTACTGCCTTCTGCCCCCTCCCATTCCCCCGAAAAAACAACCTTTGTAGCTTTTTACAGCTTTGTTTATGGCCAAGCTGAATGTATTCAACAGATGCAGGGTTTTAAATATAGAAAGCAGGTGTCCGCAGTGAAAGAGAAGTGCCCCAGTGCTTATCTGAAGTGCAGAGGGGCTTTCACCGGATACTCCTTTCAAAACAACCCCGTCCAAGCTGCTGCATCCTGACTGTGGTGATTTGGGCAAGCCTGTGTGATGTGGCGCGTTATAAATAGCCCTCAGAAACGTGATACTCAGCTACTTCGCTTCCCGAGAGGACAGTGGGGTCTGCTTCTCATCAGGTTGCTTCCTCCGGGAAAGTTTTAAAAGGAGAAGAATAGAATATTTAAGCACTTTGGCTGCAGGGGACCGTGTTCACCTCCTCCCTTCCAGCGCAAGGAAGACTTTGTCATCCTGACACCCAGGGCTGGCATGCTCCCGTCCTTGCTGTGGGTAAGATTTCAGAAGCGTTTCCAGGCACTGAGCTCGCTGCAGTGAGAGCGGGAAAAGACGCCTCTTGATGCTCGGAGCTCCAGGCAGTAGAGAGACGCCTTCCTTAGAAATTCAACATTGCTGAGCCCCACCGGTGCTGTGGGGAACACACCATGCAGTGGTTAAGATTCTGACGGTAGGTTCTGGTGGGAAAACATGAGGGGAGTTGCTTCTCTTTCTGACTGAAGCCGTAACCCCCGAAGCAATCTGCTAGTGGTCCCTGGAAAACACGGCTGATTTACTCAGACTTCTAGACAGACAAGCTGACTGACTTGAGTCATCTACATTTACGGAGGAGTTCTCAGTGTTTCTGCAGCGTGATCGGTCCCCCCGGTATCTGTTGGAGGTGCATGGGCTAGATTGTCGTTCTGAAACCTGTCAGGGGACCTAGACATTTTAGAGGGGAAGCCATCTCCGTGGAGAGCTCCAAGACTGTGAATTGAGGGCATAGCGTCTCTTTCCAGGCTGCCCTTTATATAGTACAAGGAGATAGAGTTCTCGTTACGCATGGAGCGCTGATTTGTTGTTTTTTGTTTTTAATTTAAGTCCCTGGGTGCCCTTTCAGGCATCACCAGTGCAAATGCAGTATGTTCTCAGCTCCCCTTTTACATTGCTCAGAGCCCAGCATGCACATATATTCTGATTTCACGCTGGACAGTGATAAGTTCCAATGTGGGATCATTAATTGTGCTGGCATGCTTTGGGCAGCTGACAGTTCTCACGGAGCGTGGTATCTGCTTGGCCTTGTCTGATTTCCACGTACTGCCCTGGGAGGGTAAAACCCCCAACAGCCTTACATTAGCACAAAGGAATTCACACAAACTAAGTTTCCCAGGCAGGAAACCAAATTTCCAGTGAGGTTTTGTGGAGAGTGGTCAGAGAAGCCACGTGGCCCGTTGGACGGCAGCAGCAGTTAGGGGTCGGGGTTCCAATCTCAGCGCTGCCTCTGACTCGCTGTGTGGAAATTGGCTAGTCAGTTAACCTCAGCCTGTTATCCCCATTTCACAGAGAGGTAAATCTTTCCCCATCTCATTGGAGTGGTGTCCTGAGTTATCAGTTGGTATTTGTGCAGTGCTTGAATGTGCCACGGGCTTCATGCGCATGAAACCATTTTATTGGTCCACATTGCCCCATGTCAAGGTATAAAGCCTGTCAGAGGGTTTTTAGGGGTGGGCAAGGATCTTCTCACGGAGTGTCATTACACTGGGAAAGCTGGACGAGCTGTGAGAGCAGAGGTGGAAGGAGAAGGAAAATCTGCTGTATCTCGATGTCAGTTTATTTTTCTGTCCTCTTGAGACTTGCTGGTCCGGTGCGTGCTTAGAGCATTGGGGAGCACAGCTAGGATGCTTACGGCTGTGGAGATCTGCAGCAGTTTGCAAAAGATGGTTGCTGAAACGAGGGCCCTACGTTTGACTCTGGGGACCTGGAGTCAGGCCGTTAATTAGAAAACTTGGCCCTGACTGAGTGGACACAGAGTCTAGGTAGGAGAGGAGGGATTGGCTTGTGGTACAGGCACTGGGTTAGGACACGAGAGATCTGACTGTCCAGTTTTGTCAAGAGAGCTCGGGGCCAGATTTTCAGAAGTGTTCATCGCCTTGACAGTCTGGGCCCTGAATCTTTCCATGCTTGGGTTCCCCCTCGGTAAAATGAGGAGGATCATATTTCCTTTCTCCCCACCCTTCATCTTGTCCCCTTACACTGTCGTCGCTGCAGGCAGAAAATGGGCCGTTACTATGTGGTTTATACTGTGCGTAACACAGTGGGGCCCTGACTTTGCTTGCAGTCTTCAGGTGCAGCATAATTCTAACAACAGCGGGTACATAGCTCCAGCGGCAACAGGAATTGCTTTTAGGCTCTTCCCTAAGGTGACACAGTTGGATGGCCCATCACCCTCTCCCTCCGTCTTTACCCCCTTGGTGGGTGTTTGTCAGCGATTTTCAGAGGCACCCACTAAATGGAAAGAAAACAGCTGGGTACGCCGGACAAGGCGGTGTTAGCGCTGTCCCGCCTGTAGTGTAAAAGGTAGAGGACGGCACGGACTTGGTTAAGCCTCTGATGGTCGCCTCCTCTCTCAGGTGTGCCGCGGAGCATTCTGACAGCTCCAGTTGCTTTTTGTGCTGTCTCTACAACAAGAGAACCAAACCAAGACGTTTCTGTCCTCAGCCGCCTCCCAGCTCTGTTTACTTATGTGCTTATGTGCTATTTTGAGTATCTGACCGGGCAGCGCTAAGCAGCCTGTGACCTGGTGAAGGTGTGAGTTTCCAAACAAGAGTCGGGGGGGTTCCTGCCAGCGCTGAGTGGGGTGATCAGGTGGGGAGCGTCTCTTTCAGCCAGGCGGCTTGTAGACCACATGCGGGATGTCCTCAAGTCATAGAAATGAGGCAGCTCCCCCGTTTCTCCCACGTTCACACTCTCCTGACCCGTCCACAGTTCTTCCCTGCAGTGTATTCACAGGGTGCTCTGTCTAGTTTCACTGCTGAGCAGCAGTGGCTTGAATGAGGGGCAGCTGAACGTGGCTCATTTTTAACAATGTGTTTCACTGTGAAATGCACAAGAAAATCCTCCCTCCCGGGAGGGAGCTACTCCAAAGCCTGCCTGGAAAATGATCCAAATTCTCTCCCTTTAAAATGAGTCTAACTCAACAGGTCCCTGGCACTTCTATCTATTCCCTTGGAAGACTCTTCCACAGCCTGAAATTTCCCCCTTGGAAGGGATTTTTAGCTCCATGTTTCCTTTCCTTAATCTCCTATTCTGGCTCGATATACTCCCATGTACTGCCCCATCCATTTTACACCTTTGGAATACCGGTGGACACTTGTCATGTGCCACCTCTTACCCTGCACCCCAAGACCTGGGTGTGTGGCGCTGCTATATGTGTCAGCAGTGATTCTGGAGCTCTGATCAGCTCCTGTTCTTTAACCCACCTGCATCCACACCGTGTGTGCACGCACGCACGTGCACCAGAGCCAGCTAAGCTTTCATAGGGAAAGGCTCGTTATAATTTGCCTTGCACTCTCCCTTCCCCAGGATGGCTATTGGGGATGTTCATCTTTAGCATATTCCTCATGCCCCTTCTTACAGCCTTGATGTTTCACATTGCTGCTGGTTACTTATTTGCACACACCAGGACACTCTCTGTGCTCTCCCTCGTCCTCTCGTGTACTAATAGTTTTATTAATAGCTTTCCAGCACCTCAGGAGGTTTCTGAGTGGAATGCACCTCTGGTTTCATTCTTCAGGAACAGGCATGGACTGACGAACCAAAAAAAGAGAGCGGGAAAGGCTTAGTTGACCTATGGGTATTAGAGGTGAATTTGTTTGACATTAACCATTGAGCGGTGTCAGTGTCATGTGGCCGCTTAGGGCAGATTGACTGCTTACAAGCGGAGTGAGTTATTCAGGACAGAAATAGCATGTGGTTTCTCCTGCCCTACTGTGTTGTGTTTGCTTGGATACTAGCAACTTAAAGGTAAGATACGGATAGAAATTTCTGCTACTCTTTTGTTCCGGGTGTGCGTGTGTAATAAATTGCATGCCGTTGCTTGGAAACCTAGCTAGACACGGCTGTAAAGCCCCTAATCTCAAATGTTTCCTTATCGAGTGTTAACAGCAAAATATCTTGATGCTGAAGGGTTTTTCTCAGCGATTGCTGGCTGAGATCAGCTTTAATTGTGGCAGATGGCACTTGCACTTGGAGGGGAAAGTTCCATGTTTGTATTCCTAAAGTGGCGCTTGGGGCAGCTCCTCTGTCTTAGCAATGTGTCAGTTCGTTGTCGGGGGAAGATAAACGCAAGTGTTCGCCTTGTATCTGCTTTTAACCGTTTCCCTTCTGTCTTGGGCAGTAGGGGACTGCACCGAGCAGTGATTAGTTTTCTAGCCCATGTTCTGTGCAGGGACGTGGCGCTGCACCGGCTGTTGACTGCACTTTTTCAAAGTGTTCACTTCCAGCTTTCCAAGCCATAAATAAGGGGTGAGTGCGAGCTGCTTTTCTGCCATGGCTCTCTTCGCTAGCGCCGCTGATACTTTGTAATGACCTCTCTTTAGATTGCATGTTGGTTGTGTTTAATCTCCTGCCTATCCTGTAAATCCAGGCAGAGATTACTCGCTCCCTCCTCCCTCTCCAGCTTTTTGTTAGCAGACTGTTACAAACCAGCTTCCAGCAAACTTGCACTTCGGTGCCTTACAAAATCAGCTGCCAGCTGAAATACACCCTCTTCCTCCTTGGTTATGTCTATTTTCTTTCCCCCACAGCTTTCCCTACCTATGCTGCTTAGCTGTCCAATTGTGAGCTGCCCCCTGAACGCAGGCTAAACCTGCCCAGACCATCTTGAAGCAGAAGTACATGGCACTCAACGAGCGCATTGTGCACTTTTCACTTCTGTGTTTTATAGTCTCCTCTGGAAACACACAGAAGTGGCTCTTTACGGCCCAGACTGCTCTATCTAGCTGGCTTCAATCAACCAGAGCTGGGGGATGGGGTGAGGAGACATTATCTATCTATCATAGCGTCTGAGCACCTCACAGTCTTTAATGTGTTTATCCTCACAGTACCCCTGTGTGTGGTAAGGCTGTGCTATTAGCCCCCCACTTTTCAGATGAGGAAACTGAGGCACAGAGGGACTAAGTGACTTGCCCAAGGTCACACACACACACAGTCTGTGGCAGAGCACAGAATTAAACCCCAGGTCTCTCAAGTCCCAGGCTAGCACCTTAACTAACTGGATCATATAGAGTCAGCTAAGTTGGCCTTAGTTTTGTTTGGTTTTGGAATGGAATACAGTATTTCCAGTAGAAGGAAACCAGGCAGTGTGCAACTTATATCCAGCTAAATCCCGGTGCTCTCTCCACCAGGAGATGGTGTATCGGGGTGGGAGGCGCATAAGTAATTGTTCATTTGTGATGTTGTACTATGTAGGAGCCCTAGTCAAGGGCCAGGACCCCATGACGCTAGGTGCTGCTCAAACACAGAACAAAGTAGAAGGGAGGGAAGACGCTTATTTTTATTAAGTAGCATTTATTAATTGCACTCCTCAGACTCAAACAGGAGAGAATCCAAAGGGGAATCAGTGTTGTCACAGAGGCCCTCCTCTAGTTTGCTTTAATTTGGGCAGAGAGAGGGGCATCCAATGCATCCCAGTTAGACCCTTAATTTCTCAACCCTGCCATGGCAGGGCCACCCTCCATCTGGCAGAGGAATCTCCCTTCCGGGGGGTGATCTGCAGACCCTATCAAATCTCCCGTTCCTGGCTGAGTGACAGGAGTGCAGTACTGTTGGCTCCTGGAGCTTGGAGACAGCACGGCTGGGATGAGAAATCTATCTTTGTTGATCCTGTCGGTGCCAGCCACTTCTGCGCAGGCCTCTGTGACCATCCAGGCTCCATTCTGAAACGCTGCCGTTTTTCAGGCTTCTTGTAATTGATGAGGCTTTTGGGCCGTGTAAGGAGACATTTCACCTGGACCAACCAGCACATTCATCTCTCTGTCTTGGTTTCTTGGACCTCGTAATATGAGTGCCTCAGAATTGCTAAAACAACGACAGTCCTGTATCACTTTAAAGACTAACAAATTTCTGCGGGCACAAGCTTTCGTGGGCTGTGACCCACTTCGTCAGATGCATCTACATCTGCAGATGCGTCTTCGTGCATCTGACGAAGCGGGTTGCAGCCCACGAAAGCTTGTGCCCGCGGAAATTTGTTAGTCTTTAAAGTGCTACAGGACTGTCATTGTTTTTGCTGTATACAGACTAACGCGGCTACCCCGCTGGAACTTTTCAGAATTGCTAATGTCTTTATCCTCACAATATCCCATGAGGCAGGGTAGGGCTGTTATCCCCATTGTACAGATGTGGAACTGAGGCACGGAGAGGTTAAGTGACTGACTTGTCTACGGTCACACTAGCAACGTGGCAGAGGCAGGAATTGAACCCAGGGTCCCTTATCCTTCCTCTCTTTCTAGGATGGTCACCTTGGCATCTCGGTGGTTAGAATGGACTCTTCAGCTTTCCCTGTGTCTGAGGTCCTTGTCGCTTTCAGTGGTGTTGCAGAGTCTGCGATTGTGAAAACGCTGTTGAGCTGACTGAAAACAGGGATAGATCTCAGGCAGACACTGTGGCTAATCACGGGCTTGCTCTTTCAAGCGGAGCGTGTTTGTTGTTTGTCTGTTTTAGTCACTCAAAGGGCAGGGAAATCCCAACAGGAGGGCTGAGGGCAGTAGCTAAGAGCTGGACCGAGAGTCGGCGGGGGAGCTGGGATCAGTTCCTGGCCCTGCACAGATTTCCCCTGTGACCTCGGGTAAGTCAGTCACCAAGTCTCTCCGGGTATGTCTACGCAGCAATAAAAAAAAACAACTTGACAGCAGTTAGTCTCAGAGGTCAACTGACCTGGGCTTATGGGGCTCTAGTGATGGGGCTAAAATATAGCAATGCAGATGTTCCCAGTCATTCTGGAGGCCAGGTTCTGAGGCCCAGCCTTCACGCACTTTCAGAGCCTGGGCTCCGGACGGGAATGTCTGCACCGCTGTTTTTTAAGCCCTGTAGCACAAGCTGGAGTCAGTTTGACCTGGCTTGGTGTCTCACTGCCGTGAGATGTGGTTTTGTTTTTGGTTTGTTTGCTGTGTAGACAGACCCTCTCTGCCTTCCTTCCCCCTGTGTAAAGTTGAGATACTTCCTCCCTCACAGGCGTGTTGTGAAGATAAAATCCCTCAGTGATTGAGGCCTCAGATACTACAGTGTGAGGGCCATGTATGTACCTAGTTGGAAGAAAACTTCAGGCTTTGAATGTCCTTCTGTAGGCAGGTATAATTGAGAAGTGAATGAGACTCCCTCTCTTACAGGTGGTACCTCTGGAGTCTGCAGGTCTAAAAATCAGACTTCAAATTATCCACCCAGTGAGATCTTTTCCCACCCGGGAGCTCTAAACCCTCATCCAGGGTTTTCCCTGTGCTTTAATCCTGGACATCTTTCCCTGCTGCGTTGTCTTTCTCCTCTGGGTACACGGGCAGCCTCGGTGCGACATTAGAATTTGCTGCAGCGGATCAGGCCGAAGGACCTGGCGCGTTCACCAGGACCTGTGGCCTAAGCCTCAGGGAGGCAATAAACCCGTCATGGAGGTGGCTAGCCGTGCAGCGCTGTATCTGTGGGGAGGGGGCGGCAGAGCCTAGATACCGTGGGGCTGGGGTACTAGATGCCTCTTCAGAGGGAGCGGGGTAGGTTCTTCTGCTGTCCTTTGCTGTGACCAAGGGTCCCTGCGTCGGGAGACTGGATTGTTCCTGTGGCTCTGTCTGGACTAGGAGGTAAAGGTGTGATGTTAGCAGGTACGGTTTAACACACGCTAGCTAACAGGTTTGAAGCGCTTCGTGTACTTAGTGCAAGTTAGATAATGTGTGTGAGCATCACACCTCTGCATCCGTCTCTGGACTAGGTCAATCATAGCATGGTTCAGGCGGCAGCGTCCTGGAACATCTCTTTCCGTGCCTCGGGGTGTCTGTCTGTCTTTATGCCGTGTCATAAAGTGCTTCGGGGTCTATGGAAAGCGCTAAGCAGCTGTTGCTTCTAGACGCCTTTTAAAAGGACCCGTGTGATACTGTCATGGCGTGCTGAAGCCCACGTTCAAATCCTGCTCCAGTACTGACTCTGTAAAGGATGGACTGCTGCAGGGTGGAGGGCTCCTGGCATAGCATGTGGGACGGAGGTATGCTGGAGCACTGAAGTGGGGGTGGGGGGTATTAGTGGGATAATAGTAGCACAAATGAAGTGGATAACCCTCATTTCTGTCCCTTTAATTTAAATCAGACAAGTGAGAAATCGTGTGGCCCCAGGGGGAGGGTCTGCGTCACAGTTCCTACCAGCTGCCTTCCTGTGCTGGTGCTCCTACAGGGGGAAGCTGCACAGCAGTAGTTGGTTATCTTATCAGGCACTGGTCTGGTGAAGCTCCTAAAGAAATCCTGCTGCCACGCTCTGATGGCCTAAAACTCCCGCCCACCCCCTCGTGAAGCCCCCAGGGCGCCTCTGCCCGCCCGCCCCGGAGGATCCAGTAACCCATTCTCAGGTGTAGCTAGTGGTTGTTGCACATTTCCAAGGTGCGTGGGATGGATCCACTCGGGGCTTGGTTTGTTGTTTCTCTGCAAAGCAGACAGCTGCGTTTCTCTGCAGCTGTCTGAGGTTTTTTAATAGAAATGGCTTGCACAAGAGCGCAGCTGCCAGTGTGTCTGATAAGGAAGCCTTCACGTTCAGACAGAGCTGGCTGGAAGCGCCTCGCTGGGAGTTTCTCAGAGCTAAGCAAGGCAGTTTAACTTCAGCCTACAACCTGCTGTGACCACCTTGCCCATCTGAAGCTAAGCTGATGAACACCTGGCCCCGCACTGGAAGCTCCCTCTCCACGCCCGCACAATCCAACCAGGGCAAGGATTTGCTGTGATCTTTGTCACACCAAATCCCGGTTTGATAGGAGAGCTTCGCAGTGTGCTTGGCTCCCCGTCCGCTGCTAGATTGCCAAGTGCCCTGGACAATAGTGCCCGTGTTTCCGCCTGCCTCTGTGAAGGCAATTGCAAGGTGTTGCACAGTGAGCTGTCTGCCAGTCAGAGGGAAGCACCAGGGGGCTGAGAGGCAGTTCCCCCCCGTGTGTGGGACTGTGAACCACAGGGAGACGGTCCCCT
Source organism: Emydura macquarii macquarii (assembly GCF_026122565.2). Lineage (NCBI taxonomy): Eukaryota > Metazoa > Chordata > Testudines > Chelidae > Emydura > Emydura macquarii. Next base: position 1,600,995 of record NW_027132084.1, on the reverse strand, counting down.
TTCTTCTTCCCCAGAGCACGGCCGGGCTTCAGGCCCAAGAGCTGAGCTCGGGCTTTGCAGATCCACGTGTTGGGTGCTGGGCGTCTCTCTCGGTCGAGCAGAGCTGGGTTGGCGGGGCAGTGCTTTTCCAGTGGAGGGCCTTGGCCTCTGAGCTCCCGCCTCCCAGTCCCACCCTCAGGCCTGCTCTGCCAGGCTTCGGGAAGGGAAGGAGCCTTTGTGCGAAGGGGTGAGCCTCTGCATTGTCCTGCACTCTGGGGTCAGGTCAGAGGTGATTGTTTTCCAAGCAGATAAGTACCTGGCTGAGCTCTGTGGGTTCATCCCGCGGGGTATCCCGACGAGCAGTGCTAGGGCGCAGCTGCCCATCACCCTGGCGGGCAGCCGGGGGCTGGCCCTGGTGTAGCACAGATGTGGAGCTGGCCAGCAGTATCTGAAAACGGGCCTTCCCAGAAGGCGAGCCATTCCCGAGTTTCTCCGCCTGACGCAATAGCCGGAGATGGGGATTTGAAGAAGCAGCACGGGCCGCGTAGTGCGTATCGTGCGTTCCTCTAACACCTTTTAGCCAACAAAAGCACATCATAGCCCCTCAACCTCAGAGCACCCCCCGATCCAGGCAGAGGGCACACCTGCCGCTAAACGGAGGCAGAGAAAATAGTCAGGTGATTTCCCCAAGGTTCCCTGCGTAGCTAAGGGCAGAGCTGGGAATACAGCCCAGGCGACCTGGCCGCAAGCTCTCTGCTCCGCCGCTCGCCTGCCTGGTTTCTGTTGCTGGCATTCGCTGTTCGTTGGTCTGATCTCATTACATCCACCTCAGGCGGCCCGGTGTGTGACCGTTCCTGCAGCGTGACACTCCAGGCAGGGGTGGGAAAGGCTTTGGCTTCAGACACAGCAGCTGTGTCCCCTACTAATTTTGCACTACGTGGCCCGGCTTAGCTTTCTGTTTACTGGAATCCCAACCCCAAAGTGATTTCATCCTGTGTGTGTGTCTCCCTTCCAGGCTCTCTCTGCCGTTGAGTGGCTGTGGATTTATGGAGGTGCCGGAGAGCAGCTTTGAGTATTGCCACGCACAACATTGTGTCCACTGAGGAAGGGTCTCTGCTGGCTCACCTGCCCCTGGGTCCGTGCCCTTGGGTTTAACCATTCAAATCTCCCGTGCATGGCTCTCGCAGCCAAGGGACTTCTGCTGGCTGCTGCCACAGCCTGATCCGCTCCGGGCCCCCGTCGCTGCTCCTAAGTATTCCACCTATCCAGATGGGGTAACGTGACGCAGCGAAACGGCACGCCAGGAGGTTCCCCAAGGCAGAGGCCTTCCTAGAGGGGAGAGCAAGGAAACCGGACGGCGCAGAAGGCAGGGAAGGCGGTGGCTCTGGATTGCACACACACAGGAAACTGACACTACAAAGGGAGATTATTATTTTTTATTATTTTTATTTGGCTTCAAGCACAGGGGTTTTTTTTTTTGGTTTTGGTTTTTCTGGTGTGTTGGGGGATCTAACACACTCCCAAGAGCTGGGAATATTTGCACAACATTTGTGTTGGGGTTTTGTTTTGTTTTTTAAATTACTTTTTTCCCCCAAAGGAACTCCAGGGCTTTGTACATCTCGCCCTTCTTTCTTTATTTCCCACTCCCTCCCTCACGTCACCATGGCCCGTATGAATCGGCCTGCGCCAGTGGAGGTCTGCTACAAAAACATGAGGTTCCTGATTACCCACAACCCCACCAATGCAACACTCAGCACCTTCATAGAGGTAAGGAGGCAAAGGGAGCGGGTGGTTCAGGGAGCTGGTAGCATGTTATAGAGGTTTGAACTCCTAGGGACACCAGTTCAAATCTAGCTTCAGCCAGCACGGCCATCCGTCTGGCCTCTGTGAAGTGAATTTGCTGGTCTCCATGTGGTTCCCATCAACTAATGCCCACATTGCGCACACCACCATAATTGGCATTCTCAGCAGAGAAGCCAAGGGATTCAGTGGAGGAGGAGTAAGCTAGCTGCACCTTGTCTGAGTGCAGCCCATTGGTAAACTACAGAGGAAGCTTGTACTGCTTTTGCCTGTTTTGTGGGTAAAAAGATGGGCTAGTGGTTACATTGCTGGACTTGGACTCAGGAGATCTGGGTTTAATTCCTGGCCCCGCCACAAGCTACCTAAGTGCCCCTGGGCAGTTCATTTAATCTCTTTGTGCCTCAACTCCCTATCTGTAAAATGAGGGCAGTAATACTGTGCTGTCTGCTCTCACCCATGGTCTGTCTTGTCTGCTAGGATTGTAGGGTCTTTGGGGCAGGGACTCTATGACTGAGATTTAAAAGTAAAGGGAATTGGGCATTCAGCCCTCTAGGCAGCTCTGCCAGCCCCGCCCCACGTGTATGTGCAGCCCTCTCAGCACAGCTCAGTTGGTGCCGAGAGGTGGTGCTGTAATACAGGCCATAACACTCCTCCTTTGCCGGTATGTCAGTCCAGAGCCTTTCCCCCCGGTACCTTGGGACTCATTCTGAGTGACCCGAGTTCTGAGCGCAGGGCAGCCTGTCACCTAGCTCTTTGTTTGCCGAGGAGGGGAGCACATCTTGTAATATCTGGATCTGAAAATGGAGGTTGCTTTCCCCGTTGCGAGTACTCACCACTAAGCTGCTCAATCTTCATAATACACAGCACCATCTTCACAGCAGTTTGGAGGCCTATTTTCCGGACAGAAGCGCTTAGCCACAGATAAGGGATCAGTGTGATCATCTGCTTTGACCTCATGCCTAGCACAGGCCATAGGACTTCCCTCCACTAATTGCTGTTTGAACTAGAGCAGATCCATTCAACTTTGATTTTAAAATCTCCAGTGATGGAGAATCCATCACCATCTGGGGATTTGAATGTTGTTCCAATGGTTAATTGCCTTCCTTTTTTTAAAAAAAATAGTGTGCCTTCTTTCTAGTCTGACTTTAGCTTCAGTTTCCAGCCACTGGATCCTGTTATCCCTTTGTCTGCTAGATTGAAGAGACCTCTTATCAAATGTATGTTCCCCATGTGGGTACTTGCAGACTGTGAACAAATCACCCCTTATCCTTCCCTCCGTTAAGCTAAATAGTTTGAGCTCCTTGGCTCTGTCCCTGTCAGACGTTTTCCCTGTTTTAATCATTCTTGTGGCTCTTCTTTGAACCCCCTCCAATCTATCAACATCATTCCTGAATTGTGGTTACCGGAACTGGACACAGTATTCCAGCAACAGGTGCGTCAATACCAAATACAGAGGTAATAAAATCTCCCCACTCCTGCTCCTGTTTATACATTCAAGGACTGCATTAGAGGAAGTCTGTCTCAATCTAGTATACCCAGGCTCCCACTTTTGAGCTTCTCTTTGTATTCTCCATGACTGCACTTAGCTGACTACATTGCTCTGCAAGTATTTCTGTGGCTGCTTCTGCAGGAGGAAAGAGGGAGGAGTTGGGATATAGTCGATGACCTGACTGTAATCTCCCTTGTCATGCCAAAACCTCCAAGATGTGGTAGAGTATCCATGATGTTTGTCATCTCCAGATCGCTGTGAGCCATTCTGTTCATGCTTAGCCTTCTGGCATCTCAGAAGAATCAAAGACGCATCGCATCGAAGAACACCATTGTTCATTGCTTTTGTACCTCAGCCTCTATCAGAGGCAGAACTGAGATGTTCTTGAACTCAAGCTGTATCGCCGTTTGAGTCAGAGAGCAGAGAAACTGCTTCGTTATAGCACTTGATCACCGCAGCATTCAGAGTAAGCTCCTGTCTCTGTCCACACACGTGCACCCTTCCCTGCCCTCCACCTCCACCAGTTGTGGAATTTTATAAATTACAGTCTTCCAGCCACAGCCCAGTAGCTCCTATTCCTCATTAGGCTTAGCAGGCTAAAGGCGATAGAGATGCTTGCCTAGCGATGCATCGCACAGATAACAATCTTAATGAGCTCACTGGCTGGGCTCTATATCACGCCGGCAAAGCAAGTTATTGCAGCGTGCAGGGTGGTAAAATTAGTAGTAGTGTGTCTGGCATTATCCGCCGCTTCCCACGTGTGTGGGAAAGGAAGGGTGCTGCTTTGACAAGAGCCGTGTTCTTCCACCAAGGAGAGAGAGTTTTACTCTGTGCTCACCAAAATGGAAAAGGCTTCGATCTGAAAACGGAGTTCTCCTATTCTGAGCCTATTCTGGAGCTGAGTTTATTTCACTTGCTGGTAGCATTTGTGTGGCTCTGGCTTCTCCATTAAGATGTATGTATTTTTCCTTCTGGAAACAGTTGCAGCTGTGCAGCGCACCTTATCACCTTGCATTCATCCCAAAGCAGCTGTGCGCAAATGCAGGGGCTCTCCCCAGAGGAGCAAGGCTGGGGGGTGGGAAAGAAGAAGGATTGCTCTGTTCAGCGTATTTCCATTCACCTTCCATTGATCAAACTGTGGACGTGGTTTGGGGGAGAGGCCGGCCAATGACAGCATGAATGCAGATTGAATCCCACGCTTACGTGCGCATGTTCTTCTGTTGATTTAACACGTGACATCCCCCCATACATTTATACAGCATCTGCCATTCCAGAAGATCTCAAGGCACTTAACATGCAAACTGACTTCATCTACCATTTGAAACAAGCCCACCTGTGGAGTATTTGTGTGTAGCGGTTGGAACATGGAGTAGTATCTAGCTTACAGTTCTTTCTTCTGCACTGTCCATGGAGCATTCCACTTACTGGTTCCGTGTGAGTCAGTGTCACCTGTGCACGAGCTGTCAGTGTTAAGTCACTGCTAGCTGGGAAGCAGCACAAGTAGAATTTATTAGAACAGCGTGAGGTGACGAACACACAACTCTTCATGTGCGTTGCTGACCTGAAGCTGGAGATTTCAAGCAACTGGTTTGCGACAAGTTGGAAATAAGGAGGTTAATCACAAGCCATGTTTGTGTCATAAAATAAAACCTTGTTAGACCCGCTCTTTTCACCTTCATCTCAGGGTTCCCGGCACCATCCTTGTAAAGGCATGAGCCGGAGCTGTCTTGTAATGGCTTGCCCGTCAGAATGCCAAGCACTAGAAAACGGTCAGAAATGTTCTGAGGATGCTTTCCCCGGGACATGGCTGGTGCTCACATCTGAGCCAAAGAATAAACTGTTTGTCCCAGATGTAAAACGTAATCACTTTAGAGCCTGAGAAGCAAACACCTGCCGACACCAGAGACTTCCTTTTTACATGTGCAAAGAACCCCCCAAAGCAGGTGTGAGCCTCGCAGATTCTGAAGGGGGTGGGTATGTATGCTGTGTGTGGGAGGGAGAAGGAAGGGGAACGTTTTGAACGTGGTGGGAGGAGGGAGAGCAACATAAAACGTTCTCTCTGTGCTCATAACTTTGAAGCATTTGGTATGAGAGTAGATTTGCCACATTCAGGCAAGAAGCAATTCAGATGATCTTGTGTAAAGTGTAAGTCAGTTGATTTTGTCAGATCGAACTTTGAGGCCAGTCCACGCCATGCTGGAAATGGACCAAGTCTCTGACTGCCTGTAGCATCCAAGTAAATTTCTTGAGGGATGTGGCAACAAAACATCTGGGTGTGTCAAGAAGATGCCCAATGTAATTTGCAAATTCCTTACTGCATTGGTGAGTGAAACTGAAACAAGTGGTGGACCCAGAACCTATAGAGGAGAATCTCTCACATCAGAGGTGGGGTTTTTTGCACAGCATTGTAAAAGGAAATCGAAATTCTTCCTTTTGAAGAGTTGCACCTGCATAAGTGAGAAGGGCACTGGGGGTTAGACACTGCTTAGTTTAGGCATAGACGTAGAGCAGCAAACTGAAATGTAGTTGGGTTTGGGGTTCAATTAGATCGTGTACACTTTAGCCTGCACGTCATGTTACACATTGTCTGGCTCCCAACTTTCATAGAGTTCTAGATTCTAAGGCCAGAAGGGATCATTGTGAACATCTAGTCTGATCTCCTGCCTAGCACAGGCCACAGAGCTTCCCCAGACCTTATTCCTAGAACATCCAATCTTGCTGAAAAAAATTGTCAGTGAAGGAGAATCCACCTTGACCCTTGTTGTTCCAATGGTGAATTTCTCCCACTGTTTTTAAAAAAAAATAAAGTCCAACTTGTTTTCAGTCTGAATTTGTCTGGCTTCAACTTCCATCCATTGTATTGTGTTAGACTTTGTCTGCTAGATTGAAGAGCCCATTATCAAATATGTGTTTCCCACAGACTGTAATCAAGTCGTTTTCCTTCTTGGTTACCATGTTAGGTATAGATTCTGATGTCTACCGTTGAGTGTTAATAGCCACTCTTACATTACAGAGTGCTCCTATTATGCATGTGTTGCTTACAGGGACGTAGTCAATTTTAAATCTGTTCCATTTCAAAAAGAATTTAAAGTCACTTCAAATTTTACTCCCATGCAGAGCCCCCGACCAGATTTTGTAGTTTTCCAATTAACTTTTTTTATTTTATTTAAATGGCTGTCCTCTTCTCTCTTGCTGTGTGAAAGACAAGCACTCAAACAGCCCAGGAGACAGACCAGCTGACTGGAAATATAAAGAAAGCAGTAAAACTTACTATACACGAAGCTGTCAGATGCACAAACCATAAAGAAATAATTATTTTTCTCTCGTTATTTATCATAATCTTCAGTGTTACTTGCAACAATAGTAGGTTAAAAAAATTAATGTCAAGCTGGCAGTCGTTCAGAAAGTGTATTCCACTTGACTCAGTGGCTCCACATCTGGCTCCAGTGGATTGTATGTGTCATTAATGTGTGTGAGCACGTACTGGCAAACTGCTTGCTGCATTGAAATCTGAAGCAGGTGTCATCACTTCTAAGCTGTGACTAGCTTTGTTCGTCAGGTTTATATTTTTTAACGAGCTGTTCGGGACGTGCAGTAAAATATCACCAGAGCTGTCACCTGCACTCGTTAGAAAACATAGTGGTGATGTGAAAATGGTCATGAGAATTGTAAGGAACCTGCAAAATGTTAAGGGCTAAAGTCAGCCCTGACATAAGCAGAAAACAAGGCCATTGACTTCGGCCCCCATTTGGAGAAGACAATTGCTCTGTCCTCTGAGCACCTAACGTTGGGTAGTTGCATGTTCACAGCGCGGTCACGCACTTTTACACTGCAAGGGACAAAGCTTGGTCCAATGGTTCAGATGCTAGCCTAGGACTGGGGAGACATGGGTTCAATACCCTAATCTGCCATAGACGTTTTCTATAACCATAGGAAAGTCACTTAGCCTCTCCGTTCCTCAGTTGTAAAATGGAGGTAATAGCACTGCCCTACCTCCCAAGGATGCTGTGAGGATAAAATGGCATTAACACTGGGGTGATGGGGACCATATAAGCATAATGGATAGTAATCAGAACACACTGGATATTGCTTATTAGATGGTCGTTTTTGCATTCTGAGGTGTTAGTGAGACTGATTTCCCCCTCCCCCTCCCTCTCCCCATGATAATCTGTCTATACCCAAATATTTCTGCATGTTTCCCACTGCTTGAGCAGTTAAAAAATTGGCCTGGCCAAAGCACTGGAGGAATATACTACAGACAATAACTGCACTGGCAGAAGATAATATGGCTCATCGAATTATAGAAATGAAGGGCTGGAAGGGACCTCGAAGTCATCAAGTCCAGCCCCCTGTGCTGAGGCAGGACCAAATAAACCTAGATCATCCCTGATAGGTGTTTGTCCAACTAGTTCTTAAAAACCTCCAGTGATGGGATTCTACAATCTCCTTTGGAAGCCTGTTCCAGACCTTAACCTACTATCTAACCTAAATCTCACTAGTCGCAGATTAAGCCCATTTCTTCTTGTTCCTACCTTCAGTGGACGTGAAGATCAATTGATCACAGTCTTCTTTAGAACAGCCCCCAATGTATTTGAAGACTGTTATCGGGTGTCCTTCCGCCCCCCCAGTCGTCTTTTGGCAAGACTAAATGTGCCCAATTTTGTAACCTTTTCTCATAGGTCCGGTTTCTAAACCTTTTATCGTTTTTGTTGTTCTCTTCTGAACTCTCTCTTGTTTGTCCACATCCTTCCTCAAGTGCAGTGCCCAGAACTGGACACAGTACTCCAGCTGAGACCTCACCAGAACCAAGGAGAGCAGGACAGTTACCTCCTGTGTCGTATACACGACACTCCTGTTAATACAATAGACGTTCTCCTCCATCTCTCCCTTCCGGAGTGTGCCTGGATCGCTGCTGTTGTGCACCGTGAGCATTTTACTGAGGAAGGAGGAAACTTGCAGGATTTCACACTTCGTTATATTATTGTTAACGAGGTGCTGCCGTAATATACGTCATGCCCCGCGCTGAGATTCGGGCCCCAATCTGCTAGCACTGGACAAACCTAGAGCAAGAGACGTTCCAAAGAGCGAGCTGTCTAAAATAGGCAAGACAAGGGAAACGGAGGGACTTGCCCAAGGTCACTCAGCAGGTCAGTGGCAGAGCCAAGAGTAGAATCCGTGCCTGACTTCCGATTAGGGATGTGAAAGGTTAACCATTTAAACAGTCATCAGCTGTTTAAACGTTTTAAACAGCTGATCACCATTTGAATTGGGGGGGGAGCGGCAGCTGGGCCGGCTCCCCGCTAGCGAGTGGGGGGAGGCGCGGAGCCCAGCATGGAGCCCAGTGGGGAGTGGAAGGGAGGAGCTGCAGATGGTCTCAGCTCCTGAGTGAGAGCTGCCCGAGTCCAACATGGCTTCCTCCTCTCTCCCCGCCTGGCATTTAACCGTTTAAACGTTCTATTTTTAGAACGTTTAAACAGATTCTTAATTAAACTCATTTTTTACATCCCTGCTTCCTCCCCAGGGCCCTGTTAACTGAACTAGTTGTCACCTTTCTGCTGCAAACACGCCCTGGGGAAAACCGGTGCAGTGTCTGCAGTGCAGAGGCAAACCCGTGTTTGATGCAGAGCACGAGGAAAACGCTCTGTAGCAGAGGACAAGTTAGAGAGTGCTCACGTTATCTGTGTGTGGAGCTAAAAATTCGCTCTCTGGTATTGCTCCGTTGAGCACCTGGGACCATAGCCAATGTGCTGTTTTTAGCCCTTCATTTTCCTAGAATTGGTTATGTTGTCCTTGAATGTTGATTGGTTACATGGGCAACAAGATGAGCTTTTGCATACCTCCTTGGATTCAAAATAAATGTCCTTGCTTGTGTTTACTACTTGAAGGAGCGGCGAAGGTGTCCTGCCTCTTTGGCTGTCGCTTAAAAAAATCCCACTCTTCCCTACGCCAGATTTTCTATCTTTACGCCCTGTGATTTAACACAGTGGTTCTCAACCAGGGGTACACGTACCCCTGGGGATATGCAGAGATCTTCCAGGGGGTACCTGAACTCATCTAAAGATTTGCCTAGTTTTACAAGAGGCTATATAAAAAGCACTAGCGAAGTCAGTACAAACTACAATTTCATACAGACAGTGACTTGTTTACACTGCTCCATATACGATGCACTGAAATGTAAGTACGATATTTATATTCCAGTCAATGTATTTTATAATTATATGGTAAAAATGAGAACGTTAGCAGTTTTTCAGTAATAGCGTCCTGGGACGCTTCTTTTGTATTTTTATGTATGATTTTGTAAGCAAGTCATTTTTAAGTGAGGTGAAACTTGGGGTACGCAAGAGAAATCAGACTCCTGAAAGGGGTACAGTGGTCTGGAAAGGTTGAGAGCCGCTGATTTCATATTTGTCAGCCTCTTAACCTCGTTTACGTGAAGGTTTTTGTCCAAGTCTCTCTAGGCAAGACACAGGGCTTTTGAACACAGTGTCATGTAGCTGTGTTCTGAGCAGGGTTAGATTCCAGTAGCTGTCATAAAAATATGTTGCATTACAGCAGTGCTTAACGATCTACAGTAAGATCAGGGCCCCATTGTGCTAGGTGCTGTACAAATACAGAACAAGGGATGCTCGCTGAAGAGCTGAAGTGGGCATGGAGCAATGAAGTGAATAGAACCCAATCTTCCTATATCCCAGTCCACTGCGCTGACCACTGAACTACACTGCCGCTCATTGTTACAAGAGCCCCAGGTATGCCAAAGCCCATCTGTGCTAGGTGCTGTATAAACACAGAACAGAAAGACCAGCCCTGCCCCAAAGAGCTTAATCAGCAGAACTACATCAGCACTATAGTAATTATTGGCAGATTTGATAAACATTTTCTATTACAGATATGCCCCTTTATAAGGACCTCCGATGTAGGGAAATGCACCGTCTAGTGAGGTCATGGGAAGATCACTCATGGTGAGGTTCCTGTTATAGTGATGTTTAGAAAGGCATTTTCCTGCGTAGGAAAAGGGAAACTTTGCCATTCCAGTACTCAGCACTTACATAGCTTTCCCACCTCATTGTACAAATACTAATTAATCCTCACAACGCCTCTGCCAGGCATGTAGCACGGTCCCCATTTCACGGGAGGAAGGGTGGATCCTGGCTGGAACAGCCAGTCATGCTGGAGAATGCTAACAACTTGGTGTGAGTAGGAAGTGATATCTGGCTAGAATTAAGAATTAGACACCAGAAAGCAGGTTCGTTTGGTTTTGTTTGTAACCCTTTTGTGTCTCTTTCACTCTGGCTTGAAATCACTTGACTCTACGTTCTTTGTTAATAAACTCATTCCGAGTTTTACTGCACACCCACTCAGTGTTGTGTTTTAAAGTGACATGTCTCGCCCCAGCTGACCTTTCAAGCTGCTGTACGGATCACCTCTTTGGAGGCATCCAATTTGCTGTTACCTCTGACAGTGTTCGGCAAGAGGGACTGGATACTGCAGGGGGAGATGGATTTGGGGAGACTCAGGACCAGAAGGGTTGTTGGGGTCACCCTGTAGAGGAGTAACTGGGTGATGGAAATGTGACGCTGCCAGACGTTGGGATCAAACCTGGGATTTCTGAAGTTTGGTGTGAGGGCCTCTAGTGCATAAGCTAAAAGCCAGGGGACTATTAGCTAAGGCTATAGCAGACTCATTAATCTCTACATGGTCTAGATGCCACTGGAGGGGACAGGGCACCACACCAAGCAGGCACGGGTTACCGAAGCTGGGGGTGAGACCTTTATGTTGTGGGCCTGGCGCTGATGTTAGCGTTTGGACTTACACAGCCGTAGGGCACCTGAGGTTACTGGGCAGGGGGCAACAGAACCCCTTACTGGTCTGGCTGACCCCCCAAAGCATCACACGGATGCTGACTTGCCCAAGGTCCCAGAGAGTTGGTTTCTGCCAGAATTAGCCAGGAGTTTTGGTTTACGCTCCTGTGCTCAGACCACGTGCAGGCCATGCCGTCGCAGGGGTGCAGCTGTGTGTGCTGCAGGATTTTGTTTTCAGGGCTAGCACTGGAAAGGGGCCAGGGGAAGCCACATCGGAGGGGCTGGTGGGAGGATCAAGGGGATAATGAATGTAAATGTGGAGCGGGCGAGGGCGAAATAACTTCTTGCAGCCCTGAAGCGCTCCCTGCACATGCGGCCGTGCACGTTATGATTCTGACTCAGCAAGGCGCGGAAGCGTGGGCACAGCATGTGGCTCCTGCTGGCACCCATTTCAGTGCCTCGCTGAGTCCGGGCCTGTGTGTGGAAGGAGAGCCACACAAATAGCACTGGTGAGAAGAGAGGGCGGGTACCTGTCTCCCCTCAGGTAGAATTGCTTTAGAGAAGATCTGCCCGTACGTAAAACGTCTCCCTTCCCTCCCTTCCCAGGATCTGAAGAAGTACGGAGCGACAACGGTCGTGCGGGTGTGTGAAGTGACCTACGACAAGACGCCCCTGGAGAAGGACGGCATCACAGTAATGGTACGTAGCCTCTTCAGGGCTTTGGTCCTCACCGTAGAGTCCCCTGTCTAGTAGCCCCTTTCGGTCTCTGCACCAGTTTGAGGACGGGCACAAGCGGCTGCGGGAGGCAGTAGAATCTCCTCCAGGTCCGACTGGGCGTAGCCAGCCTGTTACAGTGCAAGGGAGATGGGCTAGATCAGTGCTCCTTACCTCTGGAGTGACTGCACGCTCTCTGTCCTCACGCGGGACCTCCCCTTTCCCAGGCAGAGCCCACGGCCTCCCTTTCCGATGTGTGCCTGCTATAACCCACGGCAGAGCCAAGGCCACGCCAAGCCCGGCTCGGGTTCAGAGCAGCCCACGTTCCACTTGGGACTGAAAGAGGCGGGCCACACCCAGGCATCGGCCCAGCAGAGGGACTAGACAGCCGAGACTAGAGAGGCTAGACGGCTAGTCGCAGCCAAAAGTAATAGCACTGACTTACATAGCCTGAGCTGCGAATGGTGAGAGCAGATGCCTCTGCCGGGAGCCCCTTCTCTACCCCAGGCAGTGATGCCCGCGCCTAGGCAGTACCTGTTGCTCCTGGCCTCTCCCGTATGTTTCAGTTTTGTAAATACTTGCTCTGTTGCCATCACAGACCTTCCCAATGACGTCTCAGCTAGCAGCTGCCTCTGAAGTGGCGCCTCTGTTCAGCGCCATAAGTCGCTGCTGTTGTGTCTCCGTTGAGGTGATAAAAGTATAGGAGTGCTCAATTGCTTTGTGACTAAATGCTGTAAAGATGCTGATCACTTTAAAGGGGAAAGGAATAAACCCCAGGGTTTCCACCGTCAGCTGCCGCCTTGTATGTGCCCACGCCCCTGCAGGAGACCGCACCGCTTTAAGAACAGATACACGGTTACCGCTTCTAAGAGAGGGGTGGAGTGAGCATAGGACTGGAAGCCAGGAGCTCCTGGGACCCGAAATCTCTACCCTGTTATGACAATATAGATCCAGAACCCGCGCGCACACCCCTGCAGGAGTAAAAATAATGGAGGCAGAAGTCCAGCAGCAGAGGGAGGGCTATCCAATGTATTGCACCCAATGCAGCAGGTATGATTACCTGCCTTGTGGGCAGGTGGCTTATGTGTCTGGTGCATTCAGTGCAAGCAGCACATGGCCCTTTGAGACTGAGCACGGGCTCTTGAGACCAGAGTAGCTGAGCTGCAGGAGCTAAGGAAGACAGAGAGGTACACAGAGGAGACTTCCCAGGACACAGTAGAGCGGTCCCATCCACAGTCGGACAGCCTCTGTCCCTAACCTGTGACTGTCAGAGGAGGGGACTGGACAGCAGGAGATGGATCACTCATTACATTTCCCTGTTCTCTTCATTCCTTCTGGCACCGGCCCCTGTCAGAAGACAGAATACGGACAGACCACTGTTCTGACCCAGTATGGCCAGTTATGGAGTAACCTTCTGCCAATGATGGTGTTAGTCCACATTCACACAGGTTTGTCTGTGCAGAATTGGGCCTCGGAGTTGTAACCCGGACTCTTGATTCTTTCTGTGGCTTCAGGCAATACACTTAGGCCTTGTCTACACTACAAAAATGTGTCAACATAAGATATGTCGGCTTTCAGCCACCGCTATAATTATAGCAGAGCGGTGAATGTATGGCAGCCCCTCCACCGCTCTAAGGGGACGTGGTGTCTACAGTGACACTGTGTCGCCCTCGCTCTGCCGATAGAAGCCCCATGCCTCTCGACGAGGGGGTTTTATTGTGTCAGAAAAAACAGGGCCGTTTTGTCGGGGGGGAGGGGGATGACTGCAGTGTGTTCACCAGCCTTGTTTTATCGACAAAAGCTGACATTTGTCAACAAAAGCGTCCAGTGTAGACCAGGCCTTAGTCTCTGTGTGTGCACATTCCCATCTGGAACACAGGATACTTATTTACTTCTCTGGGATGGGTGTTTTGAGGATTAATTAGTGTTCGCAAAGCTTTTTGATGTTGAGATGTGCTAAATCGGTGCTAATTAGGACAGGCTCCAGTCAGACATGCCCCTCGTCATGCTCAGGGCTTGTCTAAACACAAAGATGTGCCTGTATAACAGTGCAAGTTCTGTGCGTCAGCCAGATCTTAGTCATAGCGACATAGGAGACAGGAGGGACCAAAGTTCACCTCTGCCGGAGGCTCCCTCCCACCAGTTGCACAGAAGTGATGCAGTGAAACATGGCTCTGTGATCCTCTTGCAATGCATCAGACAGAAATGAGGAATAAAGCTCCCGGCCAACACTTGGAGAGGGGAAGAGAGCTCAGATCGCCTGACCTTAGCTAGCTTGAATGCTTAACTCTTTGCGTGCATGAGTACGTTGCTCTGGTTGTGTCTAAATTCATTTATACTCTGGAATGCACATTTGAAACTAGACTGGCCCAAATGTATGTCAGGTGAAGTAGGGAGACAAGCCTGTCCTGACAGGGAGACTGCCCAATAACCCGTCTTTATCAGCTGTAGGTTACAGGATTTTATACACTTTGGCATGCCAGTCAATGCACATTCCTTTTGTCATTGTGGAATCCCTGTATGGATGGATACTGCCATGAACCACTTTCCTTGCGACCAGGAAACGTACAATTTCTAGAGGGATTTCAAGCCCTAAAGGTATAATTGAAGTAACCACAGAACTACTGGTGTGAAAGCTTCTGGCAGGAGCTATCAGTGGAGACCAAATGATACACTTTCGAGCACTAGCACGCATGATGGCTCCCTCTTTTTCCTTTGGGCTTTGCGTTCCTATTCTAAAATCTGTGTGACCGGGGAGAAGTTAGTGCAGGCCTTTTTCTCCTCTGCTGTCTAATGCTAGGTGCAAAGGGCAGGTAATTGAAGCTCTGGAAGCCTTCAGAACCAGTTAGTGTGCTTATAAATTTGTAAAGTCCCTGGGCTTTAACACTTGGAGAGGAGGACTTGTGCAGACAGGCTGCATGGATGCCACATGCTAGTGTCAGGCAGAGCTGTGCTTTCACAGCCAGCCTGGGTTTCCCTGTGAGCTCTAGCTTGCTTCTCATCGACCTCAGCTCCTCTTTTTCGGTATCAGATAACCCCCTGGAAATCCTGTGTCATTTTTCTAAAGCTGGGTGCTTCGCTTCCTCCCTCCCTGGAACCTGCTAGAAGGAGTGAATGTGCATGTGCGAGCAAGGAAGAGGAGAGAGATTTCTAATGTCCCAACATCTTCAGCTGCACGGAAGCCAGGTGCAGCTCTCGAACAGCTAAGCACCGCTGCTTTATATCCAGACCTTAGCGCGCCTTGATCAGAGACACCTTTAAGGATGAGCAAACTCACCCTTTAAAAGACATCCTTGAGGCTGTGTGTGTGTGTGTGTGTGTGTGTGTGTGTGTGTGTGTGTGTAAGCAAAGGGAGCAAGGTAACAGTGAGGACAGTTTATTGAGGCTTTGTGTATTTAGCTGCATTAGCTGTATTTTTAGGGCATCGTGGAGCCCCCTTTCAAGCTGGCCTGATTTTTAATTTAGTTTTAAATGTCCCTATTGTGTGGCTTTGGCAGCTGTCTGAGCTCTTGGAATGGCAGCTGAGCCTTTCTCACCCAGTGAAGCTAAAATTCTGTCTCCTTAATAAGAGGGTTGTAACGAACGCTTCCAAAACAACACAGGGGAAAGGGGTGTTTTTAACAAGAGGGCAATTCCAGAAAAAGCAAAGCCTTGAATTTTTCTTGGAAGCAAATCCAACTGCTCTTAATTAAAGGGAAAAGAAAAACCCCGTACAAGGGGAGGCTACAGGCCTATTGACTTTCTGGGGTTTGTCTTGGTTGCAGCATTCGGAGGCTGCCCTATGAAAGAGTGGCTTATTTCTTTATTCCCCCCTCCAGATACGGACTCGAGATGCAAAGTTTGCCTGCCCTTTTTTCTCCCCAAACTTTGTGGGTGTTCAGATCTGGAAGTTTGAGAGACGGCCTATTCATGCCGGGTAGGGGGAGCTTAGATCAATCCCATCTCTGCTTCTTATTGCAAGCCTGTTTTCCTAGTTGAGATCATTATGGTTAAAGCTGTTCAGTTTGGGCACCCACCTAGACCCATGGACCTTCAAGGGAGCCCCAGTGCCCACAGACAACAGGCCAGGATTCCCAAGGGTATTGAGAGTTGGCCACGCTCTGTCCTTGCGGCTTTGGAAACCATGAAACCGTTTTTCTGCATGTTTCCTGCTAGGCATCTTGCCCCCTGGCTGTCTGATGGGTGACTGAGGTGGTGTGTACAGCCACCAATCACTGCTGCCCAAAACTGTAAGGTTCCGCCCCCACTCTCCCCTCCAGCCACTCAGGAGACTTTCCAGAGAGACCTGCCCATTGCAGGCCAGTGACCGTCATCACGGGAAATTCTGTGGCTGCCAGTCTCCTAGCACCGGGATTTAATCCGCAAGCCCAGCGCTGCTACCATGAAGCTGGTTCTGCTCCGCTGACGGCCTCCTTCAAACCCTTTCCGCCGTTTGACACGTTTCTCGGTCCCTGAGAAAAGTTTAAGGCTCGGTTTTCGACGGCAGCCCTTGGCTTTTTGTGCCTCTGTTCTGCGTGTCCCAACTGGCAGCAGAGTCAAGTGCTGAGCGCCCTCCACTTCCGTTGGTTTCATTTGGTGTGAACAAGCGACAACCGCTCTGCAGATCCAAGCCCCTGGTGTCTTACGCTGAGCACCCAGTTTTAGAGGCACTTCTTAAAATGCAGACGTTCCCCTCTGTGCTGTGAATTGATGATATGCCCGGCAACTCTGTAGCTCACTGTTGGTCATTCCCAATGGCCTACTGAAATAACTGGAATTCAGACTGCAGATTCCTGCCAGGGCCCCACAGCCTCAAAACTGGAAAGAGAAGAAGGCGGAATCAAGTCGAGTGGGGATGATATTAACATGATCTCCACTGGGAGCCGGAAAACACCCAGGGTTGTAAATGTTCCATTCCTCAGGGAGTGACGCTGCTCATGTTCCCCGCTTGTATTGTCTCATCCAGAGGGTATGAAAATTACGCTTTATTTTTTGCTGTCTCAGCAGTTGCTGAGTATTCAAGGCAGTCAGTCAGCAAAAAGCCGGCATAGATTTTCTAACTGCCTAGTCTGACTTTAATCAGAAATAATTGAAGATGAGGTCAGGCATGAGAGCCACGCTCCCGAGTTCTTACAGGTCTCTGCCAGGTAATCTGTTCAGCTCCCTTCCTCAGTAATGCGCCTGAAACGCTGAGGGCAATCGGACGTTCTCTCTCCAGAACAGACGGTCGCTCTCACTGCGTTATATATGCACATCGGATGCAGAGAGTGTGTGTGGTGTTTGTTCCCTACCTGTGGCGCTGACGTCCAGGAGTCGGATTAGCGACTAATGTGAAGCTGGCACACCTGGCTCACTTAAAATAAAGCAGATGGCAAGAAGCCCTTATCGCTAGCGCACAGGTGAGACTGGAGAGACGACAGGTCCGTCCCGGTGTGTGCCAAGGTGACTGGAGTGTCGCACGTGCGCGTCTGAGAGGAGCACGGCTGCATTACAACTCCAGGAGCGACGCGTTGGGAGGATTCTGGAGACCAGGCCGGGGGGCAGGGAGGGCGGTGTGTGTCTCAGGAGCATAGTGTGTTGTCTGGCGGGGATGAGCAGTGAGCCGTATGACTCGGAGCGTGGCTGTCTGATCCACTACACAGAACTCAGACTGGGATACAGAACCAGCCGCTCGGTCAGCTTCTAAACCAGGCTGCTGAGGGCCGGCCAGTGAGGGCAAAGGGGGGATTTGGAAGTAAAAGTAGAAGGAGCTGGGGGAGATCAGATTTTGTAGGAAGGGGGAATCTTTGGGGGCCCTTTATCACTTTTTAAAATATATATCGTTTCCCCAAATCAGACACGCTAAATTAGAAAAGGCAGCTCCATAGCCTGGGCTTCCATGTGTCCTGTTGGTCTGGCAGACAAAGTCCACAACAGCAGAAGCTTTTTCAACTGTGCGTTTTACACACTAACCCCTGTAAAATAGGCCGGCTGAACGCAGACACCCATGCACTGCCTGGGGGGGCATTCCTGCAACAGAGCTTGCAGCAGAACCAGCTGGTTAGGCTGGGAAGCTGACACCGCCATCAGTGGCCCATAAAAAGGCAGAATAAATAGCAAGGGGGCTGGAGTGGGAGGAATCCTTTGAAATGACTGTGAAGCCCTCCTGGTTTCGTTACCCCGCAGTGCTTAAAGCCCCTAGCAGCTTTCATTTCCCTTTCCCTTTTAAACACGTGAGCAGCTGTCACCCAGCTGACAGCTCTCTCGACCTGCCTGGCTTAGGGAGAGGGGCAGCTGCCCACTTTCTTTGGGGCCGGTGGTGATCTTTTGCCCATCCAAGCTGTGTCAAGTGAAGATGTTGTACGGCCTCCGGTCCCTGTCCCCCACCGTGTACTCTCTAACTCAGTCCATTTCTGCTCCACTATAGGCGAGAGAGCCTGTCTGTTACTGGCCCGCACCAGAGAGTGATTCCACCATCTGTGCTGTGGAAGGCAGAGTTGATCAATGCAGTGCAGAGGACGATGTTGGATGTAACTCCCGCCCCTTGTTTAATTTTTTCAGTATGCACCGTCTGCATGCAATAGTTCTAGCACATAATGACCCTGAGGTGCCCACCTCTGGGCTGCCCGTCTGCGGTGCTCTCCCAGCGTCTGCGGACGGGGCGCTCAAGGGATGAGGCCCGTTGAGTGTACGTGCGCACAGCACAGCGCACACAGCCCCAATACTCTGCCTGCATGCACGCGCACTGTTCAATGAGCCCCTTCTCTTTCGAGCACCTCCATACGCAGTTGCTGTTGGGAGCAATACGCAAATGTTGAAGCTACTCAACGCGGCCGTCCAGCTGCGGCTCGGCTGAGGGTTGCATGGGCACTGGCCATTCAAACGGAGATGGAAATGCTTCACGTTTGGATCTGTAGAGGCTGAGGACACCCCGTGGCCCTAGCGGTCTCAGATGACGAACAAAAGCGATGCAGTTGCAGTAAGGGTGTGATCTGAAACGGCTTAATTTGCAGTGTGCTTTGCTTCCGGGTAGGATTCAGAAGTGGTGATTACTAGGCCCTGCAATGAGACTCGTGCGCCTATCAGACCCGGTCCCTGTGCCGCACAATGCAAACCCGGTTGTGTAGTAAGATCGCTGGGTTTCTCTCTGAAGGAGCAGAAATCTTTGTTCTGCAAGCTTGCCCCCATGTGACGCTGTGCATGACATGCATTCAGGAGGAGTTTAAGAGGCTTTTGAGTCTCTCTTGGAGGAGAGACGTGGCAAGGATGAGTGTGTTGGGAAACTTTCCGAAGCAAGATAGAAGGTGCCAGTACATCTGAGGCTTTTTGAGGCACCATACGAACTCCGTACACAGTGTTCTAATCACATCGCGCTCGTTCCCAGGGGATAAGGGATGTTCTGAGTTGAACATGTGCTGTACAGATCGAAGACCTGCACAGAATTTCTGCAAAAGAATAAGTGCTTTTCGGTCTACTATTCCCCATTTTATATAGCCTAATGGGAATGACTTATGCTTACTACTTCTAACCCTCGATCACTTTAAGCTTAACAGCCTGATAAACCATGCATTGTGGTCACTCTCCATCCCTGAGCTGCAGCTTCCTCTGCGTGGTGAGAAGGCAAAGCGCTTTCAAAGCACACACAGTGTCGCTGCACAAGAGATGGGATGACTTGGGCAGTCGGATTCCCTAGTGCACAGGGCACCAGTTCTCCAGCAGTGCGCTGTGGATAGTTGAAATTGCATCATTGATGTGTTTTGTTTTGTTTTTTTTAAAAAGTCGACAGGGTTTTTTATGACCTTACAATAGTGATGACTTCAGCACAGGGCTTTAATGACCACATACATTCTTTCTGCTCTGTACAGCATTTGCAATGTTGAGTCATCATCTGCTGCTTGGGATAGGTGCTCTTCATACATAATTATAGCCCATAACCCCAGAAGTAGATACATTATATTTTATTTGTGTTACCCTGGTGCCTAGAGGTCCCATCCACGATCAAGGCCCCATTTTGCAAGAGACAGTCCCTTCTCCAAAGAGCTTTCAGTCTCAGTAGACAAGGGCAGGCTGTGGGTTGGAGAGGAAAGAAGTGAAGTGTCTCTCCCAGGGTCATGCAACAGGTCACAGGCAATGCTGGGAATAAACTTCTCCGGACTCCATCCCATTTTACTGACTGGACCATGTTCCCTTTCTAGACTTGTCACCAGGTCCCCTCCATGTAGACCAGTCCACCAGGATGAAGTTGTCACACTATACATAGACTCTCTGAGGCATGTGTATTTCATTTCAGATAGGTCAGCACATCGTCCTCCCATGGGCTCTGTCTTCACACTGGAGCTCTCTCGTGAAAGATCTGATTAGAACGTTTTGAAGACACTTGGCCTGTTTTTGAAAACTGAACTTATCATGAAAAACTGTGAGGAGTGTGTGGATTCCCCGGCCTCCAAAAAAAAAATAGTTTAAGAAAAGTTTCTGTGGAAGCTTTTAGTGAAGGGAAAAAAACCATCAGATTGCAGGAATGCAACTGAATACAAAGAAAAAGACTAAAGGGGAAAATAAGCATGGGTGTGAAAGCAAAATGGAACGAACGACCGAAAAGAGAAATGTCAAGCTGTGATCGTGTCTAAAATAGTTTAGTATGAGTGAAATTAGACTTGGTAAAAGAGGGAAAGAAAGAAATACTTCAGAAAAAGGGGAGAAAATGACAGAGGGGATGTGGCAAATGGCAGAGTGAACAAAGCTGGGATAACTCCATCAGTGCAAGCAGCCCCATCGAGTTCTAAGTTATATGCATGTTTGTAAGTCTTTGCAGGATGGGAGGCTTTGAGAGTCAAGTTCACCGCAGAACTGACTCATCACAGATTAGGGATGGAAGGGATCTCAGGAGGTCATCTAGTCCAACCCCCTGCTCAAAGCAGAACCAACCCCAAATACATCATCCCAGCCAGGGCTTTGTCAAGCCGATCTTAAAAACCTCTGAGAATGGAGTTCCACCACCTCCGAAGGTAACCCATTCCAGTGCTTCTCCAATCTCCTAGTGACAAAGGCTGCTATCAAATCCCCCCCTCACTCTTCTCTTCTGCAGACTAAATAAGCCTAGTTCCTGCAGTCTCTTCTGTTAAATTATGTGCTCCAGCCCCCAATCATTTTTGTTGCCCTCCGCTGCACTCTCTCCAATTTGTCCACATCTCTCTGTAGTGGACACACTACTCTAAATGTGACCTCACCAGTGCTGAATAGAGGGGAGTAATCACTTCCCTCGATCTGCTGGCAATGCTCCTACTAATGCAGCCCAATATGCTATTAGCCTTCTTGGCAATAAGGGCACACTGTTGATTCATATCCAGCTTCTTATCCACTATAACCCCAGGTCCTTTTCTGCAGAACTGCTGCCTAGCCTGTCAGTCCCCAGTCTGTAGCTGTGCATGGGATTCTTCCGTCCTAAGTGGAGGACTCTGCACTTGTTCTTGTTGAACCCCATCAGATTTCTTTTGGCCCAATCCTCCAATTTGTCTAGGTCACTTTGTATCTTATCCCTACCCATCCAGTGTGTCTATCATTCCCCCTAGCTTAGTGTCTTCTGCAAACTCACTGAAGGTGCAATCCACTCCATCATCCAGATCATTAATGAAGATGTTGAACAAAATCAGCCCCAGAACCAACCTCTGGGGCACTCCGCTTGTGACCGGCTGCCATCTAGACAGTGAGCCGTTCATCACTACCCATTGAGCCGAACAATCCAGCCAGCTTTCTATCCATCTTACGTCCATTCATCCAACCCATAGTTATTTTACTTGCTGGCAAGAATACTGTGGAAAACAGTATCAAAAGCTTTGCTAAAGTCAAGGTATATCATGTCCACCAACTTCCACCGATGTTTGTTTTGCAGTAAAATCCATTAAGAATTCTGTCTGAAAACTTGTGGATAAGTTTTTATTTGCAAGCACCGCCTGGGGTTTTAACTATTAGAGGCCCATTAAATTGCTGGGGGTGATGCGGTTCAACCCCCATAGCACTTAGAAGATGTGCTCATTTTAAGAGTCAAAATGTTTTGAGAAAAAGTGCCACAAAGGACTTGTAACTACAGAACTGTGTTCATAAAATGCACTAGTTTGTTGTGCTTTTGTCCTGATGGATTCAGAGCCGCTCTGCTTTGAAATACGGCTCGGTGAAATAGCATTGTGGAGTTTCCCCATTCGTTGTGTTGGAATAATTGACAAGCAAAACACCCAGCAGCCTTGCAAACACATTCAGGGCTCTGAGGGCTTGTCGGCAGTCAGGGTTGCATCCGTTCATCTAAAGTTATGATCCCTTTTAAACCTATTGAACTGAAATCAGTACAAAAGGTTGTGTGGACACTCTGACTTTGGTATAAACTTGGTTTATTTCAGTTTTAGCTTGTCAGTTAGAAACAGATTTCAGCTAGACCAAAATAAACTGCTCTGAACCCAAACACATCCACGTAGGTTTGCACTTGTATAATTAAACCAATGCAAACTTGTGTTTAGACAGCGCTTGAATCAAATTGGATTCTCTTTTACTTGCGTATCAATGCCAGTAGTCAAGTTCTACAGACCAACTTGGGGCCCTCAGTCACTCCTCTGCAACCCCATTCTCCTTCTCTTCTGCCCTTGTTGGCACCTGTGCAACTTCATTTTCAAACGTGGCTGCTTGTTCCGGGTGCCCGACTTGAGATGTTTCAATGGGGCCTGATCCCCAGAGGGTCGTCACTTTATGAAAATCAGCCCCTTTAAGCTGCCTCAAGTTGGGCACCGAAAAATAACTCGTCATTTCTGAAATTCTCAGCCACTGTCACTATCTGAGAGTAGGACAGCACTGTAAATCTGTTGGGAAGCATCTTTCTAAACGTTCCTACTGATGATGGGGGCGTAGACTCGCCTAAAGCTTTCATTCACTTAAGCTTGTGTGTGCAGTGAAAATGAGCTGTCACAATGGGTGGGGGTCTGTAAATGACATAGTGAACAGTTTATACACACAAACACGTGCGGCTTTCTGAAAGATCTAGCACACCCCGCTTTGCTAAGGGCATCAACCCCGCTCGTGAGACTCAAACCAACCAGAGCTTTTGTTCCATGAAAATTATGACAGGAGGACCTGCTGTGATCTGAAATTGGGGGCAGAATGAGCAGTAGCCGTGGAGGAGCGAAAAGCTGGAATAACGCACGGCTTGTGTCTTTTATGTGTGGTGCTGCCTATAACCTCAGATCCGTGGTCCAGCGTGTGGGATGTACATAGCAGGGGGGTGAGGGTATCCTGTGTCTGCGCGATGGAGCTGGGAGGCATACAGCTCTGTGTTCTGCTGCCACCCACGCTACAGATCAGAAAGGCTCAGGCCATGTACGGGGCAATCTGAAGCGTCATGGGATTAGCCGACTAATCTGCTTTAAGATGAAATAGCCATCACTTAGCATGGTAGGTAATTATCTGTTGAGGGTGCCTGACTCACAAGCTGTCCGTCCGCCTGTCTGTCTGTAACACAGCTTAGAATGCACCGAGTCACGCCAGTCATCAGCCCCTTCCCTCCCATCCGCCCCCAACAAGGAAAGCCTTTCTCCATCGCCAGCAGAGCTCTCCTATCTCTCTAGAAGCTTCACAACACCCTTCCCCATAGAGCAGCCCTACGGCCTCCCCCCCATATTGCTCATTATTCCCACTGCAGATTCTGTACAGCTGCATCCATCCCGCACGGGCTGGACCCTAGCAGGGCATGGCAGGATTCTTGGGGGAGGAGGGGCCCCGACAGGGGTGAGGTGGGAAAAGTTGGTCTCGCGTTTTGGGAGCTGGGAACTCTCCCTCCTTCCTGGCACAGCCCCCCTTCCCCAGTGGCCACTCAGAGTGGGAACTAGCCAGTTCCCATGCCATGTGCGTCAAATACGTAGCTGGTTTTCTACACACTCTCCCCAGAGCCTGTTGGATACAGAGCCTGGCACGTTGCATGAAAAGCATACATTGCGGCCCGACGCAGCTCCTCGCCAATCTTGGCTTCATGCTGCATGTCCTGAGTGGCTAGAGATGAGGAAATAACAATAGCACTAATTCTTACCACTCTCGCTTGAGTATTATTATGCATTAAACCCAATAATGAAAGGGAAAACTTGGGCCATACGTTGCCTTACTGCTGGTATTGGCTGTACCCAGAGGCCTCAGCCAGGCTCGGGCACTGTCCAAAGAGCAGGTGGTCCGGAGTTCGGGTCCTGTGCTGCTGTGTTCACAGAGAGCCTCGCTAACCCGAACAACCCACTCGTGCCTGTCAGTTGTGTGGTTGGTGCCTGCAAGACAACAGGTGGCTGAGGCAAACAAGCGGTGGGGCGGGGATGGGAGATGCCCAGGGATGGAAGGATGCCATAGCATAGACAGCTTGTAGCCAATCAGAAGCAGCGATCCCAGCTCACAGCCCCTGCCTACCCGTTCCTCTGTATGTGTAATCGCTGTGGGCGATACGATTGCCTGTGAGGGTAATCTGTGTGTGTCGTGCGTATGGAGACCGAGACCAGAGCGGGGAAGGCAGCAGGTTAGCTTGAATCTAACAGCAGACTTGCTTCGTAGGCAGCCCGGAAGGGGGACAGCACACCTACCTTCCCGACAAACCCTGGCCTCCCTCACATGGGTCACAGTCATCCCTGGTACGTGTCTGCTCTGTCCCCCTCGTTAGCTCTTCACTTGACTCGCAGTAACTCTGAACCGAGCCATGTGAAGAACAGTGTCCCTGCGGCTTCCTGGGACCCTAAAAGCCCGTGGTCAGGGGTGTGCACAAGGGGTAGCAAGCAGGGGCGGGGCCCCCACCAAAATCTCAACATGTCCCTGCAGCCCAGGGAGGGAGGAAGCAGCAGGGTGGCTGGCTGCCGGCTGAGCTCTTCCTGCCCCCACCCCTTATAGCTGCAGCCTGTTGCTTCTCACAGTGCCCCCGCCTCCACCCCGTGACTCGGTCTGCAGCAGTGCTGGGACTTTAGCAACAGGGAAGGAGAAGCAGCAGGCTGCTGCGGTAGGGGGTGAGAGGAGCAGCTTAGTCGGCAGCCAGCCACCCTGCTGCTTCCTCCCTCCCCGGGCTGCAGGGACATGGAGCGTGCCGCTGCCAGGGGGAGTCGCTGCCCCCTTGTTGCTGAGTGTCTCAAGAAATCTGGGAGGGAGATCACAGGGCCCTTTAATTTGTGTGTGTTTAACGTGCCCCTCCAAAAGCATTTCAGTTTCAATTTCTGCACACACCCCTGCCCTTGGTCTTGACTCTCCGCGGATCCTGTCCGATGTGCAGGGCCAGAGTCTGTTTATGGATTCATAGCTCTTAAAGCTGCAAAACCTCCGCACTGGTGATCTCGTCTGACCTCCAGCCTAACAAAGGCCCGAGTGCGGCATCCACCACGCCCGTAGCTGGTGGTTGAGCGAGGGCAGAGCTTTCAGGAAGACAGCCAGTCTTGAGTTAAAGGCTTCAAGAGACAAGTGAGCTGTGCCCAGGGTTCCTGGCTTCACGGTTAGCAACGGTGTGTCATAGTGCAATGCCTTGTTGGGCAACGTGGAAAGTGATTTCATTCCAAGTCTCATGAATGAGATTTCCAAACGAGAGGATGATTTCAGGAGGCCCTACAGTTAAGTGCCAAACCGCAGGCATCTTAGAGGGTCCTGGCTTCCAGGAAGAGTCGCGCACTTGGCCTTTAAACATCCGGTCTCTTTCAGGTGTGTCAAGCTGGGTGTCCGAAATCACTAGCCATTTGGCCCATGGCTGTAACCTGATCTCCCAAAGTCCTCAGAGGGCTGAACACGGGCATTCATTACCTGTCCGATACGCCCGGCAGCTGCTTGGGGCGTGCTGGAACGGTGAGGCAGTGAGGGCATTGCTTCCTCCGCTTCCTGCGCGTTGTCTGCTGGGCTTCTTTATTTCAGCGCCCGAGCCAGATGTTGAAGCACGTGCTAGTTCTAGAACCCATCGCATCTGCGCCCTGGAGTCCTGGATTGTATCCGCCAGCTCCTTTGTTTAGCCAGGAACAGGCAGTGAGGGGTAGGGACAGGGAGTGCTTGTTTCAAGTTCAACAAGGGAATATTGTGGTTTCGCTATCTGTATCCATCTCCCTTGTGGTGAGAAGCCTCCTCGTTTTACCGTCCTTCTGACCTTGCGTGCCCTTTCCCCAGAGAGGGGAGGGCTAGCCTTCCACTGGTTGCTTAATTGTGCTTTGATTGGTGTCAGTCTCCGGGACGCAGGCCAGCTCGCAGGCTCTCTTTCGGTGGTCGGGATGGGGCCGGAGGGGGAGGCCTTTCGGAAGTTGTAACTTTTTGGCTCGGGAAGGAAGTCCGTTTTCCTCCGAGTTCCCGCTCCCTGTGGCTGTAGCCGGCAGGGTCTGAGCCAGCAGTCACTGTTCCCACCCACACTCAGCTCAAACATCTGACCTGCAACATCTGCCAAACGCCGCATGTGTTTTGAGTTTATGGGGGCCGGAGATGGATTGGCCGCTCTCTATCTGTAGCAGTATGAGTTGGAGAAGGAGCCGTACCCTAGAAATGAACCTTTATAAGCGACATCTGTTACCTTCTGCAGTCAGGGCTGTAAAGTTACCCTGGGGGGCAGGCTCCCTTACAACTTAACTTGCTTAGAAACCCAGGATCCCCCTCATTACCTTCTTAGCTGTGTGTGGCTTTTATTGCTAAACATTTACAGCAACTCACTCCCGGATCTGAAAGCCTGTAATTACGAGCCTCACAGTCCCACCCTGGTGAGGTCTGTTCTTTCCCTGCACTTTTCTTGAGTAGATCTCCAAGGGCTTTACAAAGGAGCTCAGTATCATTACCCCTGTTTTACAAATGGGGAAACTGAGTCGTAGAGGTGATTCTCCAAAGGTCGCCCGGCAGGCCAGGGGCAGTTCTTCTGAGTCCCAGTACAGTGCTCTGTCCACTAGGTACACTGCCTACCAGTAATCCATAGCAACGAGTCCTTCGTACAGCTGAGGAAACTGAGTCACAGAGAGATGTGAAGCGACTTAGCCAAAGTCCGTGGCAGAGAAGAACAGCCCAGTTCTCTGGATCACAGCTCTACGATGGAGCTACACGGAGCTCCCTCCCTCTGTTGTATGGAGGACGCTGTGCTTTAGAAGTGTAGCCCTGGTGAAATGGGAGATTGGGGGAAGCTTCAAGTGCCTTCCTTCTCACAATGTTTTTAAGAGTGCTGACTTCATGTATTGTCGCTAACCCCTGCCACCTGCCCTTCGATTAGGACTGGCCCTTCGATGATGGCGCTCCTCCTCCCGGCAAAATAGTGGAAGACTGGCTCAACTTGCTGAAAACCAAGTTCTGCGAAGACCCCGGCTGCTGCGTGGCAGTTCATTGTGTGGCTGGCCTGGGCCGGTAAGTGAGGGCTCAAAAGGAGCCAGGAGCTCTTGGGAAAGGGACACATCTCCTGTTACAAGTAACGGCTAAATCCCCTGTAGTTTACCGAGCTGAGGGGAAGATAAATTCTCCCTCCTTTTCCCAGCTCTTCCTTTGTGCCCTGGGCCGGGCTGTGCATATCATCAGGCTTGGCTTAGAGTGGGACTCACCTTGCCCTTTGTAGTGTCAGGCTCCCCCATTGTTTGGAGGGGTTGCGGTGTCTTTCAGGCCGCAACACAGGAAGGGGGGAAAACCTTTTACCAAGAAAACGGGATCATAAAAATTCCGATCCTGGCAGGAGAACCCAGGCCAGGTTAGAGGGACGCGGTGGGGCAGCTCACGTCTTTTACAGGACCAGCGTCTGTTGGGGAAAGAGACAAACCCTCAGGCGACTCAAGCGCTCGAATTCGCAAGTTTGTCTCTTTCATCCACTGAAGGGGTCCAGTAAAAGATACGACTTCCCCCATCTCCTCTCGCTAATATCCTGGGACCAACACAGCTACGACAGCACTGCCCAAAGCAATGGAAGAGATCTTAATTCCTTAGGGGTTTTTTTTAAACGTGCTGGATTTCAACAAGAGACTTTTATGAGCTTCGCCTACGGGTCGCCATGATGAGAAATCGCTCATGGCAGGTGTTCAAAATAGGAACTCCGCTGGGTTCTTTGAGTTGGCTCCCCCCATGTGCGACTTGAATGTCCCCATGGGCTCTGCTTGGCTCCTTAGTTTGGGTGTCTGAATAAATAAAACGGTGGCATCTCACAAATGCCACCCACTTGGCTTTCATGGGAATTGGGCAACTGGATCCATGAGATGGCTTTGAACTCACAGCCCAACACTCAAGGTGTGAGCAGGTGGAGCGCACAGCGGCAGTTCTTTTTGCTCACTCTGTCGCTTCTGAAAGCCCTTGAAGGTACTTGGGGAAGGAATAAAATCAACTGCCTGGCCAAACTTGGGCAGGTTAAAGAGAGTGATGGCTTCATCCCTTCCCTGTATTAGAGGCGTGATCTGTCATTCCCTTGCTGTGATGCATGATAATGGGTTCTCTAGCCTGTCCTCTGCCTGGGAATGAATCTCTCTTTTGGTTCTAAGAAAAAACAGAAACAAAGCAGAACTCCAGGTGCAGGTTGTCACACCGCCATCTGCAACAGATTTTAATATGCTCCTGAAAACCTGTATTATTCACGTATTGAATTGTCACAATGATGTAGGTTTCACTAAGGTCTATCCTATAAATGTGGCTTGTAAAATCTCCCCCCGTTAAAACTAGAAGCCACTTTTCAGATACTTCAGTCTGGTTTGGTTTTGTTTATTTTGTGGTTTTTTGTTTTTGGTGTTAGGGTTTTTTTGGGGGTTTTTTTTTGCAAGTCATTTGCCAAATTCCTCTGAAATCAAAGCTGTGTTTTATAAGGAGAGCAGCAGCCAGCTGTAAACTCTGTCCTCGCTTTAAAAGGACTGTCATTTCTATAGGCTTTGGATACTTTGCGCCCCAGAGCTCCAACCACAGGTTAATTTTTGTGGCCAAATTACAAGGCCTGAAAACCAGAGTTTATATGGTGGGAAATGGCAATGAACACGTGATTGTAACCGTGCAGCTGGAGTTAGCTCTGGGAACCTACTGTAGGAGAAGCTGGATGCTGGAGTTTCTGTTTTTGTGAGGGCCCTGCATGACCTGGGACGCTATTGGTTTTCTTTGCGCGTTCATGATGGAGGGACTGTTTGGATGTGATTACAGTGGGTTTGGACAGAGTAAATGAATATTTGGGCTTTTTTGGTTAAATGCTCCTTCCACTGCTGGCATTTCTTTAATTAAAGCAGGCAGTGACTCCTCTCTTAATTCCTTTCCAGAGCTCCTGTTCTTGTAGCACTGGCTCTGATTGAGAGTGGGATGAAGTATGAAGACGCCATTCAGTTCATCAGACAGTAAGTGCCCTATAATAAACCCCTGCACTAAGTCGACAGCATAAAATATCCAGAGTGACATGGTGCTCTTGCTACTCCGTGCCGGTGTGCCCCAGGGAATAAATCACTGGTGCTTACGACGGGCAAGTCCTGTTTCAGAGCTGTACCGGGGGCCGGGAGGGCATGCACTTCGGAGGCGAACTCGTTAATTCCTCTGAGTGGTTGGGTGGACGCAAGGTGAAATAACCTTCAGATGCTTGCTTTATCCTCTCCCGCACTGACAGGAGATGGAGACAATGAGTCCCACGTGCCTATTGCCTGCAAAGAGAGAGGCAAGGAAGCCTGTCAGTGTCCTAGCTCTAAATTAGACACCAGCATCATATAAGCTTTAAAACCAAACCAGGCACTATATTTTTCTTTGCTTTCCCCGTGGCTGCACTGTGTTCCATGCGTCCAGCTGTCTGTCTGGGGTCAGTGTGTGTAGACCCAGCCCACCTTTTTTTTTGTGTGGTTGTTTTTGCTGCTCATCGGTTACTGCTTCCCAGCTATGTTGGTGGTTGTGGGCCAGAGGGATCAGGGAATAATTAGTCTGCTAAACTCCTAGTGACCTATTAATGCAGACTTCATTTTGGAGTCCGGAGTAGTTCATTAGCAGAGCGAGGATCCCCCAGGCATAGGGCTGAGCCTTCAACTCTGCTGCATTGACAGCTATTCGTTAAATGAAACAAAGATTACAGTGGTCCTGGGCGGTGAAATAACTGGGTCATCATTTGAGTGGATAAGTCTGTTTTTAGACCAGCAATCATCTTAAACAGAAAGCAGGCGCGGAGAGCAGTGTGAGTGTCATGCACTGTATGGGAGAACGAGCCCGGACGTGCTGTGACTTTTTTTTTTTTTTTAATGACTGAGTTTTATATCTTGCCGGTCTGCAGATCTGGGGAAGGGGCAGTGGGGAAGGGCTCGGATCTCTGGCATTCTTGGATCCTGGGAAACCCTCTGGAAGGAATTCTTGACCAATTCTGTTGGCTTGTGGCCCTCTGGCTGAGTAAGTCAGCCTGGGCTAAAATAGATGTCCTTTCTCATAGCTGATACTTGCTGTTAGCCAGCGTTTCTATATTCTTTTACAATCCCACTCTGGTCTTCAGAATATATTCTGCTCCATGCCCTGAAGCTCCCTTTTAGATTGCAAATATGTGGCAAATATGTTCTGTCTTTCCCCTTTCTCTGACACCAGCTATGACTGCAGGAGGGAGACAGGTTTTCCATGAACACCAAGTCAATCAGTCTCTGTCTAGGGTCCAATCCCCAGTTCCTGCCCCAGAGGACCAGTCCTACTCAGACGTTCCTGCTCAGTGGAAAGCTTTCTTTGTGTTTGCAGGACAGAGCAGTGTGAAATGCTTGAGTAAATCGGGGACTAGGAAAAGAAGAGCCACTTGGCAGATCCAGACCAACCCTGTGTTCTCTCTAGTCTGTTATCAATAGCAGTCCAGTTTTAAAAGCCCCTGAACCAGGCGGTTCCTACCACTCCCCTGGGTTAGGCTAATCCAGAGCCTAATAGATCTCGCTGCTAGGGTAACATGCAGCCTAAATTTCCCTCTGCTTAACTTCAGCCTAGGGGAGTTTGCTCCATCCCCTATGTCTTGACTCCCCAGGTAACAGGGTTAATGCTGGTGCGGCCAACTGAGTCTGAGAGTGAGGAAGGGGGAGAAATTCAGCTTCTAGGAACGAGCCTCCTGGCTTTGCTAATTGAGCAGCAACCTCTGGCTTTGAACTCCCAGCCTTTGAGGTGCCTGTTGTTTCCAGCACAGCGTTTAGAGCCCCTTGCTGGACATTGGCCCTGTTCATTTTTCTGGGTTCTGCCGCGTGGGCCCTGAGAGATGAGTGAAGCAGAGTGCTGGGGTGCAGGGCTGGTTCGGGGAGCACTGATGGCTTTCTCTTTGTGTTCCAGGAAGCGCAGGGGCGCCATCAACAGCAAGCAGCTAATGTACTTGGAAAAGTACCGGCCAAAGCAGAGACTCCGATTCAAGGACCCTCACAACCACAAGAACAAATGCTGCATCATGTAACCTCAGCAACTTCTTGCCAAAACACACGCGCAGACACACACAGGCGGGTCGGGCGGTGGAGTTGCGGGGAGCTTTGACTAGGTGGCGCTGAGCTTTCCTTGCAATGAGGACACTCTCTCTTTAAAGAATCACTGCACTTCTGGCCGGCTAGAGTCAAGGAGGGTAGCTG
Organism: Emydura macquarii macquarii; assembly: GCF_026122565.2. Taxonomy (NCBI): domain Eukaryota; kingdom Metazoa; phylum Chordata; order Testudines; family Chelidae; genus Emydura; species Emydura macquarii. The sequence goes on along the minus strand of NW_027132084.1, from coordinate 1,569,751 downwards.
GTTAGGCATCTGCTCTTGGTTTTAATGGACAAAGAATTAACCCATCATTCCTCCCACCCCCCAAAAAATCTCTCTCCCTCCTTCTCACCCTTTCCCCACATGCAGGCGCAGCTTGAGCTGATCTGAATTCTTTGCACAGAGAGTGAAAACCATTGTAGGACCGAACCCAAGTGCAGGAAGAGATCTGTCCACGCTGCGCCCCCCCAGGGGATGGGTTGTGGGAGGGAAAGTTGCCTGCTGCCTGGAATGGGATAGCCGCCATCCAGCGCTCTGTCAAATACATGCTGTGCCAGCCTTTCCCCTGGCTTTGCTGGATCGTGGGGAAGGATGTGCTCTGAGGCTGGGTTTCTGCACCAGTCACAGGCATTTTTCCCCCTCCCTTCTCTGTGCGATGATTTTCGTTAGGGCAACACCGTTACATGTGCTAGTGGGGCCCATAGGATTCAGGGCGAGTGGCTTGTTTTATTTCCCTAAAGGGTTCAGTGGAGTTGGGGTCTCGTCAGTCACTCAGGGCAGGGTGTCGCTGAGGGAGGAGAGGACACCGTACATACGCTGCTCCATTCCTGAGAACCAGTCCTGTGCTGAACGTCCCCTGTGTGTCCTGCAGGAACTTAACTCTCAGCCAGAAAACTCGGTTCATTCATATTTCAAGGGCTCTATTCCCCCTCCTGGCTACCCCCCTCCTTTGCCTGAAACGAATCTGGATGTAGAGTTCCTTTTCTCCTTCTGAAATCAAAGGGTCTTCGTTTGGGGGCAGGGGTTGTGCACTGGAGCCAGGGGAGATGGAAGGGAGTGCGCAGAACTAGGGCTAGCCAAGGGGCTCCTAGCCGGGCCGAGTGGGGCTTAGAAGGTGTGGACAGGCTTTGGACAGGTGTGTTCCAAAGCATATTCACCACCTACAACGAGAGACTCCGGGACTGGGTTGGGGCCGGGGGCTGACGGGAAGGGAGAAGAGGCAGCCCAACCATCTGAAGTGGCAGAGGCAAAGCATGCATGGTAATTGGGAATATGTGAAATTTGAGCTTCGTTCTTGGATCGTAGGAGTTTCCCGTCTGGTTCGGCTTTAGTGTAAGTAGTCAGGATGTGCTTGTTCCACCTGGAAAGCCGCCATGTGGCTGGAAGACAGAGCAGCTTTGTACACCAAGTGAACCCCCGGGAAGCACAAGGGGGTGGGGGATGATATTTCTCTTGAAATTGGTTGTCTTTTCCCCTCTGGCTGGGTCTAATCTCCCCCTTGGCACAGCGTCTGCTGCAGCAGGGTCCCGTTCAGGTAGCTAGCCCTCCGGTTCCGATTGCTCTGTGTGACGTCCGGCTTTGGCCATGACCCAGGGTTGCAGTTAGATAGCACAGCCCTTGGGCAACCTTCATGCAAGAACTAAGAGTTGTTGGGTGCTCTCCGGATGTTAGAAGCTGCTGCAGCCCTGGGCTCCCCCGGAGGGTTGGGGAGAAGCTGCGCCCCTCTCCCCTGACACGCATGTTATGGGTAAGTGCAATAGACAGGGAAGAGAAACACCTCAGTTACAGAAGGAAGCCAAGCCAGTACACTGGTGAAGCGGTGACTGCAGGAGAACTCTGCTTAGCCAGAACTTGCAGCTTTACAGGGGGACCAGAGGATTGGGCCTGTGCAGAAAGGTGCTACTATTCTTTCTTACCCCTTCCTCCGTTCTAAGGGACTCCAGGGCAGAGCGAGTGACAGATCTCCATGAGTCCCTGCCCACGTGTGTACTGTCACCTCTGACCTCTTTATTAAAGGCACAAGCTTTAAAAAATGTTTAATTTGTTGCTTGTCTGGTGATGGGAAGGAGAACAGGTGCTGCCGTGGGCAGCTTTTGGCTCAGACGCTGCCACTGAAGGCTGGCGGGCAGAACATACGGCAAGTGCCTAGAATCCCAGCTCCGCCACACACGTCCCCTGTGGCTCGTGCACGTCACGGGTGTGGGTGTCCGTGTCCCAAAAGAAGAGATGAGAGGGGCAGGGAGGAGGGATGAATGTCTGTCCACTAAGTGCCGAGAAGCCATCGCGTGTTAGCAGCGTGTTAAGTGGTGGTGCCCTCCTCGGCGCTTCCCGTGCTAATCTGCATGAACGCCACCGGGGATCTGGGTTCGGAGAGGGGCCAAGGCAGGCCGGTCTCTTGCATGCAGGTCCCATGGGGGGTGGGGAAACCCGGGGAGTCTCTCCCTTCTTCTGTGTCAGGGAGAAGAGGGCCCCATGTTGCTTCGCCGATGGTGAGGACTGGTATGGCCGGTTGCCATTGCTGCTGCCTGTGGCTGGGTATTTCTCGGAGCCCAGAACAAGGCTCTTAAAGGAGCCAGTCTCAATCACTCACTGCCAGCTTCCTCTTCCCTAGCCGGGGGCCGATTTGGGGTGCGTCTCTAACTCCATTTCAGGGACACTTCTCAGATGGGCAGCCCCAGGGAAGGGCTTTTTCCGTCCTTCCCAGCCCTCTGGCTGTTCCAGGTCCTGCCGCTAGCTGGCCAGTCCCACAGTATCTTCCCTCCCCCCCTTTGATATCCAGGAACTGTTTAAAATGGAGAGAAAGCAGCCACCGTCCCTTGCAGCAGATCGAACCTGCAGTCGAAGGAGTGTTTGGGGGGGGAGGGGGAGAGGTCCATGGGACCTCCAGGTCGATACGGCTCCAAGGAATCTAGCGAGAGGGAGTTCTCCACCCAGCAGCTGCCCTGAGTCCCCATCGGAGACCTCCCTGGCTCTGCAGAGGATGCTTTGCATTGGCTGGAGATGCGCCCTGTTGCTTAAGGCCGTGCGACGTGGGAGCTGGCCCATTTCCTCCCTCCCCGCTGCGCGGTTGAGAACATAAGATGCCAGTGCAATGCTAGCTCACCCCTACGCCAGGTGTGAATTTGGCCGGGGGGCGTGTGGCAGGTGAGGCAGCATCTAAGTGCTGATCAGTTCACGGGGCGGCTGGGCTAACCAGTCGCCCCCAGAGAGCTTGTGTTTATGGGTTGCCGATGACTTGTGTGGCTGACGTCCTCCAAAGCTTGTTACATGAAGGAGAGAGGAAGGAGGAGGAGTAAGGCTGGCTTTTCCGTAACGGCGAAGCTCCCCGGCCTAGGCCTGCTGCTGTTGCTGGCGGACACCCTTGGCGGTAGCTGGCTGCCATCTTTTGAAGGCAGAGCAGGCCGTGGTGCTGATCCGCTTGGCCCTCCATCTGGTCTTGAGTCGTCCTGGCGTGGGCGTTGTCGCTGCAATGCTTTCTTGCTGGAGGGAACGTTTCCTTCCCCAATCAAAAGGGAGAGGTTCCCTTCCTTCCTGAGCCGGGGGTTGGAGGTGACTCCCTCCAGACACCTCTCCGTTGCCATTGATGAGTGTGGGCCCCGGGACAAAGCTCTGGTTGGTTTCCATAGCAGCAGGACCGTAGGTCAGCGTGAGAGCAGAGGTTGTGCCTTTTTCTCCGTCCCCTCTAACCTGAGGGGCAGGTCTGGGGGTAAATGGGGGAATTGCCCTCCCTTAGCCCTCTACACTGCTATCTGCTTCCCAGTTTGTCAGCGCTATGAGCTTTTACATCTGCTGGTTCCCAGGTCAGTATCTCTGCCGGCCGGCACCTCCTTGTCAGGCCTCCGAAGCGTGTGTGGGCTCAGCAATTCATCTTTCCCATCCCACCACACAACCCCTGCAACTGCTGTTCGGCCAGGAGTGAAGGAGGCGCCGCTTTGCGCTGACGCCGGAAGAACTCCAAGCAAAACCGCGTGCAAGCTGCATGCCCTGGACGTGCTTCAAACTCGCCTTCCTCGCCCTCGGAGTCAGGGCCTGGCTTTGGCGTTGGAATCTGCTGTTACGTGCTCCACGCCAAACACCCGCCCCCAATCGAAATCCTTAATGCAGGCGTGCTGCGGCATGGGTGTGTGAAAACACATGGCGACAATTACGTCAGAAACACTGCAGGGCGTGCTAATGGGGCGGCTGTCCAGTGGCAGATTTGACATATTTAAACACCCATCCACAATAGGCTTTTTTAAATGTGTTTTCTTCTTGGCAAGGGCAGGAGGAAATTAACAGATTAAAGATGGAACGTATTTGCCTTCCGCATGTCGTCTGGCCCTTCTTCTCCCATCCGCTCCATTTCCAGGGCATTGCAGCTCATCTGTCGAGAAATGCTGGCTGGGAGTCCCCTGAAAGGGGAAGAAAAATACAAATTTCCCCCTCCTGAACAGAACACAAAAGACCTGAGGGCAGATGAGCCACAGCCCACTGCAAAACCTTCCTTCCAGGAAACCAAACCAACTTGTTCACGCTTGTTGCATCCAGAATTGAAAAGGTAGCAAATATGCGTGGGCCCTCTCACCTTCTGTGCTGGACCAACACAGAGCCGCTAATGGACAGGATTCTGCCTCTCTGCGTAATATGGGATTGTAACGTGCAGTCGTCACATCTTCAGTCAATACCCCGTGGGGATCAGAAAAGTACTGATTTCATCTACACCTTGGCAGAAATCGAAGCAGGACGGAGCCGATTAGTGTGGATGGGCCCGGGTTATCAACAATGCCGAGTGATTTGGAGTCCCTCTGTTTTTGGGGAGCCCAGCTTGAGCTGCCTTGACTTTCAAGAAGTGCTGAGCGTCCACCCCCAAAGATCAGGCACCATTTGAAGTCTCAAATTCTGGGCTCCTAAAATTGACATTCACCGGCCACTCCTGAAGATCTTAGCCGTGCCGTGTCCCAATCTGATCTCATAAGGAAGGCTTTAGAGACGCTTCAGGCATCTGCAAAGGAGCCCAGTGCAGCTTTAATGATTCCATGCTGCCCGTCTCCCCCAAACGCCGCCTCTCGAGTCACTGACAGCACCTCGCAGAACGCTTGCACCGAGGCCAGCGTTATTCTTCTGGCTGGTTCTGTGTGCCGTTCGCAGACAGCGATGACCTCAGGTGCGCACGTCACCGAGCAATCCGTCGCCTTCCCGGTGCCTCCGCGCAGCCTGCAGTGTGTTGTTCTGTAACTCCTGCATTTCTCTGCCAGCAGCTCTTCTCTCAGCCGCCTCTGCTCTCGGCAGAGATCTCCCACGAGCTCACTGCCTTTCCATGGAAGTGAGATGACACTGAGGTCCTGTCTGTCTACAGAGTCTAGAGTACGAGCTCTCTCCCCAGCCCTGTCCTTGATTCACTCCCAGTATTCTCCACGGTAGGGAATGCACTTCTCCACCCAGAGGGGCTCCTTAAATTCTCCTGGCGACATCCACGGTGGTTCTCCATTGTCCAGACTCCACGCTGCAGAAATCCCCATCTTGGTTCCTTCTGAAATTGGCAGATGTTCTACAAAGATGCCTGGGCCAGGAGAGTAGAGTGTGTGTGAGTATCGGCGAGGTTAGAGATGGCAGAGACCTACAGCAGCAGCCTGAAGAGGGGTTAAGTGTGGTGTTTAACTGATACAGGTTGGATGCTCTGTTTCTCTCTGGTTTTCTCCTGTCGGTTTAGTTGCAGGCGTTAACAAAAGATGCTCCGTCACCACTAGGGATTTGCACAGTCATCGTAGGTTCTCTTAACTTCTGCACCATGTTCTAGGAGTACATGCATCTCCACCCAGCCTGTCCCCTGCTCTCTGGGAGATGCCCACCCAGCTCCCATGAACTCCCTATCACCCTGGGTGTTTCCCCTCCAATCCATTTCACTAGCACATTTCATCTGGGCAAGACGCCAGTGGGATAGGGGCTGGTTGGGGTGGGTGTCAATCACAAGCTGCTGGAAGGGCCTGATTCTGCACCGTTGCAGTCAGTGGAAGCAAGATCCTGCCCTACCTGTGGGCTGGGGGAAGGGAACAGAGATTGTCGTGGATGTATCATGAGTTCCTCCTCTTCCTGCCTGGAAGAGGGGCTGCACAGTTCTGCTGCTGTGACCCGCCTCCATCAGGGCTGCGTTAGTCAAACAGCGGTGGGAGGGTGCTTGGCCTAGCCACCCAGATGGTCCCGGTCCCTCTTGGCCAAAATGCCTGGAGTGCGCTTGTGGAAATGTTTCTACGGCGGCAGCCTGGTGATGTGAGGTCCCTTCCTCACCGTAACCTTCAGGGTAACAGCCTTGCTGCCCGGGGTGAGCAGGAGGGGCATCATCACAAAGGCTTGGGGCATTCAGTGGTGATCGGTGGCGCAGGACAGCACGGCATGGCAATGGCCTCGAATCTAGTAGGTTGGTCGGGGGGAGTGTTAGAGCTCGGCCTGGTTCGGTTCTGGGAGCCCCTAAGTGCAACCGACTCCATTAAGAGTTCTGAGATCGAAGCAGTTGGCTCTTGTCTGTCACAGTGTGTGTGGTCTGAGCTCTGTGGGCTTTCTCTTTCTTTGGAGGGGAGCAGAAGTCACAGGCTAAGCACGCTGGTGGCAATTCTCCTTTCCCAGCACTGTAAATCAGAACCGATTCCTTTGACGTCATGGCGCGACCGCCATGTAGATGTGACGTGAGAGGAGACCACTGTCTCCGCCTTGCTTTGAGGATCAGTATTGTGAAATCCCTCGGAAGCCCCCGTGAGAGTTAAAGTGGTGACCAGCTTTCCAGGTCACTGCAAAACCATGCACCCCTTGCCTGCTGTACTTGGTTTTAGATGGACATCTCTCTCCTGTGACAGAACTTGTTACCTCCATTTGCTAAGTGTGTAGTTCTGGGTCTGAGGCACCTCTGCTTTTGGTAAGGGGGTGGGGAAGATTCTTGTTTTCTCGGGCTCACGGCTGGTTCAGAAGTGTCAGTCCCACAGAACTTCTCTGAACAAATCTATGAGCCTGCATGGTCATTACCGGCAAGTAGAAGAGATTGGGGGGAGCAGAGCTGGGGTTAGGATTGGGGAGGATGGGAAATACGTGTACAGAAAAGGGATGGAGTCTTAAAGATGCAGTTGTAAAGCCTGCAGTTGGGATTGTCTAGGTGGGATTAACAAAATAAACCAGAAAAAGTGCTCAGATTTTCCTGTTTGTCTCTCACATTTGCCACCATTTCTGGCTAGTAGCACTAGTCTATAACAGCCAACCAGAGCGATGTCTCTGCCTCCACTCCCCAAAATGGAACGGATGAGAAGGGCTGTCATTTCTCCTTCTTACCCCTGACGTTGCTTTATCATTTCAGTGGCTTGATTCAGGGCCTTACTGTTTTGCCTTGAAATGATGAACCCGGAAACAGCCATTCATGCATGCGGCATTTCAACAATCGCATGGGTCTGGTTCGAGGATGTTCACTTGTGATCCCCCCTCTCTCCCCCGGCTCCTTGACTGAGTCCTTCCCCAAGGTGACCTGCAAAGAATGGAAAAATCAGCTTTGTGCCCTTTTGTGCTTCGTGGTCCAGGATTTTCAAAAGTGGGTGTCTAAAGTGAGGCGCCTAAGTCCATTTTTAGGCAGTTAAAATGAAAGGGCGCTGTTTTTTCAGAAGGGCTGAGCGCTCGTCCACCCCTATCTTCAGTGGGAGCTGCTGGGTGCGGAGCCTGACTTGAGGTACCCGCTTCTGAACAGCTTGGCCGCAAAGTATTTTAAAAGGAAATAGAAAAGGCCTGACGTGTTGGGATTTTTCCTGCTTTGTCCACCCTTTCTTCCTCAGGCAATTGGCAAGCAAGCAGGTTTCTGATATTGGCGGCACCGTAACAACAACGTGAGAGTAGCTCAGTGGCAGAAGTGATTTGTGTACTTCTTTGGTTTTGCTAACCCTCATTTACATCAAACGCCCAACAAACATTTGGAAGAAGAGAACTCTTAGTTAAAGAATCGGTGCCCTGGCCACTTCAATTAAGGATAAAGACTGTTCCTGAACCACTTCTCTGGATTGTCCCAGCCAACTAGGGGAGAACCTGATTGACATTTCTGACGTTTCAGATTAAAAACAAAAAGCAGGAGAAATTAACATTGCTTGTCTCCTTTGTCTCTCATAAGGAAGCCAACAATAAAAAGGCACAAATTTGATCTGCAGGCATCTTAAACAGTATCCTTCTTCCCCAATGAATTATCTTAAATATTTAAATTCATAGCACTGACATTGCTCCAAACCCTAGCATGTATTTCAGAAATTCAGCATGATCGCTATAAACAGATACTCTCTGAGCAGCATATGAAGAACCTTTGCGCTATTCCTGAAGGAGAGGAATTGTCTAACTGAGCTCGAATGGGGGGTGGGAAATATTAACAGGAAGGGGAAGGCATTTCCTGTGTGTGTGTTCCAATGTTTTGGCTTCAAATGATCATGTTTCCCTTCTGTTCTCAATGCTTTGTGATTAAAAAGAAAGAAAAGAAAGAAAATAATAAAAGGCAACAGTCGTGAGGCGTGTGAACCGCCATTGTAAATGGCCACCTTTTTAACTCAGATTTGTTTCTACCTATTTAAAGAATGTGTATCGGTAAATTATATTACGGGTTTTGAGATAAAGCCACCACCACCGTGCTTGGGCTGAAAGAGCTTTCAGCGAGATTATTCCCATTAGCAGATTTGGGAAGATGCCGAGAGTCTCCTCTGTCCAAACAAAATGATGGGTAAGTTGCTTTATTTTTCAAAACTGACACCGGGAAGCGAAAGGAAGCTCCTTTTTTAAACTGCAGTTTACAAGTTCTTCTATCCCATTTGCTTCTAACCCAAGCTCAAGTACCTTCAGCTTTTGATCTTATTATGGATACTGTCTGGTGAGACGAGAATTCACCTGGCGTCTTTGCTCAGTGTGGAGTTATGGGACATGGGGCACCACGTTTTCAAGCATATAACCAACATTTTTAGGGGTTTTTTTTGTTTTGTTTTGTTTTTTTAAGTGTTCTGCTTTACTTTAGATAATATTCTCCCCAAAGAACTTGATTTCCCTGCTGTTTCTTTCTCTGCAAAAAAGAACTGCGTATAGTTTTCCTCTTAATCTCCATGGGCAATGTTAGTAGTATATAGAATAAGCCCGATGACTTTTTTGGTCTGAGCCATAGCTAAATTATTATATCCAGTGCTTTTATACCAGACAACATCACTTGGGGTATGCAGATGAGGTATAGGATCTTGACACTTTATAACCTTTTAAAAAAAAAAGTCTGTTTACTTATGTCTCGTGTAAAATTGTCTGCCTTTTAGTAATCACTTTTTTGAGTTTTATGAAATTCCTGAAGTGGATTATAAGGGGGTTTCGCCTCCAGCAACAACAGCAAAATCAAAATAAAAGGATTCACTGTTTTGTACCTGGTGGTGTGGATTTTTCTTTAGCGTCGGCCTTAGAGCTTTGTCTCGTGTACTACGTGCCCAAGCTTCTGTTGGGTGTTGCTTGTGTCACGGGGGCGCGGAGGGGATGTCTACGCGGCAGCGAGTCTCGGAGTCTGGGTTGACAGATTCAGGCTTGCAGGACTCAGGCTACTCCACTAAAAATAGCTGTGGGGACATGGTTCGGGCTCTGAAGCCTGGGGGGGGGGGGGGCTTCAGAGCCCGAAGTCTACACAGATATTTTTAGCATTGTAGCCCAAATCTGTCAAGCCAGGCTCTGAGGCATGCCGCTTCTCATTGAGTAGACGTACGCTTAGAAGCCCAAGGTGAGATCAGGGCCCTATCCTACAAGGCGCGGTAGAGACACACATTAAAAATTAATCCCTATCCCAAAAGCTCACAGTCTAAACGAGGGAGGAAGGACAAAGAGGCCCAGAGAGGAGAAGTGATTTGCCCAAATGACACTGCAGGTTGGTGGCAGAAGCAGGAATCGAATGCAGGTCTCCCAGTTCAGTGCTTTTTGTCCTGTCCTACAAGGTCCCCACTCCACCCCACCTACATCTCCACTCTTGTTCCTTACCACCGAGCCTTCCTTTGTGGGAATCAAGCCCAGCTTACTGTGTCCTTTGTCTCTGTGGCAGACAGCAGTGCCCTGGTAAGTTATTGTCTGCATGTTGGAATCCTCCTGAATCCTGCTCCAAGGTAAAAAGAGAAGAAGCTACAGGATGTCCACACGGGCAGTCTCCCCCCCTAAGGAAGGTGGATGAGAAGGAAGGAGTATAGACATGCCTTCAGAACTGCCGATTAGAGACCAGTACACCAGGAAACCAGCACTGCACGGTACATGTTGCTGTATCTTGATTTTTAGTAAGGCCTGTGACACAGCCCCATGTGACATTCTCATAAGCAAAGTCTAGATGAAATTGCTTTAAACTGGGTGCACAATTAGTTGGAAAAAAATGTACTCCGAGTAGTTATCAATGGTACGACAGGTGGGAAGGAAAAGTCAAATAAGATAAGAATGGCCATAATGGGTCAGACCAATGGTCCATCTAACCCAGTTCTCTGACAGTGTCTCTGACAATGGCCTGTCCCAGGTGCTTCCGATGGAATGAACAGAACGGCAATTATTGAGTGATCCGTCCCCCGTCATCCAGTCCCAGCTCCCAGTAGTCAGAGATTTAGGACCACCCAGAGCATGGGGTTGCATTCCTGGCTAATAGCCATTGATGGACCTATCCATGAACTTACATAATTCTTTTTTGAACCCCATTATAGTTTTGGCCTTCACAACATCCTCTGGCAAGGAGTTCCACAAATTGACTGTGCGTTGTGTGAAGCAATACTTCCTTTTATTGGTTTTAAACCTGCTGCCTATTCATTTCATTTGGTGACTCCTAGTTCTTCTGTTATGAGGAGGAGTAAATAACACTTCCTTATTTACTTCTCCACACCAGTCATGATTTTACAGACCTCTATTATACCTCCCCCCCCCCCACCGAGTTGTCTTTCAGTAACCGAGCCATTCCTACACCCCTTCTTTACCTCCTCCTTTTTTGTGTGGGCTGTACAAACTCTCATGGAGCAGGGTGTGGGCGGTCAGGCCTAGTGGTCGGAGCCAGAATCGGGAACCGGGGCTCAGAACTGGGGTCAGCAACTGAGCTGGGCCCCAGGGCCGGAGCAGACTGGAGCATGGCCGGAACAATCACAGCTGCAGGCAGGAGCGTTGACAAGCAGCTGACCAAGTGCTCCTGCTGGGCAAAGCCGCTCCACCAGGCAAACCATCCAGCCCATTCGGGGTTTCAGTCGCGGATCCCAGGCCCAGCTGCAGGCCCTCATTCGTCAGAGGGATTCTGTGGGGACCTGTTTCAATCCCATGCCTGCCATTGCACGGCCCAGGCCTCGGAAGACGAACACCATCGCCGACTCCAGGTGACTCTTGCCCACGTCTCGAACCCGAGTTTGTGAATTAAACAGGAAAATGAGCTTTTATCCAGCACCTGCTGGCTGGGGCAGACGGGCAAAGACTTTCTGTGCTGTTCTGCCGGGAAGCTCAGCCGAGGGGCTTCGATGTCGTTAAAGGAAAAGGCTGAAATGTAAATGCAGCCAAGACGGTGAGCTCCCGGATCAGTACAGCAAGGGCTGGGTGGGGTACGCGGGGCAGGGAGAGGGAAGCTGGAACTGGCAAGCAGGAGGCTCAGGAAAGCTTTTAAGGTGCGATGTGAAGCAAAGTGACTCATTGGCTCGGAGGAAAGGCGAGTACAGATAACAGGGCTGGAGTCGTCCTTGGCTTGCCCGTACCATCCCTACACACTTTGCAATTAAGATTGTTATCTAACCATTAGCTTTGAACCAGGCATTTGATGTTACATCTGCAAGGCACCAGCTGCCCACAGGTTTGTGCAGTAACAAGCTGTGCCTTCAATCAGCCTCATTACTGGTGCAGGTCACACGCCGGAGATTAGCTCCCAACCAGACGGCCTAAGGCTGCTTCTGAATGAGCATTTACATTTTATAGCAGTCGCCCTCCCCCTCAGATTTCAGGCTGTAAAATGCACCTCTGGTTTCACAACCCTCTTGCAGATCAGTCATAGAATCATAGAAGAATGGGGTTAGAAGGGACCTCAGAAGGTCATCCCGTCCAACCCCCTGCTCAAAGCAGGACCAACCCCAACTAAATCATCCCAGCCAGGGCTTTGTCAAACCGAGCCTTAAAAACCTGTAAGGATGGAGACTCCACGACCTCCCTAGGTAACCCATTCCAGTGCTTCACCACCCTCCTAGGGAAAAAGTTTTTCCTAATATCCAACCTAGACCTCCCCCACTGCAACTTGAGACCATTGCTCTTAGTTCTGCCATCTGCTACCACTGAGAACAGCCTAGCTCCATCCTCCCTGGAACCCCCTTTCAGGTAGAGGCTGCTATTAAATCCCCCCTCACTCTTCTCTTCTGCAGACTAAACAAACCTAGCTCCCTCAACCTCTCCTCGTAAGTCATGTGCCCCAGCCCCCTAATCATTTTTGTTGCCCTCCTCTGGACTCTCTCCAATTTGTCCACATCCTTTCTATGGTGGGGAGCCCAAAGTGACACAATACTTCAGATGTGGCCTCACCAGTACTGAACAAAGGGGAATAATCACTTCCCTTGATCTGCTGGCAATGCTACTAATGCAGCCCATATGCCATTAGCCTTCTTGGCAATAAGGGCACACTGCTGACTCGTATCCAGCTTCTTGTCCACTGTAAGCCCAGGTCCTTTTCTGCAGAACTGCTGCCTAGTTCGTCAGTCCCGAATCTGTAGCTGTGCATGGGATTCTTCTGTCCTAAGTGCAGGACTCTGCACTTGTCCTTGTTGAACCTCATCAGATTTCTTTTGGCCCAATCCTCCAATTTGTCTAGGTCCCTCTGCATCCTAGCCCTACCCTTCAGTATATCTACCATCCCCGCAGCTTAGTGTCACCTGCAAACTTGCCAAGGTTGCAACCCACCCCATCCTCCAGATCATTAATGAAGATGTTGAACAAAACCAGCCCCAGCACCGACTCCAGGGGCATTCCACTTGTGACCAGCTGCCAGCTAGACAGCAAGCTGTTGATCAGACTCAGTCCCATGTTATACTACCGTATATATCCTGACAACGCCGTTTTAGGCAGCTGTTAGTCTATAGGGCTGCCTAGAAATCATTTGCACCTGTTTTCAGTCTGGTCCAGCACTGGGAATCAGGAGATCTTGGTTCTATTCCCACTTCTGCTAGTGGCCTGCTGGGTGACCGCCGCCAAGTCCTGCTGCTTTTCTGTGCCTTGGTTTCCCCTTCTGTGAAAGAGGGTATTGTAATACAAGTAAACCTTAGCACTTGGGAGCCCCAGTCATGGACCAGATCCCCATTGTGCTGGGCACTGTACAAACACGGAACAAAAATTCAGCCCTTGGACCAAAGAGCTTCCAGTCCAGTATTAATCCATCCTTTGCAAGGCACTTGGAGATCTGTGGATAAGCGCTAAGCATCGTCATTATTTGGCTCCATCTCAGTTGCTATTAAACATTGTTCTCCCCTACAAGCTGGGACACGGGGTTTCGCGTGGCATCGCTGCGCTTACTGGATCCAAGACAAACGTGATCTCCACTCCCTTCATGCTGCCCACAACTGCCCTTTTGCAGTAACACTGGAGGTCGTTGCGTTGGTCAACGTTGGCAGTGCAACGTACCCTGAGCCCCTGGCAATATGTGCATCCGGGTAGTGCACGTTTTGCACAAATGGAAGAGCAACATCGACAGGTCAAGGTCTGTGGTCTTCTGGCTGGACATTCTTCGAGATCCATGGGTGGGAGTGCGGGTGGAGCTCTGTCCTTTCCTTTGGAATTCCACCCCTGGAGGTAAGTGAAACACCCTCAGTCTGTTGACCTTCTGGGGCTGATGCACAGCCCATCTGTTTGAGCAGGCATTGGTGCGTGGTTGGGTTACCTGAGCATGAGAGTCCCCTTTGGGCAAGCGCAATGGTTGTTTTAAGATGTATTGGTCACATGTGGACAAATTGGAGAGAGTCCAGCGGAGGGCAACAAAAATGATTAGGGGGCCGGAGCACATGGCTTATGAGGAGAGGCTGAGGGAACACGGCTTGTTTAGTCTGCAGAAGAGAAGAATGAGGGGGGATTTGATAGCAGCCTTTAACTACCTGAAAGGGGGTTCCAGGGAGGATGGAGCTAGGCTGTTCTCAGTGGTGGCAGATGACAGAACAAGGAGCAGCAGTCTCAATTTGCAGGAGTTGGGGGAGGTCTAGGTTGGATATTAGGAAAAGCTTTTTCACTAGGAGAGGAAAACGTTTCAGCGGCAAGGGTAGAAGATGCTTCAGTGGAGACCTGAAGAGATGTCATTATTCTAGCTAGTGCAAGCTGCAAGGAAGTAACCACTCACGCTAAATAGCTCCCTGGGAATCTTCTTCATAGCAGTCCTAAAAAATGAAGTGCAAATGACACACAGAATGTTCTTCTTTCTCCAGGACAGTTTCCTGCTGTCGCACTGGCTCTTCTCTGTACCAGAAGTGTGTGAGGTGTCAGCACAGGACCATGGCCAGCCGACGACTGGCAAAAAGTTCTGTGATTTCTCTGTAATGAAGCTGACCAAGTATTAGTGCCGGGTTCTGCTGCAAACTGCTGTGTCTTCTAAGGTGCTGTTCCACCAAAGCTTGTCCGCGACAGCCCATCACTGAGAGGTACGGGTGGTTCTCTTAGCGAAGGAGTTGACTGCCAACAGTAGCAGCCACTAAAAGCTTTCTCTCATTCCTCCCTGACTGCAGGTGTCTTCTGTTGCAACATCTCCCTTTGGGATTGAAGGGCATTGGACCCTGGGCATCAACTTCACAGCGAGCATGGATAGAGAACTGGCTAGATCATAGGGCTCAACGAGCAGTGATCAATGGCTCCATGTCTAGCTGGCAGCCGGTCACAAGTGGAGTGCCCCAGGGGTCGGTCCTGGGGCCGGTTTTGTTCAACATCTTCATTAATGATCTGGAGGATGGGGTAGATTGCACCCTCAGCAAGTTTGCGGATGACACTAAGCTGGGGGGAGTGGTAGATACCCTGGAAGGTAGGGGTAGGATACAGAATGACCTAAACAAACTGGAGGATTGGGCCAAAAGAAATCTAATGAGGTTCAACAAAGAAAAGTGCAGAGTCCTCCACTTAGGAAGGAAGAATCCCATGCACAGCTATAGACTGGGGACCGACGAGCTAGGCAGTAGCTCTGCAGAAAAGGACCTGGGGGTAACAGTGGATAAAAAGCTGGATATGAGTCAGCAGTGTGCCCTGGTTGTCAAGAAGGCTAATGGCATATTGGGCTGCATTAGGAGGGGCATTGCCAGCAGGTCACGGGAAGTGATTATTCCCCTCTGTTCGGCATTGGTGAGGCCGCATTTGGAGAATTGTGTCCAGTTTTGGGCCCCCCACTACAAAAAGGATGTGGACAAGTTGGAGAGAGTACAGCGGAGGGCAATGAAAATGGTTAGGGGGCTGGAGCACAGGACTTATGAGGAGAGGCTGAGGGAACTGGGCTTGTTTAGTCTGAAAAAGAGAAGAATGAGGGGGGATTTGATAGCGGCCTTTAACTACCTGAAAGGGGGTTCCAGGGAGGATGGGGCTAGGCTGTTCTTTGTGGTGGCAGATGACAGAACAAGGAGCAACGGTCTCAAGTTGCAGGGGGGGAGGTCTAGGTTGGACATTAGGAAAAAGTTTTTCACTAGGAGGGTGGTGAAGCACTGGAATGGGTTACCTAGGGAGGTGGTGGAATCTCCATCTTTAAAGGTCTTTAAGCTGAGGCTTGACAAAGCCCACGCTGGGATGATATAGCTGAGGTTAGTCCTGCTTTGAGCAGGAGGTTGGACTAGATGACCTCCTGAGGTACCTTCCAACTCTAATATTCTATGATTCTATGATTCATGCAGAGTTTTCCCTCGCGGTACTGGAGGACTGGCCCCACCCACTGCCAAGTTCGTGCTGCATGAGCGAGTATAAAGGGGAGAGACTGGGCCCTCCTCCAGTTCCTGCGTACTGTTAGTGGTGGTAGTGTTCCTGGTGAATAGCCACTCGAACTACCTCATGGAACTCAAAAAGCTCTTGGGAAGCTTTCTTTTCTTTTACTAGTTTATAATTTTAAGTGTATTTCTGTTGATGTAGCCTGGCTGTTAGGGCTTTTCCGGTTCAGTGGCTCTCAGGACCCCACCTGTGCTGGGAGAACCTATGGTCGTGTCCCTGGGCGTCAACCCTTGTGCAGGCTGCCAGAAACTGGGCCTGTGTGTGACCTTCATACCCCAGCCTTGTGTTTGGGTGAGGGCCACATCAGAGCTCGATGCTCTATCTGTTGTGGCTTCAAGGCTAGGACGAAGAAGATGGGGGAGGAGCATCCCTGATATAGCCTCATGGAGGCTGCCATTAGACCGGCGTCGGAGCCCCCTCTGTCATCTAAAAGGAAGTGCTTCAAAGACTCCTTCCCAAAGTGCTCCCCTGGTTAAATCAGCCTGAAAGAGGCCTCAGAGGATCCCAGGGAATCAGAGCCACCGGCCTCAGAAGCACAAGCAAAAGTCTGCGTCTGGCAGCTCAAAGGTTAGGGTGCAGGTCTCTTCCACAGAGGCGCCTTCAGGTACCAAAGGTACAGCAAACCCTTCGGCTCCCTGGAACCGACTCATTCAGCGAGATCTGAGCAGCTGACTTCAGTGTCCTCTCAGGGACCTCTGAGCCCAGCTACTTCTCCAGTTGTGGCACAACCATCTCCCCTGAGCACGGCAGGTCAAGCCATCCACGTCGGTACCTACCACGCCACAGGCTTATGCCATGGCTAGACACTTGTTATGCCTGTGGGCATCACTATCCATCACTATCACCTTTGCTTCAGGGTGAAGACCCTCTCTCAGCCCTGACGCCGCCTTCTAGACTGTCAACGTCGGCTCGTCCGTGGCACCCCCTGCCTCAGGCTCGATACTGCCACCTTCCATGGATCCCCCACACATTGAGTTTTTCCAGTAGCTGGGAAGCCGTCCATGCTGCCCACAGACCTGCACTCCAGACCTAGGTCTTGACTGAGGTCCCTGGGGATTCCTCCCAGCACCACATCTCCCTGGTTTTCCGGCTACTCCAAGCTGTTGTCGGACTCTGAAGTCGATTCTGAGGTTTCCCAGTATTGATAGCGTAGAGCTCACTCTTGTCATCCTTCTTGTTGCCAGGGCTCAGAGAAAGGTCCATCCAAGGATTGGGTCACTTGGGCCAGGCAAAACTGGGGCCCAGTTCGGTGTGTCTCCTTGTGGGATGCCTCCGGCTTCCAGATCTCCATCGTCTTGTCTGAGTCAATCTCCCAGGAGGCACACTTTCCCCACCAGCTCTGAGAGGCCGACAACAGTCGGTATGGAGCAGCCTCCCAACTCCCGTGCATTTGATTTACCATTGCCAGCTCTGTAACAGCCACTGTACACATACATACATGGTTCCTGATCTATTGGTCTGGTAGGTCCTTGTCCCAAGATCAGGCTCAGTATTATTAGAATTCCTGTTTAACTGGGAACCCCGACATGCAGCGTTGCAACACTCACAATTAGGGAAAACTGTCTGTATTTGGAATAGTTTTGTTACCACTATTAGCAAAGTTACAAACACACCAGCCCAGCAACGTAGGCAGAGAGAGTACAGAAGGAGCTGAGTATCCCTATACTCACATAGGGATGGAAGTAGAAAGGCAGGAAAAGGCCAGATAGATTCAGGCCGGGTGGCATGCCGTCCTCAACACAGAAGTCAAACCTGCTGTTTCAAGGCCTGGGGATGCCTCAGACCTGAGGAGGTGGAATGTGTCTGTGATCTTTGCCTCCCTTAGGTTGGTCAGCCTGACAGAAGCGGTAATATTGCTGTCTAGGCTGAGGAGAGGCACAAGGACTTCGGAACTGCTCTCAAGTCCTTGAGGGTGTGCAAAGCCTCCTGTGTTTTGGATGAGAACCTTTCGAAAGAGAGGTCCCCAACTGTCTGTTGCATCACTGTAGGAATTCCCAAGGATTTCAGCCAGGAGGAATGGTGCGTCATTACAGCTGTCTCCACGGCCCTGGCTGCAGAGTCCACTATGTCCAGGGAAACCTGCAGCACTGAACCAGCAACTGCTCCCTTTCTATCTTCAGGCAAGCGGGTGATGAAGTGGGAGATGGCCTCCTGCCAATTGGAGAAGTCATAGGTTGTGACAGTTAGCAAGTTGGAATTGTAGATTTGCCATTTTTAGTGTCTTTGCTGTTGGGTGGTAGTCCTAGCACAGCCCTGACGACTTCCCTCATGCACCACAGCCACAGCTAACGAGTCTGGGTATGATGCAAATAGAACTGTGCAAGCCCTTGGGACGGAACCTGGTATTTCCAGTCCATTTGTTTGACCACTGGAGGAGTGCAGGAAGGGGTCTGCCAGATCATTTTGACTGGCTGCATGATATCCTCTTTCATAGGCAGGACCACCTTCCCTCCCACAGTGGGATGGAGGATGGCAATGAACTAGTTTGTATTCTCCTCCATAGGCTCCATTGGGATGCCCAGAGAAGCTGCCGTTTTCCTGAGAAGCTCTTGATAGACTTTAAAGTCATCCAGCCCCAGAGAGAATGCCTCCAGCATCAGAGTCTGGTCCAGAGAAGAAGGAAAGGCTTGAAGCAGAGGCAAGGGAAAGGACTCCCTGGGTTGGTCTTGCGGGACGGTAGCGTATAGGTATTTGCTAGGTAAGGCACAGATATAAGTGAAGGCAATAATGCAATGAATCTACAAGCCTCTAGGCCTGTAAGACAATAGCTTCACTGAATTAATCCAATCATAAGGGCCATAAACTTTAGCATAAGTAGTTAACCAGGAGTAACCCTAGATCTTCAAAAAAAAAACCAAGAGTCCTGGAGCACTTTAAAGAGTAACAAATTAAATTTCTGTAGGCAGAAGCTTTCGTGGGCTGCAACCCACTTCGTCAGATGCCATCATGCAGCCCACGAAAGCTCATGCCTGCAGAAATTTAATTGGTTAGTCTTTAAAGTGCTCCAGAACTCTCGTTGTTTTTGCTGTACACAGACTAACACGGCTACCCCTCTGGAACTTTTCACCTAGATCTTCAGATATCACAAGATAGAATGCTGTAATGACTAATTTGTTGCCAGGTAACCACAAGACGCTCATTTATACCTGCTAGGGAGATTTGAAGTTAGGAGAATCAGCAGATGTCTGAATACAAGAGTGCCACCATAACTAATGCTAAGAAGTTTGAAATAAAGGACTTGTAACCTATGGGAAAAGAGCGCACCAAAATTAATAGGGTGAGGAACTCCAAATTAGGAAAAGAGGAGAAACCCGCATTGAGTATGCATTAGACATAGTGGCATCGGCATAACATTTTAAAAGATGTATCCCGGCCTGCGTGCCTTGGGAGATGCCAAGATGACGACCACTGGTGATGGTGAGGGGGAAGGTGATAACTAACACTAAAGGTTGCTCTGCTAGGGATGGTGTGGTATATAGGCCCCATTTCCTATATGCCTAGTTCATCCACTCAGACAAATAGGTGCTAAGCATGGTGGAACCAGGATATACCTTGCACTTCTTTACTCTTCGGCCTTTCCCCACCCACCCTTTCTCCTCCAATCCCTCTCCAGGGATCCCTCTCATGGGTCTGTGCTAAGACACAAAGTGCAGACTCTACATTCTTTCGGCGGGATAGAAAATGTGCCCCCTCTCCATCGGGACAGGAGGTTCTATTCCCAGTACTGTCTAATTCCCAAAGTCACAGGAGGTCTCAGACCCATCCTAGACCTTCAGAACCTAAACAGATCCATCAGGAAGACAAAGTCCCAGATGGTTTCCCCAGCCATGATTATCCCTTCCCTAGATCTGAGAGGCTGCTATGCCGCCTTTGACTTACAGGATGCCTACTTCAGCGTGGCAATCCAGCCTGGCCACAGGAAGGTCCCAAGGTTCATAGTAAGACACAACCACAGTTCACAGGAATGCCGTTGTGCCTATCGTCAGCCCGGAGGGCTTTTACCACGCCCTTAGCTGTGCTAGCAGCTTACCTCCGCAAACGAGACATACATGTGTGTCCTTACCTGGACAACTGGCTGGTTTGGGGCTGCTCCAGACACCAGGTTCAGGCCATTGTTCTCTATGTCTCTTCAACACATTGGGCCTGCAACTAAACAGAGAGAAGTCAGTCTTATTGCCTGCCCAAACCATAGAATTCATTGAGGCGCTCCTGGATTTGACAGTCCAGGTTCTCACCAACACCACCACGGCAGCGTTTTATGTGAACCAGCAAGGACATCTCCAGTAGCCCTGGCCAGAAGGAAGTCAAGTTATGGAAATGGTGTATTCAGATCTCAGTCACTCGAAAAGCATCTCACCTGCCCTGAGTTCGGAATGGATTCACAGATCATCTGAGCTGATCCTTCAATTTAAACTGCGAGTGGTCTCTAAACCTGAATGCTTTGGCTTGGGTGTTTCGCATAGAGGGTTTTGCATCCAAGGACCTACTTGCGACCTGACAGAACAGGAAATGTCTCCACGTCTGCTCCAGAGCAGGTCTCAGCCCTGGATCATTACTGCATGTGTCTCTGTTTCCGTGGGACAAGGAACCTGCTTTATGCATTCTCACCGGTGTCCTGGATTCCCAGAACTCTTATCAAACTCAAGCAAGATTGTGGCAGAACGATCCTTATCGCTCCCACCTGCCGCAACAGACATGGTAGTCAGACGTCCGCATTCTGTCCTCTCAGGACCCCTTTGCCATTGCCAGTGACCAAAGACCTCTTGACACAGAACCATGGATGAGTCCTGCCCCTAAATCTCCAAATGCTGCACCTCACAGCATAGCTTATCGGTGGCTACGTGCAGAGAAAGTGCATTGCTCAGCAGCTGTCCTGAACATTCTTCTGCACAGCAGAAAACCTTCCATCAGCGTTACTTATGCCTAGATCCTTTCCAGAGTCACCGCTTTCCAGGAACACCTCCCCGTTCTGTAGGTATAGCCGGCATTCCTGGTTCCTAGTTGTGTAACGTTGCGTTTAGCTCTATGAAAAGGCATTCTGTTTGAATGGGCCCAGCTTGCCATGTGATCCAGATCGCTCTAGTCGACTGCCCTGCCCTCATCGTTATTTACTCTTGGAAACATTTTAACTAAACATTTGTCATTGGAATTTGCTGGTTCTAAAGGTTTGGCAGAGAAAGTTTGATTTCGACAAAATTCTCCCACAGAGCACAGCTTACCAGACATCTTCTGAACCCTCTCTGGTTTCTTGCCAGCTCATCCACCCAGCTCCTTTGCTGCCTCTCTGGTGGTCTACCAGGGAGCCAGAAACCTGGCAGTGTCAGTTCCCAAGCTTCCAGGCTCAGGGCCCCCTCAGCTTCCAGGGTCCCCAGCTCCAGGGCAGCCCACCAGGCAGGTTGCTCCAGAGCCAGGGCTCCCAGAGAAGCCGGGTGGGGAACAGTCGTTCTGTTTCAGAGACAATGTCAACATTTTTGGGTTTTGTTCCAAACTGGAACAAAAATCACATTTCAAAATCAGCCTCCTCCGCAAACCCGAAGGACCAGTTTCTGCCCAGCTCCGTTATATGCCACTCTGCCAGTCTCTGTGTCAGCAGCAGTGATTACATATGTACTTCCAGATTATTGATGACAAATTTTAAATAGCATCAATCCCTCCAGAAACGCCCCCATTAGACGATGCTGCCCACTACTTTTTGAGACTGTGAATTAGCCGGTTCTGACTCCATTTAGGGTGTGCTCCACTTAGATTGTGCCGTGCCCTTTTTTTAATCACAGTGTTGTGCAGTGCTAAATCAAGCGCCTTAACGAAGTCTATTAGGCCTACATAGTTACCTTTATCAACCAACTTTTTAACCTCATCAAAGAATGAAATCTGGTTTGTTTGATGACCTTGTCTCATAAACCCGCTGACTCTTACTGAGTGTATTCTTGGCCTCTAATTCTTTTATCAGTTGAATCCCCTGCCAACTTTTTCTTAGCCTGGAGCAAAGCTGGCCCCAAGGCTGCGCAATGGAGGATCTGAGCCTTCAGGGGAAAGTGGAGAGGGCGTCTTGGCCAGCTCTTTGAGGTGTTTCTCCTTTCCAATGAGTGTGCCTTTGGTCTCACCTGGGTTCAGCTACTCTTCCTCCAAGAGCTGATTTCCTGTAGGTCTTCTGACGTTACAGTCATGGCAGTGGTTGCATCCGCTGAGAATCATAGAAGATCAGAGTTGGAAGGGACCTCAGGAGGTCATCTAGTCCAACCCCCGGCTCAAAGCAGGAGAGGTACACCCGAGCGTTGCTGGTAGCTGAGATGGCAGCTGAGCCCAAGGCAGATCTCCATCTCTGTCGTCTCTTGTAGATACTGAAGAGAAGCGGGGGTCGTATGGTCCCATGCAGGTGAGGGTCTTCAGAGCAGAGGAGCAGTTACCCATCACCCCCCAGAGTTCTGCCGGAGAGCTGCAGTAGTGCTGGACTATCTACTCCTGCTATGCAATTTAGTATCTTGTGGTCCACTGTGCCCAAGGCTGGAGAGAAGCCGAGCAGCACGATCCCAGCCTTGGAATCTTACCTGTGTCCATGGACCCGAGGACACTGTCTTTTAGTGCCACTAGAGCCATCTCTGTGTTGTGCTCTGGTCGGGGCCCTGACTGTGAGGCATGCATGATGCTGGCTCATGTCCCATGTGACTAATCGCCCTCCGTTAAAGTGTGGGCCTATTTCTAATTTTGAATTTCTCATAAGCACATAAGAATGGCCATACTGGGTCAGACCAATGGTCCATCCAGCCCAGTTTCCTGTCTTCTGACAGTGGCCAGTGCCAGGTGCTTCAGAGGGAATGGACAGAACAGGTAATCGTCAATTGATCCATCCCGTCACCCATTCCCAGCTTCTGGCAAACAGGCTAGGGACACTTCAGAGCATGGTTTTACATTCCTGCCTATCCTGGCTAATAACCACTGATGGACCTAACCTCCATGAACTTATCTAGTTCTTTTTTGAACCCTGTTGGCCTTCACATCATCCTCTGGCAAGGAGTTCCACAGGTTGACAGTGTGCTGTGTGAAGAAATACTTCCTTTTGTTTGTTTTAAACCTGCTGCCTGTTCATTTCATTGGGTGATCCCTAGTTCTTGTGTTATGAGAAATGGTAACTTCCTGGTGGTAACTTCCAGCCATTGGTTCTTGTTGTGCTTTACTTTGCTAGATCAAAGGGCCCTTCTGTGCCCGGGATTTTCCCCACCTGAAGGCACTGACTCTCTGTGAAAACATTGTCTCAGGACCGTGTACAGCTGCCATGGAAGTGACCAGCGATGCTGTGGTGGGAGCAGGGCATGTTGAAAGAAAGAGGAGGGGCCCCGCTGAGGAAGGAGAAGCAGAAGATCAGACAGAGGGAAGGGATGGTCACATGTGGGTGCTCAGAGGCAGGGACGGAGGACGCTGCCGTGCTGACTTACACACACGTGCAACCTCCTTACCGTTAGTGGCACGGCTCAGGGGTCGCGGCAAGGCACATGTGCCCTGAAGCACAGACATAGCTGTTGCCATCCTTGGCCAGGGTTCTCTGGCTCCCCGTTCATCTTGCCAGCCACTTCTCAAAGCTGCCCTTTCTGGGCTCTTCCGTGGGCTTCTTCCAGCCTCTCTCAAGGCCTTCGTCCCTCTCTGCTCCCCTGTCCCCTCCTGTTTATGTAGCACTGGCTTCCTTTCCATCCATTCACACTATCTCCTCCACTGGCTGGCTCCTGACGTCTGGAACAGCCTCCCTGTCCCTCCACTGCCCTGGCTTTCCACCTCCTTGCAGATCCCCTCTGCAAATATATATACAGCCTTCATGCCATTTCATAGCCCTCCCTCCTTCACTTCATGTTTAGCTCTAGCTAACTCAGTGAAGCCGGTGGGACGCCGTGTGGGTGCGCCTCTGTGTGCAATGAGCCTGGTGGATGGTCAATTTTATGGCCGCTTTGATTTCCAATTGACACACTTTAGGGCTTGTTTTTCTCGTTGGTGAGGATCCTCCCCTCCCCTCCAACCCACTAGCCCCTGGCTGGGTTAGATAAGCCCGGCGGGTGCTGCTTCTCTTATACACAGGGCGTTAGAGAGATGGAAACGTAGGCTGGGGTGGAACAACAGCTTCTTCGCTCCTTTCCTTCTGTGAGCATAAAATGGCACAACAGGTAACACTAGTGAAATCCAGGAGTGGAGCCCCCCGGTCTGTGATTATTTCATATGTGAATTACTGGAACAGGTGAAACAGCCATCATGACTGAGGCTAGGAAACTGTCCCTTCCCCACCAGCTTACGGTCTAAAATGACTGGACAGTTGTTAACATATTAAATACCTAAAAAAAAGTTAGGCTGCTGGTGTGCTGAGTCTGCTCCCTGTCCCATTGACGAATGCTGTCGCAGTGTTTCTCTGTATTTCCCCCATCGGTCGGATTGTATTCACCAGCGGTGTCTTACGTTCGCTTGGAAGCTGTTTGGGGCAGGGACTGTCTTTTTGGTCTGTGTCTGTACAGCACCTAGCACAACGGGGCCTTAGTCTGACTGGGGCATCTGCAAATGACAACACTGCAAATATAACAAATAATAAAAATATGGAGCTCAAAGGAGGCACGAGCCTCGGTGCCGGAGCCGGGATCGGCACTTTTCCATCTTTTGTCCGTTTCCACCACGGGTCTGTTCTGGATTCCACCCCCTGCAGCTTGTGTTAAAGCAAAGTGATTGGCATGCTAAGTTCTGCTGTAACAAAGAGCCACTTGCCCACCCATGCTGCTAGCTCTCCGCGGGGGGAGAGGAGCTTTGTCCTCCAGGCCGAGGCAGCCTTGAACAAAAGCCATGGAACAGACCCAAAAAAAAAAGTTACACTTCAGGCTGACCTTTGATTGTCCATAGAGAGCTGCCAAACTCAATTGCACTCTGGGCTCTGCTCCTTCCCACTCATTACATCAGGGACGGCTCATCAGAGATTCTTTTCTGGCTTAGTCAGAGGGCTCTCGGCCCCGGTGAGTGTCATTCAGTTACTGCTCCGTCTGTGTCATGAGCTTTCCCCGGCCGGGAGAGGGGCAAGGTGATGATGCCCAGTAGCGCTGCCATGCCAGCAGAACACGCTGCGCAAAAACAGCCCCGCCCCGGGTGTGTTACCTCCATCCTGAGCAGGGTCCATCAAACCGATCAAAGAGGGTGGGAATCGGCACCTCCGGGCGATCGAAGGAGGAGGAAAGTGGGGGATTGCTAGCTGGGGAAGTGCCAGCAGGGAGAACGGCAGGTTTAAATCGTTCCTTTCCAAAGGCCCGTGGGGGCCGTTTTCAAACGGAGAGTGTCTGGCGCTGCCGTCAGTTTCCACATGGAACGCTTGGCTCCGCGCTGTGTTTCCCATTTTTCTTGTCTGCCTCACTCTTGCTGCTATCGAGCTTTCTACATCCCCTGTCTGACACCAGCCAGCAAAGGCGAATGTGAGCTGCACTTTAATTACCCAGAGCCCTTTCCTTGGATGTCTGTGTGCGGAATACAGGCTGTGCCCTTCCTGCCTTCAAGGACGTAGCCAGGAGACCTCGGCACCAGACAAAGCCGCGCTGGCTTTTGTTTGGCTGTGGATGCTCAACAGATGGATGGAGGCGGTGAATAACTGAGCTCAGACCTGCTGTGATCATTCTTGCAGTAAAAGAATCAGCTGCGCTGTGTCTGTGTCTCTCCCTGCCCCACTGTCCACGCTTCCCCTTTCATTCTGCTCAGCCCCTTATGCCTGTGTTCAGGGTCACCCCCATAACCTGTCATTTGCTAAGGCGCTTGAAGTGCTCCCCATGCTAAGTAAGTGCAAAGCGTTACAATACGATGGCTGGTGTGTCTGAGTGCCACTGCCCTCTGCTGGATGGAATCAAAAGTGCTCAGCTGTGTATCAGAGGCCCCACACTGCCAATAGGGATTCTCCTTTATTATTATTATTATTTATTATTATTCATTATTTGTATTACCAAAGCACCTAGGAGCCCCCATCATGGATCAGGCCCCCATTGCGCCAGGCCCTGTACAAACACAGAACAAAAAGACAGCCCCTGCCCAAAGAGCTGACACACTCACTCAAGTGCTGGAGGTCTGTGCTCCCAGAGCAGGAGAATCAGTCCTTTGTCTCTGCCGTCATGATGATGATGCAAGGAGCCACAGTGCCAGCTATGCAACCCTACGGGCTGTGGGTGCATCACAGCATTAGTCATAGAAACAGAACAGCAGGAGACTTCTACCTGCCACCCAACCTCCGCACCTGAGCCCGTTGTGTGTGAGTTATGTTGTGTGTTGGATCCCTCCTGGATCCTGGGGCTAGGAAGGGTGTTAACCATGCATTTTAATGGTGTATGTCTCCTCTTCTTCCAGCATCTATTTATCCTCCCAATACAATGGGCGGCTCTGACCAAGGGTAGCCCAGCTGAATTGCCGGCTGTCCCTTTGGCTAGCCTGTTATCTCGCCAATGCCAGCTCCGGGCCAGGAGTGAGGTTCGGGGGCCTTCGTCTCTCCCATTCCCCTTCTGCAGGGTCTGAGCCTTCTGCGTTGAACAGGCCCTGCTGGCTCGGAAAGCCAGTGTACGCTGAGCCGCTCACCCACAGGCTGGCCCACCCGGCTGCCCGTGCCCGGGAGAGGGGTGGGTAGGTGATGAATTCAGAGCACCAGCCGGCAGTGCTGGGGTCAGCTCGTGCAGGGACGCCCGCCACTGCCCGTGGGGCTGTGGACCTGGATCACGACTATGTGTTGCCCTGAGGCCGTGCCTTGCGTCAGCGGCCTGGCCGCACCTGAAATACCCTCCCGATGGCACCAAAGCACGGAGGCTCCCAGCCGCCATCCTCAGGCTGGGCCCACTGCTGTTCTCGCCTCCCTCTCCGGTGGGCCACGTTCCTGGCACTGGTCCCTCTGCACCGATCCGCGCCCACCAGCAGACAGGGTGCAACTGGGCTGTCAGACGGCCGAAGCGGCTGGGTTCCTCCTCCGCTGACCCGCGGCTGGCGGCTGGCCTTTACACGGCTCTCCCCAGCTGAGGCCAGGCCAAAGGCGGGGCCGCGCGCTGCTGGCTCATTGTGGCTGGCGTTCTGCGGCCGCGCTGGGCAGAGCGAGAGCGGGCAGCGGGGAAAGCAAGCTCTTGGCTCCGTGAGCCAGGAGGAGCGCAGACAGGGCGGGGCCATGACCTGTCAGCCCGCCACTCCTTGCTCTGTGGTGTTGGTAATGGAGGCAGCTCGTGCCTTCCACTGACTAGCTCCCGAATGTGATGGGCAAACCCTTTCACCTGCACTGGGACACTGAATCACCAGCTGGACGCAGACGCAGAGGTGAGAGCGCCACCTCGTGTATCTGCATCACCACGCCTGGAGCACCTGGGCTTTCCCCAGGCGCTCTCCCATCCGAGTCCTGTCCTCCCTTCAGCCGACGTCTCTTCAGGTCAACGGCACGTGAGAGTTTGGCTTCAGGCCGTCAGCGTAAAGCTGTAAGGTTAAAGCCTCGTGGCTTTGCAATGCTTGACTAAGCTGGAAGGAAAGGCGCAATGAACTCTCCATCAAACTCTTCATCAAACAAGTTTTCTGGGCCAATGCCTGCCCCGAATAGATTTGCTGAGCCTTTCCCAGTGATGTGCCGAGCTACCTGCCCAGTAATTATAGA
Source organism: Emydura macquarii macquarii (assembly GCF_026122565.2). NCBI lineage: Eukaryota > Metazoa > Chordata > Testudines > Chelidae > Emydura > Emydura macquarii. The sequence goes on along the minus strand of NW_027132084.1, from coordinate 1,542,468 downwards.
GATTCTTCAATCCAGGCTGCAGTCACAACCGCCTTGAACCATCAGCAGCGTGGCTTCCCTGCACAGCTCTGCTGGGACTAGACTGTCGCTACTGGGGGAGAATGCTGTTGGGGTTACCCCACAAAGATGAGGCTGGAGGAAAATGGGGTGTCCCCTTAGTCTGGTTCTCAACTCCTTGCACCATAACTGTCCTGTGTGTTAAACCCCCGTTAACTGAATGGCAAATGTGAGATTTAACACCTGGCCAAGGCAATGTTTGCTAATGGTGAATTTCACACCTAGGCTCATCAAAACACATACAAGTCAGCAATGTTGTGGCTTTCGCCGTTGGCCATTCTTCTATGGGCCAAGACAAGTGACTGATGCGAGAGGTCTCTGATTTCAAGACAAGCAGAAGGCATTTAGGGAACAGAGAGCAACTAAGATGTATCCAGCAGGGAGCGGACAGGCATGTGCTTGAATCTGATGTTACAATCCCATCACCCCTGGTTGTATCTCTGCCCTTTAATCAAATAGTGAATGTAAAACTAAGTTAAGAAAATGTTCAAGATCACACACACACACACACACACACACACACTCCAGTCCCACATAGTGTAACATGTGGATCGAGGCACTGGCATTCTAATTTCTTTTGAATGGTGGATGATGCTGATGGCTACAGGGAGCTTTTGAAAGTTGGTTGTTTGGATAATTTTGGGTGCTATTAGTGACATGGGGAAGAGGAAACCCTGCCAGTAGAACAGGCTGGGAACTTTTAATTAAAAATGGCTTTTTGAGGAACATGAAAATGTTTGTACTGCTCAAAGTTTTCTGACTTTTCAGTGAAACGATCGGAAATGAAATCTGGCAAAAACCCTGAAAAAATGAAACCGTGTCTTCCTTCGTCCTTTTTCCCCCTCCTGGAAAAAGGTGCAAAGAGTGGGGTGGGCGGACGCTCAAACTGAAAAAAAAAATCATTTTGATTCAGTTCAAATTTAAGTGAAAACCGTTTATTTCAAAGATTTTAAACTCAACGATAAAAAAAAAAATAAAGAAAAACTTGGAGCTAACTCAAGCTGCCCTCCTGGCAAGAAAGACGGACACTTTGTGTGTGCACCAAGGGGTAACTAGGCCGAGGTAGGTTACTGACCACCAGACTAGCTAGAGCAAAGCACTCCAGAATAGACTTCAGAGAAGCATTTTGCATTGGCCCCAGAAGGATGGACTTGATAGCCTAAACGTCTCTGATTTGTTTAGAAGACAATTATAGCATGTTGGGGCAGGGCCTACAGAACTATGAAAGTGCCACACTTAGCCAGGTGTCTGCAGTCACCACAAAGATACTCATGGCAGGAACGGGAACTCAGTGGGTCAGTCCCTGAAGCCTGCACCCCAAATGGGAGCCAGCACAAATTTTCTGGAAGTTTTCCTTGTGCTTAGTTAGGATGCTCTGAGGCCAGCCTTTGTTTCTCCAGTGGTGAGGTTGCAAATGCATATCAACATCAGAGAGAGAAGCTGCATTTTCTATCTTTGTTCTTTTCTCTCCCCTTTTTGTGTGTGTCCCTTAATAGGCAGCAGGTTTAAAACAAACAAGGAAGTATTTCTTCACACAATGCCCAGTCAACCTGTGGAACTCCTTGCCAGAGGATGTTGTGATGGCCAAAACTATAAGGGGGTTCAAAAAAAGAAAGAACTAGATAAGTTCATGGAGGATAGGTCCATCTATGGCTATTAGCCAGGATAGGCAGGGATTGCTGTTTGCCAGAGGGTGGGAATGGCCGACGGGATGGATCACTTGATGATTAACTGTTCTATTCATTCCCTCTGAAGCACCTGGCATTGGCCACTGTCGGAACATAGGATAGCATAGCTCTTCTCAGCTGTGATGGTGTCACAACTTGGCAGGCCAGATGAATTGAAGGACCAAAATTAGGGACCAAAAAAAAAAGACATACGTTTTTTTCTATGTTTTTTCTCCAATTCATCCAGTGTACGTGAGGTTCTTAAAGTTCAGTTTATGGTAATCTGGTTTGTTGACTGCAGTTGAAAAAGCAATTCAGTGGGAGTGTCTGACAGAGCAGAGGATTCTGTTTTGCCTCATGTTTTAAGTATAGAGTGAGTGGGCAACAAAAGAAAAGGAATCTGCTCTATGAGTTTTACTTCTGAAGAGCCTAAGCACCTTCTGTAAACCTCCAATCACGCTGTAAAATCCCAGGCTCTGAAGCACTTTACATCTCACTGTATTTCCACCCAGTGTGGGCCTTATAAGCAAAAAATTCCATTAGTAAAAATGAAAAAGAAAATGACTAATAACTAGTGTAATGGAATATTGCTGTATACGATCATCAGAAATGTGCTGCAGGGTTTAGAGCGGAGCTCACAGCTTTTCAAGAGACCCCACAAAGATTAAAATTGTCATTCAAAAAACTGTCCATACTCATGTCACCAACAGCACCCTGAGATTCTTAAAACAGAATTTTAAAAAAAAAAATATTTTAAACCATTCCAGCTCTTTGTTTGCATTCTGTACATCTTTGACTGTGGAAAAAATACCGGTCACTTATCCTTTTGTTGTCAGTTTCACTCAAGTGTTGTGCTGCTATAGCAGAGTGCTGTTGGTTTTGGGTGTCCAACGCTGCAGAGAAGCATTAAAATACAGATTAAAGCTGGGAGAAATGTTTTGACATTTTGATTGAAAAATGAGTGGGAAAAAGTTTCTCAGATTGTTTCCTGTTTGTTGACCAGCTCTAATAACAATCTCGCTGAATTTTTGCAATATCATCCTCACTTTGCTATGTTGTATTGGGTTTTGCAACCCCTGTGCTTTAGTGCCTTTGGGAAACTCTGGAGCAAGAGATGGGAGTGTGAAGGAAGGGGTGGTACTTGTAATGGGATCCACTGGAGACAGTGGACAGATTATTCCATGGTCACATGGCAGCAAAGTCTGTTTCTTGCAAACACAGCTGTGCATCAGATGCTTATTGCAGTTCTCTGCTCACCGTCTTATAATAGCTGGAGGTTTCTACTAGAAGGCCCAGCACTGAAACAATTGCTATTTATGTGATGGTGACTGAAGCTGTGGTGCATAAGCGTCATGGACCCAAAACGAGCAAAGGATCAGCCTTAAAATTCTCCTCTGTAATCACAGTCGCCTGCCTTGAACATCCCTTCAAACAAAGAGACTAAACATAACTTCCTCTTCGTCCAGTCTTCTGTTTTGTTCAAGTCTGGGCCTGAAGACTGGCCAGCATGGTTCAGTAATTGATTATATTGTCCACTAATTCCAAGGGATGCCACCAGAGGTCACTGGAGCATTTTCTTTTTTAAGGCAACTATTGTAAATCGTTGTTTTTCAGTGGAGGAGAAACGAGTTGGGAAATGAAGGTGGGACTAAGCTCTCCTTGGGCCTGGTCAGGAAAAAAGATCATAAAAGCCCTCTGGATAGATGTGATCTATAAAAAATCAGCAATCGGGCTCACCACTAGGGGTGAAGTAGGCTCAGGGTATAGATGGATGACATAGAAATATGTGCTCCAAACATAAGACCCCAATAACCTAGTTCCTGCACTGGCTCTCTGTTTACAGGAGATTTAACCTGACCTCCTCGGCAGGCAAGTGGCTGGAGAGATGTGGAGAGACACCTCCACGTTCAGTGTGAGTGCCAGTTATTGGTGTGAATGTACATAAACCTACTGCTCCGCTTTTCATCAGCCCTGCCTTTTGGGCCTGTCCCTCTGACCTCTCCTGCGTGTGATCACTTGCCTTCATCTTAAACTCAAGTAGCCCAAAGTGAACTCGTGGTGCATCTGAAGCCCTCTTCTGACTCGTGACGCTCTCTGTGACTAGAGCTGGCCTGGGAACTGTTTTGATATTTTGGAAATATTTTCCCTCCCCAGTCAGGATGCAAAGCTGGTACCCCAGCATCTTCCATGGGAGTGAAATCCTGCAAATATTTCCTTTCAGAGACACCAACACTTTCCCACAGCAGGACTAGTTTGATGTTTCTGACATCAAACGTGCTCCCTGGAAACCCTCCGACAGAAAAATCGGAACATTTCCGACCTGCTCTGCCTGTTACTATTGTCATCGCCATCCTCCCTGCCACAGCCTGGCCCAGTCCAAATGCTAAGATCACCTTCCTTGCCAAATGTTCTCCTGGTTTTAACCCATTCCCCCCCAAATCCCTTACCTGGAACATGAAGCTCAGATTGCTTACCTTTAACTTCAAGGACTTTCGCAGCTCTCCTGTGATGCCAGCCTTCATCCCCAGTTTGTCCATGTCTCACAGCTGTCTTAAACCTTCTGTATAAAGCATCCTCTCTGAACTGACCTGGAAGGCCACACCCCTTTCCTCCTCAAGCCCCGCCTCTGCTGTTACACCTACAAGAAGCCAGCCTGCTCATTTGGGCTGGATTCTATCTATCTGCCTTTGGTACTTACACAGCTTTCATCACCTTCGTATCGGCGCCTGTCACAGTCATTGCTGTATTGATCCTCACGAAACACCTGTGAGGCAGGGCAGTGCCATCATCTTCCTTTTATAGATGGGGAAACTGAGGCACAAGAAGCCAAGTGACTGGCCCCAGGTTACACAGGAAGTCTGTGGCAAAGGGGGGGAAATGAATCCCAGTCTCCAGCCCTTGCTCTAACCACTGGGACAGCAGTGCTCTGGCTTGAGGCTCATGTGGGGATCACTGATATTAATTTACTATGTATCTATTTGGATTGGGGGGGTTTCTCTCTTTCTGTGAGCTCTTTAAGACAGGATCTTGTCAGTGTGGGGAGCACCGAGCACACTGGGGGTGGGGGCGCTGCTTGTACACAAAGCCTCACTAAAGGTATGTGTAGCTATAGCCTGTGCTAAGGCCCATTTGGAGGCTGGGTCTAGAGATCGACCTCCTCCCACGATGCCAGTGTTCAGGGTGTGGGGACCCAGGCGGTTTGCTCAGCACCTGGTGGAAATCTGGGTGAGCTATGAAATTCGATTGGGGGTGGCGGCTCAGCAGTTCAAGGTGGGTTGGTTCTAAGGTTTGGGGCTGGGGCCCATCTCTCGTTTAAGTTCAGGTGGGAGATGGAAATATCTCACGAAGCTCAAGGTTGATTGATTTCTTAAAGCCCAATGGGCTAATGCACCTGGTTTGTCTGTAATGCGGCCAGAGAGTTAGTGTTGCCTCTTGACTTGTATCGAAAATTCTTTTTGTTCTGTCCCTTCCCAGACCTTTCGGTCCTTAGACCATGTGCTCCCCCAGGCAGGGAGCATCCCTTGTATGTCTGGAAAGCGCCTCGCACATTGCGGCTGCTACCACAAACAGATAACTATTAATAGATGCATGCAGTGTGTCCTGGGAGAACTTCCCAGAAAAACTGCCTCTCAGCATTGCAAGTCGGACCACAGACCCTGTCTCAGGCAGGGCCCTCTGTCTGCTCCTTTGGAGGGAGGCGAAGACTTCCAGGGTGCCCCTTGCAGGAGATATTTGCCATCAGCAAAGAAGGAACATTCTGAAAAAGATATTGGTCACATGCAAACTGCACTCAGCTCTCCCTGCCCGCAACGGCTGTGAACACGGACACGCTTTTCTAGCTAGTTTTACAGTGGAGCTTGATACGTTTATTAACAAGTTTATATGATGGGGCCGCTTGACACAGGATGTCCTTTCCAGTCCTATGGCCTGAATTCCTGTCTTCCCCTTTCCTCCTCCCCATCGGAGTTCCAAGGCCCGTGGGAAGCTGCCGCTAGTCGATCACTTGGGATCATGGTAGCATTTTTTTTAAAAAAGCCCCTGAAAATGGTTGGCAGGAAATGGTTCGAAACCCCTAACTCTGAACCCAAGTGCATGTGGGGACATTCGGCGCTTGAAGGGTGACCCTCTCGCATCCCTGGCCTCTCTCTGGCAAGCAGGCCCAAGCAGCAGTACCTCTTCAAATCCGGCTTACGGTAGGATGCTGACGTTCCTGAATCCTGATTAGAATTAATTGCATTTTTCATGCCCTGGGCCCATGAACTCAACTGAATTAAGCTTCTGTAGGAAAAGCAATAAAGGCGGCTTTTTAACCGGCAGAAACACAAACTCCCCACCCCAGGAGCTGATGTCAAGGTAACCGGGACGCAAAGGAGGAGTTAGAAAAGTTTAACGGGAGCTGGAGCTGAGGAGTCCCTCTGATTGGAAGAGTCTGAATCAATAGAGAATGGGGGAGAAAAGTTGGGGGGGGGCATCCGCTGCCCTTACCTCCTACCAAGAGAGAGCAAAAGAAAGAGAAACTGGCATCAGTCACTGCCTTAGACGCCTTCTCCCAGCACAGCCGTGGAGAGAGATGAGGAGAGAAGAAATATGATTCCCTGTGAGGAAGGATGCAAGGATTGACCCCCAAACGGCTCTGATTTGGGGGAAGAGAAGGGAAATGGCTGAGACGAGCTCATCTCTCAGCCCCCCGGGATTGTTGCCATCCAACAGCAGAGTGCTGCAGCTGGCCACCAAAGGGGAGTGGATCGTCCTGGAGCAGACCCTGAGAGGCATGGACAAGGGGGACCTGAGCATCTCCCAAACTGACCAAGTAAGTGGCCAATAGCCAGGAAGCTGTACCAGCAGTGGCTTGTGTTATACAGATATAAAAGAAAAAATGGTGCCATGATGATTTCCTTGGAGAGGTGCGGGGGGGAGGGAGTGGCAGTGAGGAAGACAAGGGCTGGAGTCACTGGAGCTAAATCATGGTTCTTCCCACTGCATAAATGGCCAGGTGCCTTAGGAGCCTCTGTCTGCATCATCTACTATTCAGCATCGCTGGAAGCAGAGTATTCACCTGGCTGGAATAGGTGGGTAAATCCTGTGTTACCCGCATTAACTGATTATCTTGTTCCCATTCTCCTTCCCAGCTGTGGTTCATACTGAATGGCTTCTCCTCAGTAAGAAAAGGGGTGTTTTGGCCAATGATTTCATTATTATTATCATCTGTATTACAGTGGCATGCCGGACCGCCACGGAGCTCCCGGCCCCACTGTGCTAGGCGCTGTGCAAACACACAGTGAGACGGTCCCTACCTTAAAGAGTTTACCATCTAAATAGACATGGCAGATAAAGGAAGCATTACTGCCCCCCTTTGAGAAACGGGGAACCGAGGCGGAGGGAGGTTAGGTGACTTGCCCAAGGTCTCACACAACGTCTGGGGCAGAGCCAAGAATTGAACTGGTTTACTGAGTGTGGAAGAGTCCTGGAGTCTTTCACACACGCTGGTAGCTGGTGCCGCTTGCTGGAGCCCTTTGGCCATTCAGGGTCAAGGCTTTTTGGCTTGGATTGAACCTTTATCAACAAGCGTAGCACCTGGTTTTTGGATCCGGCAGTACCGGGGCCGCCTCTTGCGCACCGAGAAGCCCGACTGCCTGATTTACAGGCAGCCTCGGCCATCGGTGCTGTGGTGTCTGCAGATAACTGCGGCTGGGAAGCGATGCTTGGAGTGATTTGCAGCTGCCTAGAGGGGTGCAGGACGATGGCTCTCCAAATTGGTTTGTATTTTCCTGCTGAAACAGTGAGCTGGATTTAAACACAAAACCAGGAAAAATTAGCACGTACCCATCATGATGGGTTTTTATGATTATTTTCCTTTTCTTTAGTTTCTAAAGTGAATTTAGGGTTTATGGGGCAGCTTTGGCACGAAACAGACAGCAACAGTGCATGCTCCCACATCCACCCAGCAGTCCTTACAGTCCTGATTGACCCGGTTCTAATCTTGAACTGGGCTGAGTAGAATTGTGCTTTAGTTCCATTTTCACCTCTTGGAAAGATCTCCGAAGGTGGATTTTGAGGGTAATTGATCATGTTTAGACAGCATGGCTTGGGGCCCTACCTACCTGAGAACTTGTCTCCCTCCCCATGCACCAGCATGGCAGCTGAGGTCAGGTGTTGACGTGGGAGTTTCCTGAAGGGTGTGATTATAAGGAAGAAATGAGCCATGATAGCCCAAGATGACATGGATACCTGTGTGGGCCAACTTCAGACATTTAGGTATTCCATTGGCAATGCCTGTCTTGTCTTCTCCAGGAGTCGGGCCTGACCCCCTTCATGATTGCGGTGAGAGAGAACAGGCTGTCCATTGTCGAGAGGCTGCTGGAGCTGGGAGTGAATCTTTCAGACCAAACTAAGGTAAGAAACCATTTACTATCTAGCTCTCCAGAGCCCTGATGGGACTAGGTGGAGCCAGGAAATAGAGACTCATGTTCAAGGACTCCATCCAGTATGGAGCCATGGGTTGCACGACCACTAGGAGAGGACCTGATAACTGTCTGCTGATAATATTTCCATTCGTTGTTCATATTACGGTAGCATCAAAGTGAGCCCAGGGCTCCATCGTGCTGGGCTGCAGAAACATGTGTACACATGTAGGTACATATGCATGACAAAGGAAGAACTGCAATCCCATTTTAGAGGTGGGGGACTGAGGCACGGAGGGAGGAAGTGACTTACCCAAAGGCCTGTTGGGATTTGAACCCCCATTTTGTGAGAACCTCTCCAGTGCCTGAACAACAAGACCAGCCTTTCATCTGACAGCAGGTGACTGAAATGCACATGGGGTAGGGAGAGGAATTGCTTGTGGCGAAGAGCTAGGGACTGAAACTGAGCTTAGGAGAGCATTTGAGGAACATCAGGAGATGCTTCCTAGCGTTAAGGTCTATTAGACGTTGGAAGAGTCTCCTAAGGAAAACTCCATTGTATGAATCATCTGGGACTCGACTGGATGGAGCAGGGAGAGTGTTTGTGATGGGAATAATCCGTAGTAACAGAGACATGGGTAAGCAATAGATCATTTACATCTCTAATGTCTATGGTTAAAGGAGTCTGGCAGCTCGTCTCTTGGATTTTATCTGGTCCAAGGCATTGGCCTTTGTTTGTTATGTATCTGCGCACAGAAACAAACATCTGTGTACATCTGTAGAGGTGGCTAAGGAGGAAGGTGAGGAGGGGAGGGCAGGTGAGCTGGTCACGGGTGCATGATAAATCTTGCATGGCTCTGCAATTTGTCACATAGAACTCCCCTCCACATCTAGGGGGTGTCTGTCTTTTTAAGCCCACGTCATTTCTGGTAACATGTTGGCTACTGACTTTTTCAAATGTTTTTGCGAAAGGCCCACAGTTCTCCTGCTCAGAGAGAGAGGGCGCTGTGGTCTGGAAGGTTGATGGACATAGAAACAAAGGTCAAAGCTATTTCGGCAACTAAAGATGCAGATGGGTGGTGTGGCATCGTGGGGGTTCACCCAGGACAGTAAGGGTTTGTGTCACCTCCTGCCCTGTAACCCTGGGTGTGCTTCTGGGCTGTGAAGCTTCGGCTCAGGGACCTGTCACCACTAGCCTGCTCCCAGTACAGTGGCCTCACCCTGGCTTCCACCTGCCTGGTTACTCCTTGCAGGGTGATGCCTACAGCCCTTCCAGACCTGAGTGTCCCCTCTGCATGTCCAGTCCCTCTCACTGGACCCTCACAGAAGCTATCCAGTTTGTTGCCTCCAAGGAACCAGAGCACACGCCTACCTGGTAGTTTGGCTGGGGATTTTGCCTTTCCCTTTAATACACAGCACTGAGATGGGTTTGGAAGAAAGCCACCATCCATTTATTGGCCAAGTACACAGGTCGAGGAGCTCTCAAGTAAGAGTGAGAGAGAAGGGAAAGGTTACAAATAAAACCAACAAAATGTGCTTTCCAGTGACTAAAACTTAATTCCAGCAAGTTACCACCGTTGCCTAAGCAGTTTCCTTACTTACAAGAAGTTCTCAACATCCCTAGTCCTCCAGAGCGGAGCGCCCAACTTGCTCAGGCTCGAAGGATGCTGTAGCCTATCATCCCTTCAGTGATGGAGGCCCACATGGCTTTTTGCTTCTGCTTATATTTCCCACAACTCATTGTTTTGTCCACAGAGCCAGGCTGATCTCCCTCTGTTCTTCCCTCCCACCCCACCACTGATTCGTTTGATATTTGGGCTTCTATTGTTTTGATTCCATAATGCTTAATTTACGTTGGAAACAGATAGCTACCCTCCTTCCCTCTCTGGGCGAAAACCTGCTCCCCCTTTCGTTTGGTCACAGCCTGTAAGGCGTAATATCAGTAAGTGCCCCATACAGTGTTAATACTCACACTTCCCAATGATATTAATCACCCGTGTGTCACGGGCTTTCCTAAAAGACCATATTTGATGCACTTTTATAGTACAGTAATATTGGGTGCAATCAGTCGATTCAATTGCATATTCTCTGGGGTTCAGATGTCCTGTTCTCCCCCTGGGGTGTCTGGATCCTGAATGTCACAGGTGCCTGGAGGGATTTTCAAAAGTGCCTGGGAGCCCAAATACCTTTAACAATCTAGCCCAGGCTCATTATCACGGCAGACTTGGCACTAGTTGTGGGTCATGCAAGATGGGGGGTCTGATCCCCTGTCATCAGCCTCGTCAGCACACACTGCCAACAGCCCGGTCCGCATGTGATGTAAATGCAAGACCGCCCTTTCCCACCCCGCCCCCGACTGGGCCGGGCGAGAGCTTGCTTAGGTGTGCTCTTGAAATGCCTGGAGGAGCTAATCCGTCTTTGTTGCCTTCCCGGAGCCGTGGTGGGAATGCAAACCCCAGGGCACCCCTCATCCCTGAATGGGTCTCCAGGAGCCAGGAGGGCAGAGCCGGTCACCTGCGTCAGCTACTGACCTTCCGAGACTCCCCACTGAGCTGCTCCGGCTACTTGGCAGGGATTCCAAGGCTTTCCAAAAGCAGCACCTGCCCCCTCCCCACTTGGGCTCTGTTTTCTGTGCCAGTCCCTCTCTGCGGCGGCTGGGGGTGGGGAGGAGCTGCCTCTAGCAGCGCCAAGCACATCTACCCTTCCCTGCAGAGGCCAGACAAAGCTGGGAGCCTCTTCCGATTTGAATGGACTCCTACAGACCTGATCCGTGCCCCGTACAGTCAGTGGCTGTGGAGCTGACCCTGGGGGAAGCTCAGAGCCAGGGCAGCTGGAGCAGGGACTGCAGAAACTGCAGGGACACGTCTCCGCTGCCCTCCAGGAGGCGGTTTTTGTGAAATTACTGCTCCTTAGCTGGCCCTGGGAGGTGGAAAGAGCTAATTAATCCCTGGCGAGGATTGTCCCCTGTGCTCGCAGAACCAGCCAAAACCCGAGAGCCCTCCGAGGTGTGCTGGCCGCTGCAGGGGGAGTCTTTGGAAGGTGCAATAATTACACGAGTCGTCCAAGCACAAAAGCAACGTTAGGAGCTGATGAAATCCCATTGCGACCATGGCCAAGCCTCTGGGTGTGCTCCGCTAATGTTGCTAGCCCAGGTGAGGGAACTGAGACGCTAAGGGACTTATCCACGGTCACAGCAGGATATGAGGACAAGAGTCTGTTCTTGTGACATTAATATCACTCCAGGGCCGTTATGCTGGATTTACACCACCAGCCTAATGGAGATCAGAATCTGGCCCTGGGTTTCAGAATGAGGATTAGAAGCAAGGCCTTCCTCGCACCTAGTCCTGGACTCTCACCTCTAGGCCATCCCAGAGACACCCTCTGGAGAAGCCCCAGTAAGAACAATCGAATGCAGTTCTTCCATCTGCCAAGCCTCTCTCCTCTGCGGTGTGACGATGTCTTTACGTTGGGGATCCATGTTAAGGCAGGGTTTCCGAGCATTTACTGTGTGCGTTTCCATGAGAGGTTTCAAATCTCTCTTTACCCCTTCCTTTGGCACTGTTTAAGACAATCTCCTTCACCCCCGATTCAGCTGATGAGGAGTTGGACTAATGCATGGGTTTGAGATAGATCTGAGTGGCTCTGCTAGGACTTCTCGACTGGGATTATATTCTCCCGGCCGCCTTTGACTTTGTTCTGGGACTGGATCGGAGGCTGAAGGGTTTGGTTTGGACTAGTAGCCCAAGGAAGGAGGAGAGACATCGGAGCTTATTCCACCACCGATGGTTTTGGTTTTGCTCTTTCCTGGAGTCAAACTTTTCTGCAAGTGGGTTTTCCAAATATTAGTCTCTTCCATTAGGGATCTTGAGTCCTCACTTCACCTCTCTTTGCTGGGGCACCTGGGGAGATTTGAGGGGGATTTCTGAGTGAATTTGCTTCAGCCAAACTCCCCCTTGTGTATGTTTGTGGATTTCACCTGCGAGTATTGCCAGAAGAAGAGTCATTTAAATTCGTACACCCCGGTATTCACACTAAAAGTGCTCATGCATTCTTCCAGTCATGGAGCAGAAACAATACCATGTGACCAATTGCAACTTGGCAGCACAGATGTACGTTTGAACACTTGTAGCAAACAAAAATTATTTATCCTTTATAACACGGTGGTACCTAGAGATCACAACCTCAACTGGGACCTCAGTATGCTAGGGGCTGTACGAACATACACAGTAAGAGCCAGTTCCTGCCCCGAGGAGCTTATAACTGAAGAGCTTTTCCATACACAGACTTGCAACAGATTCATGTAAGTGTGATTTTTAAACTGAGGTGCAAAAGTCTTCCTGGGCACTCCTCTAACAGTTCTGCCAGGATCAGTTCAGTTCAATTCAAATCCATTAGGAACAGGTTTAAGCAAAGCTGAAATACTGTGTTCCTAAACTGAAATTGCTGCAAGTTTGTGTGTAGACAAAAGAGACAGAGGGTGGGCAGGGGAAACCGAAGTGACTTGCACAGGAACACCCAGCAGGGCAGTAGCAGAGTGGGCACTAGAGAGTCAGGACTCCTGACTCCCAGACCAGTGTTCTGTCCGCTGGCCTATGCAGCCTCCAATAAACAGCTCAGGACTAAAAATGGCAGAGAAATGGGAGTGTGTAATAAATAGGAGGGTGGGGGACCCTCTCCCTGCCCTGGGTTACTCCATGGACAGAGACGGGGTGTATGTCATGACGTTGTGCCTCAGAGGCAGTTCTAGCACCAAGTGTACGAAAATGGCAACCGTTTCCCAAGCTTGATCTCTGTAATAACGTCACGGCCTGTTGAGCACAGAGCAGCCAGACAAATCCCCTCTCGGCTGAAGTTTGTCGGTAGCAGCCCGAGCGATCATTCAAAGCTGCTCTGGCGAGAGTCCTTAATGAAAACCACAAGCTAGTTACTGCAGCAGCATGGCGCTGTCGTCCACCGTGAAGATGTTTTGGAGGCTTTTCTTCTTTCCACGCCTGGGAGCAGCTGTTTTGCAGCAACAGTAAATCTTGCAGTGCAGCCATAAGTGCTGCCTTGGAAGGAGATTTCTCTTGAGGTTTGCACAGCGTTGGCGGGGGGGAAGGGTGTCGAGAGCCATTTCCTACAGGATGGGGGTTTAGAAGAGGGGTGATGGTAACGGGCTACAGGAGCTCTCCTCTTGCCTACAGTCCAGATTGCCGTGGAAAACATCCCCATCCCCATGGTCATTCAGGCCTGTAGCCTGGCCGTCCTCTTCGACTCTTCTCTCTCTAGGTCCTCACATCCAGACTGTCTAAATCCTGATGCTTCTTTCTGCATCCCATCTCTAGGATCCAACTAGAGCCATTGTCTAGGCCTCATCATCTGACGAGTCCTCTACAAACCCATCCTCCAGGGCAGGTCTACCTGTCCGGCAAAATTCAGCTGCCGTTGACAGGAGTTATGCAAGCTACTCTGCGTTGCCTTCATTGCTTCCCTGTAGCGTGCCGTCTTCGCCGCGCTGCACCAACGGGCAATGCGTTCCCGTCGAAGCAGCCCTACACTTTTTTCGGAGGTGGTTTTAATAGATCGACTTCCGGATCGATTCAGCTTTCTTCACTGCCGCTCAATCAAGCCGGAAAATAATCGATCTGAAGGCAGCAAATTTTCTGCCGTCAATGTGCACACAGCCCCATTCACCAACAGCCTTAGTGCCAAAGGCATATAGACCACAGCAGCCATGCCCCAGGTCCCACTCTCCTTGGGTACCTGGGCCATATCAAGGCCCCAACAGGACGAGGGAAGCTGACTGAGCGACAGACCGTTGCCTGCTGCCTAGACTGCCTTCTCTGAGCCCACATTGTTTCCTCTGCTGCCTTGCCTTGCCTTCCTGGTCTCCCCGTCCCAACCCACTGACCTGCCCCTCGGATTGGATCTTCCAGCTATTGACCACCGCGAGAACTCTGACCATTGCCCCGGACTGCTTCTGATACCAATCAACAGCCCAGCTACCCGGGCAAACTTGACTACTCTCTGGGCTGCCCCCTCGCCATCCTCGGCCACTGGGTATTACATGAGATTATTCTTGGAGGCTCTTCCTCAATTTCTCCTTGCTTTTCCTATTCTCTGCTTGCTCCCTCTCTCTGTCACCACCCTGCCTCTCTCCTACCCAGAACCACTCAATTTCCCGTTGCCCCATTCCTGACATAGAATCAGAGAAATGTAGGGCTGGAAGACACCTCAAGAAATCATCTAGTCCAGCCTCCTGCACTGAGACAAGACCAAGGAAACCTAGACTATCCCTGACAGGTGTCTGTCTAATCTCTTCTCCAATGACAGGGATTCCACAGCCTTCCTTGGAAGCCTGGTTCAGAGCTTAAACTACCTTTATAGTTTAAAAGTTTTTCCTAATAACCTAAATCTCTCTTGCTGCAGCCTATGCCTATTCCTTCTTGTCCTACCTTAAGTGGCCCTAGAGAACAATTGATCACTCTCCCCTTTATAACAGCCCTTAACCTATTTGAAGACCGTTATCAGGTCCCCCCTCACTTTTCTTTTCTCGTAGATCAGGTTTTCTAAACCTTGTATCATTTGTGTTGCTCGTCTGTAGATTCTCCACTCTGTCCACATCTTCCTTAAAGTGTGACACCCAGAACTGGACACTGCGCTCTAGCTAGAAGGCCTCAGCAGTGCAGAGTGGAGTGGGACAACCATCGCCCGAATCTTACACACGGCACTCCTGTTAATTCGCCCCCAGAATGATATTCACCTTTTTTGCAACGCCATCACATTATTGGCTCATGTTCAGTTTGTGATCCACTATAAGCCACGGAACCTTTTCAGCAGTGCTACTGCCGCCTAGCTAGGCATTCCCCATGTGGCTGATCTGTTCCTGACCCCGGCTGTGTCAGTGCCGGGTTCTAACCTTCTCTGGGTCTGGGAGCAGCAGCGTGCAGGCAGGGCACAGGGGCTAGCCCGGAGCTGGCCGGTGGTGGGAGCAGGCAAAGGAGCTGATGGCAGAGAATGTGAAGCTTCCTCAGGGAAAGTGGGCTTCTTCCAGTGCATGCAGGCATCGGGGGGAGGCAGTGGGAGGCTATGGAGACAGGTCCGGCTGTGTTCCGTTCAGAGGAAGCTCTGAGAATGAGGGTTAATAGGCCATTTTTCTGCCACACCCTGTCTTTGAGTATATAGAAAACACCTTCTCCAGCCTGGCATATTGCTCAGAGCACTGAGCTGGGAGCCAGACCTTTGTTCTAGTCCCAGCTCTTCCACCGGCCCGCTGGGTGACTTCGGGCATGTCACTTTAACGTCTCGGTGCCGCACTTTCCCCGACTATAAATGGGGGCAATGATACGGACCTCCTTTGTGCAGACAGCGCCTTGAGCTCTGTGGACGGAAAGAGCTAGATGATGATGATGTTGTTATTCAGTGCAGATTCATCCCAAGGGCCTGAGCTTGCCCTGTAAACCTAGTGCAGCCAAGTTGTCCTTTCTGTTGAAGAGACCTAACTTTTCCGTGCCAGGCCGTTTTGAACAACCCTTGTCCCTCAGACTGAGCGTGATCCCAGTTTCCCTGGCTCTTGTATTGCAGCTGTAATTACACAACATTACTCTGTTAAGGAGAGAGGAGTCATGCTCCAGGCAGCCAGATGGCCAGTGGAGTGGCAAACTGCTTAATACGAAGGTTGGCACACACACGGATTGGATGGCTCCTGTGGTCTGATGATCTAGGAGATGCTCTAATTAGATAAAAGATCTGGAACCCTTCAGCTTATGTAGACGTTTGGTTTACACCCTTTACTTTGTAAGTAATTTAGCCAGCTTGACGAGGTCTTTTAATGTTGGGGTGGCCAATGGCAACAAACAAAAAAGGCCGCCATCGCAGGAGATGAGGTAGATTTGGGATGAGAAGCATTGATTTGTTTGACAGTCATGCCATGACTCACTGATGAATTCCTTTTCCCTTCGGTTGTTCCATTGTGAGTTAGACAGGAAATGTTACATTACGTTTAGAGGCAGTTATCTGATGATGTGGTTTGTGATCGTGTTCGTTATTAGCTCTTGGAGGTACGTAAAGAGTCCCCTTTTGTGGGCGGCGGCTCTCCCTCACCGTCTATCTCCGAGGGAGGCCACACCTTCCAGCACCTGCGCCCTGTGGGGAGTCCCAAACAAAGGGGCCGTCTCCTGTCCTTAGCAGGATAAGCCCCGGTGTCCAGCCCCGGTCCTTAGGGGGGTGGGCCAAACAAAAGGGGAGTAGTCTCTGGCCTTTTAATATGGCACGCACGCCATCGAAGGCCCCGACTCTTAGGCAGGGCAGACCAGCGAACGGGACCAGTCTAGAGCCCTTGGTAGGGTGAGTAAGCAGCTCTGGGCCCCAGCCCTTAGACAGGATGGGCCTAGCAACGGGTACAGTCTCTAGCCCACCTGTAGGGCGAGTAAGTAGTTCTGAGGCCCGACCTTTAGGCAGGACGGGCCTACCAATGGAAACCATCTCTAGCCCTTACTGGGCGAGGAACTAGTCTAAGGCCTGGTCCTCAGCAGGGTGGGCAGGCAGTGGGGAAATAGCCTCCAGCCCCAGCAGGGCGAGGCAATAGTCCACGGCCCAGCCCTCAGGCAGGGTGGGCAGGCAGCGAGGAAAACGGTCTAGCCCCAGAGGGCCGAGCAAGCAGTCCCAAGCCCTGGCCCGTAGGCAGGGCAGGGCAGACAGCAGGGAACTGGCTCTGGCCCTCAGCGGGCAATCACCCTAGGTCGGGGTGGGAGCGAGGGGGACGCAGGTCCACCCGTCTCCACTGCGTCCCAGCCCAGGGCCCTGTCCATGATGGGATGTCCCATCACTGGGTCAGCGGGGCTCCGGCCGAAACACGCTGCCTTAGTGCGAGCGCAGGCTCAGCCGGACTGTAGTCGGCTACCCCGGGGCTACTTCCTCCCACCCTCTCCCTAGAGTACCTGGTCCCTTTGGTTGCACTCCGGTCCCTCGGGGTACTCTGCCCGAGGGGCGTCCCAGAAGCCCTTGGCCTTGTCGCACAACGGCAGGTCCGGGAACTCGTCAGGATCGTCCGCGGAGGGCAGCTCCTCCAGGTCACAGGATCCGAGGACCTCCTCTGGTCCTGAAGGAAAATAATTGTTTGCTTGACCACAGTTACTCCATTTTAGTTGTTTTAGTGTTCTGCTTTCTGTTGAAATCACCCACCCCCTCCTCTTTTCTTTGTTTATGGTGCTTATCTCTGCCAAGGTCAGAGAGAAAGATTAACAGGAGAAATGAGGAGTCAGCCTGTAGTAGTTTTTGCTTTTTCTTCAGTCTTGGGAAATAGACCAGACAATTTTGATAGATAAGTTGAAATCTTCTGCCCTCATCTTTTATGTTATGCATATGTTTATAGTTAGAAGATGTAGAAAGTGTAAAGCCAATAGCAATAATAATAATAATTTGAGTGTACCAATAAGCATTAAGAATTTATGCATATGTAATTTCTTTGTTTGTGTTTGTATAAATATGCAAGAGAGCATGCCTTCGGGGTCTCACACTGACCACTTGCTGGGAAGTGTCCGACCTCTGCAGAAATAAAACTTGGAGACTGCCCAAATACCTGCTTAGATCTCTTTTTTATCTGGTGCAGGGTAAACGAACCTCATTTGAAATCTTTTTCCAACAGCCCGTAGGGGGTCGGAAGCTCAGGTAGTTACTCCAGGTCACAGAGTCTCCTCCGGCTCGCTGGGCTCAAGTAGCTTCTCCAGGCCCTCCGGGCCCCAGGCAGGGGGCAACTCTGGCAGCTTCTCTTCGGGTAACGGTCGGGCGCAAATTCTGGCCCCGGCACCAAAGGAGAGACATCCTTCTCCTTCGGCCGCCTTCCCCTGACTGAGTGGGGAGGCCTGCCTTTTATACTTCCTGCCCCGCCCAGCTGCCTCTGGTCAGGTGTCACTGCAGTGAGCTCCGCCCCCAGAGGGGGTTCGGCTCTCCCTCGCCATCTATCTCCGAGGGAGGCCACACCTCCCAGCTACCACATAGTTAATAAAACCCAGACATTAGACAAGTGGTTTCAAGTCCATTTTCTTTAGCTAAGCGACAAGGCGGAGCCATCAGGCCACCTGGCATTTTGGGTAGGTTAAAAACAGAACAAATCAGCTTTTATGTTCACAGTCTTTGTATTCATTGTTCTCCTAGGCTACATCGGTGAATGTTTGAGTGAATAGGCACCGATTCAGCAAAGCACTCAAGCTTGTGCTTCAATCTCACTGCCTTCCATGGGCCATAATGCTTAAGTGATTTGCTAAATGCAGAGATCTTGGAGCTCCGTGGGTGAAAGGCACTATGAAAGGGCAACACGTTTTTATTATTTATTTATTGCAATGTGGAGATTTGCCCAGATGATCTCTTTGTTTAACAGCTCAGTCCCTGATACATTTTTTTTCCATCTGACAGATTTTCCCCTCTGTTAGCTGGTGAGATGGTTGGCCACCGGCTGATTATTTTCAATAGCAGTAGCTGCAATTGATGAGTTCTAAATCATCCCTGGGGGGGAGATTGTGGGTTGGATCACCTACTTATTGGAGTTTTGTTTGGTTTTGTTGCAGGGGGAGGGTGTTGTATATAGGACATTCAGCTCAATTGATAGAATTGCCAGTTGTGGAACTAATAGCTCTGGAAGTTTGATATACTGTTAACAACTGAGACGCCTGGCGGGCTGAACCACTCTAGAGCTTTCCTGGACCTGTAACTGCAGGCTTTTAATGCAGCTCTCGTAATGGCTATGAAAATTGGGAGGCTGTCACTAAGGAAGCACTGCAGGTGACTTTTTGTAAGCAGGGCTCAAGGCATAAGCCTCTAGGTGGTTGAAATCGGTCCCAGGTCAGAGCTGACCAAAAGTAGTTTCTATCTGACAACTGAGCTTGGAGATTTCCGTGTTATTCCCTGTGGACAGGTGTCCCCACCACACAATTTGCAATCCTCAGCTGGCCCCCTAGTTGGTATTGACTTGGATACTTGCCCTCTTTGCATAGGTGTGAAGCCTAAACTACCCCATCCTTTAGTACAATGTCAGGTGCTCGGATAGCCCAGTGATGACTATGACATCAATGCCTTGAGAGGCAATCAAGGTGGGCGAGGTAATATTGGACCAATTTCTATTGATGAGAGGAACAAGCTTTCGAGCTACACAGAGCTCTTATTCAGGCCTGGGAAAGGTGTCACTGCTCAATGCAAGGTGGGACGGATTGGTATGGTTGACACACAGACGCACGTGACAGATGATCCCTCCAGGCCAGTGCTGAGGCAGGTTAGCAGAGCTGGGTGGGAAAGATCTCTCTATACGGAGCCTTTTCGGTGGATAAACACAGCTCTTCAGGCATGTGGCTAACTGCTTTTCCTCTGACCCCCTTCCAGAATGGCCGAAACGCTTTACACGTGGCTGCTGCTCACTCGAAGGAGGAGATCATCCGGCTACTGCTGGCTGGAAAGGCAGATCCCAACGTCCCTGGAGGGGTATGTGCACGGGGGGGTGCGTCATTGCCCTTCAAGTCTCCTCTTCCATTTCTTCAGTAGAATGGTCGTTCCCACAGGGCCGTGCCTGAGGCCGGCTCTTACACCGTGGCCATTGTTGGTTTAAAATGGATATGTGCAAAACGAGTACCCGGGGCAAGTTAGACTCTGAGAGAGTCTGCTGCACTGCCTGTTGCTCTGCCCGTTGTACGTACACC
The DNA here is from genome assembly GCF_026122565.2 of Emydura macquarii macquarii. Lineage (NCBI taxonomy): Eukaryota > Metazoa > Chordata > Testudines > Chelidae > Emydura > Emydura macquarii. The sequence continues at coordinate 1,522,677 of NW_027132084.1, read as the reverse complement.
GGAATCACTTTGTCCTTCTATAGCACCTTCCGCTGTGGATCCCAGAGGGACAATTTCTCTATAAAGCTGTGATCTGCCCTGTGAAATACATGGGGAATTCCCGCTCCAGTCCACACTCCCCTTCTTCCCTATAGGGTATTCTCCAGTCTGTCTTCAAATCTCCCAAGTAATGGGACTCCCATCGCTTCCCCGCGGGATACCATTTCAAAGCCAAATAGATCTCAAGGTTGAGAATTTCTTGCCCATCCCTCCTCCCCCCAGTATTCGGTCTCCCCGACTTCCCAAGCATCCAGCCTTTGCTCATTGGATCCCATTCATGCTTTCATTATGCAGGACTTCCTGCTGTAAGCTGTTCTGGTGGGCTGAGCTTCCATCCACCTGAATGCTGGGGAGTTTTTTCCACTCCAACAATGGGGCGAACACAGCCGAGAACAAATAAATGACTCTTGCGTGCAGGCTGCTGTTTGCATGGCTGGGATGTCAGCTTCTCAATGATGCGCGCTTTCCTCCTTGATTGCATCTGCTGACGGTTGTGAAGGGAGGGCAATGCTCCTCTGCCTCTATTATCTTGCTTCCGGCAGCGCAGTGAGACGTATTCCAGATACAACCCAGAGAGGTCTTTTGTGCAATTCCTTTGTGCGCTGGGCTGTTTCCAGGCAATCATTACACTGGCCCTCTTAAAGGTCTGCGGTACTATTAAAAAAAAAAAAAAGAACCCTGTAAAACCCTTTCCAAGGTCTCTCTCACCCAGTCTCTCAGTGAGTGTGCGATGACTCAGGCTTCAGGAGAATTACACCTACCAGACAAAGCCAGGGCCTTTCCGAGCATTGACTGCTTTACTGGGAATTAGGATGATATCATGTCCTTTTAAGCCTTGAGAGAAGGGGCAAGAGAACTGGCCAGGCCTTCTCCCCTCCCCTGAAGACAGCCTTTCTCTCCTCAGCACTCATTTACTCCTTCCCCCAGCCTGTTTCTCTCACCAGTGCTCTCTGATCCGGCTTCCCAGCTCTTCACTCGCTGCCCCCTCCTCCCCATTGCCTGCAGAATAGGCAGGAGGGAGGTGAGACACAGGGCGTGTATTGCAGTAATGGGGGGAGGGATGGTTCCAGCCGTGGGAATGGGATTTGCATGCGGACTGCATGCCAGGGGTTCTGGCAGGGGGGAAGCAGGTCACGTGACAGGGTTTGGGAGCAGGCCTCAGGTTGCGTGGGGAGCACGTGCAGAAAAAAGAAAATGCAAATGCAAATCAAGAGATGCACTGGGAAGACAGAATCCATGTCTCTCGGTCACTGACATAAAGACCAAATAAACCCAAGCACCCACCTGCTGGACATCAACGAAGAGAGCTTCCTAGACCTCCAGAGGCCCTGTCTAGAGCCGGTTGAAACCTTTTTGGTGGAATAGTTTCCAGTCGGAAAATGTAATTTTGTCAAAATCTAAACCTTTCACGGGCAGGTTTCCATTTCCACTGTGTTTTTGACTGAAAACATTTGCAATGATTCATTTTGACTTTGTTTCATTTTGATGATGTCAAAACATTTGATGTGGACTTTTATATTATATTGTTATATTGAAATGTAACCCTTTGGCCAGACAGTGCTCGCAGCAGCAAAGGGCCGGGTTCTGTATCTAGGGGTTCCTGTCAATGATACAACACCAAACTGGCTCGAGCCCCCACCCAGTCACCTGGGAAATCTCACACTATCCCCTGAGCGCCCCCAAAAGGCAATACTTCCCCTCTCGCAAGCACAGAGTCTGAGTGTAGAAAGTAAACCTTTTAATAACAGGAAGGAAGTAACGCGGCACTGGCTTGGGAAAAACAGTGCAAACAGAATTTATGAACACAGTGATCTGAACCCACCCCATCCCACAGTACATGGGGTGTGTCCTTCACATCTCCCTTCTTGCTTTCCCCTGCCCCACTGACCATCGTAGTTGCAGTATCCACCTCTCGGTTGGGGCTCAGCCAGTCCCCTTCTGCAGGCTTGACCAGATGCTCTCCACTGCTGCCTCCTGCCACCTCCAGGCCTCACTGGATCCCCACTGCTGGCTCCCGCCGTCTGCAGGCGCTGACCACTGCAGGCTCCCGCCGTCCGCTGCAGGCTCCCGCCGTCAGCTGGCGTCGACCGCTACTTGCTCCTCTCTGCTGGTTGTCAGTCAAGGTTTCCCCGTTCCTCTAGTGATTTCAGCTCTTAGTGAATTTCAGCTTTCAGCTCATGGAAAAACCTTCTGCTGACACAGGAGCAATGTCCCTGCTTTTAACACAACAAAAGACTCCGAGAGGAATCATGAATTCTAAAACCTTTTAACAGTGGGAGGAGATAGTCAATCGATGCCTGAGGGCAGCCCTTTACCTGGGCTAGTGCAGTCTCAGCAGGAAACTTCTCAGCCCCTCCCTGCTGCCCTTACAATGCTCGAGAATCTGTCCACCACCCTTGTTGGGCTCTGTTTAGATGAGAGTGAATTTTTCATCAGAACAGGCTAAACATGGTTCTGCTGCCATTTGTTCGTACAATCGAAGGACAGCATTTCATTACCCCTGCAGTTAACACAAAAGTGATTGTAACCCAATACCAGCCAGATTAACCATTTCCCATCATGCTCAGCACCCAGTTGTGCTTCTTCAGATACAGTGAAATCCTGCTACATATGAATTGTACTCATGCAAACACAAAGCCCATGCAAATAAAGTACCCCCTCCCCCCCTTTCAGCTGACTGAGCGGGGGGAGTGCCACTCAGACCTTGCTCACAGAAATGTTACATTATATAAGATTTTGTATTGTTTTGACATTACTGAAATGAAATGTTGTGATGTTTCTGAACTGAAGTTTTGTTGGAATTTTGACTTTTCGTTCCCATTCCAGGTGATGTTTTTAAATGTTGGATTTTTTTTTGTGGGACAGAAATTCTGCTTTCCAGCCAGCTCTGTTCCTTTCCCAGCCCTCACCGGGGCTTCATATACAAACTAGGATGGAGTTTGCTTTCTCTTTCCACCTTGTATTATCCCAATGCTGTGTAGATATGGCAGTGCATATCTGTAAATATCTAATGGATAGACCAGAGTGCTAGTGAGTCTACCAGAAAGGATAAGGACAAAGGCTGTCTCTTGGACAAGGCAGAGTCAGACAAAGAGGTTTCAAACCTCCCTATAGCGTGAGTCTTTAAAGGAATTCATGGACCAATGTAACCCGAGGACTGAGCTCTGCATCGTTTCCAGCCTCACATGGATGTTTCTTTATCATCACTGCCTTTGTCTGTAACAAGAGCTCGTCTTTTCCTTGTGCTCACGAGGAGCAGGGAGCTAATACAGGAAGGGAGAAGGGAGCTGGGCTCTTGGCTTGTTTAGGATGCTCAGCTGGGACTTGCTGGTTGAGGTTGGAAGGCCAAGAGCCATCTTTGTTGTTCTCCCTGAAGCCCTGTACCTCTGTGGGCAGAGGACTTCCTTCCTTCCCACTCTCCAGCCAACACATGGCTGGCTGCCTCTGGCTCTGTTGCAAGTTCAAAGCCTGCGCATCCCAGCTGTCCGTGATCAGAGCCGTGGTTAGTTCCATAACACAGAGGGTCGCAGGCCGCTTCTCTCAAGTGGGACATTACAGGGGGAGGGGGACCCATTTCCCAAATCTGGAGAGAGAGAGAGAGAGACCCACTGCATTTTCAGGAGGGCTCTACCAACACCCTCCCTTCTTCTTAATGCACAAAATGAGCTGCAGCCTGCTTTGTGGAGCCAGGCCCTTAGTGCTGGCTTCTCGCCTGCATTCCTGAGAGAGCTCCTCTGGTTTCCTACGTGAAATCTGCTCTCACCCTGGACCTGCATTCCCCTGCCTGGTTTTGTGAGCCAGCCTGGGATGACGACAATAGTGACAAGGAAACAACTTTCCTGGCCTCCAGCAGTGCCTCCCGAGAGACACCGGGGATGGACCACCGCTGAGTTACTTATTCACAGCACAGCGAGAGCTGTCGGTTGTATAGGTCACGTGTTAGCGGCAGTTTGCGTTGATGCCTACAAGCTGCTAGGCATCCACATGTCCTAGTGCTGGGTGCTTGAAAAAAAGCCAATAAATACTTAAATATAAGAAGATTTTTATGTCCCCCTCGTGAGTAACCTTAGCCGATTCCAGCCGTCTGCTGCTAAGCCCTGTTAGCCCTGGTCAGGATGCAGTTGGGGGACCCCTCCAAGGACTTCCCAGGCACTGCAGGGAGTGATGCCGTTGATCCAGAAGGAGGCGCTCTTCCCTGAGCCGAGGGCCCATCGTGGCATAGGGGCGACAGTGCGCTGGAGGTGGGAAGGGGGGCAATGGACTGGGGTCTGTCTCTCCCTCCATTTATTTGTGACCCTGGCGTTTAGGGAAGGGAGGGGAATGAAGGAGGGTGAGATGAGGGTCGGGTCTAGCCCTGAGCCTCACCTCGCTCAGCTGTGCTACGCTGTGTGTGTCCCTTATATTTACAAAGAACGACCTTGCAGCTCTCAGACACCTGAACCCAGCCCACCACGCCAGCAGGGTCCGAACCAATGGCTCTCAACCAGTGGTACATGTACCCTGGGGGTACGCAGAGGTCTTATAGGGGGCAAATCAGCTCATCGAGATATTTGTTTAGTTTTACAAGAGGCTACATAGAAAGCTGTAGTGGAGTCAGTACAAACTAAAATTTCATACAGACAGTGACTTGTTTATACGGTTCTATGTACTACACACTGAAATGTATGTATAATAATTATATTCTCATTGAGTTATTTTATAATTTTATGGTAAAAATGGGAAAGTAGGCGAATAATAATAATTCAGTAATAGCTGTGCTGTGACACTTGTATTTTTATGTCTGATTTTGTAAGCAAGTCGTTTTTAAGTGAGGTGAAACTGGGAGTACACAAGGAGAATCAGACTCCTAAAAGGGGTACAGTAGTCTGGAAAGGTTGAAATTCACTGCTCCAGACGTTGTAACCAGCTACTCGTTGTCCTCTCACTTGTGCTAATCGACCTGGGAGGTCAAGCCGGCTATTCACCTGTCTCGCGGTGTTTTATACTGCTGCCCATCACCGAAGTCCATAGTGTACTTCTTGGAGGCTTGGTCCTCTTCCACGCTTCCACCACAACTGGGTCTCATGTTGGTGCTCTTAGCAAAGACAGGAAATGGGCCAGGGATGCTATCCTGACCTATTGATATATAGATCTATTGACCTAAGGCCATGGCTGAGGCATCTTGGTTTAGAGAAGCTGCACAGGATCTGACCCGTGTGGTACCAGTTCCGAGGACAAAGAACATCTCCCATCCATGGTCACCGCCAACCTGGAACCAGTAGGATGGGTGAAGCTGAATTCCTCTTCCCCTTACAGGGCTGCCGTTCAGTGTAACCTCCTAAGTTCTCACTCTGTGTGCGCCTGGGATGGTGTCATCAGAGAAAGGAAAGGGGAAGGCGAATCTCAGGCAGCCAGGATGGTTGGGGAGGGGGACATGGATACATACATGTGTGCTGGAATGGGGAGAGCGACGTGGGCATGGGTGAAGAGGGACTTCAGTGGAACACCCCATGTCACTGTGCACAGGGCCGTACGATCCCTGGGACCGCCCTGCTGCCGGGTGCTTTCTAAAAGGCCATCTCGGTTAGTGAAGTAGGCGCTGGGTGGGTAACCCTGCTGGCTGAAATCATTTACCAGCAGGACGGGGGCAGAAGTAGGCCAGCGTCCCCTGCCAGCATGCCGTCATCCACGTGCAGCGTGCGAGAGCCGATACAGGCTCATTTTCCTTCCAGTGCTCAGCTCCTGCCGCTCACTGGCAGTGAGGATTGTGAGTAAGGCCCTTGTCCCTCAGGGACCGAGGCCAGCCTTCATTTCTCATGGACCACCGCACAGATCCCTCTGTCCCCATATCCACCTGTGTCTTTAGAGCTGGGCGAGGGAAACAAAACTCCTCTTTCTCCTACTAACAGCTCCTTTGTCCCCGAGCTGCCCATCCACTGGCAGACGACTATGCATAACGAAGCCATTGTTTGGGCAGATTTTCCATCTTACCCCAGGAGAAATAAACTCCCCTGCTGCTTTCTGCAGGGCCTAGTTCACTGGACATTCCCACTGATAGCAGGCAGCATGGTGGCCTGAGGCAGACAGCAGGCAGGTTTGTAGCCAGGGGCTGCTGTTTGACGCCTTGTGTCCCTCGTACCATGGCAAGCGGCCAAGGTTAATGCCAGGCATAAGGAAAGAAAGGACTGGGCAGCGAGGGGGGGTCTTGGCGGTAACAGGCGGGATTTTTCTCCCCACTCCCAGGGAGGCCTGGCTCTGGAAGGGTGCCCGTAGCAGGCCTTTCTCAGGCTTTTCCCACCAGCCTGTCTTCGCTAAGCTGAATTCAGCCGTGCTCTTTATCCTCGGAAGGACTGAAGTGAAACAAGGGACGGATTTGACAAGAGCTTTTTGAGGGGAAGGTGCTCAGATACCAGCCTGGTGCCTTCGGGCTTGTCTACGTTAGAAAGTCGTACTGCTTTTACTAGACCGGTACCGTTAAAGAGGTACAAGCGCTGGACCCCAGTGTGGGCAGTCATATTTGTCTAAAGCGGCTTAGGCCTCTATAGCTAATCACATAGAGGGAGGGAAATAGCTGTCATCTTTGTACTGGTATCACTGGGTCTATACTACGGCTGTTACCTGCACAAATATATCGATAGGATATCACACCTCTAATCAACATAATTGTACTGGGAAAAATCGAGCTGAACTCTAGTTAGCTACAGATAACGAACAGAGCACTCCATATGGGTGCATCGTCCGACCCTTCCCAATCCAAGATGAGCAGGGAAGAGAGCCCCCCATCTTCCGAACAGCGAGGCAGTGTTGCTGTGGGCGAAGAGGGCTCAGAAAACCATCACAATGTTCTGACCAGTCCAGCGTTCGTTAGACAAGGGGCTTCCCCTGCATGATGCAACTTCCACGTCAGGGTTGAAGCACAGTGGCATGGGGCTGTGTGGGGGATGCTTGCCTGTTGGCACCCGTGCTGTTCCTTCTCTGCTGTCAAACCCTAGGGCTGGAGCCTCCAAAGTTGTCAGTTCAGCACCTTTCACCACCACTGAATTTACACGAGGCAGGAAAACTGCCTGTATTAGAACAGATTTTAGATGGTAATTGGAACAAACTAGCAGGGGAAACTGAGGCATCTCCATGCCTCTTGATGAGAGTGGTAAGACACACTCTGTGCAGCCTGCATCACCATGACATCTGCCTCCATCTCTTAGGCAGTTGCCCGTTGCTGTCGTTCAGATGGCTTGTTCACGATGAGAGGAAATAATGGGCCTGATTCTAACCTGATGTACGCTGGAGTAAATCAGAAGTATATTCGCTGAAGTCAGTGGGCTCACACTGGTGTAAATCAGCATGGGATCAGGATCAGGCAATAGGGGGCTGGTCCGGATTAGGGTGACCAGATAGGAAGTGTGAAAAATCGGGACAGGCGTTGGAGGTTAAAGGGCGCCTGTATAAGAAAGAACCCCAAATATTGGGACTGTCCCTATAAAATCAGGACATCTGGTCACCCTAAGCCTGATCCCACTTCTATCTGCGTAAAGTATTCCTGCTGACATAGCTGGCTTCACCTCAGGGTCAGGCTAGGGTAAGCGAGAGCAGAAGCAGACTTGAAACTTCCTTCTGGTCAGAACCACAGCCTCCTGTTGGTGAGGTACCGGGTGGGGACAAACAGCCAGTCTGGGTGCTTTTCGCAGTGAACTCCTCTGCAAAGCAGATACAGTCCTGCAGTTATTGCACACTGCTCTCGGAACATGCCAAAGTTCCTGAATGACCTTCTCTGGAGAGAGGACACATCCCTCATCTCTGAAGATGGCTTGGATGTTGTGGCATACTGAAACCAGTGTTAAAATTACACCCTGTTACTTTAAGTTTATAAGGGGGTCCCTGGCCCTGCTTGCAAGCAAGGGGGCTCTGCAGGGAAGTGTGCAACCTAGGCCTTGAGCAGTCAGTCTACAGAGAGCCAGCCTAGAGCAGGATGTTTCTCTGCCTGAGGGAGCAGCCTGCTTTGTCCCTCTCTGGTTTTAGTCCTTGCATGTTAGTGCTCTGAATTCAAAGAGATAAAGTCAGGTTACCTTGCAGCTTCCCAGCAGGACTATTTATGCTTAGTGCAATTAACATAACAGATTTATGTGTGGGCATCAGCCAGGCATGAACCCTGAAAGGCCTGGAGATTCAGTTTTGAGAAAGCCCCATAAGCTTGGATGCTGATCTGAACTGTTTGAATCTTAAGTGCATTTACAGGGCACCAGCCCAAGCGAGGGTTGGCATCGTGGCTTAAAGAAATCATCAGGGCAAATGGAGATTGTACCTTAATCAGCATCTCAGTGTGATGTTGATCCTTGGCTGAGGTCCGGGTATTCCTTCATCTTTTCTAGCTTCTTTTCCAACAGCTGGATGGGTGGGAAGGATCTGACCTAAAGGATGCTCATCAGTGGTTTAGTACAGCCCTCCTTATGGGGGACAGGAGTAATAGGCCCCCTTGGTCCTGCCTCCCACATCTGTCGCCTCCTCTCTGTGGCCTCTGTGAGAAGCAAGTGCCAGTGGTGCGGCTCAGCACGTTCAGGGGTGATTATTGTGCACCGCATCCCAGTGGGTTAAATCCACTGAGATGTTTGAGGCGGCGTCACCTGCTCCTCTGCTGAGCCCGACAAGCTGTGTGAGAGTGAGACACTCGCTGGCAAAGAGGTGCCCATGCAAAGCTCCAGCAGAGGGCCAGGTCACTTTTTAGCCGGGACCCTGCCTCACACAGAGAAGGAGGGAGGTTAAATTCTGGGCCCTTTCCATGCGGGAAAAGCAGCCCAGCTTGGGAAAGGGCCATGCTGATGATTGGTCCCCGCCAGCTGGCACGTCTGAATGGTGGCTGTGAATGAGAGGAGGCGGGCAGGCTACCCGCGCTGCGCTAGTCCTTCCTCACATAAGGCTGCCGTTCCATGGAGTTCACCCCCCACTGCCTTTCCGAGCCATTGTTGTCAGGCCCTCTGACCTTACCCCACACTTGGAGCAGCAACTAAGGGAAGGGGGGAAACGGAGTTCAAATTCCCTGGGAACGTGGGGGGCGTCTTTAATATTCAGTGTTCGCCTCTGTTCCGCTTGGGATGTCTCCTTGGGAAATGCTAATGCACAAAGCAGGGCCCGGCAAACCAGGCCTAAGAGAGGAACGTACTGGTAATGGACTAAGTGACAAAGATTGGACCAAGGCATTTGCCTGGGCATCTTCTGTCCCATGCCCTGCCAAAGCAAATAATATCCCTGGGATTATCCACGTTCTAGCTGGGTGCATTACGTTAGAAATGAGTACGGTATAGTGCAACTGAACAGTGACTCGATTATTTTGAAACCGTGATAACTGAGGTGAACTCAATGGAGGCATTAAGAACATGTCCGCCAACCTGGAGCATGGTAGATTGCACGCAGGAGGAAGCGATGGCAGACGCCCTGTAGGAAAGAGGACAAAGCATGTAGGCCAGACAAAGTACCGGGGCAATGCAGTGGCAGCATTAGGAAGGGAAGGTATCAAGTATCTTACAGGTTTGTTTCATATTATTCTTAAGACAGGGGAAATGCCAGTTGAATGGCATAAAAGCTTTGTGGTGCCTATTGTTAAACATAAAGGCAATATTACACCATGTGCTAATTTTTGCTGATGTCGCATGCTATGAAAATAAGGGAGAAGATTAAATTTGGAAACCCCAGTATGGTTTCATGGGGGGAAGGAGCCCAGCTGATGCCACGTTTGCGCTGCTAATCCTCATGGAGAAGTTCAGAGAGAAATGACAGCAAGTGGGGATGGTCTTTGTGGATCTGGAGAAGGCGTTCGCTCACGTACCAAGGTGTGTGTGACAGAGAGGTGTGCCAGAAGGGTATGAACATCTCATCCAGGATACGTATGATGGAGTGACTACTGGAGTCGAAACTACCCTGGGGTACACTTGAGAATTTCCAGTAAATGTCGGCCTACGCAAGGGTTCAGCGTTGAGTCTCTTGTTGTTTGCAGTTGTCATGGATGTGATAAGTGAGACTATCTGAGGGGAGCTGCCTTGGAACATAGGGTTTGGTGAAGAGTTAGTGAGCTGGGTGGTAGATTGTGGGGCCTTGCAAGCCAAATTTAAACTGTGGTAACATCGTGTGGAGTGGGCTGGGCTTAGAGGAACATTGGTAAGACCAAGGCTGTGATGACTGAGGGGGGAGGGCTCACCATAAAGGACATCACAGGCAGAGAATTGAAAAGCATGAAAGAATTGAAATACCTGAGATCAGTGGCTGCTGGTCCTGGTGCCCTCCTGAGGGATGCCCAGCATCGTACTAAAACTGCGTGGTCCAAGCGGCGAGAGCTGCCCCCAGATGCTCTGGGACCAAAAGATGCCATATAGTTAAAAGGGGGAGTGTATAAAACTGTAATTGATACAGTGGAGGGCTTTGGCACTCTGGAGGGGATGCAGCTTTTCTTTCCCTCCCACTTGTGTGGAAAGTTGGAGGTGACTCACGTTTTGGTGGGCTAGGGCTTGAATTTGGACTTTCCAACCTTGACCTCAGCCACCTGCCCCACTCCATTATTCAAACGCAGTATTTGCTGCTGCACCCAGCACTGGTGCATAAATCCAACGGATTTCATCATGTTGTTATTTGAACCGTCACTGTAAGGCTTCAGTGTCAACCGCGTTAGATGAAAGGTAGCAATTCGCACCCCCTCAGCGCTATTGTTTCATGCACATTTCCAGGCGTGGGAAAAGGGCACTGCGTCAGTCCACACCTGATAGGGCAAGGTTGATTCAGAGCCAGGAGGGCTAGAAATGTGGTCGTGTTGTAACTGAAAGCTTAGATTCTGCAGCGGTGAGTGGACTTTGCAACTGTAGAGAAACCCAGAAAGCAAGAGGCCCTGACTGCAGCCTGCACAGTGGCTGTTAGTGTTCAGAGCATGCTGGGGTGTGTGTTTCTCTGTATAAAGCATGTGCATCTTGCTGGTGAGAGCTAAAACAGAAGTCCTGCCCACTGGCCGTCAAGGGGTCCCCTTCTGGTTCGTGTGGGAGTAGAGTCGTTAGCCCCAGTGTCCAACTTAAGCATGATACTCATGCTGCCTACCGCTCCCCTGTAGTTTTCACTCTGTATCATAGAATCATAGACGATTAGGGTTGGAAGAAACCTCAGAGGTCATCTAGTCCAACCCCCTGCTCAAAACAGGACTTACCCCAAATAAATCATCCCAGCCAGGGCTTTGTCAAGCCGGGCCTTAAAAACCTCTAAGGATGGAGATTCCACCACCTCCCTAGGTAACCCATTCCAGTGCTTCACCACCCTCCTAGTGAAAAACTTTTTCCTAATATCCAACCTAGATCTCCCCCACTGCAACTTGAGACCATTGCTCCTTGTTCAGTCATCTGCCACCACTGAGAACAGCCTAGCTCCATCCTCCCTGGAACCCCCTTTCATGTAGTTAAAGGCTGCTATCAAATCCCCCCTCATTCTTCTCTTCTGCAAACTAAACAAGCCTAGTTCCCTCAGCCTCTCTTCATAAGTCATGTGCTCCAGCCCCCTAGTCATTTTCGTTGCCCTCTGCTGGACTCTTTCTGATTTGCCCACATTCTTTCTGTATGGGGGGCCCCAAACTGGACATAGTATTGTCTCTTCTCCTCCACAGCTCCTGAGTGGGGTGGCTGTGTGGATGGGCAGCAGGATAGCCTATATATACACACGCGCATGCTCTGATCAGTTTTTAGTGTGCTTTGAGATACTTCGTATGGGAGGCACTACTCCAGAGCCCATTGAAATCAATGGAAAGGTTTCTGGCTCTGGGATAGGCTCCATATGAATCACCAAGTGATCCCTAAATGGTCTCTTGCCTGTCTCACGGGGCTGTTGTGTGGCTTAAGCGCTTTGAGATCCAGAGATGCTCTAGGAGACAAAGTGTTTTTCTTCGGTCCAGCTGTCCTTTGCTACAACATACTTGGCTACCTCACGGCCCTGAGCTCGGCATGTCGGTATCTTGGCTCTAAACCTCAAACAACCCAAGAAAGCCAGAGCAATGTGTGTGTGGCGGGGGGCGGGACAACTACTCCATGTCTAGCACTCGCCTGCCTTCATAGCCCAGTGCCATACTAGGATCATAGCCGGCCAAACAGCCTGTACAACAGTCACTATGACTTGAAGCTGCCTCTGCGAACACCTTAGTGTAAGTGGGGGAATGGTCCCGCCATTGTGGGGAACTTTCCTGGCTCATACACTACCCCTAGCAAAATGACCTGAGTCCTTGCCCCCACTCCCTTTACCCAGAGGCCTGCCTGACCTCGAGGGATCCCCTCCCTCTCTCCTGCGTGGCGGGGTCCCCGTAACCCCGACAAGGCTGGGACCAGGATTCCTGCGAGGCTTGACCCCCCAACCTTGTCGTGGTCCCTTAGGGCAGGGGCTGAGGGGGGTCTCTCCGCACTGGACACTGCCCTGACTCACTGATCAATGCATACTTTTCAAAGCAGGTACAACAACCAATTAAAAAAAATAAAAGAGGAGAAATGTTACAGGAAAACACCTAAGGCCGCCCCCTGGCCCAGGGGCACCACACCCAGGGTCTCTGGGGTGTGAGGGACATTCACAGTCTGTGTCTCCCACGTCACAGGCCCCCTGCCTGGCTGCACGTCAGGGATGCAGAGAGTCAGACACGTGCTCTGGCCATGGCCACACGCCCCCCACACGCTTTAGGGGGCAGGGCCCTTGTCCCCACGGTCGCCCCCCAGTGTCCGGGTCACGATCCCCTCCAAGGCCTCTTGGCTGGTGGTGTCTCCCTGCAGCCAGGACCTGCCCAGGGTCCCCTTCCGTCCCACCAGCTGCTCGCCGCACCCGGCTCCGGACAGCTCCAGCCGCAGCTGCAGCCCCACTCTGCTTCAGTGCGGCTCGGCTCAGCTCCCTGGGATGCTCCTCGGGCCCCTCTGGTTCTGCTGCTGTGGGTCAGCTCAGCTCGGCTTTCTAAGCTTCTCCTCTGGCCTCCACACCCAGCTCCAGACAGCCCCAGCCCCGCTCAGCTCAGCTCGGCTCTCTGGCTGCTCCTCTGGTTCTGCTGCTGTGGCCCTGCTCGGCTCGGCTCGGCTCAGCTCCCTGGCCCGGGTTTCTTCTCTCACCTCCCAGCCGCCGGCTGCTCTGTCCTTAGCTCAGCCCTGCTCTCTGCTCTCAGAGATGGCTAGAACCCGCCTCCTGGCTCCCTCAATGGCCTGCCACCCTGGCAATCAGGCTGACCTGACCTGGCCTCTCCCGTTTCAGGGTCCTGTTCCCTCAAGAGATGCCAACCAAAACGACCCACGCAGTTTCAGGGAGGGGCTAATAGACCCCTTCCATTAGCAGCTTCCCCGCATGTAGGCCCGGCTGTTTGCTGTTACCCTGCGGGCCCGTTCCCTGGTGCGGTCTCCCACTCAGTGAGTGAACCGCTCAGCTGCAGCCGCAGCAGACCTTGGAACTGACGTGCGGTCCCCGGAGAGGGGCAGCTCTGTCCTGCAGCGAGATCTGCCCCTCATCTCGTCCCCTTTCGGCACCAGCATCCGTTGTTATTTCTGGGGCACCAGAGGGGCGTGTGGTGCTTTGCAGGGGTGGAAGAGATTAAAGGAGAAAGCCACAGTCTCTGCCCCCTAAGGGCATTAATTTAAATCTGCCCCTTGCCTTCCTTCCCCCGTTGCAGCCCAAGGAGCAGTTACCTCTTCACTACGCAGCCCTCCGCACCATCGGGGCTGTCGGTGTGATGCAGATCCTGCTGAAGGCTTCTCACAAAGACGCTAGACTGAGGCAAGACAAGGTGAGCAGGGGCCTTTCCCCAGATGTGACGGGGGCAGTGAATTCTCATAGCACGGGCCCGGCTTGGAGGCGAAGTGAATGCCACGGGCTGCGGGGCTGGATTGGGGCAGCCTGAAATGTGCCTCCGGCTCCGTGCCCGAGGTTTGCATTCCCCGGGGGCGCTGCATGAAAGGGGGGGTGTCAGAAACCCCTCCGAGGTTTTGGTTTCCTTGTACCCTCTCCACAGGACGGCTGCACGCCTCTCTTTCTTGCGGTGGAAGCTGGGAATTTGGGAGTCTGCAAGGAACTGCTTTCCACACAGGCTGAGGCCCAGCTGAGAGCACGGGAAAAGGTACGGGACACCCACCCCACCACTGACTCCACGGCATGCCCTCCAGGCCGTTAGCTTTGCTTCTCTCATCCTGCTCCATTGCTGCATCACCAGGCCTGGAGAGATCAGACTCTATCTAAGAGCTGGCCTGAGTCCTACCAACTCATTCCACATATGGCACCCACCAGCCTTCGCTGGGGCACACTTGGGGTCATATCCTCACCTGGTGGCAATGGGCGTAGCTCCACTGACATCAGTAGCGCTATGTTGATTTACACCAGCTGGCCCCTCCAATCCGCCAGCAGAATTAAACCTGCCAGCAGATCTGCTGCACATTTGGTTCTTACGCCCCCTCTGCTGGTTCTGAAGACTCCCTTAGCAAAGCTGTTCCCAGAGCTGTCTGTGCTAATATCTCCAGCTGTGGGCAGACAGGCGAGTACAGAGGGGAAATAGCTTGTGTTCATTTCAGGCCCCGTTCACATGGCGGGATTGGTGTTTGCCAAATAGAAAACTAAGGGGGCTAATAGGGGGGAAATCAATTTTATTTTGTACTTGTGTGTTAAAACAATGCAAGGAAGAGCAGAAAGGAAATTGTTTGGAAAAGTCACCCAAGTTAGCAGCACCTTTAGATGCCTCAATGTTACAGCACCCCAGGCCTGGAATTGTAGTCTGGGGCTGAGATGCATGGATAGAGCTGTGGGAGAGATGGAGACGGACTAGCAGATGACTTGCAGTCAGGCAGGGCGGTGGGGAGGAGAGGGTGATCTGCCTGGAATAGCTGGACATGGAGGTGCTACAAACTAGGAATGAGATGCCTTGGCAGAGCTGTGTGTACACGAAGCTCTGAGTCAGAACCGTGCCATTCGAATGCCCAGAACAAGTTAACCCTTCAGTTTTCGGCACCAGATACTAAGCAATTCTCCAAAATGAAAACCTGAACATCTGCACCGTGGTAGCAGGAGTGTGAATGGAGCAATGTGAGACACAGATAACGGGTGTTCAATAGCAAAAATATATATATAAAAGACAATGGCAGTATTCAATTAACCATGGCAATGTGTTATCAGATTGGTATTATTGGAGATATTGACAGTACACTCAGTCACACTTTTCTGCGTGATTGAAGATTGATTGGTATGAACAAGCCAAGTTTTGCCTTACAGAGACATGGTGACACTGTGCTGCATGCAAGCTGCAGGAAAAGAGATGTGGAAATTGCCAAAATCCTAGTGGAGTATGGGGCTGTGGTGGATTGCCAGAACGTGAGTATAAAATACGCAAGACTGGGCATGTGAGCACAGGTTTGGCCTTCGTTATCGTTAGAGCTGATCAAATAGCTGGGAAAATCCTCCCGATCGCTGATCTGTTGTAAAAACAGATGTTGTTTCTCTTTGTTTGTGACTCCGTGGTGTTTACTTTACATAAATGCTGGAGTGATTAGGTTTTACTAGCATGAATGCTCACAAGAAGCAAGTTTTATGCTCAATCTCTGAATATTTGCCAGAAATGAATTTCAAACGTAGGTTTGGTTGTAATTAGAGCTGTGAGGATAATAGATTTTTCAGTGCACAGGCAATTCCAACAAATCAGTGATGGGGGGAATCGTTTTGGGTTTAACCAAAAATTATTTTTTTTTAAAATTCAGCAAATGGAAAAAACGAAAATAGTTTTTGGATCAAACAAAACATTTGATTTTGACAAAATGGAAACATCTTGTTTCAGTTTCAACCATTTACATTTTTTTTGATTGCTTAAGAAAATTAAAGTACATTTTGAAATTGTCTAAATGCATTTTTTTAATTTTTTTTAATACTTTTTGACCAAAACAATTCAGTAAAATCAATACGAATTTGCAAAACGTTTCGATGTCGCCAAATCCACGTTTTTCACTGAAAAGGGGTTTCAGGAAAAAAAATTGCCCAGCTTTAGTTGTAATATTCAAATCTGTGTAGTGTTGGATAGTTACATAAAATCATCCAATCAGGGAACATAAACAATTTCATGTGATTTGTGCAACAAACCAACACAGTGTGAATTTCAAAGTTTAATATTATGAATGATTCCTATGGGGGAAATCAAAGGATAAATTCAAGAAGGTCATGATCTGCTCATGAAAGCTCAAGAAGTCAATCATTAGTTTTGAATTAGTTGCTTGGTTCTATAGCCTGCAACCTTGGATAACCAAAGACTTTGGGGAAAGATCGATAATTATCTAATGAGAAGTCAAAACCAAAATGATATGCTGAGTATAACGTGTCTTCACCACACGTCCCATTGGAAAGTCAGTGCTACTGTTCATATCCTAGAGAGGCCAAGCAGAATCTGCCTCCCCACACCACATGCTGTCCAAGCTGTAATGTTACATTAAATTCAAAATTATGTTTATGGATAGTAAGGTGGAAATATGTTTAGAGGCAGGACATCCCCCAGGCTAGCGTGATGCAGCAACATCACCTTGGCCACTCTGCACTTCCTGTCTATTGAATAAATAACACAGTCAAGAATACTTAAAAATTTACCTTTAAAAAGAAAACTGGAATAGAAACTACCACCTTTCGGCAGTGAGGCTTGCTAGATCGTTCAACCTTTATGTTGCATTAGCACTAGAGGGCAGTCGTGGTTCATATATAATTTTCGGAGTGAAAAGCAAGCCAGAGCTATTGTGTTTGGTGGGGGTTTCTCACAAGCTCTATGTAGCTTCCCCAGAGATTAAATTCCTGAATCCAAGACATAAGCCAAAGTTCTTCAGCTTTTTGGCCTCCTCTCCTGAGGAGCTTTTAGACAGTGAAGATTCCTGGGCTTGTGGCTTTAACTTGAGGTCCCTTATATCAAAAGTTCCTAGATATGGAAGTATTCAGCTGGCAGAGTTTATCAGCTCATCAACAGACTTAATTATCCTTTAAACGATCCACCCTTTCACTGCATGGACCCTGAAAATGAATTTAATATCGATGACCGGGAAGTTCACGTGTGCCTGCGTGAAATTAGTGCATGACTTCAAATGTCTGCAGCTTTAATACTGAAATAATTCTCTTCACGCTTATTTTCAAGTCTCCCTGGCCATGTCTGCAGTAGGAACATTGGTACAAGTTTGTTAGCAACAGGGCAGCTGCACCATGGTGTACTGACAGTGGAGGTGTGATGATCGCCATGTTGGCAGATACACTGGTTGGTTGAACCAGCGACTTCCGGAGCTAAAAGCATGAGCAGCTATAGCTTGCGCTAAAGAGACAAGGCTTCCTAGCGTTGCCTGTAACAGACTCCTATCCTCTGTGGATTGGGCACAGAGGGGTAGGACATGGTTTTCCCATCTTGCAAATATTTCCAAGAGTTCCAATTTTGTCCTGTCTCAAAGCGGGATATGAAAAGTCAAACTCTCAAACATTTTCACAAACCAAAAAACTGGTTTTTTTTAATTTCCATTTGGTATTATTCAAAACACATCATTTTAATCATTTCAGAACATTGCAGGTTTGACTTTTTTCACCTTCGCTCCAGTCTAATTAGCTTAAACTAGATATAAAAAAGTCATTTTTGTCCAAAAACGTCATTCTGAAACAGAATTTTCCATTTAGAAAATGTCAAAATGAAAAATTTCAACTTTGAAATGTTTTTCTCAACATTTTTGCAAGTTGGGAACTTTGTTGAACCCAATCCTGTTTCACAAACAATTTCGGTTTTGACGAATCAGCATTTTTAGATGAAAAATTCCTGACCAGCCGTCCTCACCAGGAGGTAACATAAGCACTGAGGTAGACAGGACTTTGGCAGTTTTGACCCAGGTTTCACAGTTGTGGGAACCCTGTTTCATATGGCTTCCAGGGTCCGTAATCAACTGAGGATGACTGAAGAGCTGGGGTTATTCTTCTCCAGCTGTACAATCTTCCTGTGTGTCTCTCTCTTTAGTTACGCTGTGGATTGAATCCTGCTAGCACCACATTTGTGAAAAAGGTTTAACTGTGGTTGTTGCCGGTGCAGTTTTAGGTAGCGGGGCTTAGAGTCACTGAGCACAACGGAGAGGGTTCATCACTCTAGTCGGGTACACAGAAGTCAGGCTCTGTGGGTGAGGGAAAAGTGTAACTAGTTAGGGGCCAATAAACCTTTCCCCAGATTGTTCATTCTCTTCCTTGATTTCTTCTCTAATAAACCCAAAGGTGCAAGAAATAAGGAAAAACCTGTTCCAAAGAGCTGCACAATCCTTTGCGAGGTCCTTTCAGAGATCCCAGAAGAAAAAGGGCTTGGACAAGACGTTTATTTTCATTAAAAAATATCAAGACCAACTTAAATAATCACATAAACAAAGCAGCTCTGTAGAACTGCAAGTCCAAAAGGTCCTGGGTTATTTATAAAGGGCCCTTCAGTGAATTAGGCAAAACGCCAAGAGAAATCTAGTGTGCTGGCATTCCAGAACCAGGACAGACTTAGCACTCATATTTGTCAGCTTTGTGCTGAATGTATGGGAATGCCCATCATAGTACAAACCGTCCTCCTCCTTCCAGCGTTTGGCAGAGCAAGGAGGCTGGTGTAAAACGAACACGCAGATTCGAAGGACAGGTTCCAATGCACAAGCC
This sequence comes from Emydura macquarii macquarii, assembly GCF_026122565.2. Taxonomy (NCBI): domain Eukaryota; kingdom Metazoa; phylum Chordata; order Testudines; family Chelidae; genus Emydura; species Emydura macquarii. The sequence continues at coordinate 1,504,017 of NW_027132084.1, read as the reverse complement.
CGTTTACAAACGTACTCATTAGCGATGGTTAAAATGACCTGGTCGTACAACCCCTCTTTGGTGGTTCTCCCCTGTTCCATACCAGCACCCCAGGTTACAGCGGAGTAGTTTTGGGGACTCCCTTTTATCTAGCCATAAAGAAAGGGAGGGTGGACAAGACTCACACCTCCCCACCCTGGTTGAGAACTTGCCGCCCCAATGAACCGTGTGTAATTAGGTGACTTCTGATAGATGTAAGTGAGCTGAGAGGTCCACTGAAGTGTATGCTGGGAGCTCTAGCATCCCTACTGCCAAAGGAAATTCTGCTGTAAGTGCAATGGTGGGACGTGGGCCTTTGAAGCAGAAGTAATTGTGTAATTATGTAATTATGACCCAGGAAGTCCTCAGAAGAGGGTCGTGGATTCTTTTACCTAATTCAATCAAGGAATTGCTAGGAGCTGGTCTCTGTCAGTGTCACAGTGTACTGGCTTTCAAGGCGTTGAGGACATGGGAAATTGCCCAAGAGAAACCATGGGAGTAGGGGCGGGTGGTGGGTTGAGATTATTCAGGGGCCGTCGTCGTTTTCTGGGTTTGTACAGCACCTACCATAGTGGGGCCCTGGTCCGTGAGCAGACCTCCTAGGTGCTACGGTAATAGAAATGATCCATAATCATTCAGAGTTGATCTGCCCCTTGTGGCGAGCTCAGTGGGTCTTTCCGCTGACTTCAATAGGCTTTGGGTGAGACACCCCCGAGACTCAAGCGGGGCTGAGGGATTGGCCTGCCGGAGCTGCAAATACGTCCCATTTGCGGGGAGTCATTTCTCTGTGTGCAGACTGCAGGAGCTGGGTCTAGTCAGTTCTGGAACAGTGCTGCATCTCTGAAAGCTGATCGGGCTGTGTTTAGGCCAGGCCCCGCTCCCCAGACAGCAGCAGCCCCAATGCTACAGGGAGCTACGCCCTGACTCTCGCCGAGCCTGGTCCAGTGACATTTGCTAATCTGGTGATGTCACTGCAGGAGATGAAGCTTTCAGGGCAGAGGAGTGATGCTGTAGCACCATAAAAGGTGGCCATCTAAGGTACCCAAATTCTCCTGCCCAGTAGGTTGCCTGCTTGGGCTAGTGGTGGAGCAGCTGGGCAGCTCACTTACCCTGGTCTAAGCCCAGACATTCTCGGCCTGTGTTTCAGGCTGAAGGTCAGACTCCTCTACATGTCGCCGCTTGGGAAGGTGATGAAGCCCTACTGAAGTTCTTCCATCACTGCAAGGCCAATCCTAACATCGCAGACCAGGTAAATGCAAATGTGTGTCCAAGGGGGTGAGGAGAGAGAACTGGCTGATCTAGAGTCCTTTTCCTCTGCATTTCCGTACCAACCGGAGAGCTGTGATAGACAGATGGGTGGGTCAGCCGACAGAACACCCAAGATGCAGCACCACACCATCAGAATGAACTGCCATTGGCTCGTCCTGAAATGGAGACACCATTAGGTAAAAATGCTAGGGAGCAGATTAACCCTTTATGGAGCATCCTGAGGGGCCCTGTCGGAGTCCTTTCGGGGCAGCCATTGGAGCGATAGACCCGTGAAACTGGCAGATGTAATGCCATTCCTTTGGGGGGCACCTTTGATTACAGGGCTTCTGGTGCCCTCAAACTTGCATCTGCCTCAGCAAGCGGACAGGTTAAACCTGGAGCTCCCCTCCATTCCTTAAACTTCGCGGTGCTGGGGAAAGTGGCTCATCCAGTGAAGACAAAGAGGCACAAGCCGTTTAACGAACGGGTGGATTGTTCATGCAGCTGGCCTTGCAAAAGTCACTTTCTCTAGCAGTGCTGCGTGTCGTGGGCGTTTAAAGAAATGTGTAGGTGGGCGGTCGTGCTGGTAACAGGTTGGCACCCTGGGAGGTTGAAGTCATTTAGCCAGTGATCAAGTACCCTGAGGTCAGAAGCTATGCTGGCTTCCCCCCAATCTCCACAGCTTCAAATCCAAGCCTACCCTCGCTATACAAAGCGTAGCAGAGGCAGGGTCCCTCATGGAACTGCCAGAGCTGGACACAGACTGCCCAGGATGGGGTTACTCACTGTGTTTTAGCATTTGTGTCCATTCGGCTTTCCTGTCCACTGCTGCTCCAGTGGGAGGTGGCCACGTAGCACTAGATCGTGACCTGGCATGCAGTCAGGAGCCGGAGGAAGTTCCAGCTTTCGGAGGTTCAGTAAAAGTCACTCATGTCGATGTTGATCCGTTCCAACCGAGGATACGTTCCGGTTTGACCTGGGCACAGGCTCTCTCCTTCCCAAGCACATGTTACGCTTGCATATAAATGCCCACTTGTCCGGCAACGCTGCTCTCTTTGTCGGTTGCAGCTGGACCGGTCCCCCTTGCACGTCGCTGCAGAAAGAGGTCACACCGGTGTCGTGGAGCTGCTGACGGAGAAGTTCCACTGCAACGTGCTGGCTCGCACCCAGGTGAATATGCGGGTGGTCCGTGTTGCTCGGCGTAGCAGCTGCGACCGGGACTTGTACCCCCTGTTTATCTGATTGCCGCTCACGGTCTTGAACTAGACAAAACTGGCTTGGAAATGAGGCTCTTGCTGCCTTAGGTTGGAGCCACAAAGCCTCAGCTCTAACTGGACTCCAAACGGAAATGTGCCGTGGCCACCCTTCCCTTGCAATGCACTGGCTACACGTCTTGCTTTCTGGGGGCTGGCCCACGGAGAGGATAGAAGCCCCAGTGCCAGCTGATGAAGATTCTCTGCTGTCTCCAGTGGAAGAGTTTGGGCTGGTTTTCTGTTCTGTCCCTAGTGTTGCCTGTGTCCACCGTAGCTGTGACGAGCAGGTCACCTGTACACCCCCAGTCCCCATTGTACTGTCCGTCACAAGCAACACAAATGCCAGTGCATTGTGACAGCAGCCCCGATGAGCCTGCGCGCCAACAGGAGCTTATTTCTGGTGCCCAGGGGGCAGGTGACAGCAGGAGAGAGCTATGCTGTAGGAATCCTCTCCTGGTGGAATTGGAGGGACGGGGAGATGTAGCTGGGATGTGAGGAGGGGACCCCTCCGCCTGGGGGGCCTTTACCCTGCTTCTTGCCTAACCCAGAGATTCTTGTCCTCCTTACTTTCTGCCCATCTTTGCTCCCGGCAGGACGGCAGCACCCTCATGCATGTGGCCTCTGAGTATGGGCACCCTGACACGGCTCTGGCTTTCCTGAAGAAAGGAGTCCTGCTGCTTATGCCCAATAAGGTAACCCAGCACAGGGAGGCGGGCAGGGCCAACGCCAGCTGCTCCAAAATGTCTGACCAAAACTTGGATTGTGGGGGGGATGGAAAATGCCTTTTCAACCAAAACAACAGTGTTCATGAAGAAGACGCAGAGCTGTTGTAGCTGTGTCCATCCCAGGATGCTAGAGAGACAAGGAGGGTGAGGATCTCTCTTTTACTGGACAACTTCTGTTGTGGAAAGAGAGCAGCTTTTGAGTCACCCAGAGCCCTTCTTCAGATCCTTGCCTCTCTCATATCCTGGGACCAACGGGTCCTGGAGAAGAGCTCTGTGTAGCTCGAAACACGTCTCTTTCCTCAACAGAAGTTGTCCAATAAAAGACGTCACCTTGTGAAAAAAATGTCATTTGGGTTGAAAGTTTTCAAAAGATCTTAAAAAAACTTCATTTCAGTAGGGAGAACACCCCTCACCCGCACAGTTATTTACTATTTTCCCTTGCTGGAAAAAAATGGGAGGAGTGGAAGTTTTTTTCCCTACTTTCTTCCCCTCATGTTCTAACGAGAAAAGCAAAAATGGAGAGGAGAGAGTTTTATTTCCCACCAGCCTAGTAACCTAGAAACCACCTCAAACAGTAGCATGCCTGCGACAGACACCATTTATCAGACACGTAGGGGAGGAAGTGTGGGCTGTGTGGCAGGTATCCCGGGGTGTCCACTCAGCTGCCACTGATTTAATTATGTGGCCTCAATAAGTCATTTAATAGCTCTCTGCCTCAGTTTCCCCATCTGTGAAATGGGAATAACGATTTCTACCTTTTTCCCAGGGGACGGTATAAGACTCACTGTTTCCAAAACACGCTGAGATCCTTCATTCCAAGATGCTAAAGGATGCCGTTTGTTTATTAAACTGCTTCCATTAGCCATGCCAATAACCTTTACTGCTGCATCTTTGCTTCCCAGCTGCCTTCTTTTTAGCCTGGAGTTGCAGCTGTTTTATTGAAATTGTATTTCCAGTCCCAATGAAACCTTGCATAAAACAGCCAAATGCTGGGGTAACATGTTCACCTCTGGCTGCCTCCCCACCCCAACAAAGTGATATGGACATTTCAAATATATGAAAAGATAGATAGATAGATATAGATATGAATGTTCACTTCTTCATCCCTATCTTTTTCTGACCAGCTCTGGAAGCTGTTGGATGTCCCACATGCATAAGTAGAGTTCCAGGAGCAATATTTCAGTATCACTGGGGCTTGATTTACAACTGGCAGAAGTTATTCTCATTTCAACACAAATTTCCATCCACATTTTGATGAATATCACCCCCTAAACTATTTTCATAATCCCCTCCCCCTTTGTTTTCCCATCTAGCTTACTATAGTTCAGCTTTTCTTAGCCACAAAGAGACAGTGTAAGCCGCTGATGATCAATGTGTGTTGTATCCTCACCTCCCCCCTCCTGACCTGATACAGACCAGTTGTGAGTCTCTCCCAGCCTCAGCTACACAGAGTGGCTTTTGAACTCAAGCTGTAAGAGACTCAGATTTCTAGCCCTGGCGCCCCTGAGTTCAATTCCTGGGGTCGGCCCAGGTGGTGGCTGTCATACCAGCCCCTACGGCACGTGTTATGCCCCAGCCTTCTGGCCAGCTGATTCCCCCCCCACACTTTAAGTTTGCAGCGTGGATGTCATGACAAAGGGTTGAAAATCCCAGCGCCACTGCAGCCGGTTGCCTCTCTTTCAGAACGGGGCGATCTGCTTGCACGCGGCAGCCCGGAGGGGTCACGCTGCCGTGGTGAAGGCCCTGCTGCAGAGGGGGGCAGAGGTGGACGCTCGAACCAAAGACAACTACACCGCCCTGCACATTGCTGCCCAGCACTGCAAGCCACTGGTGGTACAGACCCTCTTGGGCTTTGGGGCCCGGGTCCAGCTCAAGGGAGGCAAGGTAGGGGCGAAAGTCGGGATGTGTAACCTTAGTTCCTGCCTCCACAATGAGTGTTTCTTTCTTACTTCCTCCGCTGCCGCGGTACTGTGTTGTTCCCTATTTCCCTCCTCCCCCCCCCCCCTCCTGCCCCCGGGCACCCACGCTGGTGATGTTTTCGATGGCCTGTCTATTTCAGAGGCGATACAGACGGCCAAGCGATCAGGACCTTTGTGGCCTCTGCTAGGATTTCACTCACTGACACAGGATTTCATTCACTATTGCTCTGCGGCCTCCGATTCTAATTCATTCTGCACCGATGGGTTTTAAAAAACCCGGAGGCTACTCCAGGATCCCCCTGGATTGCAGTGTTGTTGTTTCAAAAGCACACCAGGTGGCGAGACAGCACCACCGCCCAGGAGCATTTTCTGCACCAGGAAAGAACAGCAAGGAAATGTTCCTGGGCTATACGCTGAACTGCGGTGACTGGCTAACACCTTCTTTTGCCAGCTGGGTGTGTGAGCCCTGAACATGCAAAGGCAGACTCATCTGAAATAGCACATCCTGGGATGGATTGTCACTGGGGGGAGGGGGAAATTATCAGTGTGTAACCCAATAAAGCTAATGAGACCTGTACAGACAGCTCCTCTGTGCTGGAAATATTCCTCTTTATTTGTGTGATGCTGGAATAAACAGAAAGACTCTGTAAAGATCAGTTAAGCATCACTTCAGTGGGACACAAGGGCTGACGGCCATGATGTAAATGCTTATGAGGGACAGAGGTTGTCAGGGATTTATAACAAGGAGTGATGGCAAAGCCCCTAAGAGCGAGATCTATGGGCTGTGGAATATTCTCCCAAGGGAAGTGGCAGAGGCTGTGTAGCCACGAATAAAAGACAGTAAGAATATTTGGGATATAGAGGTGAAATGTAAGTATTAATTCGTGTTGTAACACAGAGCCTAGCAGCCTGTAAAATATTCAGTTGAGCTGCCCAAGGCTGAGACCTGACACAGGTTGGCATGACTAGTTGACTGAAAGATAACCCAGTACCGTTAAAGTGTAAAAGTAAAAGAAGAGTTAAGTGCTGATGTTCGGGAAACCATGCAGCAACAGACTGCAAAACACACTGCAATGTACCAGTTAATACTGCAAGATCCCTGATACTAACATTTCAGGGGATTCTGTAAAAACGTCAAGTTACCATGGTAACTCATTGATGTAGATGTTACTGAGATAGTCAATGAGAGAGGAGGCACCCCTAAATTAGTGAGGTGTGGAAGTATGGATAAGGAAAAAGGGCTTGGATCTCTTATCCGTATGTATGACCCTTAGTAGGTGTAAGCATAACTCAGGATAAAAGGTGCTGCCCAGCCTGTGTGCTGTGGGGGGGACGCACGGGGAGACGCCAGGATGATGATGACGATGAAGGTGATAATGGGAAAGAAAATGACTGATGCTCCGAGGTTCCTCAGCAGGAGATGTGAGTGATCAGACATAGGGCTAGCACTTTGCACACACTCTTTCTGTCCGCTGTTGTATTTCAGTGTTTTGTGGCATCATTTATCTACATAACAAAATTATTAATAACCATGTAGGTTATTGCGAAGGTCTCGGGTATCACTGTCCTTCATGTGCTCCTGGGGTCTCTCATTTTGATGATATTGGTAATAATCTTCCTGATGCTAGGGTTGTAAGGAGACTGAACACCGATCGACCACTGTGGTCTGAAAGGTTGATCAATAATCAATATACCTGTCTATTAATTAGGCTACAGCTTCTGTGTGGGAGACATTTAAAAATAGCCTTTGCACTGAAGAATGCAGAATCCTACGAGTGTGAGATGGAATGATCTCTTGGGTCATCTAGTCCACATGTGCTGTAGGCAGCAATCCTGCAACCACAGTTTTTCCATCTCCGATGGAGCTGCACCTGATTTTTCCGTTCCGTGGCCAAACGGAAAAATCAAAACCAATTCCATTCTGTTTTGTTTTCCAGTTTTTTTACCTTTTAAAAAAAAATTTTTTAATTGAATTGAAGTAAAATTCAAAACAAAAAGCTGTTTAGAATTTAAAAGTTCTCACGTTTCATTTTAAAAATGTCCCAACGAAACATTTCAACTTTTTCAGAATTTTTGTTGTTTTTTCGACCAAAACAATTAGGCAAATTCAACACCCATTTGCAAAATGTTTCAGTCAATCCAAATCTGCATTTTTTTTCAATTGAAAAAAAAAGTTTTATCTGAAAAATTTTGCCCATCTCTAATCTTTTTTTTTTGTGTGAGTCTCTTTGGTTTAATCCATGCTGCTCTCAGAAACCATGCTGTAAAAATCAGGCTGAAACTAGCAACTCAGTTTCCTAGCCAGGTAGTCCTGGGGATCTCGTAGGTAGGCAGATGGAGCTAACCTACGCCAGTCTGATCTTCCCAGTGACAGAAATCCCCAGTGGTTTGGAAACCTGTCAAATAAAATAGAATTGCCATTTATTAGTTAGGAGGTTTTGCCTTGGAAAGAAAGTGCTAACTGGGTTGGGTTCCAGGTGATGTAATAGTTTTAGCTGTTCACCTTTGACTTCTGGACACATGAAATCACAGAAATATAAACCAAAGCAACCAGATCTGGGGTTTTAGAAGGGAAAAGGGAGAGCGCCTCCTACCTTGATGACTCTCCCATTAGCCAGGAGGGGAGGGTAAGGAAGGGTTGACACCCATTCTGATTGTTGTGGACCAGTGTGGATTTCGATGTGGCAGTCCCATTCCCTGCAATTGACCATGGAGTCTGCACCAAAACACCTCCTAAGCTGACGCAGCGTCATGACATGAGATGTCTTGCCATGATGTGGTGATGATGCTATAATTCTTCAGTGACATCATCATGACAAGCACCGGCTAATAAAAATGAGGGAGGAAGGGAATGTGAACGTTTTCGCAAAACAAAATAGAAATTCAGAACATTTCCTTCCATGGCTCAATGACCTTGTGCCAGGGGATGAGATCTGAAGCTCCAGAGCAGGGATGGGACTGATTGTCAAGCAGAAGGGTCACAGCACAGCACAGGAGAGGTTCCTGCCACTCAGTCTGGACACTGGAGCTCAGAGAGGCTAAGAAGATGCCAGGTGTCCCATCGAGACTGAAACTGACATCATGGGCTTTGAGGAGTGTATGAAATATGCCAGGCCTGATTCTCCCCTGTTTTGCACCCTGTGTTCTAAGTGGGTGTGAAACCTACTTGAACAGAATGGCAGCATGTTACCCCTATGGTGCACCCCCTTGCACAGGGGTAAGTGATGACTCAGGATGCCAGACTGCAAGGAGACCCAGGTTGAGTGGATGTAATAAGAGAAGCCAGCACTTTTCCACTGAGCTCTGAGTCTTCGTCTGTGTCTCCATCAGGCCCAGGAGACGCCTCTGCACATTGCAGCCCGCATCAGCGAGGGGGAGAAGGTGGCAGAGATGCTGCTGAAGAGCGGAGCCGATGTCAATGTGGAGCAAGAGGTAAAGCATGCGACCACGTTCCTAGGGGCAAAGAGGAGGCGTTAGCTGGGCGGCTGGATCCTGCTGGCGTGTAGCTCATATCAATGCTGTGTTTTGGCTGCAGAACGGCGAGACGGCCATGCATGTCGCAGCTCGCCACGGCAGCCTGAGGATGATCAAGGCCTTGATAGAGGAAGGAGGGGAACTTACCTGGCAGTCCAAGGTAGGCGACCCCCTGGGGTGCCAAGATACACTCAGTCCCTGACACATGTCTCAGGAACCTTCTACAGGAAAGAATGGGAACGTAAGACTTGCCGGAGCAGACCATATGGTTGGCCCATCAAGTCCCATGTGTTGCCCCGTCAGTAGTAACCAGTACCTGTTTATGTACTGAGCACTTGTCTGAGTGCACCCCCAGCAGATGGGACCATCCACCCCACAGTGGACCAGTGATTATCGTTTCTGCACCCTCAGACTTATCTCCTCGGGATTTACGTTAGAACTAAAAAAAGTCTTAATATTAATTTGCACAAAGGGTTAGACCAATCTGTCAAACAAACCATGATTGCTCGCTATTTAGCAGTTATGAGGCCAAGTAAAAATAACCAGGTGATGGAGAGAGCTTTGAATACATTGGTCTGTCTTTTCTGGAAAGCTGGGCTCACGCAGGAATTAGATTTTAAGTGTTTAAATGAATTTGCTGGTCTCCCAGTCAGCTCTGTAGCTCCCCACCTCGCAGCTGGGTCAGACTTATTTCCATGAGCAGTGTCTGGTCAGGGGAGACCCCAGGGCTGGATGATGGAGGTGAAATGCAAAGCTGGGTGGCAGGAAGCTTGGTCCTGCTTGGTTTGCGAGGCTCAGCTTTTGCCAGTGTCCTCAGACTCTCATTCACAGGAGCATTAAAATGCACCCCAAAACCAAATGCGCACAACTGCCTTCTGGTTCGTGGCTAGAGAAGACCTAAAAAGGCGTGTAGCCCTTGGGTTTGTGTCTTGGTGGCTTCTCTCCGGTGTCGAAAGGCAGCCTGAAAGGTTTGGGCTTTAGTTTTTTATTGTCCGTTCTTTACCTTAGATACATCACGTCTGTCAATGCTGCTGCTCCTTGATTTTGTCGGAAAATCTCTCCAGCAGCTCAGAGAACATTCACTGTGACTCAGCTGAACAGGGAGAGGGAGGGTGAACATCTAACAACCGCTTCCTTTCTCCAGGATGTTAATTAGCTATTGACTAGAAATAGGCGTTGTCATAAACAAGCCAGCAAAGACTTTGAAACAGTCGCTTCTCCTCTCGACTGCTCCACTTCACTCTCCTGTGACGGGGTCATTTCACTAGCTGGCCAGTCACCATAGAGTCTGGAAGGGCAGACAAAACCTGTGCCAAAAATAAATAAGGGAGCGTGGGGGACTGTTCAAGACTCCTTTTTCCATCACAAAGGTTTGTGTGGCATTACCCCAATGTTTTACTTGTTTGTTTTACTGCCTCAGGGCTAGAAAGACCGATGTAGCCGAGATCAGTCCTGCTTCGAGTTTGGGTGTGCAGCCAATAGGAAATCCCCTGTGTAGACTGTAACCGTGTTCACACTAAGGAATGCTTAGCTTGGTGGGGGAGAGTCAGAGACAATGATCCTGAAACTCCAAGGACCTTGAATTTCAGGCAGAGTCCTAGCACTTGGGTACCATGCAGGGCACCATCCACAGAACAACCCCTATGATACATGCTGGAGCCATCTGCCGTCTCAGTGGAGGTCTGATGGGAACTGAGAGCCTCAAGGAGTGGGGTGGATTATCCCCCATTAGCTTTATTCGGGCTATCGACCTAGAACATTCGGTCCATCGATCTAGGAGGCTGAATAGGGAGAAGTTTAGAGTCAGGCTGGAGGGATGGTTCTCAGCAGGTGGCTGGGTCTGCTGTCTCCACACCCGGCAGCTCCTTCGTTTCCGGGCGGCGAGAGAGGGAACGGTGCTGAGATTGGAGGAGCTTGTTTTTCTATCATGGCGGGGGAGGACGTGTGCAGCCCCGGGGGCCAGGGACAGCTCGGGAAGACCCATCTCAATGCCCCTTTCCTGCTCCCCGCTGGCAGGCCGGAGAGTGCCCCCTACACGTCGCAGTGCGGCACTGCCACCTGCCCGTGGTGGAGGAGATCCTCAGCTACCTGGCCACGGAGAAGGGCCGTGTGGAGGCCACCGCCTGCGTCAACCAGGAGAACAAGGTGACTGGGGTAGAGGGAGGGGCCTGTAGGTGAGATGGGCCCAATACCTGAATGTCTGGGCATGTGAAACAGGGCATGTTATATACATGAGTGTGTGTCTCTGTCCTGGGGAGAGCCGGAGGCGCTCGCAGTCCAATGGAGGGGCACAGGGCTACGTGGCAGAGCCCCCGCTTCTCTGCTGGGCATCGGGCATGGGGTGAGAATGTCAACAAGCCCCCCCGTGCCCACCCACGGTGCGATAGATAAGGGCCTGGGAATGGGCCTGTGAACTGGGCAGCGGGCATCAATTCAGTTAGCAAGTGGCACTGTAAGCGGGCTTTATTTGCAGGACCCGCTGCTTCCTGGGAAGTCTCCCTTCCCCGCTGCTGCCCTCCATCAGGGTGTCCGGTCCCTTCCAAAGCGGGAAGGTCTGGGACAGCGGTGGTGCTAGGAACCACTTCTAGGGCCTGGCTCTGCCCAAACGACCACCCTCGGCCCAGGAATCCTCCCTCTCCTGTCCCCTCTCGTATCCTCACCCCACGCTGCCCTGAGCCCCTCTCCATGGCCCTGATCCAAATTCACGGACCTTATGGCCAGACCCTAGGACAGCGGATGGGCTGCCGTTCCAGCCCCACATTCCTACTGAGCTCAGTGGAAGACTTGAGTCAGAAAAGCAAACTCCCGCTGAGCGGTTAGACCTTCTGTGGTGAGATCAGGGACCTAGCAAGGAAGGAGGTTTCCCGCTAGCACTCATGAACATAGGGGAGCCTTGAACACCGGGAATGATAAACCCAGGGCAGCCTCCCTGAGTGGGAGCTATAAATGAAGAGGGGAGAATCGGAAGAAGGGGTGCAGGTTTCCTTGTTTGCAGAGCGACTGTGCTTGTCCAAGCTCTGTGCTAACCCCGAGGGGTGACAGAGCAGTGCTGCGTGATAGCCCGATCAGAGCCGCTGGGTGCACGCCCTGCTTTGCTGCTTGTGTTTTGGCGCATGCCCTGTCGCAGGCAGGGGAGACGCCCCTCCACCTGGCTGCCGCAGTGAAGAAAGACATGGTCCACTTTGAGGAAGAGGAGACCAAGATCATCGCCATGCTCCTGGAATACGATGCCGATGTCTCCCGCACCACTCAACTGGTATGCGCAAGCCTGGGACACCGTGGTTCAGTGGATGTGTGACGTCATGTTGTTGTTATAGACACAGAGGCCGTCTAACAAGCGCCTTCCAACAGACTGATCTGATCTGCAAAGTTGGGGGCCTGGGTTTTCCCAGACCTAGGGAGCTGCAGTTTATTCTGTGTCCTGTTTGTCCTGAAGGCTCCTAGCAAAAGAGTAGTTTATTCAGTGGGCCACATGGGGAGTTATTGGCAAAAGTGCCACTGTCCTTGTTAAAGCAGCTTATGTGCTTAGCTCTCTTGAAAACAACCCCCCACGTGGCCCATTGGATTCTGCTTGGCTTGGCCGTTGGACTTTAGAAAATAGTTCAGAACAAAAATGTATGTACATGGCACATACTTCTATGTATACGCATCCTGATGGATCCCAAAGCACTTCACAAATTATATACGCACAGCCCCACAGAAAGGCAGCCTCCTCTGGGGTTGAGCATGTCAGCTGGAGAAACAAGCAGTGCAAAGCATGCTGCACCAGCGGGGTGAGGAAGGAGTTTTGGTTAAGGATGCCAGAGCAAACCCTTCCCTTCATGCCGATGCAGAATTGGCAGGACATTAGCTTTTAAGGTGTCCCCCAAAGTTATCCTTGCTCTTGGCCGGGTGGGTGGCAAAGTTCTTCAGGCTAACGGGGCGCCTGGAGAGAAGTTTCTCTGAGTCCCTGTGCTTGTTTCTGTGTTGCAGTCACTTGAGACCCCTCTGCATTACTGCGCCCGCGTGGGCAATGCAGACGCCCTGCTGGAGATGCTGAAGCACATTAGCACCCGCCGAATGCAGCAGTCCATTAACAAGCAAGCCAAGGTATTTCCGCCCTGGGCTGAGGCCTCCCCCCTGCATCTCTGAGTGGTGCATTTCGCAGCAGGAGCAATGACCCGAAGAAAGTTTAGCTCGGGAGAGGTGCACTGCAGTGTAAGCGAGGTGAGGGGGTCCTGCTCTGCTCCGAGCGTCCTGTGCAAACATCTAGACTGTGTGTCCTTCAGCAACTTGAACTTTGAATGGCCAGGGAAACGGCAAATAGCCAGCATGCCCTGATGCTGCCAGACTGACTCGGAGGCTGAAGAAAAACCCTTCCCAGCTATGTCAGTGGGAGGCTAGATTCACAAGTCAGGGGAGAGACCAAAACCCACTAACCGTAGATAACCGCACAGTTCCTTACCTCGACTCTATAAGTTATAGCTCCGTGTGATGGTTCTTGGGGTACCCAGAGCTGCGAGTTACCTTCTTACCCTCTGCCTGCAGGGTGAGGGCGTCTGATTTGTCAGCTCCTGCACAGCACCAGCCTGTCAGCCACCCAACCACTCTCCTCCAGGCTACGCCAGCCCTGTTTGTGCCTGGCAGGTTAACAAGAGGTGAACCCAGTCCCTGAGTCCTCTTGAAGCATTCTCCTGTGATATCCAGCCCCTTACACTGGCTACTTAGAAATCCCCGATCCTCTGCCCCCAAAGGAGCCATGCACCCCAGCTCCCCAGTTTTACCTTTAACCACTGGTCTGCTGTAACTCACAGCACTCGTCAGCGTTTGCACTAGAACAAAGGAAGGTTTATTTCAGGAAGAACAGAGAGCTTCAGCTAGAAACGAGAGAGGGATGGAAAGAAGTTACAACACAAAAAAACATCACAACACATGAACTAGGGCCTACACTTCTTAACAGGTCCCTTTCTTAGCTAATGAAGGAGGTTCCCCTCCCCCCCAAAATTCTTTCTGTTGCACAGCCAGCGGGATTCACAGGAGCCAGGATCTAATTTTTTATGAGACATCCCCGCTCAACAAGATGTCTCCTCAGGGAATGGATCCAGACAGAGTGCCTTATGCCTTTCCTCCTCGCTCTGTGTTGTACTGAGTCAATCTCTTGTCGTTATTCATAGACAGGGCGATCCCCCTTCGCTGGAATGTCCTTTTTGACCTCCAAATGGTTTCGATTGGTTGCAGTGGTCTCTGAGGGTTTTCCATAGACTGTTCTGGGACGGGCCAGTGGTAGCCCATTGAGCCAGGCATTACCTCGCTGGCAGACCAGGGTGGGTGGCAACTCCCTCCTACATGAATTCATTACATCGTTGAGTCATATCACTTCCTGGTGACTCCTTTTAACTTTGAAGTTGATGCTCTTTGATCTTAATGTAGTGACGTTATTCCTTAAATATTACCTGTAGACACATTACGCCATGATTATGAACATTAATAAGTCGCACGCGTTCAAGAGAGATCTCACATGTTACCCTTTATGGACGAACGCCCTGTAAGCAATGTCTTTGATATAGTGAGTTTGTCAGGTCTGAGATGACAGTTGTTCACAGAGCACAGGGGACCCTGTGTCGCACTCACCCTCGTGGTATCATATTTCACCACAGTCATTGCTAGCCATATTTTGGGGAGGGGACCAAACAACTGAAAGCGGGGCTGGAATTGACGGGTGGGTGGAAGATCCAAAGTGTAAAACCTGCAGTCTCTGGCGGTGTGTTGGCTTGGAAAGAGTTCAGCGTGCAGCTTGCTTAGTGGCTGTGAATCCCTCCTCTGCGCTCACGCGAGAGCTGGATGAGTGAAATGGGAAGGTAGGGGGAAGGGGGAGTTGGCCCAGGAGGATATCAGTGGGCTGTGGAGTCATTTGCCTCTGGGTGGGTGGGTAGTGGTGGAGAGTCATTGCCGTCTGCCATCTCTGTGGCTGGCATGAGGTGAGCTGGTGGCCTTTGTGAGGACCTGAGTGGCCACGTCACAGAGCCACCAGCACAGCTGGCATTCACTGACAGCCGCCTCGAGAGAAAGGCCGGGGACTTATCAATTGCCGAGACTGAAGTACCACGTGACAGCCGGAGGGGTCCCCTCAGAATGCATCGGCCGGGAAGGTGCGTGAGGGAACTAGGGCCGCCATTGCCCATGCTGTACCTGCTGTGTGGCTAAACGGCGCTTCCGTCACGGGGGCGGCGAACCCAGCACCTCTCCCCACCACTGAATTAACTGCATTTCTGACCATCAGAGCGTGCTGGCTCTCCAGGTCTGTGATAATAGCCGGGAAGGGACAAAGAGCTAAGCAGGCCCCATCTCCCTCCCCCTCCTCCAGAATGGCTGGTCCCCGTTGCTGGTGGCGGCGGATCGAGGACACACAGCGATAGTGAAGATCCTGCTCCAGCACCACGCCCGCGTCGACGTCTTCGATGAGGTAGGGGACAGGTGCCTCCTCCGTGTCACCACAGCCCTAGCGTGAGCTGGCGGTGACCCAGCCTGGGCTTCGCAGAGGGGGTGCAATGCGCTGTGTGTGTGCAGGGGCTGGGAGGAGCCGGGGGGGATCCCTCTTCAGTACAGGCTTAGTCAGAGTTGCCATTACTAATCTCCGAGCCATCAAGGCTAGAGGCCTACTGCCAGCAGGTCTCTCCAGACTCGTGCTCCTTGGAGAGGTCTAAGGAGTGCCCGACTGGTCAGATGTACCCCTCCTTGACCACCGTCACAGGGGGAATGAATGAGAATAGGAGTGCGGGCTGTGCCAGATATGGGCTAGCTACAGAGCTTCCGTCTGTGCCAGACACAAACCGAATGTGTTCATCACGAGATCCTTGGATGCACTCCCAGGTACGGCTGATGTTAGCTTAAATAAGGTGTTTTACCCACATTATAATACAGGTTAGCATTCCATTCTGTCTCCCCCTTTAAGTTCTACATTCGTACCATTTACAATATTTACACTCTCACCCTCTCTTTGAAGTTCAGTACGTATCAGTCTGTTAAGTGTCTCTGAAACATACTGGTTTGCTAACAGCACAGCTCGACCCCTGTAGTTGCAATGACTGGCTGTGGTCAGTCTAGAATTCTTGAGTCATTGCCGTCTTCTTCCTCATCCTCTGTGCAGAGTTAGCTCTGTTGGTTGTTGTTTCTGAGGAACAAACCCTAGATGTCGATGGTTTCCATTGAACTCCACTGTTGGTCTTGATCACGTATGATCTGGGCTTTGAATTCTTTTTCTTTACAACAGCTAGAGTGATCCATCGTTTTTCTCCATCCAATTTGACATGAATACAGTCACCAGGTTCTGGACCCAGTAGTTTTCTAACTGTGTGTCACCTGTTGTAAAAGTGTTCATAAGATCTTAGAACATAAGAACATGAGAATGGCCATTCTAGGTCAGATCAGTGATCTGTTTAGTCCAGTATCCTGTCATCTGACAGTGGCCAATGCCTTGAGAGGGAATGAACAAAACAGGTCAATTATCGAGTGATCCATCCCCTGTCATCCAGTCTCAGCATCTGGCAGTCAGAGACTTAGGGACACCCAGAGCATGGGGCTGCATCCCTGACCCTCTTGGCTAATAGCCACCATTGAATCTATCCTCCATGAACTGATCCAATTCTTTTTTTAAACCAGTTATACTGTTGGCCTTTACCACATCACCTGGCAAGGAGTTCCATAGGTTGACAGTGCGTTGTGTGAAAAAGTACTTCCCTATGTTTGTTTTAAAGCTGCCACCTATTTTCATCAGGTGACCCCTGGTTCTTGTGTTGTGTAAAGGGGCAAATAACACTTTCTTATTAACGTTCTCCACCACAATCATGATTTATACACCTCTGTCATATCTGCCCTTAGTTGTCTCTTTTCCAAGCTGAACAGTCCCAGTCTTTTTCATCTGTCCTCATAACAAAGCAATTTTATATCCCTAATACTTTTTGTTGCCTTTCTCTGTCCTTTTTCCAATTCCAATATATGTTTTTTGAGATGGGGTGACCAGAACTGCACGCAGTATTCAAGATGTGGGATTTATATAGTATCATTATTATATTTTCTCTGTTATTATCTATCCATTTCCTATTGATTCCTAACATGATTAGCTTTTATTGACTGCTGCTGCCCACTGAGCAGATAGTTTCAGAGAACTATCCGCTATGACTCCAAGATCTCTTTCTTGAATGGTAACAGATAATTTAGACCCCATCATTTTGTATGTACAGTTGGGATTATGTTTTCCAATGTGCATTATTTTGCATTTATCAACATTGAATTTCATCTGCCACTTTATTGCCCAATCACCCAGCTTGTGAGATCCCTTGGTAAATCTTTGCAGTCAGCTTTGGACTTTACTATCATGAGTAATTTTTTGTGTCATATGCACATTTTGCCACCTTACTGTTTGCCCTTTTTCCAGATCATTTATGAATACGTTGAACAGTACAGATTCCAGTACAGATCCTTGGGGGAGCCCGCTATTTACCTTTCTCCATTCTGAAAACTGACCATTTATTCCTACTTTTTGTTTCCTGTCTTTTAACCAGTTACTGATCCATGAGAGGACCTTCCCTCTTATCCCATGACTGTTTCCTTTTAGCTTTTTTATCTGATTTGGCTAATCTCTTCATGTCTGGCCACTTTGGAGACAGATTCTTTTCCAAAGTTGGCACAATGGTGCTGAGTTGTCTTCCCATCAGGAGCTGGGCTGGACTATATCCAGTAGCTGCTATTAATGTTGATCTGTAAGCCAGAAGAGCAAGGAATGGATCTTCCTGCTGTAGGATTTTCTTGGTTTTCTCTACAGCTCTCTCAGCCTCTCCTTTGCTTGTGGGTCATGTGGGCTGCTAAGAATATGATCAAAATCATATTTCATTTGGAATGATTTATATTCTGATGCAGTGAATTGTGGTCCATTGTCTGTCACTAGTTGTTCTGGAATACCAAAGTGAGCAAAAGTGCATCTCAGTTTCTGGATAACTCTGCAACATGTTATGTCTTTCAACTACATTATTTCTACATACCCGAGAAAATTGTCCACAACTACCAGGTAATGATGTCACATTACCTGGCTTCACATCAATCTGCAGCTAGTCTCTTCCTAGGTGTCTCTTTTAGGGGTGTTGTTATTAAAGATTCTTTGGTCTGTTAGTTCTGCAGTGTTCACATGCAGATGCTTTATTCTTTGCTCTTGCTCATGTCCGGCCACCACACTGACTGGCCCTTTTACTGAGCATAAAGTGATGGGACAAGTCTCGGGGGGGTATCTCTAGGGTCAAATACACATAGCTTGTTGGCTCGTTCATAGCCCCCCCTTAGAACGCTTTTTCCCAGAGTAGCCCACTGAAGGGAGCAATCTAAATCCCATACCAGTCATGCAATAGACCTTATTCAAATGCAACAAACAAGAAAAATGCGAAGCAAACACCATAGATGATTTGCTCTGCCTGGAAAAACCATGCAGCCATCTTTCCCTGCCACTGTCTCCTCTAGCTAGCTGTGCTTTTAGATTAATTAGTTTGTCAGCTCCTTGGGGCAGGGACACGGTCTGTAACGCATAGGACATCTACGATGCTAAATAAATACATAAGGAGGCTATGCAGGCAAATCTCTGATATGTATTTGGCTCTGTATTGTTCTGGCCAGAGAGCATGGACGGTGGGTATAATAGGCCAGGGTGGGTTAAACCCCCCCGACGCAGCTGCGGCCTACCCCCCACCAGATGCCTGGGGCGTAGTGGCCCCACCTCTGCCCCTCCCTGTTCCACCCCTTCTCCAAAGCCCCCAGAGCCTGCCGCTCACCTCCATGTGCCTGCGCCTGCTGCTCGTCCCCCCTGAGAGTCCCCTCTGCCCACTGCATCCTTCCTCACCCCCCCACACAAGACCACCCTGCCCACCACATCCCTCCTATCCTCCGCCCCAACCGCCCACCACTCAATCAGTCCCTTCTCACCCCCAGCCCCTATGAGACCCACTGCTTGCTGCGTCCCTCCAGCAGTGGGGAGAGGGGGTCGTGCAGAGCCTGGGGTGGAGTGTGGGTGGGAGGAAGAGGTGAGACAAGGAGCTAGCCTCCCCCGCCGCCCATGCCAGAGAGGGTATTAAAACTCTTTCTTGGTGCAGTAAAGACACTACAGTAATTTCATATGCTGCAGACAACACACTGACCACACAAGCTCGCATGCCTGGGGAGCAGGGACTAGAACCCGTATCCTGCAGCTCCAGAAACACTGGCCTCTAGTAGTTGATCTAAAAGAGAGCTCCTTTGGCTGATAACAGTAGGATCTATGTACTCTCTGGGGTCCAGCCACTGGAGGGCAGCATCTATCTCCTGGCCCCTCTCACAGCCCCCTCTGAGGTGCGGTTATCCCCATTTTACAGATCGGGAACTGAGACACAGAGGGTACATCTACACTGCAAAGAAACCCATGGGAGCAAGACTCAGCTGCTCAGGACTTGCACTAAGAATAGCAGTGGGCTTTGAAACCCTCCCCGGGTGTCAGCTTGAACCCAAACATCCACCTTGTTATTTTTAACCCCGCAGCACAAGCCCCACTTAACTGACCCAGGCGCTGAGGCTTGCTGCTGCTGCTGCTCTTTTCGTGCCGTATAGACCGACCTAGAGAGGCTAAGCGAGACTTGCCAAAGGTCACACGGGCAGTTGTTGGAGTAGAGCCTTGACCCCAGGTCTCCTGAGTGCCAGTCAAGCGCCCTGAGCACTGGACCAGTCTGCCTCGTTTCAGTGATGCCTATACACCCACACAGAGCTCAGACCTCATTCGCCGGCTTTGACTAGGGTCAAAAATAGTCAGGCAGCACTGCTTTCATGGCCCGGTATTTATAGTGTCCGGAGCGCACAGGACGTTCCTGTGAATGGGAGGTTCAAATTCGTGGTTCCATGGGCCCATCTCTGGGATATTCTGGTTCCCCGGGTAACTGCAGCACTAATCATGTGGCTTTGTTTGCAGCATGGGAAAGCCGCTTTGCACCTGGCAGCAGAGAATGGCCATGACCAGATTGCAGACGTCCTGCTGGGGCACAAGGCCTTCGTCAATGCTAAGACCAAGCTGGGCCTGACACCTCTTCACCTCAGCGCTCAGAACGGCTACAACCATTTAGTCAAGCTGCTCACGGAGACTCACCTGGCCAGCATTGATGCTATGACCCTGGTAAGAACTGGCTTGTCAGCGTGACGACACTGCCCGTGTGTGGGAGCCTGGCTACCGAGGCGGCCGTCTGGGTGGGGAGGATCTTAGATTGAAATGTCGCACGGCGAGCAGCCTTCGGAGTCAGAGGGATCGGGCCAGTATGCTGGCAGGAAGGAATCCGACTCAGTGGGTTTGGATTGTATCAGAAAAGCGACTTATGCTCACCGTTCCTGACTCACTGTTCACCTCGTCCTCTGCTCATTGGCTTATTCCCCTGTTGTGTCTTGCCGCATGTGTAAACTGTTAAGCTCTGTGGGGCGTGGAGCATTTCTTTGATATATGTGTACAGTGCCTAGCACAATGGGACACCAATCCCTGATGGGGGCTTTTAGGTGTCACCATACTATACTATTAGCAAACAACAACAGTGGCAAAGAAAGCCATGAGGAGCCAGCTTTCTAGGCCCAAACTCTGGGAAACCAAACCAAAAACTGCCAGAAGTCTGCCTGCGTTTTACAGAAAAAGACAAATTCTTAAGCAGGAGAAACCCAAAGTGCTAATGAAGCTCATTCAGAAGCAGACGTTCTCGTTCTGACCCAAACAGGTTTTAGGTGCAGAGGCAGAGGTGGACATGAAACCCTTTGGTCAGGTCTAAAATAAGCCCATTCTTGAGTCTCTGCGGGGTTAAGTTAGATGCTAACGGCTCCGATTGTCTCCTCATGCCCTTTGCTGACCCTACTTAAATCAGAGCTTGGCCTTGCATCTCATTAAGACTATTTGTTCAAGTTTGGCTTCAATCAGCGAGCAAATAAATGGCTCAAGGGCCCAGACCCCCGCAATGAGGAGGCACCGAGCTGCATAAAAACAGCAAAAAAGGCCACCAGCTACGCCAGCTTCCTTCTGCTGGACAGTGCCTGGGGTGCTTGGGATAAGTTTAGAATTGCAATAACATCAACCTCTGTCAAGGTTCCCTCGGGAAAGTGGCAGTTACCAAAATAAAGGCTGCTAAGCTGGTGGCTGTTGGGAACGAACATATCAGCCATGTGGTTTCCGACCCCATAGAGCCCTTCACTTCACTTCCAGCTGGGTCCATTTCCACCACAGCACCGTGGTACATGATGTGAGGCGCTCACCCCCCATTCCAGTCACTTGGTAAAAGGGTCAGAGTGGTGTAAAGGGGCCCTAAAAGTCCCCTCTCCGGCTGGAGGCGCAGCGCCCTAGCACAGGCATTGGGGAAACCTGTGTTTCCGAGGGATCTCCTCACAAACCCTGCTGTACGGGGTGTGCAAGAGGCAGGGCTGGGAACAGGCGGGATGCGGCCAGGGTGAGCCACAGTACACAATGCTGAGGAGACTCTAGGCAGTGCTATGGCCCCGTGGCAGCTGCGGAAATAACTCTTCCATGGCTTAGACGATGCTGGGAGCCTCTCCAGTCCTCGAGGCAGCCCAGGCTCCGGAGGGCACAAAGGTGGGTAAAAAGACACCGGAGTCCTTCCTGCCCCTGGGCTGGGCGTTCTGGGTCTGCCCTGGAGAAGCTCAACACAGCACGTCATCCACAGTCCAAGAAAGTGGGCAGGGACTCTGAGGGAGCTTCAAGGTGAGTGTCCCAGCTGCATGAGACGTCAGATCATCATGGTGGAGAACGGCATTCTCAGTTTCTTGGGTGCTGTCTGGACCAAGCTAGAAGGTGTGGTGTTCGCTGACATGCTGGGAAAGTCGAGTGCGGACAAGGCCGCCTGCCTTTAACACGTGCTGACTTGGTTGAGTGAAAGCCAGGGCCAGTCTGGGCTTCAATCTGACGGGGTTAGCACGTGAATACACCAGGCTCTTCAAAGGTGTTTGTTAGCATGTGCTAACAACCCTAGAACGCGTCTTCACTGGGGAAAGAGGTGTCTTGTTAGCTAACACCTGGTGACCACCACAAGACAAGGCCGCGTGTCACTTTCACAAGCGTTAGCAGGTGAGGGATAAACTCTAGGCTTCTCCCTGGCCTCACCTCCGTTTGTTAACGTGTGGAAGCTACAAACTGCCCTGCCTTCAGTCGGACTTTCCCTCAAGTTAGCTGCCACGAGGTAAAGAAAACGCCTCTTTCCCTAGCGAATTCATACCCTAGGCTTTTAAAGGCCAAAGGCCGTCTCTGCCCCAGAGCAGGCGTCCACACACGCTCGTCTCCCTACAAGGCTGTCCTCTCTCCCGGTGTTGTGTTGCCTCCTGGGGGGTGATGCCATGTGCTGACCTGTGTTTGGCTTCTCTTCCCGGGCAGACCAAGCGAACCCCTCTGCATCTGGCGGCGCTGAACGGCCAGCTGGACGTGTGCACCAGCCTGCTGAACAGGAGCGCCGACGTCAACGCCACCGACATTGTAAGGCTCCCGCGCGGGTGCTCGCACCCTGTCCCGACCCCGCAGCCAGGCTCTGCTGCCTGCACAGGGGACTGTGTTTCAGGAGCGCTCGTGAAACAAGCACATATCTGGGGGCAAAACATCCTGAAGTTCAGAAGGTCCCATCCCTCTGCTTTGTGACCATGGCCAAAGACCAAATCATTTCCTTTCTCCTTGAGCTCTTCACGTCTGGATGTGACCCAGGGTCTCATTGTTACCCACGAGCCTTCTCGTCCCTATCCCTGTTTGATTGCTCCTTTCCTCTGATGATGCCTTAAGGTAGGGGGACCCCATGCCCTGGTGGTGGGGTGCTTGATGCCCCTACACCCCATACTGCCATTCCACCAGCAGAATGCCAGCTCTACAGCTCAGAGCCCGACGGCCCAGAAACCTTTTAACTCTCCCAGAGGATTACTCCTGGTTCTCCTGTAGCCTGGCTCTTGTCAGGATTGACAGGCACTGAGGAGTTTAACCCCGTGGGTTGGTGGGAGGCAGTGAGATGAGACACATAACAAGTGGTCTAAGGATTGGGAGTAGAGCCCATGTCTCCTGAATCGCAGCTCTGGGCCTTAGCTGTTAGATTGTCCTTCCTCCCCAAAGGAAGCCTCACCACTGGGCCGGAGACTTACTACTACATAATGCCATCAGCTGGCTCTCAGGAGGTGTATAAAGGGCAGGACACTGCTTTTATTCTAACCCCCAGGAATCCTGCTCCCCTGCTTTGTTTCTAATCTATTGCTCAGTTGAATTCGATCAGCTGCTGTCAGATGTGCCAAGAAATCCACCTTCGGACTCCTTTGGGAGGGTGGGGTTGTCTCTGCCACTGACTCGCTTTGTGACCATGGGCAAGTCACTTGACCGCTCTGTGCCTCAGTTTCCCCCATCTGTAAACTGGGGTCAGAGATCATTCTCAGGGCTCTAATTCATTGTGAGGCTTAATTCTTTGGGGGGGGGGTGAGCTCCTCCAGTGGAAGATGAGTTAGAGATGCCAAGGGTTGTTATTGCATTGGCGGGAGTGCTTACACCTCCCCACACCTGCGCCAGACATCACTTTTCATCACTTGCTGCTCTGCTTTGTGTCCCATTCTGCTTTTTTTCCCTGCATACAGATATTTTATTGCAAACATTCTGTGCTGGCTTTTATGACCGGATATTTCACTCGCTGGCCTCTTTCCACTGCTGATTCCTGTGTCATTCTCACTGTCAGTTCCTGTGCTAAAAATAACAATCAGGAGCACGCTGGAGGGGCCGTCTTACCTCTTGGGAAGCAGGAATGGTCAGGGCACCATATGGAAAACAAGAGGGAAAAATAGAAAGTAAAACACAAAGGCCAGCAATTGGTATAAGTCACTGTTATTAACAGCGCCTTAGCGTAGGAGCATGTTCAATTGTTACTTGATCTTTTCAAAAGATTTTCTGGCCTACACAGACATCCTCTTGGCATAGGGGAGTTGGAAGCTGATTACAGTTCTCTGATTCAATGGCCTGCTCTGTGCCTATCCAAGCATGAGTTAGAAGAGACGTGGGGCTGCACTGGCTTACACCAATGGCATAACGTTCCTAAGGGATCAGCTACCAGTGCTCTGCCCTGCACGCTCACTTTGTCCCTCAGCAGAACCTGTTTCCTGGGAGAGGTGGGTGATGCTGGAGCCACCTCTGCCAGCTGCGACCTCTCTCTCCTGCTGGTGCAATTCTCAGCTGACCAGCCAGAATTTGGAGGATCTGACTGAAAAGGGCTGGCTGGAGAGCCCTGGAGACCCACGTCCTGTGTATGGACATAGAACTGGTACAACGGGGCTAGCCGGCATGCAATCTTCCCTCATATTGCCCCAGACCACGGTGCCTTGACTATAACCTGGAGCGACTTCCTCCACTGGGGAGATTGCTCTCCATGACCCATTAGTCCTTGGAGCCTCTGCAAGACCCTCAACGAAAAAGTCAGTCAGCGCTAATCATATAGGAATGGTAACTGCTGATCCTCCGCTATTGCTGAGATCCAGAAAGGCCCCCTGTGAAGTACCCCGTGGGCGGGCATGGGTGTAAAAAATATGAGATTATCCACCAGCAGCCTAGCTTGCAGGACACCTAAGGAGGCCTAGACTAATCCTGAGCTCACAGCACAGCCTCGTGATGCGTTGATATTACATGTGTTAGCCAAAATTCAGGGCCTTCCCTGACTGTTGCTGTTAGGATGAGAAACCGATGCTACAATCAGGTCTGTTCTTGTTTGGTGGACATCCTGTGTCAATAAAGTCCTGTTTCCCTGAATGCAGTGGAAACCAATAGCAGGCAGTTCCCTTGCTCTGAAATCCCCCAGCCTGCCTCTCCAGCAAACTCTGTGCCCAAGAAGATCTACCTCTGCTTCCTCTCAGGGCCCCACTCACAGCTGCTTCCCCTGGCTTTCTGCCTCCCATAAAAACAGCCTGCAGCTGTTCCCCTCCCAGACCCGGGGCAGTTTTAAAACTGGAGGTGTATTAAACTGAGCATCCAAAAATAAACATGCACAGTTGAGATCCCCAGTGCTGCTGACTCCTTCTGGGGCACAGCAAAACTCTGCTGCCGCAACCCAGGCAGGCCCCTTTGACCGCCTCAGCAGACCACGGAGAGGGCGCAAGTGCATCAGACCCTGACGTGCCTTTATGAGTATTTACACAGCCAATATCCGAGCCCCAGCATTGGCAACCAAGGAAACCCCTCAGCACCACTGTTCCCCGCAAGATTGCCGTGCTATGCCACGTCACTGTGCATTGATGCAAAGCCGGAGGAGGCAGATAGCTCATATCTGTGCAACCTGGTTCCTCAGCGATGTTAATGTGGCACTGCGGGGCTGTGGGTTCCCTGCTCCCGGAACAATTTGAAAGAAGCAGCTGTCCCCATGCATAGCATCAGGGAGCGGGATGGTCGCGAAGGGGCATAGAGCCAGCAAACAGTATATGTTTAAGTCGAGCTGGAACACTGAGGGGGACATGTTAGGCACAGTCTTATCAAAGTTGCTGCTCCCAGATGATGATAGACTCCTGCACACACACTTTCTTCAGACCTCTTTAAGCACTGGCAGTCCCAGTTACTCCCTTTAAAATCTAGGTCTAAACACCCCCAGTTTGGGGGCTGCTGGTCCATCTGCAGTAATGTCGGGTAAGGTTCCATGCAAGGTTCGGAATAGATGCCCTGGCCAGGCTCATTTAGCACTCTCTTACCTTGGTAAATAGCGAAGGCTGACGCAAAGCCTTCAGCCTGTCTAGTGAGGATGCACTCGCTTGACTTGCCATTGTATTGTGCTGTGTGCTGTCTGCTCAGCCCTTTGCCTGCATATAAGAAGATTAGAAATAACAGACTCTGCCATCGCCAGCTGCCAATAGCCTCCTTCTGGGCTAAACAAACCCCAGTTTATCTCTCTCTTGTCTAATATTTCTTCCTCTATCGCTCCTTATCTGAGACATTTGTCTTTCACAACAGCATCTTTCTCCATTGCCCTCCCTTTCCACTTCCTGGTCATTCCGGCTCTGTGTGTCAAACCGCAGGGATTTCCCTGGCAGTAGATTTACGTGCTGCAATCACCCATTTAGGATTTCCATAGTAGTCCCCTTGGGCAGATAAATAATCTGGCCAGTTGAATATGGAACATGCACGGCTGAAAAGTGATCTGGACTGGACCAGCCGACTCATTGCAGATATCTGTGTCGCTGGGTGGAGGTGGAAAGAAACCTGGATGTGGCAGTGGTGTGAAATCCCGTGCTTTAAAAGGGAACTGTGAAGAGAGCTCTGGGCATGTTAATTTAGTGCTGGTGAAAGGAACTAGCCTGACCTCTCTGAAGATGTCATTGCAGAAACTCACACTTACATTGCCATTGCCTGCACTATCCCGGTAGCCGTGCAAGCTTCCTTCTCCACCGTGTATGCACACACATGGCCACCCGTGTCTTTCACCTGTGCACCTCTCAGCTGAGCACCAGGTGTTTTAGCTGCTTTCTAAACCCCTGCCCCTAGTCCATCTCCACCAGCAAGTCCTGCTGTTGGCGAGCAGGCTAGAGAGGGCCCATGGGTGAGTCAGTCCAGGCAGCGTCGATGGTACCGTAGTTCTACGCTGCAGGTTCACAGGTACATTAGGGAACAGTGGCAGCAGCCAGAGAACACAGGCAAAATGCCCCTCCTGTTTTTGATCTTCCTAATGCCTCAAGCAGAGAAGGGACTTCGTGCCCTGAATTGCCATGCCCTGCTTTGGAGGCTGAGTTGGTGCTGCCAGCAGATGCTTCAGCAGGAACATAGGATCTTAGACAATGGTCTTGGCAGGTTAAAATGCTTTTCCATTCAACCCTCACGGATGTGGGCTGGATTTTGGTTTTAGACTCCAGCTGCCTGACCAAACAAAGTCTGATCTACCTCCCACCATAACCCTTCAGGTACAGTCCAGGTGGCCCATGGCTGAATTTCCAGTCTTTCTGGAAGAAGCCTTTAATTTCTGGACATTTTTGCCCTTCAAATCTGAACGTGTGAATTTGAACAATGTCCCCCCTTTCGCCCCGGCCTCTAACCTCTGGCCAAGCCCACCCCAGAGGAACCGAGACACAACCAAAGCCCCAAAGCGGTTCAGTCACAGGCTGGAGTTTTATGGTGCCTGGCTCCGTCTTCTCCTCAGCAAGGACAGACCCCGCTGCACTTGGCCGCTGAGAATGACCATTCGGAGGTGGTTCAACTCTTTCTGAAGCACAAGCCGGAACTGGTGACCTCTGCCAACATGGAAGGTTCGACCTGCGCCCACATAGCTGCCTCCAAAGGCAGCGTTGCTGTGATCAAGGAGCTGCTGAAGTTCAACAAGGTGGGGGTGACCACCGCACGCAACAAGGTGAGTCCATGCGGTGGTGTCCCCTTGCTTTTGCCCTGTCCCGCTGTGTAGCATTACACAGAACTGACCCCGCAGGCGAGATCTGTGCCTATTCCAGTGTCCTAGCGGGATGAGGAATCTGGGAGTTAAACGTTCATGCAGGAGTAAAAGGGAAAATGGAGAACTCTCCATGGACACTCTGCGGCCGGGATTTTGGGAGCTGGCGCTGGACCTGTACAGAGGAAGGGGGGTATTGCACCTCCTGTCTCCCACGTATATGAAAGCTCAAGCACTGCCTGGCTAGGACCCAGTGGATTATTCTCAGTGCCTCGATTACCCTTGTTGCACGGCCACGCTATCGGAGTCCTTGCTCCATGGACAGCGGGCATCCCAGTAATAGTGATGTGAGCAGGGTCTGAATGAAAGCAGGGTCACCGAGCCACTATTTGCATGAGCATACCCACCCTTCTTAGGTGCTCAGGAGAGGGGACTGCTTCGCCCAAATGATCCCTTTGGCAGGTGCTGGGTTATAAATCAGTTTAGTGTTAAATGCAGGGGTAACGAACGGCTGTTCCCCACTAAGTGGGGCTGGTCACCCACTAAAAACTGGCATCGCAGGGTGCAATCTCAAGAGACCAAGCCCCAGAGGTCAGAGTGGAGAAGCAGGTGGCAGCAGAAGGTGATGGTGTGCAGCAGAGCGGCTGGCAGAGCGGCCGGCAGGGCGGCCAGAACATAGCGCCAGAGGGTGGAGCGAGCAAAGGTGCCTTCTTTCCCCTTCCCCCCCAACCAGGCTGGGAAGCGAACTCTGCAGCTGCAGCTCTAGCCTCTGGATGAGCCCTGACTACGGACAACACCTATGAGTGGGTGCTGTGAAGGGAGGGGCACATTAAAGGAATTTCTTGTTGCTGGACTTAAGAACCTGAAGCCAAAGGAAGCTGCTCCACGTACTCTGGGGCGAGTGTTTTGTTCATGGTTTTCTGCGGGTGAATCCTGCTTGCAGCATTTTCCCAAGTGAAGGCCGGGGGACTTTTCCCCTTTATTAAGAGGCTCCTTTCTGCACTCAGCCTTGGCGCTTGCGAGAGGCGAAGTGTTGCCTCGAGAGGCGCCCAAGGGCTGGGGTGTGATCGTCCCTGGTTACTGGGCGGGGAGGTTCGAGCCGGTTTTGTGCAGCTGCAGAGTTCATCCCATACCCTGGCTGGGAGGATGACGGGGGAAGAATGCCGTTTGCTTGCTCTGCTGTCTGGCCGCTATGCCAGCAGCCGGGCCAGCTGCTCCCTGCATCTGCTGTCCACCCTTCCAGCCACTCCCTGCTCCGCTGACTGTCCTGCCAGCCTTCGCCAATGCACACCATCATCTTCCGCTGCCACCTGCTTCTCTACCGAGACCTCTGCTGGTCAGTCCCTGAAGGTTTCACCCAGCTGATAGTGATTGTCAGCTCCCTGCTGTCCCACAACAAGTGGTTTCAGCTCTAGCGAACACTTAAGAAAACAAAAGACTCCTAATGGAGCCTTAATTAGCTTTATCTCTGAACAGTGGGGAGGGGCTCGTTAACCACGCCTAGGGCTCTTAGACAGAGCCACGCCCCCCAACAGGGATACCTACCCCCCCCTTTCACAGGGGGGGTCTGGATCCGAGCCCCCTGCTTACCGATTTCAGTTCAGATGAGGGTGATCCGATCCCGCCATCAGGACAGGCTAAGCACCATTCTGCTGCCCTTTGCTCAGACAATAAGAGGAACAACCTTTCATTGCCCTTGCATTTAACAGTAGCGTGATTTGTAACCCAACGCCAGCCAAAGGGAACATTTGGGCGAGGCAGTCCCCTCTCCTGAGCACCTAGACAGGGTGAGTGTGCTCATGCAAACACAGTCTGGTCCTGAAGCCTTCCCCCCAACCCCCAGCTAGCTCAGCGGGGAGAGCTCGCTCAGACCCTGCTTACACATGATTAGTTACCCAGCTGGTCTGTCTTGGTGTTGCAGACAAACTCCACTCCTCTGCACCTGGCAGCGGCGGGCGGGCACGGCGAGGTGGTGAAGGTCTTGCTGCAGACAGGAGCCTCGGCGACCGATGAGGACAGCGTATGTACCGAGGGCTCTGCAGATGGTGTGAACGCAATGTGTGATGGCTGCCCTCTTTGGCCGACAGCCTGGGCCCTCCTGAGTCACAAGCAGGAGCTGCTGGGGGCTGTAACAACTCAGAGGGGACCTGTAGCACCCACGCCCCAGTGGGTTCAAATGCCCTTCCCTCATTTCAGGGTGCATGCTCAGAGGGGCATCTCCCTTTGGCAGGAAAAGGTGCATCCACAAAATTTGCATTCGTCTCCTTGTGCCGCCCCGTGAGCTGCACCTCTGTGAATGGAGGGCAGGGGTCTGAGCCCTTTTTCCTTCGAGGAAGGTGATCCCATTTCTCTGAGGTGCTAAGTAAAAGCATCCCTGTTGTTTCCGTCTCCCTCACCCCACCCCACCCCCAGTTTGTCTCTCGTAGACTAGTCCCAATACGGTGTCCTGTTGTGACATTAATGTAGTGGGTTGTTTCATCCCAGGGTGAAGGGTTCATTCTTCGGCCCCTAGCAGTGAAAGGATGGCCATGTCTCACCTGTAAAGAACCAGTCGCCTCTTTCTTGGTGGGTCTCCTCACAGCTCCAGGCTCGGTAGCTCTCCCGTTGTCCTGACTGCACAGCCGGCCAATGACACCTGGAATTGTACCCTCATAGCACGGAGTTAGGCTGTGATGGGGGTGTCAGAACCTCAAAGAATACGAATAGACCCCAGGAGGCCTGTTCAAAGGCTCTGTCCCTCACCCAGATGTCCTCCGTTGCTGTGACAACACACTGGCTTTCACCAGGCCTTGCCTTGTGATGTCTGTCCTCTCCTCTTCATTAGGAAGGAATGACGGCAATTCACCTGGCAGCCAAACATGGGCACATCAATGTCCTGGAGGTCTTGAAGGGCAGTGTCTCCTTGAGAATCACCAGCACCACGGTGAGTGCTTTGCACAGCGCGGGGAGGGGGGAAGCTTGCTACCTATAGCTAGGGCTGGCCGTGAAGGCAGATTTGACCCGTGGCTGTCTTATGAAAACAGCTGCGGTGTGGACACGACTCGGGTTGGGTTTGTTGTAACTGGGTTAGAGGTGAGCGTCACGACCTGGCTGCGTGGTGAGCAGAGATAGAACCACACAGCAAAGCATGTAAGTGCGTTATTGGTAATGCTTAGTCTCCATTATGCCGGGCACAGTGCGTACACCTAGTGAGAGACAGCCCCTGCCCCAACGAGCTTACAAAGATCCCAGAGAGAGGATGGGAGAAAGGAAGCATTAGTATCCCCATTTTATGGATGGGAAACTGAGGCCCAGCAAAATCGAGACGAGGCTTCCAAAGGTGACTAGTGATTTTGAGGGCATCGGTTTTTGGATGCCCTAAAGGGACCTGGTTTTCAGAGGGTGGGTGCTCTTCCACTTCCACAAAATCAGGCCTGTTTAGGACACTTAAGTTGAGCACCCAAAAATAGATCTGAAATTGTTAGTCCTTTTTTGAAATCTCAGCCTGTGGCAGATAAGGGACTAGAACCCCCAGCTCCTGCTCTCGTGCCTGAAACAAGACCAACCTTCTATGGTTTTGTCGGGTATCTTCTTTTCCTGCTGCTGCGCAGAGCCTCGCAGAGTCCACTGCGGATGCCAAACGCAGAGGACACATCCTGAAACGTTGTGTAACCCCGAAAGCTCCTTCTCTGACTCTGCCTCCCATTTCTCCCCCGTTTCTTTGTTTTCTTTCCTGTCATTCTCATGTCTTCCCTGACCTCTCCCTTTTAGCCTCCTTCCTTCCAGCTGTCAGGCATGCACGGGGCTTTGATCCAATGCTAAATGGGAGCACTCTGGTTAATTTAAAAGAGCAACTCTCATTTGTTTTCCCTGAACTGTGGATGTGTTTTTCTTTCCCTTCCAAGACAGGATTTACTGCCCTTCATGTGGCAGCACACTATGGCCAGCTGGACTTCGTCCGAGACATGCTCACCAGGGGACTAGCCGCCATGCGCAGCGAGCCTCCGAAACTCACCTCCGGAGGACAGCCGGTCAAGGAGCAAGGCAGTGAGGTAATGCAGCAGCCAGTCCTGGAGAGGGATGAAGGGCCAGGCTGACACACGGCACCCCGATCCCACCTGTGTATTCCCGTGCAGCAACGTAACATAGGGACTTGTGTTATGGAGCCATTTGATTTCACTGTGTGGTTGGCCCATGTCCTCTCCCCTGAAAAGCTCTCTCTGCTGCTGATGTAGATCAGAACTGCCCTACTACTTTCCACATCAACTAGAACCGTACTCCCTTCCATGCTGTGGCTTTAGCCAGTGAACCTTCAAAGTCGCAGATCCTCACACCCGACATACGCTCCTGGACAGCCCCATCACACCCTTCCATGTTACTGTGGATGGACCCCAGACCTGGGGCAGGCAGGCTGTGAAGAACCCCCCTGTCTATCCCCTCCAACTCCCTTCGTCATGTCACTGCACTCTGTGTAACACAGCTTCCCTGCTTCCTCTCTCATGGAGCGAGGACAAGGATTCACCCCTGTATTCACCCTGGGAAATCTGTCTTTGCCTCTTCACATCTCTGCTCTCCTTGGTTAGGAGCAGGTCATGCATTTGGCTACAGTGGGAGGCTTTCCAAAGGGCCAGAAACGGGAGGTGTGGAAGACAAACGGCGAGGTTACAGCCTCTCGGTTCCAAGGCCCTGATTGAATGGGATGGGCTATGCGTGGAACTTGCGCAGTGTAGAGACTCTGATGCTGCAGCTCTTGGTCCCACGGCACCACTTGTTCCAGATCTGGGAGGCGGGTAGAGCTGGTTGGAACGTTTTGCCAGAATAGGCTGTTTCATCAAAGGCGAAAGATTTTTGGTTTCCACGAACTTTCATCAGGAAGGCTTTTGGGCTGGAGACCAGGTCATTGGCCTGGAAATTTGGGAGATTCAGATTCAAGATCCCGTTCTGTCTGATTCAGAGTTATCTGGTGTGAAAATCTCTGCTCTGAATCAAGCACAGCAGGGGTGTGTGCCTGGTGTTTCCCACAGCGGTGCCCTAGCCACCCGGCCATAGAATGACACAAGTTCTCAGGAAAACTTTCGAAAGGTTTCCCAGTTGTTCCAATGTGGAACAAAAATAAATTTGGAAACCTCAAAAGTTGCCCCGAAACAGAGTGGCCACCCTCCAGCCAGCTCTAGGGGCAGGTGACGGCAAGCAGGTATCGGAGTGAACGTGCCCCAGGGGCGTAAAGGGTTAGAAGTGCCCTAGCATGGGACACAGTTCCTGGCAGAATTTGATCTACCCCCCAGGATCATCGCACACACGTCCTCGGGGTATCTCGTGTGCGTCGCACAGCCTGTCCTCGGTGACAGACGTGGGTGATAACTGATACCGTAGCTGGCTGCAAAAACGTGTGAAAGCTTCCCTGTCGGCCAGGCTGCCCAAATAGCAACGTGCACAGGCAGCATGTTTGGGCGCCAGCAGGGGTTGTTAGCGAGGGGCTTTGGGGTGGCCAATTGGTAAGCCCCAGGCCCCCAAGTTCTGAGGAGACCTAGTGTAATGGTGCATGCGGGCGGGGGGACTGCAGCCAGGTTGCTGATCATTCAGGGCCTCAGAGAGAGAGGAATGTAGATCATGAAGGCCCAGCTGCAAGCACAAGTCACGGAAAACAAGGAGCAGCTGCTCTCACCTCTGACTCGTGCGCGCTGGAGGTGGGGACGTGCCTGGGAACTGTATTTCCCTCACTGTGTGCCCAGGATTCTGGGGCATCACAGAGGCCCTGCCGCCGTCTGTGTGATTTATTGCAGTCAGGGTTCACGCCGCTGCACCTGGCTGCCCAGTCGGGACACGAGAGCCTGGTCCGGCTGCTGCTCAACTACCCCGGCGTGCAGGTGGATGGCCAGACCAGCCTGCAGGTAAGAGCCCGGCTCCGTCACGCTCAGCGTGGGGCCGATCCATTCCCGAGAGCGTGGGGGCCACGGTGGCTCAGCCCAGGAGAAGGCTGCAGCCTGGGAGGGGTGGGCGGGTGGGGAAGGGGGGCTTTGATTCTTGCAGTGTCACTTCTGGGATCACAGTCTCTCTGGCTGGCCTCCCCCCCATCCCGGAGGCTGCTCTGGCTCTGCGCTAGCGGTGACGTAAAGGTGGGAGAAGAAGAATCTTGGGGACGGCCCGGAGGGGAGTCACTTTGGACGCACGAGGCCCGCGAGAGGAAGAGAGGGTTCAGGCGAAGGAGAAGACACAGAGGACAGAGATTCAGAGGGGAGGGGCAGAGCAGGGATGGGAGGGGGAAGAAGTGAGGGGCAGAGCTAGGATGGGGAGGAGAGAGGCAGACACGGGGCATGTGGTACAGGGGGGCGCTCCATGTCTTCCGCTGGCTGCCGTAGGTCTCCCCCCAAGCTGACGCTACCCAAGCCCTTTTGGGCGACACTCAGGGCTCGGCTGCTCTGAGAGCAGCGCTCAGGGGGCCCCGAGTGGCCGTTCCGGCTCGCATTGCACCCCCACTCTGCACTGGTGCGTGTGATGACACAAGCGCAAGGCCGCCGGGCAGCATCAGGCTCTTGGGACGTTCCAAGGCCAATCCTGCAGACTAGCGCTTGGGCTGGTCTCCAACTGCAGCCGGTCCAAACCATCCAGCCCACGATGGTTGTTTCTGCCTGCACCGAGTGCTTCTGAAAGGTGCCAGGTTCACAACCTGCCCCAATCCAAGCGTCATCCACCTAGCCCTCAGCCAATGGACCTCAGCCCTGTTCTGGAGGGGTCTTTTCTGTCTCTTCTGGTGGAGGAGGGTAGCCCCAGTCTCCCTGACCCTCTGTCCTTGCTGTAGAGAGATGGTGTTCAGTGCAATCGGGATTTTAGGGGACGTGAGCACCTGCCTGCTGGGACCTGGACTGCAGTTGGCGGGGTCACTTCATAGAAGCCACTAATCAGCCATTACTGCCCTGGGTTGGGCTTGAGCCCGCAGGCAATAAGCTCAGAGTCCCATTCCTGCCCTGGAAGCCAATCACTGCACCCTACTGACCAGCCCACTTGTGCTTAGGGCTCCACCCCTCTCCATCTGGCGGCTCAGCAGGGTCACACCGCTGTCGCCGGGCTCCTCCTGAATAAATCCACCTCCCAGCTGCACCTCCGAGACAAGAGAGGGCGGACGTGCCTCCATCTGGCTGCCGCCAACGGCCACGTTGAGATGGTGCGGGCGCTACTGGGCCAGGGAGCTGAGATCAACGTCACCGACACGGTAGGGCTGGAAAAGCAAGGGACGGTCACACTTTCTGTGCAGCCTCTTTTCACGGAGAGTCTCACGCCAAGCCTGGGTTGCAGGCCAGTGCCGTGAACGATCCGTGATCTCCAAAGCCTAGCTCCTGAATTCCAGGGTTCCTATCAGCGGCATGGTTGTCTACTGATAAAAGCTGGCAGCCAACTCCACTGCGAGTGGATTTCCAGTCTGCCCATCCTCTGGTCTCTGGCATGCCATTCTGGTTAAAGGCGATTCCGTACCCTCGCCGCCATCACCCCTCGTTATGTGACCGCCTGACGCCTGTGGTTAATGAAGGCGGCGCTGTCACTGGATGTCCTTTCATTCCACAGCAAGGGTGGGGCCCGCTGCATTTTGCTGCCAAATCGGGTTTCCTGGCTTGTGTCCGGCTGCTGGTGGAGACCGGCGCTACACTCACCCTTGAGTCCAACGAGGGGAGGACACCCATCCAGCATGCCGCCGCTGAGAACCACCAAGAAGTAGTGAGCTTCCTGCTGAAAAAGAACACCCCCACCTTGAAACTGATTGAGGACAGGAAGGTAGGGGAGAGCCTGAGCTCTGGGGAGGTGAAGTGGGCAAGCCCTGGGCCAAGATTCATATGTCCTACTACTCCTGTTTGCAAAGTCCTACCTTCAGCACCTGCATTATGCCCTTATGGTGCAATAGCATGGCGGGGATCCCGTTAATTCAGGTGTTTATAGAGCCACTGGTCACCTTTGGGGTGAGTTTGTCGGTAGTGTGTGTGTTTGTGGTGTGCTTCCTGCTTGAGTGAAGTATATCATGTGATCTGTTTGTTTGGGGGACCATGTGCTGATCCTAGCGGCCTGCTGGGCGAGGCTGAGAGCAGAGCTTCTTAACGAGACTCTGATCCCCAAGCCCATCACCCCTTAGCCAGGCGGCAGAGTTACTCCGGGAGAACCAGGTTTAAAAAGCCCACTCCTCAGCGACCAGAAGAGCTGGCGAACAGGGGCAGCCAGCAGGGGAGTTTTGTGAGGGAATTTAGAGGATGAGTGAGAGAGTGTGTGGGGGTAGATACACTTCATTAACATTCTGTAAACTTAAGACAATAACCCCCCACCCCAATAAAAAACAAACAATCATAAAAGAAAGAGCTGCAGGAGTGAAAAGAGAATGCAGGCAGGAGTCCATTATCAGAGTGGGGGTTTGGTTTATTGCATTGAATGCAACATGTATGATTACCTGCCCTATGGGAGGGTGATGTATGTATGCATTCAGAGATCCTGGCCCTCAGAGACGGCATACAGGCTTTGGAGACCAGGGTGGCTGAACTGGAGGAGCAAAGGGAGACAAAGAGGTACACAGATGAGACTTTCTGGGACACAGTAAAATGGTCCCTTTCCCGGTCTGACAGCCTCTGTCCTGTTGAGGAGGATGGAAATCTCAGGGAAGGAGAACATCAAACTGGAGTGGAGGGAAATGATCCCATAGTTAGGACTCTCCTTCCAGATGATGTCACGGTATCCTCTCGCACTGAGGAAACCTCTCCGGGGGAGGGAACTCCTGTTGTTAGGAAAGGACAGGCAATAGTGACGGGGAGGGACTCGACCATTAGAAGCATAGATAGGTGGGTTTGTGATGACTGGGAAAACCACATGGTGACTTGCCTGCCGGGTACAAAGCTTGTCATTTAGAAAGATGGATCTCTCAAGTATTTAGAAAGATTTATGTGTGGTGCGATCTAGAAAGAGAGAGGTCTTATGTGTAGGTGCTGGTGAGGAGCCGGTGGTCGTGGTACATGTAGGTACCGATGACATAGGGAAGGATAGGAGAGAGGTCCTGGAGGCCATATTTAGGCTGCTAGGTCAGAGATTGAAGTCTTATATATAAATGCTAGGAAATACCTCCATGGTATTGATTCTATGAAATGCTTCCAGTTCCATGAGGAAGTGGCACTATATGTGAAAGAAAGCATAGAGTCAAATGAAATACAAACTTTAAATGAACCAAACTATGCCATAGAATCTCTCTGGAAAGTAATTCCATGCTTGAATATTAAGAATACAGCAGTAGGGATATATTACCGATCACCTGACCAGGATGGTGACAGTGGCTGTGAAATGCTCAGGGAGATTATAGAGGCTATAAAAATAAAAAACTCAATAATAATGGGGGATTTCAACTATCCCTATATTAACTGGGTCCATGTCACCTCAGGACGTGATGCAGGGATAAAGTGTCTTGACACCTTAAAAGACTGCTTCTTGGAGCAGCTAGTCCTAGAACCCACAAGAGGAGAGGCAATTCTTGATTTAGCCCTAAGTGAAGCACAGGATCTGGTCCAAGAAGTGAATATAGCTGAATTGCTTGGTAATAGTGACCATAACATAATAAAATGTACTATTCCTGGGAGGTGTGGGGGACACCAAAGCAGCCCACCATGGTAGAATTTAATTTCAGAAGGGGGAACAGCACAGATCCTTTTGTGGCTTTAGGAAGTCATTTAATCTCTGCCTCGGTTTCGCCATAGCTAAAGTGGTGGTAATGATATTGCCCTATCCAGGGATGTGTCGTGGGTTAGTCAGTGTTTGTAAAGTGTTACTCGTTGTTGTTACTTACATCACAGTAGCATCTAGAGGCTCCATCGTGCCAGGTGCTGTACACACATATAGGAAGAGATGATCCCTCCCCTAAAGAGCTTATATTGTAAATAGATTAGACAAACTGTAGGGGGAAAGGCAGTATTGTTATCCCCATTTTACAGAAGGACACCAGAAATACTCAAGGATTTGCCTGAGGTTGTACTGGGAGCTTGTGGCACAGCTGGGAATTGAAGCCAGATCTGGGTCCCTGTCCTGTGCCTTGGCTCCACACCATCTTTCCTCTTGCTGTTATTAACTGCAGTGTTTCTTCTTCCAGTTTATCTTTGACCTCATGGTCTGTGGGAAGCTGAACAACAACAAGGTGACTGAGGAATTTGTCCTTCACTCTTCTGCTCCCCTAGACACCGCTATCAAGCTTTCCCGGGCATTCCACATGGCTGCCCTGAAGGAAAAGGAACGTGCCAAAGACCTGCTGACTGCTGCCAAGTACACAGAGAGCATGGCCACCGAGCTGCTGACGTTGGCCTCTGGAGGTAAAAGTGCCGGCTACCTTCTCCGCGCGGTGGATCACAAAGGCACTACGATGCTGGACTCGCTGATTGAATGTGAACAGAAGGACGTAGTAGCGCATCCGGCAGTGCAAAAATACCTAACAGAAGTCTGGTATGGCAGCCTGAAGTGGGCCCCATGGAGGATAGCCCTCTTGTTCCTCTGCTTCCTAGCATGTCCCCCCGTGTGGCTGGTTTTCTCCCTGCCCCTGAAACATAGGTTCAATAAAATTCCCATCATGAAGTTCATGAGCCACTTGGTATCTCATATCTTCCTGCTCCTCCTGTTCATCCTAACCATCGTCTATCCTCCCATCAGCCCCATCTATGAAGGTCACATGGTGCCCTACTGGAACGAGTGGTTGCTCTTAGCGTGGCTGTTGGGGACGCTGGTCACAGAGCTCACCCATCCTGGAGAAAGGGCTGGCCTGGCTTGGATCAGAGTGTTCGTCTTGGGCTTCTCGGCCATTGCTTTCCTTTGCCATTTGCTGGCCTTGATGTTCGCCGGCACAGATCGCTTGCACTGCCTGTTTGCCAGGAACATCTTCCTCGGGGTGGCCATGACACTCTCCTTTGTGCAGTTCCTGGAGTTCCTCACCTTCCATCACCTTTTTGGCCCTTGGGCTGTTATAATCAGGAACCTCATGAAGGATCTCACCAGGTTCGCGGTCATCCTAGGCTTGTTTCACATAGCCTTCACCATGCAGCTGTCCTCCGTCTACCAGCCAGTCTACCCTGAACCAAAGACCAATCTCTCAGCTGCCACGGCGAATGCGACTGTGAGCACAGCTATCCAGGACCCCGTTGTCATTATGGTCACATTATTCTTCTCCTTGTTTGGCCTCGTTGACCCCGAGTGCCTGCCCTCACTCACCAGAACTCCCCAGTTCACTTTTGTCATCATCCGCTTTGTGTTTGGGGTCTACCTGATCGTGACCTTTATTGTGCTGATCAACCTGCTGATCGCCATGATGAGCGACACCTACCAGAGGATACAGGCCCAGTCTGACACTGAGTGGAAGTTTGGCAGGGCCATGCTCATCAGGGATATGACTAGGAAGTCTGGAACACCTTCCCCTTTTAACCTCTTCACCAATCTTCTCTATTCTATCAAAATACTTTGCAAACACAGAGGTACAACTGCTAATTTATATGTAGATTTGTGTCACAGAATGTTTTTACTCTCGAGTCCTGGGCATGTTCCCAAAGCCTATTGGAGAAATGAAACGAAACGGTTGAATGTCAGCAGCTGTAAAAGGTTTTAGGGTCACCATGAGAAGTGGAAGCATGTCAGAGGGCAGTGCCTAGATTTATTTAAAGTCCTCAGAGCGGCAATATGTGCTGCAGTGGGTACCACACTCGTGGCGTAATTCTTCCTCCACTTACAGTCAGGCAACTCCATTGGGACAGAAAGTGGAACATGATCCCATGGTTCTCTCTGTTGCTTACGTTACAGTTCGGTGGAAACTCAGTTTTTCAGTATGCGGGAAAGTCTGTGAGCTTGAAAAAAATTTCCATTCCAAAACGGAACAAAAACAAAATAATTTAAAATTTCCTGGAAAACAAAATTGTGGGGGGAAAAGAATTCATTTTGGGTGAATCAAAACATTTCATTCCAATTTTGACATTTTTTATTTTTTTTAAATCATATAAAATACATTTCTAAATGAAGTCATTTCAGAACAAAAAATGCAAACATTCCATGAAACAATGCCAAATGGATGCGTCAGCGCAATCCAAATTATTTTGCTTTCTTCCCCAAAACTAAACTTAATGAAAATTGCCACATTTACAGTGAAATGTTTCACTTTCGACAAATCAGTATTGTCCAAAAGAAAATGTTCCATCAGAAAATTTCCAATTGGTCTATTACAGGCCAAATACCCTCCATGTGAAGCAACGGAGGATGACTGGTCTGGAAAACCCAGAACCTCAATATTTCTGATCCAGTTTTCAGTATTATGCATGTTACCATGATGCATCATAACTTTATACCACTGTACTACTCAAACAATGTAGGAAAGCACTTTCCACTCATTTGTACCAAAATATGGGCTGGTAGTGTGTAATATAGAGATTTTAGGTGAATGGGCAGTGATCACCTCCAACAAAAATATCTTGCCAATGCAGATAGATGGCTTTCTGTTAGACCCAGGCAACCCCTGGATCAGTTAGCCCCCCAGACCTTGGTTCACCTCTCCTCCCAAATTCATAGGTCTATCTGCTCCACTCCCCGAACCCATCTGATCACATATAATGTTCTATATGCTGACACAACTTTGCCCTCCGTCCCCAATTTTTTTCTGAAATGATGCCCTGCCCTGGACATCAGTGGGGCTACACAGGTAAGTGAGGGAACAATGTCTCCAAGTCTAGCGGAAACTGTTGCTTTCAGGGAGAGGAGGATGAAACTTGGAATCTAAAGGTTTTTTGATATATGTCCTTTTCACAGACGTACAAGGGAACGGGACCCTCGCAGGGCTTGAGGCTGCTATATTCCATCTGCAGAGAGATCAGTTTTAATTTATTTTAATGTAAAGATTTGGGGTTATACATTTTTATTCCATTGACACCAATTAGATTGGAAATGTTCCAGAAAACATGGTGTAATAGCAGTGGGGAGTGGGGTTTCACATACATAGCCCTTTCCCACATTAATGTTACCTGGACAGCTGTATAATCCCTCATTCCTGGAACCAAGCATGCAAATTTAATCAAGTGCCTAATAAACATAATAATTGATTTCCCAAGTAGCTCGGGAAATAGGATATATAACCGTAATCCCAGGTAAAAATGTTATCAACCTGGAGTTAAAGTTGAGCACATGTTAGTAATTTAAGGGTACTTACGGGGATGTTGTAATTATCCCAAAACAAGTTGTGGCTGCATGCGGCCACCAGAGGCTTTTCTTGTGGCCACAGCCTCCTGGGCTGTGTTTGGTGAGATGGGCAAAGTAGAGGACCCTCTCCCTCCCTGTTACTCCTGGATGCACCGCCGTGGTGTTGGTTGCTGGGGCTGGCAGCAGGGATTGGGCCCTGTCCCCCTCTGGGGACACTTGGGGCACAACGCTGGAGAAGTAGGCAGCTGGTGAGTTCCCCACCTTCCCAGGGCTGGTGGGGCTCAGACTTTGGGCTTCAGCCCTGGGGTGGCAGCTCCAGCCGTGGGGCTTCGGGCTCCGGCCCCCCGCTGCTTCATCCAAGCCCCCCACCCCATCACACTTGTCTTCCACTGCTTCCCCCGATCCCCATCCAGGGTTTAATTTGTCCCCAGGCTAAGTAAGTCTGCTGCGAAAAATGATAGCTGTGTGTTTGTTAATATCACTTTTCACAGCAGACTCACTAGCTAACAGTAAATAAATTCCAATGACTTGGCTGTGTATATATGCATATTTATTTGTTTGTCCTAAAGTTAATTAAGTATTGTAGAAAACAGTGTGAGTGTGGCCACCAAAAAATTTGTTCTGAGAACCCCAGAATTAGGATTAATACATGATAGTGTTGCAGAACAGATTAGACCGATTGCTAAGGTTACATCGGTCTCTTTCCCTTTTTTTTCCCCTCATGATGCCATGACAGGGCGGAACTAAGAAACTAACATCAATAGTAAAACAAAAACAAAAAAGCCTTAGAAAAAGAACATGTGGGCCGTGGAATTGTTTTACAGAAACAGTCCTATTGCTTGAGACATTTACATCTAAACTGGACTAGGCACTTGAAAATGAACGGTTAGAGGCAATCCTGCATGGCTCCTGCAGGGGTATGTGGACAAGATTATCAAATAAATCTTTCCCATCTCCAATTTCTGTGGTTCTATGAGAAATTTAATCCCAGGAGACTGAGGGCCTGATCCTGAGAAGCGAAGTCAATGGACTAGACTTCACCCTAGGCAGGCCTACTATAAATAGGTTTGTGTCAGGGCCGTTTATTGGCACTGGCCCCGTTCTCAGTCATTTCAGACCCTCTTGGCATTTGAAGTTACGATTTTTCCAGCGAATTATGGATTGGTTCCCTTCCATGTTTTTCCCAGCTGTCTGGTTCAGAAATGTGGCCCAGTGCTTAGTACCTCAAGGCTGCCAGGGGAACAATGTCATAGAGAGAGAAGCAAACATCTGAAAAAACATTCTGCTCTAATATTTGCTCACATGAAAACCTCGCTGTATTTAAACTGGGTGAATGTACCCACAAAGCATATTCCTGGCAGGAAAGTTGGTGTGAACAACAAATGTTAAGTGAATATGAGAAAATAGTTTTGAAGAGTGAATTTTGCAACCCCGATTTGAAGTGTTACATTCATCCTGCCAGAGATCAGAAACATTGCTATGAGACCTATCTAAGTTAACCAGCTATCAAAGTGCTGCCGACCAAGAATTATTTACCAAAACTAATTGACAAACAATATTTAATAATAATTAAATTAAAGAAAATTGTAAGCTGTTAGTGGACAACTTGCAAATGGAAAAGGTGGCTAAAATCAGTGAATGTATTATTTACTATGAATTATTTACTCAGCTCTACCTTCAGGGTGTTAGCACAAGACATGCTAAATTAGGAAAGATGCTGGAATTTTTTTTTAACAAAAAATGGCCTTTTTTTTTTTTTTTTTTTTTTGTCAAACTGGAAACTTCCATGGTAAATGACTAGTTCTGACCCCAAAAAATCTGTTTTTTTTCTTATGAAAAAACCAAAACCCACAAAATTGAAAATTTGGGGGGAGGTTAGTAACTGAAAATTAACATTTTTCAAGTCAGTTAGATGAAAATTTTCAGTAAAACTAACCATTTTTGCCTGATGATGGAAAAAAAAACCCCAAAACACCCACCCAAAACTCTGACAAATATTATTTTTTCTTTCAATTTCATTCAAAAAAAATTTTGAGGGAAGGAGAGTGGGATGGTAGAAGCGTTTCCCCAAAAGTTCTATGAAATTTACAGACCTCAGTGCCAAAAGGTGGCCTCCAAAAATCCTCATTTACGCTCCCAAATAGAAGTTTCTTTTTAGGAGCATTTTCTTTTTAGAAGCATCCTCATGCATCGTCATGAGCTGAACTGTAGGGACTATGGCTTGAAAATGTTGCCTATTGATTATAATAATCCTCGGATGTTATCAGACTGTTTTTCGGGGCCAAAAATTAAATATGGATAATAATTTTCTGTCTTGGGGGTGAGGAGAGGGGTAATCCAACCATTCCAGTCCTGAGCATCAGCGATCTTTCCAGTATGACCCAGTATGTCAACACCATAGCTGGGCACATACAGTGAAAAACTATCTTGAAAATAATCAGTAATAACTACTGGGATCGAATAATTAATCATTTCTCGAAATAACTTGAACAACCTTGTGCTCAGACTGACGTGAGGCCCTGCCATTGTTGAAATATTTCCAGTCTCATCTAAACCAAGCCTTTCTAGAAATCTCATTGGAGACCCCAGTCTTTGAAGATGTCCACACCCAGAAGTCTCACATGAGCCTTGAATGAACATCCAAACTTTGGGACTCTTAACTTGAACCTCCAAGGTTTGTCTGTCACTGATTTCCTGTGTGAGGCCGGGGTGGGTTATTGGTATAAACCATGTGTATCTCACGCACCGGCTGGCACAGTCATGTCCAAAACAGAATAATAATACAAGCATGGGAAAATGTGAAGAGAAGTCCTCACTGTAGAGCTTATGAGCGTGTTTATGCACAACCCTACTCATCTGAGCTTCTGTGCTCCTCCAAGGTAAGCTGTGCACCACTGAACAGAGGGACCTGATAAATGAAGAAGAAGACCTGGACAGCGCTTCCGACACACGATCCATCAATATGCTGGCTCACACATCCATGGGTTGGATTAGGGTCACTGCCAAGAGGATGACACAAGTATCACCAGAAGGTACTGACCCTCTGCAGAGTCATATGATGGAAATCCACCCTAGACCTCCAGAAGGGGACCAAATTACAGAAGGTGCCCCAGTAGGGTGCACCTCTGAGGCTGAGCAAAGGAAAACATAGGAAGAATATCAGGGAGGGGGAGTCCTAATCAGGAGATGTGTTTGATAATGGAATGGAAAGACGACCCCATGGCTGGAGGGTACAGTGCAGGGGAACATCCCTCCTTTGGCCCCTGGGATGCTCTAGACCAGTGTTTCTCAATTAAATTTGGCCACGGAACCCTTTTGAACTCGATAAATAATTGCGGAACCCCCCAAACTCTTAACAGTATTTTTACATATGGGGCCAAAAAAAAATGTCAAAATAAGCAAATTATATACAAACAACTAGGTCTCAATTAAATTACACTTACACGCCATACCCTCCGCCGAAAAATCCGGGACATCTTCCCTTTTTTGGCGGTGTGGAGAACAGCTGCTCGCGGAACCCTGGGGTTCCGCGGAACACCAATTGAGAAACACTGCTCTAGACATGCTAAGGGTCTTTTCCATCTCCTTGATCCTAAACCTTTCCCTAGGAAAGGTGAACAGTTAATCCTTAATGTACCTGTTGGTTTTTTTTCTCTGTGTTGCTGGGATCGTCAGACTCTGAGGGTGGCCTGTTGCCATATTTCTCATTTCTATACAGAGTTAGTACGGTTGGTACAAATAGCCTTTTTCTCTGCAACTCCTGTCTTCCTGTATCCTGCAGTTGCCTTCCTGTGTGTCTCCACCACAATGATTCTCATATTGCTTTACATAGCTGGAAGAGTCTCTCTTCCTCCCTTATCTACACATCTGAATTTTTGTCCCCCTTAGCTGTCCTTCGTTGTTCCACTTTCTAAGAGTATTATCCATTTTGGGAAATATTGCAGATGAAAGGTGCTCTGCAGAGTGAACTTCTGCATATGCTACCATATCTAGGCACAACAGAGCACACTAAGGACTGAGTCATTACTCTGCCTGTCTTTGCTTTAGTGCTGTTG
This sequence comes from Emydura macquarii macquarii, assembly GCF_026122565.2. Taxonomy (NCBI): domain Eukaryota; kingdom Metazoa; phylum Chordata; order Testudines; family Chelidae; genus Emydura; species Emydura macquarii. The sequence goes on along the minus strand of NW_027132084.1, from coordinate 1,459,775 downwards.
GTTCAGACACTTAGGAGTCAGTTTTCAAAGCGGTGGGAGGGAGGGGGCTTCGGCCAGCACTGTTTATGTTTTGTCTGGAAAGGACAAATTGTACATCAATGTAACACAACATTTCACTAACGCGACTCTCCGCAAAGATTCCTCCTCCCACTCCGCTGTTATCTGGCTTGGCTTGTAACTTGAGTTGCTCTTGGTGGCGGCTGGAAGGGAGATTTCTTTTCTGTAGGTTAGGCCGACCCTGTGAGTTTGAAGAGAGGAAACCAGACGTTGGCAGATCAGACAAACACGATGGAATTCCGCGGCATATTCAGAATGAATTTTGAGGGGCAGAGGGGGCACGCCTCCTCTTCTTTCATTGCCTTTGCGATAGAAGAGTAGAGGACGGGATGCTTCCATCACTCCCTTCTGCCTCCCTCACTACACACTCACCAGGAATGGGTTCAGCAGGGGATAGCGCCTCCCATCTCGGCTGCAGGGCCGTTCTGAGCCTTCCCTGTCACAGAAACAGACAGGAGATGCTGTGTCTGGGTGGACAGAATGGATTCTGCACTGCAGGAAGAGCATGTTTCACCGAGGACAATCAGACACACTTTTATTCTTGACTCATATTTGTTTCCTATGAGCTGTTGCCATTTCCTCATCAGATTGGACTCAGACCAACTTCATTTGCATAGCCATTGACAGCTTTCAGACAGCAGCTTTCAGTCTGAAGTAGGCTGGCTTTGAACCCATAAACTAGTGGTGAGAGATTCTATCTCCCCTTACCAGTCAATAGGAGTTTGAAGTGCACATCCAAGGGCAGACTCTTTTCGTGCGTAATCCCATTAAATCAGATGTGCTCATTGCATTAACTACAGAAAATTAATATCAAATATATAACACAACACATCATACAATTAACTCTAAGTAACGTATTTTATTGGATAATTTAGTCATTTACATAAGTTTCTTTCCATAATCGTGAGAACCTAAGAGTTTAAGAACTCAATAATCAAAGCAGCTACAAATAATATCAGAAAATATTTTTTAAGACATTGAGTTTGTGAGGTTCTATAAACAACCACCTACAGACACCACAATTGCCAACGAATCTGCACAGCCATGGGACTGAGCTGTAGATCTTTGCTCCAAAACCTAAACACAATGGAAATTCCCATTACCTTTTACAGTGGTATTGTGTGATTGACCTCTTTGCAGTCCTCCAGCCACCAGGAGGCAATATAATCACAAATACTTGGGCAGGGTTGATTTCATCCAGGCGAGGACAACGGTGTCTGCAACCTATACTGAACCAACTCCACCAGGTGGAGGGATTCCAAAGAAAGGCACCGTGGGGTATGGACGGGTGACTTTCTCCTCTTGCCCTATTACCCATCTCTTGTTCTGTCCTTAGGTGGTCACGTTCGAAGCTCTCTCCCAGCAGGGCCGCTGCACATTGAGGAGGCAATAGACTGGCCCAGCGTGGCTCTCCGCTACTACTCCTTGAAAGGGCGAGTGGACTGAGCGCTGTTCGAGAGGGAATTGTCCCTGCACTGGGAGGAGAAGACAGGCGTGCAGCCCGTCCATCTTCTGCTGAACGTCCAGGACGTGTGCAGGGTCTAGCCCGTTTGCTCCCCAGCAGCAGCGATTGCTGTGATGTGGGTCCACTCCGGGCGGCCTGAACACGGGAGGGCGTTAACGATGATGTCTCGTATGTCCAAACGGAATCCAATAAAGATCATTTTTTGTGTTTCCTCTGTGTGCAAGTCTGCTGTCTTTTGGTACTTACGACCCTCCCTCGGAGGCCTGATCCTGAGAGGTGCTGAGTGTCTCCAGCGAGAGGGGCAGCACGCATCTGGCTGGAGCTCAGCACTACAGAGGGTTGGACACATGCTGGGGATTCCAGCTGGTCAGACGTGACCCACTCCAATGCCTGTAGGAGTTGCTCACGTTGCTACACACCCGCAAGAAAGGTGATTCCCCTGAAGGTTTGGATTTGTCTTCTGGCTTTTCACTGCCTTAGTGGCTGCGGCAGTTTTAACATGCCTGTTCGGCAGGCAGTGCAGTGCACCACCGGGCTGTGGAGACAGGACTAGGCAGGAGTCGGACCGACAGAGCCGCTCGGGTTCGGGAAACGCTCTGCTGTGTAAAAACCCCAGTCCTAGCTTCGCTGCCATCTGCACCATAGTGAAGAATTGCATTGTCCACACGAGGCAATGGGATAAACTGTTTTCACGCACAGCCTGGGAGGGCAGGGGTGTGAGGGCTATAAGTCCCCACAAACATACCTTACCCCCCTTTGCTCAGGGGTTAGGCTGATCAGCGATCCACGGTCATTTCCTGAGGACGAGGAGGCTAATGGCAACAGAAGAGCTGGGCTGTTGTGAGGACGTTCCCTGTAGCTCAGACTTGGAGAGGTTGTCACTCTGGCCTGCTCTCCCCTGGAGCTCCCAAAGGCATGGGACTCAAGTCAGCTGCCTGTGGGGCAGTGTTCCTCTGCACCCCGGCTTGCCATGGGGCTCTGGCTTCCTGGCTGCAGTCTCGCCCAAAGAAAAGAGACAATAGCGCAGCTGGGAGAAATGGAAGGTGCAATTCCCCCCCACACGCCAAGCAGAAAAGTAGACCTGCTGCCCCTGGGTTGTGCCACCTGGAACCTGCATTTCATTGAAATCCATTTAGTGACTGGGGCTTTCCAGTGTCAGCAGCTACCGAGGGAGAAGGGACATGAATGTAGCTGGTAAAATAGGGGTTGAATCCTAAAGATAGTTAGGACTGGTCAGCAGAAGGGGGCAGGGAATCAGGGCTCCTGTGCGCTGGTCCAGAATCTTGACACTTAATCCAGGATCTTAAGCCAGTCACTTAACCGTTCTGTGCCTCAGTTTCCCTGTCTGTAAATGGAGACAACCGTCACACCTCCCCCAGGGGAACACTGCAGAGTGCTGAGGTCCTGGGAGAGCTGGCACTGATCTGCACGCTCGCTGAAATCGATGAGAACATTTCTATTGATTTCAGTGGCGGCAGGACGAAGGGCAAATAAAGGCAGCGCGTTTTTGGCTGCCACAAATCTATATGCTGCTGCTGGCTGGCTGTCCGAACAGGCTTTGTGTGACCTGGCCTCATCTCCCATCCCTGCAAGCAGCCAGCCTGCCTGTCTGTGGGTGGTCAGGACAGCGCATGCATAACACTCTGTATGTATCCCGAGGAAACACTCTGTGTGCAAGAGAGCTGTGTTGTGCAGAATGAGCAGTTCCAGTGTGCTGAGATCTCCAGGGTCAGGCAGTGCCAGTGGCCGGGGGGGAGGGAGGTAACGCGTGGCTTGCTCAGAACCAAGGCATTCGAAGTATTCAGACGCTTGGCCAGAAGTAGGAACGTGTACCTAGATGGGCCACCTCACCACAGTGCTTCTTGGTATCTGGGTGTGTTATGGGTCTGCGCTTCAGAGCCCAAAGGTACTTCAAGAATACAGCAATACAGCATTGCAGGAGGTGCACAATAGCTATTCTTATAAATCAGCTGGGATGGTTGAGTGGTTACGGCACAGCAGGGGTACTCAAGGGGCCCTGGGTTTTATTCCTGGCTCTGTCACAGACTTCCTGTGTGTCCTTGGGCAAGTCACTTACTCCTCAATCCCCATCTGCACCCTGGGGATAATACTACTGCTTTTAACTGACTTGTCTACATAGGGCTGGTGTACACTGCAAAAAAAAAAAAACCCACGGCAGCCAGTCTCCGAGCCTGCTTCAGCTGACTCCGGCTCCTGGGGTTCATGCCACATGGCAAGAAATAGCAACGTAGATGTCCCCTCTCGGGCTGGAGCCCAGGCTTTCAAACCCAGCGAGGGGGAAGGGTCTCAGAGCTTGGCTCCAGCCCAAGTGGGAACATCTACACTTCTATTTTAGCCCCATAGCACAAGCCCAGGACAGTTGACCCAGGCTCTGAGTTTGCTGCCGCAGATTTTGTCTTGGGTTCTTCTGCAGTGTAGACGTACCCTTCGAGCCTAAGCTCTTTGAGGCAGGGATGGTCTCTTGCTATAGATCTGTACAGCACTGAGCATGCTGAGCCATTTCTAACACAAATCAGCAGCCCTCCCCCCACCCATTTTGGGGCACCCAAAACTATGATTAACGAGGCGACATTTTCATACCAAGCCCATTTTTTCAGGGGTGGTTCAACTTTCTGGGGAGAAACATTATCTTTTCCGCTGGGTGAGGAAGAACTTATGGACATAAGCTGGGCAAGGATCTCCTGGGTCATCAAGTCCAGCCCCTACTAGCACAGGCTACCCTATCGTATAACCCCATTCGTTAACATATCAAGCTCCGTCTACAAACTAGTTAGGTTGTTCCCCTTCTCCTCCCTTCCCCTCCTCCCCCCCCCCCCCCCCCTCCAACCGGCCTGCTTCTGTGAGGCTGATTCAGAATCTCTCTCCTCTGATGATTAGAAATCTTCTAATTTCCAGTCAACATTTATTCATGGCTGATAGTAGCTGAAAATCAGTACAGAAAATCCCCCATCGTTGTGAAGCGCTATTCCCCTGTCATTGCTGGCAGTTGGAAGGAAGCAATAGTGTCCTGTTAAATCTCCAGCATTAATCTACAAGCCTCTTGAATAAATAGAAATCTGAAAGGTTAAGAAAACCGTCATTTTTTTTCCAAGGGAGGTTAACTTTTTATGAAGAGCAGCCTAGAAAAATGTTCTCTAGCCTCAATGTTAACGTCTTATTTCAGGCCAGCATCGCTGCTAATGCTATGAGCAGATAAACGAAGCAATTCTTTTGGTGTGTATTATTCCATATAGGGACAGATCCTGCCACCTTCGGTCGAGAAGTATAATTCTGTACATTGAAATCAAGGCTGGGGCCTGCTGTGTTTGTGCCAGGGTCCCTAGGAAACAAATCTAACCAGAGTGAACGCCTTTAGCATGCTTAACAGTGTTGAGAATCACCACGTGTTTGTGAGTGCAGAGTCATAGTTGTTGATTTCCTCTTAAGCAAAGTAAGCGGTCATGGGATAAGATGGAAGGTGCTCTCCTGTATCAGTAACTGCTTGAAAGATAGGAAACAAAGGGTAAAAGTAAATGCACATTGGAAAGCATAATCCCAGCTATAGATATAAAATGAGAGGGTCTAAATTAGCTGTTACCACTTAAGAAAGAGATCTTGGAGTCTGGGGATAGTTCTCTAAAAACATCCACTCAGCATTTTTGACAGCCACTGCACACTAACAGAATGCTGGGAATCATTAGGAAAGGGATAGATAATAAGACAGAAAATATCATAATGTCACTATGTAAATCCATGGTAGGCCCACAACTGGAATACTGCATGCAGATATGGATACCCCATCTAAAAAAAAATAGGTTTAAAGTGGAAAAGGTACAGAAAAAGACCACAAAATGATTGTAGGTATGGAACAACTTCCATATGAGGAGAGGTTAATAAGACTGGAACTTTTCAGCTTGGAAAAGAGACGACTGAAATGACAGAGTCTATAAAATCATGACTAGTGTGGAGAAAGTAAATAAGACAGTGTTATTTACTCCGTCTCATAACACAAGAACGAGGGGTCACCAAATGAAGTTAACAGGCAGCAGGTTTAAAACAAATAAAAGAAGTATTGCTTCACACAATGCACAGTCAACCTGTGGACCTCTTTGCCAGAGGATGTTGTGAAGGCCAAGACTATATTATGGTTCAAAAAAGAACTAGAAACATTCCTGGAGGATAGGTCCATCAGTGGCTATTAACCGGGATGGGCAAGGATGCAAAACCATGCTCTGAAGTGTCCCTAGCCTCTGTTTGCCAGAAACTGGGAATAGGTGACAGGGGATGGATCCGTTGATGATTATGTGGTCTGTTCATTCCCTCTGAAGCCCCTGGCACTGGCCACTGTTGGAAGACAGGATCCTGGGCTAGAGGGACCATTGGTCTGACCCAGTGTAGTTGTTCTTATTTATGTTCGGAAAGGGGCCGTGTTTCAGCAGCAATCCTGTCACAGTCTCATGCCAGCTTCACACCAGTGTAACTGCACTCTAGCCCTGCCCTCTCCCATCCACAACACTTCTCTGTGCCGTGGGCGTTGGGAGTGGCAATGGGCTCAGCTGGCATTGGAGTGGCACTCAGTCAGAGCCAAGGTTCCAGCCGATTTTTAATAGCGGAAGCCAGACGGCAAGTGTATTGCATGCTGTCTTCCTGAGAGCCTTCGGGGTGAACTAGCAGTGGCCTCTCATCAGTTCTGTTTTCCCTTCCACGTCTCCGCTGCTCACTGCCATGACTCGGTCTGTGACAATGTTGGTCTCAAATGGGGCCAGAGGGACAGCCTGTGTCAGCCAACAATGCGCTGCAAAAGCTGCCTCCAGGGGGTAAAATACGTCCTCTCTGATGCTCTCTTCAGCCGTAGTCTGTTAACACGGAGCCAGATGACCCTGGTGCGCCCACCAAACGGCAGCAGGGATGGGAGCAAAACGAAGATGCTGTTTTAATTTGGTTTTTTTGAAATGTGGTTTGTACCGTTGCCCCTTTCGCTGAGCTGCACCAGCCGTTCAGTCCTTGTAGCAGGTCAGTTTCCTATTGGAGAGGAAATTGGTGGTACACGGTCAAGGTATTTCCTAGTGTAATGTGTTTGTTTACAACATGTGCCCAAGTCCCGCTTGCCTGGAATAGAAGTGGACACACACCCATGGGAAATCAATTCCATTTAGCAGAAACCTCACTGACAGCATCACTGTCCTGTCACCCAGAAGTAATACGAGGGTATTGAGACAGATAGGGCAAATTTCTGCACTATCCCTGAAAAACCTTGTTGCGTTGTTTCACTATCTTTGGAGTCCATGGTATTACAAATGCAAAGTTTGTGTGTTATTGTGGGATTGTATTAATGTCTCTCCAGGGGAGACATGGCCAGTGTAAACCCTGGGAAGTGTGATGAGCTCAGAAAGACTATACTGAACGAGGAGACGAACAATGGTAAGTGGCACTCTCTAGGGAAAGATGAACACAAATGTATCCCCCTCTAGCTATGCAAAAACCCAGTCTTAGGAGTGGGCCCTTTGTCACCCGTTTCATGAGGACAAAGGCCTGAGGTGTACAACGGAAAGAATGAACTATTCATGGGGGTGCTTGCGCTGAGCAAAAGCAGTTATGAACACGTAACCATGGAAAATCCCCAGGGTGGGATTTGAAGGACTGGCACTTATTAGGGCCATTGTTGGAGGTGGGGTGATTTCTGGTAAGCGTATTAACCGGCTTATAGGGTCATTTAATGTTTGCTCTGTAATGCTTTCCCCTTAAGAATAAATGTGCTTGCTTAGAGAGAGCTGTGTGCTGACTTATCACTGTGGGCAATTACGCCGTGCAAAGCACAGTCACTGGCTGTTCAGGTCATCTGCCTTGCTGGGAATTACATCGTGTGTGCAGGGAATGGTGCAGGCTTGAAACAACCCCAGGTCAGCAGGGCGTGAGAGGCAGGTCTCTGCCCAAGAGAGGGGATGGCTAAGGCGCTGGGATCCTATAGTGAGGATACTTGATGGACCATGGAGGGGAAATACAGATGCAGGAGCCCTGAACTGTGACAGGTATGTCAACCCTCTCATCCAAAACTGCCCAATCAGGACTGCCTGGCTGCGCCTGGTGAAATTCCCCTTCCTTTTGTGCAGCGGTTTGGCCATGCCAGGAACCTCTCAGAGGTCTCACTGCCCATCCAGACGAAGGAGCGTGTTTTAACCCATGCAATCCCCTGAACAGCTGGCAGGGTGCAGCCACTCTGAGGGATAGCGCCCTCTGCATTTCTGTGCAGAGCTTCACGCTCAGTGCTTGCATTCCTGAGGATGCTCACAACTCAGGACATCAGCACCTTTGGCCAGGGCTGTATTTCTGTGCACTGCAATCTTTTACTGAACACAGTGAACTGATGAAAACAACTTCTTTTCCCCTGACCCCTGCTTGCTGTAGAATTAAACTTCTGTGCTCCTTTTATTTCAAAGTGGGAAAATCCTGTCAATCTGCAAACACCCCCAAATGCAACCCTGCTGGTCCTGGCTGCGTTTTCTGCTCCTCTGTGGTAGCGGCCAGCTCCTTTCCTGGGCAGTCCCAGTCACCTGACGATTTCTCCTGGCTAGAGTAAGCTGGCAGAAATATTTCCCTCCTTGGCAAGTCAATAGAGGGTGCTCCTGGGCTGAATCCTGCCAACAGCAACCAAATACACACATCTCTGTGTGTCCCTCGGCTTTTCACATTCACGTTAACTCCGTACCGTTCCCAGTCACTAGTCGCTCATCACACCTGCTGCACGCGTCTGTGGGCCTTAATGGACTATAATAAAGTAACCAATGGAGATGAGCCACTTAAAAGAAATAATAACATTTGCATTTGTTTGAAAGCTGATGTTATGCTTTACGCTGACCAAATGCAGATCTTGGGGCTTTTTTTAGGATCTCAGCCTCGCACGAACATGCACACAACAATTCAGATCGATCGATCTAGTTTTTTATAAGGTTATCCATCACCACGTGGATAGTGTTATCAATAAAGTTATCACAGTAGCAGAGACCTTTACAGATTTTAACACCTGCCCAGAGCTTTGGAATGATTTGTACATTAGCGGTTAGGCGGAGAAGGATGAGCTTGTGGTTAAAGCACTGGCCAGGAATTCCAGAGATCTGGGCTCTGTCTGGTCTCATCTGCAAGCTCTCTTGTGTCTTTGGGCAGGCCGGTCAGCCTTTCTGTGTCTCAGAGCCTTGCCTTCTGCTGGTATCCCTTTCTCCTGCCTTTTGTCTGCTTTGTCTATTTGGATCACAGGCTTCCCAGGGCAAGGACTGCCTCTCCGTGTGTTTACACAAGGCACCGGACAATGGGGCTGCAGTTTCACTTGGGATCTCTAGGCACTCTTGTACTACAAATAATAACAATTAGTACAGTCACTGACTCATTCATGGCCCTGGCTTTCCTTAAAGGGCTTGGACCTTGGCTGAGTTTGGTCTGCTGCGCAAAGAAAAGGGGCCCCGCTGTCACTTCTGACAGCTGGATTCCACCACTGGCTATTTCTGGGGTTAAAACTGTTTAAATCAAATTAATGGCTTTACAAATTCACTTTCCAAACAGAACTCACAGCCTGAAGAATGAACCCAGCACAGCTGAAGTAGTAGACTGGGGCTCAGGTGTGTTTAGACAGGAGTGGGCGCAGCGTAAACTTTCCAGATGTAATACAAGTGTTCTTCCAAAGCCGGGAGGGAGGCAGCGTTTGCCCGGTCTCTACAGCTCCTGCACTGCCGGAGGGTGGCTGTTTACCACTGCCCGGCAAAGGGCAGAACGCAGTAAGAAAAGGAGCGGTGTGATTTCTTTTTTCCTTGGCACCACCTCATTTTGCAGCAGCTGCTGAAGAAAAATTCCCGAGGGTAAAGGCTGCAGTAAAAAGGATTAATGAAGGCTGCTAATGCAGCTAGGATTTTAATACAGCACAGCCAGGATTGTCCCTTAGCCCAAAAAGTCCTGGAAGAGGTTCATACCCCTGATTTTTAGCTGGGACATGGCCCTGATTCGAGTTACAAGAAGGATTTGTAAAGCAGTCCAGATACTTGCGGTTGCTGGGAGAGCAGGCAGGAATCAGCAGGGTGAATCGGGGCAACAGAAGTTTGTGTGATGATGCTTTCAGGAGCCAGAGATAGGAGCAGAATGCCATGGTCTCCAGCACTCTTTGTGTACCAAAGTCCTGATGTACTAAATAACTTCAGCACAGACATTTTTCTGTATGTCTCAGGAATCCTGGGTTATAGGAATCTACAACCACGCGTGCGTGCGTGTGTGCGTGCGTGTGTGTGTGTGAGAGAAAGAGAGAGAGAGACACTCACCTCACCTGTTGGTTCATGATGGGCTGGCTCCTGTCTGACCTTAGGGAAGCCAGCAACCCATCTCCCCAGCTCCTGTTTAATCAGGTATGCCGCTAGTGCACACACTGAGGTCTACGCACAGGATCCAGAAATGCTGACCTCAGTCACAGAGCCATCAAGCTGAGCTCTGAATTGTCCCAAGGGTCCTCCAAGACCATCCCAGAATTCAGAGCTGGGATGTATGATCTCTCTCAGCCCGCACCAGGACTGACTAAAGGCGTGATGGTGCTCTCATTGACACTAGTATAAAGTGGGAGTAACGTCACTGTAGTTAGTGGACTAACACCAGAGGAGAGGAATCAGGTGCTAAGCAATCCCCTGATTGAATGAGGAAGCCCAGCTGAGGAGGAACAGCTGGACTGGGACTATAAAGGCAGGAAATTGGCAGCAGAGGGGGCTGGTGGGAAAGTCTGCAGTCACTCCCTGTGAGAAGGGAGGTGCGTTTGGGCTGGCAAACCTGGGGAGCCAGGAAGGTAGGACAAGGCTCAGGGAAAGGCAGTCATCTCTAAGAGGAAACAAACCTTGATTGCTGGCTACAGAGTCCCTGAGCCAGACTCCAGAACAGAGGGTGGGCTTGGGTTCTCCTGCCAGCCCCTGAGGGAGTGACACTACGAGGCAGTGAAAGGGAAACCTGCCAAAGCCTGTTTGTGGTAAGAGACGTTCCAACCCCAGAAGGGGAAACCATTTGGTAACCTGGCCGGAGGGCCAAGTCACAAACAGGCAGCAGCAGCTTGTGGAGTGTGAGAGGGGCCGCAGACCCAGCAAGAGAGGCAGAGAGACGGCATGTGACCACAGGAAGAGGTGTTGACCTTCTGAGCTATTCCCCCAGTGGACCAAGAGGAGGTGCCATCCCTGCGGTGAGTGGAGCGCCCCGGTCACTAGCACTAACCTAGGTTTTGGGAGACCTGGGTTCAGTTCCTTGCCCTAGTGAAGCTTCACTAGACATTCAGCCTCGCTGTGCCTCAGTCTCCTGGCTGTGAAATGGGAACGTTAGCACATCCCTGTCTCACAAGGGTGTTGTGAGGATAAATGCTACTATGCTGGGGCTTGGGTTGAAGCAGGAAGGTGTCACAGTCACCCTCACTTAGGATAAGTTCAGAAACAATCAAATTCCTTCATGGAACCAGATAACTCAAACAATAGAAGTCACCACCCACAACACAGGCCATGCACGGCTGGTCAGAAACTGCCCTCTCTGTGGGCAGAGGGGTTTCCCCGAGTATTGTCTGATGGAGGGGTGTGTGTGAGAGAGAGTGAGAGTGAGTGAGTGAGTGACACATCGGCCAGAAACATCACAGAAGTAGAAAAGAAGCACCAGATGCAGAAGAACTGGTAGCGTGACCCTGCGGGAAAGTGAAGGGAGTGAGCTTTTTGGGAAAAGGTCTGGCTGGAAAAGTGGCTTGGAATTGCGAACAAAGGAACTCTCCTGCTGTTTGATTCCTGATGTGTTCAGGGAAACAGGACTTGGTACAGCCTTTGTAAATAAACAGGACTGCATCAAAGAAATACCTGACCTCAGCATCAATTTCTCCTCTTGACAAAACCAACCTGAATTTTGGCTGTGCACTTCTCATAAGAAATAACAATACATTCCAGATTGTGATATGCTCAGACACTATGGTAATGGGGCCATATATGTACCTATGTTAGGTATGAGGTAGACGGTGCAATGGGATGATTTTCCTTTGTGATTTCAAAACAAACAGTTCCTTCTTGGTGCCTCAGTAGCTTGCTACACTGTGATTCAAACACCAAAAAATGTTATGAGGCTCAGATAGACATCAGGAACAAAGGCATTTGCATCACAGCAGAAAGGTCAGATAACAGTGAAAGACAATGGGAGTCTGGCACCAGACGAACATGAATGCAGCCCGGGGGGGGCGAACGGAGTGAATTCTCACTGTCTTTAAATGTCTCCCCCTCCAACTCCCCCGATGGAGACGATCAGTCAGTGAGAGCCATCCACGCCCTGGGAAGAAGACGCACGAGTGTCTCAATCCAAGCAAGCTCCAGGTCTCAGGTATGATCAATGCCTCGTGATTCAGAGCATGGATTCCCAGCCTCTTTTGGTCTATGACCTACAAAACTGATGAAGAAATTCTCCTCTGCCCAGCCATCTCACAGTGTGGGGTTTAGGTCACAGGCTGATTTCTCAGCCATTTCGTGGGTGACAGGTCAAATAGAGGTGGGGGGCTGGTGTGGAGCAGGGGGCCGATGGGCTGAGTGATTGGGCTCCTTGCTGTCCTTTGCCCCACCCACTTGCTGCTTGACTCTGAAGCAGGGGGACACGTTATTCCAAGGGACCGCAAAGCCCACCCCATGTGCTGTTTCTCCTGCCCCAGAACTGAACCCACTGTGGCTTAGGGAGGGCGAGGCGCTGCTCTGGGATTTACATCTTTAGGCATCTACACAAGTGCTCTGAGCACCCACAAGTGCCACTGACGTGCTCCGGGGTGGTGAGTGCTCTGCACCGCTAAACGTCCAGTCGCTCAGACTAAATGCAGATGCCAACTCTCAGCACCCAGGTTGTAAGCATGGGCCTTCATCTCCTTGTGTTTGGGTTATAATAATACATCGCCCCGCTCTCTCTCCTCCTGGCTTAGTTCATCAGTGGCTGCAAAGCATTTCTGAGAGCTGGAAAAGAGCCACGAAATCACAGATAACGATGGGGCTTAAATCCAAATGCATTTACTTTGAATCAGGCGTCTGCCAATCACTTGACCCCCCTTCAGAACCTATCAAACCGAACACCGACTAACTGAGACAGATCCACCTCTTATAGGCACAGCCTCGGCTGAAAACGAGGCTGTGTCCAAACGGCGAGGAGTCGGATTAACTAACGTGGCGTTAAAACACACTTTTGCAAGTCCATGTAAACCTGAATCTTCTTGTTTATCATGGTGTCTGCTGGAAAGCGGAATGCCCTACTGTGAACACCGGTTTAATGCTGACCAGATGAACTGATGCTGATTTCAACCCGTCTCTATCTGCATTGCCTGTAAAGCTGCGTCTATGAACATATCTCCTCAACATCGTGTTCTTACATGTCCTCGCTGTCTCTGAAGCCTAGCCCTCTATCGCCCTGCTTCTCCACTGCCTTGCCTAGGCCTTTGGGTACAGTGTGTTACCCAGTCAGAGTAGGTGTGGTTTTAAACCCAGCTTGCATATGTATAAATGACTGCACAAGGTGCAAATCAGGCCTGAGACCTCAATAGGAAATCTAGAGTGTGCAGGACTGATCCCGTAAGCCTTCTGCACGTGGAATTCCCGCTGGCGTTCAGCATTCTGGCTCAGGCCCTGTGCTGATAAGCTGTGGAAATAGCATATATGGCTACACAGATTTAAAGGTTCTCCACACATTTCATCACCCTCGAATGGAACTGGCCATGTTCATTTCTCTCTCTCTCTCTTTTTTCCCCCCAAAGCAATGACCGTAGTTTCCCAGACAGCTGGGGAAAGAAATTCTAAAATGTGCCATACCGTCAAACTCGTGACACGTTTCTGAAGGTTAAATTTATCCACAGCATCTCTTTCAGTGAGAGAATATGTACGTTAACAGCCCATCACACTGCTGCCCAGAAAAGGGTGGGGGAAGGGGTGTGTAAACTGTGGGAAATTTGACTGTGAATTTCTTCTCTTTACTGAGCTGATGTCTGACTCTTAAGTTCACTTCCTTGTTTCTCTGGCTCACATACATTGTAGATACAAATATGTCAAGAGTCTTATACGCTGATTGATGACGGGGGACCCTTTACAATATTCTTCCGAAAGTGCGTTAGGTGCTTTACAGAGCAAGGGGGCAAAATCCTTTCATGGGAGTTTTGCCAGTGACTTCAATGGTGCCAGGGAATAATGTATCTCGGTGATGGCCTATTCAAGCCGGAGGGAGTTGTCACCCTGCCCTAGCCAACTGATGATGTAATGCAAGGTTTGGTTGTCTAGTCTTGCACCATCCCAAGGGGTTCGATGGAAAACCATCAGAGACAACTATAGACAAGGGAAACCACTTGGAAATAAAAAAGGAACATTCCAACAGACAAGGAAAGAGCCTGCCTATGAGTGAATACAAAAGACTGTTTCAGAATAATAACAGGAGGTGAGAAAAGCACTCAGTATCCTTTCACTGAGGAGACATCTGGGGAAACAGGGATGCTCTTATACAAGATTGCATCCTAGCTCCAGCAAAGCCAGCCAGCTCTGCAACAGACTGAACTTCGGGGGGGGGAAACCCTACTTTATTAGCTAGGAAAGGGAACTATCCTTAAGTGTAGACCCAAGTTCAAGTCTGATGATTTTGGCTGGAATTGTAGCCAGTTGTTTCCACCACTCTCTCTTCTTTTTAGTTATCTCTCCATTCTTTCTTAAATAAACCTACTTTGGTTTTATTATAAGTGCTCACAAGTGCTATGTGTTATATAGGAGCAGTGATCTAAAGTAAAACTGGGATCCATGGCTCCTTTGGGGGCAGAGGACCTGAGGTTTCGATGAGTAGCCAGTGTCAGGGGCTGGATATCAGAGGGGAATGATTCAAGGGGACTTGGGAATTGAGGTGTACCTTTTGTTAACCAGCAAGGTGAAGACAGGGCTGGCATAGCCCCAAGGAGAGAGCTGGAGTGGCTGAAAGGCTGGTGGTGTTAGGCAGCTAACACCAGTGAGCACAAGCCAAACCCCCTCACACTCAAGGCAGGGGATAACAAGGAGACTCGCTATCCTGGGTACCCCAAGAGCAGTCACCCGCTCCCATTCAGCTCTGGTAATATCGTACCCCTACCTTGTACAGACGTAAGAGGCACTGAAGGGGCAGGACAGAATGCAGCCAATTACCACGAATATACAAAGAATAAGGACTGATCATTCTTAGGGTTTGTCCTTTGCTACTTCTTTATTGAAACACGGTGCCAGGGTGGCCGCTGGGGGGTTCTTTGCTTCATCCCCAAGACAGGGAGAGCATGGGCAGCAGCAGTGCAGGCTCCCGTCCCCTCCCAGCCAGCATGAATCACTGCTCTGAAAGGGCTCATCCCAGAGAAGATGCAGCGGGCTGGTGGGGAAATGGAAGTGCATTGTTCCCCTCCTTTGCACCTCATCATTCAACTCCTCTTTGTGCCATCTCTTGGGGCTGAGGATGCCAGCACTGCACCTTGTGGCTACGCCGAGATGGAAGCCGCTGTACCTCAAAGAGCCAAGAAGAGCTTCCCTGCTGGACCCTGGGACTCTGAGAACTGCTCCCTGCAGCTCTTTCTCTGCCATGATTCACTGCTCTTCTATATATGGGAAGCTTCCATTTCCTGTACTGGGAAAAGCAAAAGGTTAACGGGCTTTTTTCTATGCTTAACCCTCATGCACGCTCATGCTCGCTCCCACTCATGCACATCTGCACACACTCGAGCAAGGACGCTTGCTTGAATGCACACTCACATGGGCACACTGTGTCACATGTCTCTCGCTCTCTCTGCTCTCATTTCCAAATACACACATTGTCCTACACACACTTGCGCGTAGATACACATGGCCACAAAACACACACTCAGCAACAAACACACCCCGCCCCCGTTAAAATATTTCACAGTATGTCGCAGCAGCAGCTTAAATTTCTTCCTCTTGACTTCATGGTCAATTTCTTCGTTTGTCTCCCTTTATTTCCATGGAAGATGCCTTTGCATGCTGAGAAATGTCTGGTTAACTTTTCCTTTCCTTTCCAGCAGTAGAGAGCGCCCTGCTTCCTTTCTGTGCAGAGGACATTTTGCCTACTGCAATTGAAGGTATTGGAGCACATCACAGCCAGACCCACCTTCTCCCCACACTATTACCGAGGACAAACAGCCATTTCCTGCGTGTGGTGTACTGAAAACTGTGTTAAAATTACAAGCTATCCCTTTAAGTTTTAGGGGGTTTCCTAGTCCTGCTTGCAGGGTAGGGGGCTCTGAGGGTAGCCTGCAATCTGGGTCCTCGGCAATCAGTCTGCAAAAGAGCCAGTCTGCTGCCAAGTGGGCGGAGTCGGGCTTCTTGCTGCCTTAGAGAGCAGCCTGCTTTGTTTCTCTCTGGTTTTGGCGGGTGCATGTTAGTGTTCTAGATTCTAAGAAAGAAGTAATGTTACCTCGCACCCTTCCAGGCAGAGGATTTCTATTTCGTTTCTAACTCTCTGTGTGTAAGCCAGGAACATAATAGTGGGTGACTCCATTTAGCTCTTGTTGATCTCTTTCCACAATCCACTCTGGAAGCAAGAGCTTTCTTCTCTGCAGCTCCTGCTATTAAGAATGGCCTCCCTGCAACTATCCAGCTAACTGACCCCCCATCTGATTTTAAAATCTCACCTGATAATAAATATTTGCTCCTTTGTCTTTAACTCTGACTTTCCCTCGCCCTTGGCTGTTCTGGATTATTCATCTTCTGTAACTGTGGTGTTTAATTTGGATAAGGAAACCTGCTATATACAGTAAAGCTGCAGTGAAGTCAGTTTTTTTTCTATGCTTTGTGTCTCTGAGATTTGTTTTTTCCCCATCTTCTGGCACATAAAACTTGGGGGCTTGGGGCTATTGTTTTGTTTCAAGCTTAGGAAAAAAGTTAAATACAGAAAGGAGAGAAACAGCAGAGTCACCCTCCAACTGGCCCATGCAGGAACTACCTCAGGCCCATGTTTTGTGCTAGAAGACTATGGTATGTAATAACAATGTGTCTTCCCAATAGCACCTTCTGTGCAAGGAGCTCAGTGCTTTACAAATACCAACAAATGAATCCGTTCGAGAGTTGGGAGGTTGATAAAATCCCCATTTTTCAAATGGGGAAACTGAGGCACATTCCAATTACGTGATAAGTCCAAGGTCACTCAGGAAGTCTTGGAGATGGGGAAGGAAACACAGATTTCCTTTTTCTAAGTCCTGTGTCTTAACCACAGGACCATCCTTCCACCCAGGGGGGAAGAGTGTGAATGAGAAGTATCCCCAGTGGCTGATTGAACCCCGAAGGGGAGCAGGGAATTATGAATGAGAGAGAGAACCAGTAGCGCTCTGGCTGGACAGGTTGCAAGGCTCTTGCCAAGGTTTCACCTTCCTTCTCTTGACTCGACGTGTATGGGAAGTATCCCGACAGGTGTCAAGACTTCCCAGCTTGCCCGAAACAATTTACATTACCCAGAATAAAAAAGTAAAACGCAGGGAGAAAGAAGGGTTGGAAAAAGCTGGCCTGGCAAGAGATTCAGGAAGAGGAAACAGGAAAACCGTCCGTTCCAAACACAGCGGCTGGGTGATGAACAACCAACAAAAAACCCCTGCAAGAAAGGAGGTTGACCTGCCATATTCAATTCAGCGCGTGACCTTCCGCCCCAGTTCCCAGCACAGGCACCTTGCACCACACAAAGGGCTTGAGACAGATTGCAAGGGAGATAGATAGTGGGTAGGAAAGGAGAACGTGCCTCTGCAACAAACCCAGCTGTTCCTTCCCCGAAACATCTCTTCTCGGACTGACCGACAAGCCTCGTTCAATGGGGCTGGCGTGTCAGTAACTCATGCTTCGTCTCACCCCTAATGCCTTCTCCTGTCTGTTCTGTGTCTGTGTGACAACCTATGTAAGCAGGAAACAGGATTAGGTGCAGCGTGATAGCCGTGTACGAGTCGGGGAGCTCTGGGCCCAATCCTGGCAGGGGATGAGCACCCTCGCCTTCCATTCAAGTCAACGGAAGTGCTCGGCTCATGGCAGGATCAGGCCGCTGAGGTGCAGTTAATAGACTCAATCGAAAGACGGGAAGATGAAGAACAGGCCAGGCTGACAGCAAAATTGACACTTGCGTTTTTCCGATCCCAGTGAGTGAAATTAGCCAAGATGCAAACACGTCGTTTTTAACCTTTTCTTCTCTGCTCAGCCGGAGAGCCGCCTTTCCCTTTCTGCCTCTCTCA
Organism: Emydura macquarii macquarii; assembly: GCF_026122565.2. Lineage (NCBI taxonomy): Eukaryota > Metazoa > Chordata > Testudines > Chelidae > Emydura > Emydura macquarii. Next base: position 1,442,025 of record NW_027132084.1, on the reverse strand, counting down.
TGCCCCGCTGTGACTCTGGTAGGAGGCGTGAGATCTGTTCAAGGCAGAAAAGCCAGGCCCTGTGCATTCTGTCCCCCATTCAGCTTCCCCAGTCCCCTCCGCTCCCCTTGAATGGATCCCCCCTGTCAAGAACTCACCCCCTCTGAGGAGTCCCGGGACGGGAAGGAGGATGCTGATCCACCCTCCCCCGACACACACATTTCTGCATGGGATGGGGCGATATCCATGCATGGACAATCCCCTCTGAGCATGGATCTGGAGGACATGGTTGAGCCCCATGTAAGACCCTGGGGATTTGGTCCATTGCCATTAGCTCTGAAACTTGGGAATGGGCTTTATAGCCCAGTGACTGGTGGTGTATTGAAAGCTGTTAAAATGAGGAGCTATCACTTTACTTCTCAGAGGGTTTCCTGGACCTGCTGCATGCTAAAGGGGCTCTGTAGGGAAGCCTGTGATGGAGGTCATTCAACAGTCAGTCCACAAAGAGCCAGCTGACAGCAAGGGGGGGATTGCCCCACTGCCTTCGGGAGCAGCCTGCTTTGTCTCTCCCTGTTTTTGGTTCTTGTGTGTTAAGATTCGGGAATTTAAGAAATGGAGTAGTGTTACGTTGCAACGTTCCAGAAAGAGTAGTTTATGTGTTGATCTAGCGTCTCTTTGTGTTTGCCATGAACATAACATGACCCAAGCTATTTCATGACGCTCTTCTGCTCTTTATTTTCTAAGTCACCAGTGGGCCTGTCTGACAGTAAGACATAATGCAGATGAGTCTGGGGACCAGAGGATCTTTTGCTCTTCACATTTTAATAGATACATAGTCTCTCTTAACAGTTTTTTCAGATTTTTGAAAGGGACGGTAATCACTTCAAAAATGGTCACACTCCTCTGCGTATAGAAGCTAAAGTTACATAAATTGCCACCTGTGCTCCTTTTTCCACATCCCAAATTATTCCACAAAATATGGGTTAAAATTCAAAAACATCCTGGATTGCTCAGGGGCTTGTTAAAGGGCTAGCCTTTCACCTCCAGGCAACCAGTTCAAATCAAGCCTAGGCTGGTAGAGAATGAAAGCTGTTAGCACATGGCCATTCTGTGGCCTGTGAGATAGAAGTGTGGTAGCCCCAGTCTGGTTCCCAGTGGTCACATGACCAGATCCTCACGGCTGGCAGCATTGTGCGCAGACGCAGCTGGGAGAACAAGCTCTGAATGCGCTGTGGAGATTGAACTCTCTGGCACTGAGGGGCAGGGCAGGATCCAGACGCCATTGTGTTAGAGCACCCGCTATGCTGCCTCTGTAAGGTAAACACATGACAAACATTGTGCTCTGTTAATCCTTCTCTTTTTGCTAGCATTAATTCCCACTGCAGTTTTTAAATTACAAAATAGATTAACAACCAGGAAGAATGAAGGGGAAACCAGTCACTTTGGTTAAATAACCACCACTACCCAGGTCTCCAGTCCCCTTCTGATGTGTCCACTGGAGTGAGTGTTTTAAATGCCTAGTGATTTATGGGCACCTCAATTTTGGGGAGCCCAGCTTGAGATGCTGGAAAGGAGTGGGGGTTGCTCAGCGTTTTTGGAGAATCAGGCCCTGTTCAGGTGTTTCACCCGAAGATGGAGGCCCCCAAATCATCCGGCACATTTGAAAATCTTGGTGAATTGTCTGCTGCTCTCCTCTGAGTCGCTGTTGTTAAGGGAGTGTTCCTATTGCATCTGCGTTCACTCTTAGGCCAGTTCTGTTTGACTGGGCACTTAGTTGTGATTGACCCACATTGCACGTGCGACTGTCACAATGTGTAGCTGTGACCCAGGCACCCCAAGTTGGTAACAGACGGGGGTACACAGTTACGAGTCTGTACCCAGGGACTTGCCTACCCATGCCCAGACGGGCACGTTGCCTCTGTGATCGCCATCTTCACACTATTGCCCTGAAGAGGGCGGTGTGGTGTCCGCAGAAGCTAAGAACTTGCCAGTTGTCAGGGTTATTGCAGGGTGTATATAGGGAAAACATTTGAAGAGTTGTGTAACGTCGAATGGTGTGTTCCAAAGCTGCTGGAGGTGAAACTGGTCAGAGCGGACAGGGTGGTTCTCTGAGCTAACTCAGTCAAGAGTGAGAAGAGTTGACATCTTTCGGCCCGGCCCAGCCGAGTATTGACAGTCTAGACAAGGTGCAGGCGTGGGCTGTAAAAGCCCAAGAGAAAGACCTTAACTAGGGGGACAATGATGGGTGAACTGAAGTTACGGGAACGCCCTGGTTATGAAACGAGACAAAAGGTCTGGAACTGTAAAATAGGAGAAAGAAAGGTACAAGAGGCGCTCCGTTATGAAAGTGACAATGCCAGCGTGCGTGTCTCATTCGGTTCAATCAGTATAAATGCAGAGTACTCCTTTTAGGAAGGAACAATCTGTCGCGCACACACAAAGTGGGAAATGATGGCCTAGGAAGGAGGACTGCGGAAAAGGATCTGGGGATCATAGTGGACCAGAAGCTGAATATGAGTCAACAGTGTCACTGTTGCAAACATCATTCTGGGATATATTAGCAGGAGTGTTGTAAGCAAGACACAGGAGGTGGTTCTTCCACTCTACTCTGCACTGATTAGGCCTCAGCTGGAGTGTTGTGTCCAGTTCTGGGCGCCACATTTCAGGAAAGATGTGGAAAAATTGGAGAAAGTCCAGGGAAGAACAACAAAAACGATTAAAGGTCTAGAAAACATGGCCTGAGAGGGAAGATTGAAATAATTGGATTTGTGTAGTCTGTAGAAGAGAAGACTGAGGGGGGACATAACAGTTTTCAAGTACATAAAAGGTTGTTACAAGGAGGAGGGAGAAAAATTGTTCTCTTTAACCTCTGCGGATAGGACAAGAGGCAATGGTCTTAAATTGCAGCAAGGGTGGTTTAGGCTGGACATTAGGAAAAACTTCCTCACTGTCAGGGTAATTAAGCACTGGACCAAATTGCCTAGGGAGGCTGTGAGATCTCCATCGTTGGAGATTTTTAAAAGCAGGTTAGACAAACACCTGTCAGGGATGGTCTAGATAATGCTTGGCCCCGCCTTCAGTGCAGGGGACTGGAATTGAAGATCTCTCGTGGTCCCTTTCATAGAATCGTAGGACTGGTTCTATGATTCTACACTAGACAAGCGCTGGGCAGACTGACCATTGGGTGAGAAATACCTCGTTAGACAGGGAAGGAACTTGTTAATAAGTATAGGGATCAAATGGTGTTTTATATTTTTCTTTTATCTATAATCATGTTTCCTACCCTTATCCTGGCTTCTATTTGAATCTTTGTCTTAAGCTTTGGCAGATAGACGTCTATTTGGTTTTACTATAGACACGACTATGTGCTGTGTGTTAAGGAGTGTGTTGAACTGAGGTGATGCTAGTGAACTAGGGGCTCTGCTCCCACGGAGGCAGCAAATGTGTGTGTGATGCAGGTATCCAGAGGTCGAAGGACTGGGCACTAGAGCGTAATAAAGTGGGGTGTGCAAACAAATTGGAGGGGCCTGCACACCTGGGCCAGGGCAGAACTCTGGGCGCTAACGATGTCTGTACATTTAGACACAGGTTCTCTGTTCTCCCCCAGGGACTCCCTTAGGGAGCCGAAGGGCCAGGGTGTGCAAATTGCTAGCCTGCAGGGAGGAAGAGTGGGGCCTGGGAAGCCCAGAGTGGGGCGCTTGTGTTGTCAGCAGCAGTAGTTTTGGGCAAGTTCTCCCCAGTGAGCACAGGCAATTCCCAAGCAAGACATTTGGGGGCCGGAGTCATGCCTTTGTGCAACTCAAGTGAAGGCGGGGGAGTCGAGCTGACCCCGGCTTCCTCATTCAGCCACTGTTGGCCATCATATCTTTACACAACTCCATCAGCTCAGTGGAGATTAAGCACTCTCCTGCTTAGCCAGCTGGCCTTGAAGAAGCCAGCCCACCCTCCTGTCACCAACAGGGGATGTTGCCACTTGCTTCAAAGAAAGGTGCCGTAGACAAATAAGGAATAAGCTACCCACAGGGGAAATTTCCTCCTGACCCCAAGTAGCTGATTCATCCCTGAAGCTTGAGGTTTGCATTCCTGGCACATCTCTCCTGTTTTGTTTTGTTTTGTTTTGTCATTGCTGTTGTCTTTTTTTATCCTTCCTATTGTAACCCTGGATGTTCAAAGCCCCCATTTCTACTCCCTGTCCCCTCCATGGTCAATAATGCTCATGCTGATAGTACTATCGATGAGAACATTGCCTTGTTTCAGACAAGAGGGGATGTGACGAGTGAGGTTCAGCTAACCCGGCGTGTGCCAAAGTGGAAATCTCACAGTGAAGCCCAGTTTGATGGCATCCCCAGCTTAATTTAAAGACCAACGCCATCTAAATAAATTGGGATAAAACTGGCCACGCATCCAGACTTTTTTCCCTTCACCAAACTGTGCTGCCAATGCTTTTGAGAGTTGCCCATCGGTAGTCATAAATTATCCCCGCTGACTCTTCAAAGTGTGCTTTTTTTTTTTGCCTCTTGGGGCATGAGAATTCAATCTCTGGGCTCAGGGGACTAGCATCACGACTCTGTTTTAACCAAAATAAACTGCGCTGGCACAAATTCCCAGTTTTCAAGATGGGTCATTTTAAAATAAAGAGATGCTCTTTCCCCCCACCCCTCCTCTGGTCAGCCCGGGTCTTGTTGGGAAAGCACCGAGGCCTGGCACCTACAACGCCATTGTAACCCTAGAGTGTTTTTCTCTTTATTTCCTCAGGAGAGCCATTTATGTAGTCGATGGAGATTTATAGGTTGAAAGCAGCCGAGATTTTTTCCATGGCTTATAAGCGTAAGGATGAAGAGGGCTTGGGAGTTTGAAGTTGTAAAACAGGACTCGGCCCATGTGAGTGAAGAACACTGAGGGCTTTACATCAATATTATTTTTCCATTGGTGGGGGGGTGGGGGCCCTACCAACCCTCACAGCAGGAGGAATCCACTGTTTGGACTTTCAGAAACAACGCCGAAGCCCCAGCGCCCCGGTAATCTCTTGCTGAAAACATAAGTTTCAGTTAAAACTGCATTTACAAGTTGGACTCAGCCAAACACTTTATTCCTGTCAGACACTAAGAAGCCAAGAAAGATCAAAGTGGCTCATTTAAGCCTTTTGGAAACTCACCAAAAGGTTTTTCCCTCCACTGTAAAAAGCCCTGATTACAATAATTGCATTGCAACTCCCCTCTCTGTCCCTCCTGTTAGATGCAGCACGACTCTGCAAAGCTGCTACATTCCCATTGCCCGAGAGTTATGGGAAAAAGCCATCTTGGTCCTCTTAGGAATGCACCTTGTGTCTCTCCCTTGGTGCCGAACTGCCTTCGGAGATGTTGGTGGATGGCACGACCCTGCTGAAGACTAGGCAGCAGACTCTCCTAGACAGAGAACCTGCTAAGGGGGAAAAGTATTAAGGTTGTGCCATGTTCTTGCTTCTTTGTGATGGATGTAAGAGGCTGGAAAAGGTCTTATTCTGCCGGTTTTTTAACCTTTGCCATTCACATCTCGTCTCACCTGACAGATTCGATGTGCTGGTCTGCCCTAAATACAGAAACTCCCCACCATTGCGAACACCCATTGAGCAACACCTGACAATCTCACCTGGTACCCACATCAAGGGGAAAGTGCTGTTTCAGCTCCAATGGGGGCATATAGGGCCTGATCTTCCTCTCTCTGAAGGCAGCAGCCGAGCTCCCATTGTCTTCAACGTGGGCAGCAAGGGGCCTCAAGGATCACACTTCAGAAGTACCAAACCCAGGGGCAGCTGATGAGAAGGGAAAATACAGGACGGCGGATGAAAAAGGAGAGTAATTCAGAGGAAAGCTGTAACTCAGATGCCTAGTGCTCAGAATTCAGATGCAGGGACTTTTTGCTCCTGTGAGATGTCTGCATCCATGGGGCATGTATTCTTGTGGGGTGGGCCGGGGTTACTGGGCTACTTCCCAATGCTTGGAGCCAGCATCAGCATAAATCCAGTTGTGTTTTCTGAGTTCTTTCCTGTTCCTGGACAGGAGAAGCCACCTCTGGTCGGCCTCATCAGTCATTTTAATTTGCAAATGTGAAAGACCTCGACGCTGATGTCACGAGCACCTAAGAAAAATGACTGGAATTGCTCAGTCCAAGCTCGCAAGAGAGGAGCAGCGTTTAGCATGGCCACTCTTGGGCTTAATCTTTCTCAAGTACCTGGAACCCCACCTATTAATCAAAGTGCCTGACGCATACATATTCAGCGGGCTACGTGATGGCTGGAGTCAATGCCACCCCTTAAATATTTCCTGTTTAAAAAGGCCTTGTCGTTGAAGCCATGAGCTTTCCGGGAGGGAGCTCTTCCTCATCTACATGAGAGAGACTGTAGCTGCTTAATGTTTGTACAAGGCTGTTCAGATTAACCCAGGGCATCATGCGGGGAATTTATTCCAACCGGACTCACAGCAACCGATTCAGATTTCTCCTCCAGTGGAAACTGACTCTAAGTTCATATCCCATCAGATCTCACACTTCAGGGCACAAACAGATCACAGGGGGGGGGTCAAAAAATTTCCCCTCCACGGTAAAATAATATCTTTATACTGAAATAGCTCCTTTCCCACAGGATCTTTCAAAAGAGCTTTACCAGCTAGTAAGTAATCATTACTGTGTAGTTTATAATCTTTTGGGGGCCGCAGAGACATTGTCATCATACTTGTCTATAAAGCACCATGCGCATGAGTCGCACTGTACAAATAACAATGAATTAAAGATAATTCGTAACACAAAAATGCAGCCACCTCTAAGGTGGAATGTGGCAGCTGCTTAACAATGCACAGCAACACCACGCAAAAAGAAATGAAGAATAACATTGAGTTGAAGCTGCAGGGGGAATTTAGCAAGGCAGAATGTAATTGGCCAGCCTGGAATTTGTCTGGGGCATTGAGGCTAACACTAGTGAAAGGGGTCCTGAAGCCCATGATCACGGTAAGTGCTCCATTCTCCAGCTAATTTCAAACATCACGCTGCCTGGTAATACCTTGGGGGGACGGTGGCTCAATGGTGATTCAGAGCAAAGACGGGTGGGACTGGATCGCCATCTTCTCTTCCTGCGGTGCCTAGAGCAGAGCCTTCCACAGCTGGGTGCAGTAGGGAAAGCTCACACGCACCCTAAGGCACCCAGCACTTAACCAGACACTAGCAATACAGCAAAACTCCTATACAGAGAGCCGCACCCTCTTCTCCCTTTCTACAGCAGAGCCCCTGGAAACAGAGCTGGACGGTGGCCAGGCAGGGGGACAGGGCTGGAGTGCTCTCGAAATACCCTTCTCTGTAGCAGGTGCAGAGAGGGGCTGGCCCTGAGCTGTACTTTCACGTGCAACAAATTCCCAGCCCGCAATCTCTGTGTTAAAGCCATGACGAAGTCCGGAAGAGCAGCCTGGGCTGGGGGAGTGAGTACAGGGCAGGAGGCAGCAGATCCCTGCACTGTAATCCCAGTGCTGCCCCTCGTATGCTGTGTGACCGTGGACAAGTCAACTCCCCTCCCTCTGCCTTGGTTTCCCCTTTGGTAACACAGAGATCACACTGATTCACGTGCTGTGTGAGGATGAGTTACCTACAGTTTGATTCACCAGTAGCTTCTGTACTTAGAGCTCCCATTAGCAGAGCATCTGAAGCACCTCACTGTCTTTAATGTATTTATCCTCACAACAACCTTGTGAGATAGGGGTGTGGTATTGTCCCCACTTCACAGGTGGGAAACTGAGGCCATAGGGCTGTTTTAGTGCAGTGTAGACTGCCGGGCTCAGGCTGGAGCCCGGGCTCTAGGACCTTGTGAAGTGGGAGTGTATCTAGTGGCTGTGTAGACATACCCAGTGAGGCGAAGTGATTGGCCTAAAGTCACACACACAGTCTGTGGCAGAAAAGGGAATCGGTCCAGGTCTCCTGAGTCCTAAGACAGCAGCCTACCCCCTGGTGCAGTACTCCAGTTTTAGCTGGTGTCACATGACGTGAAGGCTTTTGGACATCAGCATCAAACTGGAATAACAGGGGCCAGGCCAGCTCTTGGCACATGTGTAAGTGCTGAGCGTGATTGCTTAAAATGAGAAAGGAAGCAATCAATCCATTTATGCAACTATCCTTGACCAAATGTGACCTGACTCACCCCCGCTGCCGTGTTGCAACTCGGTAGGTTACTGGCAACTTACCGGCTCCGCTGATATTACTCCCTGCAGGGCTGGCCATGTCAGGCTCACCTTATCCACTTAGCCCTTGCGGGAGCTCGCAGAAGCCCCGAGAAGTCTGAGTTGGTCCCTTTCTTCTCGGCTGCCACTGTTCTGAAGTGGTTCCAGCTGCTTTCGCAGCAGTTCTTCATCAAGTGCTTGGTCGCTCACATTCCAGCCCAAAGACGATGTATTTCGGGGCCGATCAGCGAAAGCAGCCAAGCCCATTTACTTGATCCCTGTAAAATATTATGGCCTGGGTGGGGGGATGGACCACAATGCTGAGATGAAACATCTTGTTTTCAATTCGCATCCAGGCTGGGGCGGGGCCTTGAGAAAGATCCCAGAACGTGGCGGCCGCACAGTCTGAATGCGGAAATTTGTTTAAATCTCCGTACGCTGTGCCGGGCTCACCGGAGCTGACGACGGAGCCTGGGTGTAGCACAGCAGTGCAGCTTCCTGCCCCACCTCTGCACGAGGGATGCGCTTCACCCTTCCGTTTGCAATCCACTTTCCCAGTGGATGGGCTGGGTTGGCCTTGCTGCCCAGCTGTGGTCCCTCCTCCATCACGGACACCCTCTCTTACCCACATCTCCCGACTGCATGGGAGCTTATTCTGTGCCACGTTCCTAGCTCCCCATGGCACTGCTCTAGCTGCCCAGCCCTGCTCCGGGAAGGCCTCCGCCGCTGCTGCTGCTGCTGTTACTACCAGGAGTTAGCAATCTTCAGGGCTGTCATTTCGGCATCCTTTGGAGACACTGGATGCCCACCTGCTGGCTCCCCACCCTGCTCCAGCAGCTGGGAAGGGATGGATAATTCCCGCTCTGCAGGCTCCGAGTGTTTTTTTGACTCATCTCCTCTGCATCGGCATAGCTTTGTGCTGAATGGGCTTAGTTCCATCTTTAACGGCCGTCCCACGGTTTGGGAGCCATGCAGCCCGGTGCTCCAGGACCTAGGTTCCAAGGCCAGATGATCACAAAGGTCCCGTTGGGTCCTGGAGCACCGTGTTACCCCAATCCTCATTAGGGCACCACTCCTAGGCAAGCGCTGTCGGTGTTTCACCCGCTCTGGCTCTCGTACCTGGTAGGACCCGCTGCCTACCATCCCCTCACTCCTTCCACGGTAACCCAGAAACCCTTCCTCTGTCCCTGGAGAACTATGTCCCTCCTGAGCTGGAGGGGAAGGGGCAGCAGCCGATTCTCCCTTCACAGATTCATCACGTGCCCCCGGCTGACCGACTCCTCATTGCTCGGCTGAGTCAGGTAGAATGACGCCACTGGAGTCTACAGCGTGACTGCAGATTTACAGTGGTGTAGGTAACTGACCCCAATCTCTTGTTCTCTGTGTCGTCCCGTGCTCCAGCCCTGACCCGCCTCACCTCCCTTGTGATGCTGTATGAAATACGAGTGACCGTTTATAATATTATTAATACCAGTATGACAAAATTGCAACGAATCTTACAAGATATGCCATGTGAGGTATGTACGGTGCTACGGGGGACACCCCCAGGCAGACTAGCAGCAGCACTGTCCAGCCTGCTGGATGGTCCAGCTATACAATGACCCAGAGAGAGAGGAGCCAGGGGCTTACCCAGTGAGTCAGCAGGATATGTAGGGACATGCCTGTGCACAGGAGACTCCAAGTGCTTTTCCATGCCCTGGTGCTGTGTGGGCTTATGTTTGGGACAAGCCACATGGCAAAAGGTATAAAAGGCAGCTGCAACCTCTCCATTCTATCTCCATTCCTGCTTTTTATCTCTGGATCAACTTCTCTACAACTGATGCTTTGAAACAAAGGACTCACAGCTCCGTCCAAGTGCTGGATGTACACTAGAGGAAGTTTACAAGCCAGCAAACTCACCAGTGCTGCTGTGAACTTAGCATATGGACCTTAAAGTCATATGTATGTGTGTGTGTGTGTGTGTATCTGATTGCTTTGACCATTTAATATCTCTCTTCTTTTTCTTTCTTGTCTTTTATAATACACCTTTAGTTTTAGATACTAAAGAATTGGCTGGTAGTGTTGTATTTTGGGTAAGATCCAAACTAATATTGATCTGAGAAGGTGGCTGGCCCTTTGGGGATCGGAAGAACATTTTGCATAGTGAAATAGAGTTGTAAATAACTTATCACCGTGCTGGACCTATTTGCTGACTGGGAGCCAGAGACTGAAATGCAATAAAGGGGGCTGTGTGGCTTCTTTGGTAGGTTCCTTGATAACCAGTGTGGGGGATCAGGAGCAGAGTTCTGTGACTGGTTGCTGAATCTAACTTCAGTGTGAGCCACCAGTTTTGGGAGAATCTGCTCTCCTTTTCGCAGCTTGCCCTGCACTTGGCATTTTCAGTGTGAGCTCCCATGGGCACATCGGGTCACATCCTTCTCTTCCTCATCTTTGCTCTCCATCTTCCTCACTCTTGTGTATATACAAAACAGGCTGCTGCGATTTCAGCTTCCTTAAAAATCAACCTAAAATAGCCTTGGTAGCTTCTCTGTACAGCAAAGAGCCGAGCAGGCTCATTTTAGCTGAATGCATCATCTGCATTTATTTCCAGCCAGGGCCCTAACCGGACGGAAATCTGCCTTGCCATTAGAGAAGCTCAGGTAACGGCAGGCACTCTGCAGAGCATGCTAAGAAGTGGTTCAATCTAATCAGGATGTCGTGCATCCTTCCTCCCTTCCCGTCCACACACACACAGCTCCCAGACCTGAAGATAAACTTCTTTAGGAGCCCAAATGCCAGCTGCCTGTTTCTTAAGCCAGCTCGGTTGGTGAGGAGAGACACGATCTGATTTCACATCAGTCATTTACAGCGACCATACCAAAGAACCACTCTGCCCCGCTCAGAATGGTGCGTGAATGTTTTCCTGCCAGCTGCATCAGCGATATTGTGGACATCCAACTGTGGGGATTGTGTATGATTTCTGGAACTTCAAGAACCTACAACTGCACCTTTAAGACCTGGAACGTACTGGATGCCAATTTAAGATTGAAAGCAGTTGCAATGGTAATTTGAAGTTAAAGCCCGCATCTAAGAATGATGGGGGGCTGAATGTCGCTTGCAAATAACAATCCCCCTCATTCTGCCAACCCGGTGAGCGGGAAGGTGGCAATGCTCTGAGCCACTCTCGTTAAATTAAAAGACACAACTGACTGCCTGGATTGCAGGAGACATAAAAATGAGCACAGGGGAAATTAGTCTAAATGGGATGCGATTCTTACAGTAATGAAGACCTTGGCTGAACTAGGAAGTGGAGGAGAGCGCCTGGTACGTTCTTACGTTTTTTCCAGCCAGATTTCCAGACCAAAGAGATTGGGAATGACCTTGGGTAAGCCTCGCAACTTCTGGTCGCTTATCAGAACTGCAGTGAACCACCAAATGGTGGGATGTTTGCCCATCACTGATTGATATACTTTTGCCTTTGAGATATGCTATCAGCCAAAGATAATTAATTGCAACATCACACTCCAGTTAGGCAGCAGCTTGTGTAGATATCCGTGTATGTGGAAGCAAAGCAATACAGTGCAGAGGGTTTGGTTGGGTTGGTTGTTTTGTTTTTGTATCCAATATAATTTACAAAACAGTTTGCCCAGTGATCAATAGGAACGAGTCAACAGCAGGTCTGTAATCTCTTCCTGGAATAATAGGTGTCTGTTTCTAGTAAACTCCTACAGAACATGCTAGCCAAGTTACTGAACCACAGAGAAATGGTTTATAGAGTGTAAATTAACAAGCTATAAAAATATCAACAAAGTGGCTATGTGGTAGGCGATTTACTGCCTCCCTGTGAGTTCATAGATCTTTTTTACAGGCTGGGGGTGAAAATCAATGTTGATAGATGCTGAGAATCACTGAGGCGTTCTCAGCATCTTCCCTTCAGAGGGCTCCTTCCCTGTTGTTGGGATTATTAGGGCTTTGGTACAGATTGGCAAAGCATGTCCCATTGATGACCTGCCCCTTTACTGATGAAACAAGGCAGATGGTATGATGTGAATTCCCTCTCCTGCACTTTGGCTTTCCCCGTGCAGTGCATGCAGCATCTCTTTTAATCCAACTAGCTGCTGTAGGTGTTGGTATGGCTCACTGTGCAGAGTTAATAAAGAAAGGTCTTCCAGAGCATATTGACCAGAACCCTGCAGGGGAGGAGAAGGGGTGACTTTTTTATTGGGCATTGACTTTTAGTGGCATAACACCAGGGGCTTAATTCCCAGTTACACCCAGGCCACATCATATTTCAAAACCTTGGAGTGAATGTAAATCACATTTGCACCTACTCTGAGGCTCCTTTATACTCCCAGAGCAGTGAAAAGTGGCTTTAGAGTAACTGGGAATCAGGACCCAGTGGTGGATTTGACACCAGGTGTGCAGCACACTTTCTGTAACAGGTGTTGAAAATGCTTTGACTCTGGCTATGCTAGAAGGGATCCCCCTGCCCCCCCTAATGAGCCGAGGGAAGGTCAGGAGGGACCCATTGTCGACACCCATCGTGAGCAGCATCTTGTTCCCCAAGTGTAGGCGCACCCCAAAAGGTCTAAATTATACAAAGGTTAGTTTGGTTTCTCTGGAGAGCTACAGAATTTGCCCCTTTCCCCACTTTGATCATCAGGGGACCAATATGATGCAGCCATTTACACACCCGTATATCTGCTCAGGTGATGAAGACAATAATCTTCCTAGGATGGAACTGGCCTTTTTCATTGAGACAGGCTGGTTTAGTTGTAGATGGCCAGCTCTTCCTCACAATCACTAGTTTTCGCTTGACGACTCAGGCTGAGTCAGAAAAAGGGCATCGAGCAGTCTGAAGAGTGTGTGGTGGACATGAATACCCAGTTCGTGGGGAAGACAAGAGTGGTGGAAATAGTTTTGGTTCTGCTTTTTAGGTATGGTTTTAGGAGACTGTATTTTACCCAAAGAGACTGTACTGTGCTAGCCAAGGAAAAGCTGTTTCCTCTTATGCAAATACATGGAAAGTCTCATGATGACACCCATAACCAGGTCCCAACATGGCATAATACATTTAATGTCATTAAAGGCTCTGTCTAAGAGCCATGGAAGTCAACGGCAAATCTACCACTCACATCATTGGAGCCGGATTAAGCCTGGAAGATTAACTTCTCCTGTTGCATCATTCACATTGCCAGTTGCTACATTCCCACTCCTCAGCAAAGTGAGATTTACCTCGCCCCGTGCTCTGCCATGAAGCAATGGGTTCTTACCTCTCTCGGTTTGACTGAGTAAAGCCCCACCCACTCCTCTGAGGACTCCACCACTTCCCATAAACCAAGCACATGATTGTCTTTTCAAAGAATGCATCTCCTTCCCGCTGCAAAACCTGGGCGTTCACTCCACCCTGCGAGCTGGCTAGTTCGGTGAATGACAGCAAGATACCTTTTGATGAGTATAACCTCGGAGAAGCCTTGGATCTGGGTTAGTGGAAACATTTGGGAACTTGTTTTCCACTGTTTTAGTACTGTGCCAGGCTATGAGTACTGAGAGTTCTCAGCTTGGATCAAGAAAAGGAGAGAGGGTCGCGGAGACAAAGAAGTTTTGAGCAGAAAGGTCATGGAAGTAAACTAGTGACAAGCTCATGTTTACAAACTGCACTTGGGTTTGTTCCTCTCCAGCCCTTACTCATCTGAAGGGTCCTTGTTTACAGCCCCAGTTCAGGAAAGCACTTTAAATCCCATTAACTTCAAAGGGGTTACTCACATATTTCAGTTAAGCATGTGCTTAAGTGCCTTGTTGAACTGGGGCCCATGTGAGTTGGCCCATTGACTAATGGAGAGTAAGGGCTACTCAGCTGAGTAAGGATTGAAGGGCTGGGCAACTAGCCATTAAATCTGCTTGGTTTTGGTGCAGTACAAATGCCGTGGGATTTTTTTTAACATAGCATTAGTTTCAAGTTCATGTAAGCAAGGATAGTCCCAGGACAACTCATCAGGGCCAATTGCATTACACTTAATTTCCATCCATTATGAGATCTACAATCCATTGTTTACCTTACTGAAGGGTCCAGACTCGGATATTTAACAAACAAATACTTTCAAAAAGTGAAAGAAAAATTCCACGTGAGACAATAAAGAAATAAAGGGATGCGCAGTAATTGCGCCATGCAAGTGGTCTGGTAGTCTGTAGCAAAGCAGTGTTGCCTCCCTCGGAGCCCGACGCCGAGGGGCTGACCTACGCCACCTGGTGGGCAGGCCTGGGTATGGCACAACCCACCTGCTGGGAGCTCGGGGGCGGGACAGGAAGGGGAAGTATAAAAGCCAGACCCTGCAGCTCAGTCAGAGGAAAGCTGCTGGAGGGGAAAGATGTCTCCTGCCAGCTGCTGGAGTAGGAGCCCGGTGAGGAGGCCTGCTGCACCAAGGGCTCCCTGACCTGCTGGAGCCACTCGATCACCCCAACTGTTGGGGTCCTGGGCTGGGACGTGGTGGAGTCGGGAGGGCCCATATTTCCTCTTCCCCCCTTACCATCCCATCCCAGCCTTGAGGTGGTATCCTCACCCTGGTCTGTGAAGCCTTGCTGGTGCTTGACCCCTTTGCCTGCCCTGCCCCACCTGAGGGCTATAGACTGTTTACTGCCCCCCCCCCCGCCCCCCTTACACAAGGGCCTGGGCTCATAGCCTCCTGGAGGTACTGCCTAGTCACAGACCAGCCCCTAACGTGTCGGCTTTGCCTTGCTGTGCACCTAGACTGACGGGAGTCCCCTCCTTGCCCCACCTTTGTTTCCAGGGACTCTCCTTCGTGTGGATTGTGAAGTAGCATGGCCTCCCACCCAGGCTGCCACCAAGGGCCGACCCCAATCAGTTACAGAGACCATCTACTAGTCACCTTGTACGGCTGCGTGGATAGTGTCAAATGCCTTCACAAGCTGATTTGCTCACTGGGAGTCTTGTGGTGACTGTGATTCTTTAGCTACAGGGACCGCAGGTTACTCAAACTCTCTCTCTCTCATAGCATCTGGGCCACAAACAAATCACTTTTCAAATTTTTAACTTCAGGTTAAAGGCACTGAAATAGGAGCTGATCGCCTATTAGGATGATAGGAGAGGAAGGATGGTCTAGTGGTTAGAGCACTGAGTTGGGAGACCTTCCAGATGGGGAAATAGCACTTCTCTACCTCACAGGTGTGTTGTGAGGACAAATACATTAAAGATTTTGACGTGCTCAGATACTACAGTAATAGGGGGCCTTAATAGTATGTTGTTAATCTAGCTAGGTCTAAATGGTCTCACTCTCTCTCTGTCTAGGTCCATCCACCCCCATGGTATCTTAGTGCTTGATGACCCTATAAGCACAACTGCTGGAAAGGAAGATGATGTAAGTGAAAATTCTACTGCAGAGGATGTCGCGTTGGATGCTCAGGAAGAATCAGATGAAGATCACATCCCAGTGCCCTTCCTCAGAGGTGCCGTCACACCCGTGTAAGTGCAGAACTCCTAGGAAACTCACTGTTTGTATCTGATTTCACTGCCCCCGGGTGGTGCATGGCTCCGCTCTCTGATATTGAAGTTTGCTTGCCCATCTGAGGGCAAAGATCTGGGGTGAAGTGAAGATGGGCTGAGGATCTGAGAGGGACATGCTCTGCTCTTGCTCTTTCTTGTTATTTTTTCTTTAAGCTAAAGCCGTACTTGGGTGGAATGAAAGTGCCCCTTTTTTCTGCTTGTGTCTGGCGATCATAACCGAGATGACACTCCTTTCTTGATGGGGAGCTAGTGAGATTTACGACCGGATTCTGGCCTCTGACTCCCTCTGCTTTGTGTCTAGTGCAAGGCAGCTAGAAATCCAGCTTCACCCGCTATCTCGCAATTCCCCTGGCACAAGAAGAATTTCCAGGTAGCATAAAATAAAGCCAGTGTAGCCACATGACATCACTTCAGCTCCCAGCCCTCAGAGCATGGCGGGGTGCTTTGGGGGAAGGAAGGCATATCCCGAGTGCCACTGCAGTCCAGCTATACACAGCTGCCAGAATTGTCCCTTTGGACCGGGGGCAGCTGAACATAAGTCAAAGCAGCCTGATGGCAGGGACCCATCTGCTCCTCAGAACATCCTGGAATCTGGGGTCTGCAAGAATGCTGTGGCATTAGCTTCAAAGAGAGAGGGGGGCCCCAGATATTGTGTCAAGCACAGCTCAGCCGCACCTCAGAGTCTGCACTCTTTGATATCCTCCAGTTGGGAGTTCTCCCAGGACAAGCCTCTGGGCTCTGTAAAGCTGTCAAAGGCCTTCGGGAAGGGCAAGGACTCCTGCTGGGGAGCGGTGAGTTACCAAACATCTTACAGCCATCACACCACTTGGATGTTTTTTCTGATGTAACTGGTCGGACGTTGGAGCCTTAACTCCGCCCTGTGAGCTCAGGCGTTCGTCGGGGGCTCCACTTGCGTTGGAATCCTCTAAACCTTGCCGGAGGTCACAGAGCAGGGTGCTGCGGATCCATGTATAGAAACTTTGCGTAGAACTTAATCCTGTCCTTTGGCGTTAACCTTTTCGTGATGCATTCCATCCCTTTGTGTGCTGCGGCGTAAACCTCAAATATTCCCGTTTATTTTTCACTGCCAAAAATGCTATTACAGCAGCTTTAGATTTCAAAGACAGTTTTATTCCTGTTTTAGAGTGACCTTTGGATGAGTTGTTAGAGTTGGGGAAAAAAATAGATCTTTTTTTCTTTATTCAAGGCTCCTGACATGGAGCCTACGGTGGCTTAACAGCATTTCTAAGAACAAATATAGACCTTTCCAGGGTCTGCATTTCTGTGAGCCTGTCTTGCCGTAATGATGAGAAATCAGTGGTCCATAGCAACGACACCAGGAATTTTAGAAGCTTTATTATTATTGATACGGAGGGAGAGCAGAGATGGTAGTATGGGTCAGGATCTAGGCTGCTGGACTGGGACTCAATTCCTGGCTATGCCACTAACCTGCTGGGTCACCTTAGGGTTTCACTTCTCTGTCTGCCCAAATTCTTTGGGGCGCAGAAACTGTTTCTTACTGTGTGTTTGTGCAGCGCCTAGCACAGTGGGGCCCTGATCTCTTTTTGAGGCCCCTCAGTAGCAATGTAATACTAATAAGAAGACCTATTTATCTTAGGGTTTTGTACTAGTGCGCATCACCATAAGACTGCAGTGCCTTCCGAGCTAATTATAGTAGCATAGCAAAGTCCACGGTGGACTTCATGGAGTCATACGGGGGCCGGATGATGCTAGACACTTGACAGATACAGACCAAACCAGGTATCTGCTCCAGATACAATACAATAAAAGGGCCTTATTCCATGATCACATACTATTGAGCTTAACTGTTACTGTTTCAGTGCAGATACAGCCAGGAGTACGCACTTGTTAATTAAAGGTAGCCAATTGCTTGATTACACCCTTTCTCTGCTATTAAAAGTATTCAGGAGACCAAGCAGCCGCGATGAATCAGTTTCTGATTCAAAAACAAAGGAGCAGACCAAAGGAGACATACCTACCACTTGTCTGGGACGCGATCTCACAGCATTCATCTTACACAGTAGGTCCGCTTTAAAAACATGCATCTAAGACCACTTACGTTTCTAGCACAGTTGTTTACAAGTTGGAGCGTGTCAGGCAGCCGGGCCTGCAGCAGATCCAGGCTTCAGGCACCCTAACGAGCACAGCTAGCAGGCTGCCTGATTGGCCACACAACCGGCTTGATGGGAAGAGTTAGCAGATCTGCTCTTGAGCCCAGCCGCCGCTTCAGTTCAATGGCTTACATGTGGGTGTGATAGTTCCTGTGCTGGTGGCTGTAGCTGTGCTCCTACCTTGCCTCACTCCTGGTGCTGACCCTCGGCTCCAATTCCTGACTTCTGACTCCACCTCTGGCTTCTGACTCTGGTTCTGACCCTGGGCTTTGACTCCTAGCTACTGGTGCCTGCTACGACCAGCCACTGACAGAGAGCACTCTACACGACTCCCAAGATTCAACCCACCACGAGGAACCAGTTTCTTTTCTTGGTTGGTTTTGGTTTTTTTTTTTCTGTCCTGTCCTGTGCCTACCTTATCTTTGCCTTGGACACCACATTCCTGACCCAGTGGGCCGCAAAGGCATCCCCTAACTGTACCAGGCCGTACCATTCATCCATCTCGTCCCTGACAGATCTTTGTAATTGTCTGTACCACGAGCCAGTTTTAACTGTTGCAAAGTGTTGTGGGATAGCATGAATGGACAGCATTCTGGGGAAAGCATAACACAATTCACAGTTATAGAACAGAGCACAGTGACACAGCGTTCCTCTACGATATAAAATAATATATCGTTATGTGGCGTGGTGTATGCATAACATACACTGGCTAACACACACCCCACTCAGTGCAATGGCTGTACCTCCTGCCTGGGGGCATCCCTGCAGCTGGGATACAAACACCGTTGATGATGATAATTTCATGTATTATTTGTACTGTGGTAGTGCCTACGGGCTCCAGTTATGGTGCCAGAGGCCGTACAGTCATGTACCAACAAGACAAACCACGCCCCGAAGAGCTTGCAGTCTTCGTAACTATACCGTTGTAATGTCGTAGGGTCCATTTCACTTTCATCATAGGAGTTTTTAGTACCAGAGTACGTAAGGGCACGTCTACACTGGACACTAAGCCCAGGGTCTGACTCAGGTTTGAGCCCACGCCCCCTTTCCATGCACACACAAAGGAGTCTGACTCAGGTCGGCAAGCACTCAGTACCCAGGCCCTAGGACCCTGCTGAGCGGTGGAGTCGGTGCTCAAGTCCCACTGCGAGTCAGGTTCAAGCCCTGTCATGGACACTGTCCGAACCCCAGACCCAAGTCAGAAGGTCTGCATAGTGCCATGCGGATATGTTAACACGGCGGTGAGACTTGGGTCCAACAATTGCAAACCCAGCTTCACAATGCAGTGTGACTGCTCAGCACGGGCTTGGAAATACCAAGTCCACCGAATCAAGCTCGCATGCCACAGAGCTGGGCTTAGTGTGTAGGGCAGAGACATGCTCTTGGTGTTTGCGGCATCATACCTGAAAAGAAATCTAATGTTATGTTGGGGTATGATGTCATAAAACGTAGTTGAGTCCCTGAAAATGGTTTGTCCCAGCAGAGCAATCCGGACCTATTCACCAGCAGAACCAAGTCATAAATTCACCAATTTGAACAATTCACCCAGCTTTAATCATAATCCTTAGCTCTTGCACGGCACTTCCAGCGCCTGCCTGTAGCTTTCAAAGCTCTCCACAAATATTAATCCACTATACTGAGTGCATGCACCTTGTATGCACAGCTATTGTGTGTACACATACACGTCCTGTGCACACAATGTATGTGCATACCATATTGCAAAGTACACACAGAGTAATACAAACTCTCCTGTACCGCACAAACATATACATTATATGGCCAGCTATTCAGGGGTGGTATCTGCTGCTCCATTGACTTTAAAGGATCTGCTGTATGCCCAGCCCTTTGGAAGATCCAGATTCTTGTCTATTTCTTAAATAGAGACTTAGGATACTAGTTGTAGGTACCCATTTTTTAAAAAACTTGGCCTACATGTGCATGCCCATCTGTACTGCACACACACACGACCTGATTTTTCTACTGACAGGCATAGTCACTCACACTAGTGTGGGCAAATCAGGGCCAAATCAGCATGGGAGCATTTGCCACTCGTAGTAGTGTAGATAGGGAGCAGCTCCTCTGGGTGGAGGAACACCAGTGTAGAACTAGTGTCAGAGTAGAATCAGGCTTTGAATGACCGTACATAAAAGTCTGCAAAGCTCTATATGCAGTGTACATATGTGTCCAATACACGCACACTTTGATGTTACACTTGCCCACACACCATCCCACAGCTGCCTGGCTCTCTCGTAAAGAGAGTTATAAAACTATTCTTCTTACTCCTCTTTCTGGTTCCCCCTCCACCCTAAGATGGCCTGTTACCAAAATGAGCCGGGGATGCTAGAAAAAGGCGGTGACGTCAATGTAAAAGTAAACCAAAGAGGTCTGGTTCCTGTATTACCCTGCAGGGCTCAGCGCTGGAGAGTAACTGCACTGTCATTCGATTCAAGAATCTGGGCGCAGGCTTCAAGACCCGCAGCTGAGCTTTCTCATTCAAGCCGTGTAAGTAAGTACTCTGCTCTGCTCAGCCCTGACCTCGCTGAGCAGACCGTCCGTTTGATGCTCCCTCAGGGAGTTTTATCAGTTGCAGTTTAGAAATGAAGCCTGTTAGGTACTGGCTGTGCAGTGGTTTATACACGTGTCGGAGAGCATTTAACTCATTCAAAAAACCTTACTAACAAGTCTAGTGTGTCCTGAGCTGGTTTGTTACCTGTACAGTAGAGGCAACAGAACACAAGTAGAAACTTAACTACAGTAAGTCTCAGTCGTTGGTTGCTTTCTAGAAAGCAGGGTCATTCTGGAGTTTAATTGTCGAGTATCTGGTTCAAAACTGAAAATGTCATTCTTCAGATTAGAAAGGAAAAACACAGTGTTTTCCAGGCCGTTCAATTATGTCAGAAATGATTCGTATATAGAAATAACCTTGCACAAATGCGTTATCTATATCTCTCTGCTGTGTGTGTGTGTGTGAATACTTACACACAAGCACAGGTGTATATACAAACATGCTGTGGATAGATATGTCTGTTAGTATTTGATATAAAATATCTGTATCTATATAGCTGTATTTGCTAGACGATACCTGTAGATCTTGTGCATGCGTGCGTGTGTGTATATATAAATACAAAACTAGGAGTAATGGGTTTAAATGAAGAAAATGAAAACTGAGTCGGAAATATATCGGGATGAACTTCCTAATGATGGAAGCAGGTAGCATGTGAGAAAGTCTCCCCATGGCAATGATAGAAGTCCCATCACTTGAGACATTCAGAAGCGGAGTGGTGACAGCACTGGGAAATATGCTATCGGGACCAACCCCGATCTAGCTGTGGGATGGGCTGAACGGCGTCCGAGGTTTCTGCCTTGTCTATGATTTGGCTTTTCTGTATCAGTATACACACAATTTACATACAGTATAATTAGTGGGTGGGTGTGTTTAATTGAAAACTGAGTTCTCTTTTGACTTACTTCACACAACAGTGTTAGCAGTGCAAGCCGTCTTTTCTTTAAACATTTCTTAAAGGCAGCCGCCAATTGCTTTTTCTTAGCTACAATCTGGTATCTTCCTGAAGCTATAGCTGCATTCGTAAAGCCACAAAGCATACTGCATCAGAAAGACAGAAGGCAGGATGGCAGTGCGTGTACAAGACGTTTTATCCCTAATTACTGGCAGAGTCCCAGTTGAAAACCCCAGGTGCCAACACCCCTGGTGTCTGGATTTAGATCTAAAGTTTGTGCCTTCAGCTCATCGATAATAAATACACAGCTGTGCAGGACGAGAAGGTGGCCGTGGGGCCACACTTGGCATAAGCGAGTGGAAGATTTGGCAATATACCAGTAAACTTTTTCAGGGAGAATGTTTTAAACTTCTTCTGACAGAAAAGAAACCTCTCAGCCGATGCAGGTGAAAAATCACAACCAGAGCAAGATCCCCATCGTCCCCACCCTCCGTGACCCCCAGAAAGGACACATGGCTGTGTCTTGGCAAACCGTTAACACCCACTACCACCAACTGAGTAGATTCCACAGACTCAACCAGCTTATGCTTCGGTCCATTTCTGCCACGTGACCACCTGCATCTGAGCTGGAAATCCAGGCACTCACGTGGCATAAAATAACCCTTCCATAAGCTCATCATACACATCCTTAGCCATGTTCTAATGGAGTCAAAAGCACCCAGAAAGCCTTTACCTTCGGAGGGGGCAAGCGAAGGCAGAGGGATGAGTCCTCTCATAGCTACCGTCCGCAGCACGCTCTCCTTGTCTTGAGGCTGATTTCCAAGCCAAACTCCACCTGGGTCAGACCAGCGATAATACCCGCGATGTGATTGCAGCCCCCCCATACACCTAAAAAAGGGATGGGGCAACAACGCTGCTCCCCACGGCGCACACTTCAGCACCATTGTTCTCGCAAATCCTATTGCAGTCAACGGAGGGTGTGGGGACAGGTCGGGTGTGCTGATCACCACAGCAGCTACGGTTAACGTTCAGCAGCCGTATCCTCTGTCCAGAGGGAAGAGTAAGCACCGTGGCCCACGTCTGCAGAAGTGCACAGTGATTCTGAGCGCTTCAATTTTTGGGTGCCCGGATTTCCAGAGGGTGGAAAGGCACTCAGCACGTCCTGAAAACCTCAAAGGCAACTCAAGTCGTGTGCCCAAAATCTCCAGGCCCCTTTGACATTTTAGGCCAGCGATTCTGCATTGTATTAGCTCTCTTACAAAGCTGTCAATGATGCACTGTTTCTATGTTGCTTGCTCCATGGAGTATTATGAGGGGTTGTTATAAATGCCCAGGTTTTTTTTTTAACCAGTCACTGCGCAGTTCTCCTTGTGTGTGAACATCCTGTGACATTTCAAGTGTGGATTTTGCAGACCTTTCTTACAAATCTCCATTGCTCCTCAAAAGGCCCCTTTGCAAATATTTTAAAGACCTTCCCTCCCTCCCCCTCCTTCCCTGTTTCTGTATATGTTAGTTTTCCTGGTAAGTTTTAGCTGCAGCTCTTTATCATTTCCAGCAGGACCACTACTAATCAGCCAGTGGTTCAGGGATTCCTGGCCACACAGTAAATCCTATTGGCTATCCTCGTAGGGAGGGGAGGAACTTCTAAGCCAGTTGGTCATAGAGCATGCAGGCAAAAGCTGGATGGGGTCTGACAAGGTCCAGAAATGGAAGAAATTGGGCTGAGGTCAGGGGCCAGAGAGAGAAGAAGAGAGATCATAGGCCAGAAGTGGCTAGGTTTAGCTGGGCAGTGACGTCAATGGACATGGTGTCACCAGACTAGGTGGTGCCACTGAGGTACACAATATCTATTTGTTCCATCTCCTATCTGTGCATCAGTCTCAATGTGATGTTTACTGTGGTCCATGTACCACTAGCGTACGAATGCTGCCAAGATTAATTCTTTTTTATTCGCTGTTTGTTTATTTAGAACTATAAAAGCCTCTTTACGTGCCCACGCCATCAATTAGAAATACGTGATTAAAGGCCTGCTCCTCCCACGTTGGCAGATATTTGGAATGGGGATAATAAAATAAAGCCTAAAGGCTTCAACCCTCAGCCCGCCTCATCCCCCAAAGACGGGGGACAAGGTGGGCTTGGTTAAAAAACCTGCGCTCTGGCAGCACAAAGCAGGAGTGCGTTCCAAAGCCAAATCCTCCTCCCAGAGCATGCCCAAAAAGGAGCTCCCATCCATGTGTGCGTCGATGTTGTTAGCCTCTGTATTGCACACGCTTAGCGGGGCAGAGAACGGGAGTTGAAGTGATACACTGAGTGAACGATCTTGATCGATAAATGTTTTTGCTTGGGGCGTGGTCACCAGGCGTGAAAGGATGCTTTGGTCTGCCGACTTACGTTGCTGAGCGTTGATCTTACGGGCGAATGAAACGTTTTAAGAGTCGCGTGGGTTGTTTGCTGAAAACCTCCATTTTATCCAACAGCAAATAGCAACGGAACCAAACCGGCCTTAAAGTCTAAGGCTGTTTCTCCTGTGTAGTCAATAGTTAGCCAGGCCCTGAACCCACAATGAGTCCTGTGGAGCTGTACCCCCACAGCCCACTGCATTCCCTAGCCCACGAATAAGCATCATTAGAAGGAGCCGCCTAGTAGGGGTTGGTGTGGCTCTGGGAGCCGTGAATGGGGTGTGAGGGCGTTTATATGGCATCTTTCATTCAGAGAGAGCTCAAAGTGCATCACAAAACTAAACTCAAGGCACTACCACGATGCACTAAAGCAGGTAAGCTGCGTGCAGCAGGAGGGGAAATTGTGGCCAAAGATACCAGGGCAAACAGCTTCTCATATGAAAAGTGTGACGGATCTCTAATGGCTATGCACAGGAGACAGGATCTTTGTATTTACAGTGTTCTGTGAAAGAACCCCTCCCCTTCCCCAATTCACTTTGGACTTTCATCTTCCTGGGATTCAGTCCTGCGGCTCTCGGCAACCTACAAAGCCCAGCCCTGCTGTTCTGAGCACTACGGCTGTGCCATCCCCTACACCGGGGAGTCCTTTGCCTCTAGATGGCCTATTTGAATCCAGCTAGGGACAGCGACGCCTGTAAGTTATGATGTGCTGGCAGCGGATTGGTGGCCTAAGAGAATCAAGGAGTTCTCAGTGCAGACCCTGCAGCATGAGAGTTCCCATCACAGCTGGACTCACTGAGCCCTTTGTTCACTATCTCAACAGTGAGGCTAAGACGATCAGGCTTCAGCGGTTCAGCTTTCGCCTCATCCAAAGGGTCCTTCTAGGTCTGGCTAGATTCCTAAAAGCAGACTGCTGGGTGGGGAGGAACTGGTGCTCTCGCTGTCCAGGCTGTACCTGTTCTGTTGATATACAGAGAACATCAGTGTCCCAGAGATGTCAGTCCGGCACTTTCCCTTGTCAGTCGTACTGCATGAACCTGCCACATCACAAGTATCGGAGATAAATCCAGGCTGCTAAGCTTCATTACACAGACTCCGGTGCTCAATCATGCCTGTAAATCACAGCTGTAGTTGGGAGACAAAGTCGCACAGCAGATGTGCTTTGAAAAATGAAGCACCCTGTTTTGCAGGTGTCTGACTCAAGGATCTGAGCTCCTTTTACCAAATATAAAAACAAAGGTCTCATGGCTGCGTACATGTGACAGATACAGCATGGGGGCTCGTGTGAGCTGTAGAAAACATCTTAGATGCTGAGGAAGGTGTCACTACGTTGGTTTATAATACAATACTACTTGGCATCTGCCAGCAGTCTGCACATATAGATGAGAAGTGGTATTAGCTGCATTTTACAGATGAGGAAACTGAGGCACGGAGAGACAAAATGACGAGCTCAAGGTCACACAGTGAGTCAGTGGCAGAGCTGAGAATTAGAACCCATTCCAACTGACTCCTCTACTCCTGTCCCCGAGCCACCAAACCCACTGCCTTCCTGATTTATCACTTACTGCCTTGACACACAGCTGGGCTGGGGGGGGAGGGGGGCCGGGGGGAAAGGAGTTTAAGTGATACACTGAGTGAATGAACCAATTTTCAGGTTTGGAAGATCTGACCTCAAACGCTGGCTTAGGTCACAGGCACATGAGAAGCTGATTGTCCCATCCTATCCTCCATTAATACTTAATTGTCCCTCAGGCCAACCCGATTGCCAGCCTCTCCTCGGAGTGACTCAGGATGGAAATAGTAGGTGTTGCTGGAGTGACCTACGGCTCACTAGCCGAGATGCAAGAGGAAGCTGCACAGTCCCTGGCTACGTCCTGGCTGGTTTTTACTGCTGCTATCAGTCCCTCACTTTCACGAGCACTAAATGTATTCAGAAAATGTCAGCAACTAATGTCCCAGCCCTAAATCCCCTTGCTATGGTTACACGCAGGCAGTTCACCTAAGAATAGGCATGATCATTTTAAAAGCATGGATTTATTAAATACACTTGGGATGGTTTAGTCACTGGTCCTTGCCCAAGAGAGCTTAACAGTAGATCATGATATACAATAGTGGGAATGATCTATAACTGGCTGTGATGAGATGGCAATTTTAAAACATGTAGCCTGCCATTTATTTGTCCTGGAAAATGAAAGGAGACAAGGAGAAGCACCATCTATTTTAACAATCCTTGAATGATCGGAAAGATTTTTGTAAAAGAGTAACCACATTTGTCCGAAGAAGCAACTTGTGAATCTGAGGGCATGGTGTACGTTGCATTACGGTAAAAGGAGTGAATTGCAGCTGCGACATTGCTTAGGTAAAAAGGGAGCAATCCATGCTGGGACCTGTGATTTCTGCAGGCTGTACAGCTGGAATACTGATGAAAGGGGACACACTTGGCTTTATAGGCACAAAATATTTGGGCCCTGGGCCAGACTTGACCTGGAAACTGAAAAGATCCATTTCTTTGTCTTTCCTGCTTATACTGTCTCAAATTTTACTGCAGTGGAAGCCATCACATCACTGTAAAGAGAACGTGCACCAAAAGCTGAAGTCATGCCATGGGATAATTCAGTGCTGCTTCCTTTCGGTTTCAGACAGAAATATAAACCCTATTCATGATTAAGTCATATCAAGTTTGGATGCTTCAAATATATGTGTGTATATGTATATGATGGAGGTGTGCGTGTGTGAGTACAGACAGGAAATAGGTATGCTAAAACTGCTGTATCTTCAAAGCAAGTGCAAATTGTAAACTGGTCCCTCCTACAGCCATCTGGCTGACTCGGTTTTGTAACCAGTTTGTTGGTCTAGTGGTTCCTAGGACCACTCGGCCTCCAGTTAAAGCCAACAGCCACCAATGGAATCCAACAGAGGAAGGCCAGCTGATTATTCTAATGAAGGGGACTAGTATTTCCGCTAGGGATGTCCAACATGATAGTGTTCCAGACTTAGATGAGCAAGGAACAGGATCTGGTTTGGGTTGACCAACGAAGATCTACTGTCTCAGTGCAAACAAGAAGACATGGCCACTATAATTATGAAAAGACGCTGGCGATGGATAGGTCATGTGCTACGAAGAGAGGACGGATCCATTATCAAAATTGCACTCCACTGGAAACCAGACGGGAAGAGAAAGAGAGGAAGACCAAAGACAACCTGGCGCCGAACGGTAGAACAAGAATTAAAAGACCACCACCACACCTGGGGAACAATAGGCGCTCTGGCCCGCGACCGGCAGAAGTGGAAGGACTTTGTTGCTGCCCTATGCGCCACTGGCGTCATGGGCAGTAAGTAAGTAAGTAACGTGTCCTGAGCCCTGGCAGAGGCCAAGATGAAGTAACAAAACGTAATGTAACAAAGGGTAATAAACAAATGTAACAATGTAATGAGATAAAGCTTCAGAAGTGAATCAAGATTTTACAACACTGGCAGTTTGTACGTAAGTCCCAGCCAAGGAACTCGTCTCATGTCTATAAATGAGGGTTGGTTGAGGGGCCTGAGTCTTCTAAGGGGATGAATTATGCATGACCTTATGATTTAGTTCTGGCCCTCCCACAAATATTGCCTTTAGCTGCCTGCTCTGCAGTGAGTTCAAGGCCTCCTTGGCACTCTGCAGTCTGGAGTTACTCTCTACTGCTGCATCCATGAGGGGAAAAAAATTCCCTTGGACTTTTGGTTAACTACAGTTACCTTTGAGATAGCAGAATGCAGCAGGGTCACTCCATCCAGCCAATCCCTAGGAAACAGGAAAGACAAAGCTGGAATAATAATAATAATAATTAATTAACTAATAATGTGTTATTTTAGAGAGAAATCTTTCTGAAGAAGTAACAATTTAAGGTGCAATTGATTTCAGATGTCTGGAAATTCAGGGGGCAGTCACATTTAAGGAAAGCAAGATACTGTCATCTTATAAACAAAAACCATCAAGCTTATTATCAGGGCCTTTGAATTCTGCAGCACTGTTTTTTAGATTTTAAAGGAAACTGTATATTTTGAAGTTTTTAACAGATTTATTTTTTAATTCCAATTTTTTGATAAAGTGCCCTTAAATCTATTTCCTAATTCCACACCTCCCCCCAGAAACCCTTTAAAAATAGTGTTTCTGTACCTCTGATGTTTATAAGGGTTTTTTCAGCCAGGGGAAACTGAGGCACTAGTCCTGCAATAAGCTAGGTGCAGAGGTCCACTCACCCAGAGCTCACTGTAGGATCAGGGCCTGGCTGACTGAAGAAACCAATTACTACACAGGAATCAAACTATCCTGGAGAACTGTCAGTGCAAAGGAAACAAACCAGACAATTAATAGAGAGGGAGAAAAATCAATTATTTTACTAACTTCTTTCATTTACTGCGATCTTACAAATCACTTGTGGAGATGGCAGCCAAAGACTTTTAGAGAGAAGTATTGATTTTTGAAGATGACAGTGGCCCTGTATTTTATTTACCTGGTTACAGGCTTTTCCCCTAGTATTTATTGTCATTGTTCACTCCAATCATACCTAAAGACCCACTGAGACTGGAATCCCGCTGTCCTTTGCCCACCCCCAGGAAGAGACAGTCCCTGCCATGAAGATCTTACAGTCTAAATAGACAAGACAAAGGGTTTGGAAAAGGAAGCATTCGCATCCCTGTTTTATAGATAAGGAGCTATCTGATTTACAGAAGGCCCCCCAGGCATTTTGAAGCAGAGCCAGGAACTTGAAACCGCCCCTCATCGGAGGGCTAACTCAGTGATTTAACCACAAAGCCATTCATCCACTCTCAGAGCCTGACTTCAGTGGGGACTTCTCACATCCATAAACGTTTTGCTGACTCAGGACCTCAGGCTGCTGTCCTGTGACTGACTGTACAGTCACACACACGAGCTGCACGATCAGGACCTAGGGACGTATTTGATTACCTCACAAGTGTTTGTGAGTTTATATTGACAACACCCCATCACGCCAAGGAAGCGTCCACCACATGACCCAGTCCTATGGCAGGTGCAATCCAGCTCTGCACTGGGCATTTGAAAGTGCTGGAGCTCTTTTTTTCCTCCTTTTTCTTTCAGTCCATCCAACCACAGAGACAGTGAATGCGTCCTGTGGAAATCTAAGCCACACTCAAATCTCCTGGAGCCAGTTCTGCATGGCTAGTTTAATGCTGCCTACCACAGTTAAACAGAGATGGGCCCAAACCAAGCCCCTAGATCCAAACAGCCCTGCTCTTATGGAAGGTGTCTGAAATCCAAACCCTGCTCCTGGCTGAGGTTTGTAGTTCAAGCCTATCTCTGCATTTGCACCACAGCCCCATCCTGTAAACATCTTTGCTTCAGGCAGGACATTTGTCCCTGGAGCCAAGGGCAGGAGGTCAGGGCTAGTCCTTCGGTGACTGGTCCCCAGTGACGCAGGAGGCCCCTTCAGCTCAGTTGCACCCTTGTGTGGGTGCTCAGGAGGTATAGGGAACAAATGGGGTCAGGAAGGCCGGGCTTTGCATCCCAGGTCACAGGATTCAGCTGAATCCCAGGCTGTGTTTCTGCTTACATTAACCTAGTTGATTTTCTTGCTATTCACTGGAAGGAAGGGCCTTGCTGACCGAGACTGCGTTTTCCTGCAGAGTCATTTCAGCAGTCTCCAGTGCCCGCAGCTCATCTGCAGACCCCACAATTCGCCAGGTTTTCCCACTCTCCCAGTAGACTGTGCGCGCACAGCTCCAGCCACTTCTCCTTCCCACTGACTCCAGCTGAGCTCATTACCCTGCCGTGAGCTGACCTGCCAAAGAGCTGGGAGCTGGGCAGCAGCTGAATTCACGAGTGCATCTGTTATGCAAGAGTGATTGGTTCCCCCACATCCTCCTGTTCCAAATACAAATGTCCCTCTGCGTATCAGTGACAAACAAACCCAGCAGGAAATCCTTTGCTGGGAATGAAAGAAAGACCCATGTGATACTGCAACACTGGATGTAGCATTCTTGGCATTTAGCGTCTTAAACGTTAAAAAAGAAACAGCTTCTGGGTAGAGCAACGGTGTAGAGCTATAACATGGAGTGGTGTCTGAGGAGGGACCTGTGTTGAGTCCTGCACCGGGGCAGTGCACGCCCATCAGAGCAGGGGAGATGCACTCTCACTGAGATGGCCTGGCCAGAGCTCCCTTTGGAGCTCCCAGAAAGTGGTCAATCAGGAATGTGTTAGACTAAGAATAGAATCCTGATTGTCTGCGTCACTCAAAGCTGGAATGGACAGACTGTGCTGTAGGGAAGAATCCCAAATTGGTCCCCAAGTATGGTTTAAAAGGGCTTTTAGGTCTGTTCCGTCTTCAGCTTCTGTGACGCGTCAGCCAGAAGTCGTGGTGTCCTTGGGAGAGAACTAAAGAGGTGGCTGGAGAACAGGAAGGTCATTGCAACAAAAAGTCAGCTTTAATTCTATGGGGATAACAAGCACCTGTTCCCTCATGGTCCATTCAAAACCTTGCTAATCTGAGCTCTTAGAATGTGAGGAAATACCAGAGCCCGTTCATGCAGGCAGGGGTGCAGCTTTCATAGGAGAAGGAAAGAAAGAAAGTAAGTAAAGAGGTTGCTCACTGTGTAGGAGCCTTGGCTATCACCGATTTGGGAACTATTCATCTCCTCCTCCTCCTCATCAAATAAAATGACTACTTCCTGCGGGCGGCCTTCTGAAGAAGCTGAGTCTTTGGAAAGCCTGACCCCTTGCTCTCCGACTGTCTTTGGATACGCCTCCGGTGCGCACCTGGGGCACAGCCACTAACTCACTGGGCCCCTCGCAGCCATTTTGGGATGCCCCATGCAATGGAGGGTGAAGGTCTTTGGTTAAAGCCGGCTGGTGCTGCAAGAGGGTTGCCTGGAATGACCTGTGATTTTGTGATACTCTTTGCAGTGCTGGAGGGTCCCGCGAGCGGCAGCATGCTGCTCTCTGCTTGTGAACGTTTTACTGGATAATAGCGGCTGAGCGCTGAGCACCCTGTAGCTGGATTTTCAAGGGAGGCCGGATAACACGATGGCTCGCAATAACCTTTCTAGTTCATGCTGAGAGAAGGGCAGTCAAATCTTTTGCTTCTTAAAAAGGCTAGGCTGGTGGTGAGCTGAGTCCTGCTTCATTTTAATGTTATCTCCTCCTCCATCTTCCCCACAACCCCCGTTTGTCTGCTCCATTTTGTTATAGACCCGGGTGGCGAGCTTGCGGGGACAGAATCTGTCTTTTCCCGGTGTTTTCGTACAGCACCTAGCACAATGGAACCCTGATCCGGGACTGGGGATCCTTAGGCAACACTGCAATACAAATAACAATGGTTGATGATAATGCTGCAGAGCAGGGGGTCGGGAAGGAACGTTTTCTCAGTGTACAGCAAGGCCGCCTGGATTATTGCGTAGGAGAAGGAGGCGAGAGTTTCCGTCTTCTGAACTGTCCGGTATCAGGCACCGACTGGAGGCAAGATGCTCATTGGTCTGATCTGGGATGGCAAATCCAAAGAGGCAAATACCATCATTGGCAAGGAGCCTGAAGCAGATATTTAATATCTGGTTTGACAAAGCCCTGGCTGGGATGATTTAGTTGGGGTCGGTCCTGCTTTGAGCAGGGGGTTGGACTAGATACTTCCTGAGGTCCCTTCCATCCCTCATCTTCTATGATCAGGATCCAGAATCTGAACACCCCAAATCTGAGGATGTTTGGCTCTGGCCTGTAGGTCCAGCCCAGGATAGAGCTACGGGACACGTGTAAAATCTGGGTCTGACTTTGGAATGGGAACCTGTCCCCACCCCGAGAGCTGGTGGGACTGGCTCCAGGGTTTTAATCTTGAGTCAGCGCCAAGCAGAGGTGAGCGCGAGCCTGCCACAATCGTGTGTGATCTAGCCAAAGAGCCGCTTCCGGTGGTGGCCACCTCAGCACAGCAACCTCTGGATGCTCCGTCGCGGTTCAGCTTGTAGAGCAACATAGCGAGCAGGCCAAATTCTCACCTCGAGTATACAGCCCTGCAAGTCCATTGGTATCCGTGGGACTGTAGAGGTGGCACTAAGGGCAGAGTTCGATTTAGCAAGTCCTGCCTCTGTTGGAGCCACCGTCACTGATTGGTTATGTCTGTTCTGACAGCTGGTCACCAGCTGCCGTATAAGCCATTGTACTTTCTGTTGCCCTTTAGGTTTATGGCCGTCATTCAAATCAAGCGCAGGAGTCTGGGAAGCAGAGTTTGATTTCCTGTTAGGCGGTGGCAGTGGTGGACTGAAATTAAGTTGGGTTCACTCCTACTTCAGGGGCCCCAAAATATCCCATGCAGCATCTCCCTTCCAGGCTCACCGCACCGGTAAACCTGGATGTGCCAGTCCTCCCCAGGATGGACTCTACTGGCCATTGAAACCGCCCCATGGAATTGCAGATGTGCCTGTCCGAACAATGAATTTTAGCCTTTTCACTCAGCTGCTCTCATTCTGGGTTACGTCATCCCTACTGTGATGCTCCTGGAAACAGAGGTGCAGGAGGGGTAAATCTGGCTCTTCTCCACTCTTGCGTTAGGCTCCCCCTCAGACAACTGGGCTCAGTTCCCCAGGAGCATGAACCTCTAAACAAGGTGCAGGAGAGCCAGCCTGAATGCGATGAGAACCATTCAGAATCCTCACCCAGGACACGAACAGGGCCAGTGTCAGAGCCAGGATTGCTGCCTGCCAGTCCCCTCCGATACCCATCACAACAAAATAAATGTGAGCAGCTCCCTCAGAGTCGGGGAACCTGAGCTTCATGCATCAGCTTGACTCATGTCCCCCTGCTCTTTGCTGGAGGTCGGTATGTTAGGCTAACTGTGCTGGGACCAGAGGGTATATTCTATAGGAAATCAGCCGGTCACCTGATGGACTCTCGCCCCTTCCCGATTGCACTCAGTCCCTAGGATTAGAACTGCAGCCAGTGTTTTGTTCAGTGCCCTTTTGAAAATGTTCCCACACTCCTGTCCAAGGATCGTTCTCCAATCAGAGAGCCCTTCTCCGCTGCTGCTGCTGCTGCTACTGCTGGAGTGTGCGGAAATAAATACATTTCCTTCGTCAACACTGATGTAAACATGATGGGACCAAAACACTTGACAAAACATTTCCATTATCGCTGCAGGTTCCTCCTCCATGTTTCACAAGGAAGGAAATTCTTATAAGTTGTAGGCAATGGAAGAAAATGACCCTGGTTTTTTTTTTTTCCCCCATTTGATGAATTTGAACAAAGAGCAATACTTTGCAGTTTTCATCTGCAGATCTCAGAGCACTTTGCAAAGGCAGGAAAATATCATTATTCCCATGTTCCAGATGGCACTGGTCAGGGTGGAGCAGCATTACAGTGACTTGTCCACAGTCCTCCAGCAAATCAGCGTCAGGGTTCACAACAATAACTAAAGCCATTCCTCCCAATTCTCTGTCCTGTTCCAGACTCACTGCACTGCACTACCACCCCTGTTGCTCAAGAAAACCAAGGGCATGCTATATATAAGGATCAGTGATCGAGGAACTGCAATCTAGTGGTGGTTCCATGCAGACAGGCACTCCTGTTTTCCTGTGCAGGTTTGTGAAATTAGGCTGGGAACCTGCTGAGAAATAGGTTCCCTTGTGTGTTTTTTTGGTACTTTCAGTCCTCGGTTGGACGATGAGAACAATCCTTTCCCATTTGGCACTCCACTTTCTTCCTGGGGTGGGGAAGAGCTGTGAGGCCCATAGTGAAGCACGATGGGGATGTGGGAAAATGTTAAGTGAACATTAGGGAAACTTAGAAAAGGGCTGGACTGGTACTAAAATGAGTGAAGGCTCAATGTGTTTGGGAGGGGGGGATCTCGCTTTTTGCATGTCACTAATAGAGAAGTTGCTTCTATACTCACCAGTGACATCCCCACTGTTTGGTTACAGCCAATTATTATTGCCAGGAAAACCCCACTGACTATTTCAGTTTAAACCACAAGCCTAATTCTACCACTGCCGGAGAGCCTTTCACCAGTGCCAAGGTTTCTCTTGATATAAACTCCTTCCTGAATCCTAAAAACCCCACGAAGCCCAGATCCAACTGTGCCAAAAGCCCAGGAAATGTTCAGATCCAGGATTTTCGTTTGGCTTACTATAGAAAAGGGAGACAGAGCCACAAATCTGTGATCCAGATCCAAACACCTCCTAAGTTCGGGGGGGAGAGGGGGTTGATCTAGGGATTTGGTCAGGGGCCATCTTTAATGACAATACAATCTTTCATTATGTGATCATGCAGTGCAGTGCTGAGCACTGGGACATTTTATACTGCTAATAAAATATAATGTTAAAGAAGTTCACTAATTGTATACTCCTATTCCAGTGAGAGTGTGTAATTAAGATAATGACACTTTTCATCTGCTGATCTCATAGCCCTTTATTATACAAAGATAAGCAGCATTATCCCTATTTTACAGATGGGGAAACTGAGGCACAAAGCAGCTAAGTGACTCTAGAACCCAGGTCTTCTGCCTTCCAGGCCAGTGCCCTATCCTGATTACCACACCATCTCCAATATGTTGATTTAGCTTTAAACAGTACCTTTTCCCACCTAAGACATTTGAATACACTATATTGTACTATATATACATCATTGAATTTGCATCTGAGCATGAGGAATTCCAGCCCACAAGCCTGGGTTTTTTTGTTTGTTTTTGTTTTTTGAGAAAATGATAAATGACTGAAAATAGGGCTCTAACGCCCTGATTCTGCCTTGAGTTGTACCCGTGCCGCTCTGCAGTCAGTGGGAGCTGTGCCTGGGCCAGCCTCTGGCTCATAGACCAGATAGGCCATTTCCACTTTAACTGAAGCGTCTGTCTAGGCCTGCAGAGATGCATGGGAAGCCTGCCTCCTGACACATCATGGTCTGCACAATCGCGTGGACAACTTGAAACTTTGCAACGTTGCCACTGTGAACGCAACTCTAAATTCAGCAAAGAGGGAGTGTATGTGACAGCGGTGGACGCACAGAGCTCTCTTTATACCACGTGGTAGGGAACGGGAGCACAGCTCCTGTGTGGCATACAAAGTCAGCATGGGGACAAAGCAGGGAGCCACCCAGTCACTGAGTGGGTGAATAGACCATCAATATCAATAGAACCCCCTGGGAGAAAACTCTCTCGTTATCCCTGATCATGACTTTGGAATAGCAGAGATCCCTCAAAGAATCCCTCCCAGGTTTAACTTGAGATTTATTCTCTAAAGTAAGAGTATGTGTGGAAGGTTACATTCCCATTACTGCCTGTACAGAGGAGACTGAAGTATTTGCTTTGTTTCCATGGGTTCACCCTTTCTCTATTGTACTCTTCATTCTATTGCATGCCAGTATGGAAGATGGAGCCCTGCTAGGGCAGATGGTGGGGGAGCGTGATGTGAGTTCTTGCATCAGTCCATCGATTAGCTGAGAAGAGATGCCCTTGCAACACTGCTTGCTTTCAAAGTCATTGGGATTTCGCAGAATGCAAGTGACATGTGTGTCCAGAAGGAAGGTTGTGCTACAGGTCAGGAGGAGAACACAAGCTGGACTGGAAGGCACCCACAGTCAGGGAGAATGTTCCACAAATAGCGGGAGAGAACCTGTCCCTGATTATGGGGAAAACCAAAAATAGAAAATTAAAAAATAACATAGAACCACAGAAAATTCAGCCTGAGGCTTCCTGGGAAAGATCCAAGGATGAAAACATTCCAGAAAATAGGGTCAACCTTCTCTTATATACACTGCTCCAATGAGACATTGATGTGCTGAGTTTACCATCTATTTATGGTCCTGGTCTATTGACTCAAAGTTCAATCTCCCTTGAACGGTCCTGTGACATGCTGATTGGCTGCGTCCCAGCTTTCCCCTGTTTGTTTTATTGTGTGTTTACACTTATCCACATGGTGTTAAAATATTGCGTGCAGCTATTTATACTAAAATTCGGCAGCCAGTGCATAAAATGGCTTCATAATTAATCATATTTGCCACCACATTTACCCTTACTATACGGTGTTAATTTTCATGACAGAGTCAGTTCCTTCCTCTGCAATGGTGGAGGAAATCTCCAATAGGGGATGAAATCCTGTTCTGTAGGTATGGTATTAGAGGGGGCGCCATACACACTCCCTGCTGCTGAGCTTAATCTCCCTACCGCAACCTGCACTCCAGCATAACAAGGGGAGCAAGGGGGGCAGCTGCAAGCTATGTACATGCTCCCTCCTTTGTCAACATTCCCTAGCTTTGTGCAGAGGATGTATTATAGCTAAAGGCTCCAGAGATAATCCCGGCAATTACAGGATGGGAAGCCTAACTTCAGTACCAGGCAAACTGGCTGAAACTATAGTAAAAAACAGAATTATCGGACACATAGATGAACACGATTTGTTGGAGAAAAGTCAACAAGGTTTTTGTAAAGGGAAATCATGCCTCACCAATCTACTAGAATTCTTTGAGGGGGTCAACAAGCATGTGGACAAGGGTGATCCATTACATAAAGTGTACTTAGATTTCAGAAAGCCTTTGACAAGGTCCCTCACCAAAGACTCTTAAGCAAAGTAAGCGGTCATGGGATAAGAGGGGAAGGTTCTCTCCTGGATCAGTAACTGGTTGAAAGATAGGAAACAAAGGGTAAATAAATGGTCAGTTTTCAGAATGGACAAAGATTAATAGTGGTGTCTCCCAGGGGTCTTTACTGGGACCAGTACTGTTCAACATATTCATAAATGATCTGGAAAAAGGGGTCAACAGTGAGGTGGCAATATTTGCAGATGATAAAAATCTACTCAAGATAGTTAAGTCCAAAGCAGACTGCAAAGAGTTACAAAAGGATCTTACAAAAGTGGGTGACTGGGCAACAAAATGGCAGATGAAATTCAATGTTGATAAATGCAAAGTGATGCACATTGGAAAACATAATCCCAACTATACATACAAAATGAGGGGCTCTAAGTTAGCTTGGAGTCATTGTGGACAGTTCTCTGAGAATATCCACTGAATGTGCAGTGGATGTCAAAAAAGCTAACAGAATGTTAGGAATCATTAGGAAAGGGATAGATAATAAGACAGAAAATGTCATTGCCTTTTTATAAATCCATAGTACTCCCACATCTTGACTACTGCATGTAGATCTGGGCGCCCCATCTCAGAAAACATATATTGGAATTAGAAAAGGTAGCGAAAAGGCAACTAAAATGATGATTTCCAGAGGGGTAGCCGTGTTAGTCTGTATACAGCAAAAACAATGAGAGTTCTGTAGCACTTTAAAGAAATTAACAAATTTAATTTCTACAGGCATAAACTTTCGTGGGCTGTAACCCACTTCATCAGATGTAAGGAATAGAAATCACATAGGCATATATATATATATATATATATATATATATATATAAGGGAAGTAACAACAATGGGGGAGGTGGATGAAAGCAAGGTCCATTCAGTAGAGTGCTTGAGGCCTATTCACAACCATTGATTAGGACGTGAGAATGTGTGATCAGAGGCAATTACTTCTTGTAATGAGAGAACCATTCCAAGTCCCGATTCAGATCCAGTTTGATTGTGTCAAGTTTGCAGATGATTTCAAGCTCAGTAGTTTCTCTTTGAAGTCTGTTTTTGAAGTTTTTTTGTAAGAGTATAGCAACTTTCAGGTCAGCGACAGAGTGCCCTGGGAGATTGAAGTGTTCTCCGACTAGTTTATGGATGTTATTATTTTTAATGTCTGATTTGTGTCCATTTATTCTTTTGCATAGTGATAGTCCAGTTTGGCCAATGTACATGGCAGAGGGGCATTGCTGGCACATGATGGCATATATCACATTAGTAGATGTGCAGGTGAATGAGCCCCTTATGGTGTGACTGATGTGGTTAGGACCAGTGATGCTGTCACTAGAGTCGATGTGTGGGTAGAACTGGCAACGGGGTTTGTTGCAGGGATAGGTTCCTGGACTGGCCTTCTCGTAGGGTGTATGGTTACTGGTGAGTATTTGCTTCAGGTTGGGGGGCTGTCTGACGAAGTGGGTTACAGCCCACGAAAGCTTATGCCTGCAGAAATTAAATTTGTTAGTCTTTAAAGTGCTACAGAACTCTCATTTTTTTAAAAATGATTATGGGTATGGAACAGCTTCAGTATAAGGCGAGATTGATAAAACTGGGTCTTTTAAGTTTGGAAAAGAGATGACTGATGGGGGATATGGTAGAGATCTATAAAATCATGACTGGTGTGGAGAAAGTAAATAAGGCAGTGTTATTTACTCCTTTTCATAACACAAGAATTAGGGGTCACCAAATGAAATTAATAGGCAACAGGTTTAAAATGAACAAAATGAAGTATTTCTTCACACAACACACTGTCAACCTGTGGAATTCCTTGCCAGAGGATGTTGTGAAGGCCAAGACTATAACAGGGTTAAAAAAAAGAACTAGATAAGTTGCTGGAGGATAGGTCCATCAGTGGCTATTCACCGGGATGGGCAAGGACGCAAAACCATGCTCTGAAGTGTCCCTAGCCTCTGTTTGCCAGAAACTGGGAATAGGTGACAGGGGATGGATCCGTTGATGATTATGTGGTCTGTTCATTCCCTCTGAAGCCCCTGGCATTGGCCACTGTCAGAAGAACAGGATACTGGGCTAGATGGACCATTGGTCTGATCCAGTATGGCCATTCTTATATTCTTATGCGGTAGTGGCCATGAAGTGACCCCAGACACCCTCTGCAGCCATTGCTGTGGGAGTCTTGTCTTGCACTGGCCCTGTTTCAGGAAGAAGCTCTTAGTTACTATGAGCAATAAAATATGTTGGATGGTTTGTTTTGGTGAGTTCTCTATGGAAAAGGCACCCTCTTGTCCACTTCATTCAGTGTCAGAGAAGACATTATTTATTGCCCCGTCCATTGAGAACTGGGTTCGCTTATTTAGCCAGTTCTGACCAATGCTCAGAACGGATAATAATAATCCTTCTACCAAATCACTGCTACTGGAACTAATTCTGGGATAAAACTTCTAACTGCTTTGCAGCCAGTCTTCAATAGGTCCCAATATACTGATTCGCCTTTCAGTGTTTGACTCACAGCTGGTTAGCTAAGAGTATGGAATCATGATAAACCTACTCTTTGATGTAATGCCTCTCTTTCAAATATCTCAACTGACTTAATGAACAGTAATTAAATTCGTCATGCAGAAGTGTAAACTGAGGTGCAGAGATGTTAAGCAGCTTGTCTAAATTCATACATTTGGGAACGGAACCCAGGAGTCCTGGCTTTCTACTGGTCCAGATAACTGTCTAAACGTCTGTCAGAATCATCATTCCAATGAGTCGGACTTTGCAAATCGAAGGCTTTGATTTAGGTTTCTTCTTTCCAAGCCGTGGCAAGCAAGTTATCAGGTCGAGCTACATCAGTGGCAGGGCTTTCAGGGTGCTAGCAGATGACAGAGATTAGTTCAGAAATTATTCATTGTTTGTAAGGTGGTAGCACCCAAAATCTGCAAGACACAGCAGTCCCTGTCTAGGCAACTTGCTCTGTCATTGCTTCCCTAATATGTCCTCCTCCTACCATGCCCAGCCCATGGAAGAGATTCAGGCTCCGTACGAGAGTTAGGGAGGAATAAAGCAGTCTGTCAGATTACTGACGGTGACAAAAGAGGGTCTGCAGGGGTGACACAGCATCTCACCTATCCTCTGAATTCACTGGTGGAGGAGGAAGATCTTGATAAAAGCAATGAGACTAGGCAAAGTCCATTTAAAACTTGACTTACACCCTGAAACAAACAAAATGTCTCCATCTAATCCTGGTTTGTACCAAGCAGAGGAAGGTACATTTTGCCTCTGTCATGCAGGGGTGGCTCACGGGCTTCCAGTGTCTTTTGAGCCAGCCAGCGCTTATCTCCCCATGGAGGTAGGAAAGCTGACCCATGGATGCAGAGATTTGTTGAGCAGAGATGCTTAGACGTTAGTGCCATGGGGGAAGGTCTCAAGTCCTCTCTGACATTTCTAACACTTCATACATTTCAGACAGACCTGGGCGAGGAGCCAGATGCTTGCGAAGAACTTCTGAAGACCAGAAGTGGAATTTTTTTGTTAGTATATTTTTTCCTCTTGGTTCCAATGCTATATTTAGGGAGCAGAGAGAGAGAGATTAAGCATTTCTTCAGCTTCTGTAGTCACTCCAGTTGCTCTGCTCCTCATAACCGATGTGTCCTTTTGGGATAATGTTCAGTTCCACCGGCGAATTTTCTTAACCAGGGCACCCGTAAGGGTGGAAGAGGAAATCAGGTCAGAGGTAAGTCTGCCGGCCACTGCTGAGGCAGCACATAATAATTATTGCTCTCATGAACAATGGGCAGTTACTAGCCAGGGTGAATGACTGTAGTATCAGTTAGGGTTTGGAGTGAGTGTATCGACACTGCTTGGTCCTCCCTAGGGACTGAACTCAGCTGTTCAGTGCTATGAGTTTGAGAGTCCAATAGCAGGAAGCTGTAGCAAACTCATGTCATCCATGAGGGGCACATGTAATGCATCCTAAACCGTGGGATGTTTATGTTCTCCTGGTCTTGATTTTCCCATTGCAGTAACTCTGGTTTCAGTAGAGTCACTCATCTCCTGTGAAGGGGGAATGCGTGCTGGCTGGGCTCAGTTCCTGACTGTTTTGTGTGACTTTGTGCACATCCCTTGAACTTCTCTGTAGTTGAGTGTTTTTTAATGATATAACCATATTTACCTATTTCACAGAGTTTTACATAATTCACGGTGAGAATTATTTAAGGTTTACCAATTGTTTTGCACTGCTCATGTGAAAGGCATTACATCGCCAGTAACATCTGTGACTTCTTTGGGTCTATATTTTGTTGTTAAAGTTGTCTTATACAGATTACAAAGTAGGAAGGCCATGATACTCTGTGTACTGTCTCTTCACATGTGTCACAAGAAGCTAGGTTGGCCGATGGCTAGGGAATGCGGCAGGTCTAAACTCTACAGTGCAGTGGGAAGTGAGAGAATCTTTAAGAAAAATTCTGTAGTCCTGCTTTTAATAAAGTTCCTACGTCACTATTAGCAGAAACACTTTAGCATTGTCACATGACATGCCTTTTTGATATGGCTGCTACTAGTGGGAAGTTTTGGGTAAAGTACTCAATCAGTTGCTCATTTCAAACCTTTTCCTTAGCTAAGATTAAACTTCCAAAGCCCTTACAGTGGTTTGGAACTGCAATGAGCATTGCACGTGTCTAGTGCTAAAATCCTAAGAAACAAGAAATTCGTCAAAAAGGGTTGAGACTCAGACATTTGAGAATTCAACCAAGCAAAAGTTTATTTCCCATGGAACCTTTACTATCTATCTACCGAGAGATAAATAGGCAGACAGTTCAGTCCAGCAGAAAGGGCAGTTGTTTGGGAGTCATGAAATATGCAGTCTCTTCCCAGTTGTGCTACTAGCCTGTGGTGTGAGCTTGGGAAAGTCACCTCACTGCTCTGTGCCTCAGTTTCCCCATCAGTAGCAAGAGAATAATGGCAGTTGTATCCTTTTATAAAGCCCCTGGAAATCAAGCTGTTCTCTCTACTGGAAATGACTAAAATACAGGGAACATATGTGGAGCAGTCATAAGTTGGATGACATGCTGATGGAGTGATTCTCATAGACCTGCCTTTCTTTGTCACGCAATCCTGGGCGATGTAGTTAAGGACCTAAACATAGCTCACTTTTGAAAGGCTCTGCCATTCATATCCCCAGCCAGTTCTGGGGGAAATTAAAGAGCAGAGCTTCAACTCAATAGACAAATGGCTCAGAGGTCTTTCAAATAAAAGAACCTTCTCTTTCCAAAAGGCACTGAACAGATTTTTTCAATTAAACCTTTTGTGACATCTTTTGCCACTTATGGGGCTTACTACATAATACAAATAGCTATATATTAATTCTCACTACAGGAATATATTTCTATCCCACACGCTGGTCATAATATTCCTTATTTCAGGGCTCTGTAGTTTGTTCTGATTGTACATGGATCCCAGAATACTAGGCGCCTTGGAAATACCTGTGCTAAAGAGATGAAGGACAGCATGAAATAAGACGCATTTCTCTTATATGTTTGCCCTGTAGCCTGCTCACTAATCCATCTCTACCAGGCGTACTTTTAGCATTCAAAAATCTCTGAGCTTCTTTCTGAAAGTTGCCCCGTTTGTAAATAAAAAAGAACTTGTTACAAAAATGCCTGTCTTCTTCACAGACATGGACTTTCCTCCCAGTTACACTGATCCCCGAACTGGGACTGACAGATCTGAGTCCAGTATTGATGAGGTCTGAATTCCCACACAAAATCAGATCTAGAGACAAATGTTGTGTCCACTGGAGATATGTCGTTCCAATGCTTCCCAGTGACAGCTGGCATTTGTTTCTACCTCTGGCAGATTGTGAGATATTGGATCATCAAAATCATTAATGGGAGAGCTTAACAGATCATTTGTAAAGATGTGAAAATGTATTGCTTCATTTTTGTCATTCCCAGGCCAGTCTCTGGTAACTAAGGCTTTACAGGAAAAAGGCTATGCAAAATACCATGACATCAACAAGATGTTTGAAAAGACTAAACATTTCAGGAGTAACTTTTCTCTAAAATGTGGCAGAAACAAGTCAGTGGTGGCATGAAGACTTTACTGGCACTTATACAGGTGACCCGTATAATGTAAACATTTCTGAGTCATGATAAGAATAACCTTGTAATAATACCAACCATTGTGTGTGTATATTTAGTGATAGGCAAGTGAGATATTTCTATATATATAGGGGTGCTTCTTCTCTCACTTCTACTGGTGTAAATCAGGAGTAACTGCTGAAGTCAGCGGAGTTACACCACTGCAAAATATACCATCAGGGTTACCAACACCTTGGGAATGGATGTTGTTTGTAACTCTGATGTGCTGGTGACTCTGATATGGTTTTTTCAAAAGTTTACCCCTGAACATTGACTTAATACAGCTTTGACACATTACTATGCAGAAGAAAAATGCTGCTTTCCCTTTATTTGTTCAGTAGTTTACATTTAACACAGCACTGTGCTGTATTTGCTCCGCCCTCCCCCCCGTTGCTACCTGATTGCATTCTTCCGGTTCCAAATGAGGCGTGTGGTTAACCAGGCAGTTCGTACCGCTGATGTTCATAACTCTGAAGTTGTACTGTAGTAAAATATAAGCCCTTAAATATTTCCTAGTATGTGAATTTGAATTTTCACGAGCTTCATTTCATATTTTCCATGCTTGACCTATGAAAGGGCCAGAGGAGTGCAGCCCTTTCCAGGTTTTAATTCGATAGTCTCCAGAGTGTCTCGCATTGCTGATGTATCACTCAGCATTAACCATAGCATCGGATTCTAGCCTGCATTCAGAGAGAAGGCATCTGTGCCAAACTGAATGCCCTGATTGCACTTTAAAAATAATAATTCTGAAAAAGAATTGAATTCACCTTCTTGTAATTGACAAAAATCCTTAAGGTCTTTGGCATGACACTAATAGGATATTAGCATATATAATCGTTGGAGCATAGGTACAGTTTTCTGAGGGGACGATCCTGCAATCTAATCTGTGCAGGGAGACCCCTGCGCCCATGTGGATCACATGACAGGATTCTGGCCCTACACTGCAAGCTGTTAGAAGCAGGGACTGTGTCTACCTGCATGCATGTGTAATCCACTGCTCAGTGTGTTGGAGGACCCACATTGCGCTGATCTACAGAGGATGTGAGTTGTTAACTCCACAAGCTGTAGAAACTTGGCTCTTTAGCTCATGTTGTAGTAACTTATGCCTTTCAGCTCTGCAGGTCTGCCGTTCAATCCCCAATGGTATGTCAGCTGAGATACTGGCTATCACACATGGTTTGCACCTAGCACTGTGGGGGTACCACCACACTATAAATAATAATTCAAGATCTGTGAGTACTTCCATTCTTACCCCTTTTTCAGTCACTTTCCAACTTCCGACCCTTTCACCGATCAGAACGAAACTCTCAGGGTCTGGCTTCTTCCTGAAGGTTATTTAAGTTTGAGTAAAATACTTCCCTGTTTAAAAAAAAAACAACCTTGCAACTTTTTTGAACAGCTCAGTGCCAAAGTAACTAGGATGCTTGGCAACTGGATAAAGTTGAATTTGGCATGGAAATAGCCTTAACTGAAAAGAAATTCACTGAGTGTTCTGGTAAAAAAAAAAAAAAATTGGGTTTGATTTGATTAAGTTATGAGGGCTTGAAAATTCCCCTCTGTGCAGAAGTAGTAGTCAGGGTCTGATTGTTTTAAAAGAATTGAAACAATTTTTTTTTCAACCAGCATTCTAGGTGACAAAACACCTCTGGCTACAGTTAATGTGATGTGCGTACCCTTAACTGCAACGTCCTTGCTTTTCAGGGGTTTGTTCTGCACGCTTACGCTC
This sequence comes from Emydura macquarii macquarii, assembly GCF_026122565.2. Lineage (NCBI taxonomy): Eukaryota > Metazoa > Chordata > Testudines > Chelidae > Emydura > Emydura macquarii. The sequence continues at coordinate 1,397,978 of NW_027132084.1, read as the reverse complement.
TTGTAAGACAGCATTTTCTATTAGAGATGTTAATAAACTGAGTATGTGTGAAAAATGCTGAATTGACACTCCTGAATACTGAAATTCTCTAGCCACAGAACGGACGCTAGGCTTGATAAAGGCAACTTTCCCCCATTCTGCCCCAGCCAGAGTGCTTCATCTTTGATCTGATGGGGGCCATTCTAGGGGTAATTATGGTCAGTCAGGGACAGATTTTAAAAGAGATTTTAGGCACCTAAAGATGCAGCCTGGCAAGATTTTTTGGAAGCATCTGGGTGCCAAACCTCCCTTGGTTTCAATAGGAGTTAAGCAATTTTGTAAATCCCACTGTCTATCTGCATCTCTAGGTGCCTAAGTGAGAGTTCTGTGGCACCTTAAAGACGAACACATTTATTTGGGCCTGAGCTTTCGTGGGCAGAAACCCACTTCGGCTGAGGAATGATTCATGCCTGTGACGAAGCAGGTTTTGCATCTGACAAAGTGGGTTTCTGCCCGTGAAAGCTTATGCCCAAATACATTTGTTCGTCTTTAAGATGCCGTAGACCTTTTGTTGTTTTGCTGAAAACAGACTAAAATGGCTACCCCTCTGGAACTCACCTAGGTGCCTAAATACCTTTGGCCACTCTGGTGCATTCAGACCTTAGTTTCTGCTGAGAATGCCAATGAGGGTGCCAATTAGTGATGGTTCTTTTAAGATGGGGTCACTAGTTCCCTAGAGAAACCAGCACATTCCACAAAGCCTGTGATTAGATGGTAAGGAGCTCCCCCCTTTCTTCCCCCCCAACTTGTTTAGCTAATTTCCTTTCTTTGTAACACTTGAGTGCTGCCTGAGGCCGGGATATTCTGCTGGCAGTATGTAGCATAATCATCCCCTCCAAGCTGCCTGAGATACATATGGCATAAAAGCTGCTGCTCCCAGGGCAAAGCCATCCTCTGTGCAAAAAATACCATATTTGGCCACTTTGAGCCATAGTTGAGCAAGAACTTGCCAGCACACGCGGCTCAGGCAATTTAAATCGAAAGAGAGCGGGTTTAACCCTTCGTTTATAAATAAAATGATAAATCACCAGAGGAAATTTAAACACGGGGAGGCTGAAAAACTAAACACACTCTGAAGCCATTCCCAGAAAGCTGGGTAACATTGTAAGGCAGGCAGTGGGCGGGGGTGGAAATTCGCCCAGCGGTTCGAATTCAGGACTGTAAAATGGGGAAAAGCCAAAGCATGGACTTTGACTGTTTATTTGAATTGCACTCTGGCTTGTTTGTTAATGTTCTTTTCAGTCTTGGCTTTTGCACCGTATGGCCCTCTTCTTCCCTCCCTCTGTGCCGCCCTGCTGACATCCTGTCTGGATGTGCTGCTAAATAACCCTTTACCAGTGCAGGTGCTGCTACAAGGGTTAATTCCCCCTATCTCCTGTCTTCTGCATCCTACTTCGCATCAGAGACCCTGATCTAAAGGCCAAGGTAGTCAGTGAAAAGATTGCCCTGGACTTTGCTAGGCGTTGGATCGGGCCCCTGAAGTGGAGGCTGAAGTTGGCGTTTGCTTCTGAAACAAAACTAAAAATGCAACGAATTAAAACCTGGTGGTCGACTCTGCCCTGCTGGGAGCAGCCCAACAGTCCCTGTGCTGAGCGATCCATGAGAAATAAGCAAACATAGTGCCAAGAATCAAGACAACTGGGAAAGAGATTTTAGGGTCCGGTCCAGCAAAGCATCCATCCGTTTCCTATCTGGCACAAATCCTGATGGAATCAGCCCACGTCATGGGGCAATGAAAAAGAATTGCAAAAAGAGTCACTCCTCTGTCACTGAATGAGGAACTTTATCCGAATAAGAAAAACAATATCAACCCTCACCCTTCTTTTTCTCCCTTTCTCAACCCCTCTCTCGCTGAGCTGCCTGCTACAGATTTAAAGAAACAGTACTCAGAGCCTCACAATCTGAAGTGCTGAATCTGGCCTTTGATAATGAGCTATGATGTAGTGGTGTAGATAACTGAACAGTTAGGCAGCTGTCAGATGTTAGATGATTATTAGGTCTGCACAAATGGATAGGAATTTTTGGGAGAAGAAGCTTTTTCATGATGTTTTGGTGCTTCCCCTATGTTGTCACCATCATACACAAATTAAAAGAATGGGATAAAAAGAGAAATAGACCTGAGCAGCAAAGTTCTGACACAGCTCCAAGCCTTCCCAACGTTTCAGGGGGGATTGTGTCAGAGAGGTAATATGGGCCAGTGAACCGGATGCCGGATTTGGAATAAGGAGACATTGGGAAATCTTGGTTCTGCCACTGACTTTCTCTTTAACCTTCAGCAAGTCACTTTAGGCCAGATTTTTAAAGGTATTTAAAAGGCAATGCCTAACTGATTTAGGCGCTTAAGTCTCATTTTCAAAAGGGATGTAGGCACTTAGGAGCCAAAACCATTGGCAATCAAGGGAATTTAGTCTCCTAGGTGCTAAGTCACTTGTGAAACATTAGACTTCGGCTCCTAAATCATGTTTCTGATTCTGTCTGGGCAGCGAGATAAACATGCTTGTTGTATAATTTAGAAAAGAATAAACCTTTTTGCACTGGGGAACTGTAGCTTGGGTCCAAATCTGAACCACCTCAAAGTCCCTGGAGTTTCAGATCCAATAGCCTACGTGATGCTCATCTCTCGTTAATACTGTTATTCACTGAGTGGCAACAGTGTGCTTGGCGGAGTTCAAAATATAAAAAGACATGGACTCTGCCACAAGGAGATCAGCACCTAAATCAGACACAAACAAAATAATTTGGATCTATGTAATTCATTGGCTGCCCCACTGGAGTTCAGTGCAGGGTTGAGTGCTTTGGTCAGCGTTGAAAAACTGAAGCCGTTCTGGCTTCCATGCCTGCTAGAAATGCCCTGAGAAATGCAGCTGAATAAACTAACTGTGCAAGAGTCAGGACGTGTTTGTACTTATCCACAAGCATCTTTAGGGTCACAGGTGCACATTGGCCAGCGTTTGTACAGGTTTCAGGTTGCTATCACCTAACTATAAATGTGGTTGATGGCTACCATGAACTAAACACATGGGCCCAAGCCCTATAATTTTGACCTGCACCTGGATTTTGAATAGTTCAGTGTCTGGTGTTCAGATGTTTTGGGAGGGAAATGGGTGGGGCAGTTGTTTGGTTAAATGGAAAGATAGAACAAATGGCCATTTGATTTTAAATATTCCCCCAAATTCAAGGATATTTGGAGCCAGTATTTTAATCTGGATCCACCTCCAAATAGTAGATGACAGGCAAGGAAAAAATCTGATCACATGACCAAGGGCTGCTAACAATTCAGAGTTGGTTGTCCAGATTCCCAGACTCTGCTCTCACTGCCTGAAGTAAATTACAGTGAAATAGTTTGGGAGCTGTGATTGTCTAAAAGTGTCTCTCTCTCCAGCATTCTGCTCTCTCTGATTTGGAACACTGTCAGTGTTCCTCATTTTTATTCTCGTTTGTATTGTATCTCAGTGTTTCTCAACCCTTTAAGTAGCAAGTACCCCCTAACTTCTGAAAATTTTAATAAGTACCCCAACACGCAATTTTCCACTCTGAGAAATACACAAATACTGCTGGACGACTGTATTTCTCGTAAAGCAGGAGAGTTCTGAGTTCTGCAGTGCTGTGTGGCTGTGGCAGATCACAAAACCCCCTGCAGTTTCTCCCCTCCTTCCTCCTCCCTTTCCTCCATATCGGAGCAAAGGTCAACGCCAGTCAATCACTATGGCCTGATGGCAGGGTCAGGTGGTGTTCTCCTCACACAGGCGGGAACTTGTGAGGTCTGAGCAGGCACTAGCAGCCCACCAGAGTGGATAGCAGCGCTCCCCATGGCCATCGCTAGGGGGGTGTGGGCCTGGGGCAAATCACACTGTGTGGGCCCCGCTTAAGATTTTTATACTGGTGAAATCTGGGGCTGTCATAGTTCTCAATTTCACAGTTCAGCTAGAGCCGTGAAATCGACAAGTAAGCCACAGGGCAGAGCCCGGCTCCAGGACTGGGCAAGCTGCTGGGCTCTCCGCTTGGCTTTCTGGGCACTGGGCTTTGAACCGGGGAGGGGAGCTGCCACCTGGGCAAATTGCAGGTGGCTGCCACCTGCTCCGAGCTGGGGTGGAGGAGGCTTCCGCGCACGCTGGGACCCGGGGATGTGGGCAGGCGGCAGGCAGCTGCTGCCCATCTTCAAGCCAGGGCACGGGAGGCTGTCTCTCGGCTCAGAGCCGGGGCGCGGGTGGCAGCCATCCAGCTGTGAGCCCAGCTCAGAGGCTGCTGGAGGCTGTCGCCAGGCTCCTACCTGGAGCTGGGATGGGGTGAGACGCGAGCAGCTGCCACCCAAGCCTGGCGTTTCAAGAAGCCAGCGGCTGCTGCCCAGCTGCCCAGGACTGGGGCGGCTGCCATCTACCTCCCAGCCTGGAGGTGGGACCGGGTGGGAAGCCGGTGACTGCCGCTTACCTCCCCCAGGGGCCAGCAGCTGCTGCCTGCCTCCCAGCTGGGACCGGGCAGGAAGCGGGTGGCTCCCACCTGGCTTATCCAGAAGTTGGCGTCTGCCGCCCGCCTCCCTTCACTGGGTTTTTTGCCGTGTGCCCCCTGCCTGTGTCTTGCGTACCCCCAGGGGTACGCGTACCACAGGTTGAGAAACTATGTTGTATCTGACTCTTACTTGGGACCTGGACCAACACCAGTGGAGTGTTTCTTTGACATTCATGGTCTTTGGATAAAGCCTTTGTTCTCATATGTTTAGTTGTGTCCTTACTTTAATATGAATAAAAATGCCATTGCCACCACCAGTCTGAGCTTGTGAATTGGAAGTGAGACTGTGTCCTCCTGTATTTCCCACTCAAATGGAAACTCTGCTATGTACGCTGGGCAGAACTGCATTTTTATATATATATATATCATTTCAACAGATAATATATAGATGTTCATTTGTAAGCATTGGTTTTTTAAAGATTTTTATTGATTTAAATTTTTACAGAGGCAGGAAACTACGGGGGCAGGGGGGCAGACCAGGGAGCAAACTCTTGGATGTCCTTAGCGGGGCGGGGGGCAGAGAAAGGGAATTCTGTTTCATGGAGCATTTTGATAGTTCAGAGTTGGATTTGTTGAGATTTGGAACAAAAAAGCCAACGATTTTGAAATTCTCCATGACAGACAATGGAGCCTGGGGGACTGCCCCCGAACTGTGAACCTTGAGACCCCTGGAATGCCCAGCTCCAGGGCCATGCACCTGGTGGGCTATCTTAGATCCACAGACCCTGGAACCCCTGGCTCAGAGGCCATCTGCTCGGTGGGCTACCCCAGAGCCAAAACCCTGTGAGCCCTGGGACCATCCACCTGCTGCGCTGACCCAGATCTGCAGACCCTGGAAGCTTTGCGCTGCCCAGCTCAGGGGCCATCCACCTGGTAGGCTGACCCAGAGCCATAGACCCTGGGATCCCTGATTCCACTGCCATCTGTGGCTATAGAGTAACCCACCAGGCAGACGCTGGAAGAAGCTCTGGAATTCTAGGCTGTCCCAGAACCACAATCCAGGAAGTTTGGGAGCCAGTTCTCCCAGGACTTCCAGCTTCCCAGCTCCCGATCAGACCAGCTGTGAGCTCTGCTCTATGGCAGCCCACCAGGTGAGCTGCAGAAAAGCAACGAACTGGGGAACCAAGGTTCCCAGCTCCCCACCAACCCACCAGATAGGCTGCCAAAAAGCCAGGAGCCTGGGATCCCCTCTGCAAAGCATTTCCATTGCAGCTAATCAGCATTCCCAGATGGATACTCGTTCCGCTGGCGAATTTCCAACCCGCGCTGCCTGTCAGGTTGCATTTTGCAGGGCTAACTATTAATAGGAGCTTCTTGAGGGCAAAGCGACGCTCATCCTGTTTCCATGCATGTCTCAGGAGCAGCAGAGCAGTTGAGCACACGTAGAGTCCCTTCAAATGCTCCTACACCCACTTAGAAGAGCACCGCCCTTCCTAGAAACCTTCCTATGCTTTCTGCAGGCTACCCAGGACGTTTCCCCTTCTCCAACAGGAACCCCAGGGGTATTTAGTGCTCTGTGAATTCTGGAAAATGTGTTTACAGCTAAGTTTCTTGTATTACTAAGTTTACTCTTTGATCTCGTATGCTTTCAGCTCACATGCCAGAGCTTCCAGTATTATCCTCTGCTGATTCAGGCTGGTGCTCGGGGGGGTTTTAACCGCCAGGTCCCAACAGGCTGGTCTGAGGTATTCCAGATGTTTTTCAAGCCATTTATTTCCATCGGCCAAGTCTCCGTGTGCATAGTTTTTATGTCAATATGTTTAAACTAGTGGGTAAGTCGGGAATGATTTGCAAATTAAACCGTTGGGCCCTGGCAGCAGCAGCAGCTCGGTTTGAAATCGCCAGGCTGATGCTGCGAAGTCGGCAGGGCTCTAGAAGCTGCTCCGCAGCCTGCTGGGTCATGGCTGGGACATGGAGCCGTTCCTTGCTTTTAGGGCGAAGATAACGGCCTGCGAACGATCGGACGGTAACTCTGGCACCCAGATCCGCTATCGCCCCACCTGAGGCACAGATCAGAGCGCTAGCAGACATATGCCGAGTGACCGCTCCCAGCCCAGCTCCCACGGCATTACTGGTGTGGCTGACGTCAGCTTGGCCCACTGCCCTCGCTTGTGGCTGGCAGCTCACCTCTATTGCTCTGCTCAGGCCCTTCTCCTCCTACCACCAGCAAAGCTCACTTCTCTGCTCCTGCTCAACCCTGAGATGACCCGACCCCAGGACAGGACAGAGCTTTACGCAGACACAGTGACCCTGCCCCCATGGCTCTGTGCTGTGGAACCATCACTGCTCCGTGGCCTCAAACTCCCCCACCACCACCACCACCACCATTTGGAGTGGTGATGGAAGGAAGTGAGGCAGGGGCAGCGGCAGTGATCTGGGGTCCTTTCTCATGGCTGGCTGGGCTGGGCATGCTGCACTTTTCTCCTCCTGCCACACACAATCCTCCCTGGGGGCAGTGTTGGCAGAGCCCCTGCTACTTCCAGGTGTAGTGAGCGGCCCACTGAGATCCATGGAAGAGTTCACACCTCTCCGAGCAACAGTCACAGGCTCTTTGTACACTCAGGAAGATGTTGCTATCACTTCCAGGTGTAGTTAAAACCCCATTGAAATTCACAGGACAGTTTACACCTTTCAGAGCAAGTGTTGCAGGCTCTTTGCACACTCAGGCAGATGCTGCTGTCTTGGTTATGCCCACGTCATGTTTTCAATCTTTTCTTCACAACCTTGAGGGCTAGAAGCTTACACCAGGCCTGGCGTGACCCAGACTGCCCCAAGGCCCACCTGCTGTGCTTGGCTGGTACTTTTAATGACTCGTTATTATTTCTTTATGTATCTGTATAGTAATAGTGCTAGGTGCCCCTGTCATTGACCACATTGTCTTAGTCTCTGGACAAAGACAGAACAAACGGACTCCCTGCTCAAAAGAACTTATGCAATCCAAGCATGAGACAAGAGACATGAGGTGGATACAGACAGACGGATAGTGGGAGCACAAGGAAACCATCAGACGCTACCGCTCAGCTTGACAGGCGGTGCTGTCAGCACACCAGCTGCCTAATTCTTGCCCAGATAGCATTGCTACACATCCCAAGCTTCTGAGCAATAGGTTTTTCCCCAGCCTGCTAGGTGAAGGTTTTTAACTGAGAATGAATAGTTTGGAGAGCAGCTTTCCACCATGTTCAGCTCGTCTCTGTGCCCTGTGGCATCAATCACACCACCCGGCTGCAAGGAACGCACTCAGCCTGTTCTGCTCTGCCAACCACTTACCCTCTGTTCACCCTTCCAGCAATAAGTGAAGCAATCGATCTGTGTCTTTTCTGCTTAAAACCTGAACAGGTGTGTGCGTGCCGAGAGGTGTGTCTGCACTTGGAGCAGGGGGTGTGATTGCACTAGCTCTCAGGCTGCTAGAAACAGAACGTAGCCACAGCGGCACGAGTAGCAGGAGGGGCTCGTTGCCCCGAGTACATGCCTAGGGTCTTTGACAGGCACGTATTTGGGTTGGCCAGCTATACCCCCCAGATCCGAGTGTAGACATGCCCAAAGTTAGTTTTGCATATTGCTGTATCTCTTGTCCAGCCTCAGATTTTTCCCTTCCTGATGTTTGTTATCCCATCTTGTTGGGTCGTATCTAAAAGATGGAGTGTAAATTCTTCAGGGCCGGGGCTGCGTCTTGCAGTGCCTTCTCTGAAGCCCCTGCCACGCTTTTAGCTACTATAAAAGGATAGTGGTAACAGAAACTGGTTTTCCCCTGGAAGTTGCCGGTAACGTGCTCACTCAGCATGACCCTGCTGAGCTTGTGAGAAGGCATGTGATCACAGACCGAAAGGGTCTGGCTGCAGGCCACTGGGGAAATTCAGTTATTCATAGATTCCCAAGCCAGAAGGGACCATTGCAATCATCCAGTCTGACCTCCTGTATGGCACAGGCTACAGGATTTCCCCCAAATCGTTCCTAGAAACACACCCAGTTCCTAGAAACACACCCAGAAACAAAAAGTTCCTAGAAACTCGATTTTAAAATGGCCAGTGATGGAGAATTCACCAGAACCCTTGGTAAATGCCTTCAAACTGCCTCGTAATGAGACTACAGTGTTTTGTGCTGTGAACCCCGGAACACGCCTGTAAATGTCTCTTTGCTGTTGCTTCCTTCCTCCAGGTCCCCAGAGCACCGAGGATGCACGCCTCCTCCACCCAAGTACTGGCCCTTAACCCTGTCAACGCCACTAGTCCACCCAACTCTAGCAGCCCAGATGAGGACAACTTGCTCTACAAGTTCATCCATATGGATCAAGAACTGTACCAAGACTTTTACAGCCTGTGGATAGCCCTGATGGTGGTCAACGCCATCATTTTCCTGGTGGGCGTTGTGCTGAACAGCTTAGCTCTCTACGTGTTCTGCTTCCGCACCAAGACGAAAACCACCTCTGTCATCTACACCATTAACCTGATCGTTACTGACCTACTGGTGGGCTTCTCCTTGCCCACCCGAATCATCATGTACTACACCGCAGGGGACTGTCTGAAATGCTCCTTTGTTCACATCTTTGGCTACTTCGTCAACATGTACTGCAGCATTCTCTTCTTGACATGCATCTGCATCGACCGGTACCTGGCCATCGTGCAGGTGGAAGCTTCACGCAAGTGGAGAAACCCCAGCTGTGCCAAGGGCATCTGTGTCTTCATCTGGGTCTTTGCAACTGTGGTGACCTTCTCCATCCTGACCATGGCGATAACCTTCGCTCCCTGCTGCCTCGCCAAGATCTTTGCCCTGATGGTCTGCGAGTATTTCTTCCCGCTCATCATCATCACCTTCTTCACCACAAGGATCATGTGTGCACTCTCCAAGCCCAGCCTCATGCACCAGAGCCGGGAGAGGCGAATGAGGGCCGTTCAGCTCCTCATCACCGTCCTCATCATCTTCATGATCTGCTTCACCCCTTTCCATGTGCGCCAGGTGGCCATTTCCATCAACCCAGACGTGCCCCGTGACATCAGCTTAATTGTCTACCACGTGACCGTGACTCTGAGTAGCCTCAACAGCTGCATGGACCCCATCGTCTACTGCTTTGTCACCAACAACTTCCAGTCAACCATGAAAAATATCTTCAGGAAGTCAGAGCCTGAGCAAACAAGTGGGGACATCATTAGCATGAACAAGAGTTCCAAGTGCTCAGGAACAAATGCAATTATTGCCTTCTCAAACACAATAGCCAGCCCTTTGAGCTTACCTTCACCAAACAATACACAGATCTAACCAGCCCCTAGAGGGGCAGGCTACAGTGAGTCAGTGAGGAATATGGCTAGGCTGTCTGGTACTATCGCCCTTGACCTCTTGTTTTCTAATATGAACTTTGGAACGACTGTGTCAGAATTAATTCCTCAAACACGTTATGCTCTGTCTGGAAAGAGGGACTCTCAGTGCCGTTAGTACCAATACAAAAGAAAGTCCATTCACTACAGGAATGCTCTGCTTGCATTTTAATACAGATGTTTTACTAGCAGCAATCCATTACTGGTGTGGTCTTCCTTCACTGTGTCACACTGTAATGTGACACTAAGCTACCAAGCTGTAGGAAGGCTTAGAAGGTCATAAACACTCTTCTTGTCTGTGAAAGCCTCCCAGCCTTGGATTGTGCTTAAGAATATTGTGGAGTAACAGGGATGCTGCTTAGCTTCCAACATTGCTAGAGACAGCAAAGATTTAAGACACTGAGCAGGCTTGTTGGTTTCAGGTGACTGAACTGAAGCGGGACAAAACAAATCTAGCCCACTCGTCCCTAGCAGCTATTCAGATGTTTCTGAAACACATCTGAACTTCCTCAGAGAAGACACTTGAAAGCAAAACAGTATTTCTCCCCCACCCCCGATATTCCAGCGATAGGGAGAGGATTTGTATGACTTTATATAATATATAAACATACAAGGATTTTTATTGTTTGGTTGTTTTTAATGTGTTCAGCTTATTTCATTGGATCACCAGTTTTCTTATTTTTCAGACAGGTGTGGAAAGAAGTTGTCCAAATGTATGTGATTTCTTGGAAACTCTGGTTTCCCCACATTTGCTCCCTCTTTCAGCAAATCAGTGATGAAAAGCAGAACTGAAATGTGAAGATGTGTCAGCCTTGTTTGAGTTTACTTTATGATGCAGCACTAAATAAGGGTTTGCTGTACCAATGGTCCAACTAATCTGTATCCTGCTTTTCCTTTAAGGCTTCAGAGGAAAGGGGGGGAAAAAACCCATAACAAACCCCACAACCCCATAAACCATCTAGGTTGAACTCCATCTCAGGGCAGAGCCCTAGGCATGATTTAAAACCTATGCTTAGGATTTAAATAATGTTGAGGACCCTCTGCACGGGGATGAACTTCACCTCTTTAGAATTCTGTCATGCTGATCCTGGGAAGGGACAAATTCCTTCCTGATCTCCTGCAGCAATCAATTGACACCCGGGAGCAGGCAGGTAGGTTTACACCCTTCTTGGAGCATGAATGACCTTTTCCATTGTGCAATATCATCAAACGAGTCGACGCGTTGTAAAAATCCCTCCGCAATGTTTCACTTACAACATTAGCCCAAATGACCGTCCTGATTTCACAGTGCTATTATCAACACTTGGAAGCCGGATGGCTGCCGTCTAGTTTGTATTCTGTATTGCAACATTAAAAAAGCATAAGCATGAAAAAATATCCCACAGAAACAGCAAGACCTGCAGCATGGAGGAAAACGACCCTTGCTGTGATTGTCCTCCTAGTGGAAATGCCACTTGAAATATTTTCTGCTGGTTCCAGCTGGCTAACTGGGTTTGAAGAACAGAGCAATGGATCTATTGGTTACTGGGACCAATGGTCCTCCAATTTAAACCAGTGGAAACCAATTGAGACCAGTTAAAGGATTCCAGTGGAATCTACTGGCATTTCCACTGACAAGCTCTGAGCCCAAGAGCCAGAAAAGGTGAGATGTGTGTCAAAATTTACAAATTAGGGTGAAATCCTGCTCTTGCTACAGGGAGCCCAGCGAAGGAACGGGGCAGTTGAGTGGTGCATGGAGCTGGCAAACTTTGTGCTGCTTTATGCATCCCCTGGGGAGAAGTCAGGGATTTCCCACTCCTGCCCATCACTCCAATAGCCTCCCCCACCTTCTACCCTCTCCAGCCCCGTGTCACACTGTGTGCTCCCCACACACTCCTCCCCTCACCCAGCTGCCACTGCCACCTCCTCCCGGGGCGCAGCAGAGCATGGCAGGGAAGCTGCCTCGCTGCAGGAAACCTACACCACAGCAATCCCTACAGCTGCAAGGAGGAACTGCAACTTTCCGCCGGGGGGATGAATGCCGGAGCTCTCTGCTGGGTTGGATGAAGGTGTGCGCTGGCTGCCAGATGCGTGCATGCCCTACTAGAGGTGTGATATTTGGCAGCCCTGGGGGCTGTCCATTCAATTGTTCCAGAGCACTCCTGCTGGCATGGGACAGGGCGGGCACAGAGCTGTGCACACTGCCACTCCTGTCCAAAGGACCATTGTGTCAACCTGTGCTAACACACACTGCAATCTACAGACCCCGGGCTAGGCAGCTGCGGAAACCTAACCACGCCCCCAAACTGGCAGACTACACCCCATTGGGGAGTGGAAAACCACCAGCCAGGCCCCACCCTTAAAAGGTTCTTCAGCATTAGGTGGGGCCTCCTCCCCCGCTGTTACACTGATGCTCTAGGGATGCAGGACCACCTACACCAACTCCACAATGCACGTGCACAACACAGATCTTGCTCTTCGGCATCTAATCCTCTGCTTGAACAAGATGCCCACGTGCAAACAGAAAATGGTGCCCGAGGAAAGCATGCACATGAAAAGTGGGTAATTGTGCACGTTCAGCTCTCATACGCAAACAGTGCCCATGCAAGCGGTGGCTTGGACTGAGGTAAACACCTCTTTTGTACATGCAAAATGTGTGTATTTCTTCTGTCAGGCTGGCCTGGACTTTATTTCCTGCATCATGGTTTGGCCTCTTCCAACATTCCTTCCAGTGCACATATTTTGCAGACGTCTATGTTTGAAAATGTAGGGCTGGCTCCTTCAAGCCTTCTGCACGCAATTCTTCTGGTGAAGTCGCTGGGAGCTATGCACGTGGACAGCTTACTGGGTCAGGATCTAAGCCCGCAAGGTACAAATAATATTAGTCGGAATGTCGGGAAATTCCGCATAACCAAGCCTTGAATTTTAAAGCATAAGAAATTCTCTAAAGGTCATTAAAAGCTCAACAGAAAGAGCGTTGTGAAAAGGCCATGCATTTCAGTGTGGCTGTAGTGTCCATTTTTCTTTGGTTCCTGGGTTGTTGTTTTTTTTGAATGTCTCTAGAATCTCTTAAAGCCAAATACTGTCGGTGAAATCTCCTCCTCCTCTGGTTGTTGATGGCTAACAAAGAGGATCTCTGCAAAATGTCATGTGTATTTATATCTGATGTAAACAATTTCTATTGCAAGAAGCTCTGTGTTAAGTGTAACGGTAGCCGCTAGTCAGTGGGTGTTGACTTCTGCCGTGTGGCAGAGGTGTATAGCCTTCTGTAACCTCGACATATGTCAGGTGACGCAGGTCAGGAAATAAAGTTGTCTTTTACAACCATGCCTGTGCGTGCCAGCTTTATTGCATGAAGGACATTCGCAATTTCAAAGTGGAGTTGTCCTTATTGCTGTAGTAATAATGGGGGAGCACTGGGCATGGACCAGGACGCCACATTTATAGATACATGTTTCGATTTGGGGAGCTGCAGATTTACAGCATTTAGGAATGAGCAGAGTTTAACTTGATTGCAAACACACTCGAACTGACAGAGTTAAAATGCTTCAGTTGAATGCCAGCGGGACACCCCCGGCATGAGAACCCTTGACTCCAAACACCAGTTCCCCCAACACACCACTTTCCTTTCAGATGTTTAACAAGCTCCATGTGTGCGTTTAAATCCTGCCCATTCAAAGAGGAAATGGAACAATGGTCCATTCCCTGTAGTCAAAGCATATTTCTTCCTTCCTGTTTATTTCTTTGGCCTCTACCGTCCCTCAGATGTGTGAGGAGTTTATGCACATAAGTCCCATTAGCACATAAAGGCAGATCTGGGTCTGATTTTCAGATGGGATGGACTTCAATGGGAATGGGGGGCACTCATATATACCCTCTCTACTGGAGCATGCACTAATATATTATTAGTAGCATCATTTGCATATTATGGTAGTGCCCCGAGGCTTCGCTCAGGATCACTTCGCTGGGCTCTGTACAGAGAGGTGGACACAGTCCTGGGCATGATGAGCTCACAATCAAAGATGAGAAGGGTGCTCAGTTGCACTACTAAATATTGACCTGCCCATCATATGCTAGCCGGTTTCTTTAGGCTTTCCTTTAGGTGTCATGGCAGCAATGAATCTGGAGAAGGCATTTGAAGGAGGGGAGAGGAGTGGCTTCAGATAGTCCACTCCATTTATAAGGGGAGATGGGGAAGGAAGCACAGAGGAGGCAGACTAATGGAGGATGGAGACTGGCCTCGCTGGGAGAGCAGAGGGGAGAGTTTCAGTGCAATAAGAGATGAGGGCAGACAATGAGAGTGGGGCAGAGCTGTGAGGGCCATGACGGAGACGACAAGACATCTGCAGTGGAAAGGGGCAATGTAGCAAAAGGAGCAGTGACTGGGGAAGGAGGAAAGGTGTCAGGGAAGAACTCATCAGGGAGCAGCTCGTTTCCCCCATTTGTGGGTGTGGGCCCTGAAACCAGAGCTCTAGGAGAAGAGTAGGTGACATAGACCGAGAAGACTCGTTCTAGAGCGGAAAAACCCAGGAAGCAGATCATGGGAAGTCTGCCTGGGCTGCTCTGGGGAGGGAAAGGCAAGGCTGACACTCAGTGCATGATGGGAAGAGGCTGGGCCTTTTAAATGCAGACTCCACACCCTCTCAGGCATTTGACTGATAATGCCCGTGGAAAGCAGAGCCACTGTGAGAGCACGTAGGGGCGTGGAGAGACCCAACGACAGAGACAACCTTTGGACTTAAACTGCTGCTTTGATGAGGACCTTGTTGACGGGGCATCCTGATGTGCGGTGGGGCTCCAGAGGAAGAATTAAAAGTGGGGTGCAGTAGGGTGGGGCGAATGTAACGAGGCTCAGAAAGATGGGTGTGGAAGATGACCTTAGCAGCTGCATTTGGTATGGGCAGAGAGGGCATCAGGCAGGCTGGAGAGGAAGAGGTTGCAATAACCAAGATGTGTAAGGAATGCGTGTGCGTTCAACACCACATACAATTACTAGATAAGTAAGACCAATTCCTATGGAGCCAGGGTGAGGACCCCGCTCTTGCAGTTCCAGTTATAAAGACCCAGCCATGCCAACTCTTGGGATTTTATCAAGACTCTGAGGCTGTTTGGTGCTTTTCAGTAAATCCCCAGCTCCTAAAGTTACTTAAATATGGGAGAATCGCAGCTTTTTGGAAGTTTTTTTTTAAATGTACGTTGTAACTCTGGTGGTTGCAGAGAAAAGCTTCAAAATATGACCCCAGTGTGAACTAAAGGCTCACGCTGTGTCTACACTTCAACCGCTACAGCTGTGCCACGGTAGCACTCCAGTGTAGACACTCACTACAGTGATCGGAGGGGTTCTCCTTCGGTGTAGTTAAGCACCTCCCTAACAAGGGGTAGCTAATTCTTCCGTCAACCTAGTGCTGTCTACACCAGGGTTAGGGTCTACACCTCAGCACTGTAGCTGAATTGACCTAACTTTTTAGTGTAGACCTGGCCTCAGAAACCAGAAGGCGAATAAAAAGCATCCATAGCGTATTCTGGTTTTTTTTAATCCGATGATTTTGGGAGGCCTGACTTGTAGTTTTTCAGTGTTTGGAGTTAATAACACTGCAGAGCTTTACCACATGAACCCCAGGAGAGCATCCATAGCTGCTAGTACTAATAGATCATAAGAATGAGCAGACCAATGTTCCATTTAGCCCAGTTGCCTGTCTTTGACAGTGCTGGTACCAGATGCTTCAGAGGGAGTGAACAGAACAGGACACTTTGTTGACTGATCCTCCCCTTGTTTTCTAGTCCCATCTTCTAGTAGTAAGAAGTTTAGGGACATCCATAGCATGGGGTTGCATCTCTGACCATCTTGGCTAACCCCATTGATGGACCTCTCCTACATAAACTTATCTAGCTCTTTTTTTAACCAGTTTATACTTTTGGCCTTCACAACATCCCCTGGCAACAAGTTCCACAGGTTGACTGTGCATTGTACTTCCTCATATTTACTTTAAACCTGCTGTTTATTAATTTCCTTGGGAGACGCCTGGTTCATGTGTTATGTGAAGGGGTAAATAACACTTCCCTATTCACTTTCTCTACAGCATTCATGATTTTATAGACATTCATCATATCCCCTGTTAGTCATCTCTTCTCTAAACTGAACAGTCCCAGCCTTTTTAATCTCTCCTTTTATGGAAACTGTTCCATATCCCTGATCACTTTTGTTGCCCTCCTCTGAGCTTTTCCCAGTTCCAAAATATCTTTTCTTTTCTTTTTTTTTTTGAGATGGGGTGACCAGAACTGCACTCAATATTCAATGTGTGGGCAAGGAGTCCTGCCTCTGCTCAAGCCCACAAACAGCGCAGAGACATTTTGCTGGTCAAACAGTGCAGTTTATTTACAATGTTCGTTTCCACCACTAATACACTACATAGCCTCATCCCTACAGTCCTAGGGTGCCCTCAGCTCCTGAGGGAAGCACAGTCTCTTGCTTTTGGCATCCCTCATTTCCTACGTCCTTCCCGGGCCTTTTGTATCATCTGCCTAACGGTCTAATTAGCCTCTTAGTTCTGCTCAGCTCATCAGTTCGGCAGACCTTTTCTGAACGAGGCCTGCTCTGGAGTAATAAATTGGAGTTGCAGTGATCAGAATGCTGGCTCTGCACACCATTGATTTACATAGTGGCATTATGGTATTTTCTCTCATTTATTATCTATCCCTTTCCTAATGGTTCCCCACATTCTGTTAGCTTTTTTGACTGTCACTGCACATTAAGTGGACGTTTCCAGAGGACTCTCCAAAATAACTCCAAGATCTCTTTCTTGAATAATAACAGCTAATTTAGACCCCAGCATTTCGTATGTGTAGTTGAGATTGTTCTCCAATGTGCATTACTTTGCATTTATCAACATTGAATTCATCTGCCATTTTGTTGCCCAGTATAGCTGGGAGGTGTGGCTTCCCTCAGAGATTGACAGCGAGGGAGGGCCAACCACCCCCTGGTGGGCGAAACCCGGAAGTCCACCCTCTACCAGACTGGAAGCAGAGAGGTGGGACAGGAAGGGGAAGTATAACGGGCGGGCCCTCTAGCTCAATTGCGGGAGAGCAGCTGGAGGAGATGGACACCTCCCCCTGGTGCTAGGACCTGAGCATGACCGCTAACCTGCAGAGCAGGAGTCAGGGCTTCCTACTGACTGGAGCTCCAAGGACATTCCAGAGCTACCCGGGCCCTGCAAGCCAGAGGAACTATCTGACCCCTGCAACCTGGAGGAGCTGCCTGAAGGCCTGCTGGGGCTGCCCCTCGTGTTCTACCCTGAGAAGGTGGACTACGACCTGGACCACAGGTACACGGGCACAGGGGTGGAGGAAGTAGCCCAGGAACAGCCGACCTCAGTCCGGCCTGGGATGACTGCCCCTCGGCCTGTGAAGTCTCAATAGGCTATAGTCAGCTTACTTTGCCTGCCCTGCTCTGCCTGAGGGCCAGGGCCATAGACTGCTCACTCACCCCACCTCAGGGTTGAGGCCCAGGGCTTTGGGATTGCCTAGCTAGGTGGAGGAGGCCTATGAACCACTAATTTTCCCCTCTAGCCAAAGCCTTCCCGCAGGACGTAGCAGCCGAGAGGTGTGGCCTCCCTCAGAGATTGATAGTGAGGGAGGGCCACCACCCCCTGCCCACGCCTGTGATCACCTACACGTGGTGGGGAATGCAGGCGCACCTCGCCCCTTGACGAAGAGGGGGCTGCCCGCGGGTTCGACCCACCCTCAGCTAGTCACAGTGGATCTCAATAAGCTGATGCAGTGGTGGGCCGAAACCTACCAACAACAACCCCACTTCAGCAGCCGCAACAACTGCTACAGACCCTGGGGACACAACAGCAGCAGCTGATCCGGGAACTGGGGGCGCAACAGCAGGAACAACATAGACAGTGCGTCCAGCAGCTGACCGCCCTGCTGCCCAGTCCCAGCGGCCCAGCCGCCAGTGGGCCATGGTCCCAGTTGGCCCCCCAGTGCCGCTTCGCCTCACCAAACTGGGGCCTGAAGACGACCCAGAAGTGTTTCTGATCACCTTCGAACGCGTCAACTTGGCCATGGGCTGGGCCCCAGCGCAGTGGACCACCTTACTGGCCCCCTACTTAATGGGGACTCCCCAGGCAGCCTATCGCACCCTCCCCAACAAGGAGGCCAGCAATTATAGGGCCGTGAAGGTGGCCATCCTAGAAGCCCTGGACCTTAGTCCTGAAACCTTCTGGCGTTGGTTTCGGGGAAGGCGTACCCCCCCGGCACAGTGCCCAGGCATTGAAGGATGCTTGACAGTGCTGCTACAGCCCGAACAATGCTCCGCCATGGACCTAGCCCACCAGATCGTCACCGAACAGTTCCTACATATCCTGCCACCTTGGGGGAGGACCTGGGTCATGCGCCACTACCCCGCCATGCTGAGTGAAGCCATATGCCTCATGGAAGACTTCTTAGCAGCCAAGACCCCAACGTCACTGGGGACCCCTATGGCGATCCGGAATCCTCCAGGCCCCACCGATGGAGTCCCGCCAAGCCTGGCCCGCCCGCCAGGAGCATCCACCACCGGCCTCCTGCCCCACTGACCCCAACAGCCCATGAAGCACCCCTGGGCATGGTTGAGAGAGGAGACAAGCACCGCAGGATTCCTCAGACCATCCCACGAAACCAGAGCCCAGGCTGCCCCTCCTGAGGTTGGGCCCTGTTTCGCCTATGGTCAGCTCAGCCACCTGCAATGGCAATGCCCAGCCATGGACTGCTCATTTGGCCTGGTGTGTACAGGAGAAGGGTGAGCCCGGCAGCACCTGACCACCAAAGTGGCGATCTCTGCGGGGCTGTCCGACCAGCAAGTGGAGGCATTAGTGAACTCTGAATGCGGGCAGGTGCTGGTACACTGGGAGCTTGTACCAATGGGTGGATGGATCCTAGGATGGGTCCACCTCCAATGCTCCATGGGGACATCAGGACATACCCCACCTGTCCTGTCCCGTTGACAATTGAGGGGGTGACCCGGGTGATATCCATGGACCTAGCCATTAGTCTGCCCTACCCTGCTATCCTCATCTGGGATTGGCCAGAGTTCCCACAAGTCCTGTAGGCCATCACTGAGAGCTCCCAACACAGGCAGTCCTTATGGAGCTCACCGGCAGCTCACCCTCCACACAGGAGGACCAGGCAGCCACCGAGGACACCGCACCTGGCCACTCTGATGGAGACGGCCTTCCCCCAGGTATACCAGGGGACTTTTGCCAAGACCAACGGGAAAACCCCACTCTGAGTCGGCCTTACGAGCAGCCCGCCTTCATGGATGGGGTGGCAACTGGCCCACGGGGATCAATCAATGGCCACGCTTCAAACTCAGGAATGACTGCTTGTACCACATCGAACAGAACCCCCAGACAAGGGAACCCTGGTCTCAGTTGGTGGTACTCCAAGCCCATCAATGAGCTGTTCTGAAACTGGCCCATGACATTCTGTCTGCCGGACACCTGGGGCTGGAGAAGACCCTGGCCTGGGTCCTGACTCATTTTAACTGGCCAGGGGTGCAGCAGGAGGTGAAGGATTGCACGTCTTGCCCGGAGTGCCAACTGACGGCTCCCCCTGGAGTGCCAAGAGCCCCCCTGAACCCTCTGGACCCTCTCCCGGTGGTCAGGATGCCCTTTGAGAGGATTGCAATGGACCTGGTGGCCCCCCTCGCCAAGAGCACGGCTGGATTCAGATACATTCTGGTGCTAATGGACTTCGGTCTCAGCTTCATTGTCCGAAGGAACGCCTCGACTGTGGGACTGGGCACGGTCCTCTCTCAGAATCTCGATGGGGAAGAACAACCAGTCCTTTACATCAGCCATAAACTATTCCCGAGGGAACAGAATTACTCAGTGATCGAGAAAGAGGCGCTGGCCGTCAAATGGGCAGTGGAGGCCCCTCGCTATTACTGCCTCGGTGGCCCCTTTGTAGTGGTAACTGGCCACGCACCCCTAAAGTGGCTCCAGCAAATGAAGGACACCAGTGCCTGGCTGATGTACTGGTACCTGACTTTACAACCTTTTGCCTTTACTGTGCAGCATTGGGCAGGTTGGGAGCACGCAAACACGGACGTGCTGTCATGGATGGGGGAAAGGGACTTGACTAGCCCCAGAGAAAGGGAGCTGTGCTTGAGGGGGTTGGGGGTGTAGTTGGGAGATGTGGCCTCCCTCAGAGATTTACAGTGAGGGAGGGCCAACCACCCCCTAGTGGGCAAAACCCGGAAGTCCAGCCCTCTTACCCTCCCCCACCCACCAGACCGGAAGCAGAGAGGTGGGACAGGAAGGGGAAGTATAAAGGGCGGGCCTTCCAGCTCAGTTAGAGGAGAGCGACTGGAGGAGAAGGACATCTCTCCCCGGTGCTGGGATCTGAGCCTGACTGATGCCCTGCGGAGGAGCTGCCAGGGCTGGCTGGAGCTCCAAGGACATGCCAGAGCTACCTGGGCCCTCGAGCTAGAGGAGCAACCTGGACCCTGTGATGTGGAGGAGATGCCAAAGCTACCTGCTCCCGGAAAGCCAGAGGCGCTACCTGGACCCTGCGACCTGGAGGAGCTGCCCAATACCAGCGATGCTGAGGACCTGCTGGGACTGCCCCTTGTGTTCTACCCCGAGGACGTGGACTACGACTTGGACCACAGGTACACGGGCACAGGGGTGGAGGAAGTAGCCCAGGGATAGCCAACCTCAGTCCAGTTGCACCCAAGCCTGAGCAGTAATCAGCGAGTTTTGGCTGGAGCCCTGCTGACCCAGACCCTGGCATCCCAGCCACTGATAGGGCCCTGGGCTGGGATGCAGTGAAGTTGGCTACCCACACCCTGGGATGGCCGCCCCTTGGCCTGCGAAGCCACAATAGGCTGTATCCAGCTTACTTTGCCTGCCCTGCCCGAGGGCCAGGGCCATAGACTGCTCACTCGCCCAGCCTGAGAGTTGAGGCCCAGGGCTTTTGAATTGCCCAGCTAGGTGGGGGAGGCCCACGAACTGCTAATTTTCCCCTCTAGCCAGGAGATTGACAGTGAGAGAGGGCCACTGCCCCTCAGCCGCGCCTGTGATCTCCTACACCCAGTCACCCAGTTTTGTGAGATCCATTAGTAACTTTTCACAGTCAGCATTGGACCAAACTATCTTAAGTAATTTAGCATCATCTGCAAACTTTGCCATCTCACTGTTTATCCCTTTTTCCAGATCACTTATAAATATGTTGAACAGCACTGGTGCCAGTAGAGACCCCTGGGGGACACCATTATTTATCTCTCTCCATTCTGAAAACTGAGCATTTATTCCTACCCTTTGTTTCCTATCTTTAACCAGTGGAGAGGACTTTCCCTCTGATCCCATGACAGCTTACTTCGCTAAAGATCAAATCAGCAACAATGACTCTATGCTCACAAATACTCACAAGCGAGGGGTGACTCTAAACACTGATAAGCATGCTTACTTTGCTTAAGAGCTTTTGGTGTGACCTTGTCAGAAGCTTTCTGAAAGACCAAGTACACTATATGTACTGGATTACCCTTGTCCACATGTTTGCTTACACTCTCAAAGAATTCTAATAGATTGGTGAGGCATGATTTCCTGTCACAAAAGCCATGTTGGCCCAGGGAATGGAAAGCAGTTTCGCTAAAGCAACATAGTGGCACGTGGCTGCTATTCTTAGGGTCCTTGGCCTGGGACCTGGAGTAGTGGGTGGGCCTGGGACCTGGAGTAGTGGGTGGGCCTGGGTCCCCTCCAAAGGCCACTGGGGAAGTGGCCTACAATTGGACAGAGATAAACCCCTAGAAGGGGAACCAAACTGTTAATAGGTCCAGCTGGAAACTGGGGCCAGAACAGATCAGAGAGGGCAAAACCATGGCTTTAGGGAGGAAGCCCTGGGGGTACAGCTCGAAACCGAGGCTGGGACTGTTTAAAGACTGCAGACACACCCAACCAGAAGGGGTGCTTGCAAGAGGTGGGTGCCACGCTGTTGTATTCCCCCTTTGTATGGCCTCCCAAGGCTAGTAAAGTATCTAAGCCCTGATTCAGTAAAACAGCCCTCTGCAAGACAGCACTTAAGCATGTGCTTAATTTAAGTCTCATGGGGTTTTACTTAACTTTAAGCATATGTTTAAGTGCTGCCCTGAAGCAGAGCCTGGCGAGTGTCTTCATCTCCCTTAGCCTTTTCTTCATTCTCATTCAGCATGGCCACTGATGAGAAGTACTGTTCAACATGAACTGAGGGCCACCCTTCCCAAGCAGCAAAGCGCACAGATGAAATCCGGCTCCGAGAAATCCAGAGTTGGTCTGACATTGACTTCGATGACAGCTCACCAGGCTGCTAGAGATGGGCTCAGATAGGCATCCCTATTTCAGTCTCCATTACTCCTTTTGGAGATGCCTTAAAAAGCACAAGCATGGAGAAAGGGAAGGGCAGAGTGCTGTCTATCACCCATCAAAACACTGGACCGGAGGAATGCAAAGGTAAATATTTGCCATTGCTGTTTAGATTATGCTCCATTAATAGCAGGAAATTAAACAACTGGCAGCCAATTTTGGTCTCCTGCTTTCTTCATTGTCTTGACAATCTAAGGCCAGTTTGGCGACAGCCCAGTAGAAAATGTAACACATTTAAGACATCAAGGGGAGATGAAACAAAGGGATCAAGTGAGGGATCCATTTTCCATCTCAGACTCTTCATTATGTCCTTCTGTTTCAATCCAAATTGAATGAAGAAACTAGTGTCTCTACCTGCTGCCCCCAAACGCACCACCAACTGAGGCTAACACATCTGACTTGGAGTTCTCATAAGAGATCTCAGTTTTCCTGCTAAAGCTTCCAGCTTTCCCTTAGCGTGGTGTGTTCTGGCCTCAAAAGACTATTAACCTGTTGCCTTTCATCGCGTCACCCCAGAGGAATTTGCCAGTGGGGTGGATTTCAATCATCTTTTAAAAATCTTTGATGAAAACCAAACAAAAAGATACCAAGGATGAGTTGTCTCAGTACAAGTATCTGGATAACTAGCTAATCACTGAAAGACAATAATGACTGTAATCAAGAACTGAATATGTCTGTGTTTTGGCGGGAGGAGGGCATGCTAAAGAAGGGTTAGGTCCTACCGTGGATTATGAGTGGGAATGTGTATAGTAACAATTGATATTTATACAGCACCACAGAAATATATAATGCTTCACAAATCTCTGGTCCTGTGAGCAGGCGATATTTCCACCCTCTCGGTTGAAAGGATATTCACAGTGGAAATGGTCCGAACTTATCTCCTTGTTGGGGTTTGCCTTTGTTAATTTAAATAGTAACAACAAAACTATATCAAGCTGCCTGAGCTTTCACCCCAAGCTTGGCTGTGTCTAGGGTTTTCCTTGGAGGACTTCTCTGTCCCTACCCCTTGTTCCCTCTGTCACCGACACTCCAACCCCTCTTGCATTCCTAGAATGAAACTAATTGGACACATCTGAGATAACCTGACACATCTGCAAAAATATCCCTGCAAGGTTCAAGCACCTGACATCAAAATGATTCAACAGAAAAGTCCAAAGATATATACTGGATTCAGTGCTGGAGAAGTATTAGTTTGCCTCAGACTGTTAAACAAATCCTTGACCACTTAAAGTTATTAAAAGATCTCGTGGCATTTGAAGGCTCCTCTGTCCTTTCTTTGCTATTGTGTAATATTGCTGGTTTGATCTTAGATGCTTACAATCTTTACCACCCCCTTATGAGGTAAGGAAGTGCTATTATGGACAACTGAGACTCAGAGAGACTAAGTATCTTATTGCCTCATTGTTTCCTTGGACTCCCAAATCTGTTGGTCTGTATCCATCTGTTGTCTCTTGTTTTATACTTAGATTGTAAGTTTTTTGGGGCAGGGACTATATTTGTTCTGTGTCTCTGCAGCACCTAGGACAATGAGGTCCTGGTCAATGACTGGGGCTCCTAGGTGCTACGATAATACAAATAATGAAGTGACTTGCCCAAGGTCATGTAGGAAGCCTGTAGCAGAGCAGGGAGTTATGCACATGTCGCAAGCTAGCACCTCTAACCATTGGACCATCCTGCCTTCAATCCCAGAGGTAGCTACATTTCCCTGGTGAACGAATGATCTATACGCATACATTCTGTAAAGTGCTTCAGAGATGAGTCTAAACCAAATCCCTCTGAATCTTGTGATAACTCAGAAGCTGACCTGAATCCAAACTTTCTGGGTCAGGCCCTTCTCTGATTGATATTATTCAGAGTCTGGAATGCCATCCTGCCCGCATTGCTCTGAAAATATCACCATGCATCCAGTGTGCCGATTCAGATGAACTTCACACTGGAGCTGTCCAGTCACAACATGTGTAGCGGGAATCTGTTGATAGGTTCTTGACAGAAATTATGTCCTGTTTATCTGGCAACTTTCCTTAATGCCTACTACACAACCAGGAAGCCCTTAGTCTTTTAACCTCTTGGCCTGCTGTTATATACAGAGGACCCTGCAGTATAAATTTGGTAACCATGTTTCATCCCATGATAAACACTGCGTAAAGCAAACAAATCCATATTGTCATAATGAAAGCAAACTATTGGATGTTGAAGGTGGTACTTAGCTATACAATCTAAATGTCTGTACTAGTGCTACTGCTCTATCTGGGAATCATCAGCTTAGCCATACAAATCACATATAACTGAGAAGCATCACCTTAATATATTAACCCCTACAACTTTAAAACAAGGCATGCAGGTTTGTCTTTCTCATAGATTTTTAAGGCCAAAAGACCATTATGATCATCTAGTCTGACCTCCTGCATAACCCAGGCTGTAGAATCTCACCCGGTGTTTCCTGCATCCAGCCCATAACTCCTGGTTGAGTGACAGCATCTCTCAGAGGAAGACAGCCAGTCTTGAGTTAGAGACTTGAGGCGACTAGAGAGTTTGTTATATCCCTTGGTAAGTTGTTGCAATGGTTCACTAACCTCCCTGCTAAACAAATGTGCATCTTATTTCCAGTTTGAATTTTGTCTTGTTTCAAACTCCAGCCATGGGATTGTGGGCCTTTGTCTGCTAGATTAAAAAGCCTCCTACTATCAGATACCTTCCTGCTGTGAGTACTTGTAAACCATAATCTTCACCATCCCTTTAATAAGCTAAATACATCGAATTTAAGTCTCTCACTCTAAGGCAGGTTTTCCAGACCTCGAATCATTCTTGTGGCTCTTTTCTGACCCCTCCTCAATTTTTCAACATCCCTTCTTGAAGTGTAGACACTAGAACCGGCCCAGTGTTCCAGTGATGGTAGTCCCAGCGCTGTATGCCTCTGTTTATACAGCCAAGGATTGTGTTTGCTTTCTTAGCCAGACACTGCGCTGGGACTCATGTTCAGTCTGTTTATGTCCCATGATCCTAGGAATACTTTTCAGAGTCCCTGCTTTCCAGGATACAGTCCCCATCCCGCCAGCGTAACCGACACGCTTTGTCCCTAGATATCTGGTGTTGCATTTTGCTTTATTAGAAAGCTTGTTGCGTGTTTGTGCCCAGCTCTTCTTGTTAACATCAGTCGATGTTAACCCTGGAGCCAAGGCCCTCCATTGCCCTTTGAACAATGTTTGGCACAGGGGGAGCGGACAAGATTCCTTTCTGTCTCTGACTGCTCTCATTCTTTAAAGTGACACTCTAGTATCCTTGTTGCCCTGTAGATCAACGTTACACAGATTAAAAATGATCTGGGCCTGTAATATATCGGGGGTAGGGAACATCTGCAGATTGAGTCAGGGAGTTTCCAGTCTCTGCATAGAGCCTCTAGTCAGTGAATCGCAAAGGTTGTCTCTAATTATTAGGCACTCAATTACCATGGTAGATGGGCAATACCGGAGTCTTCTGATTCCCTTCAGACCTCAGAGGAAGCTTTTGCTGTCCTGTCCTCCCAGTTCCGCTTTGCTTTGCAATGGCAGAAGACTGCTGCACTGCTTGGCAAAGTCCATATGTTGCATGGAGATTGGACTCTTCCTGCTCTGCGAAAGTGAGAGGGGGGTGATTTGGGAGTGAGCTGCCCATCCAATCACCTTGGCAAAACTGAGCAGCAGCAGCTGGGAGGCAGGGAATAGAGACCTGCCACACACAAGTCTGTGTTTAGGACCAATAGGCAGGGGGGCTGCTTTTCCCCTAGGCACAAAACTGAAAAATCAATGGGATCAGTTCGGAAGGGTTCTCTGCCAGAGATCATTATCTTCAGGGGCGTGGCTGGCTCCTGGCGAAAGAGGCTATGAGACAGAAATCTGAGGAGGATCATGCAGTGACTCTGTGCCCAGCAGGCATGCAGGAGATACACGCGGACATGTCAAAGGACAAATTGGAGATGGGCAGGGATGGAGACTGTCCCTGCCTGTTGGGCATGCTTTGGTGCCACTAAAGTATAATGGGAAATCAGGTAAGCCAGCCAGGTGCAGGTGGCCACAAGCAGGGAACAAATCAAATCACTGCTGGGAAGCCTTGATCTGTTTGTGGGTTGTTGAACTCCCTGCTTCATGGAGAAAATTGTAGGTTAGGTGCTGTTGCGTCTAGGGCATGAAGTGAATGGGAGTCTTTCCACTGAGGGCGTGGCAGCAGGTCCATACTGGACTCTCTATGTCCCTCTGAAATTCCGGTGTTGTGTGAACATCGGCCCTTCAAAGGGAAGCCGCTGCCACATCCTCCTGCCATGCAATGAGCTCCTAAATGGCCGCACTTAGAGCAAAGAAGTGAAAAATGTGTCTAGCCACCAGGATCACTTGTAATCGGAACCAAAGGGGCAACTGCACAGGGGCCTTATTCATGGGCTCGCAATGGCCAGAGAGGAGGGATCTGACAACCACACGCCACTGTCTGAGGGCTGCAAACACCAAAGAGGGAGAGGGGAGATGTGATTCCCAGCGTGTGTGGATGTCCACACACTACTGCTGATGGCTCACTTTAGCATGCTAGTTCAAGGTGGCTGCTTGTGAATTTGAGCTGTGTGACGGGGTGTACCTGGTCCTTCGATGCCCCCCGCTGGCGGCCTTGCTGTCCTACCACACCTCGCCCAAGGAAAGGAGCAGTGAAGGTGGGTCCTCCAGGTCTGCCTAGATGGGCTGCAGGGAAGCAGCCAATCAGAGCACAGTAGGCCCAGTTAAAAGGAGCTGCAGGGCCTGACCAGATCAGTTGCTGCCCAAGTGAAGGGCTGGACTTAGAGTTTCCAGGGAGAAAGCCTTGGGGGCACTGTGCTACACTAGGGCAGGAACAGACTTAAAGTGAGCCCAGAAAGGGCTGAGGACTGAGCCCAGAGACAGAGCTAAAGACAGTAACAAGGACACATGGGCAGGCCCTGTTGGACCTTTTTACCCTGGAAGGGGTTCCTTCATGTGTTTAGGCTGTGTGTGATTCGGCCAGAGGGCTGAGCCCCTGAAGACTTGCCTAATGAGGGCAATAGCCGTAGGGGGGCGCCATGAGCAGAGAGAGTGCACGTCTGCACCCAGCTGACAGGAGGCGCTCACAAGAGGGGAGTGCACCCCTGTCATAAGCTGGGTCTCAGAAAGAACTTCCCAGCCGTGGGATCTTTTAGTATGGGGAATAGTCTCCCAAAGGAAAAGTGGAAACTTCCTCATTGGAAACCCTTAATTCTCGGATGAAGGAACCACTGGAGAACATTAGAGGGCAATCCTTTGGTTGCGGAGGGTGGGCAGGATGAGTCAGTTTGAGTTTCTCTCTCTGCACAAAGAAAACTTGCACATCAGCGTATCTAGGGAAGAGGGCTACTTGTAAGTTTCTCTACGGAAACTGAGGAGTAATAACAATAATACCTAGCTCTTATGCAGTACTTTTCATCAGTAGATCTCAAAGCATTTTCCTACAGGTAAGGAAACGGAGGTGCATAGAGGGGAAGTGACTTGCTCAAGGTCACCAGCAGGACTGGAACTAGAACCCAAGTTTCCTGACTCCCCGTCTAGTGCATCAACCACTCGGCCACACTTCTGTAGGGCTTCAGCATGCGGTACTGGATCAGTGAGGCAGCAGCTGATATGTTTTGCTCTGCATACCAGATATTTTTTTTCAGCACCCCATGCCCAGTTCAAGGGCTGCCTGTGTTGACCTCTGGTTCTTTTCTTGTGGGTCACCAATGCCAGGCTGAGTTACACAATTTCTCATATGTGGTGCTGCCTCTTGATGTTGTCAAAGGGTAGTCAAATCATTCCTCAGCAGCGTCATCTCCAACTCCTTCTTTTAAATGCCCCTGTGTGACTCCTGAAATGACGCTATTCACGGTTTCTGAATTGGCGTTCTTTTGCTACCATTCCCACAAAACAATCTGGGCTTAAAAATTAGCCTGGAGCAGTAACACAACTCTAAACAGTGTTAAAATCATTTAAACAGTTTACAGAAAGGGAGAAGCAAAGTAGTACAAAGTACAAACTGATCTCTGCCCTCTAAAGCATCACAGCCCGCAACTGTACCCATTACAGCCCAATCAACTGTGGGCAACTCTGTGCTGCCCGGGAGCTCAAACGACTCTGCACCTCCACTTCCCCATGGCCAGACTGGTTGGAAGTTGTTCCGTGCCGTTTACAATGGGTATCACTGAGTGGACACGGAGTTTTGCCTGGGCCCAGCGCAACTTGGTCATTCAGAAAGAGGGCTGGGGCCTGGTCTATCCGTTGCAAACTCCTGACGTACTGGTAAGCTTGCTGTTGCTTGGGAACCAAGGCAATAGGCCATGGAGAACTGATGGCAATAGGGTTGCTCTAGATTTACACAGGTACAACAGAGATCAGAATATGCACTGATCCTGGATTTACCCTGATGTAATTGAGACCACATGGTCCCAGTCTCTACTCCCTTGCATTGTGGGTAACCACGTAACACCGATGCACAGAGAGCGGCAAACCCACAACTCTATGCTTACACCAGTGGTGATGTTTTACACCCGCTTGGCACACGATCTGCCCAGGGGTGGATGACTGTGAGGAAAAGGCTGGCCCAGAGGGCAAGCACTCGCATGGGACCAGGAGAGCCAGGGTCGGTGCTCCATGCCATCACAGATGTCTGGTGTGTCCTTGGCTAAATCACGTAGGTACTCGGTGCATCTGTTCCTCATCTGCAAAATCAGGACCAACTACTTGCAGGGGATTGAGAATTGTCGTGTGCTCAGGTCCTATGGTAATGGGGGGCAGCACTTCAGATCCCCAGTGGGAGGAAGATACATGATGTAACTGAAGGAAGGAGCTGACACTCTCTAGCTTTACCCTCCTGTAATTTAGATCAGAATCAGGCCCCTCCATGCTTAAGGGAAGGAGCACAGATATGCCACGCCAGGCCATGCCATCTGGCAGGGCAGCCCCTATCTAGGTAACATCCCAAAGCGTTCCACGAGGTGTCAGCGGAGCTTCACCGCTTTCTTCATAAGGCAACTGGTGTTACGGCGTTAAGCCATCTGGGCACACACGGTGTTTTAAAAAGCTGATCACAAGCAAAGCACAAGCGTTCGCTGCCTTAAAAGAAAAACAAATCACAGCCTAGCCAGCGCCTTCAGGGAGGCAATTTCCCTTACCTCCCTCGCCAGGTGCAATTTTTCTCCCACGAGCAGCGGAGGGTAAATATGTTTTTAACGCTCGCCTAGGGAACCCTCTCCACCCAACCAGGGGTGCATAAAATCACAGGGAATGCTGCCCGGGAGGCTTTCAGAGCAAACAGAGAAGATGACACTTGTACAAAGAAAGCATAAATATTTCTATCAGTTGTTTTTAGATTTAGGGGCCCACTCCTGCAAGGTGCTGAGCTCCCCACCCCCACCCCTTGAGTGCAGGTGGGAGCTGAGGAGGCTCAGCACCCTGTGGAATTCGGCCCTTGCTGTTTTATGGTATCCCATTTACATGCGCTAGCAGCCTCTGTTTGCAGAGCTCCACAGCTGCTTCACATTGAACCCGAGCGAAGCTTTGTCTACACAGCTTGTCAGCCCAGACACATTTCTTCCCCAGATATCGGTGCAATTGGCAGGACTGCGTGAGTCAGAAATAGCTCAAACAACTGTCGTTTTATGGCTTGGCTCTCACAGGCAGTCAAAACTAAGCTAAATTTGGTTATTTATGCTTCTAGTGCATTAGCATGTCACCTCTACGACCTAGGCCCGACTTCCCCATGCCGTGAATGGGTCCAGTTCCAAAGAGCACAGCGACATTCAGCTTGCACCAGGTCTGGATTGGGACCCACACTTCAAATCATGCTTTGGGTCACAAGAAGGAAAAGTGCATAGCCCTGTATTTCCTCAGACTCCCCTACAGCGTCTCATGATTGGCAACCGATGCTCAGAGGCCTAGCTCTGGAAAAGTAGTGGATACTACAGATCCGCACTATGGTGCATTGGCAGACCTGGGTTGAGTCCCGCGGGGTGTGTCGCTAGATAACTGGCATGGTTTTGTTTTCAGTGTAACTTATCTTCCCACTTCTAAGAGGGAATTTCTTAGTCAAAAACTTATGGGGTGGGCTTGACCATCCTAGCAACCAGCCAACCCACCCTTCTCTTTCCCCAGCACCAGTTACTGCAGTTCAGATCACCACCTAAGTACATTAGCTGGATGTTTCTGCTAAAATGATTGTCGTTTCAATAGCTAACACCATTGACTTTTAAATGTTCAAGGTCAGGCTTCTGAGATGCCTCCCCTTGAGGTGTTTTCTCTCAACTCTATTGCTTCAGGTCTTCTGCAGCCTCAGGCAGCCACAATAATATCAGTGACATTGGGCAGGTGTTCTTCGTACCCATGATAGCTGGAAACCGTGTCTCTAAAGCTCAGGATCTGCTGAACTACTCTGCAACAAGGGCTGATTTCTGTGACGGCAGGCTGCATCTGGAGCTGCCTATAACTTTTCAAGCCATGGTCCAAGTGACCATATGGTCGGGGAAGGCAGCGTTTACCCGGAAACAAAAAACAGCCTAGCTCTTTCACTCGGAACGGGGGAAGTTAGACAAAACTTGGGAGAATGAATTAGAAGTTTGAGGAAAAGAAGAGACAAGGGTTCATTTAAGGAGCTGGGTCTGGCTTCTCCTGTCCCATCTCCCACTGTGCTCTGCTCCCCAGCGCAGACCTGCCATGCAGCACGATGGGAGCACCTCAGCTTCTCCATGTCCCCTACACTCTGCTCCTGTGTCCCCCACGCCCCCTTTTATTCTGCCTATTACCAGTCCTGTTCCAGAGGCAGAAGGACCTGATTCTCCACTCCCTTGTGCCATGGGTACTCATTTAGGGCTGGATTCTGGTACCCTTACTCATGTTGAGTAGGGCCTTACTTCAGGACTAGCGCCATTGGCTTCCGAGGGGTTACTTGGTGAGCTGAATCAGGGCATAAGACTCTGGCCCTAAGACATGGGCCAAACGGGTGAAAACTAGGTGTAAACTTCAACCACATCTGAAGGGTCGCCCTTTTATCCCCATTTTGCACTCCTGGGCCCAGATCCTCTTCAGGCCAGAATCAACTCACCTCCTGATTCTACACAGGTCCCTGCTCGAGTCAGCATAGTTGCCTTGGTTTCCCCGCGCAGAAGTGAAAGGGGAATCAGGCTGGGGGAGGGCACAGCTCAGGAGGGCAGCTGCAAAGTTGGCGTTTGTGCTTCCCTCTGCTCTGGGCCAGCCCACGCTCTGGCTCAACGTAGAGCGGTCAGAAGTTACACCAAGTGCCATCAGCCCAATAGGCCAAGATGGCAGCCAGAGATTGGCCAGGCATAGGCCAAGTCCCGGCCGTGCCCTGCTTCTCACGGCTACGCTGCCAATGCCAGTCGCCAGAGGGGAGGTTACCATAGACGCTGTCGTGACAGCTCTCAGCTGTCCCCCTACTCTGGGCTGCTCCTCCTGCAGCTGATGGTGCTACCTTTATGGTGCGGCGCAAAGCCACCAGGATGCAGCTAAGGACCTGGGCCAGTCTGCAGAGATTTAAATGACTAACACAAAGCTCAAGGCCAGGGAGAACGTGATCACTGTATCTGACTAGCCAGCATCCCTCTTTTGCAGCAATCCTCATTCCAGCATCTCTTCCCTTCCCTGGGTAACGGGATGCCCAAAAGATGGAATGCCCGTCAGTATTGCTTACACACATGAGCAGAGTGTAGGGCAGTTTTATAAACACGGCGAACGTTTCTCGGTTTCTTTTCATTTAAACACTTGCAGTTAACTAAACACTGAGAGCGTTTAAATCCAGCAGTAAATCACCCATTTTACACCGTATCAGCCCATGGTAATTTGTTCCAGCTGTTGGCACTTTTTATTTCAAAAGACATTAGGGAAACATTTGGTGGATTTTCTTAAAGAGGGATTGCTGCCCCAGCGTAGCCGCTGCATTGAACCAGTGCAGAGAATGAGGATATAACTGAGATTTGTGTTGTCTCCTCCTAAGGCTGGAGAGTATAAAACACTGTAGAGAGAT
The DNA here is from genome assembly GCF_026122565.2 of Emydura macquarii macquarii. Lineage (NCBI taxonomy): Eukaryota > Metazoa > Chordata > Testudines > Chelidae > Emydura > Emydura macquarii. Next base: position 1,365,742 of record NW_027132084.1, on the reverse strand, counting down.
TTCAGCCTACGCTAAAGACCAAAGAGAAAGCTTTTAGGCAAAATTTTAATGAGACAGGAAATAGCTCAGTGGCTTGGAGAAAAGGGAGGCGAGGTAGGTTTCAGTCAGGCATGTTGCTCTCCCATCTACACTGGATATGTGTCCCTGCCCTCTGCTGGACAGAATCCGGAGTGCCCAATTTTGTGTCATAGGACAAGCTGGTCAGAAAATTTCAGCTAAAACCAAGTTTTGCTTGTGGAGTGGGGGGAACAGTCTCAAGCTTTCAAATGTTTTATTTCTGACTAGGTCTGCTCATATTGATGCTAATTCTCGCCGTCAGTGTAAGTATTAGTGTCCTGTGCTTTCGGAGCAAGAGGTTCTGAGTTCTAGCCCTGCTGTGGGATGGATGTTATACTGTATTATAAGCCAGGGAGATTTTTAATAAAGAGAGCCACAGCCTTTGGGGTGTGCTGCTAACAACCAACCATGCTTTATTTTCATTTGCATGTCCATCTCTGTCAGGGGTTCTGGCTAACATACTACAAAAGGTCATTTCTTGTACAAAGTATAATCAGAACTACCCCTAGATGGCATTCAAATAAACAAACATGTGCCTACTACTACATTACACCAATGGGGGAAGAGATGGAGACTAGGCCAAGGCATGTATATTTAACAATGAAGGGAATTAACCGTTGGAATAACTTCCTAGGTGGTGGTAGATTCTCCATCACGTGAAGTCTTGAAATCACTCAATATCTTTGTATGCAGTATTGGTGTAGCTGTGTTGGTCCCAAGATATTAGAGAGTCACGGTGAATGAATAGTCCCTTGAAATATATGTTAACTACTTATGCTAAACAATCTGTTCCACTTTGTATTTAGCTGTGACATTCTGAGTACCTTTTCCAGACCTGAAAAGAGCTCTTTGTAAACTCGAAAGCTTCTCTTTCTCACCAAGAGACGTTGATCCAATAAGATATGTTATCTCACCTACCCTGGATATCTTTGTAACAGATATTCTCCAGCAAACCCACGAGATCTGAGTGTGGCGCAGGAATCACTAGATGAACTTCTCTGGTCCGTGTTCTGCAGGAGATCAGACTAGCTGATCATAATATCCTCTTCTGGCCTTAGAATCTATTCATCTTCTAATGACCCAGCCTGGGCTCAGGACCTCTAACCACAGGGGCACGGAGCCGAGTCACCATCTCACCAAGACTCAGACTCCCTTGGTGTGATGCTGACAAGGCTTCATGGAAACCAATGGCCCCAGCCCCATGTGACTCTTTTTTAGAAACTCTAAAAGATTCTTCCTGCTCTGAGCTGCTCAGCCAGCTGAAGGAGTAAGGTGACACTTGGCAGGTTCCTGGCTTTGGGAGATGATAATTCCTCAGCCCATCACACCCTTCTTCAGTGCTTTGCTCAGCGCACCCACTCTGCAGCTATGGTTGCCCGGCTCATTGGCACCGGCTCCACGCTCGTTTCCCTGTCCCAGCTCCCAGTGTTTGCTTACTTCATTGAAAGGCTTGTCGCCCACTCTGCATGCTGTGACGCACCAGTCAGTCGGAGATGGCTGGTAGCATGCACGAGGCTGTGGAGCCCCTGGCCCTTGTGGGGGGGGGAAGGGGAGGGTCCCATGCACACTCACCGATTCCCCGGAAAGAACACCGGATTCCTTTGCTAAGGCTGCCAGAAATAAATGCTGCAATTACCCTGGGCATGATTGCTTTAATCCAGGGGCATCCAAACTACGGCCCGCGGGCCAACTGCGGCCCGCGATCCATTTTTAATTGGCCCGCAGCAAATTCCAAAAATATACCAGAATATGGCCCGCACATGAAACCTGGCGGTATTGCACTTCTTGGTTTTAATTCTAGGTGGAGCTACTGAGTTGATCAAGGCAGTTCCTCTACAAAACAAAATTAAGGAAAGAAAAATTTTGCCACAGCGCACTGAAAATGACAACGCCAAAGAAACGCAAGATAGCAAGTGAGTGTAGAAAATTTCAGACACGGTGGGAAAATGAATACTTCTTTATGGAAGTCAAGGGGAAGTGTGTGTGTTTGATTTGTAATGAGAGTGTCGCAGTGATGAAGGAGTACAATGTAAGACGACACTACGAAACCAAACATCAGACCTACATGTCCTACACTGGTGTGGAACGAGAACAGAAGGTTAAGCAGATGACAACCATCTTGCTAGCTCAACAACAGTATTTTTCCTGTGCCAAAAAACTCAAGAAAATGCCACAATAGCCAGCTATGAGGTGGCTCAACTCATTGCCCAGCATAGGAAGGCTTTTTCAGATGGTGAATTCATAAAACAGTGCCTCACTAAAGTCGCAGGAATAATGTGCCCAGAAAAAAGTCAAGAATTCGACAGCGTTAGTTTATCAAGAAACACAGTTGTGCGGCGAATCGAAGACTTGTCAGCCAACATAAAACATCAACTGTCAGACAAACCGTGTGCTTTTGATTTCTACTCCCTTGCATGTGATGAGAGCACAGACGCCACAGATACCGCACAGTTAGTAATTTTTTTGCGGGGAGTTGACAATAACTTTTGCGTTACGGAGGAGCTGCTTGATCTCAGCAGTCTAAATACCACAACAACGGGTAAAGACATTTTTGAAGCTGTGTCAAATGCAATTGACAAGATAGGACTTAAATGGGACAAGTTGTGTGGAGTTACAACGGATGGAGCTCCAGCTATGACAGGCGAGCGCAAAGGAATGGCCTCTATGGTGTGTGCCAAGGTGCAGGAGAGCGGAGGTGAGGCAGTTAAAATGCACTGTATCATCCACCAAGAAGCACTCTGTGCCAAGACAGTACAGTTTAGCGATGTGATGAACACTGTTGTGAAAACGGTAAACATAATTCGAGTACGAGCACTCTACCACAGAGAATTTCAAACTTTCTTAACTGACGTTGATGCTGAATATGGGGACCTGCTCTACCATTCAGAAGTGCGCTGGCTAAGTCGCGGCTCCGTGCTTCGGCGGTTTTATTCTCTGAGATCAGAGATCGACCAGTTTTTGAAAGAAAAGGACCGACCTCTTCACGAGCTGAGTGACCCTCTATGGTTGGCAGACCTGGCGTTTTTAGTTGATCTCACTGAACACCTCAACACACTCAACAAAAACCTACAAGGCAAAGACCAACTCGTACCGCAGCTTCACGCACACATGAAAGCATTCTGTGTGAAGCTTCGACTGTTTGAGGCACAGTTGCGCACCTTCAATGTCGCGCACTTCCCCACATTGTCCGAAATCAGATCTGCGTTTCCAAAGGCCGATCTCACTGATAAAAAGGGGAAATATGTGTCTGTGATCACATCTCTCATGACAGAATTTTCTCAGCGCTTCCAAGATTTTTCTACCATTGAGAACGATATCAAGCTGTTCGCGACTCCCTTCATGATAAATGCAGAAGAAGTGGAAGAGAGTCTGCAATTAGAACTTATAGAAATGCAGTGTGATGATTCTCTGAAGAATCAACATCAGCTTCTCTCCTTACCTGACTTCTACTGGAGCTTGGAAGAAGCCAAGTTTCCTCTGATGAGACGCCACGCAAAAAGAATGATGAGTCTGTTCGGCTCAACATACATATGTGAACAAACATTTTCTCTGATGACGCTGAACAAAAGCAGATTGAGAACCAAAATGACCAACGACCATCTCTGTGACGTCCTTCGCATCTCAACCACAAAACTGACTCCGGACCTGCCAGCAATCCTGCAGGCCAAAGCGCAACTTCATTGTTCCCACTGAGCGCAACCGTGTTCCCCTGAGTTCAAAATATATTACACGTTCCATGTGTTATTAAGCCCTATTACTTAATAAATGTAATCATTTTATGTTGATAGCATTTTTAAAACAAATATTAGTTGATCTGTTGACAATCCAAACTTATTTGCATAACAAGCTTGAAATATAGTATATAATTTATTTTATATCCCCACCCCCTCCAGGTCTGTCAAGAAGGACCACCATCCAGAAGCAATCAGAGGCAGCTGTTTTGAGAATGAACTGCCAACCTTTTTGTTCTAAAAAAAAAATCCCATTCATGAAAAGCAGTGTTATAGGCTGATTGATTTAGTTTACTTACTTAAATAAACCAGGTGAGGCAATACGTACTTCATCTCGAGTGAGTGGCCCGGCTGTTTGTGTATTTTATCGCATATGGCCCTTGGTGAAAAAAGTTTGGACACCCCTGCTTTAATCCAAACAACAGTTCCCAACCCAGCCCCTAGGGGCATTACAGTCCATTCCAGGGGCATGAAGGTAGCAGAGTCCCAGGGTAGCCCCACCGCACTATCCTCCCATCTGCAACCCCGTGTCTTCCTGCTGGTGGCTACTCCTGGTCCCCTGCCAGCAACAAGCATGTCTCTGTCCAGCTTTCTGGCCCTCCAGCCCGCCCAGGCTGGCTGTTATCCAGCCTGCCGGCCCTACTCTCTCACTGGCTCCGGTTCCCTCCAGAGCTTGGTCCTGTCTGAGCGCTGGTTGTGCTTCCCTTTCCTGTAGGCTGGGCGTTATGGAGTTCTCCGCAGTGTCCAAGGCTGAGCCAGGCTGCCATACCCATCTGCCCCCTGGCGACCCTCATTCAACTGCCAGTGTCGCCTTCGGAGCAGGAACGGGGGCTCACTTTCCTCTTGCCATCAGTCTGCCAGGCTCCTCCATGCCCCGTGCATCCCTTGGACTAGTTTCTGCCCCCCACCCGCAGGCCCTTCAGCGTGGCGATGCATGGGGAGGGGGGGCTCTCTCCCCGCTCGCCAGCCCTCTATATTGGGCAGAGTTGGATCTTCTCTCCCAATCAGGCTCCCTCAGGGCTGACCTGCCCTTCTAGGAATGCCGAGGCCATCTCACGCAGCCGCGCCTCTGTGCCCTCCAAGGCAGAGGTTGGGGGGAGCAGGGCGGTGGGTGGTTTTTACCTGCGGGGCGGATGCTGCCTCTTTGAGGATGGCGTTAGGTTCCGTTTGCTGCTTCGGGGAGGCCCAGCGTGAGCTCCACTAAACCCTTAGAAGAGTAAATGTTGTCCTGGGATACAAAACAAGCCAAAGAGGCTGAATTTCTGCTTCAAGTGCAAAACCCAACTCAGCCTGAACTATGGAGCCATGACTAGCCCCTCAATAATTACCTGTACGAAGTAGAGTCCAGAGGCCTTCAGCCCGCTGAGATCGGGGCCCCAATGTGCTAGGCGCTGTACGTGGACATAATAAGAGACAGTCCCAGTCCTGAAGAGCTCACAGTCTGAACAAAGAGACCAAGGAAGGATTGTTCCCCATTTTACAGATGGAAAACTGAGACACAGAGCAAGTAAGGCCCAGCTGCTCAAAGGTATCTAGGCTTGTAACACCCAATGATTTCAATGGAAACTAGGAGTCTAAATACCTTTGAGAATTGGGGCCAAAGTGACTTGCAACATGCAACCCAGGAAATCTGGGGCAGAGCAAGAAATTGAAGCCAAGTCTGCAGTGTCCTAGACTAGTCGTGTTAACCACTGGACCATCCTTCCTCCTAGAGCATCTCGCTTCTAGGCTAGTTCCTTATCCATACAGCATGCTGATTCCTGGGCTGGTTTTGTTTCTAAGAGCACTTATTACATCTCACTTTGAGGAAAGACAAACAACTCCTCTCCTCCACCTGTTGCTTAGGGAGTTCGGTCTAGTGGTTGGAGTAGAGGTGTGGCCATGAGGGTGCCTGAATTCTATTGCCAGCTCCTCCCCTGTGACTCATGGTGTGACTGGTCCAAGTCCCTTCCCCAAACACCCTACCTGGCCTCCCTTTCCATTCTGTGTAATGACATTCCCCACACACAGGAGCCTATTGGCCTAATTCAGCAGTGTGTGTGAGCTGCTTTGAAACCCCTAGCCGGACCGTGCCAGCGACGTGCATGCTGTTTATTATTGCGGTAGGAAACGTTAGAGCGGAGCGTTTTTGAACCGGCTGAAAAAGAAGGCAGACAGACTCGCGGGTGGACAGACTCACTTACTTATCTTTCAACATGTAACGAGCCCCCAGCCTGAGATGCTTCGACTAAATCGCCTTCCAGGAGGTTTGATATGCCAGAGAAATTTGACTGGAGTTCAATCTCGTCTGCATGTATTAAATACAATCCAAGTGACGGGTCTCATATATTGCACATGGGAAAGGGCTCGGTTTGTCCTTTTCGGAATGGGATTGAATTAGATATAGTCGAGGTAGCTAAGATACAGGGCCAAATTCAGCCCTGGTATAAATGGGTAGAGCTTCCGCTGGTGTCAGCGGGAGCTGATCTGTTTAGGCCAGGCCCAGATTTGACATATAGGATAGTCCCATCGACTGGAACAGAGCTACACTTATATGCACCAGCTGAAGAGCTGGGCCCTGGGTTTTTTTTTTAACACTGCTGGGAAGCCCATCGTGGACTGAGAGGCTCCCAATTCCTCTACAAAATAGCTAGGCTTGTGTCTTTAACATCTGTTCCACAGGCAGCCCCCTCTTGGGCTGCTGGGTGAGTTTTCTGCCACCCACTGTTGTATGGCGGCAGAAACACCTGCTGCAGTTGTTGTGATCTTCATCCCAGAGCAAAGCAGCTGTCAAAAAGGACACTAATAAAAGGAAGATCCTAGATTGTGTCTGCTACGCCTGGGGCAAGACTAATGACAAGCACCTGGAAAAGGGGGTTTGCAAGCTTCCCTGGGTAGTTCTAGATTTTCTTGCAGCAATTTTTGTATCTAATTCTTAACCAACTGCTTAAAGAGGACAAGTTGGAGAGAGTCCAGCGGAAGGCAACAAAAATGATTAGGGGGCTGGAGCACAAGACTTATGAGGAGAGGCTGAGGGAACTAGGCTTGTTTAGTCTGCAGGAAAGAAGAATGAGGGGGGATTTGATAGCAGCCTTTCACTACCTGAAAGGGGGTTCCAGGGAGGATGGAGCTAGGCTGTTCTCAGTGGTGGCAGATTACAGAACTAGGAGCAATGGTCTCAAGTTGCAGTGGGGGAGGTCTAGGTTGGATATTAGAAAAAAAGTTTTTCCCTAGGAGGGTGGTGAAGCACTGGAATGGGTTACCTAGGGAGGTGGTGGAATCTCCATCCTTAGAGGTTTTTAAGCTGCAGCTTGACACAGCCCTGGCTGGGATGATTTAGCTGAGGTTGTTCCTGCTTTGAGCAGGGGGTTGGACTAGATGACCACCTGGGGTCCCTTCCAATTCTAATCTTCTATGATTCTATGCTCTTTTAGTTTATATTTAAAAAATTAGAAAAGAGTCAGTCAATGAATGAGTTAACCATTTACTCTGCATAGTCTTGGGCATCTCAGCACTGGAAAGCTTTCAACAAGCTGAAGGGTACGAAAAATAATTACTCAGTGTTAGAAGACGTGTGGTTTGGAGGCTAAAGCACATAACTAGGTGCCTGGTGAATTGATTTCTGTTCCCAGCCCTGCCACAGATGTGTAGTGTAACCTTGTGTGAGTTACTTAATGCCTCAAAGCTGCAGTTTCCCCAGCTGCAAGATGGTAATAAGACCTGCTTCACAGAGGTGACGTGAGGCTTAAGTGATTTATAAGCATTTAAGATCCTTGGACAGAATTAAATGTGTTAAGTATTGTAATGAGCTGGTTAGTGTGTATGTGCACCACTGCCCTCTAATGGACAGAGTCAGAATTGTTCAAACTTGTGCCATAGCCCCCTCCGCCCGCACCCCCCAACTGCCAATAGCTATGTGTGCTTCTCCGGTTGCTAAAACGTTGCAGCAAACTCTGCTTTTGGTAAGGAAGAGCTGAGTTCTAACCCTGCTGCTTCCATGAGGTCCCAAGCAGCTGTCGACTGCATCTTACCAACACCAGTGAAATCCTTAGTGGATACATTTTTTTTTCTTTAAGTATTCTATATAAAAATCATTGCAATCCTTCGAACCCCGAGAGAGTAGAGAGGGACCATGGCAGGAACAAATTGGGTCTCATTCCATGCCAGGATCCCAATTTATCCCGCTTCCCAACAGACACAATCCCTCTCTCACAAGTGGGTCTATAAAAACCTACCAATGAGCCAGTCCGTGGCGACGTAAGGCTAGGAATTAGCCAGTTTCCTAGAATCCTGAAAGCCAGGACTGAGTTATTAAGGGAGATTAAAGGAATTAACGGTTACATCTATTAGACGGTAAAATAGCCTTCCAGTGGAAGGCCCCAAAATTCAAGTCATTCAAAACTGCGTTGGCTAAAGGCCCTGGTGACTAGGCTGCATGTCGGCCTAATGACAATGAAATTCAAATTGGACCAGTCTGCTGTGTTGGTGGAGCCATGCTGGTCCGACAGTATTAGAGAGACAAGGTGGGTGAGATCATATCTTTTACTGGACCAACTTCGGAAGGAGACTCTGTGTAAGCCCGAAAGCTTGTTTCTCTCACCAGCAGCGGCTGGTCCAATAACAGATATGACCTCACCCGCCTTGGCTCCCTAAACCGGCACAGTGCAGGCAGCTGAAGCTTTCCGGGAACCACTCCGGCTTGCTGCATGCGTAACTTCCTCCCTGAGCTCGCTAGAGGGAGCTCACGCAAAAGGCCGCACGCAGCCGGTTCCCAGAGCTTCAGCTCAGATTGCAGCAACCCTCAGCAGTAAACTTAGTCACTGCGACACCCATTCACTTAAACACCCTCTTCCCCAGAGCGGTACCACTGAGCGTGACCCACACAATTCCAGCACTGGTGCATCGGCAAGCCACAAGGATTGCATTATTCAGTTTCTTGCGCTCGCCTCGTATTACAGCAAAGCCACCAGCGTGGGGCGCGACCTGTGCCAGCCGGTGTTCTCAGGGGCTGTGTGGTTACACACAGGTTATTGCTGCGTAGTGCACTGGGGAATGAGAGTTCTGGTATAACTAAGATAATGGCCCAGGTCCTCCGCCCAGTCTCTGCCCTCGGAGCGGCTCTCCAGCGGCAGAAAGGGGAGGGAAAATGCCCTGAAACAGCCAGCTGGGTGCTGCGAAGCCAACATAGCTGGCATCATCCCGCACACTCCTGACCCGCTCCAAGCACAGGGACTGGCGGAACAGGAGTGCTCTAGCCAAGCTCTTTGCACACTCGGGCCGGTGGAATGACCTCTGGGGAGCTGCCAGCAGTGGGCCTAACTTAGAGCAACTCTGAGGCTGCCCCAACTGACTCCTGCGTGCCCCCAGCATTGGACGGGGGGACAAGGGTGGCAGGACGTCCTCTCTGCAACCCTCCTCACATCCTGCATCGAGCACAGTTCAGCCAGAGCCACAGATCTGCCCCAGCACGTCCGTCTGTCACAAGGACTGAAGAATTGTCCACTAGCTCCCAAAATTAGCCAGAGGCCCTGTGGGCACAATAAAAGGTAGCATGCCATGTCTGTACTGAGCCGGTGGGCACAGGGGCCAAGGATGCTGCCTTCGAGCTCTCCAGGACCTCCTGCTCACCTGAACCTTTCCGATAAATGTGCACCAGGAAAATGGCCTGTGGGGAGGATGCCAATTCATCTAGATAAGTCTGTGCTTCGGTGACATAGGCTCAGACCCTCGAAGGTATCTAGGTGCCTAACTCCCTAAATAACTTTGAGGGTCTGGCCCTAATTCCCATGGGAGTTAGGCACCTAAATGCCTCTGAGGGTCTGGGGCCGTAGTCACTCGTTCTGGTTCTACAATTTCGGTGCAATGGAGCTTCCTTGCTTTGAGATGCTATTGCAAAGACTAACCCATTGTGCTTCGCCTGACACTCGGCCTAGACTTTGCCTTTGTAAATCTTGGCCAATTATTGCTCGGTCCACCCCCTTGTTCGAGCTTAAATAGTTCCTCCCCAACCTTGATGTTTTTGCCCTCCAAATGCTGGCAGACTCTGATTATGTCCACCCCCTTCGTCAGAACTTAGCCAAGCTATGTAGTGTCAGCTCTTCGCATTCGTCCTCTTGGGTGTCATCACTGCTGCTCGTCCCTGAACTCGGCCCAGTTTGTCAGAATCTGGTTGGTAACCTCTACAGCTTGGGAGTTAGGAGATTAGGAGCCTGAGAGCAGGCTAGCCCCTAATTGCCTACTGCAGGGTTCCTTGCACCTTCTTCTGAAGCATCTGGTGCTGGCCAATGGCCAGCTGCTCTGATCCAGTCTGGCAATTCCTATGTTCCTATTCCTGTACCGCAACTGAGTACATTATTACCAAGGTGACCTCACCAGAGCAGCATGGACTGTTACCTTTCTGCTGTATGGCGTGATGCCACCACGTAGGCAGCTCTGCATTGCACAGGATTTTCTTTTCATAGAGGCATAGACTCATAGAAGAGGAGGGTTGGAAGGGACCTCAGGAGGTCATCTAGCCATACCCCCCTTTTGCTGCTGCACTGCAGCAATGAACACCAAGTATCTCAAACATGTTTCATTAGTGCTGTTGCATATCATGTTCCATCTTCACTAGCAAACCTTAAAAAATGAGCGTTCTTAGTATCCCCTCCCCATCTTCACCCCCCAATTCTCAGACAAAAAGGCCCAGATCCTCAAAGGTAATTAGGATCCTAAATTCCATCGAAAAGCAATGTGCTTCAGTACAGCCAGTGTCTGGGTGCTTAGTAGCCTCAATTGCTGCTCACCAGAGACAGAGCCGCCCCTGATGTGAGCATCATCATCATCACGGCAAATCCCAAGCGGATGTGGCCTCTTTGCAAATCATGTGCCACCTGGATTGATCTCTGGAGAGGTGTTTGAAGTGAACTGGTTGTATATTGAGTTTGTGTCCACCCCTGGCAATCTTTTCACACCACCAAAGCGTCTGACACTCACGTGATCTTTGCTGCATTCCTTGGTACACACCTATTAGAATGAGTTGGTCTTCCAACACAAGGTAGACATGTCAGCCCCAAAATATGCTATCAGATCAATAGCAAACAGATGCTCACTCACTCAGATGCCAATACTCTGATGGCCTTCAGTTCAGCAAGGGAACAACATAGACATCATTTGTCTTCAAATATTTCTGGTCTCTCCCTGTCTCTATTCCTGGTTACACAAAGACATCATCTCCTCCCACTCCTTGGAGCACAGTTTGCTGCGAGGACCTGGGGCCTCTATCTCCTGGGAGACTTCTGTGGCATTCCTTTTCTAATCCTTTTGAACCCTAACAATTTGACAGGTCAGGCAAACCTAACAGGTTTTGCCACCAGCTGGCTGAGCGGAGCTGGGCTTGAGTGCATGCTGGCTCAGCCCTCTTTAATTAGCACCTGAAAGGGCAAAAGATGCTCAGAGAGAGCCTGTTGGAGCCTGTGAAATATACAACCCGACCAGCAGTTCAGCCAGAGAACTGACAGTAATCTTGTAGCATTCCCTCTTGTTCACATTCACGTGTACTGGGCACGTAGCCCGTCTGTGAATTATCCCTCTTGGGGCAAATTGCCACAAATCCTCCCCCAAGGATGAGCTTTTGAAACTGGACTGTAATGACTTTCTGCTGCCTCACCCCAGAGAAAGCAACAGCAGCTGCGTAACACATTTCCAAATGGAGCAGCGTGAGCAAATGGCTCCACGGCGATTCATGCAAACCTAAAACAGGACAAACCCACGGGCCCTCGGACATAACTGGCCTCAGTCTACAGGATTTGGGGATTTATTTATTTTTTTGTCACGGTGTGTCTGCAGCCTGTTTTGTTTCTGATCCATTTCAGAAGGACAAGTCAATTACAACTCAAAGTGTGGGCTGAGATAGCATGTTGGAAACTATAGGATAACAGTAGCTGGGCGATTTCAGCAGCCCCCTTGTTCCTTTAGAATTAAACAAAACTGTTCAGACACGCTTAGTAACCAGAGGATGACTGTTACTGCCGTGAATGGGATCTAGGCTTCCAGTCTTGAAGAGAAGGCTTCGTGGTCTAGTGAACTAACCATGATCTGGGGCACAGACTCTCCTGAATTCTAATCCCAGCTCTAACACCGACCCCTGCACCCGGTGACCTTGGGCAAACAAGCCGAGTTAGGGAAATAGACACAATAGGATAATATTTGCATACCTTGTTGTGGAGGTTAATTCGTTCAGGGTTTGGCAATCCATGGATGGCAGGATTAATTGGCTAATGTTCGAGCGGTGCCATCAAGGTGCTAAGCAGAGCTGGTCCCCAGCATGTCTATTATGCAAATTTAGACTCCTTCTAAGCATCCTTAATCTCACCTGCAATTACCAGTATGTAACCTACTAACCCCTCTGACACATCACCCTGCATTCGGCACACTGCCACCAGTTTACACTGGGTTAGGCACAGTCATGCCGTGGTGCTGGAAGAAAGGAGTGTAATAAAAGCAGCAGGATGCTGCCAGGATGTTAGAGTAGGACACAGCCTACTCAAATTGACACCCTCCTCTGGTCCCTTGCCATGTCAGTTACACCCAAGCATAGACAGAAGTGGCGGGGTGAGGGCGTCCCTTTATAAAAGAGTGCTCTCTCACCCCGTGGTTGGGGAAGATAAAAGAAAACTCCATCTTACAGCCCAGAAGATGAACCTCAGCCAAAGGTTGTTTTCGTTCCCCCTCTAGCCCAAGCCATGGTTGTTTAAGCTGCACGAGTGTCCAAGGCTGTCACTACTGCATCTTGTGCTCTTTACACACCAGTTAACCCTGTGACGAAACCAGACTAGCACAGCTGGGTGTCAAATAACTGGGTTCAGTAGCCAGCACAAACATATAATGCCTACCTGTACACATACCGCTGCACTAACCTCTGCCTGGCAGCTTTCAAAGCGGAGAACACCGTGGGCACCCGTAGAGGACGCAAACTATTTAAGAATGAAAGAAACGGCCATCCTGGGTCAGACTAATCGTCTGTTTAGCCCAGTAGCCTTCATTTAAACAGAAAGCACCCAGTTACTATGCGGTCACAGACTAAGATCTGGGCATTTAGACAAGACTTCCCTATGTTTGTAAAGTCAGATGCATCTTTATTCTCCAAAGGCTCAAGGTTAATCTACATTCTTGTAAAAGTTTTGTCTTCATCAGAGAGTTTGTTGCACTACACCTAGCTCGTGGTGTTATTTCCGAGAAGCCTTTGTGTGTTCTCTGACTTCCACGCGTATGTCTCATTAGCAAGCGTTATTCCCTCCATGAATCTCTCCTTATATAGCAATACGCTGTTAGTATGACTCGGTGGTGATAGCTCAGTTGACGTTCTGGTTCTGGGATGCAGTTCAAGTGCGCCCGAGGCAATAACTGATCAGTGAAATCAGTGTGATGGCCTCTGCTAAGTTAACTTCAAAGTAGCGCTCGGAAATGCCAGCTCCACCTAAACATAATGTGGCATGGCTGCCGGCTCTGATTTAGGGCCGAGCATAGAACGTGAATAGTATTTCACCTTTGGAGAGCTTTTGCCCCTCCGCTTATGACTGATTGAGAACACACTGCAGTTCCATAGATCAGTGGCTCTCAACCTTCCAGACCACTGTACCCCTTTCAGGAGTCTGATTTGTCTTGTGCACCCCCAAGTTTCACCTCACTTAAAAACTACTTGCTTACAAAAATCAGACATAAAAACACAAAAGTGCCACAGCACACTAGTACTGAAAAACTGCTGACGTTCTCCTTTTTACCATGTAGTTATAAAATAAATCAATCGGAATATAAATATTGTACTTACATTTCAGCGTATGGTATATAGAGCAGTATAAACAAGTCATTGTCTATGAAATCTTAGTTTGTGCCGACTTCACTAGTGCTTTTTATGTAGCCTGCTGTAAAACTAGGCATATGAGTTGATGGGCCCCCCTGGAAAACCTCTGTGTATCCCCAGGGGAACACGAACCCCTGGTTGAGAACCACTGCCATAGATACCTGGGAAAGACCAACACACAGGAAACAATTCCTGTTCTGTGCTGCAGAGGAAGGAAAGCCATCTGAACTGCACTGGTCAATGGTGTGAGATCAGGGAGCCCCCCAGTGACAATATGGCTGTCAACAGCTAAAGGAGCTCTCTCTTTAGCTCCATTGGTAGAGGCCTGTGTTTCTGCTGCTGAAGTTTCCGGGTTCAACGCCAGCATGACTACTGTGGTACCTGTATGCATGTGGCCATGGTTTGTTACATAGGCATGGCTGCTACTAATGTTCCCTGGAGAAAATCCCTTCCTGTCTCCAGACCTGGCAACCAGGTCATCTTTGTGGCTGCCGCCTGGCTAGTAGAAGAAGCTTTACTCTTTTTTCTCTCAAACCATTAAACACCCTAGCTACCGCGATCCACAAATCATCTTGATAAAGCTTAATTTTATCAGCAAAGGAAAACCACGACTCTAATGTGATGTCCCGTGACGGGGTGTGTTTTGTGTGTGAGCACTCAACATTGGTTAACCTCCTGCTTGTTGTGTGTGCGGCAAACGGCTGTGATCACAACAAACAGTGCATGCTGGTGGAAGCAACTAAGCAGGAATTGGTTTTCCCGTTTCTCCGTGTCCTTTTAGGCTGGCTTCGCTATGCCAATAAACGTAAGATACTGCTTCTCATTATGAAGTTTTGCAGACATCTGCACACAGCAGGGTTGTGCTGACACCTCCACAGAAACACTGAGAAATGATGAGACCAGTAAAAGCAACATGAGGTGGAGATCCTTGTGCTTTATGGCCAGCAAGGTTCAGCGGGGTGATTTGAATGCAGAATCAAAACCCACAAGGCACATTAGGCTAAGTGACACTAGCCTCAGTGACCTTCTTTAGAGGCATAACTCCTCTACCCTGCCACGTGAATTGGGCAAGTGTGAGATAGCGCTCCCTTAAAAGGGATACTGGGCAAATGTTTCAGAGGGATGGGATGTAGAGCAGAAGGATGGCCTTGAGGTCATGGTCCATGAGCAGTTCTATTTATTCATAGCCCTGTTTCAAACATCCTCCAGGCTTTTGGCTCAGTGGGCTCTCCTTCTTGCTCGTGGGGGTGGTAATACCTGTCACGCTGGCTGGATTGGGCAGGAGGGGAGGGGACATTTAGTTTATTGTTTGATGTCGGTGTGTCAAAATCACAGTAATTCATGGGAGATATGCCATGTGAGGTACTGTTGGAAAGTCTCTAATGTGCTAAGTAAGATGATGGTGTTTGTGTTCATGTGTTATCTGTGTAATGGAAGTTATGGATATGTTTGATAAATCAGTATTTCAGATTGTGCTGTCTGGATAACACCTCAGACAGGATTTCTGCAGAACAATAACCTGCTTAATGGCCCATTGAGACATTCACAGGTGCAAGGGGCCCAGGGTGAGAAGCCATTGATATACCTGATGAGTCACCAGGACTTGCTCATGTGACTCTGGACTCCATTTTGGTTCCTGTGAAATTCCACAAGCAGCATGGCAAAGGCCAGAGGACATAAAAGGCAGAGGCCCAGAATCCATTTTGTCTTCAATCCTGTTCAGCTTCAGCCACCTATCTACCTCTGGATCAAGTCATCTGCAACTGAAGCTGTGACACAAAGGACTGGGACCCATCCAGGTACTGGATATATACCAGAGGGACTATACAAGCCTGCAAACTCCACAATTCTACTGGAAACCTGGTATATATGGACTTTCAAATCATTTGTATGTATCTGATTGCTTTAATCCTTTAACATTTCTCTTACAGTTTGTTCCTTTCTTTTTATAATAAACCTTTAGTTTTAGTTACTAAAGGATTGGCTGGCAGCGTGGTATTTTGGGTAAGATCCAAACTGATATTGATCTGGTATCGTGGCTGACCCTTGGGGTCAGGAGAAACCTTTTTGGTAAAGAGCATAGAGTTCTAAATAACTGATCTCTTTACTGGGCCTAGTGGCTGATTGGGAGCCAGAGACTGAAATGCAGTAAAGGGGGCTGGGTATATTTGTGTATTGGCTTCTTGATAACCAGTGTGGGGAGTCAGAAGCGCTGTTTGTGGCTGATTGGGAAGCCTGACTTCAGTGTCACCCACCAGCGTTGGGAGAATCTGCTCTCCTTTTGCAGCCTGCCCTGACCTTGGCATTTTCAGGTGGCTACCCTAGGCACAGAAGGGTCACAATACCTACTTCCCAGCATCTTTTGATACTTTACTCACAGCTGTTTCTAAAATATTTTGGGGTCTTTGGATAAAAGGCACTAGCAAAATGCAAAGGATTTTTATTTACCTGATCGTTAAATACAGTCGATGACCAGCACTTCCCTGCTCACACTATGAAAGAGCAGAATGGGATTTTCAAAAGCACCTAGGGGAGTTAGATGCCCAGCTCCCATTAAAGATAACTGGGGCTTCGGCACCTAACTCCCTTCATCCCTTCTTTAAACCTTCCCTCGCCATTAATAGGAAATGTCTATCACAAACCCTTCACCAGTGTGCCATGGCTCTGTGGTCTCAGGAGTTAGAATATGGCCCGGGCTAGTAGACCAAAATGTTGACCAACTTCAATTATTTGCCCAGATAAAACATTAATGATAAGACTTTTAATTTTTAAAAATAGGAATGATGACATATCTGACAAAATCGTATCAACGATGGGCTGGTTTCAACCACTTTCTAATCACTAATCAATGCACAATGTTCCTCTGGAATTATAGGCACATGTAGTTTGGAATTTTCTCTCCTGCCTGTTGGTAACTCCACCATCTAAACTGTCTCACAAGGTCGCACAAGGTTGTATGTTTTCTGTCTTCTTTCCCCCTCCTCTTCCCCATTTATACCATCATCAGTTCCTGACACTTCTTCCTCTATAACAACTTCCAAATCCATCCCAGCTGCTAAACCTGGGGCTATGTTCTAGACATCTCTGGTTTTACATGTTGTTATATAACACTTATACTGTGGTAGCTCTGATAAACCTCAACCAAGTCAGGTCCCATTGTCCTCGGTGCTCAACGAACACATAGCAAATGACAGTCCCCTGCCCCAAAGAGGATACAGTCTACAAGACAAGACATAGCAGATGGATAAAACAAATAGGCAGGGTCAGAGGGGAAGACAGGGTAACAGTCGGTGCTAAAACACCCTATTATTTCTATCTGTGTGTACAATTCTAAACCATGTCATAGCAACAACCTGCCTAGCCACTTTCAGATAGCCATCATTCACCAAAAGAGGTGACTTTTAAGGACAGCCCTGAAGGAGGAGGATTAACTAGTATAAACTGCTTCTCTAGACTCATCCACTCACGCATCACTCTCCTCAAGCCAGTCAAACATGCTGTAGCTAAAATCTTCCCAGCCCATAACTCTGAGCAGTAGGGACTCAGTTCGGAAAGGATACCTGTTCCAAAAATGCGAAGCACAAATTTCTCCATACAAGTCAAGCAAAGGCATCTAGGAGGTCATCATTTTGGGTTGTCAAAATAAAGATATTCAGAATCCTTCTTAAGCATCTCCACCTGACCATGCTCAGCGTCATCATCTTGGATGGTATCTATTTGTCTCATAATTATTGGTCTCTACCATGTATCATGAGAAGAAAACAATTGTGCATATTGGATAAGCACCTACATCGCTGTCCTGTAGTCTCCCTACTTCAGGAGGTTATCTTAATGGCAACCAGTCCTCATTTGTTCAGCTACCCTGGATCAAGATGCTTTCTTGGGACATTACTTAGCGACGTCACTTGGATCTGTGCATGCTAGCAATTTATTAGCCAAGTTTTCCATGTGTAAAACTGGAATGATAATACCTAGATGAAGCTTAATCAGCCAGTGTTTGTAAAGCAGTCGGAGATCCTCATATGAAAGGTGGTATATTTCATTTAGACCATGAGCTCTCTTGGCTCACTCCTTCGGCTGCGGTATATTGGCCTACTTCCACCAAAGTCAGTGAAGCTATGGTGATTTAAAACTGACAAGGATCCAGCCCTTTTGGGTCTTGTACATATTGTCCATGCCTAACAAATGATATCCAGTAATAACAATAACTGCAGAAGGTTGTTATCCTACCTGCATGCTTGTGCAGCTAGATAGTATTATTCTTATTGGATATCAGTTGTTAAGCTCTGACAATATGTACAAGAATATTCCTATATTTCACTATTTCACATAATAACTATATGATTTACTTAGTGCTTTTTTGCCATAAAATAAACTTTAAAGTCCCCTCCCATCCAATGACAAATGTTGTAGGATTAAATCTTTAGTCCCATAAATTATACTGAGGTCAACAGACACAGCAAACAAAGCGTTCGTTTTGCCAAGGAGTAACATGAAAAACTGTCATGGCAACTCACCATCCCTAGCAGACGAGCTGTCTCCAAGTCTCCCCAGTTACATCCTTGGAGTTATAATTCACATCCTGCACGTAACAATGGTAAGGTCAATAGGAACAAATACAATGAGAGCAGTTCTTGGTGTGCTGCAGTGACCAAAAATAACATCCCGATTGCCCAGAAAAGCATGGAAAATATTGCACTGCATTTCAAATGAGCTCTGGATTATGGATGACTTCCTTTCCTTAGGTTTAAGGGAGTATCTCTTGCCCACCAGTACTGCTCTACCAGGAATAGATTACCAAAAAATACCCTGGAGGCATGCTTCAGTCCTGTTTTGCACTCTACAAAAATAACATTCTCCAGCTTATGATCCCTTCTCTAGGACACAGTTTCTCAACCTGTGGTACGTGTATCCCTGGGGGCACGTGAGACACCGGCAGGGGGTACACAGTGAAAAACCCAGTGAAGGGAGGCGGGCAGCAGCTGCTGACTTCTAGGGAAGCCAGGCGGTAGCTGCCTGCCTCCCGCCCGGTCCCAGCTCCCAGGTGGGAGCCTGGGGGCAGCCTCCTGCGCCCTGCGAGCTGGGCTCACACCTGGGTGGCTGCCACCCGCACCTCAGCTCTGAGCCGAGAGACAGCCTCCCGCACCCTGGCTTGAAAATGGGCAGCAGCTTCCTGCCGCCTGCCCACATCCCCGGGTCCCAGCCTGCATGGAAGCCTCCTCTACCCCAGCTCGGGGCAGGTGGCAGTTGCCCACCTCCCGGGCTGGCAGCCAGGTGGCAGCCGCCTGCAACTTACCCAGGTGGCAGCTCCCCTCCCCGGCTCAAAGCCCGGTGCCCAGAAAGCCAGGCGGAGAGCCCAGCGGCTTACCCAGTCCTGGAGCCAGGCTCTACCCGCAGGTTTACTTGTCAATTTCATGGCTCTAGCTGAACTGAGAAATTGACAACTATGACCGCCCCAGATTTTACCAGTATAAAAATCTTAAGAGGGGCCCACACAGTGTGATTTGCCCCAGGCCCACACCCCCCTAGGACAGCCATGGGGAGCACTTCTATCCACACTGGTGGGCCGCTAGTGCCTGCTCAGACCTCACACGTTCCCGCCTGTCTGAGGAGAACACCACCTGACCCTGCCCTCAGGCCATAGTGATTGACTGGGGTTGACCTTTGCTCCAATATGGAGGAAGGGGAGGAGGAAGGAGGGGAGAAACCGCAGGGGGTTTTGTGATCTGCCACAGCCACACAGCACTGCAGAACTCAGAACTCACCTGCTTTACGAGAAATACAGTCGTCCAACGGTAAAGGGGAAGAAGATTGTATTTCTCAGAGTGGAAATTGAGTGTTGGGTACGTATTAAAATTTTCAGAAGTTAGGGGTACTTGCTACTTAAAAGGTTGAGAAACACTGACCTAGGAGGTCAAGAGCTGTCCCTCCCCATGGATTAATTTCTGCTTTAATTTGATAACTCTTGCTTCCCTTTCTTTTTTCTTTCCACCATCCTCAGATTAAGCCTCAGATTAAATTAGCTGTTGCTTCTTTAAGATAAACATAGGCAAACTCATAAAGCCGAAGGGGTTGTTTTCTGCTTATTTTCACATTCGTGGAGTGAGAAGATGTTACATTAGTTTTAGTTCTTACAAGATTGTACCACGTGGCACAGATACTAATCAACTCAATCTCTAGCAGGTGCTCTGATGGGTGCTGTCTAAGGACCCGAACAGAAGAGGGATATCCCGTCCTGACATCCTTCAGAGGACTTCGGCAACTGGAAAACTGGACTAACACAGGGAGCTGAAAGCTGAGCTCACCCACTGTTGAGCAGGCGTGGAGACAGCTTTGTCTACACTGCAGATTTGCCCCCAATTCCAGCAAGTGGTAGCTACCCCCCGTATGCAGCTACCATTTCATAAATCAGACATGTGGAACAGGAAAGCCACCATTTGGTTTCAGCAGGCTTTCCTTGTTTGTGCTTAGAGTTTATCCTTGTTCTGCTATGTCAGGCGCTACCCGTCAACTGCCGGAATCAGGGCAAATCCCCAACATAGACAAGACCAGAGACAAGACAACCCTGGGACAAAAAGGTCACAGGCAGTGATCAACGGCTCAGTGTCTAGTTGGCAGCTGGTAACAAGTGGAGTTCCCCAGGGGTCAGTCCTGGGGCCGGTTTTGTTCGACATCTACTTTAATGATCTGGATGATGGGGTGGATTGCACCCTCAGCTAATTCGCAGATGACACTAAGCTGGGGGGAGTGGTAGACATGCTGAAGGGTAGGGATAGGATTCAGAGGGACCTAGACAAATTGGAGCATTGGGCCAAAAGAAATCTGATGAAGTTCAACAAGGACAAGTGCAGAGTCCTGCACTTAGGACGGAAGAATCCCATGAACTGCTACAGACTGGGGACCGACAGGCTAAGCAGCAGTTCAGCAGAAAAGGGTCACAGTGGACAAGAAGCTGGCTTTGAGTCAACAGTGTGCCCTTATTGCCAAGAAGGCTAACAGCATATTGGGCTGCATTAGTAGGAGTATTGCCAGCAGATCGAGGGAAGTGATTATTCCCCTCTATTCAGCACTGGTGAGGCCACATCTGGAGTATTGTGTACAGTTTTGGGGGCCCCCACTAAAGAAAGGATGTGGATAAATTGGAAAGAGTCCAGCAGAGGGCAACAAAAATGATTAGGGGGCTGGAGCACATGACTTATGGGGAGAGGCTGAGGGAACTGGGCTTATTTAGTCTGCAGAAGAGAAGAATGAGGGGGGATTTGATAGCAGCCTTTAACTACCTGAAGGGGGTCCAAAGAGGAGGGAGAAGTGGTGGCAGATGACAGAACTGGAAGCAATGGTTTCAAGTTGCAGTGGGGGAGGTCTAGGTTGGATATTAGGAAAAAGTTTTTCACTAGGAAAGTGGTGAAGCACTGGAATGGGTTACCTGGGGAGTTGGTGGAGTCTCCATCCTTAGCCGTTTTAAAGGCCTGTCTTAACAAAGCCCTGGCTGGGATGATTTAGGTGGGGTTGGTCCTGCTTTGGGCAGGGGTTGGACTAGATGACCTCCTCAGGTTCCTTCCAACCCTAATATTCTATGATTCTATGATTCCCTGGGCTTGGAGAGCTGCAGTCTGCACTGATGTAATGATCTCAGTCCTGCAAAACTGGGGGCTCGGCCTGTCTCAAGCACTCTGGACCCTAAGCTGAACAGCCTGTCTCCTGGGAACCTTCGACCAATTCAAGCTGCGCTGAGGGGTGAGTCCCCAACTCTCTCTCTCTTCTCTGGTTAAGCCCACTTTTCCCCTCAGACCTAATTTGATCTCTCGTTCTCTCTCTCGCTCTCTCTCACTCCAGGTGTAACTTTCTAAACCTGACTCTTATAATCAGACTTGGGCTAGATTT
The DNA here is from genome assembly GCF_026122565.2 of Emydura macquarii macquarii. Classification (NCBI taxonomy): domain Eukaryota; kingdom Metazoa; phylum Chordata; order Testudines; family Chelidae; genus Emydura; species Emydura macquarii. Next base: position 1,344,250 of record NW_027132084.1, on the reverse strand, counting down.
CCCCAATACCCCCATTTGAAACCGTGTCATATTGTAACTGGTTTGTTTATTGGTCTCGCCTTGTGTGGCTATTACTCTATATACCTGGCAATAAAATAACTTTTGTAATCAAGCTGGTTGCCAGACTCTCTCCAAACTTCGTTTGCTCCTTCGTGTTCTCGGCTTCCCTATCTTGCTCTGCAGCAACGCTTCTTTTACCTAAGCCAAAGATCCCTGTAACGCCCAAAAATCCTGTGGGGTTTGCTCATCAAGGGGGTTACTACCAGAATCATTATACAGGGAAAGTGGGGATAGGGACATGCTGAACCTGTGGCATATAAGGGTGGCAGCTTGGCAGTGCTGTTAAACCCAGCCTGCTAAGTCCAGGGACATATAAGGGGTCAGCTTGAGAGCGCTGATAGACCCAGTCCGCACAGACGCACTCTGTTAATCCGTGAACGTCTGTGTGTATGTGGGTGTTTATCTGTGTCTGGGCCTGGAGGACCCCAGCCCTGGGAAACAGGTCCTGCAGGGTAGCTCCAGTGGGAGGGGACTCGCGGAAGGGAGAAGTAAAGCTCCATATGAAAACACAAGTGACACAAGCAATATATGAATAGAATTACAAACCCCTCCCCCCACACCAGGAAAGTAACCCTAATAAATGCGCATACTCCTAAGGTGACGGGCAAATCTGGTAACATACCTTCAGTGGACATGGAGAGCAATTGATCACCATCCCCTGGCCTTTAACTTACTTGAAGACTGTTATCAGGTCCCCTCCCCGCCCCCAGTCTTCTTTTCTCAAGACTAAAGATGCTCAGTTTTTCTAAACTTGTCTCAGAGGTCAGGTTTTCTAAACCTTTTATCATTTCTGTCGCTCCCCTTTGGAATCTCCAATTTGTCCACATCTTTCTTCAAGTCTGGCCCCCAGCACTGGACACATCACTTCAGCTGAGGCCTCCCCAGTGCCAAGGAGAGCGGGACAACGACTGCCCACGTTTTACGCACGACACCCTTGTTAATACAGCCCAGATGATATTAGACTTTTTTGCAACTGCATCACACTGTTGATTCATATTCAGTTTGGGATCCATTATAACCCCCAGATCCTTTTCCACAATACTACCACCTAGCCAGTTATTCCCTAGTTGGTACTGCTGAAGAGTTATTGATAGCAAACAGCTTCTCCCTACTGTCCTTGGCTCGTGTTACAGGCATCAAGGCAGAGCGAGGAACATGAACCAAAGGGCTGACAAATGAGCAGAAATTACCACTGCATCTTTAGATTGAACAAGACTTCTGTGGCCCATATACAATAGGAATACAGGATTCCCAGCCAGTGTAAATGGATGTGGGCCCCACTGGTTTCAGTGGAGGTATGATGATGTACAGCAGCTATGTCGCTGGCTCAGAAACTGCACTTACTCCAGACAAACGCTCTTGGCCTGAAAGGCAGACGCTATCTGATTGCGGTGTTTTGACTTTATATTTGGTGCTGAGCCTTCATTGCTTTCACATTCTGGAGTGCCGCAGCTGTGTCATTGTTTGTGCTCTTTAATTACAAGCTAATGACACTATATGTTGAGCAAACAAACACTGGTCTCCAGGAACGGCTTCTAAAGGATGCAAAGCATGACGGGTTTGTCTCTAAAAGGTGAGTGGCCAGTGTTTACGCCTACTGCACTAAGAAGTTACAAACTGTGCAGGGTGCTCAGTGCAGCTTCAAATGGGAAATCAAAAATCCCCAGAGGCTGTCTCAGAAAGAGACTGCAGAGGCTTCTCCAAGCTGTGGAGTTTGAGTTCAGCTGGGAGGTTGAACCTCTTGGCCCAGATTTGATAAAACTCAGAGCCCAAAAGTAGGCCCCTAAAGAGACTAGGCTTTGGCAGAGATTAGCATGGGATAAAAGCCATAGCTAGCTAGATGCGACCCAAGGAGGCTGGATTTCAGGCCTAATGACTATGAAGCATTTAGAATCATAGAAGATTAGAGTTGGAAGGGACCTCAGGAGGTCATCTAGTCCAACCCCCTGCTCAAAGCAGGACCAACCTCAGCTCATGTGCTAATATTTCTGTCTGTTTTTTCCACAAGTCAAATGTAAGTCTCAATCTCTTTAGCCCAGCTATTTTTATGAGCAAAGCTCTGTGCAATAGGGAAAATAACCCAATCTATTTCTGTTAGAAGTTATGTCAAGCAGCAGGACAAGATGATCTGTGTAGGCAGGAATTTTTAGCTAGGATCCCATAGGGCTCCAGAGCCGTGTTCTTTTTCAAACCTGATTAATTCTGCATCACTCGGACAAATTTCATCTACCATTTTTCTGAGCCCCACAGTGTATTCCCTGGGCCACAGCGGCTGCTGCTTGCTATTTCTGGGATGATAACATCTGACTGGCATAACATAGCAGCGGAGGAAATTTCACCAACGATTCAAAGGCAATTTTATGCACAGCTAAGGGAGCGCAACAGGAGATCCTCGCCAATGCAAATGAATGAAGCACTCGCCTACAAAGGAATCATTTGTGATTTCTGTGGGTTTTGCATACTTCCAGTTCTACAGGTGCTTCATTCCATAGCAGCATTTTTCAGCTACAAACACAGAAGTGATGACACGTATGTCAGTGTGGGCAACGTGGCCTTCCTGTGTGAATGCCAAGAGAATGCACCTTAGGGCTGCAACAGACTCTTAATGACAGGAGGAAAAATGCTGGTATAAAGGACCCCACACATACATAGATCATGGGCTATTAGCAGGGATTGAACTTTGACCTACCACCACTAGAGCTAAAAAATTAAGGCCCACATCTTCAAAGGTATTTAGGCTCCTAATTTCCACTGATTTCAGTGATAGTTAGGAGCCTGAATACCTTTGAGGATCTGGGCCTAACTCCATTAGTTGGTAGCAGTAGTAGGCTTTTATCCTCTTATGTTGATCCACCACTGAATGGGGGTAACACACACTGAATCAGTAGGATACACAGCTACAGAGCTTCAGCCAAGTAAAAAGCACAGGTACCTACTCGGGTGCCAGTCAGCATTTGGCAGTCACATTGGAGTAAATCCACAGTTACTACACTGAAGTCAAATCTATTCATTTTGTTTCCCCTTTAAAACAAAATGCCATCTCATAACCAAGGAGGTAGGCGGCCCAACTGGCAAACAAACTTATGCTAAGTGCACGGACTGGGAACGTTGACATTTTGTTCTTGGGAAATCTGTTGTTCACACGGGTGGTATAGCGCATAGTTCACCTTGTGCAATTTGAAAAGAGTTGTGTGCGTGAAATCACTGATGGCCATTTGAAGAATATCCCCAATGTAAGCAGGGGATTAGTGACCAGGAGACGCCAAGCTGCCAGGTGTTCATTTTAAAACCCAAAGGAGGGGTGTTGAGGTTATGTATGCCACACAGCAATGAAAGAGTCAACTGGAGACAGAGAAATTAGTGTTCCGGGTTGCACCTGGAGGTTGGGCCAGGCCCAACGGAAGACAAAGCCCACCTGGGGGAGGAGGTGGGTTGTGAGCATAAAGGGAGAAAACCCAAAGTGGGAGGAGTCTGCAGAGAGAACGTGGAAAAACTGTGTAGTCTGCCCTCTGGTTGCTACGGCGTGGGGCAAAGGCCTAGGTGAGGCCGATGTGCAGCAAGCAACAAGGAGGGGCTGTGGGAGAGGACCTGAAGGAAGGCCAAGGTGGGGAGATGTTCTGGGAGGCAGTGAGGAAGCTGAGGGAGCAGAACGTAGCTGCTCACCATTGGGTGCCTGGACAGGAACCTGGAGGAGAGGGATAGCCTGGCTTCTTCTGCCAGCCACTGGGAGAAGTGGACTGGAGCACCTGGGCAGAAGGTGAGAAGAACTACTAAGTCTGGAACTGGTCTTTCAGGGAGAAAGCTGTGGGGGGCATCACGCCACCCAAGAGCAGGAAGACGACCCTGCAGAGCCGAGGTAGGGGGAAAGAGTCTGGAGCAGTGAGACTGGGTCAGGGCAAAGACGTATGTTTGCCTGAATTTAGTTTATTTGACTCTTTGTGTACCCAGGGAGGGGTGTGTGATTGGATGCACCTGACCTTGGTGGTGCCCTACAGGAGGCCCTATGATTCTATAATGCCCCACCCCAGAAACAGTGATGTGGGAGGAATGGAGCAGTGAATGTGGGTCCTCCAGGTCTGCCTAGAGAGGCCTCTCTGGAGCAGCCATCTTGGAAACTACAGAGACCTGGGCTAGAATGGCTAGCAACAACCAATCAGAGCCTTGCAGGCTCAGATAAAAAGAGGCAGGGCCTTAGCAGGGCAGTTGCTGGCTGAGCCTAGAGGGGCAGGGTCAAGTGATCTTCTCTGGCCAAAGAGGCCTGAGGACTAGCCAGAGTTTGTTCCTGGCTGCACGGGCATAGCTGGGTTTGTAGTGAGAAAGGTGCCTGACAGCTTTGGCCCTGAGCTAAGGATGAAGATAAAAGAGCCCAGTGAGAAGAAGCCCAGGGAATGCAACTGCAATTAATCCAATCAAGTGGTATGTGGCTGCTGTGTATAGGCCCCTGGGCTGAAACCTGCAGTAGTGGGTGGGCCCAGGCTCCCTCATGTGCAAAGGGGGGAACAAGCCTAACCTAAGCCCCAAGAAGGGGACAGGGCTTGTTTGGAAGCCTAAGCAAAGGGTTGAAATTAATAGGCCTACAGCTTGGGCAGAAGCCCCTGGGGTGGGCAGATAGAAGGGGTACATAAGAAAAAAAGAATGGTCATACTGGGTCAGACCAATGGTCCATTAGCCCAGTATCCTGTCTTCCGACAGTGGCCCATGCCAGGGGCTTCAGAGGGATCAAACCGAACAGGTAATTATCAAGTGATCCATACAGTCACCCATTCCCAGCTTTTGGCAAACAGCAATCCCTGCCCATCTGGTTAATAGCCATTGATGGACCTATCCTCAAGGAACTTATCTAGTTCTTTTTTTGAACCCCCGTTATAGTTTTGGCCTTTCACAACATCCTTTGGCAAGGAGTTCCACAGGATGACTGTGCATTATGTGAAGAAATACTTCCTTTTGTTCATTTTAAACCTGCTGCCTATTAATTTCATTTGGTGACCCCCAGTTCTTCTGTTATGACAAGGAGTAAATAACACTTTCTTATTCACTTTCTCCACCCCAGTCATGGTTTTCTAGACCTCTATCATTTCTCCTGTAAGTCATCTCTTTTCCAAGCTAAAAAGTCCCAGTTTTATCGATCTCTCCTCATGGCAGCTTTTCCATACCCTAATCATTTTTGTTGCCCTTTCTGCTCTTTTCCAGTTCCAGTTTTTTTTTTTTGTTTGTTTGTTTGTTTTTTGAGATAGGGTGACTAGATCTGCCTCCAATATTCAAGAAGTATAAGCCATGGATTTATAAAAAGACAATATGATATTTTCTGTCTTATTATCTATCCCTTTCCTAATGGTTCTGAACATTATTAGGTTTTTCAAGTGCCATTGCACATTGAGTGGATGTTTTCAGAGAATTATTCATAATGACTCCAAGATCTTTCTTGAGTGGTAACAGCTAACTTACACACCATCATTTTATATATGTAGTTGGGATTACATTCTGCAATGTTCATTACTTTGCATTTATCAACATTTAATTTCATCTGTCATTTTGTTGCCCAGTCACCCAGTTTTGAGAGATCCCTTTGTAACTCCTCAGTCTGTTTTGGACTTAACTATCTTGAGTAATTGTGTGTCATCTGCAAATTTTGCCACCTCAGTATTGATCCCTTTTTTCACATCAATATATTGAACAGTACTGGTCCCAGTACAGACCATTGGGGGACACCACTATTTACCTCTCTCCATTCTGAAAACTGACCATTTATTCCAGCCCTTTGTTTCCTATCTTTTAACTAGTTACTGATCCAGGAGAGGACATTCCCTCTAATCCCATAACAGCTTACTTTGCTTAGGAGCCTTTGGTGACGGACTTTGTCACAGGCTTTCTGAAAATCTAAGTACACTATATCTACTGTTCATCCTTGTCCACGTGCTTGTTGACCCCCTCAAAGAATTCTAGTAGATTGGTGAGGCATGATTTCCCTTTACAAAAACCATGTTGACTCTTCCCCAACAAATTGTGTTCATCTGTGTCTGATAATTCGGTTCTTTACTGTAGATGCAACCAATTTACCTAGTACTAAAGTTAGGCTTACTGGCCTGTAATTGCCAGGATCACCTCTGGAGCTTTTTTTTTTTTTTTTAAATTGGTGTCATATTAGCTATCCTCCACTCATCTGGTAGATAAGCTGATTTAAATGATAGGTTACATACCACAGTTAGTAATTTTCCTATTTCACATTTGAGTTCCTTCAACTCTTGAATGAATACCATCTGGTCCTCGTGACTTATTACTGTTTAATTTATTAGTTTGTTCCAAAACCTCCTGTAGTGACACCTCAGTCTGGGACAGCTCCTCAGATTTGTCACCTAGAAAGAATGGCTCAAGGTTAGGGATCTCTCTCACATCCTCAGCCATGAAGACCAATGTAAAGAATTCATTTAGTTCCTCTGCTTTAGCCTTATCTTCCTTGAATGCTCCTTCAACATTGCGATCATCCAGTGGCCCCACTGGTTGTTTAGCAGGATTCATGTTTCTGATGTCCTCACAAATTTTTTTGCTGTTACTTTTTGGGTCTTTGGCTGGCTGTTTTCAAATTCTTTTTTGATCTTCCTAATTACATTTTTACATATCATTTGCCAGAGTTTATACTCAAATCCTATTGAGGAAAATAGGAGTAACTTCCACTTTTTAAAGGATGCCTTTTTGCCTCTAACAGCTTTTTACTTGTTTTGGTCCTCTTACTGTGTGTTTTAATTTGGGCTATACATTTAAATTGAGCCTCTATTATGATGTCTTTATAAATTTTCCATGCAGCTTGCAGGGATTTTTGTTCTGTACATTTCTGTTTAACGAACTTCCTCATTTTTTGATCTTCCTGACATTGAATTACCATTTGCTTTGATGTCATATCATTTTTTGCCACCTGGCCAGAGTTTATACTGCAGCACTGCAGCACCACACCTAGCCACCAGGAGGCTCTCAAAAGGTGAGCATCCCCCTTCACAGGATGGGGACAAAGCATGACCTGGCCTGAGGATTGTCACAAGAAAAAGGGCTGGAGCAGCCACCAGCAAGGGCACTGGGGAGGAGAGCCTGCAATGCCACACCCAGCCACAAGGGGGTGTGCCAGCAATAAGTGTGCTCTGCTGTAGTAGAAGAATCAGATTTAAGGAGGAAAAAAAGATCATGTCACTTCTGTGTGTTCCCCTCCTCCCCACTCCCCTTGGTCTAGACATTGTCCATTTCAGTCATAAACTGGCACGGATGGGGAGCTCTGTTGTCTGCCCATAAGATGTCCAGCACATTAGAGGTTGCAAGGTGACTTTTTTTTTCCCATTGATACTCGGTTTAATGTAGTCCATTGCTAGGCAAAGTCAAAAATCACTCTTGAACTATTATCCCCAGGGTTGAGCAAAATGTTGCTGGTAACAGAATTCATCAAGCAACTCTGTCCCTGTCACCCATGCTGTAAGGCTAGTATTATTTTCCCATGCTGTGAAATATGGATGAGTCTCCAGTTTCCTTTATTTCCAGAACAGCTGTGTAGAGAATGGACGTTCCATTTCATGAAGGACTTTGAAATTTGGCTTCACTTAGGGTGACCATATATCCTGATTTTTAGAGGGACAGTCCTGATACGTGGGGCTTTGTTTTATATAGGCCCCTATTACCCCCACCCCAGCCTGGTTTTTCATACTTGCTGTCTGGTCACCCTAGCTTCACTCCCAATCAGAGTGAAAACAGACATTTCTGAAATTCTCCATGAAGGAAACTTCTGGAGAACTTATTTTGGACCAATCAAAATGTGTTCTTTTTTGTTTCTACTCTTTTATTTTGAATTATCCTATATGAGCTAAAGGACAATATAATATAATACACAATTAAAAATGAAACAAGCTCATTTCAAAATGAAAAATCAGAACATTTCATTTAAAAAATGTTGAAATGGGATGTTGACATTGTCAGAAATTTCTTGTTTTTTTTCCAAAATGAAATTCCAGCAAAACTGACCCCATTTCTCAAAGTTTTTTGATTTTGATACACCTGCATATCCTGACAATATAATTCCCTCAGTTTCTCTAGCTAGCTGTAATTCTCAAATCTGGGCTTTAGCCCATAAGCCCTTTCTTTCACACTATATCATTCCCCCACTTCTTCCAGGCCAGTGGTTTTCAACCTTTCATTTGTGGACCCCTAAAAAGTTTCAAATGGAGTTGTGAACCTCTTGGGAAATCTTAGCCGTAGTGTGTGGACCCCTGCAGATCTGCAGCCCACAGGTTGAAAACCACTGTTCAAGGATTTGATTTGGAGGTCTGTTGCTTTTGTTTGGTCTGCGTGTACTTACCTTAACAAAGAAGGTTAAGGGGTGACTTGATTACAGTCTGTAAGTATCTACATGGGAACAAGTATTTAATAACAGGCTCTTCAATCTAGCAGAGGAAGGTATAACATGATCCAATGGCTGGGAGTTGAAGCTAGACATATTCACACTGGAAATAAGGCATACATTTTTAATGGTGAGAGTAATTAATCACTGCAGCTATTTACAAAGGGGCATGGTGGATTCTCCATCAATGACCATTTTTAATCACGATTGGTTGTTTTTCTAAACTATCTGCTCTCGGAATGACGGTGGGGAAGTGGTCTTGCCTGTATTACACGGGCGATAAGACTAGAGGATGACAATGGTGCCCTGGAATCTAGGAAAAACTGAAGCAGCTCCGCAGACAGATATGTATCGTCCCAGGCCCATCAGTGGGAGCAACTCAGAGGGGTGCCTACATTCTACCCAGCTCAGCTCACATGGACAGCCTGCCAGGAGCCCAGCTTGTGCACATGATCTGCGTACATCGGAACTGATGGCTGCCACCTTGGTTTGAATGTAGACTACAAGTCCCCTTGCTGATTGGACCTGCCTCTCCCTGCGGTGACCCACTAGATGCCTCCCACCAGCACAGCACTCTGCTGTTCATCATTAACCTTTGTTCATGCTCCTGTAGTCAGCACTCACTCCCTGCGCCAATGTTCGTGACCCAGCCAGGCTGAACTAAGTGTGAGAGACACAAATCAATCCCTCCTTATCTAGTTCTATGTCCATTCCCTGCTCATCTGCTGTGCCATAATGCTTCGTAGGGGGGATGAGCTTGCTGCTAGCAACTTGTATCCCATTCTGTCTGGTCCACCGAAAAAGCTGGGGTCCAGGGGTCGCAAGGTTATTGTGGGGGTTACGAGCTGTCAGACCCTGCGCATGCCATGCCTGTGACTGTCAGCCCCATGCATGGCTGACAGCCAGAGCCCTTCACTGCTGGGGGGCCGGAGACCAGCGGATGCTGGCTGGCTGCTCTGAAGGCAGCACCACCTCCAGCAGCAGCACAGAAGTAAGAGTGGCAGGGCATGGGGGGTGGGGTCATCACAGGCTGAAATATCTTCAAAGGGGATCCTGGGGGAGGTGGAAATTGGAGAGCCCCTGATAAATCCGAGAACAGCTCTGTGGCTTCAAAGGCAATAGTATTCTGCAGCGCCTTCTCCTCTCTGAATCCCAGAGAGCAGGAATTAGTTCTTAAGTTGGACACAAGCTTCGGGGCGTGATGTTGTGAGGGTTAGTGTGTTTAGTGCTGGTGAAAGATAGCAGATGAACAGCCACAGACCCTAATCAAGCCTCATCCCCATTCATCTGGCACCATGGTGGTGGCATGAAAGGCAACACGGCGAGCATGTGAAAACCAGCGTTTTAATTCTAAGATAGACATTGAGTATTTTTACTAGTGGTATTGAGGCAGCAGCTAGCTGAGATCAGAGCCCACTGTACTAGGTGCTGTGCAAACACACAGTAAGAGACGGTCCCTGCCCTCAACAGCTTACAGTCTAAATCAACAAGATCGAATAAGGGTGGGAAAAAGGACTTCTTATCCTCATGTCACAAAGGGGAAACTGACCCACTGAGATTAAGTGACATGCCCAAGGTGAAAGGTAGAGCTGGGAAGAGAACCCAGAACACATTTGTTTGCTCTCTATCCTCATGCCCCAGCCTGAAGGTCCAAAGCTCTCCCTCCAGTGCCCCATGCCTGGGAGAATGGGGTTTGAGGAGGGAGTGCGCTTGGTGCAGGGGAAGTGGGAAGCTGTTGTCTGTGCATTTCAGTGAAGGGTGGAGGGATGCTAATGGATTCTAAGGCACTCCAGGATCCCCATGTGGCATGGTGGGTGAGAGTGGCCATGTAGGATGTTGTTGTTCTATCAGTAGATAACGTAACAACTAATAACACTGAATGTCACATCTACTGCTTTGTACTGACCGTGTGTCAAAGCCACGAAATCCAACAAGTGGTTCCCAAAGTTGATGGGCGCTTTAGGGAAGTGTTTTAGGTTGTGTTCCATGGGCATAGTAACATGTATAATGCTGACACCTCCTACCTAGGTACTTTGTTTGAAATACCATTGCTTACGGGCTCAGATCTGTACTGCAAGCCTGACCAGGCCTGTCAGATGAAAAGCTTAGCAGAGCAGGATGGTCCGAGCCAGACAACACTGAACCCTACACCAGAAGAGCGAATGCATGCACCCAACGCACACCAGACCTGTAACCTTAGGGTTATCTTTGGGCCCACCCCATGCCACAACTTCGCACCAAGTTCAAAGCCAGTTACTGGCCAGGCTGGTGCTAAACATGGTTTGTGTCTACAAATCACACAGTTAAAGTTCAATTCGTAATCAAGACGGCTCCTGCCAGGCAATGGTATAGGGTAGCACAATGGCTGTCTTCCTTTAACTGGTTTGACACAGTGTGGATTCTGGGTGCCTAACTGAGTACGTGACCACGCTGGCTGGTCTCCCTCCTCCTAGCGCTCTGTGGGTGTGCTTCCAGAGGGTCCTGCAGGGATCAGTTCTAGACCCTTTGTTACTTAACATTTTTATCAATGACCTGGAAGGAAACTTAAAATCATCACTGATGAAGTTTGCAGATGACACCCAAATTGGGGGCATGGTAAATAGGAAGAGGATAAGTCACTAATACAGAACAATCTGGATCACTCGGTAAGCTGGGCGCAACCAAACAATACGCATTTTAATATGGCTAAATGTAAATGTATACATCTAGGAACAAAGAATGCAGGCCATGAATACAAAACGGGGGCCTCTCTCCTGGAAAGCAGTGACTCTGAAAAAGATCTCGGGGTCATGGTGGATAATCAGCTGAACTCAAGCTCCCAGTGTAACACTGTGTTCAAAAGAGCTAATGAAATCCTTGGATGCACAAACAGAGACATCTCGAGTAGGAACAGAGGTTATTTTACCTACGGATTTAGCACTGGTGAGGCTGCTGCTGGAATACTGTGTCCAGTTCTGGTGTCCACAATTCAAGAAGGATGTTGATAAATCAGAGAGGTTCAGAGAAGAACCATGAGAATGGTTGAAGATTAGAAAACATGACTTTATAGTCATACCTTCAAAGAGCTCAATCTCTTTAGCTTAACACAGAAAAGGCTAATAGATGACTTAACATAAGAACGGCCATACTTGGTCAGACCAATGGTCTATCTAGCCCAGTATCCTGTCTTCTGACAGTGGCCAGTGCCAGGTGCCTCAAAGAGAATGAACAGAACAGGGCAATTATCGGGTGATCCATTCCTTGTCATCCAGTCCCAGCTTCTAACAGTCAGCATTTTAGGGATACCCGGAGCATAGTTTTGTGTCTCTGACCATCTTGGTTAATGGCCACTGATGGACCCATCCTCCATGACCTTATCTAATTCTTCAATTATACTTTTGGCCATTCCCTGGCAACACGTTCCCCAGGTTGACTGTGCGTTGTGTGAAGAAGTACATCTTTATGTTTGCTTTAAACCTGCTGTCTGTTAATTTCATTGAGTGACCGCTGGTTCTTGTGTTATGTGAAGGGGTAAATAACACTTCCCTATTCATGTATTCGGTGGAGTTGTAGCCATGTTGATCCCAGGATATTAGAGACCTGGTGAGAGAGACAAGCTTTTGAGCTACACAAAGGTCTTCTTCAGGTCTGGGAAAGGTACTGAGTGTGTCACAGCTAAATACAAGATCGAACAGATGGAATACATGCTAATTATTTATGCTGAACTAAGGGACAATTCAAGGTGAAGCAGCCCATTAATACCATTGTAGTCACAGGACAAAAGGGGGGGTTAGTGGGTTACAAATCGTTGTAATAAGCCATAAATTCGCTGGTCCCTTAGGACTAAATCAAGAATAGCCTCTACTATTGTGGATTTCAGGACTAGCTTCCCCAAGAAGCAGCCGTTGATGATGTCTAGAAATTTTACCTCTGCATCCTGTCGTGAGGTGACATGTACCCAGTCAATATGGAAATAGTTGAAACCCCCCATTATCACTGACATTCCTATTTTTGTAGTCTCGCTAATCTTCCTGAACATTTCACAAACACTATCACCATCCTGGTCAGGTGGTCGGTAGTATTTTCTTATTGCTATACTCTTATTAATCAAGCATGGCATTTCTATCCATAGAGATTGTATGGTACAGTTTGATTTATTAAAGATTTTTACTATATTTAATCCTGTGCTTTCTTTCACATATAGTATCTTGATACAAACCACAGAGCTGAAATCACTGATAGCTAGGTTTAAGCATTAGACCTGTGTGGGGACGGTATCTCTGATGCAAGAGACGAGCCAGTAGGCATTAGCAGTGAGGATCCCCCGCTATCACCTGAAATCACTGAGAGCTGTGTTAATTGGTGGGACCTCAATACACTCGGTGCAGCTGGTGGGGTGGCCAGTGGCATGACATGGCAGCCAGCAAAGGGGAACAGTGAAGCAACTGGTGGAGTGAACAAGGTGCCTTCTCTCTCTCTTCTCCAGATGAACTCCACAGCTGCATCTCTGAACTCAGTCTTCTCTGCAAGGACAACTACTGTGAGTGGGTGCTGTGAAGGGAGGGGCTCATAAAAGGAACTTCTGGTGGCTGGACTTAAGAACCTGAGGGGAAAAAAAACTGCCCAATGTGCTCTGGGGTGGGTGTTTCGCTTGTGGTTGTTTTCCCAAATTAATGCCAGGTTACGTTCCCCTTTTACTAAAAGTTACTCTCCTACACTCAGTCTCTGTGCTTGCAGGAGGGGAAGTATTGCCTCTAGAGGTGCCCATGGGTGGTGTGTAATAGTCCCAGGTTACGGGGTGAGAGCTCAAGCCAGTTTTGTGTTGTATTGTTGAAAAGGAACTCCTAGATATTGAACCCGGCTCTTGTTACTGCCAGCTCCACCTGGCAGAAGGGTTACACAAGAAATTCCAAGTTAAACCTTTCTACTGAGCTGAGAGTTTTTCCTGCTCTTGGATTCTGCTGGCCTGTTTTGGGGGACACTGCTGATCTTCTATCCACAGTGAAGGAAAGTGTCATCTTGTGAAGTAATGTAGGGAAAATGAAGACGTAAGGCCTTGTATTTTCCCGAGAATAGGATCCCCAGGCTGGGTATCCCGGGTACTGAGAGAGCATGACTTAGACTTATGAGGAGAGGCTGAGGGAACTAGGCTTGTTTAGCCTGCAGAAGAGAAGAATGAGGGGGGATTTGATAGCAGCCTTTCACTACCTGAAAGGGGGTTCCAGGGAGGATGGAGCTAGGCTGTTCTCAGTGGTGGCAGTTGACAGAACAAGGAGCAACGGTCTCAAGTTGCAGTGGGGGAGGTCTAGGTTGGACATTAGGAAAAAGTTTTTCCCTAGGAGGGTGGTGAAGCACTGGAATGGATTACCTAGGGAGGTGGTGGAACCTCCACCTTTAGAGGTTTTTAAGCTGCGGTTTGACAAAGCCCTGGCTGGGATGATTTAGCTGAGGTTAGTCCTGCTTTGAGCAGGGGGTTGGACTAGATGACCTCCTGAGGTCCCTTCCGATTCTATGATTCTATGATCAAGGTTCCTACCCACTCTCCAAGAGGTACTGAGGCTTTGCCCTGGAAATCTCAAATAGATAAATGTGAATGTGTTGACAGTTCTTTTCAATGTTTGCCTTTCGCAAAGAGCCCTGTCACAGACACGAGCACAGTAACGACCACATAGACAAGTCCATTATCAATAGAGGGAGGCAGGGTGGAAGAAATCCTCATAAGGAAGTATTTTACCTTGAGATTAGCTTAGCAGAGCAGGAATTCAGAGATCTCTTCCCAGCTCTGCTGAGTCCCTTACTTGCTGTGCCTCAGTTTCCCCACCTGTAAAATAGGGATGAATAATAATAGCTAGCTACCTCACTGAGATGTTGGGAAAGGGATTCATTATTTGATGCTCTATTTTTGCAAATATTGGATGAAAGGTGATGGGTAAGTGCAGAATATTATATGTGGGTGCATGTACATACGTGTAACGAAAGCTGCTGAAGTGGGTGTGTGTGTTTGTGTGTGTCTGTCATACATCATACACTACATGCTCATCAAAGCATAAACCTTCACTTGTCTAGAACTGGAGTTCTCACTCTGGGAATCATAATCAGCTTTCAAGGAGCTGCAAAAACCCTCCTTCTTGTTAGCTAGTTGGTAGTCCCCACACTTATGAGATAGAGGACCTGAAACTATTGTCTATTATACCCTGGCCCAATGGTATGGGAAAGATTGAGAGCCACTGGGCTAGAGGTCTAAAAGAAGTCGGCATTCTATGGACTAGCACAGCTTCCACTTTAACAAAAGAAATAGACAAACATTTCTCTTTGTTGAATATTTCTGGATGACGGAGCAATTGCAGGGCTGAAAATGCACTGAACGTTTTGGGGCTGAGAGGAGAAAGAAGACAAGCAGAAGTTTTAGTTAGAAAAACACAATCCTAGGAAGATTCAAGCGCTGATCCCTTGGAATATAAAGTCTTAGACTGATTCTCCAGTGCCCAGCACCTTGAATAATCCTTTACACCTGTGCAAATTGAGTGTGATGTGGATGTCAAATGTGACTGTTTCAGCATGGTAGTATTTTACACCCACTGTGTACAGTATAAATAACTACACACAGTGCAGGGCAATAGAGATGCAGACCCAGACATTTTAATCAATAGGATTAATAGACTTAATCTCCAAGATAATTTAAAGATGGCCACCAGAGGGCGTGCAAATCGTTCGGTGACATTAGACAGACCTAAAAATTACCAGGAAACGTCTTTGAAAATTTGAGGGAGTAAGTGCTATAGAGTTCAAGCCAAGATTTTTTCACAGCAAGACCTCCCTACATTCAAACTGAAATAAAAATTACACCAGAGCTACCGTGTTTTGTTTCTTTTTGAAGGGGGAAGAAAGCAACAGCAGTAGGATTTTCCTATACTTGGGCTACAACCTTCTCCAAAATCTGTCAAAATGACTGTGACAGTAAAGTAGTTAAGCCTGTACAAAATGCATGTGCAGAATACAAGTTCAGTGTTTGGGATCGTGTGGGAAATCTCTGTGATTCTTTACGTGCTAAGAGGGTACGCTAGAGAGAGTCACATTCTGTTTCTAATTTGGCTTTTAGTTTGCGGCCCACCTGCCCTGACACTTAATAAGAACCTTAACCCTGTAACATTAATTCATCTCTCAACTTTTAAGGGACCCTTAACAGGACGAGTTAGCCTTTCCTTTTTCCTGTGTGATTTTAGCCCTATTTAAATCCTTTCAGTCAAGAAAGAGAATTTATGAAAACACATGCAGGTCCCTGATCAGTAACATAGTTTTGCCTGTTAATGATAGAAGTACACCCCTGCCCACCCACTGATTAATTACTGCAGGCTCTGATCTCATGATTAATCAAAGGCTTTTAATAAGTCAATATCTACTTTTACTAAGGTGGGGAAATAAAGGCAAATATTAAACCTGCCTTGAAAAGTTTTGAGGCAGGCCAATGCAATCCAATTGGGCAGTACATTTCTTACAGATGACAGTGCACTGATCCTGGCCTAATCCAATGTTTCATAAATGTCTTAAAAGATTAAAGCATCAGTTGCTGCTCAAATGCGAAGGGAGATTCACATCTCTGCAGTATAAACTCTGGCAGCGGTCTTGCATGAGATCCAGTGATACTGCTAAAACCGTCTTCCTCACAAGGGCAATTACATAATCATAGGGCTTCATCTATCAGAATCAACCCTTTTCATTAAATGAGATGCTCTGCAGTAAATGAACAAACATACATCAGATAGGAAGGCAGGGAAGAGAACAGAGATTGCATCGCCTATCTGGCCAGGAGAGGTGGACTTTAACCTTTCATGTAACTTCACTGCTCACTTGTTTCTGTTGTTTGCTTTTGGCTGAAGTTTTTGGTAGCATGTCACTTCACCTTGTGGTTTGCCCAAAATATAATAAGCTGGCCAATTACCTTTTGACATATTATTATATGCAATATAGTAGCACCCAGGATCCCAATGTGCAAGGCACTGTATACACACAGTCGGAAACAGTCCCTTTTTCTTATGTAGCTGAAAGATTGTGACCAGGGACTACCAGAGATCACTGGTAGGTGAATCATGACAAATGTCCTAAGATAGGTTCTTCACCTGCAGGGTCATGAAGAGGTGGCAGGGAGTCACGACCACTCTGCCTTTCCTATATTGCTACATTGCAGGGATGGGCTAGTACAGAAATGGCTGAGGATCAATGTCCTAAAATAAGTCTGGTCAATGGGAGAAATCAACAAGAGATGAGCAATAGTCTCATTTCAGTAGCAACCCACTTGGCCACCATGAATGTGAGCACAGTCAGTGCCAGAAGGGATCCCGAGAACCCTGGACAAAACCCAGGTGAACATCCTGTGGAAAAGACTCTCACATTAGTAAGCGGTAGAGTAGATGTCCCAAAGGGCTTTCTATTTCCAACAGTTAGGCTTCTATCCTCCCCATCTTACTCCTTAGCACATGGTCCTGGAGGAGAAATAGCCGAGGAGGCAGCATTGCTCTGTGGTTAGTGAATAGCAGTGGGAGCCAGGCGTTAGCTGAAATTGTGTCCATGAGTTGTTGTGAGTTTGGACAAGTTGCTGGGTATATTTCCACAGCGTTTTGGACTGAGCCTCCCAGCCCAGGTCGCCAGGCTAGGACTCTAAAAATCGCTAACCAGAGCCACACTTTGAAGTTGCATCTCAGGATGGAGCTCGGGCTCTGGCATCCACCCACCCACCCCCTTCCCTACGCTTCAGAGCCCGAACTGCAACTTCCTAACTCTAGCGCTATTTTTAGAGCACTAGTATGAGCCCTCGCAGCTTGAATCTGTCGACCCAAGTTGGCAGGCTTGCTGCTGCTTGCTCCAAAACACTGTGTAGACGTATGTGTCTGTGTCCCCATTGTGAAATGAGATCATTTAACCATCTTTGTAAAGCCTTCTGCTATCCTCCGAGGGGAGGTGCTATGGAAAGCCATTGTATGGGTCATCGCAGTCCTGTCCCTACTGGCTATGAGGATGGAATGGACGGTTTCCTCTGAGACCAGCTGTTAGTGATGCTGCACAAATCAGCCACGCTAGGGTTGTGAAAGGGTGCTGTGGCCCTCCACGCTTCCCATTCCTCCCTCCCGCCTTTCCAAAACAAAGAGTTTCCCGTCCCTTATACAATCCCTTGCTCTTTACCAGTCTAGAGAGCAGAACTCCCAAGGTGCTGCTCGTGGCAAATCAGATTCCCAGCCCATCTGATGTCTGCCACTTCTCGCTGCTGTCTCACGAATTCAGAATAAACCATACAAGACACCGTCATGGGGATGCCCTGGGAATCTGCCACTATACATTGCAGCAGTAGTTCCCATTCATTTCAGTGATGCAGGAATCTACAGCGAAAAGCCCTGGTGATAGTTATCCTGCTGTCCATCCGTCCTTCTGTGCTAGGAAGATCTATACTGAGAATATGCCTAATGGTTCCTTTTACTGACTGCCAGATGTCTTGCTGCACGAAAGGCAACAACGCTCTGTTTTGTTTTGTGGAGGTTTTAATCAATCACAGAAAAATGGGTTTGTGGTGTGAACTAAAAGTTCGCCGTTCTACTCTGATTTTGTTGGTTACTTAGCTGTACTCAGATGAATAGAGTCCCTTGTCTCTGTTCTACCTCTGCCAAGCAAAACTGGTTAGGAGCAAAGCTAGAGGAAATAAACAACAAGTGATGCACTGCGGTTTTGGGGATAAATTTACCATTAAGTCATTAAGCAAATATTTTTTCTTGACCTCTAGCAGCAGTCCATGTCGATTTTTAATTACTCCCTTGCTCCCACAACCTCCTTTGGCAAGTGGGTCCATTGTCTATTTGAACTCGCTGTGGAAAAGGGCTTCCTCTTATTTATCTAGGAGCAAGAACACGGGGCTGTGAGCCAGGACTTCTGGGTTCTATTCCTAAGTCTGCCACCGACTTTCAGAGGGCCTCTGGAAAACTCACAAAGTGCTTTTTTGCCTTGAGCATCCATGGGCTTTGACAGCCAGAGCTGTATGACCGATTGGCTTCTGTAGTACTTTATCAGTGGCAGCGATCTATAGAATACTTGTCAATGAGGCAGAATAAAGCTTGCTTTATTGACATGCCATGCAGATTAGCTGATGTTTGCTCAGTGTGGCGTGGTCCTCGGAGGATAGGTGCTAAAGGGGTGCAAAGTCCTATCACTATCCCGTCCTCCTTACTGTACAAATTAACTTCTCTCTGCAGACTTGTTTTCTAGCCCTTCTAGCATTTCCATTGCTCTCCTTTGAATTCTCTCCGATTCATTGAGCACATTTGGCTACTAGCCAAAAATTCACTTTCCTGAACAAATCTTTGCAGGAATGTTGGCTAACATTGAAATAAAAGGGCTGTGAACAAAGTTTGAGAGATTCGACTTCGAAGTCACCAAAAAGTTCCCTGAGTTATTCTCCCAAAAGTGCATTTATCCCAATCTCTGACAGACTGAGGCCCACCAAATATGGTTTCTCCAGCACAGAAAGGAAGCCAGGTGGAAACTGATCATCTCTATTCACATGGGCTCTTACCATTTCTGGGCCCTGCAGTTCATGCCCCTGGAGTTTACCTTTCAGTTTAAGTTCATATAAACTGAAAATCTCCGTGGCTTCCATCTTGTCCCCAGCCAGCCTTGACTCTCAGCCCTGGGATTTGGATTTGTAAAGAAAGTTTCCTGCAACTCTAAGAATCATTTCACTCACTACACTCACGGGTTAAAGCAGGGAGAACAGTGCTTCCTTTGGCTTGGAGCCAGGGAATGTGTTGCAAAAGCAAAGGTCATGACAATGAAACATAGTTGTCACCATGCAAACTCTTAAACCATGTGATGCCCAAAATGAGTGTGCTTCATTTCCTAATATTCTTACTCCATGCCTACATGTATTGCCTCTATGTGCACATTACAATACATGTGGCTTTTGCATACACCATCGCATTGCATATTCATCACATTTCCATGTATTGACCCCTCTGTGTGTCCCACTCAGCTCCTTCCTTCGTTTATTTTATATAGTGGATTCTCCTCCCCAAATAAACCACCTCTTCATTGCTCCTTGTTAAAATTCTTTTTGTAGCACGTTGTTTAATTAGAACACACACCATTAAACTCAACATTCCCTATGCCAGATAACCACAGTAACTGTGGCATCTTCCTACGTTCCCACAGGGCTACAATCACTGGAGTGGCAAACGTTGAGTCTTTAATGAGATCCACAATGTGTGTGGGGAGAGAGAATGCAAAGCACAATAATGCAGACCTCCAAAATAAGTCATGTTACAGCTGTGAAAAGGTCCCCTCATTTCCAGCTGAGAAAGCTAACCGTTATCAACAATCTTTGGTTTAATGCAAGTCTTAAAATACATATACCTTTAAAAAGAATCCCTCCGTTTTTATTTGGAGAAATTTCACAAGGAAGTGGGCCCAAATCATTTAGCATTTTTAAACTTTATTCTTTTTAAAAAACTGAAGTACTCTGCTAAAAAAGATACTATATAAGAATTCCATTGACTTGCTAAGAACTAACTTAAGGTAGTGACACTAATGTTCATAACTGCTCTCGTGCGTTAGATCACAGTAGAATCCCTATTTTATGAACTAACTGGGAATTAAGGAATTCATAACATCAAAAAGTTCATAAAGTTGAACATTTAAAAATTGCAGCGGGTAAGGTGCTTAAAGTGATTTCCAATGCACTCATAGCATCAGAATGTGAAAGAATGCCAACTTCTTCTTCCTCAACATCACTTTCATGATGCTATTTTGGCATTTCCCTGTCCTCAGAAATGGTTTGAATAATTGGTTGTTCATAAGATTGGTGTTCATAAAAATGGAGATGCAGCTGTACAGGGCAAATGATCTGTACAGCGATCTGCATGGAACTCGGACGGATGAGCCCAGGTTTCAGGAGGGAAGAGTTTGAAGGAGGCACAAGCAGGTCAGTCAATCTATGCATGGCTTGCTGCTACTTCAGTTAGCATTCATCTCTGTGAATCTCTTATTAAAGAACCATGTTAGTTTTACAAGCATGGAGATTATTACCCAGCACGCAGGTCATGAAACTATCTGTATGCTGAAAAACTTGACCCTGAAGTCTTTGCTCGGGCAAAGTTACCATTGATATCACTGGGAGCCTGGCTGTGAGTAAGAACTTTTAGTGCTGGACTCCGAGGAGGAGATACGCAACGGGCCAAATGCCTCCAAATCTCGTGACGGTCACTAACACGCTTCCTTTTCCCTTTGAAACCATCATGAAGAAGAAACCCAGCTCATCGTTTCAGATGATTCACCAGTCACAACGGTGTGACGTGAACACACCAGATAAACGCGCCACGGATCGCGTGCTGGTTTAAGGAAGAAAATAATTTTAGAACTGCAGCCCAGCGCACAGATGAGTATTGTTAACTAGCGTCGGAGCTGTTTGCTGGGAAGCGGTTGCCATGGTGTCACAAAGTCTGAACATTCCTGAACTGATTAGGATTAAACATTGTTTGTTTCCCAAAGAGTAACTCGTTGGTGTTTCGTGGCTCCATCCGCACTCCGACTGGGCTTGCGCGGCAGGCAGAGAGCTCTCTGGAGATGTGGAGAAAGGAAATGTTGCGGGCAAGGCTGCTGTATTCAGTACGGAAAGTGATCGAGTTTGAGATCGAGCTCATTCCTGCTGAGCTTCTCAAGGAGGGACGAACAGGAACCCCAGATGAAAATAGGCAGTAGTTGTTAGGATGTAGGACATTCTAAAAACCAGACTCCCTTACATCATGACTGATCTCCACCTGGACAAATAAAATGGTCTGTTCTATCAACCTCCCTATTTACCTGCTGCTTTTGGCAGAGTGGATCATGTGCTGGCCTCTTTCTTTTTTCCCCTCTAATTACCTTATAGATTCAGAGATTTTTTAGAACAAGAAAGGACCACTGTTAGCAGTGACTCTGCAAAAGATTTGGGGGTTGTGGTGGATAATCAGCTGAACGTGATCTCCCACTGTAATGAGGTGGCCAAAAGAGCTAATGCAATCCTGGGATGCATAAACAGGGGAATCTTGAGTAGGAGTAGAGAGGTTATTTTACCTCTGTATTTGGCACTGGTGCGACCACTGCTGGAATCCTGTGTCCACTTCCAGCACCCACAATTCAAGAAGGATGTTGGAAGGTTGGAGATGGTTCAGTGATGAACCACAAGAACTATTAAAGGATTAGAAAACCTGCCTTATCATGACAGACTTAAAGAGGTGAATCTATCTAGCTTAACAAAGAGAATCCTAGAACTGGAAGAGACCTCAAGAGGTCTTCTAATCCAGTCTCCTGCACTCAAGACAGGACTAAGTGTTATCTAGACCATCCCTGACAGGTGTTTGTCTAACCTGCCCTTAAAAATCTCAAATGATGGAGATTCCACAACCTCCCTAGGCAATTTGGTCCAGTGATTAACTACTCAGACAGTGAGGAAGTTTTTCCTAATGTCCAACCTAAACCGCCCTTGCTGCAATTTAAGCCCATTGCTTTTTGTCTTATCCTCAGAGGTTAAGGAGAACAGTTTTTTCTCCCTCCTCCTTGTAACAACCTTTTATGTACTTGAAAACTGTTATGGCTATCCCATCTCCTCTCCCCCCAGTCTTCTCTTCTCCAGACTAAACAAACCAAATTTTTTCAATCTTCCCTCATAGGTCATGTTTTCTAGCCCTTTAATCATTTTTGTTGTTCTTCTCTGGACTTTCTCCAATTTGTCCACGTCTTTCCTGAAATGTGGTGCCCAGAACGGGACACAACACTCCAGCTGAGGCCTAATCAGTGCAGAGTAGAGTGGAAGAATTACTTCATGTGCCTTGCTTACAACACTCCTGCCAATACATCCCAGAATGAGGTTTGCTTTTTTTTCCAACAGTGTTAAGGTTAAGGGGTGACTTGATTAGAGTCTGTAAGACTCTACAAGAGGAATAGATATTTGATACTGAGTTCATCAGTCTAGCAGAGAAAGGTGTAAGATGATCCAATGGCTGGAAGCTGAAGCTAGATAAATTCAGACTGGAAATTGGGTGTGAATTTTTAACAGTGACAGCAAGTAACCGTTGGAACAACTTACCAAAGATTGTGGTGGATTCTCCATCACTACAATTTTTAAATCATGACTGGATTTTTCCCTGGAAGATCTGCTTTAGGAATTATTTTGGGGGAAGTTCCATGCCCTGTGTTATACAGGAGTCCAGTCTAGATGACCACAATGGTCCCTTCGGGCTTTGGAATCCATGAATCTATTCTGGCCTCTGTGTTATACAGAGGCCACAGAAGTTCAGCCCCAGGCCATACATATTCACCTCACTGAACGCCCTACTGTGGTTTTTTCTGTCCGTCTCCGAGGGTTCCAATCTGCTCAGATTTTGCTCGTGCGTTTTAGTTCTAGCCTGCAAGCTGACAGAGGTCTGTGCTGTTCAGGGCAAAATCTCTCTGCCTGTAAATGCAGTGTTGGGGCAGAGGTGAATACAGAGGAGCACCAAGCACTGAATTGCAACTCCCATAAGTCACTGCAATGGCATCTCCAAATCATCATTTTTTTGTTTTGTTTTGTTTTGGGGCAAAAACTTGGGAGATTTTATTCCTTTCTGTTTACTAAATTCCAGTTACACCTCTGCAAACTCACTGAAGGCAATGGGAGTGCATGGATGTCCCTGAGGGCTTCATCTGATGACTTTCTTCCAGGGGCTTGGCTGGCTGATTCTTGCTCACGTGCTGCTCAGGGTCTAACTGATCTCCATATGTGGGGCTGGGCTAGGCAGTGACCTTCGGGAGTTTTTCACCTTCCTTTGCAGCATGTGGGTGCAGGTCACAGGATTATCTCACAAGTATATTTCACTTAATCATTACCCTGCCAATGCAGGGGCCTTAGTGCATCTCCGTCCCTCCTAATCTCTGCCTGGGGCAGGTAATAATCTAGTCTCCTGCGGGCTGTAATATATTGGTCTCCTTTTGGGAGGTGGGTTTAGTGTATGGGTGGTGTTAGTGACCTGTGATATACAGGAGATCAGACTAGATGATCTGGTGGTCCCTTCTGGTCATAAACTGACTCTATGACTGTGGAGTTGTATAGATATTACTGACGACCTGTGTTGACTGGCAGAGTCTTGACTGCTGGTGACTGATGTGAGAAGAAAATAATCCAGTCTAACTCCAGGATCACTGGTTGAGTTTGCCGGGCTAGCAGCTTTAGATGTTAAGCTAAGCGCATTTGATTGGGAAAACACAGAGAGAGAAGAAACATAGGGCCCCGCAATTTCATCTTTACAGTCAGCTTCCCAAGTAAAACTGCACTTTCCGGCCAAACACAAAGCTTTGTGTTGGGGTAGGAGAAAGGATCCTGTGTGTATGTTATATAAGCAGCCATGCCTGTTTCAACTGGTATTCTCCCTCTTCAAGCACTTCACTAACTCAGCAGTCTCTGGGGCAGCTCAAAGTCCGCTTTCTGCAGAGGTAAGGACAGCGCTGTCATCTTCCGTTTTAAATTCACTGAACGTTTATTCAGGCTAGACACACAGATGCGGTAAGTGATACGCGGCAGAACCCAGATCATAATGGTATGATCAGCACTGACGTCTCAAGTGGCTCTCAGATAAGCGGAGAATGGGAACAAGCTGCAGTTCCATAGATTCAGATATATTTAAGGCCAGGAGGGGCCACTGTGATTGTCTAGCCTGACCTCCTGCATAACACAGGCCAGGAAACCTCATCCTAGAATTCCTGCATTAAACCCACAGCTTCTGTTTGAGCGGTAGCATGTCGTTTAGATGTCTAGTCTTGATTTAAAGACTTCAAGGGAAGGGGAATCCTCCATGCCCTGTAAGAAGTTGTTCCAATGGTTAATTACCCTCCCGGTTAAAAGCTTGCGCTTGATTTCTAAATGAGCCATAAGGGTATTTCGTGTCAAAACGATATTTTTCAAAACAACATTTTTCTTTTCATTCCACCGCCTCCCTAGGTAACCCATTCCAGTGCTTCACCACCCTCTTAGGGAAAAAGATTTTCCTAATGTCCAACCTAGGGGGAAAAAAAGTAACAGTGCCCCACATTTATTTTCACCCAGTGAAACATGTTAACCTGTTTTATTATTTGTCAACATTGTGGTTAGCACGGCACATGACACAAAACAAAGGCAGTTCTACCCCAGAGAGCTTACTCTTTAAGACTTTCCATTGGAGTTGGGTGCCGAACTCCTTTCAGCACTTTTGAAAAACCCTACCCTAAGTGACTTAAAGAAGATGAGACACAGTGGAAAATCCAGACCAAGTCAGTTATTGCTGCTTTTTTTTTTTTTTAAATGCCTTTCTTGTAAGCATCCTAGAAGAGATGAGCCTGTGGGAGACAGGGAGACAACTTGGCAAACTGGAACAGGGAGGATGTTCCATGCAGAGGAGGCGCAGCGGCATGGAAAAAGACTGAGTGATTGACTAACTGACAGACTGCTAGGGCCATGCTAGTCAGTGTGTGCTACAGTTCTAGAGTGAAGCATATAACTCAGCTAGCTGGCTGGTGCATACATCAACTCTAAAGAAATACCCAGAGGCATCCCATGTCCTCATGAAACCTTTACACCACCCTGCGTTTTAATTTAAAAAGGATTAGAGCAGCATGGTAGTGACATGATTAGTTACGGCGGAGGCCAGGAGGTGCTTTCATAATGTGCTGTGTCCTGTGGGTGGTGCTAAGTAGCAGTCGGTTGTTTGCTTGTAGCGCTAAATTTTCTAACACTATGGCAGGCGTAATCTAATGGTATCTAATAAACATTTTCATCTGCTTCTGCTATTGCAATGCTTCCTCTTTGTTAAAAGCTGCAGAGAAAAGAGAACCTATAACAGGCTTCGTAGCCCAAGAGAGGTATTTAAACAATACTGTGCTATCTAATGTCATTATCACAATAATTGTAACAAATCTGCCTGCCTGAGCATCTCTCCATTGCCTCTATGGTCCACGTGATAGGGACATGGAACTTCCTGTTGACAGCAAGGCTAAAACTCCGATCCTGTTGTCCAAAAGCACATGCCCTCCCACTTGAGCTGAGAGAGAATCTCCATGAATTGTTAGCCGCATGGGGGTCTATGATGCAGTTAAGCAGTTCTGATTCCATCCACTAGAGGGCAGCCCTACTTATAAACAGCCAGCTCATGACAGTAATGCACACGGCCAGGCGCTGAACGAGTACCTCTTCCCTGCCTGGAAGAATTAATCTAAAGGTCTGAATGAGCAGAGGGCAGAACAGAAACAGGTGTATAGTCATCCTAGGGGAACGGGTGCCGTTCCTCTGATGTAATTACCACTGTCTTTTAAGCGAGGTTCTTTCCTGCAGAACGACTCTGGTGCGATAGCAATGTGGCGTTCCAGCCTCATCTCGACTTTCCTGGGGCTCCGTTTGCCGGGAGAGAGGCGGGGGGGGGGGTGTCTGTAATCGCCAGCCTTGCAGACTCAGCCTGACAGTTACGCTGTGTCCCTTCTGGATCGTGCATCGCTAACCAGTGGATTTCTGGTGACTATTCTATGGGTGATGCGCGAGGCAGAGGCGTTCCCAGCTTGTTCCTCCAGAGCCGTGGTTGGCTCTGCCAGGAGAAGAGGAGGTGTAAAAACTAACTGCAGTCAGAAAAGGGTGAAATTCATCCTTGTGCAGAAAGCCAAGGCCAGGCTAATGCACACCCGAGTCCTACTTAACTCCTCCAAATAGGAAGAATTTTACCCGAAGATCTGATTCTGAACATGCACACAGACCAGACCGGCTGGCTAAGAAAGCGCCGTTGGTATGCAGTCGCTCAGAGCAGAGCCGTCCCTTTTAAGTTCCAGGTGGCCCTGCCCAAAGACCTCTGGGAGTCTGAACAAAGATCAACAACATGTGATTTAGAGTGACTAGGCAGCGGGCCTGGATAAACCCCACTCGGAGAGTGATGTTGAGGAGAAAGGGGAATTATAAAACCACAAAACAAACAACTGGCCAAAGAAACCAAGCCGCGTGCCTGGCTCCCAAGGATGCAGCTGCTGATGGAATGTGGTGTGTGTGGTAGGAGAGAGGATTCCTCAGTCGTCACAGGCTGCAGAGGAGAAGACACTGCCCCAGCCGCTCAGGACTACGACATGGAGCATGTTGAAATCAATTGCCGTAATAGGAAGAGTCCCGCAGGTGAAGAGGGCCTATATTTATGGCTTTAAATACTGAGGACCTGATCCTTAGCCCCCTGACTTCACCATTCTCCAGGAGTAACTCCACTGCTGAGTTACAAGAGTCGAAAAACCCACGTCCGGGAGATCTGAGTTGTGCCCTAATCACTGTTGTTATAATGTATTTGTATTGCAGGGCTGCCCACAGGCCCCAGTCATGGATCAGGGCCCCGCTGTGGTGGGCACTGTACTAACATACAACGAAGAGACGCTGCCTGCCTCGAATTTGTACCACCCACCCTTGTAGCACCATGTAACAAGCAGCCAGCGCAGCTAGCCCTAGACCCCTCTCTCATCAACAATCCTGCTTCCTAGAGGGCTGTGGGGTGTTTTGCTCTCAGACCCAGACCTAATCCCAACCTCAAACCATCCAGATGAAAGAGTGGCATTAATCTAAGGTAACATGCCTGCAGTCCTGGAAACCCCAGACGAATACCCCTTGGGCTTTTGACTATTTATTTTAAATCTTGCTTTCTGCCCACCCCCACTTTCCTGGAGGAGTTAAACGGGTCTCCCAAGAGCAGAGACACCCTATTCAGTTTTTCAGAGTGGCTCATGCCCCGGCACCCGTTTCTTTGGTCAGATGTTAGAGAGTTCAGACCAGTGGCTCCCAACCTGTGGCCCAGGGTACAAAAGTGGCCCACGGCTCCCCTCCTGCTGGCTTCAGAAAGGATCCAGGCGGAGCATGTTTCCACGGGGCTAAAAGCCTGGTGCAGGCTCCTGGCTGCAGCCAAGGGGATGGGAGATCAGCACTCCCCTCCTCCTGGCTGTAGCAGGAAGCGCAGCAAAGCGCTCTCTGCCTGGGTCCATAGGCACTGGGGTCCCTGCTGGAGCCAGAGGGAGGGAAGCACTGATCTCCCATCCCTCTGGCTACAGAAGGGAGCCACAGTCTAGGGACCCAGGTGAAGCACACAGGGCTACAGGGTGTGTGTGGTTTCCCTGCTGCAGCCAGGGAGAGGGAGATCAGCGGGAAGGCAGCCTTTCAGATGCGATCATTTGGTGGATCTGAGCACTCACTAGTGTTTCCTGATAAACCAACCCTCTTTTCCACATGAACTCAGGAATTTCTCTCCATCTGCTGCTCTACATTCTCATCCATCTACCTGCCAGTAAGAGACTGATTCATCTTGGTGTGCCTCCAGGCAACCCACCCAGCCTGCTGGTGAATTGATGGTCATATGACTTAGCAATTACACAGCATCTTAAATCTTCAAAGCTCTTTACAAATATTAGCTAATTAATCCATGCAACACCCTTCTGAGGCAGGTATGCGTTATCTCCATCTTGCAGACTGTTAAGAGACTCACCCAAGACAACACTGCAAGTCGGTGGCAGAGAAGGGACTAAAATCAGAGTTCTAAGGAGACTGATTGTTCCCCTTTACCGTAGTCGTCGGAGCCCATGTGGGATCCGTTGCATGGAGGATGTGTTTGGTACCATTGCTTCGCACAGCAGCACCTGGAGACAACCCCCATGTGAGATGCACAGAGCATGGGTTTGGAGGGGCTAGTCTGGAGTAGGAAGGGAGAAGTGGGGTCTAGGTTGGGATGAGGGGTAGTAGCATTATCCACTCAGATACCAGGGCAAATGCTGATAGGAATTTAAATGAAGTCCTAGCTGCACCGTTCCAAGGGAGCTCTGCTCTCAGGAAGGCAGGAGCAGAGTGTACAGGAGATTTTCATGGACCAGGAACAGGGCCAGGAACCACGTGATAGCAACAAATATGATGGTCAATATTACACTAGCAGCAATATTACATTAGTAGGCCTTTCTGCAGGCCTGTGCAGCCTGGGCATGACTAAGCCAGGAGGGGAGGGGAGCCTCTTGCTCAACCTTTGCCTGACCCTGCGCTCCCTCCCTGATGCTCTGGTGGATGTGCTAGGGTCTGTGTTTCAGGAAAAGACCAATAAGTTTATTTCTGCATGCCCTCTGGGAGATGTTTGTCTGGGCCTCAAAATATGCAGATTCTGTAGGAACACATCTAGTTAATTAAGTACTCTGGTGACCTTAGGTCTAGCTTTTGAAACTTTTTTTTTTCTCTTTCTTGACCTGTTATTGTCTAATAACAAGGGGTGGGGGAGACTTGGACTCTTTGGGGGTCTCTTCTTGGACACAGCTTCTGGATCCTCTAATGGCAGCTGGAAGATCAGGCCAATTGGAAAGCCAGCGCTGTTTCCACTCGAAAGCCACCCCAGACTTCGGTAACTATTAAGGGTTGGGGTGTTTTACTAACCTGTTGCGGGCGTGTGTAAGTGCTTGAGCCGAAGTAAAGTGTAGTTTTGTAGTAAGAGCACTGTTGTGTTACATTGTTTCTACCAGCCCATCTATCGGCTGGACGCCGTGTCTCCATTTGGCTTATTTCCTGACACCACCTCACACAAAGTAAAGTTACTATGAGCTTTGGGTTGGCAGAACCCCTGGTAGCAAGAAGATCCTAGATCTGGCATGGAGAGGCTCTATTCTGATGGCTTTGGTGTCACGTGGGGTTTAGAGACAGAACCACAGTCCATTCCCCAGGGGAACAACCCCACCCGCTCCCTTCAAACAGAACAATTCAGAGAACGCTCTGTGAGGGATCCCCCAGTGTCCCCTCCTACAAATATTTCCATGGGAGGGGGGATCTGCACCAAGATCATTGGTCAGGATAAGCTAGGAAGCTGCATAGTTATCGGGATGGAATATAGACTGCTGGCAGGTCTGATATAATATATAGCCCTGTAGAAAGACCCATGTATCCGTTTGAAACGCCTACTCTCAGAAGGCCTCCTTTCCTGGCTTTATGGTCTCTCCTGCATGTTTATTTCCTCCCTCCTTGGCTCAGCTGTGAGACCCACAGTTGTAAAACCAGAGACTGTGATTTGGTGTCATCTCACAAACTAAGCAGAGTGGGTCCTGGCCAAGAGCAGACCTATTCTTTAGGTATGTCTCTTCCCTCGGAGTTTATATGGGCTCAGGGCTCCAGCAGGCAAGAGGGGGCTCTGTGCTCCTGGAGGGGCTGTTTTCAGCTGGGATGTACAGCCAAGAAAATTATTCTGCACTTTCCCTCCTAAAGTCCAATAGGTTTCCTCATTCTTTGCAGGGGCAGTTATCACTTGAAAGCATAAAAATAATATAGAACCACATTTTCAATGATGGCATTGATTCTGGGGTGCCCAATCTGAGATACTTTTAAAGGGGCCAGACTTCAGAGACCAGGTAACGCAATCAGCACTTTCTGAAAACCAGGCCCTTCAAGTCAGGCACCCAAACATTACTCACTGGTGAAGACCAGCATCCTGATTTTCAGGGTGCTGATTGCCTGCAGCTCCCAGGCAGCTTAAGATGCGCCAAGCTACTGGCCACCCGGACGAGTTTCTCTGCCTGAAATGCGGTGGAAGCTATGTTGGAGGCGGAGAAATCGTTCTTAGTGCTCCAGCAATCCCGTCTTGCTTCAGCTGCCGCAGTTCTGCCGACCCGGAAGGGTGAAACCAGCATAGATGGTGTTCAGGAACCATTGCACTGAAGTAGAAAGAAAAAAGAATCTTCTTCTTCTTCTTCATTATTTGTATTGACATCCAGAGGCCTCCACCAGAATAAGGGCTCCATTGTGGTGGTCATGCTCATCATCTCAATTTCGAGGACAATGTCGACTGTCATAGTTTGCCAAACGGTCTTTGCCTGACTCCATTCACCAATTTGGGAAGAATAACATTTACCACACTGGCCACAGAGCCGTTTGCCAAGTTGTGTTGATTGTGCTGCATGTTATTGCCATGCCGGCGCTGTGCTTCCAGTGGCTAAACGCAACGCTTCTCAAAGTTGTGGACACCCACCCTTATAGCATGGCGCCATCCAATGCAATCAATCACCAGTTTCTGAGAGGTCGAGTCAAATGTTCATTTTGCACAGATTTTGCTTCAGGGTGCCTTTGAGGCATTTCATCTGCCCTCCACACTTATGATTGCTGGAGCTTAATTTGGAATATAATATTTGTTTTGAGAAAGGGGTGTGATGGGGCCCATTGATGCCCCCTGCTGGAGGACTTGCGGTCCTACCAAACCCCACCTCAGGACAAGGATCAGTGAAGGTGGGTCCTCCAGGCCTGCCTAGAAAGTCTGCAGGGAAGCAGCCAATCAGAGTTCAGCAGGCTCAGTTAAAAGGGGCGGCAGGGCCTGAGTAGGTCAGTCTCTGTCTGGGACCAGGAGGTGGGGAGAAGGATTGAAAGGCTGTGAAACTGCACAGGTAAAGAGCCTTGGGAGAGACCCTACTCAAACAGGGATAGGAATGTGAAACTCTCCAGGCAGAGAGGCCTGGGAGAGAAAACCCTGATTAAAAGGGGCACAGATTGTTACAAGCTCTCCAGTCAGAGGCCTGAGAGAGTATCCTAAGAAATCAGGTCAGAGACTGAGAAACTCTCCAGGCAAGAGAGCCTGCTCGAACAGAGAACAGACAGAGAACTCAAGAAGGTGATGGGACTGAGTGGGAAGCAGCCCAGGGAATGCAACAGCAGGAACTATTAAAGGGAAGCAGTATGTGGCTGCTGGTTATAGGGTCCCTGGGTTGGGACCTGGAGTAGTGGCCTGGGCTCCCTGCTGGCGGCTGGGGAAGTAGCCTGAGTCCCAAGAAGGGGATAAGGTACAAAAAAAACAAAGAAAGGGGCTAGAATTTAAACAGGCCCAGAGATGTGGTTGAAGACCCTGGAGAGGGCCAACCATTTGTTGGACTTTGTTACCCCAGAAGGGGTTCCTTCATGCGATTTGACTGTGTGTGACTTGGCCTGAGCCACTGAAGACTCGCCTGGCAAAGGCAACAGCCAACAAGGGGCACCAGGAGCAGAGAAAGGAAAGAGTGCAGGATCACACACAGCCAGCAGGAGGCACTCATGAGAAGTGAGTGCATGCAGGCACAAGGGATCTCAGGCACATGAATCACCTGGCCAGTCCATCTCAGTTGGGTGCAGATCCAATGTGCCTTGATGCGGATTGAACCAGCTTTTGCCAAGACTTCTGTGTTGGAAACCTGGTCCTGTCACTTGATGCCCAGCAGTCATCGTAGGTGTTGCAAATGGAAACTGTCAGGCTTTTTAATGTGCCATTGATAAAAGGTCCATGCTTCACACGCACAGAGCAATGTTGTGACGACAATCGCATTGTAGACTTGCTTTTTGTCTGCAGACAGATTCCATGTTGCTTCCAGATTTGGTGATGGAGGTGATTATAGGCAGCACTGGCTTTCTTAACTCTCGCATCCTTCATGGGTGATTGCCACTTCATTAGTCAACATGCTGCCAAGATAAGTAAACTGCCTGATAGTTTGGAGCATGGTAACTTCCAAGCTTATTGACCGGCCTTCATAAGATAATTGAGGAACTGGCTGGTACATACCTTGGTTTTCATTTGGCTGAAGGAGAGGCCAATGTAATGAGGCACCACAGCAAAGCAGTTTGTAAGATCTCATAGTGCTGCGTCAGAGTGCACCATCAAGACACAGTCATCAGCCTAGAGCAGTTTCTGGATCAACACTTCTGTCACCTTGTAGACAGGAAAGACTGAAGAGCTTACCAGTGTGGAAGTGTATAACGATGCCATTTGAAGAGCCACGAAGGGTTTCCTCTAGCATCACAGCAAAGAATAGACCAAAAATACTCCGAGCAAGGACACATCCTTGCTTTACTCCGTTCGTGATTGGAAATGTTT
Organism: Emydura macquarii macquarii; assembly: GCF_026122565.2. Classification (NCBI taxonomy): domain Eukaryota; kingdom Metazoa; phylum Chordata; order Testudines; family Chelidae; genus Emydura; species Emydura macquarii. The sequence goes on along the minus strand of NW_027132084.1, from coordinate 1,311,952 downwards.
GGGGGTTTTTTTAAATCACCATCAGTGCTAACTCTTTCAGCCATGCCTTCATGGAGTTGCTGAATGACATTATTAAATTTGTCTGGACACCCAAATTTAGCAAGCAATTTCTGGAGGACAGTGCAATTCACCGTGTTGAATGTCTGGGTTAGATCAAGAAACATGATGTACAAAGGTTGACGCTGTTCACAACATTTTTCCTGTAATTGTCGAATGATGAAAATCATGTCAGGAATGCTCCATTGAGCACAAAAGTCACACTGTGACTTACACATAGGCACAAACACATAGCAAGGGACAATTTATGGCCCAAAGAGCTTGTAATCTAAATAGAGAAGACACACCAAGAGTGGGAGCTAGGGCTAATGCTGCCTATTTTAGAGATGGGGAACTGAGGCACAGAGAGATTAAGTGATTAGCCTAAGGTCACTCAGAGAGTCTGTGGCAGAGCTCAGAATTCATCTCCGATCCCTCAATTCTCAACGCAGTGCTTAGCCAGAAGAGACGAAAGATGGTTGTGGTTAAGCAAACGGACAGGCCATTTTGGAAGCTGTTTCCCTAACTTTTATTTCAATGAAACATTTTCAAATATTAAAAAACCTAGCAAAAATTAAACAAAACATCAGAAAAATTCCATTTCAAGGCAAACAAAATGTTTCTTCAACCTAAACTGAAATTTGTTTTTTTTTTCCAACTTTTTTGTTTCAATGAGAAATCTGAAAAAATTTCATTTTGGTTCAATCGTAAATGAAATGTTTTAATTTTATTTTTCGGGTTGCGCAGTTCAGTCAGCTCTAGAGTGGGACTCAGAGATCAGGGTTCAAGTCCAGCTCCACAACATTTCCTACGTCACCTAATCTCTCTGTGCCATTTTTTATCAAGTCACGGAGGGGATTAACTTTCCTAGCCACTGAGCTTGCACTATACAGCATGAAGAGAAAAGCCAGATCCTTGTTCCCAGCCACCCTGAGCACCTTAGAATCGCTACGAGATGAAACCTAAGGAAGAGATTAAATTTCGCTGCCTTAGTTTGTCTGTATTGCACCAACTCGTATGTGATGTATCTTCCTCCTTGCCTATTCTCCAGAGACCAAGAGACCCAGGCCCATGTGATGTTCCTTCCAGCATGCAGCAATATTGTTCCATTCCTTAGCCACCCTGAGGGGGTCATCAATGGGATGCAGTTGCCACATCTGGGTGCCCAAATAAGAACCCCTAGGGCAGGTAATGCTTTCTCTGCCTACCAATCACCCGGTGCTCCTAATGAAATGGCTACCCCTGATGACTGAGACAAGCCAGGCAACGCGGCTCTGTGAGCACTTTACAGAAAGGAGGCAGCAGTCAGAAGAAGGATATCTCCCAGGCCCAAGGGCTCAGCAAAGGCATCCCACGCAAGTGAGTTAATCAGAGCAACATCCTGCACAGGGCGGTGGAGTCCTAGCACCTCCATGCAAACCATGGAGCATCAACAGCAGCTAGGCACTGGCTTGAGTCAAGGAACATGCTTCCAGAGCCTGGCATCAGCACGCGGGTTGTAAAGGCATATCAGTCACCTCTTACGATGCCCTTCACATGTCCTCCATCCTAAGATGCCAGAGGACAGAGTTTCTGCTTCCTCTTGGGGATATACCATTCGCTTTACTTCTTAACAGACACTAAGAACACCATGGAAAGCAGAAGGAAATAGGCATCGCCGCCTCGTGAAATCTGTGTTAATTAAGACCACAGAAAATACTGAATTGTAGAATAGACTAACCTGTTGTTTAATACTTTGCCTTTTGGTCCTAAACCGTCCCATATATTAGCAGGCAATTTTTATCCTAATATGTGCTGATCTCATGCATCTTGGGAGAAGCACAGGGTGTTCTCATCCATGCTTATACCTGGCAAGCTGCATACAATGTGACAGTCAGAGAGAACTTCTGAGCAAGCTCTGCAGTGGCTGCTTCCTGGGTTCGGTGGTTTATTTCACAGGAAAGAGACTGGCTTTTTCACCTGGCATTCCTGAGAGAGATGAAGGGTAAGTCAGCAAATCAGCTTCATGCATTGCAAACAATCTTGACTTTCAGCCATGAGCATAGGAGAATTAGCTCAGTTCTGAGTCTGCTTTTAGCTGAGATGGAAACATCTGCAGGGGCCGTTTTTTCTCCTTCCCAGGGAAAAAAAAACGTGTAAGGAGAAAGCAGGCAAATGCTTTTAACACTCCGTAGCAAGTCAGGTTACAGGAAATCCAGCTATTCTGCCTGGCAGGGACTGTTGGATATTCTCAACGGAGAACATTCTTGATTATATTTTATAACACCTACCAAAGACACTGGCTAGCAATAGTGAATGAATTAGATGAGAGAGCATGTGATTTGTCTGCATAAAACATAGCAATGAGAGATGCATCATCTGATTACATATGTTCTGGAGATCCTACACACACAACGGGAAGGATTGTTTACAACGATATGTAGGTTTGTTTGTCTTTTTTTTTTTTTTTTCCCCTTCAATTTACCTACTAAATACTAAATACTTTGAGATGTCAGCTGGCAAGCCAGGCTCTGGATACCCTCTGCCACACATGCATGCAACTTTCAGCAAGGTGGAAAAAATCGCTGATCCTTTTACAAGAGGTTAAAACCCCATCATAGTTAAGCCATTTGAAGGGATGCATCCTGCTGCCAGAGTGAGTGCTCTGTTCCTATGAATGCTAGTGGAAGTGGCATGTATACCTCAGGGGGAGAAAGCACCCCTAGATGATAAACACCCTTGTTGGACTATCCTGTATTGTTTGTTTGTGTGGGCTGGAATGTAAATAAGGCATTTTGTTGCTCTGCTGCATACAGTGGGTGCTATTAAAATCTGCACATCTCCCATCCTCTGGGGCTAAGGATGCTACAGTATTTCCCAGGCTAAATATCATGAATCCTGCAGATTATGGTGCAGCACAAGATGTCCAGTTTTTTAAATGTCTGTTGATCTGAATAGATACGGCAGTCGGGTGGATGCAATTGCATCTCATTTTGGTCCAGTTGGATTAGGGTTAGGATATTTGCTGTGGTTAGCTAGGGATGGCAGGGTAAGATTCAAAATACTAGATGATGCTGAATGTTGCCCTTAAACTATATAATTCTCCCAAAGCATGGGAACATAAATCTGTATGACTTACTTTGTAAAATACTTAGGAGGAGGGAGACCTCTTTTTAAAGGGCTAGTCCTATTTTGTTAAACAAAGACTTACACACACCCCTTTGTATACAGCCTAAATACTACAGTGATGGGTGCTTCAGAAATATTTAGGGACAGGGTAGGCTATTGTCTGAACACCATGCATAGATGAAAGATCTCATCTATGCAAGTCTGCTTCCTCTTAGAGAAAATGTATATTCAGTGGAGTTTTCTTGGGGGGAGTACAGAAGATATTGAGTCTCCATTTGCAGCCAGTCTAGCAACGCATTTTTCATGATGGCTTCAGTAAAGCTATGCTGACAACATACAGGGCCACATTTTGAAAGCACAGTCCCGTCTGGTTCTAGTTCTGATTTTTTTTCAGCACCGTCAGTGTTTTATGCCTGTCATAAAAGTGACTGGACCCTGTTCCAAAGAGTCCAATACCCTTACCCAGCTGTGCAGGGAGGCCTACCAAAGGGAATATCCAGACTGGTATCCTAAGCGATGCTGAAAGTGCAGAAGGATATGAAAGCAGGCCAGATCAGAGATGAAGGCAGGTGCTAGATGATACAGAGCCATGTATGCAAGGACAAGAAGTTTGACGCTGATGTGCAGCGCAATGGGTAGCCAGAGAAGTGACTTGGAATGAGGTGATGTGGTGGAGGGGCCAGACAGGAAAGATGATTTTGGTAACAGCATTTTGGATGGATGGGAGATGGGAAAGGACAATTAGGGTCAGCGAGGCTCTAGAGAAAATGATTAGGGAGCCCAGGCGTGACTTTGCTATCAGGCTTGGGAAGTAAGAGGTAGGTTTTTGTTTAATGTCGTGGAGGATTTGGCCATGTCTGGATGTGTGGGGATGAGTGGGATATTACGCTTCCAGACACACATGTGTACATGTTATCCCCATGTTAGCGAATCAATTGGTGCTTAGAACTGGAAAGTAAACACTTGCAGACCAGTGCGTGTCCTAATATGGTGTGTTCACAAGAGGGGATCCTCGCATACTTCTCATTTGTCCATTATCATTGAAAGCCCAAGGAGATTGTCTTATCTGTCCTCTGTCATTTAGGGGACAAAATCATAAGAAGCTTACTGTAAATACAGTAGCACAAGAAACTTAAAACCAGTTTTCCTTGGATCTCCTGAGTAATTTTAATCTCCTCCAAATTCCTGGTGACTGATTAGTCAACTATTGTAACATAAAATTACTCTAGCATTCTAACTGCATCTCTAGTGAAACAGTAACACTATTCTTCTGTACTTCTATTTAGATTCCTTTTCATTTGATTTTTCTTGCTAAATTTATGAGCTGGATTAATTTTTATTACAGTGATGGACAAAGAACCCTTTGTACTAAACACACACACATTTTTATATAGCTATTAAACCTAACTTTATAAAACCTAGATGAGTGAATACTATAGGCTTTTGATAGTAGTGATTCTGATATTTCTAATCTAGAAGATTGTAGGAATACTATGTAGGGTAAGGCTGTTATTCTCGAAAACTTTTGAGCCTGGATGGGAGGAGAACAACAACTTTTCACGTGCAGGAAGGCAGTTGCAGATCACAAGCTCGCTGTTAACTTGTTCCGGGATTTTTTGTTTCGTTTTGTTGGCTTTTACCTGGGGGCTTCATTTGAAATGGATGAGGGCACTGCAAAAAAAAAAAAAAATCAGGGTTTGAAAATATGGACCCATCAAACGTTGTGATGGTTTGGCAAGCAGTGGATGAAGTGGGAGGCTGCTAGATAACGATCTTACATTCCTATAGTGCCTTTCATCAAGGAGATTCTTCAAGCACTTAACAGATTCACAAATTAGATGGACAGGAATCATTTCACCCACCACTAAAATGCAGCACTTCAGGGTGGGGAGGGAGGAACAGATGTGCTGCATGCTGCGCGGCATGGAGGCTGGTGTGAGACTTTAGCCCTGAACACCAGGAAAACCTCTCCTCCCCTCCACCACTATTATTTTATGTAGGAATAAGAGTATTCATGTAGCACCTAGAGGCCTCAGCTGAGATCAGAGCCCCATTGTCCTGTGCAGACATGTAACAGGAGACATTCCCTGCCCTGGAAAGTTTGCAATCTAACGAGATAAAACAGTCCAAGGGTGGGAGATTGGAAGTATCATTGTTCCCATTTTACAGGTAGAGAACTGAGCCATGCTGGTTTAGGCCCAGATCCTCAAAGGTATTTAGCTACCGATTCCTGGGAATTAGGCCCCTAAATACCTTTGAGGATGTGGGCCGCAGTGACTTGCCTAAGGTCACACTGGAAGTCTGCAGCAGAGCTGAGAATAGAATCCAGATCTCCTGACTCCCATTCCAGTACCTTTCCCGCAAGAACACCCTTTCTCCGCCCACCCACAACCAGTGTGGATGACACTCCATGTCTCTTCTTCATAAGAGTTGATGCTACCAGAACTTGAACCTCTAGTTTTCTGAGCATCCAGACATTCAAAACATGGCACTTAGACCGCAAGCCGCCCAGATGATATGAATTACCTGGTTATCAACAGGACACTCCGCGTACAACTTGAATGGAGGGGATGGTGCAATGCTGGACTGAGGTAGGGTGAGTTCTCCACTCCACAAGGGGGCAGAGACTGACTATAAAGGAAGGCTCTAGTAGGCTTTAGGACATTGCAGTAGCTGGGGCATGTATTGCATAGGAAACAAACAAGTTCCCACCAGTTGTACGTGTACCATGTGCTCAACCGCGAAGATCTGAAAACACTGATCTGAATTCCAGCCAGAGACTATTTTATGAGAGTGAGCTTTCCTTGAGCAATTTCTCCAGTACTTCCCACACAAACAGGTTTCCCTTGAACACCACACCAGGAATGCTTGCCATCTCACGCCAGATGTTTGACTGACTGATTTTATTCTCTTCTATTTTATTGTTAAGGGGGAGGCGGGAGGGCTTTCCTTTACCATGTGGCTTCCTCATCTCAGCCTAACGCAACTGCTGTTTGGCTATGATTCTGTGACTCATTTCCTATAGCAGGGCTGTTCTGGACCCAAAACCCAGAGCCCAAACAGGGTGGGACCCAAAGGCCGGGTTCTGACCATGTTTGACATGAGTGATTCAAATGAAGTCCACAGAGATCCCACTGGTCGAAGGGAAATCACAGTCCAACACCTGGTCTTTAAACTTGCACTTTGCTGACACGACTTGTTCTTCCTTTGACATCACTCCCCTTACTGCAAGGGTCACTGCGGGTTGGCAGGGCGTGGGAGCTGGCCTTCTGGCAGGAGTGGTCATCAGTCTTCATGCAGTAGCCAGCACTGCAGCAACATTTTTCTTGGCTAGACATCTTCCCGATCAGTATCGATCAGCAGAAGGTACTAAAATAGCAATATGAGGCTAAGGGTCATACAGTGCCCACGAGCCATGCACACAACTTCCGTTCTTGTCAATGGGGATTGCGTGTGCAAACTGAGGGCAGCCTATGGCTGTGGTAGTTGTTGGAAGAAAGGGTGGTTGGTTGTTACATCTGTCTTCATTTCCCTGTCTGTAAAATGGGAACATTTGTCTACCTCACAAGGGGTAGGTAAGGATAAATGTCTGAAGTGCTTTGAAGAATAGGGCTAAGAACTTACGGTGAGAACACAGTCACTCCAGCAATGCCAGATGTCTGAGCACATGGCATGTACTGTCTTACGAAGACATATTAAGCACGGAAAGCTTTTAGGAACCTAACTGCACACAGTGCTTTCTGAGTAATTGTTGACGATGGATACATGTCAGTTTTGGCTAATGAAGTAGATGCAATGGTTTAAATTCTTTTTGTTCATGTTTCATAAGAGGAAAGTGCTAGCTAGATTTTAACAGTAGAGCATCCCCTGCAGGGGAGTCCTTTCCCTTTGAGTGCAGTTTGAAATCACAGGGGCCCAGACACTCCTGTTTGCTGTTTATGGAGGCTGCAAAGAAGACTCTTACCCTCCCAGGACCTGCATAGCAGCCTCTCACTCCTATGCAAAATGTCTTTAGCTGCATGGAAACATTTGGGCTCGGACAAGATATCCACATTACAAATTGCATGGAAATTGGAAACACTCTTAAACAAAGAGGTCAAATTTTCAGCTGCCCCGCTTTGCCGATGACTCTTTCTTTAATGTTCATGTTTAAGGAGCCTTCTATTTATTGATATAATGGCTCCATCCCATGTCACTTCCCCTGTTCTCATCACTGACAGTTTGTTCTGATCTGCAGAGCAGAGGACTGGTATTTTGGGTGATTTATTTACAGGGGAGCTCAAGGCAACTGCCCTTGAGTTGTCTTACTTGCTAGAAACCTGACATTCACAATATCCTTGGATCTAATTCAATCACTTTGACGATTCCTTAAATTTAGAACCTACCAAAGGGGCAGTAGGCTGTTTTGTTTGAAGCTTACTTTGCCTGGCGTCCTTTACTATCTGAATTAGATCTTCAGTTTCTTTGGCCATGACTAAGTCTCTGGCATTTGGCCATTCCCAATTAATCTAAAAGCTTGAGACTGACTCTAAAATGTGTCTGTGAAGATGTAATTTTATTTACAGTGTGCAACACTTGATAATGCTCAAAAGTGGAATTTAAAGTGAAAACCATGAGAAGGGAAAACTTAACCCTATAGGGAAAATGTCCTAATAGTGAGGCCTTTCTAGATTGAGTATAGTCTTTGAAGAGAAATGATGGTTCATGCATAGCTGGCCTGGACAATATTTTTCCAGTACAATAATATGGAAAACAATTCTTCAATGCTGGGGACACACTACGTAGCCTAAGAGGTCTTTGTCATCTCTTATTTCAGGCTTGGGTTCAGCAAGGGATTTAAGCATGTGAGCATCTCTCATTGCTGAGATTGGACCCTCAGTTTTTTGTGGATCTCCTGAGGAGTTGAGTGAACATACAATATCTAATTCTTTTCAAATCACAACCTGAGCAGGTTTCGTGGTCACTTTCCATCTCTAACTTCTAGAGGGGTGGATAGTCTTTTCCTTGCCCGGCAGGATTGGTCCCTGCACTACATCACTAGCAGTTTATCCAGTCTTGTTCTAAATGTCCCAAGCAATGGAGTTTCCATCTTTTCCCTTAGGAAGATGTATTAGGCTTCCCGATAGGAGACTATGCTATGCTCTTTTTCCCCATTTGCAAACTAACCATTTTTAGAAAGCAGTAACTTTTGAGCACCAGACTGCTGCTGGCATTAGACAGGTTTATCATGCAGATAAATATGCAGTCCCTTTTTCTAGGATCCTGTGCTCCCTCCAGCCCCGTGGAGTACAACTGTGCACGCAAGGTCCTTATTTGGAGCGATGCCATAGCGAGAGGTAGTGACAAGAAATGTGGCTTTCCCCACTCCATGCACCCACCCAGCATAACTGCAGCCATCCTTCCTATGCAGAAAAATGTGGCAAAAACAGGGACTGACTGGGCAGCCAATTTGCATGTTGTCCCACACAACCCAGGGCAGTATAAAGTCTGTGAAGACAAATCCAGATTAGCTAATGCTGCGTAGATTCAGGTGCCTGCGTTTTTATTTTATGTTTTTCAGTTCAACAGTTGAAAGCTGCCTTTTATTTAGAAGCAATTCATACCACTGTGGCAGCAGCTCTCCCTCTGTGATCGCAGCTCCCAGTGTGTGCTCTGTACCTGGCCACAACTAATTCTGATCCCAGCAGGTCTGAGTGTGGAAACAACTTCTGCACAGAGGCTTGATGTCCCCAATCACTGGTAAGAGCAGTGCTGTCGAGTATGGAGGCAGTGCAGCATCAAACCCTGCTTGGGGCCCATCATTTAATTGACCTTGTTTTTAGCATGCAAGTGTCCCACTCCCCAGCAGCTATGGAGACAAGCCAGGTAGTTTTGGGCTGTGGTTGAAATAGATTGAAACAGGATGGGGCATTCTCACTGCACCTGGGGATGGAGGGTTTGCCCATGCTAGAGAGAGAAGAGCAGGAGCTCCCTTCTGCTTTTAGCAGAAGAGAGGGAGCTGCATTTCCCCATCCCCTTCCCCTGGGACAAACAGGGACAGCGAGAGAAGCCCAGGAATCCTCAGACCAGCTATGAGGAGCAATAATATGCTATGCTCATAGCCAGCTCTCAGCATGCGTGGGGCCCTAATGTCCGAACTCCTACCTTGGACTCCTAGAACCAATGTTTGAGTAGCTGTTGCTGGGTATTACTGTGCTAATAGGTGTAGGATTTTTCTCTTACTTCAACTAACTTTTAACTAAAACAAAACCAACCTCGTCGTCTTGAGTTTTCTCTTCTTCCAAAACTTGGCGCTGAGCTGAGCGCACCCCACTTCCTTGTTCTCTAAGTCATTTTTAGGCCATTCTGCATCACATGCTTTTAGAAAGAGGAAAAAGTGCTTGATTGCCATTTCTTCCAACTGGGATTATGTTTTCCAGTGTGCATTACTTTGCATTTATCAACTTTGAATTTCATCTGCCATTTTGTTGCCCAGTCACCCACTTGTGTGAGATCCCTTTGTAACTCTTAGTTACGTCTAAAGCAGACTGTAATCTTGATTGATTTTGTATGCTCTGCAAATTTTGCCACCTCACTGTTTACCCCTTTTTCCAGATCATTTATGAATATGTTGAACAGCACTGGTTCCTGGGGGACAACACTATTTACGTCTCTCCTTTCTGAAAACTGACCATGTATTCCTATCCCTTATTTCCCATCTTTCAACCAGGAGACGATCTTCCCTCTTATCCCAAGACAGCTTAATTTGCTTTAAGAGCTTTTGGTGAGGGACCTTGTCACAGGCTTTCTGAAAATCTAAGTACACTATATCCACCGGCTCACTCTTGTTGACTCCCCTCAAACAGTTCTAGTTGATTGGTGAAGCATGATTTCCCTTTACAAAAACCGGTTGACTCTTCGCCAAGAAATTGTGTTCATCTATCTGTCTGATAATTCTGTTCTTTACTATAGCTTCAACCAATGTACCTGGTACTGAAGTTAGGTTTACCAGCCTGTAATTGCCAGGATCACCTCTTGAGCCTTTTTAAAAAATTGGCATCACATTAGCTGTCCTCCAGTCATCTGGTACAGAAGCTGACTTAAATGATAGGTTCCATAACACAGTTACAGAGGGGTAGCCGTGTTAGTCTGTATATAGCAAAAACAACAAGAGACCTGTAACACTTTAAAGACTAACAAATTTATTTCTGCAGGCATAAGCTTTCGTGGGCTGCAACCCACTTCGTCAGATGAAAGGAATAAGCTTTTTTCACTGTCACTGCCACTGAACACTGAGAGAAAAAGCATGAGTTAACATGGATACCTTCAGTACAGTGAGCTAATCTAGGGCAGCTTCTGTTACACCTACAAGTTTGCAAGCTCTCAGACCGATGCACTTGGCTCTTAAAAAAAGAAGGCACAATCCAAAGTAATCACTTTGGATTTCAAATATTAATTACAAAAGTCCTATCTATTTACCTACCTTGCTCTTTTCTAATGCAGCCCATCACCTTACTATCTAGGTATCACTAGCTATCCCTTCTCCACTGGAGTGTTTTACTTCCCTTTATAAGAAGGTAGAAGCAGGCAAGCCATGGCACGGTTAAAAATAATATCAAGCCCCAATCATTTTTTCCCTCTATGAAATCAGAGCCAGATCTGAACTAGAGGCTTGGCTAAGCCGCACACCTCTCTCTTTTATTGTATGGGAACAGGATCTAGGCCACAGGAATATGCATTGGTAAATGCAGAGATGCTCCTTTCTTGAGTTGTGTGAAAGCATAAGGCAAGGGGGTGTCTAGAGCCGGATCAGGGAGTAGCTGATTTGGAGGGCTGGAGGAGAGAAACTGGTATCTCTGGAGCCAGCAATACAGACCTTGTGCTGGGCCTGCCCTGCTATACAGTTAGGTACCAGAACACCATTCCTGACCACTCCAACAGCTCTGCTGGCCCAGCAATCATCTGGGGCTTCCTTGATTGATAGAGGGACTCAACAAAGACATCAGCTCCACTGGAGGGAAGCCATAGCATTTTAAAAAGTCTGGAACATTTTACAACTTCCAAGATTTTTAAGGATTTTTTATTAGGCTGGTTTTTGCCTTCTGTGCTTTCTGCTTGCTGATGCCTACCAGGGATTCCCTGCTTTCCTGTATCAAATATGGGGAAACCCAAGGGAAAGCAGGCAGAGGATCTATGGATGGTTTAAGACAGGCCACGTAGTAAACTCCACCAGCTGAATGTTTGGTTCCTTCACTTCCAGGACTGGCTGCAGCACATTGTAATCTGTGGAGCTGATCTAAGTTAATTTTCAAACTCTGCTGCAGTGAAAGTGGTGAGGTAGCTGCCCTGGCCTCTTGCAAACTAGGGAGGAAATTAACTGTTTATGAAACGCCCTGGAGTCAGAAGAATTTTCAAAGGTGTTAAAACTTGTTGTTTCACCCAGGAATCAGTTTATACATAAAATAAGAGAGAAAATCAAGCCCCTATAGTAAGAAGCATTGCAAAGTCTTTATAACCATATTATAGGCAAAGCTGGTAGCACCACTTCGAGTTCACGTTGCCCAACACTTCCCTTTGTAAAGCCCTCAACCTTTAACCACTCAGATGGAAACTTTCCATGCTGATCGTTTGCGGCAGGATGAACTGTTCCCGAAAGTTTCAACCAACATGATTCAGCCATTTCCAAGAGGGCAATGAATTTTGCCCATTTAAAATAAAAACAAAGACAAACTTATAGCCATTTTCTTGAGACACGCGAGTGGTGCTTTGCAGCAAGGACTTGAAATTTGGCAAGCAGAGTCCCAGTGTCAGGGATATCCCTACCGCTGTTCCTTTGTGGGGGGGGGGCACCCAAATTTGGCCAAGTTATGAGCCTTGGAAAAATCTCAGTTCACACATGTTCAGTAGAAACGTGTGTAGATTTTGGAAGTGAAACTCTCCAAAGATTCTGTCCACACTGAGCATGCTCTAGCCCAAGACTGCAGGGTTTCCCCTACAATTGGTGCTGTGGGCCAATGTGGCATGGGGCACCAGGGAGCTGTCTGTCTTGTGCTCTCAGTATCTCACTGCTGGTACCTAGGCAGCATGGAGGAGAAGGCAGCTCAACTGGAATGCAGGGGGGACAAACACCAGAGCTGGGGCAGCAGAAGGGATACACTGGGACAAGGTTCGTAGAGGTGGGAGAGCCTGGGACTGGGAACTGATGGGAGGACGAGAGAGACTAGGACTGATTGGGTAAAGAGACTGGAATAAAAAGCCTATGGGGAAAGACTGGGACTGGGAGTGGTAAAGCAGGAGGGAGTCTAATAGACAGGGACAAGGAAGCAGAGGAGAAGAGGATTCAGCACTGGGACAGAAACAGGCTGGGAAGAGGGACAAGAGCAAAACGGGTCATGCAAGTGCAGAATTGGGCATTCAGGCCTTTGCTAGACCACTGGTATTTTGTAAACCCCACAGCAATATGAGGCTATGTTCTCCCTGGCTGCACTGTTCCTCTCCCTGTTTCTAAAGCCTTGTTTACACTAGGATCTCTTGGACACCTGGGGCTAGGTTTTCAAAAGAGTTCAGCACTCAGCAACCCCCACTGAGACAAAGAGAGCTGCTGGGTACTGAGCCTTTTTGAAAACCTGTCCCCAATTCCCTGTGGGTGCTGCTGTATTGGTAGAAGCTGAAGTGTAGGCAAGACCTCAGCTGAGCACAGGCATTTTATCATACTGTTGTGCAACCTGGCCAATAGTTCTCTGAAATAGTATGACCCCAGACACACTTAAGATTCATCTACACTGCATTTTAAAACCCGTGGCAGCGAGTCTCAGACTGACAGATGGGTCGACAGACTCGGGGTTGTGGGGCTCATGCTATAGCACTAAAACCAGCTGTGGGGGAGTGAGACTCACTAAGGGAACATGTGCAAAGCTGTTTTTAATATCATAGTGTGAGCCTGACTCTGTCATCCCGGGCTCTAAGACTTGCTGCCGTGCATTTCAAAAGGTGGTATAGATGTTCCCTTTGTGAGCCCCACTCTTTCCTTTCTCCTACTGAATACAAAAATAGTTGGGTCTTTCTACATATATTTGATCAAAAACATGACTAAGCAGGGAAAATGCTTGTTGGGAAAGACTTTTTCCCTTTACATGTGCAGGGGTTCCTTGATGCAAATGTGTGGAATTATACCTGTATTGTGAGACTCAAATGTTGCCATGGTAACATGTTTATCGAACAGTTACATAAAGATGTGAAAATCCATATAACTTTCCGGCTAGTGAGACTGAGATGCCTGGGGACAGAACTGAATGTACTGCCAGCCCAACGCTTCACCACATTCAAAACACGTTTATTTCCATTTTTGTGCACAAGAGAATTTCATATTTTTGCATTAGAATTGTCTCCCTTTGGTTGTGCCAGCCAAAAACAGTGCTGAATCAACCATCAGAGATTTTTAACTCATTCTCACTCAGCAATAACTTAAATTTGTGATGATGAAAAGCCTGTGTGACAGTCAGTGGTATGCTCATATAGTGTGGAGTCTGGTGACATCTGAAAATGGATAGGCAAAGCAGACATATAAATATGCTGTGAGTCATTTTCTAAGGTAAAGACTGTGCTATAACTGTCTCTAAAGAAGCCTACCCAGAATAGGTTTCACTGCCCACAAATAAGTCATACTGTTCTTAAACCTTTTTTTTTTTTTTTTTGCATGGACTAATTCTATAATGAGCCATTGACACCTTCTGCCTTAAAATATATGTGATCATCTAGTTTGACCTCCTGCATAACCAGGCCACAGAACGTCATGCAGTAATTCCTGCATCAAGCCTAATAGCTTGTGGTTGAACTTTCTTTTTCTCTAGCAATAGGGACTCGGAAGAGGAGGCGATGTTTACAGAGGCAGTACAAGAAGCGATCTGAGGAGGAGAGGAGACAACATGGTTGAATGCAGAAGCTGCGGGATATACATCATCCTTGAGAGTGTATCTGACAGAAGCTACTTGTGCATGAAATGTTGCCTGACAGAGCTCATGGCAGAGAAGATCCAAAGATCAGAGATGCAGCTGGAGATGAGGCTAGAATTAAATGGGGATTTGAGGGTATAATTCAGAAGAGAAAAAAGGAGGTGGTACAGACAACTCAAGGTTTGCAGACATCTGCTGAACCAAAGGACCTGGAGGGTAGACTGACAGAAAAGGAAGATCCGTGGAAGAACATGAACAGAAGGAGAAGACAGAGGATGAAACTGGCTAGGGGTGGTGAAATCGAGCTGAGTAACGGGTTTGCTACACTGGGGAATGAAGAGAAGAAACATGTAGAAGATGGAGTGGTGAGAGGAAAAAAAGAAGGGAAGACAGTTCATGCAGAAGAAAGGATGATATTGGAGGTAGCCAGGCACTGACACTGGAGCCCATGGGAAAAGGAGGATAATATAGAGGGGACTATGACAGAGAACAGAAGACCAATTCATATCAACACTAGGAAGAGAGAAGTCTATGTGAACAGGAACTCCACACTTAAAAGAATCAACAGGCCTGTCACCAGACCAGATCCAGAGAACAGCAGAGTGTGCTGTCTGCCAAGAGAAAGGATATGAGATGTGGATGAGGGGGTATTAACCTTCTGGGATCAAGGCTGGCATGACTGATAAGGGCTTTAAAATAGGAGATGTGGGGGAAAGGTTGGGAGAGACTCCTGATATCTCTGTGCCTGGCTTCAATAAAGAAGAGGAGGAAAGTCAGCTAAATGAAGATATAGTAAGGGATAGTGGTACAAAATACAAGTAAGTACAAATATTGATTGGAGTAGCAGTCAGGTAGGTGTTACAGCTAGTGAAAGGACTATCCCTAATCTGGCTAGAAAACTGGGTATGGTCTGAGGGAAACAACTGAGAAGCTTGTACACAAATGCAAGGAGTCTGGGCAATAAAAGGGAAGAACTGAAACTATTGGTGCAGGAGGTCAAACCAGACACTTTAGGGATTACAGAAACATACTGGAGTAGCATTCATGGCTAGAATACAAGTATTGGAGGGAATCTGCTGTTTGAGAGATAGAAATAAAGGTAAATGTGGTGGGGTAGCATTGTACATCCATGAGGTAGTAAACTGTAAAAAAAAATATGAAGTGATAGTATGGTTAAAACAGAATAAGTTAGGGTCACTATGGGGAAGGATTGTAAAAAATTGGGGTAGTGCTAGGTGTCCCCTATAGACTTCCCAGCACCAGCTCAGATATGGATACCCTTTAAATCCTACTAGGAATGGTGTCAGAATGGGAGATTTTAACTTCCCAGATACAGACCGGAGAATGAATGCTAGTAATACTGGTAAGGCCCAGTTATTCCCGTATGTGCTAGATGATGACAGTTTTTCTTCATCAAATCATCACTGAACCAACAAGAAGTGATGCAACTTTTAGACTTTTTTTTGTATTAAGTAGTGAGATTGTAGAAGAACTGGTCATAGGAAATAACCTTGGATCGAGTGACCATGTTGATTCAGTTTAAATTAAATGGAAAGAGAATCAACACTAGGTAATCAGCTATGGTTTATGATTTTACAAGGGCAGTCTTTGGGAAATTAAAGGTATTAGTTAAAGATATCGGTCCTGGGGCCGGTTTTATTCAACATCTTCATCAATGATCTGGAGGATGGGGTAGATTGCACCCTCAGCAAGTTCGCAGATGACACTAAGCTAAGGGGAGTGGTAGATACCCTGGAAAGTAGGGATAGGATACAGAAGGACCTAAACAAACTGGAGGATTGGGACAAAAGAAATCTGATGAGGTTCAGCAAGGACAAGTGCAGAGTCCTGCACCTAGGACGGAAGAATCCCATGCACAGCTACAGACTGGGGACCGACTAGCTAGGCAGCAGTTCTGCAGAAAAGGACCTGGGGGTAACAGTGGATAAGAAGATGGATATGAGTCAGCAGTGTGCCCTGGTTGCCAAGAAGGCTAATAGCATATTGGTCTGCATTAGTAGGAGCATTGCCAGCAGATCACGGGAAGTGATCATTCCCCTCTATTCGGCATTGGTGAGGCTGCATTTGGAGTATTGTGTCCAGTTTTGGGCCCCCCACTACAAGGATGTGGAGAAGTTAGAGAGAGTCCAGCGGCAAAAATGATTAGGGGGCTGGAGCACAAGACTTATGAGAAGAGGCTGAGGGAACTAGGTTTGTTTAGTCTGCAAAAGAGAAGAATGAGGGGGGGATTTGATAGCTTTTAACTACCTGAAAGGGGGTTCCAGGGAGGATGGAGCTAGGCTTTTTTCAATGGTAGTAGATGACAGAACAAGAGCGATGGTCTCTAATTGCAGTGGGGGAGGTCTATGTTCGATATTAGGAAAAAGTTTTTCATTAGGAGGGTGGTGAAGCACTGGAATGGGTTACCTAAGGAGCTGATGGAATCTCCATCTTTAGAGGTTTTTAAGCTGCGGCTTGACAAAACCCTCGCTGGGATTATTTAGCTGAGGTTAGTCCTGCTCTGAGCAGGGGGTTGGACTAGATGACCTCCTGAGGTCCCTTCCACCTCTATGATTCTAAGTCAACTGGATTGTAGAGCTCAAGGACTTAAATGTGGAGGAGGCTTGTAATTTCTTTAAATCAACTATTCAAAACTATCTGCAATTTGTATCCCAAGCAAGAGGAAAAAACTTGTAGGGAAAGGCTCAAGACCCAAATGGATGAATAATCACCTCAAAAATGTTGTTAGGCATAAACAGGGAGCCTATAAGGAACAGAAAAGGGGATTGATAAGCAGAAAAAGCTACATCTTCAAGGTTAGGAAATGTAAGAATAAACTGAGAATTGCTAAAACTCAAGCTGAATTAGCTCTTGCCAAGGAAATTAAAATAAAATGTCTTTTAGTTATATAAATAAAAAAAAAGAATAAGGAAGAATGAGGTTGAGCAGTGTGGATAGGGAGGAGATTAAAGATAATATAGATATGGCCCAAAAACTAAATGAATACTTTGCCTCGGTTTTCAATGAGGATGATAATGTGGACCATTGGTATGATGGCAGGCTGGCTGATAGAAATTAGGGTATAGAAATGGAAATTACCACATCTGAGATGGACCACAAATTTAAAGAGTTTAATGCACTCAAATCGGTGGGACCAACTAATTTCTATCCTAGAATACAGAAAAAAACAGTCGCATGAGATTGTTAGTTTGGTAGCAAGGATTTTTAATAAATCATCTATTTGGGGGCATTACTGAATAATTAGAGAACAGCTAATGTTATACCTGTATTTAAGAAAGGGGCGGAAAAATAGTCTGGGCAATTACAGACTTGCTAGTCTGACCTCCATAATATGCAAGGCTTTAGCACCAATTGTGAAGGAAAGAATATTAAATTCATGGAGAAAATAAGAAAAGGGGATGTAATGCAACCTGGGTTTACCAAAGATAGATTGTGTCACTTACCTGATTAGCTTCTTTGAGAAAATAACTGATATATTTAGGTAAGGGAAATCTGTAGATCTAATATATTTGGACTTCGGTAAAGCACATGACACAGCATCCTATGGAAAATTATTAATTAAGAAAATTGGGGATCAGTACAAGAACTGAAAGTAGATAAGCAACTAGCTAAAGGGGAGAAGGCCATAGGTTGTGCTGAAAAGTGAACTATCAGACTGGAGAAAGGTTATTAGTGCAGTTCCTCAAGGATCTCTCTTGGGACAGTTGTATTAATTTAGATGGAATAAATGGGCCAAAGGTGTTAACATGACCCAGTCACTATCCAACATTAAACAGTGTTAAACAAGATTCAGGGTTTAGTATACAGAGTCCTCAGTCTGCTTAGCACCATGGCAAACACACCATTAAAATAACTTGTACCTTTCATTAAAGATACAGAAAAGAAGGAAAAACAGTTTAAACATTTGAAATGTAAAGTATTAAGTAAGGCTTCCATTTTAACTTCTTGTTCCCTTTCCTTTTAGCTGGAGAGAGCTTTTAGAAAGAAAAAAAGCCCTGTTTGACAGTTTCTTAGACGGATCAAAGATGGTAATAACTGTCCTTTGGGGGAAAAGAGAAGAAGTTAGTTGAAATGGGCTGGAGCTGTTACTGCTGTTGTTAAAAGTCCGAACTCATTTCATTCCAGGTGGGATTCAGCTAGACCCAGCAGAGATAGCAATGTTATCTGGGTCCCTCTCTCTGTCGGGATCTGGTCAGAACATCTCTTAGGATTAGGACAAAGAAGATCTCAGGTCCCAGGAGACTTGGGGTGGCAGCTATGATGGTGAAGCTTGCTTCAGTAGCCTCCATCTCTTCTTTGATCTTCTCCCCCCAAAGTCTTTCTTTAAGGACCCACAAAGGGAGTGATGGGTGGAATAACTCATCCCCTTCTGATTTTGTCCATCAATTAGACCTAATATTTGACACCCCAATTTTGGTTCATTAATTTCTGGTTCCACATCTTCTGTTTTTACCAAGCATGATTTCAAGCTAGTCCTTGAATTATATCAACGTGGGCCTTTTTTTTTTTTACATGACTAATTTCTCTGTCTGGTTCTCTTGCACCTGTTTAATATAAATTATTGAAAGCACTTAACCTATTTTCCATCAACATTTCTGACTATAGGTTATTATAGCATCTTATAAGCTTTTTATAATTGACCTCATGATTAGGGTAAACTTGTAGGCCCAATAATCATAACATGATCAATCTTATTCAATATTTTTATTAATGATGTTGGCACAAAAAGTAGGAGTTGTGCTAGTGAAATTTGTTGATGATACAAAGTTGGGAGGCATTGTCAATGCAGAAGCAGATTGGAATATTATACAGGAAGATCTGGATGATCTTGAAGACTGGAGTGACAGAAATGGGATGAAATTCAGTAGCACAAAGTGTAAGGTCATGCACTTACAGTCTAATAATAAAAATTTCTGCTACAAGCTGGGGGCTCATGAGTTGGAAGTGACAAGGGGCATGGACTTGGGTGCGTGGGTCAATCAGAGGGTGACTGTGAGTGACCAATGTGATGCGGCTCTGAAAAAGCAAATGCGATCCTAGTGAGGCATCTCCAATAGACAAAAAGAAGTATTAATGCCATTGTATAAGGCACTGGCAAGACCTCATTTGGGATACTGCGTGCAGTTCTGGCCACTCTTTAACAGGTGCAGAAAAGAGCTACTCGGATGGTCGGGGACTGGAGGCACTGTCTTATGAAAGAAGACGGGAAGAACTCGGCTTGCTTAGCCTAGCAGAAAGAAGGCTGAGAAGGGGATATGACTAGTCTCTATAACTATGTCAGGGAGGTAAATATCAGGGAGAGTGAAGAGCTATTTAAGCTAAAAGACAGTGTTGGCACAAGCGCAAATGAGTATAAACTGGCCAGGAACAAATTCAGGCTGGAAACTAGGAGGTTTCTAACCATCAGAGGGGTGGTGTTCTGGAACAGCTTCCCAATAGGAGTTGTGGGGGCAACCAATGTAATTAGTTTTAAAAGAGAGCTGGAAACATGTATGTGAGATTGTATGACACAGTTGCTTGTGATAAAGGGGGCAGGGCTCAGAAGGCGTGAGGGTCCTTTCCAGCTTAAGTTTTATGTTCCTGAATGCTCATGTTTAGGGCTTGAGCTTGTCACCTGCAGGGGTCAGGAATGGATTTTTCCCCTCACAGTATTCTGGGTTTTGTTCGGTTTATTTGTTCAAGGGGGTTTTGTTTTGGTCTCCTTCCTCTCAAGCATCGGGGTGGCCATGACTGTAGATGGCTCTTTGGGCGGGTGGACTGGCGCTTTAAGGTGACACTGAGCATTTTCTCTCTCACTTGCTTGGCTGGCTGGTTTTTGCTCACATGTTGCTCAGGGTCTAACTGATCTTCATGCATGGGATCGAAGGAATTTCCCCTCACATCAGATTGGCAGTGACCTTGGAGGAGGATTGCCTAGCCAGGATTATCCGATGTATTTTACTTAATCATTTCCCTCCTATTGTGGGGGCCACAGGTATTGGTGCACCTTGGTCCCTCTTAATTTCTGCCTGTGGCACACAATAGTCTAGTCTCCTGTGGGCTGAAACACTTTGGCCTAATTTCAGTTGTTGAGGTAAGCGTGAGGGTGCTGGATAATGTTGGTGGCCTGTGATATACAGGAGGTCAGACTATAGGATCTGGTAGTCCCTTCTAGCCTTACACTCTGTGGAGGGGAAAAACCCACGAGAGCATAGCTCTTAGAAAGACACCCAATCTTGAATAAAAGATTTCAAGTGATGACTTCCCTTAGTAAGTTGTTACAATGGTTAATTGCCTTTTACCCCTTATTTCCAGTTTGAACTTCTCTGTCTTCAAAGTCTAGTCACTGGACCTTTTTATGCTTTGTCTAGTAGGTTAAAGAGTGCTCTAGTATTAAATACCTTCTCTCTGTGTAGGTATTTATAGACTGTGAACAACTCACCTCTTAACCTTCTCTTCAGTAAGTTAAACATCTTTAGCTCAGTAAGTCTCTTATTGTAAGATGCATTTTCCAGACCATGAATCGTTCTTTTAGCTCTTCTTTGAACCTGCTCCAGTTTTTCAGTATCCTTCACACAAAGTGTGGACATGAGAACTGGATATCATTCCAGTAGCAGTTTCACCACAGCTGTATACAAAGATCTACATACACACACTTACTCTC
Organism: Emydura macquarii macquarii; assembly: GCF_026122565.2. Classification (NCBI taxonomy): domain Eukaryota; kingdom Metazoa; phylum Chordata; order Testudines; family Chelidae; genus Emydura; species Emydura macquarii. The sequence goes on along the minus strand of NW_027132084.1, from coordinate 1,291,213 downwards.
CTCTGTGATCTTGAGCAAGACCCTTAACTTCTCTGCTTCATTTCCTCCACCTGGGGCATGGATATATAGTAGATATGGTTGACATTTTTTGCTGAAAAAATGGCGCTTCAACAAAAAAATTTTTTTAAATTTAGGTCAAAATAGTCCCACTTTTCTCTGAAATCACAAACCCATAATTGTTCAATACAAATTTTTGGAGGTGTTTTAATTAAAAACACAAAAAAACAAACCCTGAAATTTTCACAGGAAATTTTTTTCAAAATGCAAAATTTCTCTCAAACAAATTTGTTGTTTTTCAAACACCTGTAATATGTGTATGTGTGCACACATGTACACACAGAAACTTACCTTGCATGACTGTTGAAGATAAAATTGATGATTGTTGTATAACTTTAGCAACATGAAAAGCAGTGTTTAACTGCTAAATATTATTATTAAAATACAAATTATTCTATGCTGTTCTTTGCGCAGAATGCTTGAGAAAATAGAACAGGCCCTACAAAATGGAGAAGTTGGATAAGGCAAAGCTGACAGTTGAATCTTTGAGGCAGACTCCTTGTTCTTGTTATTACATTTTCCCTTTGTAGTCCTTTGAATTCTCTAACTGGAGCACTGTGGAAATGCTAACCGATGTGTTAGAGGGAGCATCATAGCCTCTCTATTTTTATTGCTGAGTTAATATTGGGGGTGGGAAATCTCACACATACACAAATCTCCAGAAGAGCTGGCAGGACCATTTTCTGTTTCTTAAAGAAACGACATGTTAACACCTGTATATTAAATATTTTAAAACCTTCCCAGATCTGACCACTTGAAAAGCAAGGGGATGGGCAGGATAATAAAATGTTTTGAAAGCAGGTTCTGTATCCAACTAGAGGAGAGCATGTTCTCTTAATCTGTATTTAGCTGAGCACTAATATATTTATCTATGCTTATTTCTGGCCAAGTGTGGGTCTCATCTCATTGGAGACTCTGACTCATGGAGCGACAGAATAAGATTCATCCTTCCAAAACTGATTTTTTTTAAATGTTTTTTGGTGATGCAAAAATAACTGGTTTACCGAGTTTGTGTTTTGCCTTTTAATGTTTCATCCTGTATGCTTTATGCCCGAGGACTGCTGTCCTGCTTGCTACTGTGATCCTATCAGATATCACAAGCTATGCATAGTCACTTGTGTGAGGCCAAGGAAGAGAAGGATCCTGCTTGTCTGTGTTCTGTCCAGATGTTCATGTCTGTGTGGTTGTTTTGCTCGGGCTGGAGAGCATGCACATCACAGTGGACGTGCAAAATATAAAGGAGCCAAGCCTCTAACAAAAGAGATTTTCACAAGTACAGCAGAATGCACCTCCCTGGCCCTAGTTTATCCTGTTGTCAAATGTCACATTTCTTTTCCAGACTCCTGAGGTGCTGGAGCTTTTCCAATAAAAGTGGTTAGACAACTTTAACACGGGCAAAGCTGCCGCTCTTTCCTTCTGAAAAATGGCTGCACTGTTTTCGCTGTAACTTTCCAAAACAAGTATTCAATCAACCTGAGGCAACAGCAGTCATGGAAAAGTTCAGTCTGAACGGTTAACATTTGGCCGAGTGGTAAGTAATTGGAAATGTGAGGATATAAAGGAAAGTGCTTGGCAAATGCTGTGGGACTGAAGGTGCTATATAAATGTCAGATTATTTTTATTAAGAGAGCTATCCTTTCTGAAATATTAATTGTATTTTGTGTTATTCCTTGAAAATGCAATAAATATCCCTCTTTTTTTCAACGTCAGTCAGCTGAATACAGATAAACTGTAATACATCCTAAGAACACCCTAGGATTTTGTATAGAAAGTTAACTGAAAGGAAACTTGCTATTTCCTGTATCATCCTTCCAAGGATCTTGAAAGAGTTCATAAAAACCACTTCAGCTGACTTTTTTCCTGGATAGCGGAAGGAAAGGAAACTGTGAACAAGCACAAACATTCAATTCCAAGAGACAAGAGAGACACATATAGGTCATTAAAAAGTAAGCAAAGCCAATGAATGAAATGTGAAAAACCTCACCTAATTCTAGTCCAAAAATAATGCAAGTCTCCCTATTCTACAGCATAACAATACTCTGCACTTATATAGCATCTTTCATCCCAGGATCTCCACGCTTTCTAAAAAGATTAAATCCCATAAAGTGCCTGTGAGGTAGATGGTGATATATTTGTTTGGGAAAATGAGACACACAGGTTAAGTGACTTGACAAAGTTCACACAGTAAGCCAATGGCAGAGTTTGGAATAGGTATGGATCACCTGACTGTCTTTTGCTCCAGCCACTTAACAGCACTTCCTCTCATTAACAGCACAGTTGTCAAGGATCTGTCAGACTAGTCTCCACTGTAAACTTTTTATTAGAATTAGATCTGAGACAAACCAACAGATCTCAGCACCTGTAAACTTTCCTGAACTTAGATCTGGAATTCACAAATGGCTTTGAGTTTTATAATGGAGCAAATCAAACCTGCAATCCAAACACATTCCCTCCCCCGCCCAAATTTTGGGGATGATTGGAATCTGGATACAAATTCTGCAGCTTAAACTCATCTCTATTTTTAGTTGTATGAGTCAGCACACTAACCTTTTACCGCTGGAGAGTGACGTTCAAACACCAATTTGAAGTGAAAATTGGTTTGATCATCTCTTTGTTCCCACTTCTGCAAACAGCACACTTCCACCACAAAATGCAGTCATCCCTATCAGAAGACCCAGGATGTGAACACCAGTGTGATTGCAGATCAATACTCTCAGAAAAACTGGTCACAGAGCTCTGGGGCTAAGTAGTCGACACAGGTAATTCCCAGGACTATCTGCTACTGAGAAGAAACCTCTAAAGCTTTAACTCAGATAAGTACCCAAAAGCTTGACTACTCCAAACACCTTTGGTCAAGAAATCAGACTGGGAATCTAATCTTGTGAGGAACATCTCTTGTCAGCTGGACAACCCCACAAAAATTCACAAATGCCAACACCATACATATCCTCCTGGTTAAGCGTCTCAGCAATGACGCCAAAAACTAAATGAGCTATGGAGACTGACCTACCCTTTCTCCAGTTCGGGTATGAATCATGATGGGAGAGGCTAGTGCTGTACCTGTTTACGTTGCTACATAAAAGGATGTCAACTGGAAAATTTTCAAGACCACTTGAGGAAAATATCTATTGAGAAAATATCTTTTCTGGCAGGATTTTGTGATTTCTGCTTCTGAGCTGACCAAAACCAGTAACTGAAAAAGAGAGGGAAGAAAGTGCACAAAACTTTCTTCAACCATAAAAAACAAAGACGTGAGTGTTCCTTCAAGTAAATTCCTGCGTCATTGGAGCTAATTTTTGCATTACTGAAACACACTGTAATTTTCAGGGAGAAAAACGTTTAAACCTCTTAAAAACAATACATCTGTTGTTGACTCTGCAGTGATGGTGCTTCCAGCACCTCTCCAGGGAACTTATTAAACTTCCCAAAGAATCTGATCGGTAAGAACTTTCTCTAGTCTAAGCTTTCCCTGCCTTTTTTGAGGCTAGTACTGTCTTACCAGCTTCTGAGACTGCAAATAATTCCCTTTCTTCGTTAACATTTGTTACCTTTTGATCTTCTTCTGTCCTCCCGCGTTGCTACTTTTCTCTGGAGCTGGGAGAGCAGTCAGCTGTGTGTATGGGAAGCTTTCACAGTCTGAGCTCAGAATAGTGCTAGAAGCTTCTTGCTTTCCTAAGCATCAGACTGCACCCAAAGAAAATAATATAAAAGCCTCAAAGTATCTTGAAACCAAACCATGGAAAGGGGCCATAATTTCCAGTATGAAGTGCTCCTGAATGCAATCCTTTTAGCTTTAATTTTTCTGGTTCATTATCTATGGGTCACAAAATCAGAATTATGAAGATTTTTGATATTATAAAGGGAATATTGGATCACTAAGGGCCTGATTTTCAAAATTGTGCATATGCAGTTGGTGCTATTTTGCGTCGTAGATTGCATATCTAAATGAGTAACTGGCCTGCCTGTGTGTATATGGCAATACCCATATACATATGCAATTGCAATAACTGCATAAACTGTTGCGTGCACATACAGCTATGACAGGCAGGCATTATCGATCTGTTGCACTAGAAAACTGCATCATAACTAATTGAACTAGTGGGACTGCACAGGTGTTAATAGAAAAGGTGTCACTACTAATCATCCTGTTTGTGTCTGCACTTCTGCATTGTTTACTCATAATGCGTTAGTACAGTGTTGGAGTGCACTGCCCTTTGAATCAGTTCCTGCCCCAGCAGTTTCTGGTACAGCTCTTCGAAGCAATGGCTTGTGGGATAGTTGGAACGGCCTGGTGGGAGTACAATAAAATGGTTGGAGACTGCCATGGTTCCCTGGGAAGTGCAGCTATCTCTGCAATATTCCCAAACTGGAGGTCGGATTGGATGGCTAAAGCTTTACTTTTGCTCAGAGAAAGAATGTTGGGCTTGCTTGAACTCCTGATAATTACTTGCCAGACATTTCAAGCAGCAGAGGTGTTCTGCCAATATCTGAAGACAGCCAGAGACTAAGGCCAGCAGGGCATGGACTTCATGTTGTACCTCAGTGAGAGGGGCTCCATCCTTCTCTCCCCACAGCCTAGTCAGTTACAAGAAGAAGAATTGTATCAGCAGCACTCAGTTGTTTGATCACAATCACAGCCACACACTGGCAGGACAGAGCTTTCTGGAAACTTGGGTTGCCTACGTTGTTAGACATATATAGGTTTCAGAGGTGAGACAGGAGCCAAGAATTTCACAAATGGAAGCTCCAGGGCTGCAAAACTTGGCCAAACCTATGACTCTAACATCACTTTATGATCTTAATCGCCGGGTTCTTTAAATACTAATTTTTCATCCTCTTGCCAATAAATGTCAATCCAGCTTTCTTTTCAGTTACTCAGATGAGGGTCACTCGTCTACTTGGGAGTGTAAAAAAAACACCTGAAATTTGTCAACACAATAGCTTCCACCATTTCTATGGTAACCCACAAGCTTTATACTGCAGCATTTGACTTTGTGTCTCCCGGTGCTGAGTGAGAGAAGCAGTGAGGAGACGTATAGAAGCTCTTAGCTGGATATTCTGTGTCTCTGCACACATGCAGAGAACAGGGCAGCGCAACTCCACTAGAAAGACCCAGAAACTTTCAGAACAGGGTGTGGCAGTTCCCTGATATGCTTAGTAGCTGTTTCTGAGGCTGTATAGGAAGTTTTCATTGTGAGCAACCCCCCTGGCGGGTCACATACTAGTCACGTTCTGAGAGCCAAGTCAGTCAGAGCACAAGGTGGAAAGGTTATAAAGACAGGAATGACAAAAACACCTGTGGATTCAGTAGCTGATATTTACCCAGGACCAAGAGATGTGTGTATGGTGAGGGCTAGAATACAGGTCAGTGCTATTCCAACTTTATTAGGAAAGCCTTACATTAGGATAATATTTGGTCCACCCAGTGTGTTTTATTATGGGCCTACAGGGAGAGCTGGGGTGAGCTTTTGTTATACCTAGAGACTACATGACCCATGTAATTTACATTGCTCTATCAGCTAACTGCTTTAGACTGGGATTCTATCTCCATTAAAGAGAGCAAATGGGGCAGCACTTAGTGAGGGGAGGGTTTGTGAATTCTTGCCTGACTTAGCTGGGCGTATGAGGAGAAGATGGTGCCTTATAGAGCAAGAGCTTTAAAACTAGGAAATGGATATTTTATATGCTGATCCCAGTCCTTTTACCACTCTGTAGACTTGTGTCACCAGCAACTAGGAGGACCAGTCAGCTATTAACCCTAGGGCTGGAAAGCTGCTGACTGGAGAATTCCAGACTGTTAGCTGACAGGATCCTGAAGTGTTTGAAAGAACTAAGCTGCTGCCATTTCTCAAGCTCTGAGGAGTCCAGATGACCCACATTACATACTATGGTCACCCGATAAAGAGTGAGAAATCCCCCCAGACAGAAGCTCAGAGGTGATGTGTTTTGACGGGTGTGTGCTGAAGTGTAGGTGATGTTTGGCTGAAACCTTATGGCTGAATGTTTGTAATAGAAACCAAAGGGGCAAAGTCTGTATAATGAACTCTAGTACATTTACTATCTAATAATGTGATGCTTCCCAGGGGTGCCCACCAGGTCTGTGAGGCATCTCGCTACAACCTGTCCTTAGTGTGTGGAAGCCTTGGCTATGCCTTCTAGTGGTCAGCTCCCAGCTCCACCAGCCAGCGGCAACACAAGCTCTCCTTTCTCAGCCTAAGCATGCTCCATTGTCTCTCTGCAGGTTAGTGATGTGAACACTCCAACCCGCAAGCTCTCTAAGTGTCCGAACCCGGGCCTGCTGGCCACCCGCAGTATTCACAGATAAGCTGTTCCCAAAGGTACAGTGCACCTCCACTTACCAGCTGCTCCTCAGAACACAGCTCTGCTTAATACACAGCACTTGGATTTGTTTATAGCGAAAACAAGAATAATTGTATTTAACAAAGAACAGAGATTCAGGTAATAGCATGTAGAGAGAAGTATTGGAAACAACTGGTTACAAGAAAAATAAAATCACAATGTGCTGTCTAGAACCTAGCCTTGCTTAACTGGTTACTGTCTTCTCTTAATAGAGCAGAGGTCCCCTAAGGGGGCACGGAGAAACGTTAGCAGGGCCCATGGCTCTGGCCTCAGTTTCAAGCCCCGCCCCCCAGCCTCAGCTGCCGGTCACTGTTCCCCGCTCTGCGCCAGCAGCTGCAATCCCTGGCCTTGGCCCCAAGCTCCTGGCCATTGTTCCCGACTCGGCCCCCAGCCGCCGCAGTCCCGTTCCCAGCCTCGGCCCCTGACCAAGGCCCTGCTCGCAGCCACAGCTGGAGGTGAGGGGAGGGGGCACAACCGAAAAAGTTTGGGGACCACTGCAATGGAGCAAAAGATCACCCAAAATCCTTCCAGTGTATTACAGCCAGGCTTGGCTGTGATATTCCGTTCATGCGACAAGACGCACTGTCTTCTTGCCTCCTCAGTGGAAAGATCCTGGGTGTTTCTCTTCACCTCCAGTTATAGTTCTAACATTCAGTTGTCTTTGTTTGCAAACAGGACACCTCCTGCTATTTGGGTTTTTTTGTTTTTTGTTTTTTATCCTGTAGTGTAGAGAATCTCCCCTGTAGCTTTTGCAAACTTTTGATTAGCATTTTGCTCAGCCTGTAAATAGGCAGCCATTGTAAAGCACATAATACTCAATTTACATATAGCCAGACCGATAGATAAAACCGCTCTTGCCTGAAAGGGATTTGTTTAACACCTTCTGGTGACCAGTCCCAACTCATAGACCTTAAGAACACAATGTTCAGTATATATACATAACACCTTACATGTTAGCTGTGCGTACATCTTGCAATGATTATGATGACCAGTGTGACACAGGCTTTCAGTAATGATTTTACATTAAAATTCTTTGGCAAAGTAGTACACAGATACCAGACCCAAGAGATCCTAGTAACCCCTATGCATCCCAGTACCCTCTGCTTGTTGGCACCAAAAAGACCCTGGGTCTTTTGGTGAAAAGTTATTCATAGGATTCCAAAGACTGTTTCCAATATTGATACTACTTACAATGTGCTTTGCATGCATTAACTGTTTGTTTCCTTAAGAAAGTGAATGGCGCTCACTCTTTGAAATTGACTGGGGACTATTACCATCCATTTTATGAGGGTTTTACATACAACAGCCTTGAGGTTTAACTCTGTGTAATTTTTTATGAAACATGCTGAAAACACAGAACTCTGGCCTATCCTTAGGCAAAGAGTTAAGCTGGGGTGCTGGAGGAAGAGGAGCGTGTAGCAGTTATACAGCATATTGCCTGAGCATCCCAATCCCTCATTCCTCCCTGGTACACTATCATCAGTGGAGCAGTGCTGGTGGTGATTTATAGCTATGATCCCTAGCTGAGATGCAGCCTCAGACTACATCAAGCACTGTTTTCCAGGCCTTGTCTAAAACTAGAGAATATTATACCTGTTTTCCAGCTGCAGGATTTCATGACTGTGCTAAAAATGTCTGAGACCTGTCTGTGTTAGCTCCTACAATGTTGCTAGCACTGATGCAGCTGCACCACTGATGGAAAACAGAGCGTTTTCCACTGTAGACACCTATAGCCACTGTAGACTTGGCACTGCTTAGGTAAGGGGGTACAGATCAGATAAGGTTTGATGCATGGTAGTAATGCAACTTGTCAGAGCAAAGAATAAAGCACTCCTCCAAGAAAGACACTAGAGAAAATCTAAATGATCAAAATAGTTATGTCTAATAATACTATGTGTAGTTTCAACTCTTTTGTGGCTGATTAGGTTACAAAATAACCAGCTAGAGTGAGCAGGGCCAAATATTGCTATCATCCAGTTGAAAAACATTTTGGTTTCTAATCAGATAAAAATCTCCTTTAGCCTATCGTGGTAATAATACATTTTTCTTTCCATGCATCATGGGCCAGGCAAACCTGCTATATGACCTAGTTTGTCTATAGAAGAGTTTAATCCATGCTTAAGCGGAGTTGTTTTGTTTTGACAGCATAGTATAGAAGGATCCAAGACAGCACACAATTAAGAGTTCAGTAACTCTTGGGATGATATAGCAGAGGTTAGTCCTGCTTTGAGCAGGGGGTTGGACTAGATGACCTCCTGAGGTCCCTTCCAACTCTAATATTCTATGATTCTATGATTCTATGAAACTCTTATGAAAACTCTAGTTTTCGGGTATGCCAAGGACTGCCACTCAGGGCAGGGCTGAGTGAATAATGGAGTTTTTGGTCTGGGGTCTGAACCAAAATATTAAATATAGATATATGGTTCAATTCAAACTTAAATACATTTTTGTGACATTTTTCATTGAATTGAAACACTCAGAAACACTTCATTTTGAATAGCCTGAAATGTTCTCAGTTGATGGAGAGCAAAAAATGTTTTCAAGTATTTCATTTCAGTTTGGCAGTTTTGGGTGTTTTTCACCCCCCTCCTTTTTTTTATTGGACAAATTTGAAATTAAAATGCTATTTTGAATCAAACAATTGAAACAAAATGGTTCAGCTCTTGAAAACATTTTTCAACTGGAACTATTTGTCTAATTTGACCTGAATTCAACAAATAATTTCAGGTTCTGAAAAATGCATTTTTCACTGAAAAATCAATTAGTTAAAAAAATTTCACTCAGCTCTACTCAGGAGTCCATTTGGAAATAATGTTAATATTCAGAGTTCTGGGAGCCCGATTGTCTTCTCACCAGTATAAATTGGGTGCAAAGCCAGTGAAGTTGCACCAATTTAAAACTGCTATGAATGAGATCAGTGCTAGCACCCTCGTATTTAGACACCCTGTAATAGGTTAGGCTTAAAATTTAGATTTTTCAGTGTTTAACAAAACCCAATATAAATAGAATGTTTTTATTTCCATGTTGCTTTCAGTAAACTTTAAAGATCAGAGATTAAGTACTTTTGTTCAGTACTGCAAATGCAAACACAGTAACCAAGACCTAATACCTGACAACCAGGAAGTGAAACCAACTAATCTAATTGCATTGTACAAGCTGAGAGAAATACAAGTAAACAAACAGCATGAATGGAGGGGAAAGTAGACTTTTAGAAATTTTGATCTCTCTTGACAACATTCTTTTAAGAGAAGAATGATTACTGACCATTTACTTCAGTTCTCGTACTGCATCTGTTAGTATTTTAATCGCTCTTAGCTACCATTATGTTCCTTTCAGACCTGTCACACACATTCCTTGTTAACTGTAAACTACATATTAGCTTAATTCTTTGAAGTTTTTTAGTGAAGTTAATCATACACTGTGGCTGTAATTTAAAAGGGCAGGATAATTTTATGACGGCTAATAAAATTTTTAGCAGTATGAACCAAGAAAATAATGATAGGCAAATCTCATTCTTCAGGGCATAAGCTGATCTAGACAGCTCATGGGTGGTGGCAGCAGCAGCAGCAGCATATGTCTGTTACAATAACATCACTTCATGGCCTATGTTAGCAGTTGGCAGACCTGACGAGTTGGAGCTAACGATTTTGCCCCTTTGCCTTTGGTGATTCTTGAGGGTGTGGGAGGAATCCTTTATAAATTCCATCTCCAGAATCTGGCCCCTAAGGAGAAAAGAGAGAGAGAAAGACACTCACTCGCTCTCATACTCTCCTGTTGTACAGGGTCCTGTTATGACTTGTGTGTGTCTAAACAAAACATCTTTTGTTGGTTTACCTGAGACTACATCATTTCTCAATTAAGCAAAATCTAGAATTTTGCTTAATGCTCTTTAAAGGGCTATGGGCTTTTTTACACAGATAGCCATTAGATTCAGTAGCAATTAAAGTACTAACCTAATGACTGCATATTGGCCGCAAAAACATTAGAGTAAAAAACCATTTTCCATCTCCAGCACAGGATGGTGTTCCCTCCATTAATAAGAATCTGAAGCTTTTTACAAGAGATTTCTGTGAAAGGGCCAGATTTTCAAAAGTAGCCATTAATTGTGGGTGTTTCCATTTTCCGGGTGCCCCACTTGAGACACCTGAAGTGGAGTTGTAGGTGCTCAGCACTTCTTAAAATCAAGCTCCAGTTGTTTTAAAAATGAAGGCACCTAAATTACAAGCCACTTTGAAAAGTGATCCCCTTCAGAAGACAATCCTTTTAAAAACCGCCATGATGCTTTCCTCCCAAGTTTGCCAGACAAAACAATCCATGTGATTTAGCTCATTCTGTTGATTCATTACCTTTTTAAAAGTCATGGTTTTTAAGGGACTGAGCAATGAAGGCAGATAAGGTTAAGATAACCTAGGAATGCCAGCATCTCATGCAAGAGATTCACACCAGCTCTAAACACTGGAGAATAATTATCCAATCCACTACCTCGTGATAATGTTAAAACATTTCATTAATTCCTAACTAATTGTCTCCTCCCTTCTGCCCCTTTCGTCATACAACATTTATTTGTTTTGGGGTGGGGTTCATAAGCAACCTTGCAAAACCCTTTCCCGCACAAGCCTAGGGCAAGTGATTTATTTTGATGTGCAAGTAAAAGTCCATTAGGCTTTTAGTTTCATGGAAAAGGATAGGCAAGTAGGTGTTGGGTCATGCCAATTTTGCAAGTTACAGTGAAAGTACCCATGCAGTGGAACATGGTAACTGATGGCTGTTTGATAACAAACCTACATTCAATTTAATCAAAGTATCCCTGAATAAGGAAGAGACAGCTGTTCCATTTTGTGTGTATAAATGGAGGACATTCCATAGACAGCTGACAAGTCCCCTGGACCAGGAGGCTAGAGATCTTCTGGTTTCTGATGTGCATACAGACTTGCTGTTTTCCCACAGCGTGTGATCCATGAAACGCAAAAAAGCACTGTAGTTCTTTTTGTCAGAGATGAATATGTCTCCTGCCCTTTGCCTGACTGCAGCTCTCTGAACTTGTTTACACTTAGTTTGATTTCAAGATGGCAATCACTGAGCAAGAGGTGATTTAACCAATTAGATTCCAAGTTTGTGCCACAGTGCTGCTAGGATCAAATTTTGCCCCTCCCAGTTCCCTTCATGCACGGGCATGTGGAAGATCCCATCCCTCCCAAACTCATTCCATTGCTTGATGGGGAGAGGAGAGGAATTTCAAAAGGCTGTGCAGGGAGCGTGCCTCCCCTGTGCATCTAGGAATGCAACTCCATTGCAGCTCACTGTGCAAAAGCTGTTTTGGGGCAGGAAAGGTAAGCAGTGGAATCAATGCATTTGCTGTTGCACAGATCAGTGTGCCATGGACCGCACAGAACAGGGTTACAAGAGCTGCAGAGGTTATTCTAGTCATGAGGCTGGAGTAACAACCATAGACTGGATCCTTGGCTGCACTATAGGTTGAGGGAAGGGAGGATTTTTTACTTCTTCCACAGAGAGACCCCAGCACCAGCTCAGTTACTAGAGGCTACAAATTTGGGGCTGGACGGTGTGTGTGTCTGTCTGTGTATTATTTTTAACGTCATTCTTCATAACACTATGGATGCTTGAAATTAAAATGTTTTCTTTATGGAGGTGTTCTTCCTGGCATTTGCTTATCCACTGGTCACAAAATACATGAGGTGGTGTAGTGGATATATTGCCTGAGTGTGACTAATACCTCAGGAGTAGGTGGAGAATCACACTTGGCCTCAGCAATGGTTATGCAACCTCAACAGGGAAAGAACGTTTCTCTATCTTATATATATATCTAAGGCATCTGTCTCCTTGGTAACTAGGTGCCAGAACCTCTTAAGAGCCTAATCTGCAATAAATCAAAAAGGAAAAATAAATGTGTTCCAGTGAGGCTTGCTAATGAATTTCAAGAGGGGTACCCATGAACGCAGCCTGAACTTGATCCCTTCATTTGTGTTAGGGTCTCATCCAGCTTCCACTGAAGTCAATGGTTAGTCTTTCTTTAACCTCCAACCCAAGGGCCTAAGGTCCAATGGAAGCTGGAACCTAAGTCCTTATGTCTCTTTAACATGATACATTTGGATACTCTAATACCAGTGCTTATTGCTTTTTCTGTAGTGTCACATTTGCTGTCTCATTAAAACATGAACACTTCCTGTTGTAATAAAATGGATACTTTTATTATTTAGGACAATAGTTTATATATAGTCTATAATTTGCATGGTGACTTTGCCTCTCCTGTGATTTTTCTCATTAGAGATAAATAGAATTGTTTTGCTCACTTTACAAAAAAAAAAAAAAAAAAAAAAGTAATTTGGATTTTTCTAAACTATGGCAATTGGTGCTATAAAACTATTAGGATGAATAGATTCAGATAGTCTTGATTAAAGTATACTTGATTTTGTGGTTTGTGAATGGTTGATGATGCTTTTTTAATACCTTTATGAATTAATGTGAGATATTAAAATTCTTATATACCGTTTTGAGAGAAAGTTGTATGACAAAATATCTGGTTTCTTTAGATTTTGTAGTTATGGTGTTTTTGTTACAGAGGCAGAATGAAGGTGGTTTGGATGCTAGTCACTGCAAAAAACATGTATTTAGTAGTATGTATATCTGTAATTGTTTGATTTTACTTCTGCAGTTTTCAATTAAAAAAAAACTGGCATGTTCAATGGTCTATCTATTCTTGAATGCACTGAGCAATCTTCACAGTAACTTAACACACATTTTGATTTGGAATATATATAAACAGTATGTATAGTAATAGGAAAAATAATACAACGGTGCAACATTCTGTAAAATAAGCAAATACCATATACAGTATATTTTGCACATCCCTGGTTTAATTTATTAAAGACAATTAAATTTCATGCTAATCTGCCCAAAGCTGTAAGTATACTGTTCGGATCTAGGAAATATGGCTAAGTGTGAATAAAAATATGTTTGGGAAAATAGAGAAAATATTTGTGTAGGTATCCACATTACAGTATATATGCATGATGCAGCAGTTATGGTTGCTGTCAGAACCTGAGCTTCTGAATTTCCTGAGGGTTTTTGAGCAGCCTACAGTGAGTTTTATATAATTTAGTTAACATTTGTACAGCAATGTTTTCAACCCATTAAAATATGATCCTGCTGAAAAATGGGTAAGTGGGTTTTTCTGAGTCACTGAGGCAGGTATGTCACCTGGATATAAAGAAGTGAGGACTGGAAATGGCTTTGTAGGGTATTGATGGAGCAGCCATAAGCTAGGAACCCTAAGAGCAGCAAATTCTGGGGAGAAGGTTTGGGTTGAGCTTTAAGGTATTGTTGTTTTCTCTGTTAGTAAAGCCAAACAGCGGGAAGGAAGTGAATTTGGACTTACACTGTGTGGACTGTATTTGTAGATCAGCAGGTTGGTAAAGGTGCATGCTCACCAAGTCTTTAAAGGATGATGTTATAAATGCTAAATATACAATATGTAAGAATAATTTATGGTTACTCTTCAGGTGGTATTATTTTAACATAAAACGTTAAATGTGGAAGGCTTATATTTAACTTGCGTCTCACAGTATTTTTCCTTCTCCAAACAGCTAAATCGTGTCCCCTTTCCCATAAATACTGGATATCTTTTTAAAAGATATGCCATAGCTAAAACAGAAGTTATGAGCTTGAGGCCAATTTCTGGGTGAGGTTCAGTGGCCTGCTATGCAGTAGGTAAGTCTAGATAATCACAATTGTCCTTTCTGGCCTTGAAATCTGTCTGTCACTTACCCCAAATCCTATGATTCTCCTGATCATACCAGGGTCTGAAAACTGCTGCCACAAAGGTAGCCGTCTCTATGGTCTTATTCCTGTGTGATATCTGTTAAGGCAACCCCTTCCGTGGCAACACTGCCCTGTGCCGATGCTGCACTGAGGCCGATGAGTTTATTCACCAAGAGGTGGCAATGCTGCCACTCAATCTGACTTCGGCTTCTGGGCCCTTGTTTTTCAACAGCTTCTAGTGATGAGCTTGTTATAAATAGCTCCTGTCATTGCTAAGCTGGGCCCTTGCGGGCATGATGTGCCTGGGACACCCTTCTCCCCATGCTACCTCAGGGACATGGCCTGTCCCCCCAAATGGCCATTCATGGCGTGTTTAAGCTGACTCCCCCCCCCCAGTCCTCGTGGCCAGGTAGGGACCCCCTTACTGTTGCCCAAGGTGGGACCCCCCCACCCCACTTTTCCTTATTGGTGTCTCTCCTTCCTGCTTCACCTCCCCTTTACTGTTGCCCAGGCTGGGCCTCCTCCTTTCCCCCTCCCCTGGGTGATGCCCAGGCTGGGACTCCCCTTCCTTTTCGAGCTACCCGGCCCCTCCCCCCGGCTTGGGGTATCCAGGTTACCCTAACAACCCTCCCCCCCAGGGACCTAGTCTGCTGGGCCTCCCCCCCTCACTGAGGCCCACGCGCACACCCCCGCCTCGCCGGCGGGGCAGCCAATGGGGCCTGCAGCGTGTCCCTCGCGGGGCGCCCCCTCCCCCCTCATTGGCTGCGCGCCCGCTGCCCCATGGTTGGCCCCGCCCCTCTCTGCATATTAATGAGCCCGGAGGAGGCGGGGCGGAAGCGGAAGCGTTGCAGGGAGACGGTTTCCGAGGAGCCCGGTATAAAGCGGCCGCTGCTGCCCGCGCCCGTCTGCTCTGCCCGTGCCGGCCTGACCAGACCCGTGCTGACCCGCCCGCGGGGAGCAGCCGGGCCCCAGCCGCCCCCGCCCTGACCGACTCACCTGCCGGAGCCAGCCACCCCCTCCCTCCGCGGCCACAGGGGCCAGGTACCGGGCAGAGGGGGAGAGCCGGCGGCAGGTAAAGGAGGGGTAACGGGCAGATGAGGGACAGGCACGGGGGCGGCGACTGGGTGAGGGCCGGGGGACGGGAGCGGGACAGGTGGGGCGGCTGGGTGAGGGGCCGGGGGACGGGAGCGGGACAGGTGGAGTGGGGGGTGAGGGGCTGGGGAACAGGACCGGGACAGGTGGGTGAGGGACGGGACGGGAGCGGGACAGGTGGGGAGTGGGGCGGCTGGGTGAGGGGTCGGGGGAGGAGGACAGGACCGGGACAGGTGGGGGATGAGGGGCCCAAAGCTGCGGCAGGAGGGAGCTGACTAGATGACCAGGAGCCAGAGGAGACACGAACAGTCGATAGGAGGGCCCCAGTGCCGATTTTGGCGGCTGTGGGAGATTGGTAGATGAGTTGCTGTGCATGTTTCTGAGGGAGTGGATGGATTTGTCCTTGAGCAGCCAGGCTAGCAGAACCTGGAGTTGGTCTCTTTTTCCAGTTATGTGTTTGCATGCTTGAACTATAACCAGATTTGATCCTTTTATTTTCATGAGAGCAGGTTTCCACTTACCCTCCACCAGCCTGGTGATAGGTTAAAGGGAAACGCTAATTGCTGGATCCAGTAAAAGGTTACAGTTACTAGAATATTTCCCTTCACTTCCAGTACCTGGTGATATTTAGTAGGTTGAAATTTGAACCGAATTACATTAGTCTGTTGAAGACATTTGTCCAAAAAAAAAAAAAATAGTTCTTAAGGTGGCTAATGAGGAGTGTGGTGGTTTTAGGAGAAGCTATTTAATGGCAGGTGAAGAATGCATTACTGACCTTGAGATTGCCCCCAGAAGAAGCAGAGTCTGCTCTTTGTTGCAATAGAAACAATGCAATAAGTCCTGTAACTTTCTGTTATCTGGTGGGAGAATGCCTCCACTAGTGTCTTTAATTAGTGGGTGGAGCATACGAAGACTTGGCTGTGACTCAAGTCTGGAGACAGAGGGGGGGAAGTCTAGCGTTGTTGCTAGTGCCTAGTAGGAGAGGGCAAAAAAGAAGCTTAGCAAAGATATATTTCAAGTTGTCTGTCTTAATAAGTTGGTCGGTACTGAACAGTTGGCTTCTGCCCATGAAGAAGAGGTGTGCCCAGCTCAGAAGTGGACCTGAAATGAAGTGGATTATAGGGAGCAGGGTAGAAAAACAATCTACAGTTGCAGATATACATTAGAAGTACTAGTGGCTGAAGAGAGCTCACTGTTACAAGTGCATATGGTCACAGTAACTTGCCTAAATGTTATCTGCACTACATTCACTGCCTGGCTTAGATAGTGCTGCTAAATATTTAATATCTGCTGTGTTGTAGCCATGTTGGTCCCAGGATATGAGAAACAAAGTGGGTGAAGTAGTATAGTGAAGGAGATCGTGTGTTTTTTCAAAACAAATGCTTGTACTAAAAACAAGCAGACCTTATCTTTTGTAGGTACTGCTCGCTCCCCTGTAAGTACTTCACTGTGCAGATAATAAGGACACTGAAGATGCTAAAGAGCTCATGCTACAGCTTAAAGTGATCCTTTTCCTCACATTTAGATCAGGTATTTTATTTAAGAAATCTTTGATCTCAAAAGAAAAAGGTAAATATCCACCAGCTCTTCTTCAGGTCACCTCTGTGTAGCTCAGAAGCTTGTCCCTCTCACAACAGAAGTTGGTCCAATAACCTGTTTAATGATTGCTTTGGATCAAATGTGCTGGTGGATATTTACCTTTTTCCTTTGAGATCAACGATTTCTTAAATAAAATACCTGATCTAAATGTGAGGAAAAGGATCACTTTAAGCTGTAGCATGAGCGCTGTACCATCTTCGGTGTTCTTATTATCTGCACAGTGAAGTACTTGCAGAGGAGCAAGTAGTACCTACAAAAGATAAGGCCTGCTTGTTTTTAGTACAATAATTAAAACAAACCAAAACACCATCTCCTGGAGTCTGTTTTAAATTGTGCTGGTAAGACTGGAATGTTTTGAGACTACTTGTTTAGATTTCTGTTAAAATTGTCTTCATTATTAAATGTATTTAACAATAAAAGCTACCTTTTTATGGAAAAAAATCATACTATTGGTTTTAGTCTTGAGATTGATTCATCAACCTTCACAACAGGGACCTGCCTTGTTTAGGCTTAGAGCACATCCAGGGCTCTTTACATTAAGTAGGTTGCCAAAAGACAAATGAGAGAATTAATATGAAAATTACTATAAAGGTAGTGTCAGCTGTTGCTTTAGAAATAATACATTGGAACCCTCAAATCCATAGCTTTAATCTACAGTGTTAGAAAAAATCTTATTAAAAACTAAGTTAAGTATTCAAGGGAGAGCTCATTACAATAATGAGCAATTGCATGACCTGATGGATAGTCACATTAATGTAGTAATTGATATTTAATAGTTAGGTACTTGGATTATTGGAGGTGGATCTACATTCAAGTCAGTTCAGGCATCCTTGAATAAGGAAGAGGCTGCAATTTTTCTTGTGTACATATATAGATGGAAGACAGTATGTAGACAAATGAGAGGCCTCGGGTCAGGCAAAAGAGCTTGCTGTTTTGTGTACAACCTTTTCCTGAGTTGTGTGAAGTGTATGCTAATTTCTGTTAAACTCCTGAAGAGCAGAGAACACTTTGTATGTCTGCAGTTGTTTACATTTGTTTAAACACATTGAACTCTTATGATATGACCTATATCTGCAAATTGTTTTAATTTATTTAGTAAATGACTCTTCAGTTCTCACTAGTTGTAATTAAATATTTTAATGGCTTATTCTCTTTTGAAGCTGAAACCTGTTTTCCTTAGCAGTTGGCTGACTTATAACCGAATAGAACATCTTGTATAAATCTACGTTTTTGTTGTGCATTGCTTTAACTTGATAGAAAATCTAACACATGAAACAGACTTGAAGGCTAAATATGCAGGTATAGCATATTTTAAAGACTGTTTGCCTTGTGTTATAGCACCATAAATGATTGAAACAGCAATAATTTTGAATCCAAGTCTTTGTAGCTTCTGATCTTTGGTTTTATTTCATATCTTAGATAACGAAAATAAACTACTCAATTTCACTTCCACCTCCTAGTTCTTATGTATAAACACAATGATGCAACACTTGGGTTTCGAACAGTGAAAAAGAACACTTGTTTCCCTTTGGAATCTATATAGATTATGGTGACATTGTTATTGCTCTTGTGTTTTGTATGGCTAGAAAAAACTGTTCCAAAATGCAAGCATACTGGCATACAAATTTAGGTTTTTAAAGAAGAATATTGCATATGACAATGTTTTGTGTGCTCCTCTGTATTTTGTTTATAAGTTTATTCCAAAAGGCAAATGTCATGTACCCAAGTCTTGGAGCGGGAGTTGTTTGTAGTGTTGCTGTTGAGTGTTTGCTGTGACTTTAATAATAATAATAATTAAAAAAAACCCCACAACCAACTACTCTTCTTTGTGCGCTTGCCCCCAGACAATTGAAATCACATGAACTTTGCAAAGAGACTAGACTAAAAAGCTTGAACATGGATCTAGTAACAATAGCAGTATCCTCAAGACTATCTTACTGGTTGTGACCTTGGAAGATATAAAGTTACCATTGGGTAGACTTGACAATCTTAAATCTTTTTTCCAAGTGTTTGCAAGTCTAACTTCCAACTGTCATTAAATATAAACTACAGTGTTTCTTACTGAAAATGCATATGGATCAGATGACACTCCAAAAGGTAAAAGTTGTATGTTTGATGCTAGGGTTCTTCTGAAATTGACTGTAAATAGATGCTTCCAAAAAGTTCTGATACCTAATTGTACATTGAAGGTTAATGCAAATCTATAAAAATTCATTAGCAAGTAATGGATGGAGACATCTCAAGTTTCCACTTCCTCAATGTCCAAGATCCCATAACTCTAGTAAGACTTACTGAATTAATTATTGCAGGGTTTTTAATATCTATTTAGTCATTTTCTCTATTTCAACTTAGAACATTTGTATTGTACTCAAAACACTCTGCCATTCACAAACTCACATCACTATGTGAATTAGATGGCCCTTTTTAAAATCAGAGGTATGAATGAATGCCTCTGAGCAGTGCAAAAACTAGTCTTTCACATTCCCGAAAAGCACTTGAGCTTTTAGTTTAGAGATGGTGACTGATTCTGTACTAGCATGCATCTTGTATAGTCACACTGATGTGAACTGCAACCATTCAGAGTAGTTAACTTCACAACCATTTGTCTTCTGTGATCACTGAGGCAGAGGCACCTAGAAACCTTCCGCCTGCAATATGCTTGCAAGTTGCCTTGTTTCAGAGGTAGAGAGACTAACAGTTTAATTGGGGAAGGAAGGGGATGGGTAATTAGTCTGAACATGCCTGACTGCAGCAGAGTTTTTCCTTTCCTATGCTGTACTTGTGGCCTTATTGGAAGAAACGTCTCTACTCTTTGGTCATAACACTCCTAAAATCCAGGCCAGTGAAACTATTCCAAATGATAAGCAGTTTGATTAATCCATACGACTGTCTTGGTCACAGTCCAGTGTGCCTTGCTGTGTGAAATGGTCACTTATTTTGGTTTGACAATATTCCTTTGGAGTTCTCCATTCTTCAGTAACCCAGTGTATTCTGTAAGCCCTTACATATTGCAACTGAAAATCCACTCCACTCTCAAGCATACAAGTGCAATTTAGGCAAATGTGAAATTTATTCAGTGGAGATTGTGCACATGTAACTTGAGTGACCATGTCAATGAAACATTGGCAGGTGCTTCTTGGTATAACAATCCATTGTGCGCGTATGAAGTATGTGATTTTGTTTGTGGGGTTGTTCTTTGGACTCCTGTCAAATAAAACTCTTTACTGGACTAGTGAATTACATCTCTGACTAAGGCTAGGGCTACACTACCACTTCAATATAACTAATGTCACTCAAGGGGGTGAATAAGCCACTGCCCTGAGCAATGCAAGTCATAATGCCTTAAACATGTGTGGACACTGCTATGTTGGTGGGAGAGTGTCTCCTGCTGACAAAGTACTGCTTCTTATGGAGGTGGCATAGAGCGTCTTCACCAGATGTGCTACAACAGTGCAGCTGTGCAAATGTAGCACTTCTAGTGTAGACTAGCCCTAAGAAACTATGCTTTTCAGTTTTCCAGTTTGTCACAGCCTGTTGAGGCACCATAGCTGTCATTTTGTAAAGAGCTTTGAAATTTTTCACTAAAACACATCTTCAAATAACCGCTTCTGCTCAAACTCTTCAGTCAGATTGACAGCAAATATGCCAAATTTTAATCTGAAAGCTAAATTTGATAGTTGACCCTTTTAGGATGAAAACACTTAATTAACCTAAAATAAACATTGCTGTGCACTCTGCCTATAATTAAACATGGCTCTAAGCAGTATATCTTTGCACTATAGCTTCAGAGACTTTAAAAATCCAACTTGGCCAGGTGTTACAGCTGGTCCTCTTCACTTTAGAACTTGTAATAGTTACCTACACATCTCTAGGTTCAGGCTGTACTGATAGAATTGCACTGTGGTTAGTAATGTGCTCAAAGACCACCCAGAAACTTCAGCTGATGAAGGATGCATTTTCCTACTTCCTGTATGGAATGGATTTCTGAGTACCAATGCTAATGGTCGAATCTCTGCAGTAGCATTCTGTTTCCAGATGTTGGTCGGTCTCTGAAATCATGAACTGTCTGGGACTTACGGAGGAACTACTTTTAATGTACACTGCAATATACAGGTGTATAACACTTGCAGGACTAGCATCAGAGATTTGTCATCTGAGGATCTCTGCAACTGGCTCCATTGGTGGGTTGCCAGTTTGGCAAGCTTCAGGGCAAAGTTTAAGGCTCTGCAGTTTAACAAGGATTTGGATTAGCTTAATATGAAGTTTGTTTTGGTTGTGGGTTGGTCCTTTATGTTAACAGTCTGCTAGGGAATGGTACTCAATCATGGTAATGGCAGTCTTAGTGCCACTAACTTAAGGGTGACATAAGTAGCTTAAACCAATGTTTCTCAATTGGGGTTCCGCGGGCAGCTGTTTGCCGCGCCACCGAAAAAGGGAAGATGTCTCGGATTTTCTGGCGGAGGGTATCCAGTGTAAGTGTAATTTAAGTGAGAAATGCTGACCTTTGCTTATTTTTACATTTGAAGACTGCTAAGAGTTTGGGGGGTTCCGCAATTATTTATGGAGTTCAAAAGGGTTCTGTGGCCAAATTTAATTGAGAAACACTGGCTTAAACTATACTTACTGACTTGTGCACTGGAGATAAGTGATAAAATTAAATACCACTTAAAGCAAAGATTGGTATTCACTTTCCTGGACCATATCAACTTGTCTTGTCAATGGGCACTGGCCATTAAACACTGCAGTGCCAGTTGCATAAATGCTATGAATTAAGGCAAATAGCTGAGTTCATATCCTTTACTAGCCTCAGCTGCACACTAACACTTTTTTAATGTTGTGGTAGAGCCTAGAGGCCAACCAAGTTGGAGCCCCATTGTGCTAGATGTTGTATGAACATTGGAAAATGATAGTCCCTGCCCAAATAGCTTGCAATCTAAAAGATGTAACAGTAGATGAGAGAAACAAGTGAGTCGAGGTGTAATTTTTGGGGGAGGAGCACGGTGGGAAAACAGGTAACAAAAGTAATGAGATGTGCAGTTGTTAGCCAAGAAGGAGCAGAATGAAAGACCTTATCTGTTCAAATAAATAGTCGTAGTGAGTTTTTATACACTTTCATAAATTCAGCTTTTTTAAATGCTAATTGTGTGTTTGGTAAAAATATGTTAAAAGATTTTACATTGCTGAGAGACTGACTGGAGTTCTTAGCTGGGTTTTCTTCCTTAACTCAGTTTCCTCATTTTGTTTTAAATGAGAGCTCTGTTTTTGTAGCTGAATATGAAACCAATGTTTTGCTGACCCTGCATATTCTTTCTCTTCAGTTGGCCAGCCTGGGTTACTTCTGCATGCAGTACTAGCTCACTTATTTTGAGAAGCTCAAAAACAAATCCATTATCACCCTTGAGTGCCAAATAAATGATCTAGTTGGGGGCTGAACCCAAAGTGCTGTTTGTTTTTACAAGACATTACTGCTGTGCTCACACTTGAGTTGTTTTTTGTCCTTGAATAGGTGATCAGACTGTCTGGACTATATCCAGAAAGCAGTGGTTGGGTCACTTGATGTCTTACTACAGAACAGTAAAACAGACTTCTGTGCCAGTTAACTTCCTATTCCTTGTAACAGTATTTTATGCACAAGCAGAGTTCTTTGTGGAAAATACTTCATCTTTAAGACTATTCAACACTTGCTTTTTTTCATTAGTAAGTTACAGAACATATTAAGAGTCTCAGTGCTGGATCTTCATTTTCAGACCATGATGGACTTCATAGGTTCCCAGGCCGGAAGGGACCATTCTGATTTAGTCTGACTTGTATAACACGAGCCATAGGACTTACCCCAAAATAATTCCTAGAGCACATCTTAGAAAAAACATCCAATCTTGACTTTAAAATCAGTGGTGGAGATTCAATACAACCTTTGGCAAGTTGTTCCAATAATTAGTCTCATAATTAAAAATGTTTCCAGTCAGCATTTGTTTAGCTTCAACTTCCAGACATTGGGTTATTAGATCTTTCCCTGATAGATTGAAGAGCCCATTATTAAATATTTGTTCCCCATGTAGGTATTCAGATCATCAAATGACTTCCTAACCTTCTTTTTGTTAGTGAGGGGTGCAAGCTATTTAGTTTATCACTATAAGTTTTTCTAATCCTTTAATAGTTCTTATGGCTCTTCTATGAATCCTCCATTTCATAGAATCCTAGTTTTAGGACTGGAAGGGACCGAACTAGGTCATCTAGTGCAGTACCCTGCCCTTCAGGTAGGACTAAGTAATAAGTAGACCATTCTTGACAGATGCTTGTCTAACCTGTTCTTAACTTCCAATGATGGAGATTCCACAACCTTCCTAGGTAACTTGTTCTAGTGCTTAACTGCTCTGATAGGAAGTCTTTCCTAATGTCCAACCTAAATTTCTGTTGCTCAAAGTTAAGCCCGTTGCTTTTTGTCTTCTAAGAGGTTAAGGAAAACAGTCTTTCCTCTTCCTTGCAAAAAAAACTTCTTATGTACTTGAAAACTGTTATGTCCACCTTCAGTCTTTTTCTCTTTAGACTAAGAAACCCAATTTTTTTCCATCTTTCCTCATAGGTCAGATTTTCTAGATCTTTAATCACTTTTGTTATCAACATCCTTCTTGAATTATGGACACCAGAATTGGGCATAGCATTCCAGAAGTTGTTGCACCAGTGCTAAATACAGAAGTAAAGTAATCTCTCTACTTCTTATTAATATTCCCTTTAATAATCACATTAGCTATTCTTGCACCTCAGGTTCAGCTGATTAGCTATCACAACCCCCAGATCTTTATCAGAGTCGTTGCTTCCCAGGTTAGAGTCCCCCATCCTGTAAGTATGGCCTGCATTCTTTGTTCCTAGATGTATACATGTTGCCATATTAAAATAGTTTGCTTGTGCCCGGTTAATCAAGCCATCCAGATTGCTCTGTACTAGTGACATGTCCTCTTCATTATTTACCACTCCACATTTTTAATAGTGACATGGAAGACAAAAAATTGTCGTCAAATCTGCAGATGAAAAATGGGAAGTGGCATAGGGCCAAGAACTGATCCCTGCAAGATTGCACTGGAAACTCACCCTTCAGATTCCCCATTTACAATTACATTGACACCCATCAGTTCTTCAGTTTAAATCAATTTTGTGTGGCATGTTAATTTTAAAGCATTCTAGTTTTAATCAAAACGTCATCTGGTACCAAGTCAAATGCCTTACAGAAGTCTAAGTATCGACACTATTACATTCCTCAACCAAACTTGTAATCTCTACAAAAGATATAGAGTTTATCTAACTTGATTTTCCATAAACCCATGTTGACTGGCATTAATTATGTTACTCTTCTTTAATTCTTTATTCTAGTCTCTCTCAGCCTAACATAGATTCAAGGCAAGATAATGGAGTGACTGACACAAGACCCAGGTCATCCTGTTTGTGTTCTCCAATATTGGCCCATTAGTTTTCTTCCAGTCTTCTGGAACTTACTTAGTGTTCAAAGACTTACTGAAAATCTGCATTAATGGTCCAGTGAGCACCTTATCCAGCTCCCTTTGGGTTCAAGTTACCCAGACGTGCTGATTTTAAAGATGTCTAACTTTGTGTAACTTCTGTTTAACGTCCTCCAGAAATGCTAGTGGAATGGAAGGAGTTATCATGATATATTTGTCTTTCCAGATGTAGAACAAATTTATTTAACACTTCTGCCTTTTCTGCATTGTCTAACATTTTCATCTAGCAATGGCTCAATACCATTGTTAGGATTCTTTTAATTCCTAATGGACTCTGGCCATTGTTTCCGTTATGAATTTTCTACGATACCTAGCTTCTGATTTGTACTCATTACTATTTTTACTTTTTTCCATTTATATAGATAGCTACCTTAATTTCCTTCGAAACCTGGTTATTGTTTTAACCAATATGGCCTTCTTCCTCGATTTGTGAGTGAGATTTTTTTTTAGGCAGCTAGTAAAGTGTTCTTAGACAGTTCCAAATTATCATTCACTTTTCTGCTTTAAATTCTTCCTCCTAGCTGATTTGACTCATAATTGTTTTCAGCTCTGTAAAATTTGGTGTCTTAAAAGGGCTGGGATATGTATTACTAGTATGGATTTTATCATTTGCATGAACACTTGTATCTGAGTTACCATTTAACTTTTAGTTCTGTCATCAGTTGCTTTTCCTTAAGATGAGGTCTAATAAAACTTCCCCGTGTTGTTGGATGCAACACATCTTGAGTTAGTAAATTTGTCTTCTAGAATATTTAGAAGTTCAAAGGATGGATTAAAACTGGCAGCAGGAGACCTTCGACACATTACTCAAATTGAAGTCCCCCGGGATCACACAGCTTTTTTCCCCTACACATTATAGAGAAGGAGCTGGCTATTTAGCTCCCTTGTATTTGGTGCCTTGTATTAGATTGGATAGCAGACACCATCTTGTGCTTCGTCTATTAAAACATTGATCCATAATCATTCAAGATCACTTTCACGTGGGATCCAGCAACTTGGAAACAGGTAATGCCATTTTTGACTACCACTTTCCCTCCCCTTTTTGCCCACCTTATCCTTCCTAATAGATTTATGAACATTAACTTTTAACTCTCCAACCACAGGCATCATCCCACAGGGCTTCAGTAATACCATTTACATCATATTTATGCCAACTCCTCTTGTTTATCCAAGTTTCTAACATTGGTGTATGGGTAGTTAAAGAATTTCTTCCTGGCCTTTGGTTCCTTGACTAATCTTGTTTTCAACATTTCAGTTTTGTGCTGAATATTCATATCTTCCCTCTATTTATTCTCTGCTTTTTGTTTAGCCAGCCTGTCCCTGAGAAGATTGGTCCGCCTTCTACTGAGGTGGAGTCCATCCAAATTATACAGCCCCATCTCTCCATAGAAGGTAGACTTCCACAGAACCCTCCAACCTACACCACTTACTTGCTAGCTGTTGACTTCCAGAACAATCTGCTTCTGTCTTCCTTTGCTTGAGACGGGATATCAGAAGACTGCTTGGATGTTCTTCAGCATGCTTCTGGGTTTCCCTGAAATCTATCTACATGGTATCCTATGATGCAGTGTCATTAATGCTGATATGAACTATACTAGGGGATAACTTCCCATGGATTTCACAAATCTTGGCACTAGGCAGGTAGCACACTGTCCTGTAGTCTCCCTGTCCTTTCGAGAATGTTATTTCAGACAGTTTGTATAAATGTACTAATTCAGTGTAATATTGCTCCCTATTTGAGGGGAGAAGAGGATTTGTGTGAATATATCCGCCTGTGCAGATGGTCACCTGGGATGGTCCCAGAGGAGTGATTCAGCAGTCTAAGCTGTTGCTGTTTTGAGTCCCAAGAGTCTAAAACTAAGAAATGGGTGGGTGGGGGAACCCTCAGTGCTCACATCAAACTGAAGAGCATGCGCTCTTCTCAAGGGAGCATCCTATCCCACACAACTTGCCTTAAAATAGAATCATGTCCTGGAAAATGCAGGAAAATACTCTGAGGTGAAATAGTGATTTACTACTCTGATCACTGCTTTGACCCACCACTGACAGCTATATTTTAGGAAACTGTTTCTACTTTTATGCTCTTGACTGCACCTCAGGTGACTCAGGGCTTGTCTACGCTTCTTCAGCACTTAGTGAAGACGCTGCTGTCTCCAGGGTTTTGTGGAACATTGGTCTACCTTCTATGGGGAGATGGGGCTGTAGAATGCCAAAGAGGCAATAACTATGTTGGTGAGAAGCCATCCTGTCAACATAGTGCTGCCTACATGTAGGGATTAAGTTGGTATAACAGTAATTCAGGGGGTGTAGATTTTCCACTCCCCTGACCAATGTGGTTATAACATAAGTTGATAGTGTAGAAGAGTGGTTCTCAACCTTATTTGATCGTGCCCCCCCCCCCTTCTTTGTGGCTGTAATAGTTTGTGCCTCCCACCACACAAGTGCATATGCTGATTTAAAAGAAATCAATATGCAACCCTCTAAATATTAAAAATAGTAAGGCATTAATTCAAACAGCCAACAATCCATTGTAAAACTGATTGGTCGATGCTCACAGTTAAATGTGCACACCGTGTCATAGTAAAGAATTAACATACAGATGGCAACAACATTGTAGAATGCTATGCAAGCTTAACAGAAATCTGTCAACATGCACATTGCCATCTGAGGACCTGATATGTCTGGATGAATCAGCATTGCTGGTTGTTCATCGCTGTGGGTAAAATGTGTGCAGTAAGCTTTTTTCCTTAAGGCTTCTCATACCTCCAGAATACCTTCTGTGCATCCTGGGAGGGCCCATTCCCCAGTTTGAGAACCTCTGGTGTAAACTAAGCCTTAGCATCCTAGAGTCAGTGTAATGCAAGAATATCAAAGCATTTCTTCTAGATTCCAAACATGGCTGTCTTTGTTTGGTAGCATTGCAAGTGTTGTAACATGTTTTGTTTTTTGATGGGAGGGGACAGATGTCATTTTCAAGGTAGTAAGTAAGGGGCAGCCAACCTGGGGATAGAACAAAAGTTAACCTCTTTTCAGCAGCCTAAAGGGATGAAAGTGTGTGGTCTGAGTCACTACTTCTAGTCCGACAGTTCCCAAATGGGGGGGTGAGGCCCCCTTGGGGAGGGTGCCAAAGATTACAGGGGGTCCATGAAGCTTCAGTAATATAGGTCATGTAGCCCCCCACGTTTTGTGCTGAGCACAAGCCCTCCCCAAACTCCATGCCAGCTGGAGCAAAGGAGCAGTCTCAAGCTCCATTCCCGGTGAAGTAGAGGAGCAGCCTCCCCCACCCCCCGCAGCCCTGCACCAGCTGGGTGCCTGTTCAAAGAAGAGCAGCCCTGTGCCAGTGAGGGCCTGGAGCAGCCCCTGCCAACCTGCCAGAGCCCACCTCCATCCATGAGGGATGGGAAGAGGTGGGGTCACATGAGGCATGGGCAATGTCAGCTGTGCTGGGGAAGTCTTAGCTTCTTACTCAGCTAAAACTAACTTATTTAGTGGCTGTTTATGGAGTTGTTTATGGCTGGGGAGGGTGGAGTGTTTTACCAAGTGTTGACTAGGGGGCTTTCTCTGAAAGGTTGGGAACCACTGTTCTAGTCCTTGAATTTATGGAAAGGTCTTCTGCTACTTGGATGCTTTCAGTCTGCAGAACAAAAGTCCAAGGAAGAGTCCATATCTGTCTGTCCTCCTTTCTCTTAAGAACTGACTGAGGAACCTTGCTCCTTCCATGAAAACAAAGGAAAGATTTTTTTTTCTTTCCTTGGTTAAAAAGTAAATTCACTGAAACATAAACTAAATTCACTCTTGTAGTCTACTCTAAAGTAAAAGGTATTGGGGAGAAAGGTAATTGTTTTGTCTCTGACAAGCCAATGTAAACATGGCAGTGTTGGCTTATCTTTCTGAATATGTCTTCAAGGAACATTTGCCGCCTCCAAGAGAACGTTGTTCAAATGTTACAGTACCATAGTGATGTACTAAGAAGCACTTTCTTTAAGAAAGTGGCATGAACATCAAATGTTGCTGTTCACTATTGGGGAAAGTAGTGTCCTTGTGGATAAATTAGACAAAAACTTGTCTAACATGAACAGTTCTACATGCACTTATTCCAGTACCACTCAAAGAGTAATTGGGGGCAAAATAAAGCAAGCCAAAATGATTAAAATGCCGCTACTCCCCAGCTGGGTTAGTCATGGGGCATTGGGTGTTCTACAGCTCTCTTGTAGACCCTCTTTCATAGAAACTGGATATAAATTTTTGCCTTGGTTCCTGTAGCTAGTTGCCTGGATATTAGGAATCTTAGACTGACAGTGTGAATGTGCTTCAGATGTCATCTGTCCTAAGAATGTAAAAGTTGGCAGTCCAAAAATAAATGAATCCAGCCTCTATTTGCAGCATGAGTCATGTCATGAGAATCTTCAATTTAATTTGGTTTAGTGCTGTAGTGAGTGTCTGTGCTAAAGTGCTACAACTGCAGTGTTTTTCTCCTGGAGCATTGTTCATGCACCTCTTCTCCAACCACTATCACTCCTCCTTTTTTGCTTTCTTGGTAAATTTAAAAACAAGAACCTTGGCCTGAGCTTAGCCTCCGGTCCAACCTTCCTAGTTTTTTGGCCCAAAGACAATCCTCTTTATCCTGATCGGAGACACAGGTCAGCGGGACTAGCATTAACTACCCTGAATCTTAACTGGGTGTCTCAGCCCCAGACCCTACAATCTTTCATCAAAAGAGACCCACTTTCCTGTACAGAGTCTTAAAGCACACTTGTATTATGGTAGCACCTGGGGCCTGATCTTCAAATGAGTTTCCTGTTGTGTTAGCCAATCAATAAAGCAGTCCTCTGCCCTAGACAGTAGTCTAGACTAAATGAGTGGAATTGAAGAGACGCTAACAGCTGCAGTTTTCTTAATGTCTGATGCCATGAGGAAGCATGGGTACAGTTTCAAAAGCTGGGTCTTTGAGTGGTTCAGAAGGTGATTCAGAATATAAATGCAGAATATTCAATTAAAAATAAAAGCAGTCACAAAATGCTATGGAGGTTCGTGACCAGCAGTAGAACGATGTAGAAAAATATGGATGGGCATAGAGTGTAAAACTCCTAAATTTGTGGTGTACCGTCAAAGATTTCAATTATGGCACAAAAGCCTTGGCCTTGCAGTGTTTGCACCACATATAGTGCAGCATTTGATTAGTGCATGAGAACAAGAAACCAAACTTGTCATTGTCCAAGCTGAAAAGTATTCAAGTAAATGAAACAGCAGACCATGGTCTAATACCATCTTATACAGTCAGGTGTTAAAGGAACTTGTGACTTTTTAAACTGAATGTCCATTTTACAATGGAGGGCTGGACATTTTAGAATTTCCATTAGGTAATGGTATTCTAATACACCTGTCTTCAATATATTAAAATAATCCATATGTCTTGGTTTCCATCTTGTGCTGCCTCAGACCAAGAGGGTGAACTTGCCTCCAAATTTTGTAGTCACCCAGGAAAAGTAATGCTTGTAGTGCTAGGCCCTAGACCTCCATCTTTTTGTAAGGTGGAGTGCTTCACTGCTGTCTTTCGCTTTTGCTCCAACAGGAGTTGAAGTTTTTTTGCACTCACTGGACACGGTTTGCCATTTTAGGATCTATTCAACCAGCATATGTTTGTAACAACACAGGACAGCCTTTTTGAAACATGCCAGCATTTGTCAATTGGCATACAATATTTTAGGGTTCTTTGCTTAGATGGAAAAGTGAAGCTTACATGTATGTCCATGTCAACAATATAACCTATCTCTGTCCAAAACAGTCAAGATTCCCTCTTTCCACCTGCACAGGGCAGCAAAGTTTTTATTCCAATGTCCTGACACCTCAATTCTGTTTCAGGTTCTAGGCATCAATCTGTCTGCTTCCATCCACTTGCAGTCACTAAGTTAACGTCCTGTTCGTCTTCCATTGTATCGCTAAGGTAATTCCTTCCATAGCTCATTTATACCAGCCTAGATATACCTGTGTGACCGGGAGCAGGGGGGAGGGGAGTAGTCATGCATGTTTTCCATAAACACAGAAATTGCCCATGTTCTCAGCATATGCTATTTCACAGCTATTGAATCATAGAAGATTAGGGTTGGAAGGGACCTTACTTGTGTTTTCTTAGCATGAAACCAGTCATAACAAAATTGCAATATCTTGAAATATGTATGTTTACTTATCATATTACTCATAGTCTGGAAGGGTTTGAAGGTTATCAAGACAACTGCACCATTCACTTCATTTCCCACTTTAAAATCTGCAGCTTTAGCAATCTTCACTTCCTGACTAGCTACACTGCCAAACAAATGTTTATCCTGTAAAATATCTTAATCTACAGTTTGGGCTTAATTCAGAACATTTTGTTTCTTTTGAATGAATGTCATTGTTTCATTGATTAAACTGAGGCATTATTTGCAGCAATAGCTGCATTGTGTTCTGAACTCCCAACCTTTCATTCAGCTTTTTTTGTCAGCAGATCAATTGTTTAGGTTGTCCTTCTAAAGACTTTTATCCATGTGAGGTTTCTAAATCATGATTTGTTGGCAGGAGCTTGGAGTAGAGTGAGAATGAG
Source organism: Emydura macquarii macquarii (assembly GCF_026122565.2). Taxonomy (NCBI): domain Eukaryota; kingdom Metazoa; phylum Chordata; order Testudines; family Chelidae; genus Emydura; species Emydura macquarii. The sequence goes on along the minus strand of NW_027132084.1, from coordinate 1,260,232 downwards.
GCCTGGTGACCAAGCAGATGTAGTTTATTAAATATCTACAGTGTAATGTACTTGGTTAGCAGGTGTATATGTATGTACACATTGGCAAAGTACTCTGACATGAAAAACAACTCATTTTAACTTACTAGTTGAGTGACTAACTTGAATTTTTACATAGAAGCTAGAGTATTTAAACTACATAAAATTGGAGGTGGAAGAACCAGTTACTTTTGACCTTCACAACAGCCCCCTGGCAACGAATTCCATAGGTAAACTGTTGTGTGAAGTAGTTCCTTGTATTGGTTTTTAAACCTGCTGCCAGTTAATTTCATTGGGTGACCCTGGGTTCTTGCGTTATGTGAAAGGGAAGTGTTTACCCCATTCACTTCACACCATTCATAATTTTATATGCTTCTATCATATCCCCCTTAGTCATCTTTTTTTCTAAAGGCAATTCTAGATTACAAAATTAACATGACTTAAGTTACATTGACATACAGCCACCACAGTAATTAAATCCATTTCTCATGTCCTTGGTCCGCTCCTTCTGTTGGCAGTGCATGTCCTCACCAGGAGCGTTTCCATGGATTTTTTTTTAAGCTGACATTGTGGGGGCACTGACAAAGTTTTGTATGTGTAGTTGGGATTGTTTTCCAATGTGTGTTACTTTGCATTTATCAACATTGACTTTCATCTGCCATTTTATTGCCCAGTCACCTAATTTAGTGAGATCCTTTTGTAACTGTGTAGTCCATTTTGAACTTAACCGTCTTGAGTAATTGTCTGCAAACATTGCCACCACACAGTGTACCATCTTTTCCAGATTATTTATGAATGCTGAATAGCACCAGTGCCAGTACAGATTCCTGGGGGACCCCATTATTTACGGCTTTCCATAGGAAACAAAAGGGTAGGCATAAAAAGGTCAGTTTTCACTATCTTTTGACCAGTTATTGCACAATGAGAGGGCCTTCTCTTATCCCATGACTGCTTACTTTGCTTAAGAGCCTTCGGTGAGATCTTGTCAAAGGTTTTCTGAAAGTCCAAGTACACTATATCCACTGGATCACCCTTGTCCACATGCTTGTTGATACCTTCACAGACGTCTAATACACTGAAGCATGATTCCCCTTTACAAAAGCTGTGACTCTTCCCAACATATTGTGTTCATCTGTGTCACTGCCTGATGATTCTGTTCTTTACTATAGTGTCAACCAATTTGAGTGGTACTGAAGGTAGGTCTTACTGACCTATAATTGCCAGGTTCATCTCTGGAGCCTTCTTTAGAAATCAGCATTGTTAATTATCCACCAGTCATCTGGTACAGAGGTTGAATTAAGCAATAGGTTACGTGCTCCAGTTAGTAGTTCTGCTATTTCGTATTTGAGTTCCTTTAGAACTCTGGGGTGAACGCTATCTGGTCCTGGTGTCAAGCTGTTCCAAAAACCTTCTCTTCCAGCACTGTTCTATCAAAACTTTATCATAAAGCTTCCTACTTCTGGAATTCAGCACAAACAATCTAGTAAGGATAAATAAGAGCTTGTGTGGCAAACAGATCAAATGTCTGTTTTGCAGATCAACAAAATAAGGATACTGTCTTTCTTCATTGACAATCTCAAAATCACTACAAATTAGTTCGCTATCAAATTTTTGGTTTTGAAGATTGCTCTGAACTGGACATGGCTAGAGAATTTTTGGACTCCAATCCTATCTGCTTGGTGAATCTGTTAAAGGAAAAAGCAGCAAAATTCAAATTTTGTTTTATGCAAAATTTCATCTTGGCACCCTTGGTTAAAGTTACCTTTTAAAAGTGGATCCAGAGGGCAAGGACTAAAATTGCAGTACGGCTTCAAGAGTTGTTCTGGAAACAAGGAGGGTTGATTAGTTCTAGTGATAAAGTAAACATCAAAATGTTTTCCCAAAAAGAGGAATTAACACACAGTGGTATTAATATGGAGTTAAGGTTTATGAACTCAGTTCTTCAAGTTAATGAATTTGGGATTTCCCTACATATTTAGCTAATGTTTTCTCCAAAACTTCTTCCAAATGTTTTCTTCCAACTTTCTCCAAAACACCCCAGGTTATTAGCCTTTTTTTGCTACTGCATCACCATTCAGTTTGTGATCCACTCTAACCTCTGGAGCCTTTTCAATACTATTACCACCTAGCTAGTTATTCCCCCTTCTTTTTTAGTAATGCAGTCCTAGGATGCCTCAGGCATGATATTTCCAGTAGATAGGGAAGTGTCATGGCCACTATACAAGGCATCTGGAATACGGTGTGCAATTCTGGTCTCCCATGTTTAAGTGAATAATTAAAACAGCTCTTTTCTACACCTGTTACGATGTCTAGAGAAATGGAAAACCTATTTTATGAAAGTGCTTGGCTTGTTTAGCCTAACCAAACAAATGCTGAGGAGATATGATTGCTCTCTGTAAATACATCAGAGGGATAAATACTAGAGAGGGAGAGGAGTTATTTAAGGTAAGCACCAAGATTGACACAAGAACAAATGAAGATTAAATTGACTACCAACAAATTTAGGCTTGAAATTTAGACTTTCTAACCATCAGAGGTGTAAAGTTCTAGAACAGCCTTCTGAGGGGAATGGTGGGGCAAAAAAATTCAACTGGCTTCAAGATTGAGCTTGGTAAATTTATGGAGGGGATGGTTTGAGATTGTGTACAATGGCATGTGGCTCATCTGCAACTGCTAGTAGCAGGTAGAGCACTAGATGGGGAGAGCTGAGTTATCTGGTGGTCGCCTTCTTCTGCAGAATGGGGCACAGGTCATTTGTTTACTAGAGTAAATGGTGGATTCTCTAACTTTGAAGTCTGATTTGAGTAGTTCAGTAACTCAGCTAGAGGTTACGAGTCTATTACAGGAGTGAGTATGTGAGATTCTATGGCCTGCAGTGTGCAAGAGGTCAGACTAAATGATCATGACCCCCTTCTGGCCTGAGTCTGATTCCTCCCCACCCCTTCCTAAGTGAAGTACTTTGCACTTGTATTTATTGAATTTTATCGGGTTAACTGCATACAAATTCTCTAACTTATCGTGGTCCTCTTGAATTCTAACCCTGTCCTCCAAAGGGTTTGTAACCCCTCCCAGTTTGGTGTCTTTCTCAGATTTATAAGCATACTTTCTACTCCATTATCCAAGTTGTGGTACTCGGTGTGTTGGTTACCGATGTTTATCAGTGTAGGCTGCGTGCGTGTGTCCCTGTGTAGATGCTGTCCCAGCTCTGGCCAGGAAACTGAGACGGCTTTCACGATTGAATGAGTCGACACAACCACAGATTAGCTGAGTAATGAAGGCGCCCAAGCGAGGTTTATTGCGTGCGGCACAATGAGAAATGACTTAGAGTATTTCTGGGTCAGTTTCATATTGGCGGCGTTACAATGGTCTCGGCCCAACGGCGGGACTTTCCGTTATCCCCTAGACCGGACACTGGTATTCCCTCTGACATTCTCTTTTATACACTGTTACATACACTTTCGGTCTGCCCCCTTTCACGTAGGTAGTTGCCACCCTCCTGACGTAGTCTAATACCACCTTTTTCCGTTGATTGGCTGATTTGGGCACCGCCACTCCATGTATTATTTTTACCCATAAAAGTGTCATTTCAGAGAGTTAGTATCTTGGTACCTCTTATACCTACTACATATTTTAATAATATTTTGGCAGTCTTACAACCTTGCAGAATCAGCACTTTCCTATACCAGTCTCAGTTAACTTGAGTGACCCCTTATACTTCTGTTCACTCGGTTTTTTCCATTTAGGCCTTAGCCTGTTTTACAGGCCTTAAGCTCTCACTTCTTACTACACAAGTCACTAATGAAAATATGGACTAGTGCCAGACCCAGGCCTGATCTCTCCATGACCTCACTAGATATACCCTCCCACTTTGACAGCAAACAGTCAGTAATTACTAAGTATGGTCTTTCAATCAGTTGTGCACCCCCTTGACAGTAATTTCGTCTAGACCACATTTCCTTGGTTTGATTGAAAACATCATATGGCATTCTTCAAAAGCTTACTAAAATCAATATATCTTATCTACTGCTTCCTTTTATCCACTATCCCAGTAACTCTGTCAAAGAAGGAAATCAGGTTTTGGTATGACTTGTCCTTTACTAATCCATGCTGGCTGTTCCTTATAACCCTTTTATCCTCTAGTTGCTTACAAATTGTTTGGTTAACTTGTTCCAATATCTATAGTTAGAGCACATTAGCATCCAGGCTTACCTCCATTCACGTGCCTAACAATCAGATTCTCAAATACCCAGATACCAACTCACTGTTTCAAACATACAGCCTAATAAAGTTGTTTGGAGGAAAGCTGAAGGTTTTGACTGTTGGATAGGGACCAGCTGGACTGCCTTATATGGATAGATAAGAAGGGTGACTTAAGATGCTTATTTCTACCATTAGCTGAATGTTGGTTAAAACTACTTGCCATGAAATAACAAGTAGCTGACTGACGCTGACATCGTTATGTTGTGGAGTCCGTGTCTTATAAAAATGGACTGAGTGGTTCACATCTCTAGCTATTGTTTTGGGTGTTTACAGACTTGGGCAGCCATTTCTATACTTGCTTGGTCTCGGGTTGCATTGGTAAGGCTTTAACTCGTAGCAGGGATAGACATTTTAATCTTTTTTTTTTTTTTAAACAAAAACTGGTTGTGCAGACTGAGTCCAGAACGTTGGAGTACATGGGGCATTGCTTGTAGTGTGCAAACACTTTTCCTCTCTGCATTCTTACTTAAACTGAATGGCAGCTGTAAAATATGCCTAGAGCAGTGTTTCTCAAATAGTGTTCAGGGTTCCGTGGGCTGAGTTGAAGGGTTCCGCGAAAAAGCGGAACCACGCCGCCCAACTGAACGGAAATAGCACGCCACCGAAAAGGGAAAGATTTCCTGGACTTGTCGGCGGAGGGTATGGCATGGCCGCGCAAGGGTGCCGGGGCGAAATATAATTGAGAAACACTGGCCTAGAGGATTCTCCATGTGAAAGTGCATTAGATATTTTGTGTAGTTTTAAATCCTTTGTAAATTAATGTCTGTATAGAAATAAAATTGAAAGCCAGAAACTTGGAAATATGTACTCAGACCAGATTGTATCATATACAAACTAGATCTGAGATTGCCTTTTATTCAATGTTCTTAACCAAGTCATATTCAGGAGCTCTGAACTTGTTAACACAAACTTGTGTTGAATTCTAGTCTGTTCAGTGGCATTATAAAACTTTCTATAATGAACAAAAATTGCAGCATCCTCTTTCTTACTGAAAGAGCATGAGCACAGAGTGAGTTCCTTCAAACTTCTTCTGTGAATGCATGCTTCTGAATGTGAATATTTTTAATGGAAGGAAGGCTAGTCCTCAAGTCAATCTTCTCTCTGGAGTTGTTTAATATTTTTAACCAAGATCTAATCTAAATCAGTTTAGTGTAAAACTTAATTGTGGGTGTACTACTACATGCCACAGTAAGCAAATGATGACTATTGTGACAAATAGTTCAGGAACTCTTCTCTAAAACTGGGTTGGCATGGATGGCGAAGCCTTTCCAAGGATAAAGGTAGCATGGGATTAATGATGTCAAAGTGAGGAAGAGACAAAAGGAGTATCCTCAAAGGAAGAGTAAGTGAGTTAGGATCTAGGTTAGAGCTGCACATGCACTCAATCTCCAGTGTTCTGCATGAATGTTAAAATCAAGAGCTTGGACTTGATGAAGATTCGAGAAGAGGCTGGTGCGTTTGGTGCTCTAAGCAGATGCTCAAGCTTTAACCCTTAAGTAAATGAGACTTTCTTGGCTTATTGATGCATGGTCCATCCCTGAAGTTTGAGGTGATGAAAAATGACTAATAGGCTTATGTGAAGCAACTGGTAAGAATACAGTACTGTATAGCTCTTATTGACAAGAGTTCTGAAGGATCGTATTCCTTACAATGCAGTGAAAAGGACAGTATCCCTAACTTCTAAATAGAAAGCAATTTTCCAATCAATACCTACTATTACTACCACAGTTTATTCTTTCCTATGGATGCTTTGGTCCACAGTCAAGCCATGACAACCAATGAAGCAAGCTTATTTTGCTTTTGCTACTTCATTAAGTTTTTAATTGGAATAGAATTCTTAAGAGAAATAAAAAGGAATAGAAGGCCTTGTCTAAACTAGTGACTTCAGTTGACCAAAGTCAGCTTTTTGTACCAAAGCAGTGGTGGTGTGCACACTGCAATTTCCCCCTCTCCCCACTGACCCAGCTCCCCTGATTGTGACCAAATAAAACCACCTCCGATGAGTGATAGAGCTTTTTGTGACACAGCATCAGTGTAGACATAGCACTTGGTTATGTGATGGTAAATGGCCTCCAGTGAGTCCCACAATGCCCATCCTGACCACCCTGGCCATTATTTTGAATTCCGCTGTCATGCAACCATCTGCCCCTCTTCTTTTAAAATCCCAGGAATTTTTGAAATTCCACTTCCTGCTTGGTCAGTGTGGAGAGCTCACATCTCATCTTCCCAGCTGCCCATGGTAGCTCCATGGACCAAACACTCTCCCGCTTGGCGCACACCAGAGCTTCTGGATCTGATCAGCATTTGGGGAGAGGAGGCTGTGCAGTCCCAGCTCTGCTCCAGCTGAAGGAACTATGCTCAAATTTCTCGTTTAATGACTGAGAATGGCTATGAACTGAACATGCTGCAGTGCCGTGTGACAATCAAGGAGCTGCAGTGGGGCACCTAAAGGCTAAGGAGTCAAACGGTTGCTCTGGTGCAGAGTTAGACCTGCTGCTTCTATAAGGAGCTGGAAGCCATCCTCAGCAGTGACTCCACCTCCAAGAGACCTGTGGTTACCTCTGCGAGCCCCGGGGCAGCAGACATTGGACTCAACCCTGATTGAAGTCTTGGATGAGGAGGTAGAGTTGGAGGACGGTGCAGAGTAGGAGCCTGGGTCATTGACTGACATGGGGAGCCAGGACCTCTTCTTGACCCCCGGTGGTTCAAGCCAGTCCCAGCCCTACAGCTCCAGAGTGCAGGATACAGGAGAAGAGAGCTCGTGTAAATGATTTTTTTGAGCTGATGTTGCTCCCATTACATGAGATACAGCTGTCCTTTGTTTTGTTGCATGATACAGCTGGTTGAAGGGATAGAAAAGCACAAGAGTAGCTGTGTTTGCATGTGCTTCCCATTCCCCTGTTGAGCTAGGCAGTGCGGCAGAAAAGTGTTAATGCATACTGAGATTTCACAGGAATCCTCCAGAGAGATCTGGGAAACTTTCCTGGAGGTACTCACCAATTCTCTGCTGGAGATTCCTTGGCAGAGCTGCTTTTGCTCCTTCCCCATTGCTAAGTGATGCAGGAAAGTTTCCTACAATCATTTTTGTGCAGGGACCAAAGCAGCACACAGACAAGCAGCATAGGGACGTGGTTTGAAGCTGCTTGCATGGAGATGAACTCTAGCATTCCTGATTACACTCAGGAGTGAAATTGGTTTCTATGGCACCACCTGTGGAAAATGTTGGCACAATTTGAAATTTTGTCCCTATCTACCTCCTTCAGTACCCCAAATGACCACCCAGAACCTTTCCCCAGCTTGAGTGCCCTTCTCCCCCCTGGCCCCCCCCCCCCCAAAAAAAAAAGAAAAGAAAATCCCACCTGCTCACCACAGACACACCTCACCAGGCCCTGATTAATCAAACTGTGTTTTGCCAGGGGACAGTGAGGTTTATTTTACAGTAATGCATCAGTTATTGCACTCGTAATAATGCCTCTGTTCATTGTTTGTTGTGCTTCTAACATGTGCCCTTGACGGGAACCCCCCCATATGCACCTGCAGCTTATAAGAAAACAATGGAAAAGCAAAGAGGAGATGTTCCAATAACTCCTCCAGTTCTCTGAGGCGGGGGAGAGGAAGGGGCCATGGAGACAGTGTCTGAAAATCATAAAATTGATAGGCAAGAGGGGAGGGAAAACCAGCAGCAAGTGCTAGCAGGTCATGAGTGCAAGATCAAAGCCATGGAGGAGCAAATGGATCTGCTAAAGACTCTCATAATGCTGCAGACTGAATTGATGCATGCTCTTCCCACCACCCCCCTTTGCAGACCCTACAGAACTGATTTCCGTGCCTGTCCCGAACTCCACCCACACATGCCTACCAACTCCACAGCCCATCTCAGTACTCCGTTCACTCCACCCCTTCAGACAGCTTCCAGACGATAGCTGGGTGTAAGTCCAGCTATCATAGCTCTCACTGCTTTCTCCCCTCCAGCCCAGTTTTCATGTATGCTGTGAATAATTGTTTAATTTATAATTTCTGTGAATAAGCAATCTTTGTCTCCATGAACCATAGCAGTAAAGGGTAGGCTGGGTCTCCCAGGATCACTATGGGCATCTCAACATCCCCCATTGGAATCTTTTGATCTGGGAAGAAAGTCTCCCTGCTTGCAGCTTTCTGTACAGGCAAGTATTCCTGAATATGTGTGCATCGTGCACCTTCCCTGACCAGCCCATGTTGATGTGGAGAAAGTATATCTAGTACATTAATGCACAGAAATGCACGGGCATGCTATTGTGCTGAGCTCTGCCAGAGTGGATGTGTCTTTGGTTTAATGTTACGGTGGTCTAATGGTCTTACACTAACTCCTGGTAGAAACAGTTGTAACTTTTGCAGTGGCTGCAAAAACCAACTTAACTAGAAGATGTAAGGCTGGATTTACTTACTCACTTTGCTTCTGCTTTGGAGAATGTAATTAGAGAGTTGGTGTTTCCATGGTAGTGTCACCTTCATTCTGACTTGAGTTATGCTAATTATTCATCTTGCAGCATTTTAGAACACCACTTCACTATTTAAAAATACACTCTACCCTAATCCTGCCAATAACTACTCTTAGGGAAAACTTCAAGGACAAAGTGACTTCTGTATCTTGCCTGACAACAGGCAAGGGAAAATGTTCAATTCAGTTCAGGTACTGTAGCTTTTTTATATTTGTCTTAAATATAGAATGGTCTAGTCAAAATTTTTGCTGTTTTCCTGTCTTCACTTCAAGACCTTAGATCATCCCCAGTATGATTTCTTGTGCCTTAAATATGATAAAACTTGTAATAAATTACTACTGATTGTGTCTGCATTACATAGCGCCTTAACAGGCTTCTGGTCCAGGATTAGGGCTCTTGTGCTGGGTGCTGTACAAACACGGAACAAAAAGATGGTTCCTGCCCCCGAACAAATCCTTCCCATTTAACTTTATTTCCCTGCTTCATTGACCCACACCAAATTCCTTCTGGAAGGAGAGGTGGGAAGGTTAAAGTATTGCCTCCCAATGTGACCCTTACATACTACTTTATAAATATGTATGCCAAAATACTTATACAGGAAATACTTCAGCCACCAGTGAAATTCAGATACATCTGTGGTGAAAGTGTACAGCTGCAAAGCAATAATGTAAGTTAGGGCAAAGAATGAAGAGGGAGAAATAACATTGTGTATTTCAAGTTTACTTCAATTGACAAATTTGAGTGGTGGAAGAAAATAAAAACTTTGACCTGCTGCTCCCAGTTTGAGCTTCTGACAAAAGAAAAGGAATAATGCAGCAACAGCAATATTTACGCCCACATTTTGTCTGTATGTGTACATATGTTAAACAGGCTTCTTGCATGTGTAAGCTATAAAAGTATGCATATATTGTATTATGTATGGTTGTCTGAATGCACACTCAGTTCCAATTACATTTTATTGCCACCTATTTGGCAGTTGCTGTGCAAGTCCTCCAATTTGATGTTTATCACAGGAAAGTAGTGCTGTCACTGACATGAATGCGAGGATGACTCTTCTTCCTGAACAGGCTTGCCGAAATAAAACTCCATCCAGAAGTATGGACTCACTTTTTCATAGAAATGAGCTTTTCCATCATCTGTCAAAATGTCTCCTCCCATTCTTTCTCTGGCTTATGACGACGACTGAATTTTACAATGCGCAAAATCCTTATGCGCATGTCTCTTCCTCTGATTATAGTATTCATGGTTTTTGCACTTCAGCTGACGTGTCGGGCTAAGGAATCTTGCAAACATTTCTCCAGTGTAAACTTAAGTTAATGAATTCCTAAAGAATAAAAACACTTACAATCCATATCCTCAGCAATATTTTGTGTTACAAGTACTGAGTAAGGTGTAAAGTTACAGCACCCTCTAGACACATCCATTGTTTAAATAAGTATCTTTGTGCTGTACGAGACCATGTAGCAAGGCAGACCTACCAAGGATTTCAGAAGCTGCATTGTGGGGAGAGGATTTGCCTTCGACTTTCAGCTTCTTGTGAGTCCTTAGTAGGGGGCTTGAATGAAGGGGTTATGGTTCTCACTAGGACATTTTCTATACATAAGGGGCAAAATAGAAGACATGAGTGAGATGGGTCGAAGTGGGTGGTAAGGCTGACTGCTAATGGAGCAAATGAAGTATAGGGAATAATAAGTAGGTCCTAGATGGAGGTCCACACTAAGCTGTGCAGGGCACCAAGACGATATTGCAGACAAGTGGCGGCTAGCAGAGCAATTCAAAGATGGGACTGATGTAGCCTGGAAGGGAAGGATCACTGTGGTGGTGGTGATTTTTGGTTAGATTGGTGTGGATATTGAGAGGCTAGATGATAGGAGGTTGCAGTAATCCAAGGCAGGAGGTTACTTGTGCATACCCTTGTTATCTAGCTATCAGGCCATCACAAACTTTAAAAAAAGTACAAGCATCCTGGATGTGTGGTAAATGTTGATCTTGCAAGCCTAAGAGATTAATAGAATGGGGGACATCTAAAAAGTAAGAGATAATGGGACACTAAAGGGGGAGGAGAGAGTAAATAGCCCTATCCTGGCTCTGATGTCTGAGGAGCAAGAGATTTCAAAACATGAGATTGAATAAAAAGTATGGGACCAGAGTGAACAAAGTTGTAATGAGGCAGCATAAACACTATCGACCTCAGTTGAGCAGATGAGGTTGTCTAGAGACTGAGAAAATGAATAAAAAACAAAAATCCCGTGCGTCTCCTGCCACAGAAGAGGAACTCTTAAAGGAGACTTGGAAATTGCTGTTGGGAGAGGTAGAACTATGATAGGACCAGAAGAACCTCAAGGTGTCCAAGCTAACATCATGCAAAGAGGTGGAGTTCCTATGCTGCAGAAGTCTGCCTTCTGTTAGCATATGCTGCATCTATATGACGGGCGATGCTGGCAAAGGCTCAGTGGTGTAAGATGTAGCAAAAAATAACTTTTGTGCAGAATCCACTTCTGGTGGAGTAAAACGTCTCTTGAGAAAAGCTGTTTCAGATAACTGCATCGTTTCTGAGGAATAGCACTGCAAAGGTACATTATCTTCTGTAATACTTGAAACTGTTTCTGACAGAAAACATCCTGTGTTAGGGCAGTCTGTTGCACACTTTCAAAGACTGCGCTGCCAGTTAGCGAACTTGCACATCAATTTAGGTACATAAGCCGACATCTTCTTTTATAGAAGTTATGGTTGAATTCTTTGGGTCAGCTGTAAGATCTTGGTCTGTACTTCTGAGAACTGGTTCTCCATAGCTTGTAAATAGACACTAGAACATGCATTTCATGCTGTTTGGCTAGCAAGGATGGAAGGTCTCTTGTGCAAGGTAGGCAATTTGTGAAGGGGTTTTTGTTCAGCAATAAACCAAAATAGTTTTAATCAGGGGTTTGCGATCGCTACTCTTTTTTTTTTTTTTTTTTTTTTTTTAATTTCAGCAGTGATTAAATAATATGGTCTAATCTGATATTAGTAATAGCCTGAGCCTTTAGGAGCTGTACTACCAAATCCATTGTATAGTGTCTTACTTTATGGAATCTCATTTTAAAAGGAGATGCCTTCCCAACATTGTTTCAGAACTGTCAAGGATGGTAAAGGAACCCAGTTCACTCCTGATGGGCTGTCTTGCAGAGGACAGTGAGGCAGTAGTGCTCCGTAGATGACACTTCTTTCCAGTGACACCACAGAAGCCTTCTATGCCTATTGTGTACAATTAAAACTCTCTCTGTCTGGGGAATGAAGAAATATATGGTTGGTCAGAAAATGGTCCAGCTAGTGAAACTGTTGTAAATAGCAGGCTGCCCTCGGTTACCAGCAGGATTTCCTTTGGTAAATCTACATAATATTGTTTGCATGAGGAATTATAAATGAACAGGGGCATCTTCCCTGCCTTTCACTAGCAGAATATGGTGAGGGAGACGACAATGGCAGCATGGCTCATAGGAAGGCTTCTGCTTTCCCACAACAGCACAGCCCGGAAACCATGGAAGATCTGATATTCCCCACTAAGTAGCCTAAGTTTCATATAGCTGGAACCTTGTGCTCTGGTGGAGAGGGGTTATATCTTTCTTTCCCAATGGAGGGGCAGTAGACTCCACAAGGTGACCCTGAGTTTCCTTCAGACCACCTTGATATTCTCTGGGATAAACCCCCAGGAGAACATGACACGAACTTTGGGCCAGCATGGCCACCTGGTAGTATTGCTCCACATTGTTTTGGAAGGGAACCCACTTTTCCCTGTTTTTTCACTCTGAGCCTTTGCTATCTGGGAAGTTGCAGAAGCAGCATGCCTTCCTCTTTGTAGTAGGAGTACATGACTTGAGTTATTCAGCAGCCACACCTCTGACGCTTTAAGGAGTAGGGTTGAGAAGCTCTTGTAGGAGTCATCCAAACTTGGTGACCTAAAGAATTGAGCGTGTGATGCAGAGAGCATAAAAAGTCACCCCTACACTAGTGGATGAAGACTCCTGGAGGCAGACATGTTCCCTTTTTTTGGTTGTGCGAGGGGAGGGAAAAAAGGTTCTGCGAACTGATATGCGTACACAAGTCATCCTGGCAAAAAGGGGCATCTTGTGTATTGAAGTACTGCTTTCATCAAGACTTGAAAACTAGCTTCTGAATGCATGTAAAATGATGTATTTTGCTCTTATCTTATTTCTTTGGACTCATTACTTAAACATTGTACATTGACTGCTATTTTGAAATTGGGTCAGTTGTGGTACTGCAGTATTTTTACGCACTGCAGTTTTCAGTGAAATCAAATTGATGCTGGAACACTCATTTTCCTTTAGACTGCATTTTTATTCAAGAAAAATATCAACTATTTGCTACAAATTACCTTGCGTAAAAATGTTCTTGACTTAGTGTCAAAGATTTAGGATTATCTAGTCTTTTTACACTCAAAACAGACCTTGACCATTTTTGGTCATCTGAGGACTACAGATTAAATGTTAGGATTTGATGTTTGTACATAGAATATTAAATGCAATTCTTATTGTACCCTGTTACCAGTGACTTTCATATCCCTTATTAACAAGTGGGACAGCATTTTAAGCTATTTTGTATCAGTGGTCAGATTGAACGTTACTGGATTTCTCTTAAATGGCAAAGCTGCACCACTAAATAGTCTCATTTCCTTTTTTCTGAGATTTTATGGGGCAGTGCCACTCGAATGAGACCTTTGGCAAGTGATGGTAGGAGAGAATGACCTCATTTTAAATAAACCCTAAACCAGCAATAACTCCTCCTCCCCCCCCCCCCCCCCAATACCGTGGGGAGTGGCTTTGGAAAAAATGAGAGCAAGCTAAAAGGTCTCTCCATTCATACTTAACTGGGGCAAGTAGTCTTGATAGGATAGGGGCTTCTGTTTTTTAAAGCTGACTTAATGACTAGTAAACAGGCAGTACTTGTGCCTGGGCTTTAAATCATCACAACACACTTGTAAGACTGACTTAGCCTCTGTCTCTAGACTGAATTCCATGCTCACACTGCTGAGAACAGTGGCAAAGCTCTCTTCACGCTGGCAGCACAGGAAATGGAGATTCAAATCTTCCCGGGGCTTGAGGGGAGGGGACTTTACCTGCTATTGTGACCAGAGAGCAGCACCGCGTGATCGGCCAGAGGTGAAAATGGGGCATAATGGGATACATTCCGGAGGTCAATTAATTCAAATAAAGCTCCATTACGTTCACAGTGACACAATTTGAATTTTTCGAATTAGGCGCTACGCCACTTGCAGAGGTGGTCTTATTAATTTGATTTTACAGGCTTCTAAATCTGAATTAACAGCGGCCTCAGTGTGAATGTGGGAGTAATTCGAATTAAGGGACTTTAAATCGACCTAATTTCAGTGTGAACCAGGTCTGAGAGGGTAAATTTTTTCTCTGACTGTAGTGGAAGTTGGGGATGCTACTAGACCGCACAGTAGTGTGGATAGGGGTTACCGCAAGGCTCTGTACTCACGCCAACCCTTTTTAATATTTGTATAAGTGAGATGCCTCCAACTAAATTACAGAAATTTGAATATGCAGATGATCTTGCCATGACAATCCAAGCACTAAACTTTCATGACCTTGAGACAGTACTTACTGAGGACCTCTGAAATATGGAACAATACTTATAGAAATAAAGGGTCAAACCAATCACTGGAAAAACAATAGTCAGGGCATTTGTTCTTGATAGGAGTACCAAAACCACACAGTCACTTTCTGTGGTAAAAATGTGCAGCATAGTTACACGCCATCATACCTTGGCGTGAAACTCAACTGCACTCACCTTCCATGAGCTCTTTGAGAGGATAGTTGCAAAGACAAACAAGAGCCAACAATTCAGAAACTAGGAGGTACAACCAGTGGGGGGGTCGTGAATTGGCATCAGTATTGCTAATATCTGCAATGGCACTTGTAGCTGGATATTATGCAGTGGTATGGAGCAGATGTAGTCCCAGGCTACTTGACATCCAGCTGAATACAGTGATGTGGTGAATCACTGGATCTTTTAAGTCTACTGAATACCATGGCTACCTGTTTTGTCTAACATTGGTCCCCTGCCAAACTGCTGAGACATTCCACAAAGCTCTGAATCCAGGAAAACAGATGTCTTCCTATCCAGCAAGACCTCAACACTCCTTCCCAACACTTTAAGTCCCATAAGCCTTTCTGGGAATACTCACTTAGCCTCATGCAATCAGGCTATGATCAGAAGGGGGCTTGGAAAGCAGATTGGGTTAAATAAGTCCTTTTAAAAATAAGTATCTTGTGCCGGGTGCCTCGCAGAAGGTTCCTGGGTTCACCTTCGCTGGACGTCTTGGTCAATTCTGAACTGAATCCAAACCAACCATGGTAGATGTGGACATTTTTAATGCACAAATAGAAAATTAAGGACTCCCCGGCATGCACATGTGGCTCCTCATGACAGACTATCAAACATATCATCTACTGCCCAATTTATAAATATGAAGGAGTCATATTGCAATAAACTGCCACTCCTGGTCTAGATCAGGTGAAATTATAGTTGCTGCTGTATACCATACAAAAAGGTAAATTTGTGCTGCTGTCAGCAAATCCTGGTGATTAACATTCAGGCGCTTTAGCAAATTTTCTAGAAAGTTTTTGTACAGTGAATTCTGCAAGATCTTGAAGGGTTAAACATGTCCCTTAAGGCTGTGAAAATGACTTCTTCTGCAGCTGTCTCAAATGTACCTGGAAGAATTTTGTGGAGAATTCCTACTCTTTCCAGGCCTGTGCAGGAGCAAAACAGTGGATGAAATATTGATTGAGGAAATGGGGAAACCCCAAACCTTCTTGAAGCAGACTTTCCTCCTTAATACTCTATTAATTTGAAATTTCTGTCCTCTAATGCATGCAGCTGTATGCTGTGGGGTCAAGAGAAGCAATGCATGTCCATTTTGTTCATTATGCAAGTTACTTTAGCTAAGATGAACTGTAATATCTGATACTGAGCTGATAGGGCCTCTGTTAAATGGAAAAGGAGACCCATCCTCCTGCAGGATAGTCTTCTGAATCCTATGATTACAAATGGATAAAACCCATGTGCCTGGATGAACTAGGAGGCTCAAGTGCATAACCTAGAAAATGCAAATATGTAGTATAATGCACTTTTTAGTTAATGACTGATTGGCATAGCTGCAGGTGGTGCTGAATTGGTGGGTGTGTATTTTTAAAGTTTCCTACAAAAAGATTTAATCTAACCTCACAATTCTCAGTTGAGGTTTAGGAGGAAAGGGAGACCTGATCAGTCTGGACCCAGTTGCTAGCACCACTATCGTAAGGGGAAAGCACTTGAATAAAGAGTATAGCATGTAATCCTTGTGCTCCTGACCCAGGGCCGCCTGTCTCTTGTGTAAAACACTATGCCTGCACATAGCAGTATGTTAACCTTTTTGAACTGCAATTTTTCATTGACTGGGCAGTAACTGCTCTCATTTCTCAGACTGGTTCATAGGCAACCAGGGTTCTGCAAAGTCCCCCTTCTCCCCCCGATCTCCCTCCCCAAGTGATCCATTGAATTATAATTTGTAGTTAAGGTTGAGTTGCATTTGCTGCTTATAGCAGGGATTCAGCCTCTGGAAGTGGATACAGTTTCAAATTTACACTACTTTTACTGAGTACTGATTTTTTTTTTTGAGAATTCACAAGTAAATCCATTAATTAGAATTCAAATTTATCCTTTTAAGTTAGCATGTCAGCATTTGCACCACAACCACAAGTAGGAGCTGCATGACCCCACTCTACTGTCTTCCATCAGTGTGGCATGCCACGCTGGGACCTCTTTGCAACCACCGCCAATCACAAGCTTCCCCTCTTCTGTTCCAGGGGGCGTTTCAAGGTGATGCATTTCTCCTACCCTGGACAGCCTAACTCCCCTACACATTTCCACCTGTCCCACTCCTCCCACAAGTTTTCTGCAAAGTGTGGTGGGACCATCCTCATCCTCCATAGCCCCCTTTGGCCCCATCAGTACTACCTCCTTCACCTCTCTGCATACTTTCTGATCCACCTTCCCCTCCCTGATTTCCTCACACAAGCACAGGCTTATTTCCAGCACCCCAACCCAGGCCCACTTCACCTTATAGCAGATATTTGGATGGAGCTCACACCTGGATAGGAAATGCTCTGTGCCCATGTGTGACATCCTTTCACATAGTAGGTGACAGTCCACCAGGGCCTGCTACTAGGTGAAATGGCAACACTTCACTGCATGGGTGTCCTGCTGCCACCACCACCCCCTGCATTTAATCAAAGATGGTGGGAATGGAGACAAATTTCTCCATCTTAGGCTCTCAGGCCTCACCCATTCCTCTATCTGGATCCTCCTGGCAGCACTCAGTGCCTACCTTCCCTCCTATGGATGGTGTTTCCCCCTTTAGCCACCCAATGACTGCAGCTTCCTTTGTGGCCTCCTCAACACCTTCCCATCAGTCTGGAAGCCTTACTTCTCATCCACAAGGACTGATATTGGTACAGATATTTGAAGATGTGTAAAGCCTATGTGTTCTCTGTGTAACTATTGATCCAAAATGCTACACGGGTGCAACGTAAGGAAGCTAAAATCGCTGTTGAAACTCTTACATTTAAGAATTGGGCACAATGCAAAATGCAACTTCCAAGTTGTACATGTGCTCCTTCCACTTCAGTGCCAGGGGATATCTTTTAAGGGGAGATAAGAAAATGGTGATTGTAACGGCACCGTGTGAAGCTGATTACCTAGAAACAGGTCAGTGCAGAGCTATGGAACTGTAATCTACTTAGGCACCAATCCAGAATCCAGGACTATGGCGTGCAGTTGAGCAGAACCCCTCCAAAGCAACAAAACAATGGCTTTCCAAAAGGTAGATTGCCAGGCCAACCTGATCTCCTTGTTGAGAAGTTAAGATTTTTTTAGACAAAGGGAATGCAGTGGATCTAACTTACCTAGATTTCAGTAAGGAATTTTTTGATACGGTTCCACATGGGAATTAGTTAAATTGGAAAAGATGGGAATAATAAAATCAAAAGGTGGATAAGGAACTGGTTAAAGGGGAGACAACGGGTCATGCTGAAAGATGAACTATCATGCTCGAGGGAGGCTAGTAGTGGAGTTTCTCAGGGATTGGTTTTAGGACTGACCTTATTTAACTTTTTTGTTTTTAATTACTGACCTTGGCACACAAAGTGGGATGATATAAAGTTCGGAGATATTGCTAATAGAGAGAGACCGGGATATCCTACAACAAGATCTCAATGACCTTGTAAACTGGAGCAATAAAAATAGGATGAAATCTAATAGTGGAAAGTGCAAGGTCATTCACTTAGGGACTAATAACAAGAATTTCTGCTATAAGATGGGGACGCATCAGTTGGAAGTGACCAAGGAAGAGAAGAACCTGGGCCTATTGGTTGATCACAGGATGGCTCTGAGCTGCCAATGTGATATGGCCGTGAAAAAAGCTAATGCGGTCCTGGATGCATTAGGCAAGGTATTTCCAGTAGAGATAGGGAGGTGTTAGTACCATTATACAAGGCATTGGTCAGAACTCATCTGGAATACTGTGTGCAGTTCTGGTCTCCCATGTTTGAGAGATGAATTCGACTGGAACAGGTGCAGAGAAGGGCTGTTAGGATGATCTACAGAATAGAAAACCTGCCTTATGAGAAGAGACTCACAGTTTGACTTGTATAGCCTAACAGAAGGCTGAAGGGAGATGATTGCTCTCTAAATATATCCAATGGATAAATACCAGGGAGGGAGAGGAATTATTTAAGTTCAGCACCAATGTGGACATAAGAACAAATGGATATAAACTGGCCATCAGGAAGTTTAGACTTGAAGTTAGATGAAGGTTTGTAGCCATCAGGGGAGTGAAATTCTGGAACAGTCTTCCAAGGGGAGCAGTGGGGTGGGGGGACCAAGAAACCTAGCTGGCTTCAAGACTGAGCTTGATAAGTTTATGAAGGGGGATGGTATGATGGGACAGCCTACTTTGGCAATTGACTGATCTTTGATTACTTAACAATAAATATGCCCAATGGCCTGTGAAGGGATATTAGATGGGGCAGGTTCTGAGTTACTACAGAGAATTCTTCCTGGGTGTCTGGCTGGTGAGTCTTGCCCACGTGCTCCGGGTTTAACTGATTGCCATAGTTGGGGTTGGGAAGGAATTTTCCCCCAGGGCAGATTGGCATAGGCCCTGGAGGGTGGTTTCGCCTTCCTCTGTAGTATGGTGCATGGGTCACTTGCTGGTGGATTCTCTGTACCTTGAAGTCTTTAAATCATTAACTCTTTAAATCAACTCTTTAAATGAATAACTCAGTCTTGGGTCAGGAGTCTATTACAGGAGTGGGTGGGTGAAGTTCTGTGGCCTGTGTTCTGCAGGAGGTCAGACTAGATGATTATAATGGTCCATTCTCACCTTAAAGCCTGACTCTGAACAAGAGGGAAAAGACCTCTTGGCCAAGCGTGTTAACAGCAAATATTGTGAGTTCCTTCTGCCTCGCATAAGAATACTGTGAGAGACATAAAGGATAAAGTAGAGGAATGGGTCCCATCCTAACAGCCATCTCCCAAAACAAGGAGTCAGATGGGAAGCAAGTCAGACTTCATTCTATGGGACACACTCATCTAGGCCATAATCTGTTGACCCCTGATACAGGGATCCACTAACTGCTTCTCTTGAAGGCTATACTGTCAAAACAAGGTATCAGTAGGATTACCATTGTGGGAACAGAACCGGAATGCCTGGCCTCAGAACATCGAAGTACTAGAGGTGTGGTGGGGGGCAGAGAGTATAACGATCCGGCCCACCAGTGGCATATGTGCATGCCAAGACTCTTCAAGGTGCTTCATCTCCCTTATGAAAAGCATCAGATTCCTTCTTTTCTAGACTGTTTTCATTGTAGCAATCATGTTTTGCCTTGCAGGATCTCTGCTCCTACTCCATTTGGATACCCCCCCCCCCTTTCCTTTTAGACAGTATGTCTCTGCCTAATGTACAAGCACCAAACCCTTTTGCAAGTTTACAGGCATGATGTAACAAGTGCTAAGGCCAATGAGTATTTTCAGTATATTAGGAGCAAAAGGAATCCTAAAAAGACATTGGTCCATTAATAAATGAAAATGGTAGAAGAGTGAGAAATCTAGATGAGATATTCATATCGTATGATACTTTCCATTCAGTTAATAATTTAGGATGTTGAACAGTAGCTATAAAGGCTAGATATTAAAGAAGCAGGTCTGGATAACTTGTATCCAAGAGTTTTTAAAAGATGGAAGAGGAGCTTGCTGAGCCAATAATGTTGTGGTTTTTTAGTAAGACTTGGAACACTGGAAGAAAGGTAATGAATGTTGCCCCTACTTAAAAAAGGTGAATGGGACAGCCCAGGTAACATAGGCCTGTCAGCCTGGCATCAGTCCTGAGTAAAACACGAACAGCTGATACATTGCTCCCACTTAATTCTTATTCAGTAGTGTACCACATCAAGTAAACAAGATCTAGTTTTCGTAAACCCATGTTGATTAACAATTCTTTTTTCAAGATCACAGGTTTGATTGAAGGTAATAGAGAAACCTCTGTAAGGCGCTTGACTTTACCACATGACACTTTGGTTTTTGTATCATTCTAGTTTTTTAAATCAGCATGGTACACGGAGACTGATCAGCCAGTTTTTAATCCTTTTAAATCTGTAACGGTAAACAGGGAACCATCAAGTAGGTGTGTTTCCAGTGGGGTCCTGTAGCCTAGAGCCAAGAATCAATTTCTGTTTAACATTTGTATCAATGGACAAAGAAAATACAAAATTGTCACTGTTAATGTTTGCAGATGACCCAACAATCAGGGAGTGGTAAATGAAGACAGGTCAGTGATGCACACTGAACTGGATTGCTTAGTAAACTGAGTGCAAACAAACAATATGTTCTCTAATACAGCTGAATGTAAATATATTCATCTAGAAACTAAGAATATAGGCTATGCTTACAGGATGGGAATTAGTGACAAAAGGACTCAGGGTCATGGCCAAGGGTGCTGGAACCTTTGTAGAAGTGGGGGGCCACTGGGTCTGAAGCCAGGGGGCCATACCTCCATTCTTAACATGGGTGGAGTTTGAGGGACTGTGGGCGGTGTTGCCCCCCAAAGCTGCAAGCCTCAGAAATGCGGAGGAGCACTGCAGGGGCTGCACTTCGTGGTGGGGGAGCTGATCACGGTGGCGCAGTGCCGGCATCACTCAGTGCCTGCCTGAGGCTTGCAGTTTCGAGGGACAATGCCGCCCCTGGTTTTCCCCTAAGCTGTCATGTTAAAAAGTTGGGGGGACATGGACCCCTGGCTCCAGCACTGTTGGTTACGGCAGATAATCAGCCGAACACGAGCTCCCAGCGCAAGGCTGTGACCCAAAGGGCTGTGGCAGGGCATCACCAAGCCTTCTGTGCTCGTCACTAAGAGCCTGGGGTTCAGTAACCACTAGTGCAGTTTTATTTACAGAGGGGGAGTTCCCCTACCAGTCTAGTGACTCATGGGGTCTTCCTTGTGGGGTTCATCTATCCCCAACCCGCAGAAACTACATTGCATGGGGGGGTGGATGCCCCATAGCTCCTCCATCACCACCCCCAGGTCCTCATACCACTCGCATCCCCCGGGTGCGCCCTCTTTCCTTTTCCCACTTTGCTTTTGGGGTTGGGCCCCACTCTCCCCTGCACACCCAGGGTTTCAGGATCCCCACACACATCAAGCAGGGCCTGGATCACGTTTCCCAGGGGCCCCTTGCAGGGAGTTCCAGAGGGCCTTTTGCTTCTGTGACGAGTCCTTAGGGGGATATCTCCCCCATAACGCCTTCCCTATTCAAACTCTGTCTAGGACTTTCTGGTTCAGGGATCTCTAACCCCTTCCTCGGGGGATCTCCCTCTTTATCCACCATGGGCTTCCTCCCCTGATGCCCTTTCCCTTTGGGGAAGGGGCCACAGTCAGTGTCCATGACCACTGGATATGGCAGGCCCTCTACTGCCTGACCCGTTTCCAGGGAAACCTGCCCTAGACCTCCAAGGGGTACCTGGGCTACTGGGCAGTGCCTCGCGTCCCCCTGGAAGCACTCCAAGTTCATCTTGGCACCGGGAATCATCCATTGCGGCTTCACCAGCCCCCTCCTCAAGAGAGCAGGCTGAGGCAGTGTCCACTAGGCCCTGCTGGCTCTCCTCCGCACCATCACCAGAATGGTGGACAGTTTCCACCCCTTCTGCTCGCCATTGTGGGTCCACCCACAAAATTCTGCAAAGCCACACTCCATGTCTGGGCAGTCCCCCTTTTTATGTCCCAGTTGGACTGCCAACAGATGAGTGGTCTGGTTCCACTGGGCTCTCCTTGGCTATTCTTTTTCTCCAGACCCTTCCTGGAGACGGGTATGCTGGATTTTTCTCCTGATTTCCTTCTCATTTGGGTGTCCTTCCTTCCTGTGGAACTCTGCCTCTACATACTCCTCTGATAGTTTTACTGTGGCCTCTACCATACTTGTATGGGTGAAACAACACCAAATCCCTTATGGTTTCGGGGAAGTCATATAAAACTGTTCTAGGACAAATGCATCCATGTCTCCCCCACTGGCTAGGAATCAGGCCTCAGCTATCGGATAGCCCAGTCCATTAACTTTTGGGCAAACACCCAGGGCCACAAATTCCTCCGCCACCTTACTGCCAGGAATTTTTGGCGGTACTTCTCAGCGGACAGCCCCACCCAATCCAGGATGGCTGCCTTTACCGCTTTATAGCTCCTGGCATGTTCTTCACTCATAGACATATAAGCTACTTGGGCTTCACCAGATAGGTAGGAAGCCAGTTGCAGGGGCCAGGTTGCCCTATCCCATCCTGCCCCCGTGGCCCCACTCAGAGGTGCCTAGGAATGCATCGGGGTCATCTGACACAGTCCCGAGACCAATGCCCGAATGCCATTTTCCCTATCACCCCCGTGGGACGCATCATCCTCTGTAGGAGCTGCTGTTTTATGGTGGTTTGCTCTCATATATAATCCTGCTGCTCAGCTTGCCAGCTAAGCAATACCTATCTCTCCAGCTGGTGGGATTGCTGGAAGCTATGCATAGCTTTTTGTACCTCCTCCTGTTTCACCAGCCATTGCAAGGTCTCCATCTCTGGGCCACCAAACTCTGGCTTACAATCCCAGACAAGCCTCTGTGTATGGCAGAGTATCACCAAGCTTCCTGCTTCTACTTCTTCTGTGTTCAAAGTCACTCAGACCCCCTGGGATTCAGTCTGACTTTTTTTTTTTTCCCTCCAACAGTAGTTCACCCCTTCCCTCCACCCAAAGAATTAAACCCGTCAAGTGTAATGGGCCTAGTTCAGGGAAATGAAGGAAGTTCTTAATATCATGATTGCTGCAGAGGCCATTCATTCTTCCCTCCCCCGACATAACTTTAGAACTGTTGTGCTGCTCTTCCACTTGTATTCTAATGACCCTGTTCTTCTGTTATTAAATATTTGGATTTGGAAATCGGGGTGGGGGAGGAACTCGCAAGCAGACCGGTGAGCTTAAAAGTTTTTTGGGAAAGTTGCTGGGTTAACTATAGCATCAAATTAGATCTCAGAGAATATTTGGAGATGACCCCATTGTTCCCATGGCTAAACTTGTATCTTTTTGGAGATCCTCTCCCTTGCAACTACGTATATTTGTTTATATTCTCTAGGTATCTGTTGCTATACAGGATTCTTTTTGAGTTTCCCTATCTTAACCTTAAGTGTTTCTTTTAAAATATTGGTAGAGAGAGGAATTAGCACCTGAACAGTCCTAATAATTGTATCCACAGCATTGATCTATAGTACTATTCATGCTTAACAAATATATGGTAATCATGTTTTGATTAGCTGAGGCTTACTGCATTAGCAAAGTCACATGTTTTGGCATCCCTTACTCTTAAATTTCAAACAGGACAATAGAGGAAGTTGTTGACTTCAACAATTGCATTTCGCTTCTCCCCTTGTTTGCAAATCATAACAACATTGCCATTTTAATGTTCAGAAACATCCAGCAGCATATCCCAAAAGCACAACACATCTCTGGCTAAGGGGACTAGGCATGCAGTTTGTCAAACGTGTCACTTTATACAGTAAGTTACTTTGGGTGCCTCTGGACAAGAGGGGTTATTTTAAACATTTTATCAAACTTCTACAGAATTTCAGCATCGCATTTAAGCAATCAATTTTAAACTAAATAGACTATAGTCAGTTCACTTGTACTTCATTGAAACAGTCTAAGTTTAAATACTCAGAATTGTGGAAGGAAGTCAGGATTATCGCTGCACTTTTCCTCTTAAATGGAGTGAAACAATAGATATTCTGACTTCCTTTTACAAAAGGGCACTAGGCTATCAAATATCCTTACTTGTGTAATGTTTGTAGATCATATCTTTAAAATACTCAGTTTGAATAATTTACTTAGCTTCTTATTTAACTTGGCTAATGAAAATATACTCCATTTCACTCTGCTGCATTATTCTTTGCCAATGTTGGACTGTAAATAAGCAAATAATTCAATTGGGAAAAATTATTTTTTGTAATGCTTTTTAAGGAATGCAATTTACATTTTCAGATTAAGCTGAAGTCTAACCTTTTTAGAAGCCAGCTGTACAAAGCATTGATTGAGAGAGTGTCCTGCCTAACAAGAAGGAAAGGACAGTTCCTCAGCAGACTATAGCTGAAACTGCAAAGCCTAGTTACTTAAGGCGATTCCACTTTTTTTAAACTCCGAAGGATGAATATTAATCCTACCCATCGAAATGATTAACGTTCTCTGAGAATATTTGTAGAACGATCCATTTCTGCATCCCATCTTTGGTTTTGCTTAGAGAACAAATGTTTAAAAAATGTTCAATATTAGAATTTTCTGGGGGAAAAAATGGTAACCTTAGTTAAGCTCCCCTAAATCAACCAATTTGGGATTGCTATGTTGCACTCTATCTTTATTGACAGCTTCACAAATGCAGAAGTGTAATGTTTGGCAATGTCTAGCTAAATAAGCATAATACATACTATGAAGCATGAGGGTTCATACACAATTAAGTATCTCAAGCAATTGCCTAATTTGAGCATTTTACATTTCCCTAGCATCCAGTACTAGCCACTGGAGAAAATCGAGGGCTTGGATGGACCTTGAGTCTGATCCAATATAACTATTCCTCTTTTCTGCCACTTCCCTCAACGTCCAGTTATTTTTCCTACTGCTTATAGACCTTAACCATCTCGATAGCGGTCTTTAACTACCTGAAAGGGGGTTCCAGGGAGGATGGGGCTAGGCTGTTCTCGGTGGTGGCAGATGACAGAACAAGGAGCAACGGTCTCAAGTTGCAGGGCGGGAGGTCTAGGTTGGACATTAGGAAAAAATTTTTCACTAGGAGGGTGGTGAAGCACTGGAATGGGTTGCCTAGGGAGGTGGTGGAATCTCCATCTTTAGAGGTTTTTAAGCTGAGGCTTGACAAAGCCCTGGCTGGGATGATATAGCTGAGGTTAGTCCTGCTTTGAGCAGGGGGTTGAACTAGATGACCTCCTGAGGTCCCTTCCAACTCTAATATTCTATGATTCTATGATAGTCCTTCATCGGGGGTGACCCTGCTCAACACAAAAGATTAGGTGGTAAATGCTTGTCCTGAAAGTTGTGAGAGAAAAAACTGTTCCTAAAAAACGACTCACTTTTTTAGAAAACCTTGACACTAATCAAGTATGATAGATAAGATTATCCTTCTGGAAGTGTCTAACTTTTCTGTGAGAATTTGTGAAGATTTAGCATAGATTAATTTGCAGTAGAATATACATGTTATAAAATAATGCTCAGATAATGTTGAAACATTAACTAAACTTTTTTTTTTTAATAGTTGTCACTGTCTCTTTATTTGGCTAAAGGTCAAGGTAAAATACTAGTATGCATAGAAATCTAGGGTTGGAGAAGAGCTATAATGTAAGCAATTCATCCTTCTGAATACACATCCTACGACTTCAGAATTGTTCTTGTCTTGTTTTTTACCCAGCCTCAGCATTAAGAAGCACTGTACAATCTCTAGATAAACAGATACATCTAGTAGAATTGTGCACTACTTTTTCTTGCCATATCAAGCTGAAATACTATGGAAGGGGTAGTCAATAGATGGACCATGGGCCAAATCTGGACTGGCAATGCTCATGGATGGACCCTGAAATCTTTTTATTTACTTACGATCATTATTTGGTTTTTTTTCCTCTGGAATCTGGACCTTGACTCTACTTTGACCAAGAAATTAGGACCTTGACAAAAAATAGACTATCCTTGCATTACAGTGATGGGTGTGATACAAAAATCACTAATCATAGAATATTAGAGTTGGAAGGGACCTCAGGAGGTCATCTAGTCCAACCCCCTGCTCAAAGCAGGACTAACCTCAGCTATATCATCCCAGCCAGGGCTTTGTCAAGCCTCATCTTAAAAACATCTAAAGATGGAGATTCCACCACCTCTCTAGGTAACCCATTCCAGTGCTTCACCACCCTCCTAGTGAAAAACTTTTTCCTAATGTCCAACCTAGACCTCCCACCCTGCAACTTGAGACCGTTGCTCCTTGTTCTGTCATCTGCCACCTCCAAGAACAGCCTAGCCCCATCCTCCCTGGAACCCCCTTTCAGGTAGTTAAAGGCTGCTATCAAATCTCCCCTCATTCTTCTCTTTTGCAGATTAAACAAGCCCAGTTCCCTCAGCCTCTCCTCATAAGTCCTGTGCTCCAGCCAACTAATCATTTTTGTTGCCTTCCGCTGCGCACTCTCCAACTTGTCCACATCCTTTTTGTAGTGGGGGGCCCAAAACTGGACACAATATTCGAAATGCAGCCTCACCAATGCCAAATAGAGGGGAATAATCACTTCCCGTGACCTGCTGGCAATGCCCTTCCTAATGCAGCCCAATATGCTATTAGCCTTCTTGACAACCAGGGCACACTGCTGACTCACATCCAGCTTTTTATCCACTGTTACCCCCAGGTCCTTTTCTGCAGAACTGCTGCCTAGCTCGTCGGTCCCCAGTCTATAGCTGTGCATGGGATTCTTCCTTCCTAAGTGGAGGACTCTGCACTTTTCTTTGTTGAAAGCTTGGTGAGTTTGGATCGCAGGGTGAAGGAATAGTCTAGTTTTTCTGAATCAGATGTCTTACAAAGTTAGCATAATGTGCTAATTACGTCCTCCTTTACATTTAAGATGCCACATGGCTTGTCGGTCACATGATAGTTTTACATGGGGACCTTCACTGCCATCTATTTATTACTCCTCTACTTGAGGAAGCCAGCTGTTTTATTGCCTTGACTGCTTTAATGATAGGTAAAATGTAAACCAAACTCATCGCTTCTAAAAGCATAACTGATATTTAACATTATTGAACAGAACTGGAACAAAGGAATTCTAACATTGAAAGTCAGCCTGCTACTTATTGGTATAATAAAGAATAGATTGCTTTATTAAATGGAAGCTTCATGAAATGTAAGATCTTGGAGCCCCAGACGCTAGTAAAAGGATGTTCATAATATTAAAAATGGGCACACATGCTCTCTTTCAGATAACTGTTTCTGAAGAGATACCGTTATAGTAACTCTTCTCAATTAAGTTTTTATGATTCTAACAACTTGCTACTTTTTACTGTTTACTAGCCCCAAAGGCAAGAACTTCTTTGGTATTCCTGTTTTCTGATTTCCACATGCCATTTGTGTGAGGGTGGGGGAGAACGAAATGCAAAGGAATTACTTAATCTCTCTCTCCTTACAATCTTAATAGTCAGTTAAATGAAACCAGTGATTCTCTAAGACCTTATTGTAACATGGAATCTTTGTAAACAATGGGTTCTTCCTTACAAAATTCCCCACTGGTCCTATAAATAAGTATTAACCTATTGTCCTGGTGAAGTTTTTTTGTATTTTTTCTTTGTAACCCCAAAGTTAATTTGGAGGGAGAGGAGGAAGCAGGATTATTATAAAATAAACTAGTTGGGTTTATACTTCTCAAGTCTCGCAAAAGACCTAACTCAGACAGTGTGATAGTCCCTTCCCAAGTGTTTTTCTAATATTGTGGTGCTAGATTAGCAGTTGAAGTTGAATTGCACCAGTGAGGGAAAAGGCCAATGTAATCCATAACCATCTAGCAGGTAGTGTTGGGTTTTTAGTCATCCTTTCTTGTCCCAATGGCTAAAACCTGTCCATGCCCTGGTCACTTGTCTTGATTACTGTAATTGCTTTCTCTGCGGCCTCTGACTCTGATACCCAGATTGTCTGTCTGTTAACATTTTCTTACCTTGCTCATCAATCAAGCCTGTCACTTCACTCTTTGACTCTGACTCCCCCTTGCCATCCACATCAAGTTTAATCATCTTCTCAACCTCACCATCATGGTCTTGTTCAAATGTATCCTGGCCTAACTCTCTGATCTCATCTTCCCCTTTCACTCTGCCAATCATACCTGCCCCCATCCTCATGTCCTTCTGCCATTTGCATGTTCATGCTGCCCCTATGCATGGTAACACATTGTAATCTGATAAACTAAGCACCACTCTTGTTTCATTTAGATACCTCCTAAATATTTTCTACTTCAGAGAATCCTATGAACACTATAAAGGTATGTCTACACTGTAAAGAAAAACCCACGGTGCAGAGACTGAACCCAGGTCAATTGATTTGGTTTCACAGGGCTTAAAATAGCTGTTTAGATGTTTGTGCTTGGGCTGGAGCCCAGGCTTTGAAACCCAGTGAAGGGGGAGTGTCTTGGAGCCCCACTAGCCCAAGTCAATTGACCTGGGCTGCGAGATTCAGTACGATGGGTTTTTTGTAGTGTAGACATCAAAACCAGTCAAATGCCTCTTCCAACTCAATGTTGTTATTTAACAGTAAAATGAGGGAAAGACGAGGGAAAACTATCCCAAATCTGCACTGTCTTTCATCACTATCTGATCTGTATCTTAGACTGTAAATTCCTTGGGGGTAGAGAATGTCTTTATTTGTTTCCTCTATAGTGCCAAATAACACTCTTGGTATTTTAACAAATACCGGTGTTTGACACTAATAAGTCAGGCTGCTGAGTGACGCATCCTAAAATGCATTTCAAACTCTTTAGGAAAGTAGTGTTTTAAATTGATATTTGGCTGTACTTAAAAGGTAGTGGTCTTTTTATTCCAGCATCTGTTATGAATTTGCAGCCATTTTTTTGTTCATAAAAATATACTGTAGGTTTTGGGCACCTTTTCATCATAATTGCATTTATCATAAATACGCAAATACAAATAACACAGGCAGTTATCCTCTTGAATAGTCAACAAGCGCACATATCGAACACTAAAACAATACTAACAAAATTACACCCCTTCCTGACCTCAGCCCACCACTTACCCTCCCACACAAAGGAAGTAATGTATATAGACTCAACAGGTTCTGGCAGAACAAGGGAGGAAACAAATTTCAAAATGGAGGGCACTTTGAATATTTCCAACCAGTAGCTCGCTTTGCTTTTTAATTCAGGGCTCCAAGTTGAGCGGGGGTGGGGGGGGGGGGGTGATCTCTCAGGTAACCCTATTCCAAATCATTAGGGTTCTATAGGTTAAACACTTGGCACTCATAAAGCACTGGTGTTCTCAGCGTGATAAGCGAGCGTTGCATTCTAGCACTGGTTTAATTTCTCCACCTGATCAAGATTTAGCCACATATGGAGCACATTGTTTTAGTTAAGGTTTGTTACCAAATTATTACATTTAAGAGCTGTACAGTTTAATAGTTTAGAAGAAAATAACTTTGTGGGTTTTATAATGCAGTTTAATATGTCAGACTAATCTCTCAATGTGTTAACTGCCTTGCTCTATCCATAGTTGGCTTAGAATCCAGATAAACTTGTTAACCTTTGTGCCATGAAAAAATACTTACTATGAAGGTTCATTGCCTTCTTTTATCTGGAGATAACATGTACTGTTTAAGGCAATACAAATAGCCCTGTAGTTTTATAGTGCTTTAAAACAGTGGCAGACAATATGCTGGAGCAGCAGAACCAAAAGACTGATTAAAGGAAAAATATCAAACAGGATGAAACTCAGGGTCCTATGCATCTCTTGAACTCAGTGTTAAGAATGCATAAAATCTTCTGTAGGGACCTTTGTACTGGAGTGACAATTCAGCCACAGTGTGTGGAGAAAAGACACTTTAATATATTGCAACCCTGATCTTCTATTGAAGAGTTACAACTCAAAATTCGATAGCTCAATCTGGTTTAAAAAATTACTATGGTAATCTTTATGGTTTTTTCTTAAATCAGACCCCTTCTCCGAATTATGCTTTCGGAAGATGTTTGCTCAAGTGGGAAACCTAAAGGAATAGATTAGCTACAGTCCATGATCTAGAGTTGATGGAAAAACAGAAACAGAATGTGACTTGGTTATGGGTCAAGAGATTGCTCATTGAGAAAGGTAACTTACAAAATAACATTGTGGACCTGAAGAAGGGCTCCCTGGAGCTTAAAAACTTTTCTCTCACCAATGGAAGTTGGTCCACCACAAACTACGTCATGCAGATTCTGAGTAGAACCAAATCCATTTTGTGCTCTGGTCAGATTTGCATACAAGTCTATCTTTCTGAAACAAACATGGAAGTTAATATGTCAACTATTCTAACTCCTTGAAAATTACCTACACTTATTGCAAAATGCTTAAACGTCTCACTAAAGGTATAGAGTTCTGGCTATTCTGCTTAGGGCTTCCTGTAGCTCAGTGGCTTCTCTGCACTGCTGTCTAGGAGACATGAGAAGTCCTTGTCTCACTTTCTGCACAGAACCTAGCCTAGGAATACTGTGCAGGCCAGAGTGCATTGCATCATTCCACTATGATCAACTTTAGAATCAGTAGTATAGACAGGCTTTGAAGGATAGGGGCTGTGATTGGATGTCTTGGTATTGTGAGGGGAAGAGAGAAGTACTGGGGACATGACAGATTCCAAAACTAAATATTAAATATCCAACTTCAAACGTTTCTCCCCCGCTGAGTGACGACTTTACACTTCTGCTTAAATTTGTTACAGGAAAGACTGATAACCAAGTTTTTCCTATCCGAATGCTCCTCACTTTTTTTACTCTTGGGTATTCAGGTTTTTAAAGTAAACCATTGAAATCAACTTCTACTGACCTGTACATCATATTATGTATTCTAAGGATTGTGGTGACTTGGAAGAAACGATGGGATAATGTTATCACTGTGTGCTTAATGTACATGACGATTGTGGATAGCTCAAGTATCTAAAGCATATCTAAAGCAAGTCCATTGACTCCTCAAAGGGCCATTTTAGGTGTTTCAGGAAGTGGTATTGGTGAGTTTAGGTGGTGGTGGTCTAATGTGTCAGCACTGCAACTGCGCCCTGGAGAGTGGTGTTGGGAGTATCATGTGACATCTCTTAAATGGAACCTAAAGTTTGAGTTCCCTAAAGAACTTGTGAATTACTGAGTCTTTTGTTCCTGGTACTCTGGCTAAAGCCTAAATACAGTAATTACACTTTGCCTAGATTTTTCTCCTGCAATTCAATTTAAATAACCTTCACCTTATGCCCTAACTGTACTGTAACACTGCAGTTTAAACAGCTGCTGCATTTTAATGGGGTGTGGTGTGAAGTTTAACTGTTTAAAGTGCTTTGGGATAAAAAGCCCTTTATTGGGCAGGGATGCTGATAGTTAAGAAAAGTTTATTTACTGTATATATTCAAAAAACGGATGGCAGCTTGAAATCCGTTGCTTGGATATCTAATGGCTTGCATTTTATTGTTCTTTATTGCAGATTAATCAGCCACTCGATGGGGATTACCAGTGGAGCACCTTTTTGTGTCGCCTTTCCACCTGTGTGTAGCAAGAATAACAACTTCAGCACCTCGTCAATAATAATTATGAAACTGGTATTAACTGAATGGCAATTATGGATTTTTAACTCTAATTCACAGTAAACTAGCAAGCCATATGTTGAAATTCTTCCTAAATAGCTTCCTGTTCTTTGTTTCATACCTACATGAGAAGTTGTTGTAAAATACCTGTACAAGATCTGTACAAGAGGAATATAAGCATTACTTGCATGAGAAACACAACAGAAGCTGAAAGAGAAGACCTCTTAGATATGATAGTATTATTTATAGAGATATAATAAATATATATTTTTATGGTAATGAAAATGGCCCCCCAGAATGCTGACTCAGAATCTATGCAAGTTCAAGAGCTACCTGTGACAGAGCTTCAGAAACCAGCAAACAAAGAGAATGCAAGTAGGGAGGAGACGATTAGCGAGGGATCCATAAACCGGATACCAGTACGCCTGTGGGTGATGCATGGTGCAGTAATGTTTGGCAGGGAATTCTGTTACGCCATGGAGACAGCATTAGTAACCCCAGTATTGTTACAAATTGGTAAGTACATTTTTTTCATATGTTTAATATACTGTTTTAAACATAAAGCCATTACTTGTTAATGTTCTTTTGGCTAATTCTGTAGGAAGAAATGATACAGCTAGAGCAGTGGGCTGCTAATTGGAACACTTGAGTTCTATGCTTGCCTCTGCTACTGTCTCATTGTGAGACCTTGTGCAAAATGTTAAATGCCTTGAACTTGCATTTACCATCTATATAATGGGTTATGCTTGTTGTTTCAGAGGGTTACCTCTTACAGATATCTGAGGAAAAAGCGCCAAGTATTTTGATATTCTAAGTTGACAGGTTTTATATATTTGTACTATGTATTTTCAAATGTGTGAAGTTTTTTCCCCAAGTATTTTTAAAAGAAATGACATCAGAATATACTCAACTATCCATTTTAACATATTGGACAAGTATTGTCAGCTCACTTCGGGTACAATTTTGTTTTCAGTAGTTTTGATACAAAAACTTGGAAATGTAATCAGGTTACCATGCCCAAGAAAATATTGAGACTATTGTATGGATTGGCTTTGATACTAATCATTGATCTATGTAATATCCTATGTTCTTCTACTTTGAGTGAGTTGCTAGTGAGCTTTTTTAATCTTATGTGAAAATCAGTAACGCTCTTGCTTTGGCTCTTTAAACATATAATAGCCAGTTCAACCTCACATATAACATTCAAAAAGTTAAACTCTTTCAATTTGCTGAAAACTCTCAAATGAAGGTGGAATGGATCCGTAGTCTGCATGAAGCTGTGTAGCTCTGAAGTAATGCTCAATGGCTAATGTTTACTACACAAGTTTTCTATTTGCTCAGGTAAAGTTGCTGATCTAAACTATTGGCATGCTTTAAAACTAGGTTGTAATTAGCAGCCAACTTGTTGATCTTTTAATTGGGTCATGGTTATTGGTACAGGATGTCCATAAGATCACTTGTTACTGACCAATGAGAAGTCCTAAATGGACAGAACAACTTTGGGCATCCTTGCTGCAGTCCAAAGTGCCTTGTATATAGAAGAAAAATGAGAATTAAAATGAACATAGACAACTCTGCATCTTGCATATTAAGGAAGTGCTTGTGCCAGTTTCCCAAACAATTGCTGGTCTTGTTAAAGGACAGGACTCTACAACCAAAGGTAGGGGCAAGGCATTAATTATTTTAGAATAAACACTTCAGTATCACATGCTGGAATTGAGTAACCATGTTACCCTCTTCCTTGTTTCCTGAACCTATCTACTCCCTGTTGTCTGCTTCCTGACTCTGCATCACATCACAAGCTTTTTGGGATATAGTCAGGCCTTTCTATGTCCTATCTGAAACATCTAGTACTTATGCCTGCTCTCAACAGTAAACAATTGTCTCTGAGGCTGAAGAAGAACTAAGGCTTTGTCTATGTGCACAGGAAGGGGGAGGGTTTAGCATGCATTCAGTTCACACCTGCTGTTTGGTGTACTACACAGAAGCCGTACTAATAGCATCCACTCAGGATGGCTCTACCCTCTTTCAATTCATATCATTGTGTACATGCAGTAGGGGCTTGTTGCATACTAAGCGCATGACAGTCTGGGAAGGTATTCCATGATCCTTTACTTTGTTGCTGAGCATTGTGCATTCTGGGATTTTTCTCCTCTATTGTGGGAAGTATAGCAGAAACCTGTGGAATTCTGGGATGTGAGGTAAAGTTTAAAAAAAAAAAAAAATCCATGATTCCATTCTCTCAATCACATCCTTCCTTTTTTCCTGGGTTGGCTAGTAAAATTTTTTAATTGTTGTGGTTGCAAGCACAGTGATGCAGCCAACAAATACATAGAGGGCTTTATTTGACCTCTTTAAGCTGAGTAGCTTCAGTCTAGACTTTGCCTGCTGTATCACCAAGCAGATGGTGTAGCAGCAGCAGTGGCTTCTCCAGCAGTTTCAGCGAGGAGGATGAGACCAAGCAACTGCTACAACAGAGCTCTTCCTGGAGCAACTTCACGCAGTGCTGTTTCTGGGCTTGGGAAGCCCGGCATCAATTGACAGGAAAGGCTCATTCTGCATAGCTGGCATGACCAAGTAGCGGTGAGCGGATTTCAGGATGGTGAAAGCGACCTTTTGGAGATCTGTGCTGAAGCAGCCCTAGAGCTGCAGCAGCAGCATGCCATACCTGTTGAAGTGGGTCACTGCTGCCGTCTGGATGCTAGCCATTCACAAATGTTACTGGTCCATAGCCAATTAATTCAGCATAAGGGAGATAAACTGCTGGGGCTGTTGTGTTCGATGCCATACATAGGGTACTGCTGCACTAAATTTTTTATAAAGCATAGTAATGCTCAGGAGATGGGGGTCCCAAATGGTATTGGAGTCAATCAATTGCCACATGTGCCCCCTGCATCATGTCTGCTTATAAAATGGGTATTTCTCTACGGTGCTTAATGACCCGGTTGATCACCATGTTAGGTTTACAAACATAAATGCAGCATCTAGACAAACCCTAAGGTTCTCTACCATTCTTTACAAATGTGGTGGTTCATGATCAGCTCTCTTCCAGAGTTTAACCCATATGATATGAATATGCCTTCAGTTGAAACAGTTCCTACAGTATATCTACCACGCCACTGAAATTATTTGAAAGGCATAAAATAGGGTTTGCAGTTTTGATGCTGCTTTGCTGTAACTTACTTTTTTGATTTTTTTAAAAACTAGAAAGTAATTGGTCCATAATACCAGACAAAAATGAGAAACTGTTAACATGCATGACCTTTTGTTACCAACACTTTTCAAATCTTTAGAAAATGGCCACATTATGCATATATTTCCCTAATAGACATAAATGGTTTGTTGGGTTTGCTAATTCAAGTATTCACCATTTTCTTCATATTCACCACTTTCTTAAAAGATAAAATTTGTATGCCTATGAAATCAGGAAAACTCCAAAGGCCTTTTCATGGCAAGAAAATTATCTTGTAATTTGTTTAATTATTTTTAATGTGACAAATTTGTAACATTGCAATTGAGTAGTGACATTTCAGCAATGGCTCTAAAAGTTGAAATTTCAGTCATTTGCAACTGTAACATAGACTTTATAATTAATATGGTAAATGGTCCACCAAGCCTTTATTGTATTTCAAAGGCTTTTCCCCAAGCTACTGAGTATTCTATGAATAGTTAATAAGCAGAGAACTGATTGGACCATTTCTGTTGTTGACACTCTCCCTCTTTCTAAAGCAGCATAAATTATTAAATGTATTACTCTTCCTTTTAGAAAAGGAAACAAGTGAATTCTTAAGGTTGAAGTGAACAGTTTTAACTATTCTATGTAAGAATGTTTCCCTATAGAAAGACAAATGTCACTCTAGTCCGTCCTTCTCTAATGTGGTGAATAAGGGGGTACCCATTTCAGGTGACACTGCCCAGTGGGTCTTTGATATTTCAAGTTTTGATATTCATGCTCTAACTTTTTATGTATCTCCTGTTCAAGTGGCTGTCTGACATTATATTGTCATGGGGGAGGAAATGGCCACTTATTGTAAACATTAGCCATTTTCACATTAAATATTCACGTTTTTGTGTTTCAGACTTACCTCTGAACATTTTTTTTTCTCAGGCAGTGAAATGAAGCAATAGTATTTCAGGAAACTAAATGCAGTGCTTTGATTCTAATAGAGGCTGAACCAAATCAAGCAGAATACAATAGGTTATTTTTGTCTCAAATGTCTCGTGTACCGTGGAAAGCACTGCACTTATTTCAGTTTTTTTACATGTAGAACAGCCTTTTTGTCTTCTGGTCTGCTTTTGTCAATTTAAGTATAATGAGAGTATGCTAATAGCATGCTGAGTACTTCGTAAACCTACAGATCTGTGATTCCCTACTCAAAGGATCTTACAGCCCAGGCACAGGCAAAACTATTGAAATGAAAAAGATGCATGGGGCAGTAATACAAGCTCATTGTTGGAGAAATTCAAATCTAATTGTGAAACAGTGATCAAATGTCTGTCTGTTTTTTCTCCTGCCTTACTATTTCGTTATGAAGTTCTTGGGCCTGAGCCAAAGCCCATTGAAATAAAGGGGCATCTTTTTATATTCCCTTTAGTGTGCTTTGGATAATAGATGCACAAACTTCAGAAAGATGTTGTCAAGTCATGGCTCTGGCCTTCTCCCCACCCCTCCAGTCCATCTGCTGCTCATGATAACCTGGGCTCCTTAACTTTATTTTCAAATATAAATAATGAATTAGGCTTTTATTACTGTCCTGAGTAAAAATTCTTCATGTAAAATAGAGATTTGGGAGCTAAGGAGAAAAAATGAAAGCTCTTTGGTTTCCTTCTCTTTAGTTCTTTCACTATTTGGGGGGGGGGTTGTTCAGAATAGAAAAACTTCTTTGAATAAAAGATCTAAATAGACTTATAGGCATTAACTTTCTCAATAGGCCAAGACCCTAAAGGGTATGGCAGTTTATTCCACTAATACATCTCAGGTGGTGGTAAGTATCATACTATAAACTGTGCATCTGAGGCAACTGTTAATAGCACTGTGAAACATTCACACGCATCACTTTTTTAGTTGACTAATTCATGCCCTCTGAAGTGTCAATTTTAATGTTGCTATGCATACTGCCAAGGATCAAATTAATTGTGTTCTTACTGTGAATCTAATTTTTATCATAACTTGACAAAATCAATAGCTGGGACATGATCTGTGATTTCTTATTTTCTTAGGGAGGGGTCTGTGTAATGTTAAAAGCATCAGATTCCCTCTCTGAAAGTACTTTTTTCAACCAAGGATTCCAAAGAGGTATACAAATAGAATTCTTTGGGATTTCAGATCCTGCAGACTTATGTAGACAATAGACTTGCATCTACTTTACCTGCCTATCAAGCAAAGTGCCAGTGCCACTAAGTTTGGGATCCTTGATGTGGCTTTCCCACAGCCACCACGCTCATACAGAAAATAGCTTCACAAAGTGCTGCGTTTTCATAATTACTTTTTGAGCCTGAGCTTCAGAGTCACCAGTCATAGATGGCCAGACTTTCAGCTGAAGGTAATGGGAGGACTTGAGCTGGCTTCATGTTCCTGAAGCCTGTCTAACTCAAATCTTCTTTCCCCTTATGCTGCTTTTCCTGGTGAGGGTCTCTGCAGCAGCACAGAGAGTAGGGAGAACCAGGCCACCTTTTCCTCTGCAACAGCCCCTCCTGGGGGATTCCCAGGCATTCCCAAGCCAGTCAAGGGAATACAGTCTCTCTAGTGTGTCCTGGGTTGGCCACTGGGAACTTCTCCCAGTGGGATGTGCTCTGTAGAGTTCTAAAGGAAGCCTACCACGGGACATCCTTATCAGGTGCCCAAACCACCTCAGATGACTCCTGCTACTCCTCGGGATTGAGAGCTTTACTTTGAGCCTCTCCCGAGCAGCCGAGCCCCTCACCCTATCTTGGAAAATAAGCCCAGCCACTCTGCAGAGAAACCTCACTTCCACCACTTGAACCCTTGATCGTGTCCTTTTCGGTCATTATTATCCAAAGTTCATGACTGTAGGTGAGGATGGGAATGTAGATTGACCTGTAAACTGAGAGCTTCATACGAAAACTCAGCTCATGGTTTCATCACCACAGATCGGTACAGGGCCCATATCGCTGCTGTCGCCGCACCAAACCGCTGGTCAGTCTCATCCTTCTGCTTACTATCACTCATGAACAAGACCCCTAGATACTTAAACTCTTCATTATAAAGTCAGCTGCTTCCCTTTCACCTGTAGAGAACAGTCCACTCTCTTTCCTGAAAGAACTAATCTTCAAAATATATTTTTTTAAAGGGAGGCTGAATTTCAAGCAGTGCAGGGGATGTGGGCATATTTTCCATTACAATTAAAGTTTTCTAAATCCTCTAGACTGATTTGAAAATCTTAATCAGGAGACAGGTGAATTATTTTCCTTGTTCTAACTTTTTAATACAGTTGCACATGACAATACACTCTCTAATACAAGGGTTGAAGAATCTAGTTGAGCTAAATTTCATGGTCTGTACAAGAAGCCTGGACAAATCTAGGACACAGAGTATTAGAGTTGGAAGGGACCTCAGAGGTCATCTAGTCCAACCCCCTGCTCAAAGCAGGACTAACCTCAGCTAAATCATCCCAGCCAGGACTTTGTTAAGCCACAGCTTAAAAACTTCTAAAGATAGAGATTCCACCACCTCCCTAGGTAAGGTAAAGTCATGTCATATACAGATCTTAAGAGCAAACTTCTAAAGCTTGTCTATTCCATTCACACTTCTATGCTATATGCAATTAGTTAGGTATTAAGAAGCTAACTTAAGAAAAATTATTGCCCAGCTCCTGTTGCTTCATCTCTTTTTTTTGTGGGTGAAGAGGAAAATTTTCAAGCAAGTTTCATTTTGAGTGGTGATTTCTGCTCTTCTGTCACTGTTAGTATGGAACCATATCTTCCGTTTATAATTTCTTACTGAATTCTTCCCCTCTCCCCCACCTCCTATGTAGTCCCTGAGCCATTTTGGGAGCTTCAGAACTGTGACACTATGGTAGAGACTGAGAAATGGAAAATGCCTGCCTAGTCTGTATGTAAGACCCAGACCAGCAGTGGGAGGCTGGGTCAGAGGAGTAGTTTCAGAAGTAGATACCCCATAAACATGCGAGGGAGACTCCTTGCAGGCCTAGACAGCCTACCCATGCCCAGATGTGCACTGGTCCGATACGGTGCGTTTGTGGGAGGGTATTAGCTGTGAGCTTGGAGCATCAAAAAGAGACAGGCTCTGGGTGGTTTTCTGCAGGATAGAGAGCTCCATTTTTCCACTGCCACATGGCTGAGCCAATCAAAAGTGCCTAGCTCACAGGGGATAAGAGGTGTTGAAAGCACTGGGCAGGGAGAGAAGCCAGTCCCTGACCCATGCAATTACCCACCACAAGCAGTGTCCAGCAGAGAGAGAGAGACCCCAGACTCTGTATCCAGAGGAAGGGAATCAACTTCTAATCTCACCTGTTAAGCCTCCCATTCCTCAGAAGCGAAGGGAAGAGCTAGAGCAATCCTGGTCCACCCATCAGATCTGCCCCTTTCAGTGTGATGTAGTGTGCACACCAATCATGTGAGAGCTGCAACTGAACTCTGGGGTTGCACCTATTTAGTCTGCGTATTGTGGAAGGTTTGGGGTAATACTTAATTACTAGAAGGTATGGAAAAATAGAAAGATCTGTGGGGTTTTTTTATGGGAATACTTTATGTATATCTGCATGAAATCTTTTGCTCTGCTGCTTGGAATTAAAACAGGAGGCTAATAGGGGGAAGCAAACAAGAAAGGCAACCATGGCGGAGCTACAACATCTCTAGGAACAATGCCAAGGGTCTTTAAGAGAACAATGAGTAAGTTATTAATTGGAACTTGCCTACTTGCCTGTTTCCAGTTTAACAGGCATATTTTTCCAAGGCCAGAGTCTAATATCAAATGCTAAATAGTTTAAAAACCCCTGCCTGGGGAGGTGGGAGGATGGAGTGAAAAGGTAGCAGCTGGTTGGAAGGGGGAGGGGAGAGAACTGCAGGAGGGTGGTCTCTGTTGCAGCCCAGAGATGGAGATAGCTGGGCTACGTGGAGTTTACCAGAACATGCAATGAAAGGATAAAGTTTAGGTGAGATCAGCTGCATGTAAACTTGTTGTGTTTAATCTTTCTTCTTTTTATGTACCTTTGGATAACTAAACAATGTTTGGAGAAACTGTTTTGGGGACACTTTAGTGAACTGGTCTCGGGCTCCTAGAGGGCTGTTTTCTTGCACACGCTTAATAGGTTTGGGAAAATGGGACTGAAAGCCAGCGATCCAGTTTCTGAAACTAACAGCATGGCTGCTGCCAAAACACCAGATCCCCACTTTTCCAGTTTGTTTAATGTTTAAAAGCTTGCTTAGAGAAGA
Source organism: Emydura macquarii macquarii (assembly GCF_026122565.2). NCBI lineage: Eukaryota > Metazoa > Chordata > Testudines > Chelidae > Emydura > Emydura macquarii. The sequence goes on along the minus strand of NW_027132084.1, from coordinate 1,220,133 downwards.
ATTGTCAAGGTTGACTTCATCTGCATTTCCTTTGACTCTGTTCTGTGTCCTTTTAACTGTCCGGTTTATCTTATACCAGCAGCTCTTAGTGACACACTTTTTTGGGATTTCTTTTAATCATGCCCTTCTGCCCAAGCACCTTACTTCCAGGACATCCTGTGAGGCAAGTACCTGAGACATTCTAAGCCCTGATTGGTCTGACTTAAAACAAGGTTTAGTGAGAATCCTATTAAAAGAAAAGACTGACTTGCATCACTCAGCTTAATTTTTCAGAGTAGAAGATCAGCTAACTAGGTAGTTTAGACTTAGTTACAATAAGATAGTTTACACTCCTAGAAAACAATTTTTCTCTTTCAGTCTTCGAGATACTCCTTCATCTCTGGGTCCCAGGATCTCTACCTCAAGTCTTTGGTCAGTTACAACCTGAGACTCTCCATCTCAGTGCTTAAGCTTATGTTAGTTTTTTAATGTCTATAGTATTGCCCATGCTGCGAAAGTCCTTTCCAGACATACACAAAGGGGTAAAGTTTGCATCAGCATTTGTACAAAGATCTATTTGATTAGATGCGCTGCCTTAAGGACTTAGTCTGTTTTCTGTATAATTTTTATTGTCCCCCTGTCTTGCTAACAATCTCACCTGCCTTGTTAAGCCCTGGAAAATCTCCCTAACTTTCATTCTAAATCTAGGATTGCAAACGTCACTTTGATCTTAGATGCCCCATTAAATTTGATGTATGACATTTATTCCCTTTGCTCAATACACACACACCACCCCCCACCCATGAAATATCAATCATTTGACAGACTAAACCTGTTGTAAGGGCAGAGGCTCAAATGGTAACCTACATGTTTCTGAAAATCCTAGAATATTAGAGTTGGAAGGAACCTCAGGAGGTCATCTAGTCCAACCCGCTGCTCAAAGCAGGACTAACCTCAATGCAAAAACAACTGTCTAAATAACTTCTAATGTATTGTCTGGTGCTCTTTATTTCTTCACAAATGTGATCTGTGTACCCTTCTAATAAAGGAAAAAAATGTTTCTTTAAGGAAATTTTCAGTTTTAGACTCCAGAAAATTATGTAAATTGCAAGACCACTTGTGTCCTTTTAGTTGTAAAATGAACACATTTAATCTTGCTCTTCCAACAGCATTTTTTTCATGGGCTGATCCTCTTCTGAGCCAGCCCAGTATAATATAACATTTTACTTCCACTTAGTAACTGGAAATGCAGAAACCAGTTTCCCCCCCTCTTGTTATAAATATAATTAGTACTCTAAAATAACAGCAACTCTAGGCTTTAAGATGAACAGTACAAAATGCCTTTGCTATGCAGAAATCAGATTGTTTATGATGGGCAAAAGTTAGTTATGCTGGATAGGTTCGCTCTGTTTCCTGATTTGGAAAGTCAGGCATAGTGGCTTACTAAGCCAGACGTTTCTTGGCAAGGAAGACTAATAACAGGCATACCAGCTCTGTCTTACATGGGTCACATGGTGAGATTTAAATATAATTACAATTATATCCATCTGTAGATTAGACATAGTTTAAGAATATTCCATTTAAAGTGCTTCATCTGTTTCAAATAGATTTTTTTGTTTTGCATTGCACTGTCGTGCCAGTGGTGCATAACTGAATTGTACTAGGTCCAGTAGATCATTTAGTTGTCTTGATTACCGCAGTGCTTATTTTTTGTTTTAAGTCCATCCAGTAGCTGAACAGTTAACTGTAGTGACCAAAGAAATCTTAAATTGCAGAGTCAGTTTATCCTTTCTCCTCCTCCCTCCCTCCCACCCCCACTCCCCGACAGAATCAGCACACTTTGTAAAAGACCATTTTAACAAATTTTTCTGCAATTCTGTTGTCACAAAGCCGGGAATGTATGTCCCAATGCCAAGGCCTTTACAACACGAAGATATGCTTAGCTTGCTTGACTTACACTGATGTTCAAAAATTGGGAACCGATGGTAACATGACTGTCCATCTGAAACTAGACTGCGATGCCCTGCTACTGTTCAGAATAAAACATCAATGCCAAAAACCATCTTTGTTCAATGACAAGCAGTGTACAACAAACACACCTGCTAACAGCCCCAGTTTGGCTGAGGTTTAATGCGCTTTTAAACCTGCGGTACTTCTTGCTGCACTTGTACATTTCGGAAACTAGCTCCCTCCTGATTCCCTTACTTGGGTGAATAGGCTTACTAAAATGAGACTAGTGCAAGTAAGTGTTACTCAGTGAAGGGTGGCGGAATTAGGAATTTATGCCTTTTATCCCATTGTAGATCTTAATTATGGGCAGAACGGCCAGAAAGATTAATTTCAAATTGGATGTTACCTTAGTGAAGAAATATATAACTTACCTTTTTTTAAAAAAAAAAAAAAAAAGGTTAACTTTCTCCACTGACCACCAAAAACAGGTGAATGGGAGAACTGACCTTTTTTTTCTAGTAAGTTATGCTACTTGTGAAATGTTTTGTTTTTTAAAGCCTCTTAATTCAAAATATACATAGTTGAAGTTCCTTTTAAAATCCTAGATTATAACAAATCAGTACTTAATACAAAAACAATTAAACCATTTACACTTTTTTAGAAAGACCATTCTTGGAATACGTTTCAGTTAGCTTAGTGTTGCTCTATCTGAACCTGTCACATCCCCCTTCAAACTTTTCCACAACAAAAAAAACAAAACAAAAAACAAAAAAAAAAACCAAACAAAAAAACTGTCTTACAAGACCTTTACTGTTAGGTTTGAGCTCTACCTCTAACTTTTGTCGACAAAACTGTCCTGGTGTACACACTACACTGACCCTTTTGTCGACAATATAAAACTACTTTGACGAGAGGCATAGAGCTATTTTCACCCAACTTCTATCGCAAAAGCGCTAGTGTAGGCACTGCTGTATGTTTGCTGTGGTAAATGGCCTCTGGAAATGTCACACAATTCCAATCCTGACCTCTCTGGACATCTGTTTGCACTCTGCTGCTCTGCAGCCACCTGTCCCTCCTCTTGGAAAGTCGTGAGCAGTTTTGAAATTGTTGTTCCTCTTCCTGCTTGGTCGGTATGGAGAGCTTGCAGCTCCACACAGCAAATGGTTTCCCACTTGGAGCATACCAGAGCTGCTGGACCTGATCAGCATTTGGGGAGAATCAGCCTGCATGGCTGCACGTCCCAGCTCCACTCTAGGCAAAGTAACTTTGATACCGATGGCCAGATTTCTTGTGCCATGACAGAGAAGGGCTATGAGTGGGACATCCTGCAGTGCCGAGCTAAAATCAAGGAGCTGCGGCAGAGCTACCAGAAGGCCAAGGAGGCAGTCACTCTGGTGTGGAGCCAATGAGCTGCTGCTTCTACAAAGAGCTGGAAGCCATCCTCAGGGGTGACCCCACATCCACCCCCAAGATGCCTGTAGACACCTCTGCGGCCACCAGACTCAACCCCAGTGAGGTAATCGATGGAGGATGACCTGGATTTGGGCAGCAGTTCGGTTGCAGAGGTTGGGAGTCAGGAGCTGTTCTCGACCCCAGAAAGCTACAGCCAGCCCCAGCTCTGGAGCTCACACGCCCTGGACGCAGGAGTAGGGAACTCTGGTAAGTGATTGGAAGCTGATATTTGTGTACAGGAGCCATGGGGAGTCATTAGCTTGGCTAAAACATACAGGTAGTTGAGAGAGAGAGATGCAAAGGCGTAGCAGTTTGCATGTGCTTTCCCACTCCCTTGCTCACCTAGGCACTATGACTGAGACGCACATTAATGCATGCTGAGGTTTCGTGGGTATCCACTGGTGTGGTCTCTAGGAAACTTTCTTGGAGGTACTCCCTGCTTCTCTGCCTCAGATTCCTTGGCAGAGCAGCTGTGTTTCTGCCCCCGTTGTAGGTCACTTTCCCATGCCAGTTGGCAATCACTTGAGTGAGAACCAAAGCAGTGCACCGTCGTGCAGCATAGGGATTCGGTTTGAAGCAACTGGCGGGGAGGAGAGGCATCCTTGCTGACTCTAGGGAGCAAGTTATCGACTTCTATGACCCCTGCTTATGGAGACTGGTGGCAGAATTTGAAATTTTGTTTTCCCTATGCACCTGTCCTCATGCCCAAAGCGAACACCCAGCCACCCACAACGTCAGCCTACTTGAATGGTCTTGTCCCTCCATCCCACCCTACCCCCAAACTCACCATTTCTAGGCTGATCAAGGAGCTGTACTCTGTGCACGTGGACAGTGAGAATGAGGTGTGTTTCATAGTGATTCATGTATACTGATAAGGCACTTACAATAATGCAGATGTTACCTTTGCACCCAAGGCCCCTACATTAGCCAACTGCCTCCGGCTGATAAGGAAACAACCCGAGAGAAGCAAGGAGGAGATGTTCCAGGAACTCCTCCTGTCCTCTGAGGCAGTGTTTCTCAACCTTCTAGGTAGCAAGTACCCCCAACTCCTGAAAATTTTAATAAGTATCCCAACACTCAGTTTTCCACTCTGAGAAATACAGAAATACCGCTGGACGACTGTGTTTCTCATAAAGCAGCAGAGTTCTAAGTTCTGCAATGCTGTGTGGCTGTGGCAGATCACAAAACCCCCTGCTGTTTCTTCCCTCCTTCCTCCTCCCCTTCCTCCATATTGGAGCAAAGGTCAACATCAGCCACTCACTATGTCCTGATGGTGGGGTCACGTGGTGTTCTCCTCACATAGGTGGGAACTTGTGGGCTGCTTGTGCCTGCTCATACCTCACAAGAGTGGATAATAGTGCTCCTTATGGCTGTCCCTAGGGGAGTTCGGGCTTGGGGCAAATCACACTGTGGGCCAGCTGGGCCCCCACCCCCCCCACTTGCTACTTGCTTCCCTTCACTGGGTTTTTCGCCAGGTATGCCCTGCCTGTGGGGGTACGCGTACCACATGTTCAGAAACTGTCTCCAAGCCCTCCTCTTTTGGATGCCTCAGAGCATAATTAATGTCAGCATCTCAAAAGATGGAGAGACAGGAACGGAAGGGGAACCAAAAATGAATTTTTGCGGTGCATGACTGCATTGATCAAGTCCATGGAGGAGCAGAAACAGCTCCTAAAAACAATAGTATCATTGCAGACACAGTTAATGCAAGCTCGCTGCCACCGCCCCCCTCCCACCTTCAGCAGCAACAGAATTTCTTTCCCTGCACTCCCTCAACTCCTCTAATACATGCCTTCCAAACTCAGAGTGTCTCGCTACCCCCTTCATTCCACCCTTTCAGACAGCTATGGGAACAGCTGGACTTACGTGCAACTGTCATAGCTGGCACTGCCCCCATCCCTTCTCTCCCCCCCAGCTACTTTTGCCACTTCAGGCTTTTTTGTTTGTGTTTAATAAAAATCAGTTCTGAGAACAATATCCACTCTTTATTTCTGTGTTGCACATGACATTTTCACCTACCCCTGATGCAATGTCTCAGTGCTGTTTCAAAAAACACACCTTATGCGTCCTGAGAATGGGTCCTTAATGCCTCCCTTATGCATATGGTCCCCTGTTGCGTGTCTCTAATATCTCTGTCATCTGGCTGCTCATATGCAGATGGAAGGCATTCCACCTCTGCAGTCCACCCAGGGGCAAACTTTTCACCCTTAGCTTCATATAAATTATGGAGCACACAGCAGGCGGCAATAACCACAGGAATGTTGTCCTCATTTAAGTCCAACCTGCCATAAAGGCATCTCTGGCGTGCTTTTAACCTGCCAAACGCACCTTCAACAATCATTCAACACCTGCTCAGCCTGTTATTGAAATGCTCCTTGCTGCTCTCCAGATTGCCTGTGTAAGGCTTCATGAGCCATGGCATTAGTGGGTATGCTGGGTCTCCAAGTATCATGGGCATCTCAACATCCGCAATTGGAATCTTTTGGTCTGGGGAAAAAAGTGCCTACTTGTAGCTTTCGGTACAGCCCAGTGTTCCTGAAGATACAAGCATCATGCACCTTTCCTGACCAACCCTTGTTGATATCCGTGATATCAGTGATCCACAAGCCCCTGCAGTACCATAGAGAAGTACCCATTTCTATTGATATACGCTGTCGTGAGATAGTCTGGGGCCAAAACTGGGATGCATGCCATCTATTGCCCTGTCACAGTTAGGGAATCCCATTGCTGCAAATCCTTCTACTATTTCATGCACATAGCCCAGCATGTCAGTCTTTTGCAGCACAATGTGATTAATGGCCCTGCACACTTGTGATAACACAGCCACAATGGTGGACTTGACAACTCCAAACTGATTAGCAACCAACCGGTAGCAGTCTGGAGTTGCCAGCTTCCACATGGTGATCACCATGTGCTTCACTGAGAGGGCATGTCTCTTTCTGGTGTCCTTGCGCCGCAGGGCAGGACCAGCCTGGACAGAGTTCCACAAAGGTGGCTTTGTGCATTCGAAAGTTCTGTAGGCCCTGCTCATCGTCCCAGACCTGCATAATGATGTGATCCCACCAGTCAGTGCTTGTCTTATGTGCCCAGAAGCGCCGGTTCACCATGTGCAGATGTTCCTTGAATGACAGCAATAATGCGGTGCTGTTTGTCTGCATGTCACTCAGCAGGTCAGGGTCCTTGGATTCCTGTTCCGACTCGGCGCTCATGATATACTGCATGATCAGCCGTGATGTTTTCAGAATGCTGAAAGTAGCCATGGAAAGTAGCGTGGGATCCATCTTTTTGGATTCAAGTGGCGGGCGTGCAGGAAATGGCAGGGAGCTGTTAGAAAAATGGCACAATTTGCAGCAATGTAATGACTGCAAGTACAGAAATGTAATGCACCATGGGGCATTGAGCCAGCACTCATGTTGCTTGGCGCTCCTCTTCCCCATCCCACAATTCATAGTAGCAGAAGGTGCCAAGTTGCACGGTGGGATAGCTGCCCCCGATGCACTGCTCTTACTGTCGATGGATAGAGAATGGATACAGAACTGGCTAGAGCATAGGGCTCAACGAGTAGTGATCAATGGCTCCATGTCAAGCTGGCAACCGGTCACAAGCGGAGTTCCCCAGGGGTCGGTCCTGGGGCTGGTTTTGTTCAACATCTTTATTAATGATCTGGAGGATGGGGTAGATTGCACCCTCAGCAAGTTTGCGGACGACACTAAGCTGGGGGAGTGGTAGATACCCTGGAAGGTAGGGATAGGATACAGAGTGACCTAAACAAACTGGAGGATTGGGCCAAAAGAAATCTAATGAGGTTCAACAAGGAGAAGTGCAGAGTCCTCCACTTAGGAAGGAAGAATCCCATGCACAGCTATAGACTGGGGACCGACGAGCTGGGCAGCAGCTCTGCAGAAAAGGACCTGGGGTTTACAGTGGATAAAAAGTTGGATATGAGTCAGCAGTGTGCCCTGGTTGTCAAGAAGGCTAATGGCATATTGGGCTGCATTAGGAGGGGCATTGCCAGCAGGTCACGGGAAGTGATTATTCCCCTCTATTCGGCATTGGTGAGGCCGCATTTAGAATATTGTGTCCAGGTTTGGGCCCCCTACTACAAAAAGGATGTGGACAAGTTGGAGAGAGTGCAGCGGAGGGCAACCAAAATGATTAGGGGGCTGGAGCACAGGACTTATGAGGAGAGGCTGAGGGAACTGGGCTTGTTTAGTCTGCAAAAGAGAAGAGTGAGGGGGGATTTGATAGCAGCCTTTAACTACCTGAAAGGGGGTTCCAGAGAGGATGGGGCTAGGCTGTTCTCGGTGGTGGCAGATGACAGAACAAGGAGCAACGGTCTCAGTTGCAGGGCGGGAGGTCTAGGTTGGACATTAGGAAAAAGTTTTTTACTAGGAGGGTGGTGAAGCACTGGAATGGGTTACCTAGGGAGGTGGTGGAATCTCCATCCTTAGAGGTTTTTAAGCTGAGGCTTGACAAAGCCCTGGTTGGGATGATATAGCTGAGGTTAGTCCTGCTTTGAGCAGGGGGTTGGACTAGATGACCTCCTGAGGTCCCTTCCAACTCTAATATTCTATGATTCTATAATACTACAAGAAGTGTGGACGGACGCGTTTTGGCGATAAAATGAGTGCTGTATGGACAGGCTGGAGTGCTCTAATTATAGCGCTTTTTTAATCACTGATATAACTATCATTGACACAGCTTTCTAGTGTAGACGAGGCCTTACTTTGCTTTAATGTGGGTTCTACTTCCAAGGGCAGGCAGACAGCCAAGGACTGTGGCAGAATATGCTTGATAGCTTGAAAGGGAGAACTGTTTGCAAAAGACAGCAAAACAAAAACTATTTATCAGTTGAATTTAAATGCTACACATGATAGCCCTTTTACCACCATTAGTGCATATAGCAGTCCATTCACAGTACATTTCAATTAACCAATGTACTGTAGTGCTTTCCTGGAGTGATGGTGTAAGGGGTAAACCATGCATCCAAACTAAAACCAACAGTTCATTTGCCTAAGATAATAGGAAAAGCAGCAATAGAATTTTTGTATCCCTTGATGTAGCTATATGGGGCATTAAGTGCAATAAAGGCAACTCATAGAAAGATGTACTTTCTTTTTAGGGGCTTATTATTTTAGAACTTCCTCTTTTTTTTTTTTTTTTTTTTTTTTTTTTTCAAATCCACTTTGAATAGTGGGTTAAAAGGATTGATACACCTAGAATGTCTACATCTGCAAAAATAAATTTAAATACCAAATTTCTGAGTGTGTGTTCTTTGTTTTGGTTTTGTTTGGTGCCTTCTTTAGTCAGTAGAGCATCCTGGTAGTACAATTAGGACAGAAAATCATTGGGCCAATATCCATGTGTTTATCCCTATTCTAAATAACCTAGTAGTCCTAAGGCTTTTAGAAAAGACAAGTTGATTCTGCAGCGTGATGACCATTGACAGTGAAATTTTCATAAATGTATATTACAAGTAGCAATGACAATTTGGTAGGTTACTTTTTTAAAATAAAAAGCAGAAGGCCTTTCAAAATTGAATAGGTTGAATGGTCTAAGGGTTTGAATCCATGGAGAATCAACTCAGCCTTTAACCCTTAGTTCTAGGGTCACTCTTTGACACCACCTTTTTCCCTAGCTTGATGCATTCTAGTTGACAAATGGTATTTTGGGTGTAAAGGGTGTAGGAGATGTCTATAATATAGATATTGTGTGTTTGCTCTGTGGGGACTCAGTTTCAGCAGGAGTTACTTGCATCTCTGCAGGAAGCCGGACAATGGTTTCAGATGGCTCCATTTACTGATACTTATTAGGACAATGCAGGTGTCCTCCCCTTGAATTTACCTCTGACCATGTGGAGAAGTATTCAGTGCAGTGTAATTGTAGCCATGTCAGTCCTAGGATATTAGAGAGACAAGGTGGGTGAGGTCTTTTATTGGACTAGCATCTGTTGTTCAGAGTGAAAAGCCTTTGAGCCACATATGGTGGTTGGTAACCCCAGGGTGAGATCCCAGTTGATAATTTCAGGAGGCCATCAGGTGTTAAAATGAAGCAAAGATCTCTGGAGTAATTAAAAATGTGATACACTTGAAGCACAAGGGGGAAGAGACAAGGACTGTGGGGGAAGTAGACTGAACCCAATCTTAGAAGTGGGGGTGCCTAGGAGAAGCTAGGCTTAGACTATACCCACCTTTACTTAATCATAGATATCTGTTTAAATTCCCGCCCCCTTTTTTGGTGTGCTTTGTTCCTGCTATAGAAATTAAACAGTACTTTGTTTTAAAAGGCTGGCTTGGGTTACTCTGTTCTCCTACTGGTCACAGTTCCCACAAGGAAGACTTTCAGGCTGTTGAACCTATTTGAGCCTGCTGAGCAACACAGCTGGTACATAAGGGGCTATAGCTCCTAAGACTTGATCTAAGTTGGACAATTCTGGGATCCCAGGCGAAGGGCCCTGACATCTGAAGGGGTTTTACTTAGTGAAACTGGAAACCGCGTCAAAGGTGCAGCTAACCCCGAACTGAAACACTGAGGTTCTCTCTTTCGCTGTTTTCATATCAAACTTGCTCATCTTGCAAATGAAAACATACTTTCTAGCTGCCAGCTTTTCAGATTTGTTCTGGGCTCTGAGTCCAGCTGGGCTTGGGTTCTTCCTTCTCATGTGTCTCACCAATAACAAAAATGCTAAACGAGGCCCTTAGTTACACTTGTGCAACTCGTAATGGCTTTAGTAATACCTGTGCAGTGCCAGGCCTTCACTGAGATTGCACAAGTGTGACCAATTAATTTTTATTTTTTCTTAGGTATCAGATTCTATCTCATTCCCTCTTAGCTGTGTTGGCTCTAAAATAAGCAGTACTCTAAATACAGAGGGGAAAGATCTTCAGTAAGAAGGTCAGAGAGAGAAGTTGGATGAGGTAATATCTTTTGTTGGGCCAACTGCTGTTGGTTAGAGAGACAAGTTTTCAAGCTTACCCAGAGCTAGAGACTACCTCACTCACCTTGTCTGTCTCTAATGTCCTGGGACCAACATGACTACAACAACACTGCATTCAATAAAAAGGTGGCATTTTACAGTCGCTCTTCAACCAGGATTCCAAATATGATTTTCAACTCCCCAAGAAGTGTGTGGGGGATGTTTGTCTAATGGGTATGGTATGTCACTCCTTCAAAGACTGGCTGCTATGTGATCGGGCATTTATGTATGCTGGATGCCTGGTCTGACCAATGTATACGCCCTGAGGGTGAAAATAAAATCTGGTCTCTTTTAGTTTCCTTGTAAATATTAAGTAATAAAAGGAATAAATGACATGCCTACCTGTGCCTTTACTAAACTCCTGCTATAGGCTCCACTCAGGCCAGGTCTACGTTACAAATTTTATATCAGTATAAATACATAGGTATATAACTAACTCCCTGTGTAGACAGCACTGTTCTGACAGGACAGCTTCTCCCATCAACATAGCTACCACCTCTCACAGAGGTGGCTTAACTATGCCAACAGGAGAAGCTCTCCCATGGGCATAGTAGTGTCTTCAATAAAGCGCTGCAGCAGCTGCAGCTTGTTTGTTTGGTTTTTTTGTTTTTTGGGGGGGTTTTTAAGTGTAGACCTACCCTCAGTTTGCTTCCTCTCCCTCTTCATCCTTGGTTTATGTATATCGTTTGGTCAGTGTATCCAAGACTAAGTGCAGGCCAGGTAACTTGCTTGGCAGGCAGTAAATAGTTGAATGTCATGTTGACATTTGAAACGTATTTGTCCTATCCCCCCCAAAACAGTCAGATTTGTCCTGTCTTTGTGCATGGGTCTGTCAGATGAGATCTGAAAAAAGAGGGGTCATAATTGCCCGGCAAAGAGAGAGGTCTTCATAGGACTGTTTTTAACTCTAATGTGCTTGGCCAAAACATCCCCTTCACTCTACACTCACTTCCTATTGTGCTGGGTGGTTGCCTTCCATTTGAACAGTGGCTGCATTAGTATTGGTATTTTTTGTGTGGTTCACAAATTTGGTTATCCTTTTAGAAAGGAAGACACTGTAAATGTGAGAGAATGTTATATCTAATTAAAAAATGAATGCTTCATGTAACTGAGGATCTCAGGTGTTACCTGCTCATTCTTTAAGGAAAACCATTCTGAATCCACTTGGAGAGGCTTTGGCAAACGTAAAACTTTCAAGCATGTCCTAAATGATCTGCACTAGTTTCCACTGAGCAATCATTGGCTTTCATTCATCACTGATAATCTAATATGACCTCTCAGGTAAATTTAGTGTTTCTAGTTGCATACAGTTTAAAGTCCTTACTACTGAAAGGGTAGTTATATTGAAGAGATGACTTCGCTTTAAAATTTTCTCCAATGAAAAGTGTATAATCCTATTGAGGGACAATAATATGTTAATCAGTGCAACAAAAAAGATCTGTTGTAAATAAAAGACTTCATATTATGGACTGTAAGCTTTTACATTATAAATATGGTTTTCATGTGTTCTAGCTTATTAAATTATATCCTTAACTGAAACGCTCCTGTTTCTATATGTGAAATTGTGACAAGAAACGCTAGTGAGCTTTGGGTAAACTGGAATGCTGCATATCTGCAGGCAACACATGTCACTGTAATTGATATCTAATCTTGCAGTGAGACAGAACAGCTAAGTACTGCAGTGTTACATAACACATGTGGCGTATAAGTGGGGCATCATGCACAGTTTATGCATTTTAATTACATCCCTTACAAGAGAGAGGCATAGATTACAGTGCAGGAAAGGAGTGTACTGACTGCTGCATTCACATAAGCATATATGCACCTGAGCAGTTGTAAACCAATGTGCACTGTATACTCCTTGTGCTTCTGTATATGACCTTTAGGTCCTTGTGTATATGCCTGTTGCTGACACGTTCAGAAAAGTTGCAGTCTCCTGTGCCTTCTAGGGCTAATTAGACCTAGGTTATGAACTTCATCTTGGGTTTGTATAGGTGTAACTTGTATGTCATGGAGCATGCAACCTACACCTCTTGGAGGGAGGGAGGTCTGTCTGCTTTCAGGGATCTTTTGTTTTAAGTGTATCCGGAGTTAATCTTCTTTAGATCCTCCTGCTGCTCTTGCTGGAAGCTCTAAAGGAACTTGTCAATCACTCTGGGTTAACAAGCTAGAAGGTAGAATTACATTTAATTTCTCACCTGTTTCAGCTCATTATACACCAGAGTACAAACTGATTATTACTGTCATAGCTACCGATTTCAGAGCCTTTGCTCATGATGGGGAAAGGAGGAACTCTTGCTTAAAACGGTTTACTTTCAGAGCCAGAAGAGATGGGTTGTGCACAACTTATTCGGAGAACCTCAATGAAATAGTTTTACCAGTGGGCATGGGGACTCGATAACCTCTTGCAGTGTGGTTTCTTCTTGCCCATAGTTTAGGATGGGTTAGCTCGTGTGGTGTGGGAAAGGCGTGCTTGCTGATGAGTGGTCATGTACAGGGTTCAGTTTCTGGTTTCATTTAATCTAGCACCCTTCACTGGACATAAATTAACTTGTTTTAAAGATCAGTAATACCCAGAGTATTGAACATGTGTTTGGCAAGGATATAATTGTTGGTAACTTGAAAAACATAGAAACTGGTTAAGCATTTGTGCTCTTTTATGTTCTAATGAGCTAAAATAGCAATTAATACCTTTTGGAATATACTGCATTTCCATAATCAGGATCTTTGCTCCTCCTCCTCATGCTTTGCCTTCAGCAGCAGAAATGATTGCTAATAATATAGTAGTCTTAGGTAGCCAGTAACTTTATATAAATACAAAACCAGAAAATGGAAATCATCCATAGAAATATCAACTTAAAAATTATCACCCTTTTGTCTGAAGTATTTACCTATTGCTATAACACCTAGACATAAGAACTTCAATAAGAAAATAAGAGATTCCTCCAGTTTTTAGTTTTACTTTGTCATTGGACAGCACTTCATATGTAGTTTCACTGTTACCCTATAGTCAGTAACTCAAAACACCAATATTCATCTAAATGAGATCCTTTTGTACTTTTCTGTCTCCCCTTTAGTGGCTTTTGACCTCCCATCCCATTTATTCTAGTTTCCCTCCTATGTCACTTCCCCCCTCAATCTTTGCCAATGTTTTCTTGTCTAGAAGTACTGTTTCAGAATGTATCATATCAAGGAAACAACACAAAATAGCTGTTATTGTCAAACTATTGTCAGAATATGCAAGTGCACATTACTCCCACTATTGCCAAATATTAGAAAAGAGGCGGGAAAGGGAGGGAGAGAGCAGGAGGTTGAACTAGTTACTGGACTGAGCAAACAAAAAACATGGCAACAGCATGAAGGATGCATTTTTTCAGATGCATTGTTAAGCTATTGGGGCTACTAGTCAGGATGTTCTGTGCTTAAAAGTATCTACAGGGCAATAATACTTCTGTATTTGAACTGCTGAAGTGGGTATATTAAGAGCTTTATATTTTATTGCCAGTTTAGTTGTCCAAGCATCTTATTTCAGAGAGAAGACTTTCATTATTTTCTATTTTAAAACTCTGGAGCACAGCTCAATGTGTATCCCATACTCAAGCAACAAATGGAATCCAGTAAAACCTGTTGGTAACGATAAAAACAGACAATCAGTTTGTCCTTCAAGTTCCTTGAAACTGTTGCCAACTTAAAAATGCGTTACTCGCTCAAATCCAACTTTGAAGGAACCTGAACCCTGACAATTTTCCAGCATCTCTAAAGAAGTTAGCTTACAATGGAAATTTTTTTTTCTTCCTTGTTCGTTCCTCTTGTATTCAGACAAAAGCTTTTGTCGAACATTATTTTATTTATACTTATTGTGGCAGCATAAAAAATGTGGTAAATGCATTTCAAATACACTGGAAGACGCAGATTGTCCCAGTACGCTCTGCCATGATGTGTATATGCTAGCATTCCATTCCGGCCTTATGAAAAGACCAAAACAGAGGAATGTTTTTCCTGAATGCAACAAACACAATCATTACACAATCAGTATAGTTCTGAATAATTGTGCGTGCATGTGTGTGTACCATATAGAGCACAAGCAAGAGAATAAGATAAAAGGTATATTAGACTGAGGTTGGCTGGTGCTTTGAGCACGGTACTGCAGTACAATACACAGATGGACATGAACTTAAAATTATACTGATGGAAATACTGCTCTCTCAAATTTTTAGACAAAAAGGGGAGCAGTGATGAAAACAAGAAAGAAGGGGGAATGGTGAAGGCCCAGTAATTCCTTATGCAGTGCCCATCTCCATGATATCTGAACACCTTCCAGTTTTCCAAGGAAAATAACTTCGTAACCTTTTTATGTGTTTGTTTGAAGGGAGGCTCCATGTCAAGAGGAAGTGATTTTCACCCGCTAGGGTCCACCAGCAGCCTCAGGTGCTGTGATCCATAAGGGGTCAATGGTATCAGAGCTCATCCCATCAAGCCAAGGTCTGAGGTCTCAAATATAGGCAAAATAAGGGATTTTGACTTCATATTGGAGTTCCAGTTCTTAATCTGCCATTTTCTGTGCTACCAATGTAATGCATACAAGGTGGAAAGTAACATGACCACAGTTCCTCAAGCTAACCAGCAAACTTGTTTCTGCTTTCTGAGCTGACTTTACTAACACAGCTGTTAGGTATTCCTATTTTAGCTAGGACTGGCCTAGAATTTTCAAGGCTTCCCTGGCCAGTGTCCCATGACCTCTTGTTGTAGTATAACCTTCTTGCCAGTAGGGATCTCTGAGTAGAACGGGTAGTAGGCTGGCTAGAGAATGCTGTGCCCTCTGCCTGGCTCCAAGCCAGTCCACTTGCTGCTAGTAGTGATGTCGCTTTTACAGACCAAAGGGATTCTGAGATTTGGAGCAGCCTCCTGCATTGAGGGGAGAATCAATAGTGGGACACAGCAGTGGAGCAACACAGAATGAATCGGATAGATGGGGACTGTCATTAGGTGTGGGGGAATTAAGAGAACAGAGAATCAACTGAGAAGAAAAGAGAGAATCATTCATGGGGAGGATGGGAATCCAGGGGTGAATAGTGGGAAAGACCACCTCTGTAGTTGCCAGTACAGGTAGGAACCGTCCTGTATCCCTCCACTGAGCACATCCAGCGTAGCAGACCACAGGAGATGACTGCTCCCAGGTGAGGGAAACCTGGAAGGTAGTTCAGAGTCTATTTTGAACCCTAAACCTTCTGAGATTGTCCCATCTGCTTTCCAGGAATGTTACAAGTAGGTTTAGTACGAGGAGTAGAGAAGTATAGTCCATTTAATGTTTCTGATAAAGGTTCATAGTGAAAATAATGCTCACTGGGTTGAGCATTCAATCTTTTGGCAACCTCTGTAGTCCACTGTCTTTGGGGAAAAACTGAATGAGTGGCAACTTTGTATTGGGCAATATTTGTAATGCTAAGGTAAGGAATATAAAACCCTTTTTTATTTAAAGTAGTCGCATCGTTCTCTCCAAAGCCCCATTCTTTATACAAACTGTCTGAAATAGGAAGAAACTAATGAAGTGGACACTGCTCTGTAAAACCCTCTTCCAGTGAAAAGCTGTGCAGACCATAGGGCTTTTTATACCTTGAGACACTCTTGAAAAATATTTTTGCAGTTAGGTTAGGACAAATATTTATTTATTGAGCTTGTCCCGGTACTGTTTGTTGTTACAATCACAAAAACAAGGTCTGTAAGAACTGCCATGGAAAACGTAACTAAAGGATGGTTGCCAATATTGAGCAAAATTCAGTATTTAATTAAAGGACAATAGTGCAGAGTGCATAGTATTTGCAAAACACAATGGCTTTTTGTTAGTACACATATACTTGGTGATGGTTATTTCTCTTTGGTTGTTTTTTGGTTATTCAAGAATACAAGCAAATCTCTAGGTGATAATTTCTGATGGGTGAAAATAGAAGCTAAATTCTTATTCCCATGTCAGATCTTTTGTTTTACTTACAAGGAACTATTTTTTTCCCAACAGAACTTTATCAAAAAGGTTTTGAATAGAAACTGCTGCATGTGATTTAGTCTTTCTTCCGTGTAACTTGTGACCTCATACAGCCCTCAGACTAGTGGTGACACAGTAAGCATTTCCTGTGAACCATGAGCAGTGCAGGTCTCACTATTGTTGGGTTTTTTTTTGTCTGGGGGAAAAAACAAAAACTTATTTACTACATGCCAGTGTCCTGTTTGTTTATAGCTTGCTGGGAAATGCCATGTTGCAAGGGTCTCAGTGGCAGTGGTAGCTGCTAACAGAAATGAAATGGTTTTGTTTTCACTGATTTGTGTAGGATTTCTAATCTTCTCCACACTAGTTAATTTAAGGGGGCAGTGCTAGAGCTTGTTTATCCAAGGTGTTTTTTCCCCCTCAGTATTTGTGTTTTCACTGACAGCTAAGTAGCAGTCCTTAAATTACCCTTTTTTTTTCCCCCAAAGAGATCAACAGAAAAATCAAAAACCATTTCAAGTATTACCCACCTCTGTGCATGATTAACATTCACAAAGCATAACGTTTGCGTCCTGTTACCTGACAGAACAAACACAAATTCCAGGCAAAAAGAGTATAATAATGGAAAAGCACCAGACAGCTCCTGTGATTGGTAACAAGATGCAGGTACTTTCACCTCTAGGTTCCCCAGTTCAAGTTCAGTTCAGTTCAAGCCTTGTTTGACGAAAAATGCTTACCATCTGATAGCTCTTTTGGCCCCATTATAAAATCAATCATGAGCTTATTACAGTCCAGTTCCCAGCTGAATATAGCAATTGACAGAAATTGTCATCTTCACAAGACACAGCTGAAAAGACCAGGGACTGGATGGAAATAGATGAACTAATCTCTTTTACAATGTGCTACTCATTCCAAGTCCAGTCAAAACATCTGTCTCTGTGTACCTGTTCAGAGCAGAGAGGAGTAGAATCCACAGGGCTAATAGTCTGATACCTCAGTGTCTTTCACTTCAGTGAAATTCACTTTTTAAAACACCATGTGGCTGCCTTTTTTACCACTAGATTATGATTATGACTATTCCCCAGCACAACACAATAGGGGATTCGTCAGTACAAAAAACTTCAAGAAGGTACTCCGTGTTCTCTCCCTTATCGTTGGACATGTTCAACATGCCATCTTCCTCACCCTATTTAAATCCTGCATGTAACCTCCATATTATTTTTAGCGCGCTAGCATGAGCACTGCCAAACACCAGCTCAGGCTGGGAGGCTTACTCCCAGTGTAGACATACTCTTGATGTCTGGAGAGGCCACATGTACGTTTCTCTGTCACCTTCCCAGCAAGATTCTCAGTAGCGTGCTGTTGCAAACTTCTAACCTGCAAACAGCATGGTGAGTGCAAGATTCACATGTGGCAGCTGAACTGTAATGGCAGAGAGTGGTGGTGTTGGCACTGCAAGGTGATTAGTAGTGAGGTAAGGTGCAGATGCAGCCTATACTCAGATGTCAAAGGTTTCCCTTCTTCCTACCACTAAATAAATGTAAAAAGTTCAAATCTGTGTTGAAGCAATTTAAAGTTACTTCTGACCAATTCAAGTTCAGGTGCATTGGAAGCTCTGAGAAAAACCAGAGTTGTGGGGTTTGGTTTTTTTTTTTGTTTTTTTTTTTTTTCTCTTGTCTGTGGCTCAAGTTTTGCTCAGGCCTCTAATTTTCTAAAGAAAAATATTCTGGCTGCTAAAAGTAGTTTGCTGAAAATTTTCAAAGTTGGACATCTAAAACCATATTTACTTCAGTTGTCTAAATGGCCTATTTTCCACGCAGAAGTACTGAGCACCTTCATACCCTTCTGAAACTGGTGTAAATGTAGATTCGCTGCACCCGATATATGGATTTAGAAGCAGCCCAGCTTTTGGCCACTAGGACAGTAAACTTCCATCACAGCGATTTGTCCTAGCCTGACTTTTGCCTGTTACATGCTTTACATAATGTCCAGAAACAAGCTGACTTTGCAAGTATTAAACTGAAAGAAGTAACACTAGCAATAAAATCACTTTTAAAAAAAAGATCGTGACACTTGTGCAACAGTTCACTGACCTTCCTTTGCAATTCATTAACCTTGCTTCGAAGTGTGCAAGTTAAGTTCCCTTTTTAGAATGTAGAGAAGTGCAAATTTTATTGCAGCAGAAGGAAAACATTTGAAAGTGGGTTTTAATTTTGTACCCGAGTGATCTGTTCAAATCAGATTAGACTGGTATACAAGCTAGTGTTATCAAGTTCTTTTCTCTTAACGTGTGCTTTGCTTTAAAGGATGGAATACCAGAGAAAAGTCTCTGAATTTTATGTACTATACCTACCTAGACCTACAGATCCAGGTGTACATTTCTTTCATTTCAAATAGGTTGATATTGTCAATGCAAGTAATTGAAACCTTGCTAACTTTGGATGTCTCGGGTTGTGTTTATTTAGTGAAGCTCTTTATGGTTAGCATGCAAAACCTTCTCTGTGGCTTAAATAGATCTATTGACATCTGAGCTCAACTCAGAAAGGTCCCAAAATAAATATTACCCAGGTCTGCAGCTCAAAATTTAAACTCTTCCCAACATTCACAAGTTCAAAAGTATTATGGTATTTGACGTGTTTCATTCATGGTGACCTCTGCACAGACCAGTTATGTTAATGAAACTGTAATTACTGGATGTCTTTTTAAAGTAGTACTTGTTATAACAAGCTTACATCACATGGCATGAACCACTGATGCAAGGTTAACATGATGAAAGAGGATTTCTAGGGAGTAAAACAGTGCTGGGTGTTTCCAGACTGCCCTGTTCCTTGTCTCCTTGTGTCTTGCAGGTATGTTGGTGGGTGCAAAAAATCATCCAACCCTAAGTGACTTAACCTGTCTGGCTTCGAGCTTTGTATGTTTTGTGCTGAAGGAATTTCCTCCTCCCTAGCATTGGTTCTGCATTAAACTAGTCCCAGCCTGTGAAATAATTCAGGCATGCATAAGTGTCAACATCTTATATTGTCTGGTTTGGTACATGTTAAACTACCAGGGCCTGATTCTGCTCTCATAGTGGAGTAAACTATTGAAGCCAAAAGAATTAACACTGGTATTAAACCAGTGTGCAAGCAGAGTCTAGCCCCCAGGCAGGACTGTGTCCTAAACCCTATTCCTGTGCGAGTGCACCCCTTCTGGCTGACTTTGTGCTTGTGCATCGCTCCACCAGTAATAGTTTCAGCAAGGGGAGCTGGCTGGTGTAGATGCAAGCAAGGGCTGTAGTCCCAGAGCAGAGATTGAGAAAGAGCCCAGGTCGGAGCAGTTCACTTCTAATTTCTCCCTGGAAGCTGTGAGGTAGATTTAATTTCTCCTGGAAGATCTTGATGCTCCCTTCTAGGTATAGCTTCACACCCTTGGCCAATATACAAGGCATCAACAGTCTGTCAGAAAAGCTAAGCAAGAGCCAGCAAGGGCAGCCTGAGCCTGCTGTGAACGCTGGGTCCCACAGCTACACCTATTTGTAGTTCCCATGGCATGTCTCTGAGCTTTGTCTCCCGGACCGTTGGTAGTTATCTCTCATACCTACCACAGAAAGAAAGCACAACTGCAAGCTAACTTAAGCCATGATAATCCATTTGAGTAGTATCTACATCAAGGAGAGACTAGACCCTTAGTGGAGGCCATTGGAGGTGGGTCTCTGCCAGTCACTTAAACAGGAAGCTGCTGGTCTTCAGCATCGACCCAGAAAAAGCTGTTCTCCAAGAATGCCGTCTCCCTCCACTGGGGAAAAAGCTTCTGT